>NC_140711.1:4830000-6030000 GCF_050655825.1 Lonchura striata
AACATGGCTCCCACCAAAAAAGGATTTTCAGGGAGTTATTCCATGGCAGGAGGAGCTGTAGTTAACCTTCGGGTGTAGAAGGAGCAGCTGAGGTTTGGGATACAATAAAAACAAAAAGAGATAATAAGGGAATAAAAAGGAATCTTACATAACTTGTGTGGATTAAGATTTGCAGGTTGTACATGGTTTGTTAGTTATCAATAAAGCTTTTTTAAAAATAGACATAAAGTCTTTAAATTTAGTGAAGACGTAGTTTCAATTTCTTGTCTTTCTTTCCACCTAATTTCTTTGCCTTGGGATTTGCTGCCAAAACTGTGCAATTCTTTAAAGAAATAATATTGGACTACAGCATGCAAGAAAAATACTTGAAAAGTCTAGTGTGAATCGCTACAGTCGGTGAGACAACTAGCTTAGAGAATTTTAAAGACATTTGTCTTCCCTCACTTCTAAAACATATTTAGACATTTTAGCTGCTATCTGCAAATAATGTATTTTTTTATTGTGATTTAGGCAGCTCCTCAGAAGAATAATTTGGCAAGTTGTGTGTAACTTCCCAGCTTTTTTTCTTAGTGTTAGCTGTCTCGAGATGACTGAAGAGGTCATGGATT
This sequence comes from Lonchura striata, assembly GCF_050655825.1. Taxonomy (NCBI): domain Eukaryota; kingdom Metazoa; phylum Chordata; class Aves; order Passeriformes; family Estrildidae; genus Lonchura; species Lonchura striata. The sequence goes on from NC_140711.1 coordinate 4,830,609, forward strand.
TGCCTTCAGCTATTTTGAAGGTTTTCCATGCTGTGACATGCTGCTTGTAGCAGCTGCTCTGAACAGCAGGGCATGAAAAGAGGTGTCTTTCCCTGAAAACACAAAGAGCAAGGGAGGTCTCCAAAATTAGGATTAGTGCCTGGAAATGGGTGAACTTGTGGTGTGTGGCGGGCACATTCTTCTCTGTCTCAGGATTTTTTCACAGAGGAGCACAGAGGGAAGACAGAGAAAACAATTTCTATTTCTGTTCCTTGTTTTCCCATGTGGAATGTGTTTGGAGAATTGTTTACCTGGGGTGATGGCTTGATTGGATTCTGGTGAGGATTGTTTGAGCCTGATGGCAAATCCAACCCACCTGGGGCTGGACTCTCGAGAGAGGGTCACAAGTTGTTAATTAGATTTGATAGTTAGAAAAGGTAGGTATGTAGTTTTAGTATCTCCTTTAAACAGTATATTAATGTATTGTAGCACAGTTATAATAAAGAAATCATTCAGCCTTCTGAACTGGAGCCAGACATCATCATTTCTTCCCACTGGGTTCACCTGCATTTACAATAGTGGTGGCTGTGATACAGAAGTTTTCCACGTTCCTTTGGGAAGGAGCTTCAGGTCTTCAGTTTGGGAAGTAGGTTCCTGTGTGATCAGCAGTGTGGGGGGCACAGGTCTTCCTTGGACATCCCTTCAGAAACATTGCTGAAGGTTTTGCTGGACTGTGTTTATGCCACAGCAGTTCTGTCTAGGTGTTAACCTGCCCAAGACAGCAGTTCCTGGGAAGAAATATTCCCCTAGTTGGCTGAAGTGTTTCCACAGTGTGTGTAACAGGAGCTGTCAGCAGGAGTAATGCAATTGTTTGGTCTGAACGTTTGAAATGGGCTGATGGAAACAGTTGTGTTTAATAGGATTGATTCCAGTGGCTGGAAAGCAAACAGGAAATGCTCCATCCCATTTCCAGCCCAGCAGAAGCCCAGCCAGGGCTGTGGAAGCTGGGCATTACAGAAGCTGGATGCCTGCCCACATTTGTTCTTCAGGGAAGTGAGCAGAGACTGTTCCTAGCCAGGCTGTCTGTCCCAGCTTGCCCAGGCAAGTCTCAGGTTTGTTTGATGGTGCCAAACCTGGGTTCTGCACACTGTTTGCGCAGCCAGCTTTGATGGTGCTGAGCTGTGAGGTGATCCCTGCATGTGAGGGCTGCTGGGCACGTCCAGCACAGCTTTTGTGTTCACAAGTGCAGGGGATGCTCCTCTTACAGAGCCTGGGGGAAGCAGGCACTGCTCCCACCTTCTGTCCCACAGCTCTTCAGGGAGCATCTCCCCTGTGACTGAGCCAGCACAGCGGTGTGAGAGGGAAGCAGCACCACCAGCAAACTCCTTTGTGCACAAGAAGGGAAGATTCTTGCCATGCTGTGAGTCTGTATTTGGGAATAGCCCAGGTATCATCTCTGAAAGGCAGCAGAGAACTCTGCCTGATTTTCATAATCAGGGAAACTGTTCCTTGCCATCTGACCTGAAGTACTTCAGCAATAGTTAATTAATAGTTTATTTTTTATTGTCTGTTAACTGGGGTCTCATTGCAGCTCTTTTGAAATAAGTTGTCTGCACAAGAAATAGGGGAATATTTGTATCCTAGTCTTAGTTTACCACAGATGAAAAGTCATTACCTGGCAAAGCTGTGTAAGGGCTGTTGTTCTTGGAAACAGTATTCACGGGATGTGAATGTGGACATACTCAGTTTCTTCAAATTCTTCTACAGTGTAACTGGTAATCCATGTGCCATTCTGAATGGGATATTATTTGTACTTTTTATAAATGCAGAAACAGAGGCAAAGGCTCGATTGCTCACCATGGCATGTGTCAGGACACCAAATCTGTGATAATATATGTTTGTTGAGTGCTCATCCATGTGCTTACAGCAGTGGGTTGTGCCTTGCCACAGCAGTCTTGTACAGCATGATGGAATTTGGGGACCTACTGAGGGAGTGAGCTTGTACTGGACTGTATAACCTGGTTACTGAGGTAACCATGAGATTTCCTGTCATTCAGTCAGACTCTAGGAGTAAAGATCTTCTAAATCAGTTTTCTAAATATCTTGAAACAAATTCAGAAGTAAATCTTTCTGCAGACTGGCCACAGTATGACTGTTTCCATTTGGAAATAACTTTCCCCTAAGGCTTTCAGTCAGAATGTCTTCTTGGGGAGAGCATTTTCTTCTTGTGCTGGTGTTGGAGGGAGATGACTTAACACTTGAGATGTAGTTGGCCTGTAATGCCAATATAAATCACAGTAGAAGGGGTGCAGCTGCAATTTGTGAAGTGTGCTGGATGATCAACAGTCTGTGCTGCCTGCTGCATGGATCGTGGTTAGCCGTGATGGAGCACTGCCTGCCAGGGCATCGCTCAGCTGGAAACCTCACAGAAACTGAGGGATGGATTCCTTGAACCTTCTGGAGATGTGGGATGCTTGGTCTGCCAAATACTTCAGGCAGGATGAATTGACTTCTTTCCTAATTAGGATATTTCCTGATTCTTCTGAATTTCTGAAGTTATTTGGGGGTTGTCATGAAAAGTTTGTTTTCTGGATTGAAGCCCAGCCAATCCCAAATCTGGAAATAACTGCTCATGAGAGAAAAAAGAACAGTTATATTTATCAACTCTACTATTGTGGGTAAGTGAGATTTAGAGACTCTTGCTTAGTGCAGAAAGGATCTGAAAACAGTTTTCTCTTATGGAAATAAGTAGAATTACTTGCACACCAAGGAATTTATGTGGCACTTCACTCCTTTGTCATGGGAATCTGTGCTCATGTTGGGATGTTTGATAACTAAATCAAGTTAAAATAGATGCATTAAAGTTGGATGCTCTATCTGTATGAACCATGACATGCTGAATTAGTCTGAAAATCATCATGTAATTTGTGCAAAAATCACCCAAACCAGTATAGATAGGAACAGTATAGATAGGAACCAGTGCTGGCAAATTCCAGGGGTGTCAGTTCTAAAGCTCTTGGATGCTTCAGGATTTACTGGATCGTGCATACTGCTGGAATGTTCCTGTCTTGAGAAAAGCTCTTTTTCCTGTGAAGTGGTCTCTCTGGGGTCAGTGAGGAGAGAACACGTGGGGGAAACAACTGGGCGTTAACAGCTTCCCACAGGATAAAGCACAAACAGTCCTTCCTTCCAACAACCCCAGTTACTGCGTGTGAGCAGGAACTCAAAACCTTATTCTTAATTAAGAAACTGGCCTCTTGCTCCAGAAAATAGTTAAGCAGCTGTTTATAGTAGTGAGGGAGCTCAGAGGAGGAGCTGGTTATACTGATTCATTCTGGTTATTGGCTTTTTTCTTACCCCTTCCTAGTTAAAAGTAATTTAACTGGGACTATCCTGCATGTCACATAATCCTTTATTATTTTCCATTCTGCTTGATGATGCAAGTTGAAACAAAGGCCTGGTTGTTTAAGCTCCCTCTAAGATCTGTAAAAAAGTTCACATGCTTCTAAGCCTGCCTTTTAAATCACACCTCCAGGCCTGTATGGAAGAGCTACTGGCAAGTTTTGAGCAATTCATTCTTCACTCTGTTCTGCACACAGCTGATGGCATCACAAGTGGGGCAGGAGGAGAATTAGCATGCAGATAGTTCTTTTAAGTGCTCTGCCTGGTTAGAGATGGAGCTGGGAACAGTGCTTTGAGGTCAGGTAAGGAGATACCTGGAGCTGTCACCCCCAGGGTCACGGGATCAATGCTGAATGTGCTAAAAGCTCACATCCTCCTGGGCAGTATTTTCAGTGCTGCTCTTGCGTAACAGATGTTCTCTCTAAAATGTGATTATCCATATGCACCAAGCAGACCCCTATTTCTTTTGAAGCCTTACTTGAGCAAGATAGAATGAAATGGAGGAACTGAGCTGTGCAGGTGGCCAAGTCATTTGTGATGTTCTAACACTTCCACTGATGGTTTCTGATTTCTCCAGGTAGCCTCTGTGGCATGCCAGAGTGTTCCTCTGCTCTTTGGGAATAGAGGAGTGGTGGTAGAATGGGACACAGGTACAGATGCGTCACTGCTCTCGAAGCAGCAGTGTCCAAACTGTGATCCTGACATCCATGGATCATCTCACTGCAGTTCTGTGATTCAAGCACCAAACTTACATCCAAGTGCTCCTTGGGCACAAGGACCAAAAATGTTCCACTTACTCAGGTTAGAAAAGTTGTTTCAAAGGCACACAATGTGGAATGTAGGAAAAACCTGGCCTTTAAAATGAGACTTTAGGAGCTAGTCACAGTGCCCATCACTTCAGTGCCTTGGGCAGTACTGGGTGTTTTTGTTCTTCCTTTGCTTTTTAAAGGTACTCTACAGCTCTGAAGAAGTTTTTATAAAGACAGCAAATTGTAAGCTAACCCAGGAGACGGGAGCAGTTTTCCCACACGTGTTTGAAGGCAGAAAGAGACACACAGTGCTAGTACCAGAAATAAACATGAGTCTGGGCTTTAAATACGGAGTTTGGCTTTCTCAACGTTTATGTAATTTTGTAGTTTTGATTTCTTCTATAGTTTATCAGTTCTTTTTGCTTGGGAGAAGGAAGGTGTCTCAGATGGAGCTGTTTGGGGTATGGCTCCATCCGTTATGCATTAACTCTCTTTTTCCCACATGGGAGCAATTACAATTGTTCAATTCTTTTTTTCCTTTTAACCATTTGATGCTACCATCCCTTACCTCTTTATGTCTGTTCCTCTACATGAGGAAAAAAAAGAGTTGTAGATGCCAGCCCTCACTAACTCTCAATCTGAGAAAGATGGAATTCATTCTGAAAGCCATAGAATTAAGTGAACCTGTCACAGGATTCTGAGCCACTTCTGAAAAAAAGGCTGGATTTAGTTTCAACACTTTAGTAATGAAATTCAGTCATGGGTAACAGTCTCAGGAGAGGTGCACTAACTAAAGGTCTTCATTTGCAGCTGTCTCCTGAGAGCTCTCGTGGCAGTGGGAGAGCTCAGAGCTGAAATGGGGATAAGGTATCACAGTGAAGATGTTTTGTGTTACTGATCTAACCTGGAGTGGACAAAAAAAGGTCTCATGTCTGACAGAAAGAAAGATTGGGCTGTCCATGCAGACATGTGGCTCAGCACAGTTGGTTTCAGTGGCAACAAGACAGAGTTTTTGGTGCTATTAATCATTCTCTGGCCTTGCATGGCAACACTGCTTGGGTTTATGTGCTGTGTCCAGTGCATCCTGCTAGAAAAGGAAGGCATAAAGAGTTCACTGGAGGGTGCCTCACTGGCCAAGATTCTCCATTTGCCTTCAAGTCTTTTCTGGCTTCAGCCTTTCTGCCAGGGCTCCAGTGAGAGTGCACAGTTGTTCAGTTAATTTGTAGGGTGCAGACAGGTTGTTTTCTGGGTTGGACTAGCTCACATCCAACTTTTGGTTTCCATGAGCAGAGAGATGTGAGAGGTTTAGGTTTTGGGGAGCTTTGGCAGGTACCACACACATGCCAGAGGTTCTGAAAAAGCAGGTTTGGATCAATGGCTTTGAGGACAAGCTTTGTCACTGCGTGATCTTTGAGAGTCACTGTATCTGAGCAGACTGCTGCCCAATTCTAAGCTTTTCAGCACTGTGATTTTTATGGTATACAGGAAAAAGGTGTGATCTGCTTCAGCAGCTCTTGCACTTCTATAACCTCTGCAGTCTTTGGTAAGATGCAACAAAGGTGTCCATCAGAATTTAGGAGTTTGGTTTGCTGTCAATTGGAGTTTTGACTAAAGGAAGAGATAGGGATGCCCTCAATAGTAAGAAGGATTCCTGCTTTTTTTTTTTTTTTTTTTTTTTTTTTTTAAATCTGAGAAATATAAAGAGATGGAATACAAGAGCATGGTTTATTCTTTTGTTTTGTTTCCCCCTCCTTCAGAGAACAGATATTGGAGTTATGCTTGGTCATTCCAACACTTGCCTTAAGCAGCATCACTGAAAAAAAATAAAAATAAGAGAATGAAAAGTTGAATGCCATGTCACAGAGCACATATGAATGTGGACTTGAATTTCTGGATTTTGGCAGGAAGTGAGGTGGGAAATGCTTTATTCGAAACCTTGTCTGAAGAATCTATAATGGCACAATTTAATTGTGTTGGCAAGGAGCTCTGGCAAGGTGCTTGAGCTTCCATCACAGTGTGGACAATGGATCTGTGGTTGCCTGTTGCTGTCTCATGCCCTGCACACTGATGTTTTAAGAGAACAGCGTTTGCTGAATGGGAGCAGGGAGGTGGCAGCTAAATAGAGGAACATTTTCAACTCCAGCAGAGTTTACTCTGGCGTGCAGCCTGCTGCCTTTTCCACAGGGATTTGTGTGTTCTGTGGAGTGTACCCCTGTTATCCATATAGATATGTGTGTAATGATGTGTAATGAAGATTTTCTATGTGCTCTCCTCTAGGCCCAGCTCAAACTACATGCAGAAGGCATCACCAGTTCTGTTAGAACACTTTTGAGCTTCTGCAGAGCTCCCTTCCCATGCCAGCTGTCCTTCAGAGCCCAGGCCCATAAACTGCTTGAGGGCTACCTCAAACCAAATTAGCAGTAACCTCGCAACTTTTGAGTGTGCTCCTGACTACTCTCAGTTATGAGCACTTACTTCTGTTAACAAGAAGTGCAAGACCTGGTTCTGAGTGTGAGGACGACCACTTGAGCCCTGACAGGACAGATGCTCCACTGAGCTCAGCAGGAACCTCTCACTGTGCCAGATCCCTTGGTATCCCACTTGTCCCATCCTGGCTTCCTGTCTTCTCTTGAAGGTCGTTCCTCTCCTTACCTGTGTTACACAATTTCATTTTTCAGTGCTGCTGTGCCACTTGGAAACATTTCTCCTGCTGCTGGTTGTACCTTTGCTCTCAAAGTGTCATTCTGCAAGACTGGAGGGGCATCGCTCCAGCACCAGGAAGGATAATGACACTCCTGGCTTTTCTCACTATTTCAACACTCCATTTTTGATACTTGTTTTGAAAATAACTTTAATTTTTTGCATACCTGTCCACCTGGCACTGTTGGCTGAGGAGCTGCTTCTCTCACAAGTGTTTTACTGAGATGTAGTTTGTGAGGATTACAAAACCATTTGGCTGCCACCTGCCAAGCCACTGATTTAAGCTGTGCCTAACAAAGTATTTTATGACATCCAGAGATCAGTACAAGTAGACAGTAAAAATCTACTACATTTGTTTCTTAATAATAAAAACAGGCACATTATATTCTATGCATACATATATATAAAATTGGTTTTTAATGGGAAATGAGCAGCTTCTTCATCTTTTGTAGTGTGTTATAGATGTTCTCTGGCAGAGGCTCAGACAGATCTTTAATCTTAGAGGGACTACGTTTGGTCCTATCTCTTTCTGAAACTTTGCATGTAATGTTAAAATTTAATGTGTTTCATCTTCATTTCTTAAGAAGTACACAAATCTAATTTCTAAAAAGAAACTGGCAGAGCTCAGAAGTGCCATTTTATAATGGTAATAAAGCAAAAATTTCTTGAAAAGAAGCATGAGAGGGATTATTGCTTACTGCCTCTTTTTTCAATATAATAATTGGGAACGGTGGCTTAAAAGGCTCTTGAACTTGTCATGTACTTACTTTTCTGAGCATCCTGAACTATCTTTAGTTGGAAAACAGATACGTTATTAGTGTGTTGCAAGGGACAATTTAATATGTATTTCTCCTACATTTTCCTTGCTGTTCATAGAATATAATTAAATATGCTCTTTAACCTGGTGGTGGTGTTTTTCAGCAGTATTACTACTGAGAATAGGTTTAGACTTAGGCTACTAAAATCACAGTAAACTCAGATTTTTTCTTGCCTTGAATAACCTGCTGAGCATCTCAGAGGGCAATAACTTAATAACTGAATTTTCCAGATACACTGGTCTTTTTTTCCCCCTCTTTTTCCTTGCCTTAATTTCCTCTTCATTTTTCCAATCTGAAGTTACCATTTCTTATCTTCTGGTATCTTTTGTCATTAAAGTTTTAATGACATAAATTACTTATTTCTCTGTAGAATACTCAGAAGAGAGCAAGACCAGTGTCTTTCCTATTAACCCTTGAGGATTTTGGCAGGTGTCCTCTAAGCAGTGAGTAGTGCTGATAGGAAAGATTGGGGGCTCACCTGAGAAATGCCAGGGTAAGGAACTTACAGGTGGTTCTTTCTTGCCTGCTTCATCTTCCCTACAGGACTCTGTTATTAAGACATTTGATTTTTCTGTAGCAAAAGCATCAAGGAGAAAAGTGCTTTCTGGATTTTTCATTTGAGCTCCCAGACTGCTGGGGAAAATGGGAAGAAGAGAGGTAGGCATTATTGCTGCTTTATAATTAAGTCAGTGATTTCAGTTTGTACCTAAAGGGTTTGAGCTGTAGCTGAGTCAGTGGCGGATCTGCAAAGGCAATTTTATTTTATTTTGCTTAATTTTGTTGTCCTGACAGATACATTAGCTGCTAAAGAGAAAAAAAAGAGCAGAGCACTTTGAAATGAAGCTGCTGTGCATTTCAGTGATCTTGGCCTTGTATATCCCTATCAAAGTCTTTCTGCTTGACATTGCTGAATGTTTTGGGGGTTTTTTTTAAAGATTTGTGGTTTGGGTGGATTCTTACAGTTCAGCAATGGTCAATTGACATCAATGGTCAATGTAAAGCAGTGAGTACGGACTCTGAACTATGACTGTCCTTTTGAAATAAAGAATTTTGAGAATTAAAATATGAAATGAGTTTGGGTCAGAAGTGGCAGGATGTGCAGAGCAAAGGGCTGGCAGAGAAAACAGAACCATTGAAAGCAGGTGCTTTACAGCTCACAAGCAGAAATTGGCATTTCTCCATCTGTCCTGGTAGCCACTGTGCCCTTTCACCCCTCTGTACCTGTGGGCACTGGGGAGCTCTTTGCACTGAAGGGAAGTCACCCAGGAAGTCCAAAGCAAATTATTTTAAAGAAATAGATGAAGAGTGTGTGTACTGATCAGGTGAGAACATTTCTATCCATGGTTATTTCTAAGGGAGGTGGGGAGGAGCTGTGAGGTGGGAGAAGAAGACGATGTTTACAAAGGAGATGTTCTTTATTTCCCACTGATTCACCACCTAAAAGAACTGCAAAATGTGAGTGTGTCATACAACTGCAATGGGAAGGAAAGGCTCAGTGATTCATTTTGTTTGTTTTAATTGAACAGTGATTGGAAAAACAACTTATTATCTTAATAAGCCTGTGCAATGTTGTATAGTAAAACCTTTTACAACTACCATTATGTGTCATCACCCCAGAGGTATAAAACCTATTTTTTTGCATCTGTGAAACATTGGCAATTACCCTTTCATGCATTTTCAGGTTGGTGTGTGAAAAATAAGAAGCATTTAACAATTGTTGCTAAATGTATTTTTGGGTTAATATGTTGAAAAGGTGATGCCTGCAGTTTGAGTTGCATTAGGAATTAATGTCCAAGGTGTCACCTCAGGTGTGCAGGGAGAAGGCAGAGAAGCGGCGTGGGTTGAGGGTTTTGGAGATTTTATTTCATCAGAGCTCATTTCCCAAGGCAAAGGTAGCCAGAGCTGGTTATTTTGTTGACTGTGTCCTTTTCTGTGCTGAAAGCATGAGTAGAGGAAGTGGAAATTTCATGTTTGGCTTTCCTCACTCTTCAGTCCCTGCCTGTTGAGTCAGCTTCCTTTCAAAGCCTCTGGTAGCATGAAAAGCTGTGCGATAGAATTGCTGCTGTTTGGGTGGGGGTTTTAAAGGCATTCTGCTGTAGGTTATTGCTCCACTGTTGTGTGGTTTGTGTGGTTAAATTCGTTACAGTTTTGAAGTGATTTTTTTAGTGGACTGCTGGATCACTGGATGTAAGTCATGAGCAGAAGTAAATGATGATATATTTGGGGTCAGAGCTAAAGTGGGGGATAGAGCTCTGTATTAATGTGGATTCTCTAATGAAAAAATCTTTAATTTTTCTAAAATTAAATCACCTGACAAGAAATACGAAGTTCAAATAATGTGCAGACAGCTGAAAAGCACAGGAAGATCTTTTCTTTCTGGCAGCTACTTTGAAACAAAATAAAAGAGTTGGGATGATTTAGTGACAGGTCAACATAGAAAATAGTGTTACTGAAATTGTCAGTGCCTTTTCAAAGGTGTTGGTGTTTCTCAGAACTCCTGCCTGTGAAGGGTTGGATTTTTGGTAGCTATATTAGACTGCCATGAGGTATATTACTACAGCACAGTAATTTTCAGTTGCTCTTGCAACAACAGATGTTCTATATAAAGGTTTCAGATTAAAGAGGGGGGGATAGAATAGTTATATAAATATACTCTGCTTCTGTTCCTGCAGAAAAAAACAAACTATAGTGGAGACTCATAAATCAAAGGAAAAGGGAGCATGCCTTGTGTATGTTAAGTCAGTTATGTGGCCTGAGCTTGTCAGTCAAACATAATGAAATTCATATTTCTGCTGAAATTACTGTTTTCCGCTTCAGAAAGAAACACAGAAGATCTCTCAAGTTCATGAAATGCCATGAGTTATAAATATATGGGAATTCTGTGCCTGCAAAAAAAAAAAATGTACTGAGGCAGTACAATCCAAAGTTAATAATATTCTTTTAGTGCAAGGGGAATAGCATCATGGAACCTGGCAGACACCAAGCATGTTGTTTTTCTAACATTTGATGTGCCATGCAGTAATAATCCAGTTGTGAGAGAGAAACACTGTGTGGGCATGGGAGGAGATGTATTGTTGTTTTGGCATGTCATGATGATATAAAATGATTGTTGCCTGTTTTGGTGAAAGGAAGGGACAATTTTTTCTAGTCTTTTTGTTGTCTTGGGGGTGAAAAATGAAAAGCAAAACTTGGTGGGATTGAGAGGGTGATGAAGCACAGTGAAAATGGTTGAGACTTCCTACTAAAACACCTCTTTGCCAAGTTATTAATACTGACAGCTACTCTAATAAAAGATTCTGTGATTCCAGAGGTGATGAAAGATACCTTTGTTGGTTTAGCCAAACTGCTAACAAAACACTCTTGGTGTGTTATTTTTCTTGTTACCTTCAGTAGATGATATTAAGCCAGTTTGGAGACATGAGCTGGTAGACATGTCTGAGCAACAAAATGTGCATTTTTACTGTGTTACTCAGCATTATAACAGATTGCCAAGACTCAGCTAGATTTATATTAATTTTTCATTTGTGGAATTTTCTTTCTGACTGACCAGAAACAGGTGCCCTTTGTACACATAAGTGTCTTTGTGGCCTTAAAAATACTTCTGACAAGTGTGGGCACTTGACATACATGAGGTTACTCATTCAGGACCCACGAGCTGCCTGCCTGGAGAGTGCCCTGTGCTTTGAGGTGTGCATCATCCATCTGCATAACCATCACCTTCCTCTCTGGATACAGTGGCATTTTCCAGCTGTGAGGAGCAGTTACACCCTCACAGAGTTTGGTACCCAAGCACCTGGGCTAGTATATTTTTCTTCCAATTGAGGCTAGGACTTGGCCAAGGTCCAGGTCTTAACCATAAGAGTTGCCCTAATATATTTCTTTTAAAAATCTATTAATAATAGTAACATTAAAAAGATATTAAACAGTTTATAACTAGTAAGAATCATAATATAGAATTATTACTCATTAAATCAACTTCATAAGAACTTATCCTTACTAAAAGCATAACATAAAATATACTTAAAGAAAGTATAAAGTTAACCTTTTAAAGTTTTAGGATACATTGGCATTTAGAAAATAGAAAAAGAGGTTTTAAAGTAACACGTGTCAATGATTATTAGATAAAGATATGTTAAAGTTTATGAGAAGCTAAATATAAGTAAGGTAATAATATCTCATGAACAATGCATAGTGGATTCATTTTATAAAACTAAATCAGTAGGGATTACCTTAAAGAATAGAGACCTACAAAGAAGATGATGACAAAAGAGCAACCAGCCAGTAGCCACTCCACTGTTCTCCTAGGCCCCAGAAGTGTGATTTATCCTCAATAACCATGCCACAGTGAGCTCAGATGCTGGGCTAGGCCATGGCACCTGGCTCCTGGTTTTGTGTTTTCACAGCAGGAAATGCATTCTGTTGCTTAGTTGTTGGCGTTGCCTCTTGACCAGCCATGTCTCTGACATAACATGAGTATTATTTTTTAGGTTGAACCTCTATGTTGTTGCTCATCTCCATTAAGCTGCACTTTTATCTCTGTATGCCCTGTGCTCCTGAAGTACCTGCCTGACCAGGCAGGGGTGGAAGTCATTCTTCTCAAACGTACCCAGCAGCTGCTTTGTCAGTCAGGCAAAACACTTCTCAGGTTGGGGTTTATAGGGACCTGCATCAAAACATGATTTCTCCTTTCAATCTGACTAGTATTTCTGGAGACTTAAATTTTTCAAGTCTAGACAGAGAAAAAATTGAAACTTTTTTGGTATTGCAGCAAAACCCAGTGGCCAGTGCTGAAAGCAGACACAGAGTGCTCGTTCTCAGTGTGGGAGCTGGGCTGTAGGGCAGCATCCTGGTTTTGGGGATGAGAATTGCACCCTTAGACCTGTCATCTGCAGGGTGGCTGAAGTTGAAGGAAGGGCAAAAAATAATCAGCCTAAGTAGAAATGCAAACAAACCATCAGGCTTTTAATCACAGGGACAGTGTAGGAATGATAAATCAGGGAAAGGGCTAATGGAGTGCTTACAGGAAGCACAGGTGATTAGGAAAGGTTAGACTTTGCTTTCAAGGTACTTTAGCTGCTCACTGACCCTGCAGAAACTCAATTTTTGCATAGCAGATATGATAAATAGAAAACAGGATTATACAGGAAGAAATCAGCATTATGTAGATTTTCTCATGCACCCCTTTAATTGCATTTTCTGTACTCTGAAATAGGTGTGCTTCTCTTAAACACATATGGTAGCAAAACATTACACCCTTCTGATGTACAGCATAGAGTCATACAGTGTTCCTGTATTCCTTTTTCTTACCTCCTGGTTTTGTTTGTTTGTTTTTTTTTTTTCAATTACTGCCTCTCAAGATTGAAAAAAAAAAGACTTCTATAATATGATGGGGTTCTTTTTGCAGAAAAGAAAACCAGTGAAGTTTGAAAAGACATTAGAATGTTATAATGTTCATGTAGATCTCGTTTTTGTATTGGAGCCAGCACGGACAAAACTGGAAAACCCATTGTTGTATTTCTGTATCTTAGGCACAGCTTTGAGCCTGGAAACACAGCCATCAGAATTTTGTAGTCAAGAAATGTATCACAGCAATATTTTATATAGAGTAAGCTGAGAGTTTAGGAATTATAATAGAAGCATATGTGTGTATATGTGATAGGAACCCATTGGATAAAAATATATTAATTTCAGTAGAAGTTAGTAAAGGTGATGGGTTAGAAAAGCAAAATAAACTTTGTGGCAACTGTCCATTGGATTAGAAAGTTCTATATCGCTTTGTAAGGAAGAACTTGTGACCATTTTGAGCTGTGGCTGACTGCTTGCTCTCTTAAACCTCACCGCCTCTGAGACTGATGTTTACCTGAGCAATAAATTAGTTTTAGCCTGACTGTGGTCCCATCCCCTCAATGAAATATCAGAGATAATATTAAAGCAGAGATAATATCATCAATGGTCCAGGCCAGCTGAGGAGCTGAGGGAGCAAGAGAGATGTGTTCTGCTCATCTGTGCCAAAACAGTGCAGGAGAGGCCAGAGGCAGGTATAGGTAAGGATTTTGGGCTGAATCAGCCCTGTATGCCCCGAGTGAGTAAAGAGGATCTCTGTGAGTCCCTGAGAACTAAAGAGTAAATTGCACTAGATAACAACAGTGTTGGAGAATGGGATTGCATCCCTGCAAGCCTCACAGCATCTTCCTTAACGGCTGGGTTGCCTTGTGATTCAGCCTCTTGGCTGCAGGCTCTGCATTGAACTTTTGGAGGTAACTGATACTGCAGGAGCTTCTTGATCAGCAGTTGCAGCATGAGATTATGCTTTGGTGAAAAGAGAGCTCCTCTTGTACAGTTCTTCCAGGCTTCTCTTTTTGTTGTATTTGCTGAATTAGTGGTCTGGAAGTGATATTTGGATGAAGGACTTTTTTTTTTTTTTCTTACTGTTTAGTGTGAGGGATCTGCCTTACAGCTGGTGGGTGATCAGCTAATGTCCTGCAAAGTGGTGTTTTTTTAAAAAGGATTGATGCCTTCAACATTAAGAAAAAAATTCCTTTGCATTAGTCCATTTTAACAGCCAAGGCAATTTTCCACATGGTGGCTTTATAGAAATGGGTTGCAGCTCTTGCCAACCATGACCAGAACATTACAGGAAATGTATTTTCATGGAAGATTTGCTGCAATTGCCAACTGGAGGAAGGGAGGGAGGCAGGGGTTTGTTCTGTTAATGGACAACTGCGTGCCATGCTAGGAATCCCTCCTGTTAAATTAAATTGGTTTGCACTTTCCACTGTTGCTTGTTCCATGCTGAGAGAAATAGTTACTGATAAAGCATTTCCCCCTGTAAGAGCTGACGTGTTGGTGTAGCATGACACCTCATGCTGAAATGGGGTGTACAACAAACACATTTAGGTGTCTGACTGAGATAATTGAAGTGGTACAAACAATTGGAATATTTCCATGGGGTGGCTTGGTCAGAACCAGAACTAATGGAAATTGGCTTTGCAGCCTTAGTGCTTATAGCTGGTGATATCTTACATGATTTACACCAGTACTGAAAGAGATTTCCAATATGCAGATACTGCTGCACATGCATGTCTTTAAGTATGTGAATAGTATTTTTAAATTAAACATTCAGCGTGAAAGTCTGAAAGTTTGGTTGGATTTTGATGCACTGTATTTTCTTTTTCCATAGCTGTTAAAGTTCAATACTTTCCAAGCAGAAGCAGGAATGATGTGTGGCTTTATTTATATGTGAAAATGTTATCCATGCTGGGAATATATGATTGCTGGCAGGAAAAAGCACTGCATGACTGATTCCCCTTTGGTAAATATTTGAATTCCAGTAGGTCCATTATCAATTCCATATGAGATATTTTCCAGTTTTTCCTGCATGCACAGGAGATGAGAATAGGTACAACCCCTAAACTGAACTCCTCGTTTCTGTCAAAGTAGTTTGGAGTTGTGGGGCAGGGCAATACTCATGTAGGGTCTTACTGGCTTAAGTTCTCATTTAATTTTTCTGCTGCTTGATTTCAGTCCTCTCTTGTAAAGAATTTAAACCTGAGTTCTCTAAGTTTGTGTTGACCCTGACACTGGATAGGTAAGTCTGTGGAAGAAGAGTTTAATAGAAATTTTACTTGAAATCAGCAAATGTCATTATAAAAAAAGCACATGAGGCAGATTTTGCTTTCTAAGAGGAGAGTCATGCCAGACTAGGGTGGGGGTGTCCAGACAGTAAAAATAGTGTTTGTAAAAATAGTTTAGGACTGATTGAGGTTTTTATAGTGATGTGTGGAGTTTGCAGCAGTTGTGTTGGTTTTGCTTTGAATTTACTTTAGAAAGTTTTAGTGCCTACTGTGTGATGTTTGTAATTATATGAGTAGGGAAAGAGAAAATAGTGAAGACCAATTGGATAAAACTACCCTGCACATACAGTAGATGTACTTCTTAAACTGCCAACCTGTTATAAAATTTTCATTATTAGTCCTTTAATTTCCCATTCCCTACAAGAAGAGATTGATTTAGCTATGTTTGCCTGCAGAAAAACTGGATTGACCAATTGAAGCTGACTTTTTTGAGGAAGAGCAGATCCTGGATAGATATAGTTGATGTAGTTCATGTGGCATATGATACATTTAAAGTCTGGTTTTAATTTTGATCCTGTCAGTAGCATTATAATAACGTTGCACAGGTTATTCTGCTCTAGCTGTGCTTTAACATTTATTGCACAGAGTAAATTCTAAGAAATTGGAATTGGGAGCATGGTGGAAAGGCTGGGGCCTTAAAGGAGGTGTACTGGTTTCTCTCTGTGAATTTAGGAAGTACAAGGTTCTTTGTAAAGTTGGGTGGTCATGGTGAGGGAGTGATAAGGGGGGATGGCCTCCAACCATTTCTTTACTATCTTGAGATGTGGAAAATATGCATGAAGCTCTTGAAACTGCAGAAGTAATTCAATCCAGAGCTGGGCTGGGGGACCAGTTGTGCAGGGCTTTATTTTGTAAGGGAAAGCAAGGCGACCTTCTCCTGCTGCTGCTCTTCTGAACAAAGGCATGTGCCACGAAACTCCTCCCCGAATGGGACACTTTGATACAGCCATGAAGAGGAAACTGAAAACAAAACCCTAAGTCCTGTCTGTACAGTAAATACAAAGAATGAAGCTCACTGTATGATTCCTGCTTTTTCTTTGCCTGTTTTAATTTTGTTGATGGATAGCTGTTCTTCCTTAGCCTGAATTTCAGCTATCATCTGTGAACTCCTTTCTCTTTCCTTGGGGAAAGGCCTGAAGTTTGATAAAGCAGTCAAATGAGACAAAAAAAATACTTCTACAAATCAGCAGTCCCCCCACTGAGTGTTTCCACCTGACTGGAGTGGCTTCTGTGGTAGATTGAGTATGACATGCCATCTCCTGTGCCCTAGACATTATTAAACCAACATACCATGCATGATTTCTTAACACAGTATTAGCAGAGGATGGTTAAATATTCACCAGGACAGGAAGAAATGCAGGCTTTTGAAGAAAATGAAGCTTTCACATGCCAACTGGCTGTTGGGAACTTGATGAAGAGTTATGGTTCTTCACAATTGTGCCCCATTGTGCTCTTGGAGGGCTCTGTGTAGCTCCTTCCTCTCTGAATCCTGACAGCAAGGCAACTCCTGAAAGAGAGGGGGGCTGTGCTGTGTGCCTGGATAAGGAAGAGAGTTCTTTAGATGTGTATGATGCTTAGAAAAAAAGTGGCTTAATCATTTGTGTGCTCAGTTCTCAGCTGTAAGGAAGGGAGATAAATGCCACACATCCTTGGGGCATGGCAGCAAAACCAGTATGTGCCAGTGATTTACCTGATGTGTGTGTTAGCAGGTACAGAGTGGCATGGGTGAAAATAGTAATGCTTTTTGAGGGAAGAAACAATGTATTTTGTGATGTCTCTTTTAGGAGCAAGCATTAGATGTTTGCACCAGAAGTGACATTAAAAGCTTGATGTCATCTCATAAAAGCTGAGAAATGCAGAGTTATAACTTAAAGGTCCTTTTTGCCTTGGACATTATAGCATCTGAAAATAAAATGTTTTAACTCTGAATCACTTGCTTATGAGGAAGACTGAAAGCACATAGAGGCTGTGCAAATTACAGGGTCCAGCTCTGATTTCTTTGTTCATTTGCAGTATGTCAAATGATGGAGCAGTGTGATTTTGCTTATGCAGGAAGTTTTGTCTTCAGCAGCTGATTATTCCACTGATGTTTCTTGGATATTTTTTGGCTTTGTTGTATTTCATGATGAATGATGCTGGACTTGTGACTTGAGATTTTCTGTTTTGTTGTCTTGACTTTTTCCTGTTGCCAGTCCTTCCCCTCAGTTGGGTACCTAGCTGTGAGCACTGCATTAAAACATTTTGGTAGTTCACTGACTGCTGTAGTTCTGTGATGAGCCTTCCTGGCTGGACTGGAAACGGATTTCCTTGGAAATATAATATGCTGAAGGCAGTTTTAGACATGGTTTCCTGTTTTTTAGCAGTACTTTACAAAGAGACTCAAGTTTATAAGAGACCTACATCGATTTTTAAAAATCCCAACTGGCTCCTTGCTGCTTTAATTAATTAATTAGAACTAGTTCCACAAGAATAGGTTTTAGTTATGAGCCAGCCATTCATTATGAGCAGTGACTATCTGCTCTGAAAAAACTGTGGCCTCAGACACACCTAAAATGGCTATTGTTTGTATTAGTGCCTTTGGTTCTCTTTACAGGTTACAGAATACCTGTAAGGAAGCAAAGTTCATATCCCCTTGCAGTATAAATCAAATTCTTCCTTTTCCTTGGGTATAGGGGAAGGTCCCAAAGGTCACTCTTGAGTGGCACTAGGAAAATGCGGAGTCAGCTCCTCCAGATACTAAATAAAATTGAAGGCACAAAAGAATTTAAACCCTTCACTCCAGTCTCATCATTACTTGATCACAGATTGTCTCTTGCTGTTCATGGAAAGAGGAAAGTCTGCTTTTATGGAACAGCTGAGTGGGAGCTGGATTTACATAGAGCTATTTTATAGCTGGGTTGCTTTTCTGCTTTCTCTTCAAATCTCTGCGTACTGGATGTTTGTGTCTGTAGCTGAACAGCTGATGCTTCAAAAAAGAAAATGGATAAGGAAGAAAAGAGAACAACAGCTATTTCCTGAGCTGCTATAAATTGATGTGGATATCTCATTATTAACCAAAGCTTCTCTTAGTGCTGAGCTGAGGATTGGGGCAGTGAGGTCCTGCAGTCCCAAGTCTTGTATCCTCTCAGTTCTTAGGAATTAGTAGTGCTGCCTGCATGGGCTGTCTCCTCTTGCCTTTTTCCTAAAGAATGAAGTTGTTATTGTTATCCAGCAAAATACTGTATATTCACTGCTTTTTACTGTTGTGTGCTAATTGTAGAGGGCATTTAAAGCCATTTCTTTTGCCCTTGATTACTGTGTTGCTTGGGCAGGATCTGGAGCAGTATAGCCCACAGTAAATAAAGGAGTTTCATGGATGTCCAGCCAGAGCTGGGCACCTCTTCAAAATGGTGTAGGAAGATGCAAAAGGATCATTCATTCTTCCTGCAAGCAGCAAATATAATAAAAAGCTTCATTGGGTTTTGTTTTCCTTCCTTCACACAGCAGCTGAATTGCAATTATACTTAGATTTTTTCCCCACTGTTATTAGAAGGAGAAGAAAGCTATTATTCCAGCATTTACCAATTCAGACATGAAAATGAAAATGTTTATTTACTTTTTTTACAGAGGTTGAGTGCATGATCCTGCTTGCATTGCCATCAGTGGCAAAGCTCTTGTTAATTCAGTGAGAACTGAATTAACAGTGACGGTTGTCCTCTTGTTGGGAACAGGAGATGCTATGATCAGCTTCATTTGTGACAGCTCTGAGAGTGTTCAGAGCCAAGGAATTGAAAAACAACCCACCAAAAAGAGGAAAAGTATATTAGAAAAACATCCAGCTATGATATCTGTGGGCCTGGTAATAATTTTAGGGGAAGTAAACAATGGCAATGGACTGTGAAAACATGCAGTGATCAAGTAAAAAATATCAGATTGTTGGAAATTTTTTTCCCTGAGGGAAGAAGTCTCTCTTTCAAAAATAGTAAGCTCAAAACAAATACAGCAGACATGTTCAAGTTAAGCATAAAATGGGGAGGTGTGTGGATTTGGTTGAGTCCAGTTTAATTTGTCCCAAGATAAGCTTTGTGGGTGTCCCAGCTTGGCAGGTCCCCTTGTCTGTACGTGTTCCCAGGCCTGCAGCAGGTGGGGGAAAGGATGAAAGGATGAAAGGATAAAAGGATGCTGCTCCTGTTTTCTGCAGGTGTGGAGGTGCCCCAGTCTGAGCATCCACCTGTGCTGCTCTGTGCCCCCTTTAAATGGGGTGACACAGCTGAAGGTGGAGCAGAAAACTGAGAGTAAATAGTACATTTTAAATCTGTCTTTGCTTCTTCTGCTGGCAGGCATGAAGTAGAGCTGATTCTGTTTGAGTTTTACAGTATCTGAAACAAAGTTTATACAGTCCATGTCTCTGCTGTTTGGTGAAAAATCACTAAAACAAAAGTAATCAGTCTTTCTTCTTAAAAAGCAGCAAAAAGTCATTGTGGGAACCCTTGAAATAGAATATGTGTTGAGAAAGGAGCACAGATTTTTTTTTTTTTTTTGTAATTGTTAATGCCTTGTTCTAAGTAGAAAGCTTTTAAGTTTAAATAACAGTTTTAAAGGGATGAGAAAGGAGTTAAATGTGTCCTTCACCCTACAGCTTTTGATGCATTTGTTTTCTCTTGGGAATAGATTTGAGCAGAGAAGTGCTAATTCCTCAATGGATTCAACTTTTATTTCTTGTCTTGTATTTCTATTTATTAACCCAAACCTTCAGTACTTACTTGAGATTGGGTTACGGGTTAATGCATTTTCTCACTCCTTATTGTAAGCAGCTTGGCAGCTATTCAGATATTCTGCCTTCTCCTTCCTCATCTGTGCAGGTAGGAATGCAAATTACTGCCTGCTTCTTGCACATTTGGAGGTGTTGGAAAAGAGCATGAGGATGATGGTGGCCAGAATGGGAAAAACTGGTTCATTTTGGGTGGGTTTTTGTTGCTTTGGTGAGGTTTATTTTGGTTGTCTGTCCTCTCCCCCGCATCCCGCACACCCAACACTTGTGCATGTTCTGAAGAAATAGCATTTAACAGAGGGTAAAATGTCATTATTGCTGATTTCAGTCTGGATAGCTTATTTGATTGCTAACCAGATGGCAAATCCATGTCTTAAATAAATAAAGTATCCAGCTAGGATAAACATCATGTAATCTAAACTGGTTTTTTGGGGAAAGGGGGAATTGGTTAGCAAACACTAAAATGATGCTGTGCCTGGTCTTCCTTATCTCTAGTGGCTGTGGGAATTTGAGTGCTGTAATTTCAGATTCCTGCTCAGCTTCTTGGGTTTGGCAGTTTAAGTATATTTGTGCAGCTTGCACACAGTCTACAGGATTGGGCATTTGGGGTCTTAAAGACAAAGATTTGCTTCTGAGACTGTGTTTCACATTTTTAAATTAATTTTTGAGCTTCTGGCGACTGAACTTCCCCTTCAGTTGCAAGGGTTTTCACAGGCCCTGTATTTACCAACTCTTCTTTTGATTTGATTTTGGTTTGGCCATGCCTGCCTCATAATGAAGTTCTGGTGTCTGCCAGCTTTGGTTCTTCCCCTGATCACTTTTCCCCCATCCAGGGGAGGTGTAAGACAGGAATGTGCATCATCCTATGCAATCTCAATCTCAAAAAGTGGTGCCAGAAGATGAAATTCTGACTGCTTGAATGCATCATGGTGTGCTTCAGATTCCTTTGTGCATTTCCCTAGAAATAAGGTAGACCAAACTTGGGCTGAAACGGTTGTTTTGGTTTTTTTTCCATCAACCCATGAATTTGTGGTATGGTGCTAGAAATCCCTTTTTGTTCTGAAGCAGATTTGATTTGAGAAGTTTGGAATACAACCTTTTTGATAGGGAGTTTCTTTTGGAAGATTTTTGTCTTGCAGCCCTGTTGTTTCCCAATTGATTTAAAATGTTGGGAGATGAGAAGGAGCCCTATGGTCTTTCAGCTTAGAAAACAAGTATTTGTGTTACTTACCTTGCTTTTTACTGGATTTTTCTCAAAAAAAAAAAAAAAAATCTCTAAATATCTCAAAGTTTCTAAGATATCAGAAAGAAGCCTGACATCTGTAACTGAGATCAGAGCTGGAGAGATTTCAGGCCCCATGTCCCTCAACGTAATGTTGATGTGGTTTTAAAATGTGTGTTATCCATTTTAGTCCACTGAAATCATGGACTAAACCTGTAACCAGTACTAGATGCTTTTCTTCATTTGCTTACTTTTTCTGTCTAATGATGTTCTCACATCACTTCCAGGTAGGATGAGTTAGTACCCAGGGTGTGTTAGTCTTTAGCATCACAAGAAAAATAATTTATTCTGTAATAAAGGTGAGACAGTAGAAGTAGCAAAGCATGCAAGTTCTGGGCTGGCACTCAGCATTCGTCCTCCTTTTCTATGCTCTTCCCACTGACAGGTGAGCAGGGTGAAATGCTGTGGTCAAACACAGGATGCAGGTCTCAAAAATAAGGTAGAACATTCTTTTTGGTTTCTGTGGTACCTCATGTTGTCTGGCACAAAGCACCTGCATCTTCTCTCCTAGCATGAGTAGGATTTACAGCTCATACTGAGGTCTCTGCAGTTAGAATTATACCAAGTTCTGCTTTCCAGTTTCCAGTTTGCTATAACTGCTGACCAAGCAATGCTACATATATTTATTAATTGATTTATTTACTTTCTTCTTATACTTTGTTTTTATGCCATGCCACATCACCAGTGTCCTCATTGTACTTATGCAAGTTTTTGGGGACCAGACTTTCAGACAATATCCCTGAAAGCAGCTGATTCCAATAGATTTTCTTTAATCCAAATAAATTTTGATTTCTGCACAAGGTGCCACAAAGGTCTGCCTCAACACAGCTGAGAAGTATTAAAGTATAATGCTGAAGTATGGTTGAAATACAGATTTTGGGTTTTTTTCTCATCCTATACCCATGTTTTCAGGTGCTAGAGAGTTGATGTGTCACAAGACCACTAACACAGCTGATTATTCAAAATCAGTATAAAGGCCACACCAGCATTTTACTCTGCAAGAGCAGAGTGTCCACAAGCCAAACCAGCTCCTTGGATGTGCTCTTTGCTTTTTTTACTAAATAAAATTTTAGATTTTCCCAGAAAATCTACAGCATTTAAAGTTTGCTTTGCCTTTTTGACCTGCACCCAGTTACTTTCTCTGGCAAAACTGAGCTGGCAAACCCAGCAATGTCTGTAAAGCTCTGGGCTTCGTCACACTTGGATCCAAAGCACTGATACTGTATTGATTGCTGTGTTCCACAGTTTAAAAGTTGATAAATTCTCTAAAAAAATCTTGCTTGAGATAAGGTGATTTTTCTGCTGACTGTCATCTTTTTGGTCTTCCACAGAGATTCGGTAATATGAGAGCCATTTGTTTGTAGTTTAGTGTTTAAGAATCTGTGGATTTTGGCACCTAGAATTTTTCTTTTTGTAGAATTTCTTTGTAGAATCCTGTGAATTTTGATATGTAGAATTTTTCTTTTGGTGCTTTTATTTGTGTTATTTCCCAGATTATCTTTGTTGTTAATCTGTATATAAATAGTCTTTTACAATGCTTAATCCATTGTTAGAGGAGACGTGGGAGCATTTATTGGCTGTAAAAGAATAATTAGCTATTTTTCCTTTGTTACCCTGAATTGAATTTTCACTCCGTGTTATATTGACTTTTAACAGTTTATTGAGAACCAGATTTGAGAAAGTCTGACTCCCACCCGACAGGCTAATCAGTCAATCTCTAATAGACCTGTGATGCTCCACAGCCACCAGCTAATAGATTTTCCATTGTTGTCCCTTCCTTGCTGATCAGATAATCTGTTGCAGTAGCTGAGCTATGACATGCACAAATGGCATTTTGCAGAGCATGAAGACCCTAAAATTCCCTTATACAAAGTTTCCATTCATTCTGACTTGTTAATTTGCCAGGTTCTACCTGCTTTTTGTCCCATTACACTTCTGATTCTCTTAAAAACTGCTGCTTGTTGGATCTAAAGATATTGGAAGGTGGGAGACTGATGGTTCTGCAACTGGGTTGTTTTGTTTTTTTTTTTTCTCTTAATCTCCATGGAGCTGCTGTCCCACAGAAATAAGGAGGTGAAATTTCAGATTTTTTTACCTCTGGTTTAGCTGTGGAGTGTCAGCTCCTCTGTGGCTGCACTGACATCACGGCTGCTCCTTTCTGCTTGGGACACACAGATGTAAAACAATTCCCCCTGCTGCAGTTTCCTCTGTTGCCAGGGCTCAAGGGATGGCAGGGAGTGAGTGAAATCTTTCTCTGTGAGGGAGCTGACGTTTGGGGAGCCCTCTGAAAGCCTGTAATCTGCCGTGAAATGTATGAATATAAAAATGGACCGTCGCAGATGAGCGTTATTAACAAATGAGTTCATGCCAGCCAAGCGTGAAAGGAAAGCAAAAACGTAGAGAATTATATTGTTTCTCCATAAGAATTAGACTCTAAAAATAAGATTTTGAGTTGATCTTGCATACTGCTTGCACTGTGGGCCCAGGTGGCAAGCAAGGCCTCCTTGCTTCTGCTAGAACTGCTCTTAAAATTACATCAATGTGAAAGATAGAGCCCAAATACTGCACAGAAAACTAGTTGGACTGTAAGAAGCATATCTGGGGTCTGTAGGTTTAATATGAACAAGTGGAGATGTTTGGAGTTCTATCAGTAGCTCTGCAATGAGCACCCAACTTTGTTTCTGCACAGAACTTTGAGAGCTATTTTTAACCAAAAAGTTAGCAGCTCCTCCTTTATTTATAGATAGGCTTAATGGGCCACTAGATTGAATTATTCATCCTCACAGCAGGGGAAGAAGAGTAATTAGGAAAAAAATCCTATTTGTGACTGGGCATTGTTTTGTGTCTGCACATCCCCACCCACCTTCCTGTCCTGACAGTGGTAATTTTCAGACATTTTAGCTTAGTGAATATTCAGTTGTGAAGATGGAGATGTGGATGGACACCTGCAGGGAATGCAGTTTTTCATAGTAGGTGGTTGATGCATGGGCAAATTACTTGTTCCTAGAAGCAGCAAATATTTTAAAGGATAATTCCCAAGGAATGTGTTTAGAAGAGGAAAAATACCACCTTTGCAGTCAGTTTTCACTTCTCTCCCGGAACCGTAGAAGTAATTTTAAGAAAGTGTTGCCCATGGTAGACCTGGAAGTGTTGATGTAGCAACACATGCAGCATTGAATGCAGCAGTTACTGAAGGGTAGTTGTGCCATGAAGCTGACCTTTAGGAACTCAAAATGTAGACTCCAAATGTAGTTTCATATTCTTGCCATGTTTTTGTGACTTTGGGCCCTGAAAGTCAGGGTCTTTTAAGACTTGTTAGGCTTTGATCTGGTTTTACAGCCTTCACTCTGTAGCCTTCATTGCAGTAATTTTTTCCCCTACCCTGGAGTGGTGAGCTTTTAAAATTAAATTGAAATGAGGATGGGGCTGACTTGGTTAAACTCTGTTTAAAATCAGCACATAGAGTTCAACAACTCATTTGTAATGCTGAGCTTCAAGCACATGGTGAGGGAAGAGCAGTTCCAAAAGCTCAGTGGTTTGATTCCCAGTGTCTTGAGTCAAAAAAAGGAGACAAAATGTCCTGATCCCAGCAGGTTTGTCAGGAGAAAGATAATAGATAAACGGAATATTAGTAGCAAAGGCTTCTAGGGATATTTGGGGAAATAAGAGTTTTCTGGTTAACAGGTAACTTAGGTAAGTTCACAAATGCTTTTTCCTTCCCCAAGTTCTCTCTTTCTGCTGGCTTAAGCTCTAAGTGTTGATGAGCCAAAGATCTTTAGGTGATAATGTTCATTAGAGTGTTACACAGCCAGCCAGAACCTTTCAGTTCTTCTGAAAGATGAAGAACTGGGCAACAGAAACCAGAAACTACCTTGAAGGAACAACCCTGACTTTACATTTTCTTTTATAACTCATTATCCCTTTTTAAAGTCACAGTTTTCATTATGTGCACTTCTAGGAGAACTCTTGGGCCTAGACTTTAGATTGTTATTTTGGTGCTTTGCTGGGAGGTTTAACCCCTTGTGCTCCTGCCCAGGTACACTCCATCGATGTGAGGGGTGGTCCTGCACTTCTCTAGCCAGAAGTGTTCCCTGCGTAGTGCTTAAGGCTCTTACAGAGCTTTTGGGAAAACAGGGTTCACTGTTATGGACAGACTTTGTCAGCAGCCTTCTGGAGAAGGAGCTCAGACTTACTGGACCCAGTCTAATGTGCCATTTCAGGCTGTAGTGGAGCCCAGACAGCAGTGGAGATATCTTTTAATAACTCAGGCCAGAATGGTGGTGGAGCCTTCATCCTATGGTGTTTGCTGTTAAAGGTGGAAGATTTCATTATTCTTTACTGCAACTAAGAATCGGGCTTTTTAAAAATGTCTGAGATTCCATTCAGAGTAAAAGAGGAGAAAGAAGAGAGTTTGTACTTGGATCTGTGCCTCTACCCAAAGATTTTGGCCAGAGAGAGCACCATGGGCTGAGCCCTTCCCTCTGCCTTTCTGAGGAGCTGAAATCCAGCACTTCACTTGGTAGTCATTTAAAGAAAAAAATCAAACCCCTGATTGGATTGCAATTATCTGCACTCTGTCTTGGTGGGAAAGTGGATATATGTGTGGAGTAAAAAAGGATTAGTGGTAACACTGTACAGGAAAAGATCATGGAGTTCAAACTGCCTGAGCTGCGTGTGACACACTCCAAAGCTCCCTGACCCCTCTGGGGGACCAGGTGCAATCTGCCCCTTCTGCTTTCAGCTGGGAACAGTTGGCAGCTTCTGATTTCATTTCTGAGAGGATAATTCCAGCTGTGCTGATTCTTGGCAGTGGGGGGGCCATGGAGATGGCTTCTGTGGGAAGCTGCTGGAAACTTCCACCATGTCTGGCAGGGCCAGTCCCTGCTGGCTCTGAGGATGGACATGCTGCTGGCCAAGGCTGGGCCAATGACTGAGGTTGGTGACATCTCTGTGGTAACAGATTTAAGAAGAAAATCAAAATAATGGGGCACACAGCTTTTTCTAGCCAGAGTAGAGGAGAAGCTGAGAACATGTGAGGGGAACAATGTGGAGACACCAAGGTCAGTGGGGAAGGAGGGGCAGGAGGTGCTGCAGGGGTCAGAGCCAAGATTCCTCTGCAGACATGGTGAGACCAGGGTGAGACCATGGTGAGACAGCTGTGACCCTGCAGCCCCTAGGGATCCACGGGGAATGCAGAGATCCACCCCCAGCCCATGGGGATCCATGGGGGATTCAGAGATCCACCCCCAGCCCCTGGGGATCCACGGGGGATGCAGAGATCCACCCCCAGCCCATGGGGATCCACAGGGGAAGCAGAGATCCACCCCCAGCCCATGGGGATCCACAGGGGATGCAGAGATCCACCCACAGCCCATGGGGCTCCACGGGGGATGCAGAGATCCACCCACAGCCCATGGGGCTCCATGGGGGATACAGAGATCCACCCTCAGCCCATGGGGATCCATGGGGGAATGCAGAGATCCACAGGGGATGCAGAGAATCCACCCCCAGCCCATGGAGAATCCATTGGGGGATTCAGAGATCCATGGGGGATGCAGAGATCCACCCCCAGCCCCTGGGGAAGGTGCCCATGCTGGAGCAGGTGGATGCTGGAGGAGGCTGTGATCCAGTGGGAGACCCAGGGGACAGAGAGGACTTTTGCTTCCAGGCTGGAGCAGCCTGTCCTTGGAGGGCTGCACCCCATGGAAGAGGGACCCATGCCACAGCAGTTTAGGGAGGACTGCTGCTCATGGGATTGGAGCCACGCTGGAGAAGTTCACAGAGAGCTGTCTCCTGTGGGAGGAACCCCACGGTCTCACAGGGAAAGGGTTCCTCTCTCTGAGCAGTGGGAGAAACCTTGGGTGATGAACTGACCCAGACCCCCACGTCCCTTCCCCTGCACAGTCAGTGGGAAGGACAGAGGGGAAAAAGGTGTTTTTAAAGGCTTCTTTTACTTCTCAGTTTTCCTGCTTTGGTTTTGTTAGTAATAAATTTACTTTCTGTCTCTGAGATGAGCCTGTTTTGCCCTTGGAGTATTTTCTCCTGGTCCTTAGCTCATTAACTCCTTGTTAAATTTTCTCTCCTCTGTCCACCTGTGGCAGGGGGAGGGCAGCTGTCCTGGGTGCCTGGTGTCTGGGCCAGCACCTAACCACTGCACAGGTAAAAAAACAAAATCTGGAAGGAGTCCTGTATTTTGTGATAGCTTTCCCAGCAGAGAGCATATACTCGTGTGTTTTAAATGTATTTCTTCAGGCACTTTTCTCACCTGATTTGATGATTTCTGAGCACCTTAGAACACTGGAATGGTTTTCTTCTTAATTCATTTTGAAAAGTAAATCAATGTGGAACAACAGTATAGATTCTGACAAGGCTGAAAAAAGAATAATGAGTAAAAGAATATTGAAACTTAGCAAACAGATTCCAAATAGAGTATGTTTTCAATACAGGTGTCACCCCAGTGATGAGCTGTGTTTTGTGAACACTTCTCAAAGTGCCAGGTTACATGTCTTTTTTTCATTTCTACTGGCCACTGTCTTAACACTCATCTGATTGTTTATACAAAAAGCTAGCTATTGCAAGCTGGCTGAAGTTTCTGCCTTACTCTTAGGGAGCTTGATGCTTCAGAAACCACAACAGATTTCTAAGGAATTGCTGTTGTCAAAATCTATCTGTGGTCAACTTCCGTAAGAAATAGTCCAGGTAAATGGCAGAGGGAATATTCTTGGAGCTCTCCATATATAACAGTGAAGTGGGAAAGATTTATGTTCTCTAAACCACATGTAAGCAGCTTCTGCTGAAATCATCACTCTGCCTATGAGGTATTTAAAAGAACCCTGGCTGCTGGCCAGGCACTCTGAAGGTCTCAGAGAGGGGCTGGGTGCTCCAGCTGTGAAGGGATTGGTTCTTGGGAGCCCTCCTGGGTTTAGGTTTCATCTTTCAGGCTGCCAGATGAGGAGACTATTATTTCATTAATGATCTATCTAAACATGCCTACTTATTATATATACTCCTTTGTTTATAAAGGGAAATTATCCATTTAATGAGTAATAGCAAAAGAAGGGGAGAAGGAAGAGAAAAACCACTCCTGCATACATTGGGACAAATTTCCTTGCAGAGAAAAGCCTTCTGTTTCCCATAATGAATTTCTCTGCAAATAGAAACGTATCTTAAGTGCTCCTGCTGTGCTCGTGTATATACATTATGTACATGAACATAATTGTGCAATAGGTGTAGAATATGAGTAGATGCCACTTGGATATAAATGCAAAAATGTGGGGGGCAAGTTTGTCATGAAATGTTAGCTGGAATTTCTTCAACCTCATTAATTAGGTGAAAGACTCCACAATTCCTAAGGAGTCCCTTCATCCCTGTGACATTCTTCCTCCTGTTTCTGCTGCCACCATCTTTAATGTAATTATTTCTGAAAACCGTTCATGCAGCTCTATTTGTGAGCATGTAGAGTGAGCAAGGTGGGAAAAGCCCAATCACTGGCAGGGTTCTGTGGCACCTTCCAGGGGCCAGAGGGTGTCAGGCTCTTGATGAGTGGTGGCTGCTTGTGACAGCAGCTTTCCTGATCACTGTAATAAGAAAGGACGGCAGTGCTAAGTGGACAGGCAAAAAGAAATTTGAGACCAGAACACAGTACTTCAGCTCTCACAGACAAATGAAGTGTGGAAAAGGGAGCCCACCTTTCTTAGACACAAGGTCACTAATTCTAACAGTAGTGGGACCACTGCAGTGACTCCTGCACGGGCTTTGAAGATGCAAAGCCAAAGCACCCAATGAATCCATCTGCCTGATGTTGATCAGGAAAATGCACTGTTTGCTTGCAGTCTGCAGCTGTTAGAGTTCCCTTGAAAAGACACTGAGAGCAGATCCAAAATCCTTCTTGGGCAAAGATGGGACAGAGGGATAAAAGAGAAAGCCAAGGAAGGTGGAACTGGTGTGGACAGCTCCATTTGTATCTGTGCCAGATTTGTCATCTTTCTAAATCTGTTCCATTGCATTTGCTGTTTGCAGGGTACAAACTGTTCCCTTCCCAAGCCTCCCTGTGCAGAAGCCAAATATTGCCAGAAGCTCTCTGGAGATTTGGTAGAGCCTTCCAAGGCTTAGACATTCAGCACATTCACCTGGGGGGAAAAAAGAAATGAGATTAATTGGCACCTGCTGGGGGTGGTATTATTTATGTTGTACCATTCTGATGCACCATTTTGTGTCCCTGTGAGCACCACAGCTGTAACAGTGTGAAAATAAGGGATTTTTGCATGGCTGAGGAATACATTTCCAAGGGATATAATTTGGTTTTTGACTTTTGTACTTCCTTTCTTCAGTCCTGGATTACTGTTTGATTTGAATGTCTTTGGGAAACTTCATTGTTAGATGGAGTTACACTTTCAGTCAGTTTTTATCCTAAATTTTGGTGGAGGGGCAGGGTAAATAGTAATTCCAGGTGCCTTCTTTGAATCTGTGTTAAAATGTAGGGTGCTGCTTTTTCCACAATGATTTTTAAGCAGTTACGCTCAGCTGTGGCAATGGAGGGTGAAAAGAGTAGCTGAGGAGGAGGAGGAGACCTCTGAACATTCACAGGCACTTGGTAACCTCTGGACCACCAGTCTTGGTTAAGATTAAACTGGTTTTAAATAGCACTTTGTTACTTCTCCTATGCTTCTATCAATTTCTACAAAAATATCATAGAAAAGTACATATTTGTTTTGGGGAGAAATAAAACAAGACACTCAAAACATCCTTGAGTTGAAACTGCAAGAGTTTAACTTTTAACTTCAGGCAAAAGAGGAGATGACAATTTGAAAACAAACATCGCTGTGGAAATGATCAAACAAACATTTTTCTGCCTACTTTACTTTTTTTCTAAGCTTTTATTGCAGTGGCTTTCATTGCAGTGTTTGCTGTCATTTCCACACATATCCTGTAACTAAACCTTGCAGCTCATTGACCAACAGCAATCATTGCTAACACAACCCATTGTGACTTTTAAAAGAAAAATAAAAATACAGTGGTTTTTGTAATCAGTGCTTGCATTTTCTGAATAGTGGAAAAGCATCTGGAAGTCAGCATTCACTTCTCTTAGCTCAAGAAATTCTTTTGAGTCTAAATTTAATTTTTCCAAATACTTCTTTACCCAAAAATTCAGAAGTATTAAAATGATTAAAAGCTGCAAAAATCTGCTACAGTTGATCTGTGGGTAATTCCAGGTATTAAAAAGATTTATTTATTGTGTTGTAGATTTGTTAGGGGGAACTTTTTTTCTACGGCATCCCCAAGGTTGTAACTAGGACTCCAGTTAAGGTTATTGGAAATCACGAGTTCAGAGTGATGCACATTGCATTTTATTCCTGACTTCTCATAGCACTGGGCAAGCAACTCCAGCATCTTTCTGTGTTTTTCTTGCTGGCATGTGTCTCTTCACTCTCACCTCCTGTTTCTTTTGGATTTCTGTAAGTGTGGTAGGTGCCTTGGGCCAGGATGAGCCTTTGCTTTGTGTATGTTCTAACATGGTAGAATGGCAGATCTTGCTTAAAAACCTCTAGGTTCTACTGTAGTAGTAATGGCAATCCTAACTAGTAAATAACAACCCCATAAGCACTTTCTAGTTTACTGCAAATAGCTTTTGTTCATAATATAAACCTTACTTTTTTTGTTTTTTTCTTTTTTTTTTAACAAACTAGAACATGCGAAGTCAAGATTAAAACCCCAGTGTATTCAGGTTTAAAAAATAATTCAATTTAAAAAATAAATTCAAACTAAACTAAATGCATAATTAAAATAAATTTAATTAAAAATAAATTCAATTTTAAAAAATAATTCAGATTTAAAATAAATTTCAGAAAGAAACACTGTGCACTTGTGTCCCTTAGAAGAAGAAAGAAAGGGGGTAGAAATGCTGTATTGCTGTCTAGATGGAAAACATGTCAAATATGCATGAAACTCTTGGCCCAGGGGGTGGGGAGCTTGTGAAATGGAATGCATTTTTTTTACCAGCTAAGAGAGACCATTTGCTTTCAGCCTCACCTCTAATCCTGATAAAAGACTTCCTTGGACTCAGATGCTTTTCAAAGAGAATTGAAGGGCACATTCTAATTTTATTTCTCAAAGAAAGTTGAAATGACAACGTTCTCTTCGTATTCTCGGGGTTGCTTCAGAGCTGGGAAAAAAAGCAAGAACAAAGCAGAAAAATACTCCCTGTGTCTGCTCCCTGTGCCCAGGGCTGGTGTCAGGCTGTTTTATGAACACTGAATTTCCTTCCCTGCTAGTGGAGCTCAGCACCAGGCATGAGCCAAGGGGAGCAGCCCATCCTGCTCGCTCTGGAGCTGCCACAGAACCTGGAAATTCAGGATTTCTCAAGGGAGGAACCCCACTGGGGGCTCTGCAATTTCCCTTTGCATCTGCAGAGATGAAAACCTGGCCAGAATTGCTGTTCAGCCTTTGCTTTCCCAGCTCCTCTATATATCCTGACCTGTTTCTAAGGTGGCTGTGAAAGACCCAAGCCAAGCAAGTTTGACCAAGCTTGCTTGTAGCTTAAAAGTATTTATGACCTTCCATCCTGATGTACCATTTGGTGTCCCTGTGAGTTCCACAGTGTGAAAATAAGGGATTTTTACATGGCTGGGGAATACATTTCCAAGGGATATAATTTGGTTTTTGACTTTTGTACTTCCTTTCTTCAGTCCTGGATTACTCTTTCATTTGAATGTCTTTGGGAAACTTGATTGTTAGGTGGAGTTACACTTTCACTCAGTTTTTATCCTAAATTTTGGTGGAGGAGCAGGGTCCTTGTGTCCATTAGCAGCTGCTCAAGGAAATTGTGCAAACTGGAAAAGGTGAAATGCTACAGCTGCTT
Source organism: Lonchura striata (assembly GCF_050655825.1). Classification (NCBI taxonomy): domain Eukaryota; kingdom Metazoa; phylum Chordata; class Aves; order Passeriformes; family Estrildidae; genus Lonchura; species Lonchura striata. Next base: position 4,862,781 of record NC_140711.1, read on the forward strand.
TTTTACCTAGGTTTTCTAGAAACCTTCCCCATGAAACCCTGGAAAAGTTGAAATCTCCTTAGGAAAAGACATGAGGTGCTGTAATGGTTGTTTTCAGGCAGTGTTGAAGGCCATCAGGTTGTGTTCACACAGTGAAGAGTATTTTTGCAGTGAAGAGTAGTTTTGTACAATTGCAGAGCATGTTGTGGTCACATGGGGATTTATTTCATTGTAAGTCTTTAGCCTCTGCATTTTGGACCTCCACAATCAGCAGACAAAAGAAGTTTGGGATGTGAAGGTTGTACTTTTTGGTAGAGAAGGAGCAAGTTTTCCTTCCCTGGATCTCAGCTTGCTAAAGGAAGGCAGGATATCTTCACATCTGTTCTTTTTTCATGTGGTTGGCCTGTAGCACAGCTTTATAGTCTGTCTGCAGGACACACTCCTGACATCTGCAACAGCCCCTGTTCTGTTTCTTATTTATTTAGTTATTCATTCATTAATTCATTCATTAATTCATTTATTCATTTGTTTATTGTTTTATTTATTTAATACTCAGTATTATTATTTATTTATCATTTTCTTATTTGCTGGAATTTAAAAAAGAAAAAAAAAAAGTATTGCTTTTATGCCTTCTCATTATAAGACTGGAATTGTGCTGATAAAGAATGAGCAGAAATGAGCAAACAGCCACTCAGGGAGAGGAAGGAATGTGTGAACACCTTTGTTTTGGCTTTTTGGCAGTCACTGGATCAGGTCCTGTATCATTCATTATTTGGAGGTAGAGAGCAGTGCCTGTTGATTAATCTGTTTTATGTTGTATTGAAGAATTGAGGGGTTTCCCATTATATGAGTTACTTGCAATTATTTTTTAGTTTCTCCTACTGTCCTTATAATTAAGAGGGGAGGTAACTTTTCTGCTGGTGGGAAAAGGTTAATTTAATTAGCTTGATCATTTATCAGCTAATAAATTGGAATAGGAAATGTCATTACTCTGTCCAATGTATGCTGGTTACTAGTTCTGGTACTTGGTTCTTGTCCAGTATTCACAACTTGTGAGCCATGTTTTGGGTTTTTTTCTTTGGGTTTTTTTTCTAATAGGTTTTATGCCTCTTAGTTCATTTTGCCAGTGTGGTAAATTTGTCCTTTCATACAGCAAGACCTGTCCCTGTATTATGCATTAATCTCCCTTCTTTTCAAGGCTCCCAGGTCTCCAGGTCCATAAATATTCCATTATTAGAAAGCCCCTTATGTTTCCCCTCTGGACTGGAAGTGGTTTCGAAAGAGGAGAGGTTATAGAAGTGAGGGGGTGGGGCAGATGTTGAGCAATGATTCAGATAATTTTTTTTTTTTTAATCTAAAAATCTTTGTGACTTTCTCCTTTTCACCTCTACTTACAGCATGTTTGGGCTGCTTTTTACACTGGCGTGGGGCAAGAAACTATTTTATTATTTAGTCCCTGATGTTTCAAATGTCCTTGGAGCAATTTCAGTGTCAAATATCAGAGAATGGAATGAGAAGAGAGAACAATGGTTTGAAGTTGACATGTTGTTAATAGGTTGTTATTTGTGAAATTAGCCAGTGAGGATGTAATGATACAGAACAGAATGGAGCTGTGGCATGCAGCATCAATAAGAATAGAGCTGAAATATTTATGGTTTTCTTCTCCGTGTGACAGTTGTAGTTTTAATTGTTCATTTTTCTGTATCCGTATGATGTTTCTTTGTCTTCATGTGATGTAGTTGTTTTTATGAAGCTTTTGTAACTCTTAACTTCCTATTGCCAGAGCAGCACCTGCTGGCTAGAATTGATAGAAATGTCATCTGAAATTCTTTGCTAATCTTCTTTCTTCCTATTTATTCAGGCCATAGCTATTTCCATCCTTAGGTTTGAAGAGTTGTGCCAGTTGTCAGTGAAGAGAAGTCACCACCAGTATCTTTAAAAATAGTCTAATTTTCCCTCAGGAATTAAGAAACAGTGTGCAGAGATGGGTTAACAGCATTCTTGTGCTCTCTTTTCCCCAATACATAAATTTTTGTTCCTGAACATACTATTTCAGTTCCTATCACAGTTCTCACAGCAAAACAGAGTTTCTTCAAGCTCTGTCTCAAAATGTGTGAGCCAACTTTCAAAATGACCCCATGGTCTGATGTTTCAAAGTGTTCAGTAGATGCCATTAGCAGGGTGCAGATACTGGAATGGAAAGCAGTGGCTAAGTCTGTGTAGGGAATTTCTCACCTTGTTGGAATAAGGCCAATTTTGTGCTACCAGAGAAATGAATAGGAATCCCTTAATCCATACTAAGAAAGGGAAAATACCATGAGGGATATGCTTCCCCTGCAGTTCTCCCACTGCATGTGATCTGCTTTTCCACTCATGGTGTGAGTCTCTGAGAAAATTAGTTTTAACTTTTAAAGTTATAAATAAATACACGGAATGAAATGTGTGGTGCCAGCTGGGATTTACACGAGGCACGAAGTGGGCATTTTGTGACAGAGCTGAATTGGGATTGCCTGAGGACTTGTGAAATGCTGGTGAAAGATATTCTTGGAAAGTGATGCATTCTGGTTCCCGGCAAAGAGAGAAAACATGTCTGAGAAACATTTTCACGAGGTTTTCCTTTAGCAAGTGTGATTTCATGGTACCCACAGCAAGGGAGAAGGAGAAGGGAAACCTCTGTTAGAGACTGGGAACCCTCTCAGGCCAAGAAACAAAATCTAAATGAGGGAAAAACTTGAGTTGCCCAAGAGTCCTGCAGCACATCCCTCCCTCAGCCTCAGCAGCCCTCGCTGAGCTGCTCAGGAGCTGGGGCATGAAGGTGAAAGGCATGAAGGTGTTTCTGGTGAAGCAGAGGGTCACAAGCTGCATTTCTGAGGAGGTTCTTCCTCAGGTTGATGGGAAGGGGCAGTAGGATCTTGCTGGATGCTGGATAAACGGTGAGCTATGGCACAGCTTCCCAAATGACATGGCTTGCACAGGGCTGTGGAAAAAGCTGGTGGTGATCAAAGCCGTGGTTTAAATCTGCATTTTGCCCACTTGCCCATGCTGTCTGTTTAAATCGAGGTACTGCTCTGAACATCCAGAGAAACAAAGAAATCATTAGACCCACAAGAGGTAAATGCTCACAGCTGTAAGCACTGCTCATGGTCTTCATCTTGCTGTCTTTTGTAGAATTATAGAAAATAGGAAAATGGTTTGAAAGTGACTCTTTACATTTGGAAACTCAAACTCTTCACCTTGTAATGGATTGCTGCTGGCTTCAGCTGTAGGTAACCACTTCCTGTTTTCTTCACTAGTGTGAAACCTCAGATGTGAAAAATGAACTTTGAGTATCTCGGCAGTGTGTACATCTCAGCACAGCCAGCTGCTGCTCTCTGCTGTAGAAATGCATTTGCCATGTCATGTCAGAGTTTGGTGAAGGATACGTTGAACTATGTAAATACCTGAAATAAAAGCAAACGGATAATTTGGTATGCTCTTCATACTGATATTAAAAAAGAAAAGCAGCTCACTAGAGAAGCAAAAACTTCCCCTTTATGCATTTAGCATATTTCTGTTGCTTTGCTTGCATATGAGATGGCTTAAATATGCAGTATAGTTTGGGAACTGAGTGCCCAGTGCTTCTGCTCACTGTCCTTTGTCACCTTGTGTTCCTGTTCCCAAAAGGAGTAGGAAGGGCCAGACTGCATTTTCAAATCACAGTTCTCATCACTGTCCAACTGCTAATTATTCTACTACTTCCACTCCTGAAATACAGAGATTTTTCCGTGCTGGGGGCTGGAAGGAGGAAGGAAAAGAGTATCCTTAGCCAGGAATGTGTAAACCTTTTTCTTCTCTGCTTTGCCTGGTGCTGCCCTGACCGCTCATAAACTCAAGGGAATTTCAGGGCTGATGTGGAATTTGCTCACATTTTTCTTTGAAAGCTTAGTATTTTGAGCTGGGAATAATTTACTGAGACAACTTCTGCCTGCCAATGAATGACTATGGTGGTGAAATTAATAGAGGAAAAAGGAGTTGTAGAGAGAATTAATAGGAGAGGAGGGGAGAATTTTGAAACAGTTCTGACACCCCCATTTACTTGGGAAATGCTGTGCCCAGCTGCCATGTACAGGGCTCAGTAGGTCTTGTGGAGAAAATAGAACAACCTGACCTGAGTAACTGAACTGTTAATTAAGTTGTCATAGGGGTCATGTGAGTGGAAGCCTGGGCATTACAGGAGTGGTTTTACTATAATCCTCAGTTGTTCTTCGAGCAGTTGCCCAAATAGATTTCAATTTGCAAAAACGTGAGCATGCCTGTGAGAATTCATTCCTTTATTTGTATAAATAGCAGTTTGACAGCCTGCAGAGCCTCTGTGAGTGCTGGGCAGCTGGAGCAGAGAGGGTGCTCGCACCTGGGCAGCTCAGGTGTGTGAGCTGCAGGAGAGTTGGTTGGATTTCCTGGTGTCTGCACCACAGCGAGGACAAAACAAAAGGATGTTCTGAGATGCTGATCTCTGCCTCTTCCAGGACAGGGGGCTGCTCCTCATCCCATCCCCATGGTCTGCCCTGGGGAGAGGAGGAAGCAGCACAGTGCAGTGTTTGTCCCCCAGAGCACCAGGGAGCTCTGAGATGGGTGTGAGTGTGGGACAATTCCTCAGCATTCATCCCGTGTTTCCAAATTTGGCAGAGATTTTTTTCACTTTAGATCCTGGCTGCAGCAGCAGCAGTGTTATTCTGGCTGTGGAAAAGGAGAAGTAGGAAGTGTCAGTAAGGATTTCACGGTGTCTTTGACACGAGGCTCTTTGGTAGGAGGAGAGGGTAAAGAAAAGGGGAAACCCAAAGGCAATACAACTTGAAGTAGACCCAGAGAATGTTTTTGTAGGGAAAGAAGCAGGTCACTTTACTGAGCACCATGAATGAGGTAAAAAAATTCCAAATAAAAGCTTGAACAAAATACCCAAGTCCATGTGAACCAAAAGGGGTTTTACTGACATATATGTTTTTAAGTCCCTTGTATCACGGTCTTTGCATAAACTTTTGGTTTTTTGTTGTTTGGTTTTTTTTGTTGTTGTTGGGTTTTTTGGGGGTTTTTTTGTTTGGTTTTTTTTTTGTGTGTGTGTGTGTGTTTTTATTACAAAATGAGCACTTGATTTTTGTGCCCAGTGAGCACAAGATTTGTGAGTTTATAGGTATTGGCTTCCCTCTACTTTGGAAAAGGTCAGTTGGTTTCATAAGCTGCTGCTATTCCTCATCTCAGTTTTTAGGTGAGCTCAAACACTTTGAAGACAGCTAGAGAATCTTTCAGTCAGGCATAAAGGAGCAGAAACTGAAATTCATAACTTCATCTCTAGTGTTTTCTCTAAGAGTCCAAGATAGAGCTGCAGGTGTTGTTGGAGTAAACAACAAATCTGTCAGCTGGCGGTTACATTTTAATGTGGTTTTTACAGAGAATTTATTTGAGCCAAGCGAGCTAAGTGCAGGTTAACAAGCTTCTGTGCCCTGTTGTATTCCTTCTGGTTGAGCTCTGCTCAGATGCTGCCAGTTGTGCCAAAAGGTGCAGTGATTTTGCAGCAGCCAAGGAGCAGGATGGGACTTGCCAAATACTTGTGTGCTTGCAGCTGATGCCAGAACTAAAAAACCCCTGTGGCTTTGGCTGCTTTATTGAAAATGTTGCTTTTTATTCTCCCTTCCTTTTTGTCCTGCTTTCTAACAATGCTGCAGAGTTGCAATAGCAGACTCCATCTGTCCAAATACCTGTGGGCTTTTTTAGGTGTGCGACTTGGAGCAGGAGAAAAATAAAACAACTGTGCAGAAATTCTGTCCTTTCCTGGGGGAAATGGATTTGTAGGGAATTCTCCAAACCTGACAGAAGGCTCACACAGTGTGCACCTGTATGCAAACCTCGAGATAAGAAATGCTGACTTAGAAATGCCATGGAATAGGACAGACATTGCTGAGGGAGAATTAGAAACAAGTTTCAAAGGAGGGCCTTGCAAATAAGACTGGATACTTTGGAGAAATAGAACTGTGAAGATGCATTATAGTGGGACCCATGAGGGGTAATTTTAGATAATTGGCTTTAAGGTATCTACAGCATGGTGTGGCTAAAGCTGATGGCCAAGAAACATTTATAATGTGTTGTAATTAGGAAATATTTGGCTTCTGCTTGTGATGGTGTGAATTATAACATCACCCTTCTGATGAGACTGAAAATGGAATAAAAGTTTTTAAAACACCTCTCAGTTTCCCATCTCTGGGTCAGAAAAGGGCTCAATTTGATACTTTCCCTACCCCATTCCCTTTTTCAAGAAAGGCAAGCTAGGCAGAATATTTAGCAGTGGTTATGTCTATAATTTTTAAGCTGCAAGTGGAGGGAAGCTGCCTAAATTACCCCACTGGTCTCCTCTTTTGCTCACCCTTTTTCCATTGCTGGTTTTGGTCATCCTTTCCCACTGGATTCCTGTGCAGGAGCTCCTGCACAGTGCCTGCAGCCAGCTCTGCAGCTCCAAGCCCTGTGCAGCCAGAAACCCCAGCCCTGCCCTGCCCGGAGGATGAAGGATGCTTTCAGCCAGCTCGGGGCTTGTCATGCAGATCAGCTCAGCCTCTGGGGAGGGGGCAGGAGAGGCAGGGAGGCAGGCAGAGCTCAGCTCCATTCAGGAGCTGTTTGTGACCTGCCTTTGTTGGCTCCCGCTCAGGTCACACATTTGCACTCGTTTTGAATGAAGCACAAGAGCCCTCGAGAGGCTGCATTGCCTGGGGAGAGCAGGGGATGCTCCGGGGGCTTGGGAAAGCAAAGGGAGGGGAACTAAAGCTCCTCCAGCACAGCAAATGAAGGTCAGAGGTCTCCTGCGACCTTGCACTGCCTTTGTGACCTTTTCAAGGCTCTTGGCGGGGATGATTCCCTGCCTGAGGGATTGCTGGCGTCTGCAGGCATTCCAGCAGCACTTAAACACCTGTGTGTTTGCTGCTGACATTTCATTAGGACGAGTAATGAGCCTGGATATTAAATGTCTGCCTTTCTGGCTGGTCAGGAGGGAAAACGGGAGGGATGCTGTGCTGTGTCTCAGGGCTTGTGAAATCCTCATTTTACAGCCAAGCTCTCAGCCCTGCTGCTGAGCAGAGCATGGAGAGCAGATCCAGCATTACCCAGGATGTAGCCAGGACCTGGAAATTTGTCCTATTTTTATAGCCATGGCATAGCTCCCCTGTGCCCATCTCAGGTCCCTCCTAGAAGGACAAAACAATTCAATCAAGATTCCCTAGGAAAAATGCCCACACCTGGGGGAAAGTTTATTCTGTAGCCTCCAGTTGCAGATGATTTTTCCGTGGTGATGGGTTGTGTCCCACCCTGGCATAGGGACAGGGTGTGCAGGAATGCCTGGGCTGGGGAACCACTGCTTCCCTCTGCCAGCAACCTGAAGGGCTGGGAAGCAAGGTCAAAACATGGGAGCTTCCTGCAGTGAAATCCAGCCAGGGAGATCCCTGGGGGTGAAATGCCTTCCTGCTCGTTTCAGTTGTCAAAGAACTGTATGTGCTTTGAGGTTGCTTATACCACTGGTACACCTACACCACAAACACATACTTTTTCAAACCTAATAAATGTCAGGCTTAAACAAACAAACAAAACCCCAAGAGTGGGTTAATGAAAATTTATTCTTTGCACAAAGATGTCTTTGCCTACAGCCTGATCTTGCAGCAGACTGCACCTCCAAATCTAAATCTCTTTTTTGCTTGTACAGGGGAGATTGCTTAGGCTTTTTCTAACAGAACCTGAAAGGGCTGGATTGCTGGGAAGGAAATGGGTGCTGTGTACACCTACAATGCCTGAAACCAAGGCATAATTTTTCTCTTGAAGTGCTTTTTCACAACATAGATGGCAGCTGTCATTTTGCTGCTGCTTTGAGCCCTGCTGAAATAAGATCTTGTGACTTGTACCGATGTTCAGAAAAATTGATGTCGCTTTGTTTATGCAGTAACTTAAAGATGTGCTGCTCTTTACAGACAGTTGGCAAGCTTCTGTACTGAGCAGCTGGGCTTGGGATGGTTTAGACAGGCTGGTGGAAGTGCCTTTGTAAATTTTAGGAGGTGTTAAAATTATACTCCAACAGGCAAAGATGGGCTTCCATAATCATTGCTGTCTTCTGCTAAAAGCTGACTGAAATAAGTGGGCTGAGATACAGATGTGGGACCTCTGTGTGTCCTGTTTGTCAATGTTGGCTGAAGGATAAGAGAGATGTCCCTTAAGCTTGGAGTGAGTTTAATTGAAGGCATGTTATATTTCACTCTATCAAAATGAATCAAAGTGAGTTTACCATGGTGTAGAGAACAGTTAGCTGGGTTGTTTATTTTTCCCAGCCCTAGGGAAATTATTACAAGATTGTTTTATTCCTTTTGTTGCTGATGCACAGGACAATACCTTCATGGAGCAGCATTTTCATTTCTGACAGTAGCTGGCCTACATATCACTTTGGCATAAAGGTATTGTTTGGAATCTGAAAACCACATGTACCTTACATAACTGTGCTGCTCCTGCCACCCAGGCAGGGATGTATTCACAGAAAGTCTGAGGGCTGCTTAGACTTCTTGATATCCACATGAAAGAAACAGTGGGGGTTTTTTCTTGTTCCCAGGTGTCCATGTGTTGGTTTGGTTATGTGTCTGTTTTCTTGCCTCCGTTGTACTGCAGGTATTGGTGTCTTTGTGGATTATTCATGAAGGGCTGTGTGTTTCCCAGTTCCCCATAGCTGTGCCTCACCCCACGAGGGCTCTTTGCTGGTTTAACCCCAGCAGCAGCTGAGCCCCACACAGCTTCTCACTCACTCCCCACTGATGGGAGAGAGAATCACAAGTGAGAAACTCAGGGATGGAGATGACAGTTCAATATGTGAGGCTAAAGCAAAACAAAGAAGAAGAAGAGCCAAAGCAAAACAAGGAATACACTTACACCTTATCAGCAGGCAGGAGTTCAGCCATCTCCAGGAGAGCAGGGCTTCAACAAGTGTGACGGTGACTTGGGAAGACAAATGCCATCCCACTGCATTTCTCCATGCTGAGCACAATGCCATAGGGTATGGAACAGCCCCTGGGCCAGCTGTCCTGGCTGTGTCCCCTCCTGACTCCTTCTGTACCCCAGCCTCCTCACTGGTGGGCTGAGGAGCAGAAAAGGCCTTTCCTCTGTGTAACAAGCACTGCTCAGCAATTACAAAAACATGCCTGGATTGTCAACACTGTTTGCAGCTCAAGTGCAGAACGCAGTGCCACACAAATCACTATGGAAAAATTAACTCAAAGCCAGCACAGATCCCGAGTGGCTTCACCTCTGCTTGAACGTTCCTGACTCTGCTGTTCTCCTGTCCCTTTGCTGTCCTTCTCCCTTGGCAGGACTGATAGACACACCAAATTGCTTCAGGGCTGTGCTCAGTCTGAGCAGAAAATTTCCTTGAGACTGCAGTTCAGTCATTTTTGCAGACAGACCCTATGGACCATCAGATCCTGACTCCAGCTGAGCTGCCCTCCCTGCTCCTTCAGTGTGCTGTGATCACTGGTCCCTCCAACCTCCAGCTTCTCCTGGCTCTTCCAGCAGTGATGTCTGCTGGACTCCTGTGAGCTGAGTGACTCCCAAGAGTATTTGTTTTTTAACTCCCTCTTCTCCTTTCCTGACATCATAAGCGTCTGGAGTGAAGCAGCCATGCTCACAACAGTGCAGATTTCTGGTGGGATTTGAGACAGGGGAGCAGTGAGCTGCTTTGGCCACTCGACCCTTCTCTGCTGCAGGATCAAGGGAACAGGATAATCATGTCACAGCAGTCCTGTGATTTTTGGTTTTGCCAGGAAAACATGTGCTGAGCAAAGGCTTCTCATATGTCAGGGCTGGAGTAGTTTATTGAGGGAAGCAGTGGAAAGGGAAGGAGGCAGAATGTTTACTTTTTAAATATGAGTGATAAAATTCCTGGTTCTCATTCTGATAAGATACCAGGGGACTTGTGATTATCTGATATTTCTCTAATTGCTAAGTGCAAATGAGAGTGCAGCCTAGGAGAACCTGGGGAAGTTGTGTACTGACAATGTTAGGTCTCTTGCCCCTCTCTAAGTTTTAGACCCAAGTGCAAGTACCAGCATATGGAAATTTAGATTTCTGTGTTTAGATTTCTGTACCTACTGATCTCTAAGCCTTCTATGCTTATTTATCTCTGATTGTCTGTGTCTGAATACAAGTTTCATAATCCAAAGAGTTTGTACTATGAGGACTGAGGAAAACTCAAGCAGACTTTTTGAAAGACTCTAGAAATGTAAGACTTCGGAAATGTTTTTGTAATCAAAGGGAAAACACTTTTCAGGAGCTGACACCCCTTTGTTAATTAAGACTTTTCTTTCTTTTGAAGTTGTCAAACAGAAAAAAAAGGAAAGTTTTATTTTAATGCAGTTCATCGGGTTGGGGAAGAAACCAAGTTGGGGTTCAAGCTGCCTTGCAGCCACAAGGAGAGTGAGAGCTGTGAGTACCTGGCCAAGCCATTGGTGGGGAAGGCACTCAGCACTGATTTCTTTGCTCTGACACTCGTGCCCAGGTGCCACACAGGTGTCCTTGGTGTGCAGGTCATTTTTAAGCCATTGGTACCATGGAGCAGGGAAGAGCAAGCAGGCTCAGATCATCTTTTTTTAAGCAGGTTAATTGGGTTTTTTGCCCCCCAGTGGGTTTTGTTGCAGTTGTTCATCAGCAGGTGTGGCACAGGCAGGGAAGGGCATTTGGGTGGCAGGAGGGGTGGCCATGCTGAGCTTTTGAAGCTGGTGGCTCCAGGTGAGGTGGTGTGAGCAGCCAGGGCTGCAGAACCTCTGCTGAGAGCTCAGCTTCACCCATTCCCAGCAGCATTTGCAAACTAGAAAAGAGCATGTACAACACACAGCTTTACTTGCCCTTGAGCCAAGGTTGTGATTTCATGGGCAGTGACAAATTCTCTGAAACAAGGCAGATTTTGGTTTCTAAAGTGCTTCTTCAGTCTGGCTCTGCCAAATCCAGTCAGAGAGACTCTGAGAAGAACTACTGAGGGAAGTCTGCAAAATCACTGTAATTTGGTGGAAGAAAATGGCATAAATGAGAGTGGGCTTTTTTCTGTTGAGCATAATATGCTAAGAGCCAGTCCCTGCTTTCAGGTTCCTGCAGTCAAAGATGAGAAGAGGCCCAGGAGGTGAAATGGTGCTGTAGCTGTACAGCAGGACAGGGGTCTGGGAACCCTTGTGCTTCATTATCCAGCACATTCTCAACTTCTCAGGGATGCATTTGCCTTTCTGTGCCACTTTTCAATCAAAGCAAATCTTTTGATCTCCCTTTCTGATTAAAAAAAAAACCCAAAAAACTATTTCCTTAATACAAATATACACCTGAAAGGAAGAAAAACACTTTACAGGAAAAGTTGGTAAAAATAGATCCTAATATTTTTTTGTGTTTGTAAAGTAAACATCCCTGTAAGGAAGTAACTCTTTCAGAACCATGCTCTGTCCTGCTTCTCAAAACCAGTGCTGCACTGAATGCAGGTGAGATCCCAAAAAGTGCAGGGTATTGATCTAATTCTGCTCTTACTGAAGTCAGAGCTACTGATTTCAGTAAGAGTAAGGTTTATATCCATGCTTGCTTTGTTTGAGGAAAACAAATTAAATTCCAGTGCCCCAAAACTGTCTCTTGGTTTCAAAGACTGCATGGAATGGCTGATGTGACACTTAGTTGTGATGAATCCTTAGATTTTCTTCTCAGTTCTGAAAAATACTATTCAGTGTTTAGTAAAACAAATATTCCAGCATAAAGGTATCACTTCTACTGCCTGAAAAGCTAACATTTTGGGAGATGTCTTATCAGTTCCCTAAATAGGGAAGCTCCTAAAGTGGAATACTGAATGCTTTTTAAATGTGTATTAGGGCAGAAAACTGTAGTTTCATCAATGCCCAATATAAATTCAGCCCACTTCATACAGAAACAGAAAACTCTTCAGTGACAATTAAGAGGAATCAGTCTAATTTCATTCCACACAAACCTTTTTATGACTGATCTGGAAAAAAAAAAATTCATAGCATTTACCGTGTGGTTTTATTTCAATGAAATGCTGGCTTATTCTAGAGAGTAATGGAAGTCATCAAGGCTTTTGAAAAATGTGTTTTGAGGGGCACTGGTTTTCATCTTCTTTTCAGCTTGCACAGGGGTTGCTGGGAAGAAGTCTCAGCAGGTTCCTCTGCCAGCTGGCCTTGCCCTGAGTGGTGCAGGCCATGTGAGATCTCACCCAGATCCTCTCCTGTTCTGCTCTGTTCCTCACTGCCCATGGAGCTTCCTGGATGTCTCCAAAAAAGAGGGGGCACTCAGCAGAAATGCCAAGTGATGATGTCATTAGAGTCTGAGCTACAAAATTATTTGAGCTGTTTTTCTCTGTCACTTTACACCCAAGGCTTTGAACTAAAACCCTGCTTAAATGCTGAAACAAGGAATTCTGCTGTCTTGCCACAGCCAGACAAGGCCCAGGAATGCAGAAAACATTACCTTTTTATTTCTTTTCCAAAGGAAATTCCTTGTAGTGGAGGATGCTAACTGAGCTCTGTTCCTTTATAGTGTAGTTGGCTGATACCTGATCTGTTGGTGAGGACTCATTTGTCCTCATGGAAGTGGGAATTAGCATTTTAAAAATGCAATAAGAGAGGGATTTAAATGGAGTTTAAGTCACATTGTGTTAGTTCTGTGCTGTGCTGTAAATATTAGTCTGATCCTGAACTAGGGAGAAGTTCACATTGTAGATGTTTGATTTTGTTATCTCTTTATCTTACCAATGGCTTTGTCTCCTTTTTGCTCCCTTGCTGCTCCTGCTGCATCTGCCAACTTTGGAGGGCTGGCATGATTTCCCTGCAATGCCACATAAATCCAATCCTAATTCCTGTTACTGCCTGGCTGTGGGACTGTGTGTGGGTGTCCCTAACACACTGCAGAAGGCAGCCAGCAACAGTTCTTCTTTATATCTCTGCAGCTCAAATCCTGCAGAAGTCCTCACTTGTAAAGATAAAAATGCATTTATCTTCATTGACAAGGCAGTGGGTCTGGAGCCCTGAGTCAGGGCTGAGCTGTGGCAGCAGAACCACACAGTAACTAATGACTAAAATGTTGCTGCTAATAAAGCCCAGGCAGTGCTGGAGGAGCATCTGCACTTTTTCTAGCCTAGCCTGCCATGAAGAGTCGCTCATGTTCATTTGTGAATTATGTTAAAATTAAGAAAAATGTGAGGAAATACTGGTATAGCCATCACAGAGTCCATGGAGCGATGTTTGCTGGTGATGAGGGTATGAAGACCTTCAGGCTGGGGAGTAGAGGGTCATAATTTGCTTGATTGATTTTAAACCTCTGGCCCCTCTGTGTTATGCAAAAATGCTGTTTTGGGAAGGCAGTGCCCTTCCCTGGCAGTGCTGGGGCTGTGGGATGGAGCACTGAGGTTTTACAGGCTGAGCTCAACTTGACCCATGGCTCCAGCCCTCATTGTTGTGGTTACATAAAGGAAGCTTCCTACTTTGGGTTCTGGATTATCTCTCCTTCAAAATTCAAATATTACTGATTAAGCCAAACATGCAGAAAGTTTATTTAGTTGCCTTTGAATGGATTGGTTGGTTGCACTTTTTTTTTTTTTCTGATTAATCTCATGCAGTTCTACTGCATGTTCTACTCTCCTCCTTAATATTTTATTTTTTTTCCATTTTCTCTTGCTTAGCACCTTTTGTCCTGATGAGCCAGCCCCTGCCCTGATTTCTAGCCATACAGAGCCTGGAGAAGAGCCAGGCTTCAACCTTTGAGTGCCAGGATGTCACTGTCCTGGGTCAGATTAGAGGAAACCAGTACTTTAAAACAAAGAATGAGAGCTACAGATAGCTGAAACAAGGCAAGGGTGGATGCTCCTTCCCCTGAGTAAAGACAAGAAATTTCCTGCCCTAGATATGCAGTTCCTACTGTATTTAGTAATTCTCAGTGGATTTTTCTTTGAATTTACCCAGTCTGCCATCAGGGTGCCCATCCAGGCAGAGCTTTCTGACAATGTTAGGTCTCTTCCCCCTTTTTGCAAACTCTTTGCAGTTTCTGTACTGCAAAGGATTTATTTACTCTTGTTTGTTTTGGATTTTGCTCATAATTCTATCAGTTGCTGCCCCAGCTCTGAGAATGGATAAAATAGAAAACTGGTGATCCTCCTCTCTCACAGAAAGGCTGGAGGAATGCCCTGAGAGGTGCTGGCCATTTTTTTAATGAGGAAAATTGGTTTGATCTAACAGAGAGGTTACGAGGAAGTTTTGTATAAAAGCAGTGGCAAGCCTCAAGATAAAATCACAGTAAGCTTAGGCAGGAATCAGAAGACAAAAATTAAAGACTCTGGGAAAGAAGACGTTGGTCATTTGTTGTTGGAAATGTCCATCCATGATTTAAGGAAATAAAGCAGAAACTGAAATTTGTTGCTAAATGTTTGTAGTCAAGGTTAATAAAGCATATCCTGCTACCTACTGATGTTATTTGCTGCAGAAATGTAGGCTGTGAGTTACTGCAGCTAGTGGAAGTGAGAGCTGACTGCTCTCGTACAAAATCTTTGTTAAGAATTCTGTCGTGCAATGGAGTGAAATAATAAAGTTATATTGTATCAAATAAATATCATTGTAACAGGAGACTCAGTAAGGGGAAAAAATCCAACAAAAGATATTTTTAAAAATTACTCATATTCCTGACTTTTATTTTCCTTTTCTCCTAGAGTAATTTTTTCCCCTGATGATTGTCTACTCTTGAAATTTGGTCCGGACTTAGCACAGCTAAAAATTAATGGATTCAATAGGAATCAAGTTCCTAAAAGTGCTTAAGCAAAGTCAGTGAGATGTGAGGGGAAAGTGAGTGTGGGAAAAGTGTTTGTGTGGCCAAGGCACACGAGCAGCTGTGGGAGGGAAGCCTCTGAGCCTTGCAGGTGCAGCTGTGTGCTGGAACCCTGGCTGCTGAGAATTTTAGACTTTCTGTGCCCCCAAGAGAACACTGCTTTTGATCTGAGGCCGTGGAGAAGACTTCCAAAATTGAATTATTTGAACTGGAATTTGAATTATCAATTGAATGATAATTGAATTGAGGTTATGGGTGTGGAGTTTAAATAGAAGTGTGTAGTATCACATGGTGGAAAACTTAGAGTTTAAAGTTTCAGAATATAGTAATATATATATGAGACAAAATAAAAGTTTTAAGGTGGAGGCTGGTCTTCTTCACCTTCTACTTCATAACTTTAAGTAGTATTGTATAATTAGATTTAAAAGTCCACATTAGAGAGCACAAGTAGTTAGTTATTGAGTTAAAAATAAAAATAATTTAAGTGTCATTTCTTAATTAAACAGTTTATCCTTAAAAAACGTTGTAGAAAGAGACATGGCTCCCTTTTTAACTTATTAGTAAACTACTATAAAGCTCCCAGTTTGTGAGACTATAATATAAATAAAAACAAATAAACATCCAAGTCCAAACAAAAAATACCATGTCACAATTGAATCCGAATCCTAACAAAAAAAAAACAAAACAAAAGAACCAAAAAAAAAAAAAAACCTCAACAGTACAGTTGTGTTCCATGCATAGTGCAATAAGAATTTGAGTTGAATTCCCTGCTTTTTCATCTGCATGCATCACACTACTGCTAAACTAGCACACAGCAAAAAGGCAGCCCTGGAGTAGAATTATTTTGTTGCACTTTTTCACTCTAATAAAGGTTGAGTCTGATTTTGTGGGTCACTCTTAGCTACTGCCATCAAGCCAATGGGAATTGCAACTAATGTTCTCCTTCTTTTTTTTTTTCTTTTTTTTTCATGTTTCCTTGATGTCTTCTGACCTGCACGTGTTTGCTCGTTTGACATGATTTAGGTAAGTGTCTGTTCTTTAAAGGAGTGTTGGTTTTTATTGTGGGATTTTTTATCCTCTCCCCTTCTGAACAGGGCAGTTTCCAGGTAAAATGATGCTGCCACTCAGGGCTGGCACACCTACAGCTGATGAGAAAAGCTTTATGGTGTTACCTAAGTGACTGCTGAGTGAAAGCCACCTTCTCTTACCTAGAATTCCACTTTTGTCATTTTCCCCTTCTTTGTGCCTACAAATCAAAGATGCAGTTCTTTCCTAGGGCACCTTCAAGTGCATTCAGAGTCTGCAGCACTTTCAAGCTCAGTAGGAGCTGGAGATTTCTTTAACTTCTCCAAAAATGTCAGTGTTTAAAACAAACAGTGAAGCCTTCTTTGAAGGGCTACTTGAAAAATCTCACCCTTTTAGGAAATGTATTCATATAGTTTTGAAGGGATAAATCCATATCACTGTAAATGCAGACATAAAAAATTTTACCTATCGAGCAGTAGAGCTGCTACCATGTGATATTGACTCTAAAACATTTTTAAACATAGCTATTATTTTTTAAATTCAAACTTAAGTGGGTTTTTTATATTTTCAACACATCTAGACATAGAGACTATGCTGGTATCCACTGAGAGTGTTAATATAGCCATGTGACTGAGACAAGTGAAGCACTTCCCATGGCTGGGGAGATGACTTGTGTCCTTGTAATAGAAGCTTTAATTGTCATCACTGTGTGACTTTTTAATGGATTCCTTTTGTTAGAAAAACACAGAATGTGGAGATACTGAAAATCCAGGCAGCACTTTACTCTTGCGTGATGTAATAGGGTAGCTGCTGCCTTCACTAAACCACAGTGGATTTCCACTGATAAAAATGAGGGATAATTTGAATTGCAGAATAAAAATGCATGGACTGTCTCTCCTTCATGAGTATTTATGTGTGAGAAACATGCAGCTATACAAAGCCTGCATGCATAATGTGGGAGCCCATATGCTTGACAAAGGAGAAAGTATAGAGGGCAGCCTCCTTGTTAGATTTCCTGTGTAGGAAGCAGATATTGGTGGATTTAACATTCAGAGCTTTTGTGCACAGCAGAGCTAGCTAGTTATCCTGCTAACTTCTATGAGGCTGCAAGGAGGGGAAACAAGGACTGGAACAGAAAATAATCCCCAGGGGCCGGGCTCCTGAGTGTCCATGGGCAAAGCAGGACAGACCAGCTTAGAATTCCCATTCCAGAAATGCCAGCCCATCAGCAGGGTGGCTGCTCACAGGAACTGATGGTCAGACTGCCCCAGAGCTGGCAAGGTGTGACACGGTGTGACAGGATGTGACAAGGTGTGACAGGGTATGACAAGGTGCTCCCTGTGCCTTGGCTGATGTTCCTCAGGTACCTGTGCTGGCAGGGCCACAAGGCTGGTCAGGAGGCAGAGGAGGGAAGCTCTGCCCTGGAGGCAGATGTGCCCCTGCCCAGTGTCTGTCAGGGGACAGATGGGATGCTCTGGCCCTCTGTACTGGTTCAACTGGGAATCCAAACATGAGCTGCCTGCCTGCAGAGGAGCAGATGACTTTCAGCAGCTCTGTGACCATTGCTGTGGCTCTTTTCAGAGGTAGCTGTCCCAGCTAGAAGGTTTGGGAGTGGCACTAACCACATCTGCCTTGCTGAGCTCAGAGATGCAGCAAAAACAGAAGAAATTTGTCTTCAGCACATGAAGTTTGCCAGTTTGGCCCCGGCACTGGCACGTGGAGAGATGAATCACCAAGCACACACATTTGTACTTCTGCAGGGGCCCTGCTGGCTTCAGCAGAGCCCAGTGCTGTGTCACATGCCATGCTGGCATTTCCCACCCCTGCAGTGGCAGCAGATTCAGCTCATTCTCTTCAGCTCTGCAAGTCCCACAGGCCCACGTTCCCAGGGTGTCACAGCTGAATTTGTGTCCCCACGTGTTCCTGCAGCATTAAATGAGCAATATTTCATTGCCTGGACTTTCTTGACAGCAGTCCCCATGGCTGCAGTTGTGTGCTCTTCAGGAAGCCTCTCTGGGCACCTCCTCTCAGAAGCTGCTTTGCAGGGAGGGATGGGGGTGGCTCCTTGTGAGCGTGGGGAGAGAAGGAGGATCCAGCACAGCACCCCCCCTCATCTGACACACTCTGTGGCAGCTGCTTGGAATGTCCATGGTCCTGGAGTCATTGCCAGGGAGAAAGAGCTCCTGTGAATAGGGGGGTAGGAAGAGCTGAAGCTACTCCAGGTTATTGAAGATATTCCTTTCTAGAAGAGATGAACCAGCCCATTGCTGCCTGTCCCTCGTGTGGAGCTGGGCACAAGTCTGGTGAGGGATCAGCCACGCTGCCCAGTGTCAGGGCTCTTGTGCCTAAACCTGTCCTGGGCCCTCCTAACCCTGCTCAGGGTTGCAGAGACAAAGAGAAGGAGCATTTGGGCAGGAGACAGTTCTGAAGGGGGCTGTGCATCATTTGTGCTGTAGCAGTGCTGAAAAGTCTTGATTATTTTAGCTCCTCTGTTGAGCTAGCTTCAAACCAAACCATGTAATTAATGACTGCCTCTGTTTAAACTCGTCACCTCGTTCAAAGAGGAGACAGGCTGGGATTAAGGAGGAGAGGTAGCGTGCAGACCATCCCCTGCTCAGTCATTCAGCTTTTGCTGCTGCTCTGAGGGGCTGCTGTTGCATATTGCATATTCTGGTACTTGGGAAGCATCACCTGAGAATTAATGGTCCAAAATTTCAGCCAAGGAGCTCGTGCTTATGTTGGAAAAAGTGGTGAACTTCTGCACTGGAATAGGTTACTAAAGCAGGTTGGGGGGAAACCTGCTCAGAGTTT
This sequence comes from Lonchura striata, assembly GCF_050655825.1. Classification (NCBI taxonomy): domain Eukaryota; kingdom Metazoa; phylum Chordata; class Aves; order Passeriformes; family Estrildidae; genus Lonchura; species Lonchura striata. The sequence goes on from NC_140711.1 coordinate 4,881,441, forward strand.
ATGGGGAAATGCGTAATTCAATAAAGTTTTAGGTGCAGTTGAATCTGTCTTGTTAGCAGGGTCTCTCCAGGGTCTTTGAACTCAGTTCTGATGAACTTAGTTTTATTAAGTATGAATCCATCTCTTTCTTTTATTTTGTTCTTAATTTTTGCAGGACAGGGGAAATGTCAAATACTTGCTTAGCATAAAACACCTTTTCAGGGGCTCCAGGAATCCAGTTTACCTGACAGAAGAGAAGCAGGATTATGATATTAGTGTGTTCCCTTTTCTTTAAAACCTTCTCACTGAATTTCCCCACTGTTGCATGGCTCCTTCTGTGGATTATCATGACACTTCACCAAGCTAATAAGTGATGCAAAGAAAACCAAGATTCAGGACATGTACCTTACTGCAGCTGCCACATAGCGTGATAGACATTTTTCTTTGCAATTAGGCACCATGCTTATGTACTCTAATCTGCAGCAATTTTTACTCTATTAATAACCTATTAGTAGCCTGGAGCATGTTCTCTATGCATTACTGCTTCACAAATTATTGAATTTCCCCTCACAAGTCCACATGAATTAAAAAAATATATATATCAAAAAGGAGAAAGATTGCTAAAAAATACAGCAAAACTAAACTGGACTAAAAAAATATAGCAAAAAGGAGAAAGATTGCTAAAAAACTACAACAAAACTAAATTGAATGTAAAAATATGTAGCAAAAAGGAGAAAGATTGCTTTTATAGAAAAGGTAAAATCTGACCTCAAGGTCACAAATAATGACTCTTGAAAAATACAGATGCTGAATATGACCTGTTTGAGACCTTTGTACTTCCCCTCTCCCCATGCAGTGAAGCAAAGTGCTCACACTCCAGTTTGGGTCACTTGCACAGTGCCAGCACAGAATTCACAAAATCACTGGGTTGGAAGAAACCTTCAAAATCATCGAGTCCAACCCAACCCCAACACCCCAACTAAACCCTGGCGCCCAGTGCCACATCCAGGCTTGTTTTAAAGCAGCAGCCAGGTAAATCACAGCCCCAGGCAGCTCTGTTTGTCATTCCAGTTTCACTGCAAATCTTCTGGCCCTTTGAGCCCAGGAACTGTTAAATGCCTTGCCCTGGGTTTTATAAACAGTGTGCAGAGAAGAGGCAGAGATGATGATGCCTCTGCTGTCGTTGGGGTAATTAATCTCTGCCTGGCTCTGAGCCTCCAAAGGAGCTCTCTGCCATTGCTCTGCACCTGCCCAGCTGTGCCTGCACATCTGCACCGCGGGGTCCAGGCTGGCCCTGCAAACCCTGCAGGGCTGCTGGCAATCATGGCATGGACAGGATGCACGAGTGTCTGCCCAGCTGTGGGCATTTAGCTGGTGATTGTCCCAAGGGGGGTTTGCCTGAGTGCCTGACCGTGATGAGCTGTTGTGTTGTTCAGCTGGGGCAATCAGCACTGATTTTTGTGCTGTGGAAGAGACTCAGACTGACAGTCTGGGACGTGAGTGCTCAGGCTGGAGCCTGGCCTAGGTACACAGGAAATTCTCCTTTGCTCGAGGCTGTGTGGTTACATCAGCTCTGCCTGGTCCCAGCAGCCCATGATGCCTGGATTCTGCTGCTTGGTTGGGTTATTCCACGGTGTGGGCATGTTGTAGGCACAGATTCCATTGACTGCAGCCTGTGGGCTGTTTGTTGAGTGTCAGAATCTGAGGTATTGATGATCCCAAGATTGTAGAAAGTCTCTGTCAGCCCCGCTGCCAAAGCAGAAGCCATAATTGGTCTGTGCTGGTTTCCAGGTTGTTTATTCTGTTTATCTCTCACATGTTCTGCTGCCCTGCCCAGCTCTGTCCTGCAGGGCAGCGTGTGGGGCTCTGCCCTCAGTGGGATGTTACAAACATTAAATACCAGAAACTCCCTGGGCTGCATTTACAATAACGTGCCAATATCTGTCACCTACGTTGGACAGTGTGTCCCCAGCCTGGACCAACAGAAAAATGCCAACACCACAGTGAAACATGGAGGGCATGAAGAAGAAGGAGAAAAAGGACAAGGCACACCCAATTTCCTTCATCTTGTCCCCTTTGAACCCCTAATCTAGAATCCTAAAATTTTACTTTTGCACGTATGCCACACTTAATTATTACTCATATCAAACACTCAGAGCTCATAATTCATCCTGTAAGATTGAAAACTCTTTTCCATGGACAGAGATCACAGCCAGTGTCTCTGGGGGCTCTGTCCAGGGGGGTTCCTGACCCCGGCCAGGGTCCCAGACCTGCCAGGGCAGCCAGAGGGATGCCCTGGATTCCCACAGTTGGGCAGTCCAGCCACAGAGATATTGGGCAGTGACACTCCTTTTAAAAACAGGTTAGAAATTGTTGTAAAATAGTTGATAGTTGTTAAGCATGTACAAACATGCTTAGTTTGGTTTTGGTAGAAGGGTTAAAAGGGTCATTATAAGAAATACAGTACTCAGTGTACAGTATTACACCTAAGTGCACCACGCCAGCGAAACGTGCCTGGACAGAACTGTCATGGGCCAATTGAGGGCTTTAAACTTCATACAAATGAAGGATCCAAACAGAAACCAATCTAAAGGAACAAAAAACAGGATAAAAAGGGCATCTGTCCCACTGAACTCGTGCTGCTCCACCCGGATCCTCAGGGGCATTACTGCTCAGAGGACCCAGCACTGCAGCATCCCCAACGGGATTGCTCCTGCTCAGCCCACAGCCCCTCACTTTATTTTATTATAAAAAATGCTGAAATCACTTTAGTGCCGGGGCATGGTCCTGTTTTTAGCACTCCCAGGTGTGTGCAGGATGTGTGACCTGAGCAGGCAGGAGGGAAGGCTTTCCCTGCAGGCTGTGTTCGGGACACCCCAGAGGGAATTCGTGCAGTGCCCACTCCTCGGGACAGCTGCAGAGCCCTGGTGGGTGCTGCCTGGCACAGGGCTGGGCTGCAGGGATGCTCCCAGATGGATTTCCCTGCTGGCTGAGCTGGCTGTTCCCATGGGAAACAACCAGAGCAGGGCTGGTGAGTGCATACCCACAGCCAAACTGACTGTAGGGATAGAGTGGTTGTTTCTTGGAACAGATTCAACTGAAAATTTGAGCCAATGTGTCTTTGCAGTAACTCCTTCTCTGTTTCAGTATTGATACCTTCTTTTAGTTCTGAATATTTTACCTTTTTATAGTTTTTTCCCTGTTTTCAGATAAAGACCTCAATTTATTTTGAGGATTTGAAATGTTTTTTCACTTGCTGTTGCATCTAGCACCAGATTTGTCCTTCCTACATTCCCACATAAATTTTTTTTCCCCTGTAGAGAGATGACCTGAGTGTTTGAGGCAGGTCCAAATGCAAAATCAATAAAAGCTCATTGCTGTACATATCATGGTATTAGAGCTCAGCAAGTGAGAGTCTGCTGGGCCAGGAGCTTGCCTCCAGCCCCTTATCGTGCTCTGGGCTTTGCAGCCACAGCACAAAGGGAGGAGTGATGTCCTGAGCAGCAATGAAATTACCACTGCTCTGTAATCTAGGTGTTTTACCAGCAAGTCACAATATTAATCTTCCTCTTTTCCTTCTCAAAATTAAACAAACCAGACTTTGGAAACCTTTTCTGTCAGGAGTTTGCTCATTGACTACAAGACAGGATAACTAACGTGATTCTTCATTAATTATTATTATTATTAATGAACATGTATGTTGTATCCTGACAGTTCCTCAGTCCTGAGTGCCTGAGGTTTGTGGGGGTATTTCCTCTCTTTAGTTCTTTTGGAAAAGTAATGTAAAAGAGTCTTCCTTGTGTTTGGATTGTTTTTCTCCATTCCTTAAGTCTGCAGGCTTTATTTTTGAGTCATTTTTGAGTATAAGAGATGAATTTTGAAGGTTGTGAACTTTGCAGCTTACTAGGAAATCCTTTTCTGTAGCCAACAGAGTCATGATTCATTGTCTTTCCTGCAGTTCTTTCTGGAAGGGGAAATACATACATTGGGTGGGAAAACTGGATCTGGACAATGAGAATAGGAAGCTTAAAAATTAATACAGACACAGGCACTGTGTATCAAGAGGAAATACTTTCTCTCTTTTATTTCTAATTCCCCAAATATTAGTGGAGTTTTTACATATTCAGAGAGGCTTTTGCACTCGGAGTGTGGGTTTTGACTTTTGGGATATTCTTTCCAAGGAATAGGCCAGCAGCAGCAGCTTCAAAGTCATGCACTGACCAAGGCACTCCCATGGCCAGCATTTCAGATCCCCACTGCCCCAGCCCCAGGTCTGTGGGGATAGCTGGTGCCTAGAAAATGGTGCATAAAGAATGAATGTCAGTTACAGAACAGAAGTTGGATAAATAGGGTAGGGGGAGGTGGGTTTTTATGGCACCATCTGCCTCTGTGATCTGGAATAAAACCATGGCTTGAGCTCTGTCCTAAAGGCTGACAAAAGCCTTTAAATAGGGTAACTGATGGGTCAAACATATCTTCACTTGTTAGGTTAAGACCCACAAGTCATCATTTGTAAGAACGTGGGGGGTGGATTGGTCACTGGAGAGGAAAGACATTAAATTAAATGTGCTGGAGCAGCCACATGGGACCCCTTAATAGTTTCTGAGTATTTTCTTAATGAAATGTAGCTTAATGCAATCCCACCCTCCCAGCCTGACAAACATCACTCTGGCCTGCTGAAGGCTCTCATGTCACTGCTACCTTTTAAATTATTCTGTGCACTCTCCATTCTCTGCTGCTTTCTGTCACTTAAAGCCCCTGGTTTTTGACATAAACAAGGGAGTATGTCAGTGGGATGCTGGGACTGTCAGGCCTTTCAGTTTTGCTTCTCACCTTGTTGCTTGCTTACAGCAAAAAGTAAGCTATATTTAAGTGGGGGTTGTACAGAGACCAGTGGTGCATTAAAACCAGGCAGCGAAAGTGGGGGGAAAAGCATCTGCAGAATATGAAATATGAATGGAGATGTGAGCCTCTGGAGGTCATGCCTGAGTAGAGACAGTGTTGTACAAGGTGGATCCATGGAGCCTCAGCCCTGGGTTCATCCTCTGGTCAGGACTCGGAGACAGCATTGCTCTGTTGGGAACACTGAGCAGAACTGGGTCAAATGCAGGCACCTGGTTCATTTTAAGAGCCATTTCAGAAAAAATGTGGATCTTCAGCATGTCTTTTTAGCAAGGTCAAAAACTACAAACCCTGCTAATAATTGTTATGAGTGTATGTTAAAATACAACTAAAGCACCATTGCAGCTGACCACTCCTCATCGGGAGCATCCTCAGGGTGAAATGCTGGACTCCCCCCTCTAACAGCTCAGGCCTGCCTTCTGTTAGGAAGGGGCTTTAGTAGGTACTTCTGAAACCTCTCTTAGAAGAGTTTGTCCTCCTTCTCATTTTCTATGCAGGAACTGTCATTTTTCCTGCTTTCTGTTTGGAACTTTAATTTTTCCTGCTTTCTGTTTAGTGGGGAAAGAGCAATCCTCCTCCTCTTCACACCTAGAGATTGGTGTCACTGGGGATTCCTGCACACAGCTCATCCCAGAGCCTGCTCATAATTTGGGGAACACTTATCTGTTAGTTTTATGCTTCTAGGTTTCAGGGATATTGCAAAATATTTTTCTGCAAGCTGGCTCTTTCTGCAGGTGCCTTCAGCTCCATTACCTGTGTGCTCAGAGTTTTCCTCCTGTTACCTGGGCTAAATGCTGAAAGACCCAAAGGCTTAGATCTCCTCATATTTCTCCCTTCATACCACCCATGCTTCTGGAGTCTCTGTGATATTTCTGGTGCCCAAGGCAATGTTTGATGGAAGCATTGCTCTGCTTTGTGGGGCTGCCCATCCCTGCAGAGGAATTGCAGAGTTCTTTGGGCAGAGCAGTCTGCTGTGGGTAGCACAGAGTGAGCTCCCTGTGTAACAGGTAAGGAGAAGGGTGTATTATCACCATGCTTTGTTTCTGGCTGCTGAGGAGCAGAATTTAAATGCCTTGTCAAATATCTGCAGCATTGAGGTAGATTTTCTGCCTCTTTCTGTAGTCAGTCTTCTCTTTCACTGAATTCTAAATGTTTTGAGGTAAAGATGCTTTTAGCTCTGGCCAACAGGTTTTTAGGAATGAGAAGCTTTTGACTTTCTCTTAGAAAAGAGAAAGTAGAAGTATTTGGGAAGGAGACAGAATCTGACAGAGTTACTGAGGTAGGAGCTGGGCTCAATAAGTGTAAGGGAAGCTGGCTGGACTTGAGATGTGACAGGAAAAGTGGAGGTGACAAATACAGCCTCTAGTAGTTCTCATTATCACATAAGTATGCATGGAAGAAGGTAAAAAAATCTGTTACCTCAAACTGTATGTGTCTGGAAGGGAATCTAACAGATGTGTCCCACTGCATCAGTCTCCACAGTTCCCCTCATGCTATTGCTTTCCTGACCTACTGTGGTTTTATGTTAATTGTGCATGTGCAAAATGAATGTATTTACCTAGGCAAGTTCCTTTCTGTAAGCTAATCCTTACTAACACTGATAAGGATTGTCCAGGAAAGCCTGCTGAATCGTCTGACAATAACAGAGAGCACTTGCAAACCTATGAAATGGATGGGGAGATTTAAAATGACTCTCCTGCCCTGCTGTGTGCTTCAGCTATTGTCTGACTTTAATTCTGGAGAGAACTGCTCAAAACCATCTCTTAAGGGCTCTGCTAATCAACATAATCTGCTTTATGAAACAGGACTAGAAGTCTAATAAATGTATAAAAGAAAACTCTGATCGTGGCACAGAACTGCCTACCCTAGTTGGCATCCCAGCAAAGAGGTGTGAGAGTGACTTGGTGTAGAATTAAAGGTTGGGTTTTCTATCTTGTGATGGTGGTTCTGTCCTGGTAGGATGGACACAGTGCTCAATTTACAGCAAAACTGTCCAAGCTGGCACCTTTTCAGGGTAAAAACAGTCTGTGCAGACACAGGATGCTGTGGTTCAGCAGAATTCCTGTGAATACTTCTCAAAAAGCTAAATGCCACTTGTTGAAAGACTTGGAATCCACTGCAGTGGAAAAGATGTGTGTCAGTGTGATGCCTTTTGAAGGCTGACATAGCACACAGGCTGGACAGAGCTAAATAATAAAGTAGGGATTTACTAAAAGGATCTCCTCCATGGATCCACCTTGGGCAGCACCAGAGCCCAGCCAAGGCTGCACCCAAGATGACCCAAAATGGTCCCAAAATGCACAACTGCTCACGGGGTCTCTCACTTTGATCAGTTCTGCTCCATTTGCATATTGGAGTTAATTGTTCAATTCTAGCTTTAGCCCATGAAGTCCCATCCTGCTTGTTTTTCTCTCTCTCCAGCCCACATTGTTTGTGCCCTTGGGCCTGAGATTTGGATGATTTGTCCTTTGTGCCCAGCTAGAGAAGGAATTGTTTTGTCTCCCTGCTCTGTGCAGAGAGCTCACCATCCCCTCATATGAATCCCAGAATTACACCCTTAAAGCAGCACAGAATCTGAAAATATAAAAGCTAAAACCTGAAGCATCAGTGCTGGGCACTTTGACAGCCCAGTGTGTGTGTGTGTAGCAGAACACACAGGTTGCAGATGTAGCAGAATCAACATGCTGAGAGCCTGTGCCCAGGAACAAAGAGGAGCAGAATTGGTTCAGTTTCTTGCAAAGGCAGTTCCCAAGGTGGAGCTTCCCCCTGTGCTGCTGCTTTAAGGCTTTTGTCTCTTCTCCCACCTGTGAGAGTCCCTGCAACAGCTGCAGAATGTGGATTTCCATATCCCACCATCAGACTCAGCTGTGTCCTGGAAAGATCCATCTCTGTGTTTTCCCTCAGGGAAAGCTGATTCTTTGATTGCACGTGCTGTCCCACCCAGGGCTGGCTCTAGCTAGGGACATTAGTGATAAATAATGTCTCTAGAGGGGCCTTTCAAGCTGGGACCCCTCTGTTTGGTCCTCTTTGGGTAATGGAAAGGTGAAAGGCCAGGGAATTCATCCATTTAAGGGTTATCTTAGGAAAGATAATATATCACATAATTAAATAACTGTCCCCAAAAGGTTTTCGCAGGAAACAAGAAGCGCTCAAAGCTGATGTTTCAGTAAAAATTATATTCAGGTATGCTGCCCTCATAACCTGCTTAGGGCAGGTGAAAGCCCTTGAGGTTATAGTGAGGGAATGATATTGTAATTCTGGCCTCTTTTCTTCATAATTGTGCCTGGAAGTCATAGGTTGTGCAGCCATAACTGGGTACATGTGCAAACCCCATCCTAAACCCTTGAGCTTGTTTTAAAGCTAATCCATTTGTGTTTAATTTACAAACAGCTGGTTGATTTAAAGGGATTTTCATTCTGGACTAAACAAGAAGAACATTTACACAGGGAGTAAACTATCACACTGTAAATTCTCTTTGCAATTGTTGGAGCTATTTGTTTGTATTAGATCTTAACTTCCTCAGTGCAGAGCTAATCCTGCTTGATCCCATAGTGAAGTCATGATCCTGTGTTTGATGTCACCATCTGTTGCCATAGAAGCAACTGTGATGTTGCAAATTAAACTTTGTGACTTCATGGCAAGATAAAAACACGTCTTCAGCTGCTTGCAGAAGAATATTTCCATGAAGTGTATGGAAAATATGCCAGTTTGGATTTTGTCTAAATACAGTTCTTGTAAAGTTTATGAACAGGGAGAGGTTAGAATTATACACTGTATGAAAGCAGGAGAAAAAGAATCTAGGGCTTGTATCAGATTTGAGCTTTTGGAAAAAGAAATTCTGGAGAGTAATTAATCCTTGGCAGGAGCCCTGCTGTTAAAAGGTTAGCATGGTTACAAACAGGATTGAAATAGAAACAGTTTAAAACTCAAAGCACTGTACAAATACCTCCTGTCTGTAGAGAAAAGCTCTCATGATCTCACCTGGCTGTGTGCAACATTGAAGTCATTGTCACATAAATATCCAGTCAAGGGTTACAAAAGCCTGAATGAGAACATGATGTTTGTTTGGCTTTTTTTTAAGTTGCTTAGGAAGTTAAGCCTTGATCACATGTATGTATCTGACTCAATTTGAGAAAAATCTTCCTTTTTCTAAATTAGAAGACTGGTTTTTTGCCTAAATGGCAAAAGGGGGAGGGAAAAAATGGAATGTTTATTGGTGCAGAGACAGCAACAGTGGCACAAGGAGCAGGCAAAGGGCCATGTGCTCCTCAGAGCCCTGCTCAGCTCTCCTGCCAGCAAGAAGACACCTCAGAGAATGCCAGGCTAAATGCAGAAGTTTGTTTTCTTTTTATGTACAGAAAAGAGGGGGATAGTATAATTTTTTTTTTCACTTTCTGCTGAGGGAAGAGAGCTGCCAAGTCCTGAATTAGGAAGTTATTTTTAACTGGAGCTTTCTTATTCCTGCCATCAGTAATTTTCTTTAAATTTCCTTATTTCTCTCTTAAAAATGGACAGCCACCTTCAATATCTTTCCATTCTATATCTCTGAGTGATATAGAATTCACTAGCACTATATATTCACTATATTCATATTTAGTGGTAGATTAAATATTGCTTGAATAATTTCTTTAGGGGAAGGCACTAATTTTGGGTTCTCCTGCTGTGTCTCTCTCATCTGAATATCTCCAAGGGCCATGAAAGTAAAAAGTAACATCCAGGGACCCCCAGAAGAATTAGGTTCACTTCAAACATGACACATGCTCTATATCCCTGGGGCAGGCACTTCATTTTGTAGTGTTTCAGACTTTTATGACACGATGATTGATTTTGTAGAGGTGAAGTTGCTTAAGTCATTAGTTAAAAAGCCTGATAAAGCTGCACAAAGATATTAAGCTGTTATCAATCATCAGCCTCTCTTTGTTCTCCCCCAGCTTTACCCACATTTCAAAGTGAGGGAGGAGACAGGCAGGAGGCTGCCTCACTTTCAGGCTGTCAGGGTTTTGTGAGATCCTGGCTCTCCTGTCAGGATCTCTGCTGGGCTGCACCAGGTGATGGATGGGGAGCAGCGTGCTCCAGCTGCCAGCTCCTGCTCCTGCTCCCCAGCTGGAGCCTGAGCCTGCAGCAGCCAGCCTGGCCTTGCTGCAGCCCTCCTGTCCCCTGTGCCCACACTGTCCCCTTTGCCTGCCCTGTCCCCTTTCCTGTGTCTCAGTTTGGACAGACAGGTGTCTGCTGAGGAAGACAGAAGCTTCTCTTGAAATGGAAAATGTAAACCCCCCTCCCTCTGAATTATTATAATTTTGAAATTAGGTGGGCTCTCAGGCAAAGATATGGGAGTAGGAATGACAGTTCTTTATTAGGAATGATGCCTCAGGTTCGAGCTTTTATATTTTTCAGATTCTGTGCTGCTTTAGTGTGTAATTCTGGGATTCATATGAGGGGATGGTGAGCTCTCTGCACAGAGCAGGGAGACAAAACAATTCCTTCTCCAGCTGGGCACCAAGGACAAATCATCCAAATCTCAGGCCCAAGAGCACAAACAACGTGGGCTGAAGAGAGAAAAACAAGCAGGATGGGACTGCCTGGGCTAAGGCTGGAATTGGACAATGAACTCCAAGGTGCAAATGGAGCAGAACTGATCAAAGTGAGAGACACCGTGACCAGTTGTCCATTTTTGTGACCATTTTGTGTTGTGCTGCCCAAGGTAGATCTGTTGAGGCCTCTTAATGAATTCCTACTTTATTCTTTAGCTCCATCTAGTTTCTGTTCAAAGTCAGCCTTCAAATTAAGAACAAATAAAAAAATGCATTAATACAGAACAGCACTGTCAGAGAGCAGCCCTGTCCCCTGTGTGTCAGGGAGGTGGCTCAGCCCCATCCATGGTGGCTCAGCCTCCTGCAGTGCCAGCTGTGCTTCTGCTGGAGCAGGATCCTGAACAAGGGGGGAGTTTTCCTCTGGAGCTCCAGGGCTGGGGGAGATGGGCCTGGGCTCCTCTGGGAATGCAGGGGGAAGGAAGCTGCTCCTCTGGGAATGCAGGGGGAAGAAAGCTGCTCCTCTGGGAATGCAGGGGGCAAAGGCTGCTGTGCTGTTCCCAGGTCAGATTGGATCCAGGTAGGAATGTTGGCTCCTCCCCTGGGCACAGCATCTCCCCATGGATGATGGAATTGTCTCAGCCATGCAGGGACACTCAGTGGCCATGGACAGCAGAGATCTCCTGGAGGGAGGATTGGCTGTGGGAGAGATAGAGAAAAAACTGCCCCGTGAACAGCAGAGACCTGCCCCAGCTCTGACAGATGGCAAATAGAATACTCACCCCCAGCCACATCTTGCATTTGCAGCCTAAGACACTTTGCCCTGTCCCCTTTCCCTGCCCTGTCCCCTGTCCCTGCCAACCTGCAGTTGGAAACTGGAGTTACAGGGCATTCCTTTCCTTTTCTCCCTCTCTGTGTTCTGCTCCCTCCTGTGGGGTTTAACTGGCTCTTGGAAATCTCTTCAGGGGTGAATGGCAGCTCAGATCCAGTGGGGAATTCAGAGCCACCCCGTGCTCACACAATTGGTTCTTGCCCTTGATTGCAGGGGGTTCTCCCAATTTCTTTAAATTATGTATTTTCTCTGAATCACAGAGATATTTTTCCTAATTTCTAGTACTTGATTTCCTCTGTCATCTCTACCACCAGTGTCCCAGGGGTTGGCCTTTTCATTCTGAATTCCCTTTTTACCATTGCCTTTTGCCCTTGCAGACTAGGGGAAATCCTTCCATTCCAAGCTTCAGGTTGGATTGTGGCTGGGAGTATTGTTGAGATTATCATCATAAGAACAGAGGTATGCTGTGTGGATAGGATTTTCCAGCCCAAATAAGCTTGTATCCTGATGGTGTGAGTAATGAAGGGATGGTGCAAGGTACAGGTGGATAACAGCTTTTGGGAAATTATCATCAGCTCACAGAGTTTGGGACAGTAAAACTGTTCTTGATGTCTCCTACAATGTATTAAGATTCCTGATTTTCAGCCAGCCAACCAACTCTGCTAAATGCTTCAGACAGCTTATTCTGGCAATACTGGTGTAGTGGACTTAATTTAGAGTGTGGGGGAATATAGATACCGTTTTTTCTCTATGTTTATGTTGTAATTTTTCTTACTTTTTATAATGTAAGAACATTCTGAAAGTAAGGTCCTTTCTTTATACAAACACAGCAGAACAGATACAGAAACATGTTGGAAGGTTCTGTCATAATTTATTTTTTTCTTCTAGAGGCCTTTTCCTACATCAGCTCCACTGAATGAATTCCTCAGTCGTACCCAGATACTGTACTAAAACCCAATTTAAATCTGTTTTGACTAAGTTCTTTTTGGTTTGCTGGGGTGGTTATTTTTGATTTTAAAGAATGAGGTATCATGTACACCACAAAAGTCCACGTAGCCCCCATATCCAACAGCAGCTAGACTGAAGTTCTGCAAAATAGCACCAGGACAGGGCAAGAGTATAATTTTCATAGAGATGTTCCATCCTCAAGGATTTCCCTGAGTCAGAGGTGACATCTTCAGCTATTACTTCCATTGGTTTTTCCAGGTTCTTTCTGAACCTGTGTTCCTCTTAGCATTTACAGCCTTCTGTGAAGATGGCTTTCAGAGTCTGAACTGAACACTGAGTGAAAAACCACCTCGTTGGCCACTTGTGGATGGGCCACCTGCCAGTTTGATGTGCTGCCCGCATCCCTGTCCCAAAGGCACAGTGGACACCTGGTCTCCAGGAATCTGCTCTGTGTCACAGCATTCCATAGCCCTTGTCCCTGGGCCTGCTTCATCATTTCTGTTTCAGGCTGAAGGTTCTTTTCTAGTTCAGCTGCATCCTTTTTCACATGGTAGGAAAACACAGTCTTGTTCTGTCTGTACATCCATCATACTTACTAGGCTCATATTTGCTTTTCTCTTCTTAATTCTTGTCACTCTCCTTGCTTTTAGACAGCTAGGGAGCAGTGAGCTGGCATTTTTATCCAGCAGTCTCCTTAACTCCCAAAGCTGGATTCTGAAATGATCAATTTATAGCCCATCACTGCATGTGTTCAGCTAGGATTAAACTCTGGGTGCCTGATTTAATATTTTTCTGCCTAGGTTTCATCTGCCTTTTTATTCCTCACAGGTGTAGCAAGGTCTTTCTTCAGCTCTTTGAAATATTCTGTCTTTCCTGTCTTGATACACTGGTGCCTTTGAACTTGGTGTTTACTAATTATGTATTTTCATATGGGCTGGGAGTGTGTTGCCTGGGAGAGACTCCAGTACAGCTCTGTGTGCAGTTTCCTTGTGCCTTTGTGCTCCTAAGAAAAACAACCATTTGTTATCTGTGTACAGAGCAGTTATCCTTCCTCTTCTCCACCACTGAAACCATTTTTTTGAGACAGATTTTCTTCTGGATCTGGACTTTTTGCTCAGAAAACAGAGTTGCCCAACAACACGGGTGAGACTCTCAGAATTCATTGAATGGTTTGGCTTGGAAGGGACCTAAAGGTTATTTTATTCCACTCCCTGCCATGGGCAGGGACACCACCCACCTCCCACAGCCTCCCAGGTTGTTCCAAGCCCCAATATCCAGCCTGGCCTTGGACACTCCCAGGGATCCAGGGGCAGCCACAGCTTCTCTGGGCACCCTGTGCCAGGGCTTGCCCATGCTCACAGCAGAGAATTTCTTCCCTATCTACCTCTTTTCAGCTCCTGAATGAGTTATAAGATTATTTTCTGGGCATGGAGGGAGAGAAAGGATTAACTTTGTTGCTCAAATGCTATTTTCAAGTAGGGAAGTTTTTAGTTTAGCAAGCATGAAAGCAAGTCTAAAGAAGAGGTAAAAAATATCTGTTTCTCCTACTTATGCTTTACAGGTTGCCTGTGCTTTATCTGCTGTTTGTACATCATATAAATCCATCTGCCAAATAAGTAGATTGGAGAATGCCAACTTGGATCAAAATAGTCCACAAAATTTAATTTAAACTCCCTAAGATGGATAATGTTCACTACAGGTGCAGTAAAAAAGCAAACACGTGGAGCTAAAAGTGTCAAGATTTTCTCAAGCTTCTCAAGGAGTTTCTGATCCCCTTGATTTCACCCCCAGTGCCCACACACATGCTGGCTGGTTGTGCAGAGCTGCTCAGAAAAAAGTTGATCAGTAGCTTATGGCTAAAAAATAATGCCAGTGTTCACTGTGGACAGAGCTGTTTTCCAAGCCATTTTACTTCTAATTTCAGCAAACATAACATTGATTCACAGGGTAGTATGGCTAAACAGTTATTGAAAAATAGCCTATTTGAATTATTTTCTCTTGGAATTGGGAGTGAGTGTCTTACAAGTCAGGTGGTGGTGGTGCTCTGTTCTGATTGCACGATTTAAATTTCTAAAGGGAGGAAATGAACAACTGAGAATAATGACCATCAAGGTAATAATGGGGATTCTTGTTCTTACACAAACACCCTTTCAGCTCTGGAGAAAGGAGCCATTTCCCTAACATTTGTGGAAACAAAAAAAATGGTTCAGTTGAACATTCATGAATAATAATAAGGCATGAATATTGTCTGTAACAGCTGTTGGGTGAGCACTGACATGTAAAGCAGCGTTTGGAAGAGTTCACTTCTTTGTTCAAGAGCATGAAGTATGTTTAAAAATACAGCCACTGAAATAGTAAAGCTGTGGTGTCCAGCAGCAAAGACCAAAAGCTGGGGAGCGTTGGAGGGTTTGGATATTTCCTTCATTTCTGCTCTGTCTGGGACACACCTGCACACAGGCACGGCTGATGTCTGCAGCACACAGAGCTCTGCACTGGCTCCTGGGGTGAAAAACACATTCACTCTCCTGTGCAGATTTAAAAAGTTTAATAAAGGACAGTGGGAGACAAGGACCATAGAGTTATTATGGCTGGGTGCATCTTGGCACTGAACCAAGGGCATCCTCTTACCGTGGGGTACCCCTTAAATACCTTCTCCCTTACATCAGCCTGTTGCATATTCATAGGCCCTTAGGGATAGTAAACTTTTCCCCGAACTAGTTTACATGTTCCAAGAACTGTTTAGCCTGGCTCCTCCTCAGTCACACCTTTTTAGAGTGTGTCTATTCCTTGTGGTTTTAGTCTTTAGTTGTGGTTTTAGTCCTTTATTATCACCTCATTATCAGTTTTATTATTATCACCTTTATTATCAGTTTTTGGGCCTTGGTCCACATTGCCTTCAGATAATAAATGCTGATAGTTGGCAGATCTGTAGCAATGTCCTCATCCTCATCCTCATCCTATGTTCATTGGATGTTATCCCATCCAAGCAGGCATTTTAACACAAGCACTCTTATATCAGCTATTTCACTGAGCTTAATTAACAGCAGAAATAAAAACTATATAACAAAGTTACTTTAACACTACACATATAAATTTCATTTTAATATTTGCCAAAAGCCAGTACTGTACTATGTATCTATAACACTGTCAGTGAAGCTCTAACAGCAAGGAGGAAGCTTTGTAAAATATTTGCAGTTCCCAGCTGGGGGGCTCATTCTCAGGACAGCAGAGATTGGCTCTGGTAGTGCTGGTAAAGCCACAGGATCAGGAAATTCCTAAGCACCTCTGGCTGGGGTGTAAGGAATGATACAAATCTGTGAATCATCAGTGGTCTTTCCATTGTTGGATTTTGGTTTAGTTTTACAGGAGTAGCACAAGGGCAAACAAACAGGGCTTAGTGCCAGTTTCATTTAAGAGCACCTCGTACATGGAAGGCTGTGGTGAGTAATCAGTTTGATTGCATGTGCATTCAGTGCCCATCTAGTCCCTTGAAATTCTGTTCCCTGGCTGGCCAGGTGAGAGCCCAGAGGATGCTCAGCAGCCTCTTGGTCAGAGGAGGCAGCAGAACCTGCAGAACCCAGTTGTACTGTTCCACCTGGGCTCCATTCCTGGAGGACAGGGCAAACCTGCTTTTTGGTTATCAGAATCTGAGGTATTGATGATCCCAAGATTGTAGAAAGTCTCTGTCTGTCAGCCCCGCTGCCAAAGCAGAAGCCATAATTGGTCTGTGCTGGTTCCAAGGCTGTTTATTCTGTTGATCTCTCACATGTTCTGCTGCCCTGCCCAGCTCTGTCCTGCAGGGCAGCGTGTGGGGCTCTGCCCTCAGTGGGATGTGACAAACATTAAATACCAGAAACTCCCTGGGCTGGATTTACAAGAACGTGCCAATATCTGTCACCTACGTTGGACAGTGTGTCCCCAGCCTGAATCAACAGAAAAATGCCAACACCACAGTGAAACATGGAGGGCATGAAGAAGGAGAAAAAGGACAAGACACACCCAATTTCCTCCATCTTGTCCCCTTTGGACCCCTAATCTGGAATCCTAAAATTTTACTTTTGCACTTGTGCTACACTTAATTATTACTCATATTACGCACTTAGAGTTTGTAATTCATCCTGTAAGATTGAAAACTCTTTTCCATGGCCAGAGATCACAGCCAGTGTCTCTGGGGGCTCTGTCCAGGGGGGTTCCTGACCCCTGCCAGGGTCCCAGACCTTCAGTGCAGCCAGAGGGAAGCCCTGGATTCCCACATTTGGTGGCTGTTGAATGCATAGATGAGCCTGGTTTTGTGAAGCTGAGAACTTGCAAATGCCTTATTTTCTGCTGGACAAGGCACAAGAGTTTACTTCTTACAGCCACCACCTTACTTACAGAGTAATGTGTGGAGAGGTAACTTTTCTTGCCAGAATATTTTCTCAAAGGATTGGTACAAAACAAATGATTTGGTATTACAAAGGGAGGCTGATTTCTCCCCTCCACCCCACCATTCATGACATGGTGCAGTTCAAGCTTGTTACCTCCCCATGTAATCTGCTCATTTTCCCTTGTCAGGGAGGCTCTCAGCTCTGTATTTACAGCGAGAGGATTAGGCTGGCAGCTCTCCAGTAATGCTGCAAACTGCTCCATGAGCCCTGATTCGGCTGAGGTTGTCAGCACTGATTGATTTTCATGGTTGACAGCCTTTGAAATGGTTTCAGATTGTGATTTCTCACCGGGTCTGATGTGGGGGAGGTATTTTTATTATCATTATCAATAGTAGAAATAGTATTATCTGGATATTTGTGCTAGTAGAGATTCGGGGCACAGACTGGCATGAGCAGTTGGTGTCAAGCTTCATGTTGGCAAGGAATAATCTCATCAGGACTTGCACTGCAAAATGGAGCTAGCTCATGGCCTTTCCAAGGTAAATTAAAATTCACCATAAATGTTCATATTTTTACTATTTTTGCCATTGTAGCTTAATGATAAGCACTCTGGGATTTGGGTTCTCACGGACAATCCATTGGGGTTTGTAACTTTTAAAATTGTATGTTTTTAGTTTGATATGTCACCAGAAACTGAGGGAAAAACAAAAACTCTCCAACATCTCTTCAGTGTTAGAGAATTAAGGCATTGCTTTATTCTGGCCAGGATGTTGTTCTGGGCAGGATGTGCAACAGGAATCATTTAATCCACACATTGCCTGGGTTGTGCAGTGAAAATGATTCCATCACACGTGGCTCTTTACTAGATTTTTCACATAGACAAACCCCAAAGAAATTCTCAAGGTCGTTGGTCTTAAATTACACAATTCTTAGTATTTGATCTCCTGTTGATCCCTTCACCTCAGATGCTCACTTATTTATTCAGATTTTGATTAATTTCATTTATTTAGATTAATTTTATTTAGATTAATTCTTCAGTTCTCTTATCAGTCTTTTCTCAGACAGGGCAAACCAGGGGATGATGTTTGGGGTTGATGTTCAGGGTTGATGTTCATTAATGTTTGTTCATGGTCCCTTATCTGCTGTGTTTTTTCTGGCTACTCCCAACCTGTTGATGTTGAGGTCTTCAGGTCTTGACTGGTGAAAGAGTCTTTTGGAAAAAAATTTCAATTCCTTTCCCCCTGAGCAAGCATGAACCTTGACCAAAGTTAGTTAAAAGCATTTTAGAAGTGGTATCATTTCTAACAGGTGGAACAAAATTCCATGGGTTCCAAAGGTGTTTTAGTGAGGTTTTGGGAGAGCAGTTTTTGAACTGCTCCTGCTGAAGAAAGGCTCTGCAGGCTGACAAAACCTGCAGGGTGGCTGGTGTTGGCAGGCACAGCACGTCTGTGCTTGATTTGAGCCCACGAGCATCACAGAACCACAGAATGGCCTGGGATGGAAGGGATTTTAAAGAACTCCCAATTCACCCTCCTGCCATGGGCTGGGACACCTTCCACTCATTCCCCATCACATCTTCAGGCACACAGACTCAGCTTTTTCACTTGCCTTGGTTTTGCTCAGTTTTATAGCAAGCAGGTGTTTGTTCCAGTCGTGGCAGTCTGGATGTCACTTTGTGTGGCACCTGTCTGTCCAGCTCCCTTTTCAGTTACTTGCAGCAATCCCAGCTCAGGAGCAGTCAGATAAACCTTGCAGACACTGCAGAAAACACACAACTCTGCTGAATCCTCCAAACCTGCACCCCAACCCTGCTATGAAAAATAAAAACCAACATTTTATTTTCCCCTGCTATGAAAAATAAAAGCCAAAACTCATTGAAGACATCTCATTGAAGATATCACTGAGGTTTATTTTTAACATCTGAAACATCTGTCAGTGTTGTGCTATGAAGACAACATGCCCTAATGCTTTGAAATTAACTTTGTTACTGTTAAGGATAGCAAAATAAATAAAAGCACCCACACAAATAAAAACCGGGCAAAAGGATGTCTGTTAATAGCATTGCTCTGAAAAACATTCTCATCTTTATGAAAAATATATTACTCATGAAAATAGGAAATCAGTGGCTAGTGAGAGGAAATTTCAGAGCAGGATCACTCTGCTCATTTTTGTTTGAAGGGATACCCCTATAGCCAGAGAAAAAGGTCTTTTTATGTTCAGGCCTGAAATATGCTACTGTTCATGCAATATTTCTTTTTTCCTACAGTAAAAACATTAAGAAAACATAATTCCAGATGACCATTGTAGTTTAGGGCTATAGTCTTTAGGATCAGCATGTAATGTGTGCCCTGTATCACCCCCTGAGGCACACCAGTGGTAAACCTATGACCTTACTTCAATAGATGTTTTCCAAAGCGCCTGTGGACCAAAAATCCCTTCTGCAAATATGTGTAAATACATCCCAAAGACCAGCCGCCCCTTCCTCCAAGCTTTTACTGCTCTCTGGATACTGAACTTGGCAGCGAGATCCTACCCATGGCTCTCAGAAGTGGTGAAAAACCTTGAACAGGGCAAGGCAGGCAGAGTCCTTGGCAGCTGCTGACTCCTTTTCAACCAAGGAGACAGCTGTGGCCTGGAATTTCTTCCTTTTTCCCATGCTGCCAGGAAGGATATTTAGTAATAATTTGGCTACATTTATACAGCCAGTATTTCTGTTGACATCACAGTGCTTTTACAGGAGATTTCTTACATGTAGAGAATCTCAATTTGGCTGCAGGTAGTTCCTTAATTGATATACTAATCAGTTATAATATTAGATTATACTGTAGAATATATATTATAATAATTATACTACTACTATATGTTATATATTAAATATATATAATATAATAAATATATAAATAAATATATTGTATAATATATAATATAGTTATATATATATTGTAATAATTATACTATTAGTTATAACTAATAAATATCAAGTCCATCTTCCTCCACCTGATGGTTTTGAGTGGCAACCCAGTGGTAGAGCAAGGTGCTGTTTTCACCAGTGCTTGCCTGTCAGGGACCAGCAGAAGCTACAATCTCAAGATTGTATTTCTATAAAAAAGAAAAGTGCTTGTCTGTAGTGTGACATATGGTTAGAATCTGGCCACTTGTTCCAAATATCTGTGATAACCTTTAGGCAGCTTCAACGCACAGATTGTCATCTCACACTGGTCCTGGATTGCTTTCCTCATTTAAGGAGGAGAAGCAGAGCTGAGCTGTATAACCCTGCTGGGCACACAGAGGAGATGGGCAGGTTGTTAGAGTGAAATCACACACTTGTCTGCTTTGGGAGCCACAAAGGATTGCTTGCAGGTAGTTGGACTGTCCTTTTTCAAAGGTTATACGAAGGGACTCTCATTATTTGTTCTTTGCTGGATTTCAGCAGCTCCCTGTGGGGTGGGTCTGCTGTTCAGTCACGGTATCCTGGAGCTTTGGCACTTGAGCAGTCACTCCCAGCTCAGCCAAATGAGCTGGGCCAGGTTCTACTTTTGCACACTGAGAAACTTCCCTGTACCAGGTACAAAATTTGGTAAACATGCTGTTTTGACAAGTTATGGTCATGCCTGTGAATGTGTCATTAAGTTACTGACTTGTGATTCTATGGGTAGTTCATTTCTTGGGAAGATTTCAGAGAAGATGCCTGTCACTTCTCTGTAGAAGTAGTACTGCTTAAATAGTCAAATCCATCCTCTGTCCTAGTATTCTGAGACAGTAATTAATTATTACTCTTCGTGTCTTTTATTAATTGAAATAAATGCTTCCTTCAAAAAAAAAAACCTTTCTAGCACATGATTTTTGTAATAACTCCACACACAAAATTGATCCCTTTTACCCTGCCTGTGCAATAGATAACAGAGAGGGTGTAGGTGTGGTAAACTCTTCTTAATCTTAGTTTAATTCCACATACTTTTCCCTGAACTGAATGATTGCACATGAAAAGGCACAGCCTGCTCTGCTTTTTGCTGTAGAATCACAGAATCATTAAGTTGGAAAAGATTGCTGAGGTCATCCAGTCCAGCCATTAACCCAGCAGTGCCAAAGCCACCTCTAAACCATGTCCCCAAGTGCCACATCCACACATCTCTTTAAATCCCTCCAGGGATGGTGACTCCACCCTGCCCTGGGTGGCTGAGCCACTGCTGGGACAGCCCTTCAGGGGAAGAAATTTTGTACTGTATTGGTGACAGCCTTTGTTTGTGTAGATTTCAGGTCTTTACTCAAATCAATTTTGTCTTTCGCATTGGTCTTTTCTAGACATTTTGAGTTTTTAGATGAGAAGATGTCATCAGTAATCATCCAGAGGACTGACTTAGCCAGTGGAGCACTTTCAGTTTTCATTGCTGTCACTTGGAGCTGTGTTCATCCTGTCTGTGCAGACTGAGCACAGTGCTGCCCATCACGTCATCCAGATCTTGTTTCTGCAAGGCTGATCCATCACAGCATCGCTCAGGGGTCACAGGTCCTTGTGGGCATTTCAGTGCTTGTCTGCTGCTCATGTGGTTTTGGGACATCAGGTCTGGGGCAGTTTTGTTTAGCCAGCTCTTTTATGGAGCTCCCTGTTTAATTTTTCACTTGGGAAGCTTTGTGTGTTGGTTGGTTGACAGTAAAGGTGTGCTGCTGTATTCCCCCTCAATTCCAGAGCCCCAAATGCCAGGCAGAGTGCTGTTGAGCCCCATGGGAGTTACTTACCCAGGAGCATACAGGAGTTGAGCCCAGTATCATTTCTGTGCTGTGGAAAGATCATTTGAGGGTTTTTTCTCTTCTGTTTATTTTTTTTTTTCATTGCTTACTTGAGGTCAGTATCTTCTTATTTGTAGTTTTGTATGATTTTAATGCCCTAATACCAGGGACTTCATGAACCTTTCATTGAAAATGTAGATAAATTCTCTCTTCTTGTGTTTATTTATCTGCCATACAATCAATATTGTTTAAAGTAAAATACTGTGGGTTTGAGCCCAAGGAATATGTATGACTTGTGGCTGTAAAATAGATTGAGCTGGTGATATACACATTTATCTACTATCTAAAATCTGTCATATAGTTTGTTTGTTAAGATTATCACAAAAATACTCTGTATTCACCAGTTTTAAGTATCAGGAACAGGAAGCAAGAAACAAAAGAGAGAATTTTATCTTTGGACTCCACCTAAACTCCATCACAAATATAGAAGTGTCAAGGTCAGTTGGACCGACATGAAAAAAGTGCTTGAAATCTAAGGCTTCAAATGAAAGCCAAATGAAATTCAGTTTGTCTGCTTTGTCCTTGTGTGAGTGGCTAATAAAGCATATGTATGCATTTCTGATTCCTCCAAAGAACAGTTTTGGCAGCAGTTATGCCTATCAAGAACCATTTGTGTTTCCCTGCTGGCTGAAGGGATATAAAGGAGAATGGTGAGAAATAAGCTCCTGCAGTGATCTTCACTGTCAGACCCCTTTGTGTTTCAGGGACAATGCCAGATCTTTTGCAGGGAAGTTTTCTCCCACTTGTGTATCAGCCCCAATCAGAGAACACACCCTGAGCTGGGTGTGGAAGAGTGGAGTTTGTCCCTGGAACAGAATCTGCTGTCTGCTGGCCTTTTGCAGGTCTCCGTCCTGGAACATCTTTTATTAATTTTACCAGCTCTACCTTCTGCAGAGAATCCTCTCTGATGAACTAGTCACATTCACAGATGCCACAGAGCTCAAATATTTCTTCATGTAAGGAGTATCTATCCCATAGTGGACTGAAATTGGCTATTATTTCACCTGCATGACCAGACATGTTGCAGAAGAATTTTTGTTGTGCAGGTGGCTGGATTTCCACAGCTTTGGCCTCTAGTTAGTCACACAAATGATGTAATTTTTTTGGTTTGACTAGGCTTGAGGAACCTGGAAGATGACACAGCTCTGGTTTTGAGGGAAGGAACATGTCGAGCTGTATGTGGTGCATGTACTGCCAGCAGGCTGATCCTAAATGAGCAGAACAACCACAAACAGTCAACAGCCAGAGTTTATGTAGAGTAACTTTTGCCAGAGAAATCCTATGGTTTTACTGCTAATTCAAAAATTAGTGGCTGCGAGGAATGCAGTTTCAAGGCAAACATAGATATACAAGAAGGAGAGTGATTTATAGAGCTAGAACAGGAAATGAAGGAAGATGTAAGCTTGAAAGGATAGGAGGAGGAAGGAAGTGAAACAGACTGACAGTGAAATCGATTAATTTCTTAATAGTTCTCCCACTGAATGGGTAAAGCCCAACTGATACAAATAATACTGTACTGTAGGGACAGGTTTGTCATGGGAGAGACACAATATAAACTCATTTAGCCTGTTTAACGTGTAACCTTGTTTTTTGCACAGGTTTGGGAGTACTTTTCCCAAAAACGTTTTGCTGGCTAACTGTTAAGCTGTGAAAGCCCTGTTACTGATCAAAAATTTGGAACTGTTTTTCTTTTTTTTATCATAGCCAGTTCAATCTGCTCTGCCAAAACAAGCACCCACTTAACTTGATGGGGTGACAATTGTCACATGTTACATTCTTCATTACTCTGTCCAACTGCAGAAGAACATGAACAACTCAGGATGGTTACCCAGAGCAGTCAGCACATCTTTAATGCAGGATGATGCTCTGGTCATTGCCATGTATCCCTCCTGATTGAATCTTAGAAGGAACTGCTTCCAGAAGGAGCAAAACCAGCAGCTGCCTGGCCTAGCTTTGAACTTGAAAGTCCAAACCTCACATTCCCACCAGACTTCAGGCAGGTGCACTACTGAGCTGCCTCGGGGTGCTCTCTGTTACAACATGAAAATAGGGCTGCAAGGGCTGTGCTGGGAAGTGCATCTGTATTTCCTTCATGCCAGGGCATGCCCTTTGAGAGGAGCACTTGCATTATTGGATAGGCAAGATGGATGTTGTATTTTAAAAGTCTGGGAGAAACTTGCTAATATGCCCTTTTCTTTTGGAAATGCAGCTCTTCAGTTTCTAAGTAGACAGGTGTGGCAAGCACATTTCTCTCCCTCTCAGGATTTTTCATAGAAGTGCACAGAGAGAAAGAAAGAGAAAACAATTTCTATTTCTGCTCCTTGTTTTTCCTATGTGGAATGTGTTTAGAGAATTGTTTACCTGGAGTGATTGCTTGGTTGGATTCTGGTGAGGATTGTTTGAGCCTGATGTTCAATCCAACCCACCTGGGGCTGGACTCTTGAGAGGGTCACGAGTTGAGTTAGAGTCAGAGAAAGTAGTATGCAGTTTTAGTATCCTCCTTTTATATAGTATATTAATATATTTTAGCATAGTTATAATAAAGAAATCATTCAGCCCTCTGATTTGAGTCAGACATCAGCATTTCTTCCCAATGGGTTCGCCTGCATTCACAATAGACAGGTATGCTAAAACACACTGCTTCACTGCTCTGCTGCTTTGTTGGGTTATTTTGCTTCATGTTTTCCAAAAATTGAAACTTTTCAAAATCATAAGCTTTGTTATATTAGCTTTTATTACTTATTTTTCCCAGAGTAACTTATGTCAGCTATAACAATAAATTAATAATCAATACAAGTTTGAGTTCTGTATGAAAACCATGAGTGTATAAAACATGAGGTAATGAACTTCACATAAATTGACATACTTTTCTTAGGGCAAAGATCCATTTTGTATGTGAGAGAGAGAACAAAGAAGAGGATCAGAAACAGAATATCTTAAAGCCGCACTAGGATTTAGTTGGAAAAACAAAATTTCATATTTTAGAACTGCCCAAGAGCTTTCAGCTACTGTCTTGGTTGGAAGACCTAGCCCAGAGGGGTTCTATTTTAGTTTGGTTTTTTAAATCACCCTTTCCTATGTTCTAAGTAGTTAAATGTTATCTCTTTTCTGAAATTAGATGAACTGGTGTTTGTGAGGAGGATGGAGCATATTCTCCATTCCTGCTCTTTGGCAGGGCACAGTAAATAGCAGCCTTGGTCACTCAGCTTCTAAGCTAATGTAGCAGTGAATTTTTTTTACAACTGAGAAGCAGACAGATGACATATTAGATTAGTCTGCATTCACTCAAATGCCTTATTTTAGGCAACTGGAAGACAATATATTGAAATAGCAGCAGTGATGAAAGTCTAGAGGTATCATAGTTTCACAGACAGATGATACCTTTTGTTGCCCTGACTGATCTGCATGGGAAAGCAGGACAAGCGTTTGATGAGAGTTATTTAATCAGCTGAAATATCAAAGCACATTCTCTTATCTCTACATTGTGCAGATCATGTTTTCTAAGATTTTCATGATGATTCAGTGGTTCTTTAAATACTCATGTTTAAATCAGCCAGTGGGAATGAAGAATTGCCTTTTCTCCTACAGAAAGGTGAGTGTTAAGAACAGACTCACCAAGTCTGCTTGGGAGATGTCTGAAAGGTTTCTTTGGTGTGTGTTTTTTGAGCATTTCCAGAGGAACTAGTTGAAATTCAGCCACTCTTCATATGCTGGGCACTGCAGTGAGGTGTTCATTTTAAGTTGGTGCATGGATTCAATGACAGCAATGTAATTCTGGGATCATGAACAGGAAAAGCTCCCCTGCCTCCTCTTGGATGTTTGGCCAGTCAGCTGCCAAATGCATTTTCCTGGCATGGCAAGAGGATGTATAGTGCATTCCCATCTCAGAAAGTCAGTCAGGCTGTATTTTTGTATTATTGCAAGAGCTCCCTGCTGCTAAATCTATGGCAAAGAAGAGGCAGTGTCCAGGCAGGAATGTTTAGCACTTGATACAATGATGGCACAATTAGCAGCAATCTGTAATGTGTCTTTTCTTGTTTTCAAATTTAGTTACTCCTAGGAACAACCACTGAATGTTTAAGATCTCTGAAGTATATATATATGTGTGTATATATCTATATATAAACATATAATGTGTAAGCAAGCAGTCCTATATTTCACTGCATGCATTCATTTTTCTTTCAGTTCCTATGTTTGAAGGGCATATAAACATTGGATCCCATTAAGTACTGTTTAAGCTAAGAAATGGAGTTGACTTATTGTCACTGAGATGAGAACTACAACAGGAAATTTTTTATTAGCTCAGAGCAGAACTTTGCTCAAATCCCAAAGCTCCTTATCCTTCCCACCAATATTTTAAAGGAGCAACAGCCACTTGGAACAAGTCTGTCTCAAATCTCTTGTACACCTCCTGTTTGTTAGTGTTTATGGTTTTGTACCTGTTTCCCCATCTTAAAACCTGTTTCCCTGGTGCATAAACACCTGCACAAACAGCAAAGTGGATAGGATGTAAAACCCAGAATCTGCTCAATGCACAATACCCAGAATGAACAGGTGTGTAATGAGCCAGCTTCTGTGTAAGCTCCTTTTACAGTCTCTGACTGGTGCTGCAGTGGGGCTTCTAGCTTCTCAGCTAGATCTCTGCATTTTTACTTTATTTTGTGAGTAGGGAAAGAATATATGAGTTTTTCCCTTATCTTTCATTCACAATAATCCAAGGGAGCTGGAGTGACTTTTTTAATAAATGAAAATATCATAATTCTATTCAAATTAGCATGTGGTTTCATCTACATGCTGTTTCACTAGATGGTTGCATTGTTGTGGTCCCTCTTTGTCCTTTCTCCTCAATGTTATTTTACATCCTCCCCTTCCAAAAAAGTGTAGGATATGTGTCCATCCATGCTTGCTTGCCTATAGTAGAGAGAGAAAGGCAGGAGAAAGGCTGCTTGCCATGAAACCATCCACTGTGAAAAACAAAGGCTGGAGAGAGCTGCTGAGCTGCTCCCAGCCTGTGGTAACAGTGATGGTCAAGGTAAGGTCCATGTCAAACAAAACCTAAAATGCTCCAGTGAACGCTTTTCATCTCACTCACACAAAAGTCACTTTGGCCTGGTGAAGTGGATTTTGGAAACTGAAATGAAAAAGAAACCCCAGAGGGTTTTTCTCAAGCCCTTTCTCTCATGATTCTGGCAGATGAGGCCTTGGAGGGGACTTGAAATAAAGCCTTGGAGACTGGGCTGTAACAGGAGCTCTTGCAGCACCTGTGCACATCAGCCAGCCCTGAAACAGGGCTCTGAGGGGATGCCAAGAAAAACATCAGGAAAAATATCAATAACTCTCATCTAGACAGTTGCATTTCCTAAACCAAACCAGCATATGCAAAAGGGATTGCATCAGATAAAAATCCTTGAGTTAGGATGCCTGAGCCAGACTTACCAGAAGCTGTGATTTCCTGGACAGAATCCATTTTCTTCAGCCTGGTGTCAAAGTAGTTCCTCTTCTTCCTCAGTTCTTTTAAATCTTGTACATGACAGCTTTTACTGTCTCCTTCAAAGTGGGCTCTTCCAGTTAAATTGCTTCATTTAATTCCTGGTGTGCTGGTCAGGAAGCTTTCTGCAAATACCATTTGTTTCTTAGTCTTCCAACATGGAAAAGGAGTTTCATAAAGCTTGGAAGAATGAGGCATGTAAAAGAATCATTAAAAACAGGCATATCAAACATTCTCTGTGTTTCCTATCAGCTTTAATCATGCTTAAAGACTTTTGTAATATTGTCACAGCAAGCAGAACTGATATAATTGGATTTCTATCATAGAAATGGTAGGAAATTAGTTGGAGTAGTTGAGTGCTGGGTGAGAGAACCAAAATCAAATTTTGTAGTCACCTTTGTGGCCAGGTACAGCATTGTTCTGTCTGTGCAGTGCCTGCTCCAGTGCACTGAGCTGAGCTCCATCCAGGTGAATTGGAGAATTTGTCCTGCCACTCCCTGGTAAGAGATTTTCACTGCCCAGGTTCTGAGTGCAGTCCACAGAACCAGAATGTGCTTCAGGTTCCAGGTATCCAGCAAGTTTCCAAGTCAGTCATCTCAGGTACATGTTTAAGCATGAGTAAAACTATTCTGGACTCTTTTCTCTCTCTCTCTCTCTCTCTCCCTCCCACCCTGTGGGAAATGCTCTTTTATATATTTGTTTTGGTTTGCTCATACAGGGAATTTAATTACATGCTTTGTTTTCTTTTCAGTAAAAAAAAAATAAATGTAGAAATAAGAAAGCATTTAAAGGGCACATTTCTGATATAAACAACGCTTTTAGATTAGGAAACTGTCCCAGATTCATTTCAGTTCCCAAAAAGTGGACCTACCATATGAAAAACTCCCCTATTTGCCTTCTCTTTGCCCTTCTCTTTGGTTATTCTTTTCCCAACTGTTCTCTGCTTTCCTGGAATAAGAGTAATAATTATGATGTCAACAACAATTATGTTATTTCCCTTTTTTAATGCTATGAATGACCCTATCTATCATATTCACAGTTTCCACGATAAAGAATATGGAATTGGAACCAGTTTGTGTTATAGAGTGGGGTGGGAGATTTTTCCCTTGGGCAGCTCCCATGCTTTTTCCAAATTAAATTTAATCCTATCAAATTAATTAAGGACAGTTTCTCTTAAACATGATCTGATCCAGCTGCTTAATGGAAAGGCAAGTTAGTTTTGTTAGACTAAAGGAAAGCAAACTATTCTTTCCTGGCCCTGTGCCATGAAATGAACACCAATACTGGCCCGGGTTGTAAGACATGAAAAGGGGGACACTGGCCTTTTATACTACAGTGCTCAGAAATAAAAGCTGTGAGATTTTGTAGATTTTAGACATTCAGAACATTGAACAAGGTAGGCTAACCTGTCGGATATTGCCATATGTTGGCATTTATTGCCAGGTACAGCAGACTGCAGGGGACAGTCCCAGTAAAGAAGGATCTTCACATGACAAAATGTTTCATGGCACTTGGGACAGGCAGATGTTCTGAAGCATTAAATATGGTTGGGTTTCAGGATTGCTTTGTGAAGTGCAGTGGTGGCTCACTGCTGTAAAATGGGAGCCCTGGTTTAGGGCATTGCAATTCAATTTTGGTGCTTCTGTGCTAAGGCATTCTCTTCCTCCTTACTTTCTATTCCTCCTTACTTACAAGGGGTGGGGAAAGGTTTTCCCCTTACCTTACTTACAGGGTAAGGAGCAAAGCAGGAGTAGGACAACTATCAGACTGTTTTATGAAATCATCCTTTAATCTCAAGGCTGTTAGCCCTTGAGGTTTAACAGGAAGTTTTATCTGATAGACTTGAGGCAGGATTTTACATGTGATTCATCCATGCCTCTGGAACACCCTCCTGCCCAGGCCTGCCAGAAAGGCAGCATTGTTATCAGACATATCTGAAGCCTCCTTCTAGGTCCCCCATGGCTGGACAGAGTGTTGTCATCTGAGCTGTGAGTGACTCCCAGTGCTGTTTTTAACTAAGTTTCCAAGCAAGCAAGATTTAAATCAGTGTATTCCTCTTGAATCCCTGACCAAAGTATGTGGAGCAGAGAAGTCTGGCAAATTCCAGCCAAAGAGGAGCAGTTATTTAAAGAGAGGAAGGTCTACAACAGTTAATGAAATCAGGCAACAGTGTTAAAACAGGGGCAATAATCTCACTACAGTAAAGGCTATGATGTATTACTATATAACAAAAAATAAACACCACATTTACTTACATAAATAAATATTAAACATTTATATTTAATAATATAAATTTTGTATTATTATGGTTTCCAATAGGAGGAGTAATGCAAGAAAGTTGAAGTGTGTGAATTACTTGATCAAGAAAAATTAACTGCAGTCTTTTTGCAGACTTACCATTGGACTTAATGGAAGTCACACAAGGAGGCTAGCCCTAGACCATCATGGCTTGTACTGTTATTTAATTCACAATTCTCCTTTTTGCTCAGCATTTCTCCCCTGCCTTAAAATATAGAGAAGATGGAAGATTGCTGTGGGCTTTCTAATGGATTTATTTGGGGTTTTTTACAACTACTGTCAGTTCTAGAAGCAATATCTGAATTAGCTGTCTCGTTAAAATCATTGCTGATGATTCTTAAAATTGGGGTGGGATGCTTGCTGGAGAGGGGAGAAAGGAAGACACTGGCATCTGCTGCCTGTTAAGTCCATTAATTGAAAAGAAAATACTGCTGGTGCCAGAATGTAGAGCCCTGCTTCTAATTAAGCCTAGGGAAGCAATGGGCTGGTTTTAATTGAGAACAGCATCTCCCCTAACAGTGCCAGCAGCTAAAACACACAAATGGATTCAGAGCATGCAGCACATGCAAGGCAGTGGGGACTCTTTATTTGTAGGGTCAGTCCTTGTGCCACACTTGGAAACCTTCAGCACAGCACAGGACCTGGAGCAATAATTGGGTCCCAGTTAGGAGCAGAGTCATGTAGACTTTCCAAAGTCTGAGAGAGGCTGTTTACAATCCAAATTAGCAGTAGTCATTAGTAGTGTCCCTTTAGAAGCAGCCAAGGAAGCAAGAATTTCCTGGTGGCTGTGGTGGCAGGGGAGGAGCTGCCGTGCTCTGCTCGTGGCGGTGTGGGTCCAATTAGCTTGGCCTTCATACTTGAAATGTTTTGTGCCTGGGTCAGCCACAGGCCCAGGCATCACTGCCTGCACCCATTTCAGTCCCTGGTCCCTTAGTTATTCCTATTTAGCAGGACAGAAAAACATAATAAAAATCTCCATCTGAAATGGTCAGCCATTAGGAGTTCTGTGCTGAAAAATGTCCTAAATTACTTTTAACCTGCTTTCTGAAGGGAATGAGGTCTATATGATTGCATCATCTAATTTCATGCTTGTCACTCCTGTTGTAAAAGCTTTTGAATTCACTAGGCAATTTCATCTGGGAAGTTCAGTGAAAATAGGTGGCCAGGCAAAGCAGAGAGATGCACACAAATTAATTCCCTGCTTGAGGGGAGGTTTAGGGGTAGGCTCAGCTGCATTATTAGACATTAATGAACCCACACGGGACACATGCCTCTGCTTCTAGAGAAGCTCTGAGTAGAGCTCCCACTTTTGTTAGACATGGGATAATCAAACCCAAGCCCTGGGAAATCAGCCTTTGTAAGTTCCACTGCTCACTTGCTTTCTTTGATAGGTAAATTTTGCCTGATCAGCTCTGGAAAATCTCTCTTCCTCTCCCCAGAGCAGGAGGCTCATCCTTTCCCCAGCCATCTCTTCCCCCCACGCCAAGGAAAACCTGCAACAGACTTATCCCCCATTTCAAAGCAGCTTTTTGATCCAAATTCACTGCCTTCAAGCCCTGATGCCTGTGTCCCTTGCAGTGAATGTATTAGATGTATGTTGTGCCTTTTTTTCAGAATCTGACTCTTTATCTCCAGCTGCAGACAAGCCCAAGGCTCATGGCTCCAGAAGCAGCTGCTTCTGTCCATTTTGTCAGCTAAAATGTTCCTCCTCCACATCAAACTGCAGACATGAACAGAAGCAAGGTTGGGGACACAGAAATATCTCAGGTCCACTTGTTGCCCTGTGGATGCTGGGCTAATTAATATATTGAGTAACACAAAGAAATCTGAGCTGCTTCTGGAGCTACAGATCTGATGAGGATGTTTCCCTTGAGTGATGGGTGGCACTCTGATGGTGAAGGGAACACCACTGGCTCCCACTCCTGCCTGGCAGAAATGTTCTCTCAGGGTGCCAGCTGCTTACACCTGAGTGCCTGAAACCAGAGTTTCAGGAAACAATTCCCAGCCAACAACAAAGCACCTTTCAGCAGAAGGTGTTTTGGGTGGGACTTGCATCACTGTAGTTTCAAAAGTGCAGTCTGGGAGGGGGCTGAATCATTTCTGCTTGCTCTGGAAGGTAGGAAGAAGTCAAAAGAGACTTTACTATAGTCTGGGACTTCTGTCTGTTAAGCTTAAAGACTCATTTTGCTTTGGCATTAGTCCAGATCATGTAGTATCCTGGCTCATCTGATTCAGGCTATAATGACCTGGTTATGTTTTTGAGCTGCTGCTGTGAGCCTAATTGTGGATTTAAACATGGCTTATGTTTTCATGTTAGTGGTCACTAGGTCCTGTGTGCATGCTGTCAGCCTTTTGTCACTGTACCTGCTGGATTTTTTTCTTGATTGAAATGCTCAATTGTTTTGCTTCTTACACCTTTTTCCTGTAGAATTCCAGCCTGTGATTTGTTCTGAGGTGTGAATTTTCACTTTGATATCTGCTGTAGAGTGAGTTTCTACATTCTGTTCATACACAGATGGTAGCAAAATAGTCAGTGACCAGTAAATTGGCCAAGAGATATGATTAAGGGTGGGGGGAATCAATATTACTTACAAATGGGTTGCATGTTGCAAAAAGTTACAGTCCAAAAAATTAAAGTGTTTTTCTTTTTTTTTTTTTTTCTATGTATATGGGGGAAAGGTCTAAGACCCAGAAAATGAAATTGGTTTGGTATAAGCAAAAATGAAACCTCTACATGAATTTGGTTATTGACCTCTCTGATGAGTGGGGGTTTTTCAGCCTGGAGAAGAGAAAGTTCCAGGGAGATCTCAGAGCCCTTTCCAGTGCCTAAAGAAGCTCTGAAAGAGCTGGAGAGGGACTTCGGGCAGGGGTCTGGAGTGACAGGACAAGGAGGAATGGCTTTAAAATTAAAAAGGGCAGAGTTAGATTGGGTATTGAAAAGAAATTCTTCCCTGTGAGGGTGGGCAGGCCCTGGCACAGGGTGCCCAGAGAAGCTGTGGCTGCCCCTGGATCCCTGGAAATGTCCAAGGCCAGGTTGGACAGGGCTTGGAGCAACCTGGGATAGTGGAAGGTGTCCCTGCCTATGGCAGAGTGGAGTAAGATCATCTTTAAGTCTCTTCCAACCCAAACCATTTGATGATTCTTTGACTTAAAATATTTTGTGTCACTCAGAGTTTAAGTGTTCTCTGAGTTCAGGCTATGCTCTGCAGATGAGGGACGCTCTCCACAGCCAAGACCTAGGATGCCTCAGGGTTTCTGTATTTCTCAAGGTCCAGGCTGCAATGTTCTCTTACCCTTTGACTTCTCCAGCAATGTCTCTTGAGATTTTGTGGTTTATGTGGTTATGCTGTTGCAATTTGTGCTTGGGCAATGACCTCTAAGCAGTTTCAGTTTTTGAAGTAATGTCTTTGACCTTCCAGGCAGAACAGTAGATTGAACTTTATAAACTGACCTGTGTTCATGACTCAGTAATTCTTAACTCTCCTGGGCCCACCACCTGGGGGGCTGGAGCACAGTCTGGGCCTGCTGACCTGCAGCACTCTTTGTAAAGACAGTCAGGAGGCAGACTGTCTGCCATTAAAAACGCCGTGTTCGTGTTTGCCAGAGGATGCAGCTCCCACACTGAACCCTCGCAGAGCCTGAGCTGTGCACTGGCCCTGCCTCATGTTTTATTTGCCCTTCACAGAATGGAAGTCACCTGGCATGTGACACTTGATGGGCTGGACAGTGAGCCTGAGGTCAGGACATCTTGGGGGTCTCACAAGTTTTGCCCCTGGCCTGCTTTTGAGCCTTTGGGCTGTCGCTCAGTTTGCCATTCATCCTTTGTCTCAGAGGGTTGAATTGGGAGCTCTCAAAGGCTCTGCCTCCCCCTCTGTGAGTGAGCCCTACCTGCCTGCAGCAAGCCTGGCTGCTGCTGGCACACACAGTGACAGCCTGGCACTGATGAGTATCTTTTGTTCCTCTTGGGTGAGGTTTGGCCCCATCCCATGTGCCTGAGGGCCCCTAGCACTGTTCCTGGCACTCCTGTGCTCTGTGACCATGGATGGAAGAACAACCTGGTTTGAAGGGTCATTCTTGAATGAAAATGCCCAAATAATTTATTTTCACTGATGTGGCGAATAGGAATATTCTTAGCAAAGTGGTTTGGAATTTCTAATGGAATTGTCTTGACATTAAAAAACAAAAACAAGGAGGATATTGCATAGTTCCATAAGAATCCAAGTAATCCAAGTAATTGGTTAAATAGTTAAACAATTAAAAATTGTTATCCCCAGTAATACTGACTTTTCATTTTCACTGTTGCTCCCTAAACACACACATTCAGTTTCCATTGGGAGAAAACAAGTGTAGCCAGCAGTTGGTAGAGAAACTTTTCCTTATTGATGTTTCTTCAGAGGTGAAAGAATTTTGAAACGGGGTGAACAAGTGGGCAGCACTGAGGTGTCTGTATTGGTTCTTTCAAGGTTACCTGTGGGGCTTGTTTCTAATTGCTGCTTTCTCCCTCCTGTTTCTGTCCTGCCAACATCCTCACCTTTGCTGTGGGATGCCTGGCAGGTAGCACAGTGCTTTGGGGAGCTTTTAGCTCTGCAGAAATCGTTTCAAAAGGTGCTGTTTAAAAATGGGGCCTGAATTCATTTGGGTTGTGCTTGGTGATCAGGAAAACAAGCATGGCTAGCAGCC
Organism: Lonchura striata; assembly: GCF_050655825.1. Lineage (NCBI taxonomy): Eukaryota > Metazoa > Chordata > Aves > Passeriformes > Estrildidae > Lonchura > Lonchura striata. The sequence goes on from NC_140711.1 coordinate 4,915,251, forward strand.
CTTCCATTTGTGGTGTGTTAGACTGGACATCATCCCTTTCAATTGCCTCCCACTGTGAAAAACAGGTTTTTTTCTCTTTAGAAATTTTTTTATAGAAGTTTAATAAAGGATAAAAGGGATAAAATCCAGCACTGGGGTGCTTGGCTGTCTGCCAAAAGCACACCCTTAACTTAAAACCATGTTCTTTCTGCACTGTTACATTACAGGGGGTACATGCATATTCATAGGCATTTATACATTATTCCTTTGAATTGAGATGTTCTTTTGCTTGGTTTTAACTTTTGACTTGTCTTCATGCCATTTTATAGATTAAGCCAATATATTTTATTTCTTCTTGTGGTTCCATCCTGTTGCTTTTACACTCCCTTATAAATTGGTTTCTGGGTTTTGTCACTATTATGTTATCACTCAGTCTACAAATGTGAGGAACCACCTAATTATCTTATACCATTCCCTGAGATAGTTATATAAAAGCATTTTAAAATCACATAGTCTCTATTTTAGTATTGTGCTATGGCCTAAGATATATTTACCAAATTTACTATTTATATAAGCTATATGGTACATACATAAACTGACAAATTATACTATACTAACAAGCTAAATATTATACTAAAAGTAATTACAAATTGTACTATATCAGGATCTTTGTGATCAATATAACTTGGAAAACAAAAGCTAATACATAAATGCAAAAGCCAACAACTATATTTGTTATTTATAACACTATGCATTCCTGACTCAAGCAGTGCTCTTTCTCAGACAGGCCATGAATTGAAAATCTGCTGCCCTGAATCACTGAGTGTTACAAATACATATTATAATACTGGCTTTTGGCAAATATTAAAATGGATTTTATATGTGTAGTATTGAAGTAACTTTGTTATAAAGATATAGTTTTTATTTCTGTTATCAATTAAGCTTAGACATAGTAGTGAAATAGCTGATATCAGTGTGCTTGTGTTAAAATGCCTGCTGGGATGGGATGACATCCCATGAACACAGGATTTGCACAGGACGTACAGGATGAACACCTGTATAGATCTGCCAGCTATCAGCAATTGCTGTCTGAAGGCAGTGTGGGCCAAGGCTCAAAACTGGAGGTGATAAAAATGGACTAAAACCACAACCAAGGGATCTGCATGCTCTAAAAAGGGAGACCCAAGGAGGAGCCAGGCTAAACAGTCCTTGGAATATGTAAACTAGTTTGGGGAAAAGTTTACTGTGCATAATTGTTTATGAATATGAAACAGGCTGATGTAATAGAAATGGTATATAAAGGTGTTTCCAAAATAGCAGGGATGCTTTGGCTGAGTGCCAAGATGTACCTGGCCATAATAACGTTTGCTCATTGTCCTTTATTAAACTTTTTTAATTGGCACAGAAGAGTGAACGTGTTTTTCACACTGAATGTATTGTAGGGAGAGTGAGGCAGCAGCTTCCTCATCTGTTCTGCTTTTCCTCCTCTTGCCCCGGGCTGAGCCCCACCTGTGCTCCTCCTTGCCCTCCCCTGTGAGCACACCTGAGCCCTTGGCTGGCCCGGCTGTTAGCCCATTAACAGAATGCCAAATCTCCCAGGCCTCCCCTGGCCTTTTTAATGGAGCCCTCTGAAAGCAAAAGCTTTATTTTGGGGGCTCTGCTAGACAATGGGCTCTCTGGATTCTCCTCCAGGGGACAAGCTTGTCAATCAAATTGTCACAGACAATAATTACCCCCTGCTTTATTTGCTCTGTCTGTCTTCAGAGCAGTCAATTAGAGCTGTTGATACAGACGAGCTATTCTCACCAAGCTCGTGTTCAGGCTAATTAAAAGGAACCTGTCAGTGCCTTTCCCTGTAAGCCTGGGGCTCCTGATGGCTTCTCTTTGTGTGCAGGGCAGGAGCTGGAGCTCAGCCTCCCTCCTGCACACAGAGGCTTCCTTAAGGTGCAGCCTTTCTTCTCAGCTCTGCCTGGGATCTGGGGAGACGGAGGGAAAGGAGGGTTCTCTGGAAAAGACAGTCCTGTCTGCCTGCTTTTCCTCAGTGTTTTTCAAATCCATCATGTGGAAAGAGAAGAAGTGCACTGAACTTGAGAATCCTTGAAAGAACTCTGGTGGTAAATAAGTGTTAATTCTCTCTGAGCATAGAGACCTTTAAACAGACAAGTAAGGGCCCTCTTCAGGGATGAAAAACAGTGCTTTTTCCTGCCAAAGTGTTTTGTTCTGACCTTTTTTTTCTTTTTCTTAAAATGACTAGAACACTCAAAAAGGCATGCCAAAAATCTCATCATCTTCAGGATACTGCTGATCTGAAGTGTATTCAGGAAAGTAAATACTTAGACTAGGCTTTTGTTGTCCTGTAAGAAAAAAACTGCCACACTCCACAATTTAAACTTGTTTCAACAACGTGTGTCCTCAGCCATAAAATAAACTCACTGTTACAACCCTGAAGGGGGATTCTGCCATGAATTTACACCTTCTGAGATCCAGTGTATGTGATCTGGTTTGTGGAGAGACAAACCAGATCTTCAGGCCTCTGCTCTCACAGCACCAAGCTATTTGTTTTATATAAACCTCATTTTCTGAATTAACAATGCATCTTTTCTTTTTTTTTTCTCTCTCTTCCATATTTTCACTGTTGCTGGATCCTCTGTTTGTCTCTTCATTTATGAACTGAAAAATACAGGTAAGTGTAAAATATTTTTTTATAAAAAAGATTAATACTTCTTTGCCTTTCTCACCCATTGTATGCTGTTTTACAAGTGACTTTTGTCTGGTGTGTTGCACAGAGGAGAAATAGTCATGCTATGAGCCCCAGTGCTCTATAAATACACGTCCCAAAAAATGAGCCATTTCACAAAAGAAAAGACTATCCAAACCCAAGCTTCCCATTTAACCCAGAAACAGTATGAAGTGAGGCAACCCAAGTATCTTGCCAAGGAAATTGCTAACCTCCCACTTTGTGCCAGTGTTGCAATGAAAAGCACTGGAATTCAGAACTCTCTATGAGGAAACTCTGCTTTCCCTCAGCGAGACAGATCTCCCCAGGAAGTCACAAAATAATTTCTAAGTGTGATTCAAAATGGGAGTGGGATTTTAAATGGAAGAAAACCTACCAATACATTTAATCAGTATAGCTTTGAGCTCAAAAACACTCTGCCCACTCCACAAAGTGTTTGCTGAGCAGTTTGCTGTAATATGTTAAGTCTGTCAAAACACAAAACCTGTCCCAAACCCTTTGCCCCAGCTCTCCTCTAATTATCAACTATGTAACAGGGAATAAGAAATATTTCATTTCTGGAGTCTTGGAAAACTTCCTCCCATCTTTGAAGATGTGTGGAGAGTCAAAAGGGTTTGTGAGATGTGAAAAAGGAGCTTTTAGAGATGTGCCTGAAGCCTGGACTGTTGCCCCTGAGGTCAGTGGCACAGGACAGCCCAAACTGCTCCCACTGTCTGTGTGCCCTGAGATCCTCATGGAGCTTTGGAACTTGCTCTGGAACTCCCTGCTGATGACTGCATAATCTGGGGGGTGTTGTAGGTATCCCCCACACACTGATCTTGCCAGTGCTATAATTTATTTTCATAGCAATTTGTAGGCAACTGCTGAAAATTCAGTCCTGTTTCCTCCTCATAATATCTGTGACTCTGCTGATGCTGCTGAGGCAGAGTAGCTGTATTTGTGCTGCTACTTATTCACCAGTCATATTGGTTTTTTACATTAGATTAAATCTTGTTTTAAATGTGTTTGGTTAATGCAGTACAGTGAAATGATGCTTCAATACCCAAAACACCAGAAATTGCCATTTTTTGAGAAGCTGTTTGGCTGCGTAGGTGAACTCCAAAGCAAAGGGTAATTGCAATTGTAAAAGCACTCATGTAAACTGCATGCTTTAAAAGCTGTGTGTTACAGCTTTAAAATTTGAAATGTAACAAAATACCATCAATATTGCATGTAGCATGATATGGAGCTGTAGGTCTGAGCTGTATCTGTGTAAGCAGAGTTTGAAGCCATCCAGCTCTGGAAGCTCATGTGCACACATGCATATGTAATCTTGATACACTTCCACAAGTATATATTGACCTTAAACTGTGTTCATATGGGATGTTACCCTTTCTGAAAGAAAAGAGAATAAGAACAGCTGTACTGGAGCAGGAGAAAAATCCATCTAGTCTGATAGCCCCAGGAAGACTAAAGCAGTGCAAGCATATGTGATACTTCCCCTTAATAGTTCTCCAGCTTCCAATTATTTTCAGTTTAGTGATTTCCTGAGCATGTAGGAAGTAGGGCATGGAGGGTGAAAATTAAACTTACTAGAGAAATATGGGACAGAATATGTTTCTGACCAAAGTATTTGAACACTGCTCACAGCAGTGTATTTATTACTTTCTTCCCCAAGTCCCATATTCCTTCAAGTTCCCAGCCCTGCACTCCCTGTGCTCACCCACCAATGCTGGCTTTATCCCAGAGGGCAAATAAATATTGTGCAGTGGTGTACAGGTTCCTTTGATGTAGCTCTCTTAAAACTATTTCAGTGTAAGTGATAGTTATCCAGGGAAATTGTAGCTGGTGCTGGAAAATTCAAAGCAGTGGTGATTCCTCTTCTGGGAAGAGGGAGATTTGTCTCCTTCTCCTCCCAAAGGCACCACTCAGGGCTGTGTGAGATACCCTTCCTTTCCCTCTCTGTGGTTTTCACATGCTCTTTTCCAGGCTTGCCAGCAATAAATGGCTTTTCTGAGTTTGTTTAGTTACATAGAACAGTTGGAATCTGTATCTATGCCAAAGTCTTTGTGACTGTGAGTGGCTTATGCAGCATTAGAATTAAATCTCTTAGGAGCATCTACCTGCTGTCCTTTCCAGTACATAAGGGACATTGTGAGCTCTTGAGTTTAATCCTCCAGTGCCAGGGATTTTCTCAAGCACAAATAGCTGGCCTTTACTTTCCTTGCAGAAAAACTATCATTGGTCATAGTTTTGAAATAATTTATTTCAAAAGTAATGTTTGTTCTTTACTGAGAATGTTCAATTTGGTTGCAAAAATAGTATTTTGAAATGTAGCTGGAGATAGGTGGCATGCACATGTTAGAGGAGTGGCTCTGGATGTGTTTATTGTATTATAGAAAAACTGGGAAATGAAACCACTGAATTTGCACTCAAAAGGAGGCTCCTCTCACGTGCAGCTTTGCCTGCTGTGTGCCAAGTCACAATGGCAATATGGTAATTTTTTCTTGTGGGTTTTGTTTTTTTCCTCAAATTCTTGCAAATAAAAGACCAGGCTTTGAATACTGTAGCTGAGAGGTGTATCCTTGAAGTGACTGTGCTCAGTGAAGGCTTCTTTAGAGAAATAGTAAAGATAACACTTATTTCAGTGCAGGAAAGAGCAGCAGAATTATTAACCATATTGTTACTCTTTTTGCAAAATGTGTGTGCATTTGTATGCACAGGAATTTGGGAAGGTAGCATATTTGAAAGGAGCAGCTCTTTTGGTTGATGTCAGAGTAAGAATTCGTTGCTGGGGGTTGAATGAGACATGAACTGTCAACTTGCTAGCTGTACATGTGAAGGATTTCCAGACATTTTGTCTACCATTTTTGGCAAACTGTGCCCTTGGGGTGTTGCCAGCTGTGATGGGGAGGTTTAAACACATACAGGTCCTGTTTAGAAGGAACAGTACCTATTCACAACAAACTTTTCCATTAAAAAAAGCCCACACATGTTCTCTTTATGCCTCACTAGGAATCCACTGGCTCCCAAATAGTTTGGCCTTGAAATTTTCCCTGTTCTCTTTTTCTTCAGTTCCTGAACCCTCCTCAGTCTCTGGAGTTGTAGCACACCTTATATTGAGACATGACAAACTAAAGCAAAGTTTTCCCAGCTTAGCAGTGAGTAAGGAGCTGGAAATCCTGAGATAAGCAGAAATCTCATGGTGGGCAAAATCAAGTGAGATTTTAGCAGGATGAAGACAGCATATGTGAATTCTGCAGATTTGAGTGAAATTTAGAATACAAGAACAAAAATGTGTCAAAGGTGTTTTCTACTTCGTAAATTTAAGTTTGAATTTTTATTTTTTGGTATGAGCATCCCAGCTTTCCCAGCCTGGGTCACCTTGCTAAGGCTCATCTGCAGTGACAGAGCAGTGCAGTGTCACCAGCTGGGGTTACCAACACCTCTTTGAAGTGAATTAGCCTTGCTGGTGTAGACACTAAACTTTGATATACTTGTGTGATTGAGTGTGAGGGCTCACATAAATGTTAAATAGTCCTGCAGAGCTACTTCACAGCCTTACATAGAAAAAATCAGCCAGAATTTGTAGTTTACTAAACCTGGATATATCTGCAAGCTCAGCTGAAGGTTGCATGTATCCTCAAGTGAATTTAGTTGGCTTAAGTTCCTGGAATGATGTGAGGAGTGAAGAGAAAGCATATATCCAGTACAGAGAATGCTGGATTTTCTTGTGTGTACTTCAGAGTGGCATGTGAATGAATCTCTGCCTTCACTTCAGCTGTGATAGAGCTGTATCAGCAGCAAGTCCTCTTGGTGAAAGTTGTTTTATTTTGCCTTTTGTTGTTGTTGTTGTTGCTTGTAGTATTCTGAAAGTATCCCTCAGGTTAAGGCACTCCTGCTCAAAGCTGGGCTGTGTGGGAGGGAGGGCTGCCAAGGTTCCTCAGTTTGGGTGCAAATCTGAGATGGAAGGGAATCAACATTCTGTTGTGATAACTGCAAAACAATTCTTGCAATTTATTTTGATATATTATCATGTTGTTCAGCCCAATAATACACATGCATCATGTCTAGCAGAAGATAGGTTGTAATAGATGTTTGAGAAATGCAAGCATGTAATTAAATATTGTACCATACTCAAGTGGGAATGCAGTTAACGTCATCCCTTAGCATCAATATTTTTCTTCTTTGGAACATTAATTATACAACAGTGACTCTTTCTTGATATATTTTGGTTTATAGCTTTGCACTCAAAATACCAACATAACCAAAAAGATTTACTTCTGTAAATTGAATTGCCTTATCCTTAACATGGAATTGTCTGAAAATTTATTGGCAGAGTTACTCCTGGTTTTTTCATTTCTTATGGTATTGTTGCAAACAGATACAGAACTGTGATTTTGATCACAAGGAGATAAGAATGACTAAACTGGCTTCATGCTGTTGTATCACCTCTGCAGTTACTGTTCCCTGTTTTTATTTTGGCATTTAACTTGACTGCACACAGCAGAAATAAAAGAACTCCTAGGACGTAGAAGCATGGGGGCTTTTAAAGCTGATGATGATACAGGGTAAAGGGACAAAGGAATGGGATGTTAAGATGTTGTAGTTGAGAATCAATAGTTGAGACAGAGACAATACAAAGCAACACACTCCATTTTCAGAAGGCTTCAAACTGGTTTTATTCTAGCATTCATGCTTTTTATACATTCTTACAAAGCTCTTAAGTTTACACTTTACTCATTGGTCACAAAGACAAACAAGGTGCTCACTGGAATAGGCAGTTGCAGGTTCCTGTTATTTATCCTTCTTTCTTTCTTGATTTCTATGTCACTGACCTTGGTAGAAAATTCTTTCAGGGGTGAACATGGATCCTCTTACCAAGCTTCTCTCTGGGTCACAGAAGTTGCTGTAAAATCTCTTCCACATGACAAAGATGCCTGAAAGTCAGAGCAGGCTTTTTGCTTCCCTGGAGACCCCTGTGGCTTGATGTGTGCTTGTGAGTGGCCTTTTCTATGAAGACTGCAGAGCAACATGCCTTGCTCCCAATTTGCTTTGCTCCTTTTGTTCTCCCAGCATCACCATTAATTTTCACATTGGTCAGTGGCACCTGTAAATCATTATGTGAACCCAAGATATTTCTGCAGTACCCAGGCATGCTGTATCTTTACTTTTTTGGTGATGCTGGGAGGAAAAAGAGTTGCAAATAGGTCTTACCTGGGCAAGTGACCAATGCCTGTGCACTGGTCACAGTGCACAGTGCACACTGGTCAAGTACAGCTTGCACATTTCAGTCACAGCACATTTTGGTACCCTAGGAATCAAGCTGATGTCAAATGGCTGTGCCATTAGGAAGGATATAGATGTCACTGTTGATTTATTTATAGGTATTTGCTTATACAGGTGGACAACCCAAAAGCCAAAATGAGTCTCAGTGAAGCTGAGCCTTGATGATGAGTTTTGCTGTATGTTATCTCATTGTTTCTTGGTTTTTCTGAGTTAAAACTAGCTGGAGATACAGTTTCACCTCTTTTTTCCCTGCCGTTTTTGTTTTGACTCCAAAAGGATGTATGGTTTTAATTATCTTTTGGAGAGACTTGAGCTGGCCTTGAATCTAGAGGGACAGAAGATTTTAAGAGAAGAAAGCAAGAACTCTTCAGATTTGCATCAATGAATGGGGCACAGACATTGGTTTGCATATGTGTGTCTCTCAGAAATTTACAGTGTAATTTTTCCTTCATCCTGTGTGCTTTGTTGTCCTGAAGATAGTTATTGAGGTGGGGAAGTGCCTGGCAGTTCATTGGCTAAAAGAAGGGCATTCACATCTGGCATTGTTTAAATCTCCTACATCCCTCTTGAGTGCATTTTTTGCAAGTCATTATTTCCCAAGCAAAACCATGGCAATTACTCAGATGTAAATTAAAATAAAAGATTCATTAGCCAGGCTCAGAAAAGTATTTATGGCTTTCTCCTCCGAATATCAGTGGCTGACAGCATCATACTGAGAACAGGCTAAACAAATTCAGCTTGGGGGGGGTTCCCAAGCAAAATTATTACATGAATATATAAAGTTTATTAATACCAACACATGTCCTCCTGCAATATCAGCAGATGGTCCAGTCAGACAAGCAAAAAAGTAATCCATCTTTCCAAAGATCAAAGAAAAAGAAGAAAATAACTCAAAATCTAGAGTTGCTTAGTAGATGTGTTGGGAATTCAAATGTCCAAAGAGAACAAGTGAGCAATGTAAGCCCTCAGAGTAAAACAGAGAATTCAACATCTCACCCTTTTTCACCAGAATAACTCCCCTGACAGCAGCTGAGATAAACTGTACTAACTTACAGAAAATAACACCCATTACTTTAAATTCTCAAAGGCTTAAATAGTGCATCTCCAGCCCTTGTATTCTTCCCCTGGAGAGAGTGTCTCTGAAGAGATGCCAGACAAGTCAGGAGATGAAAGACCCCTCAGGCCCTGGGGTGTTAGAGGGGTGGAAGGGGTCAAAAGGTTTAACAATGGCCATGCCAAGTACTGACCCACTCTCAAAATTAGTGCACAGAGCTGATTTTACCAATCTACACCTACGCCTCACTTTATTTCCCAGTTCCCTGTAAAACCTCTCTTTCTTTTCTTGTTACAGCCATCATTATCAGGAAAATTGTCCCCAGCTTCAGTGCAGCAATTTTCCCAGGCTTTTATAGCCAGAGGTGACAGGAGTGTGACTGGTTTGTCTTGCTCCAGTCCCAGATACATTTTTCTCTTATTTTCCTGCTTCTCCCATATAGCATCTCACAAGTATTTTCCTGCCTTAGGGAGTTATTTCATGTTTCTAATCTATTGCAAGTTAGTAACTTGATGAAGAAAGGAACTGAATTAGCACATATAAACTAGCAAACATTGTATGTGTTTAAGGATGGTGAAACCAATCTCACTATGATTCTTAGAATGAAATGTGACTGTCAGTGCAGCCGAGTGTCTTATTACTTAGCTGAATTGCTTTCACAATGTTTGAATCCATTGATGAAGAATGAAAATTACTTTAAAAAAGTAATTCAAAGCCACCTAGTGAGTTACCTTGTTGAATTTTAATGTATGGTTGTTCTGTAAAGACTGATAATTATACATTTTTCAAGATGAAAAAAGTAAAGATACAGCATGTCTGGGTACTACAGAAATATCTTGGGTTCACTTAATGATTTACAGGTGTCATTGACCAACATGAAAATTAATTGTTAGATTTTCTGATTTTCAGTTTCATTTGTTTCCTGAGACGTATCTTAACTGGTGAAAAATATGGGGGTGTGAGTTAATTTTTTTTTAAAGGTTTTTAGGAAAGATGTAATTTGGTGGTCCTACTTTACAGGGAGTTTTTTGCATAAGAATTTCTCTGGTTTGATAACAGGCAGAGAAGCCTTTGCCTGAACCTATTAAACCGGTTGTTTTCTTGTAATCTTTCAGTGAATCCTTGACCTTATTGATAAGGTCAAATACTTTCTTGTGTAGGGCCAGTTCAGTTCTTTAAGGGACTGCTGACTTAAGCTTCTTACAGAAATGTTCTAACCAAGCACAAGCTGCATCTGTCTCTCTCAGCATTTACCTGCTGGAGGGCAATAACAAAGGCAGCTCACCGAATATTTCGGTGGGTTTCTGTTGCAAAGGCTAAATAAAATTACTTTCATTAAGTATTTGTAACAGAATTGTAATTAACTCAAGTAAATTTCAGGAAGATTTTGACATTGCTGCTAACAGTAGGAGGTCCCATTGAAGGCTTTATATCTTGGATGTCCAACAGTATCAAGGAGAAAGTGTGATACAAAATCAAAGTAGTGGCAAATAGTGTAAGACATCCTGCATGGGGAATTATCTGTAGCTGTTAAAGCTGAGTATGAAATCACAGTTTAGTATCAGCTTATGTTGTCTGATTTGGCATTTCTATAACTAGTCATGAGGCACCAGCATTCCACAACCTTTACTGCCATTAAGAGGGGACACAAACTAATAATCAGTTTCATGTACAGTAAAGAAATACAAGTTTCCAGTCACAGGTTTCAGTGGATGAAAATCCACTTAGGGAGGCAAAAAAGTGAACTTTAGAGTAAGCACTTCACTTTGAGGTTTCTTATTCATACCCTTACCTTAACTTTGAGCTACATTGGATTGTGAGCCTCTGCTTGCAAGTCACGGTGGCTTTGGGATGTATCTGTGCACAGATGGTCTTTTGGGGCTTTGTCCTGTGGATTCCATATTTATTGCTGGGACTAAAAGGATTAACAAACTGGGGTTTGAAAATACCACAGCATTTCCACTGTGGCCGTCCTAAGAGAGTTGGCAACCTTGGTTTTAATAATGTATACTTGACTGGGGAAGGGTATATGGAATTGCTTCTGGTTCCTTGATCTATTTATTTTTTAATCATATTGTCCTGACAGCCATTTCTGAGAGGGGCTTTGTGCCAGCTTCACAGCCTTGCCAGCTGCATCAATCATAAAGCTCATCCCAGGTCACAGCAGCCAGCAGTAAAATCTAGAACTTTCCCCAATAAGCACATCCACCTGTCTTTGAGAACAGATGGCAGGATTAAGGCAGTGGAGTTGATGGCAGTGGGTGTGCTGAGGCACCTCAGCAGGCTCTGTGCTCTCTGCCATCACTGCAGCACAGGTACAGCTGCTGCCAGCCCCACCCCAGCCTGCCAGGGACACAGCTCGGCTTCCTGGAGAGGAAATTAGGAACTCACTCCCGTGAACGAGTTGTTTCCATCAGGTGGATTCTTGAGCTTTTTTCACAGTTTTCCCTGCCTCTGACACGCTGCTGAAGTCAAACAGTGCATTAAAGGCACAGGATAAGCAGCATGGTGCCCTGGTGGGAGGGAAAATGGTGTATTGATCTGCTTGTAAACTGCACAGCAGAGTAAACTTTCAGTGCTGATAATATTGGTAAAAGCATATGGGAAGAGCTGTGTGTGAGGAAGGAAAAGGTGCAGCATGAAGGACCCTGTTATGGAGCGGTAGCTTCAGGTGGTTTGGGGGGCACACCCCAAAACTATTCTGATTATTGTGGACTCAGTGCACCTGCTGATCTTGGAAACCAAACTGTCTCAGGCTTATCCCACACAGGGGTGAGAGACTGCTTAGCAAGCTTAGGTATTGTAGGCAAGAAGTCCAGACTGAAGAGCTGCTGCATGTTAAACACTAGAAATCAAATGAACTCCAGTAATTAATTCACTTCTTTCCCCACTGCTAAGCTGCAACTTATGCAAAAGAAGATATTTCAGAGTCCTTTGTCCTGCTACCTTGTGAAGTTTTTTAATAACTTTCCATTTGTCAGCTGGTGCCTACATTCCTGTCTGACACAGCTGACTGAATTTACTCCATAGTGCTGCACAATTCTGTGTGGTGCTCCTGCTGTTGCACTGAGACTGGCAGGAGACTCTCACCACAGTCCAGGTGAGACGTGGTCCTGGTGGTTGGGTGCACCAGGAGATTTCTCTGCAGAACCAACCTCCAGTGCAAACCAAAAAAATAGACCAGAGGCAGAAGGAGAAATACAAAGCTGGAGAGGGAGGGGTGTGCTTTGCAAATAGCAGGTTAATAAAGCATTTGGGAAAACCTGATATTCTGACTCCAGCTTCCAGGGAGGCAATAAACCATTGGAGCCTGTTGCTGGAGCTCCTGACTGACTGTTGAGACTTGAATCAGACATCTTCATTTCGAGTCCAGCAGGCAGAGCACTGGCTTTTTTACAGGTTTTGAAGCAGAGAAGACTGCTGGAACATGCACTTATTTGCTTAAGGTGACAGACACGCCTGAGTCCTGAAGGACAGTAGTAGTTGAAAACTGGCAACCACAGACTTGTTATTGTTATGTAGAGGCATCTCCCTGGGGTGATGAAACCAGGAAAAGCTGTGTGAGGGTTTGGAATAGTGCCTGTCCTCTCTGCCAACACATCTCTCCATGATGCTGCTGATGGGGCATCTCGTGGCTGTTCCAAACAGAAACACTCCACTGCTGGTCTTGAAGCTTGATTACAGAAATGGTGGAGGCAGATGTGCTTTGGTGTCCCCTCTAGCAGTTAAAAATATTGAGGACAGGATTGCTGAATTTTTATCCATATCTGCTTAGGCAGAAGTGCAGCAGTTCTAGTTTTTCTTGGCCAGTGACACTTTTGGAGCTGGTTTCTGAGACAGCATTTCTCTTTACAGGATATTTTCTCTTCAAAAATTGCTAGTGGTAATAGGTAATATTCTGTAGGAGCACAGGCAATGTGAAAGAAACTATTGAACTTCTGATAACCTTGCAGTCTGATTTGATTACTCAGTTCACCTTTATAATAAAGTCTGATTCAGAGATAGGATCTGATCTTGTTTTTCATAAACCAGATTAATTTCCTACGCCATTTTCTTGTATCTCTATGAGCTAATCTATCTATCCTTTTTCATGTGGGTTCTTTTAAGTTACCAGAGTGCTGTGGCTGCCCTTTTGTTTTTCTGTTTCTCTAAACCAAAAGTGCTGCTCTGCTGATCCCTCTGATTTCCTAAAAGTAGTCAAAAATCTAAAATCTAACAGATCTAACTATTTTGAAGTAGTGGAAGCCTGTGTACATTCTCCTCCCCACTCTGCCCCATCTCTCTGTCTTTTACTGTGCTTTGCCCACTGTTTAGCCCTTTCCTTTTTCATTGTCAGGTAGTAAATTCAGCATGAAGAGCGTGGGGGATGTAGAGAATCCACCCCTCTTGGCATGGGAGAGGGTCTGTTGGGGTGGGCAGACAGCTCTTGACCCTCTTGCAGCATCCTCCAGGTGGCTGTGAGGGCAGAAGGGATGGAAATTATGCACAGTGGAACTGCAGCACCTTGTCCTGCACAACTTGGAGTCCTTGGTGTCCTCAGGGAAGGTGTGTGTATTGTGCCAGTGCCCCAGGCAAAATGTTTACCTGTCTTCTCCTCACCAAGATGCTGATTTCTAAATAAACACTCCAGTCTGCTTTCCCCTGTGCTGTGCATCTTACTCCTGCTTTGGCACTTAGGTGTCTACAGGTAGGGAAAGTGATCCTGGGGTAAAAAAAGAGTGATGTGTGCTGGGTACTGCCCTGTGCTGACTAGTTCTGAATAAAGACCTCTTGTTATTAATGTTTTGTGAGAACAAGAAGAAGAAAAAAAAAAAAAAAATACAGGGAAACTTGCATATGATTTGGGTTGTAAATGATTTGGCTGTAACTCTTAAGTCCTTCAAACAGTCTGTAAGAACAAGATAAAGATGGTACCAAAGGTTTAATAAGTCTTGCTTGATGCATTGCCACTTGGAAATGTAGCATTCCTTTTCTGGTGGTCACAGCCATGAAGTGGGACCACTCAAAGACTGAAATCAGACATTTTTTCTACACATGTGCTTTCCTGAGTGTCACTTATTTGGGATGCTGTGTAAAACATTTTGATTTCGCTTAATTTCATCTGATTTTATTGGATTGTGGAGAGCTGTTAGTTTCTCATTTAAACTGCCACATAGCATTTAAATTCATTAATTGACAATTATCTAACAAGCAACAGGAGTAGCTCTCTTGCTGGGCTGAAGCCTGAAAAGCCCATTCGAACCTTTACAAATGCTAGCACAATTAATGAGCTAACAGTGAATTTGAGTTTCTGCAGGTTCAGTGGGAACTCTTCCTAATTGATGGCCAATTGGATTTTTCCCCTCAATCTGGGAGAGGTAATGAGACAGGGACAGTGTTCAGAGCAGTCCAGATAGAGTCTGTCTTCAGAAGTTGTTCCTTCTGTCTCCATCCTGAGGCTGGACTGAAGACTGCCTCCCATTTCAAAGGGTTAGCAGCTGATATACATTATTTAGAGTTCCTGTAATTTTATGTATGAGGAAATTGGGGGGTTATTATATTGCATTTCAGTGTCAACTGTAATACATTCTGTCAGCTAAATTGCCTCCTTTTAGGGTGGGGAGCTAGAAGTGTGATTATAATTAGCACTGGCCAAAGCAGCACAGTGGTGGAGTCCAGATACTCTCATCTGGAAAGGAGTTTTGATGTCTTGACAGCAGTCCATCCTTTGCCTCATTTATTTGCTTTTGGTAAGAAGGTGGTACAGATACTGGTGGGTTTAGTTTTAGTTTGTCACTTTGTGTGTCTGAACATTGAGTGCTAATTGCATCACACAGCTGCTGAACATCAGTGTCACACGTCAAAGATACAGAGCTCAACGTGAAGGCAGAATTGGTTGAGGTGATTTGTTTTAAAGGAGCTTTTCCTACCTTTACAAATACAAGTTGAAAGTCCTGGGTGAAAGCTGGAGTCACTGCTGGGGTTAACCTAAGAGTTGCTAGGAGAACTACACTGGCAGTGCTTTTACAGGGGAAAAGCCACCATACAGATGAAGTGCTCTTGCTGTGGAATCAGCTGCACTGGCAGGGCTGTTCATTGAGCTGTTTTAGTAACATTTCTCTCTGGAGTGGTGCACACACATGACAAGAGCTTTCCAGCCAAAAGCATGTGCTGCCAGTACAAACATGTCTGCACAGAGGGGCTTCAGCTGGCACAGCCCTGTCCTGAGAGCCCCACCTTTCCCACCCCTCACACAGGCCTCTGCCAGCAGACACCTGCCACACGTGCATGGCCTGATTTTAGACTGAATTACGCTTTCATCCACGTTTCTGGAGGTCCTTGGACACTGAGTGTAGGGTGGAGCAGTGCTGTTCACAAACCCCGGCCTCTCAATGTCAGTCTGTCTATTAATCCTTGCTAAACCTATTAATTCCTGCCTCTTAGTGCACTTCCCACCTGCTTCACTTCACAGTGCATGTTCTTATGGGCACAGATAGCAATAGATGAAATTTTCACAAGTGTCTGAAGTGAACTTTGTGGCTTAGGCTCTGGAGAGCCTTACTTTGTGTAGCTTTTTAGCCTCATTTAAGGTCTGCAGTCTTGTATTTATATTGACTGAACATTTGTACAGGTAGGTAATCCTCCTTAGATTGCAGACAGAATAAAGCCAAGTCATTGCTGATGTGAATCAACATCCCCCCTTAAATTTTGATGAAAGAAGCTCATTTACACCACAGTGAAGATTTGGTGCTTTATGACTGGGCTTATCATGGAAAAGGTTTCTGTGGGGTATCTGAGCCCCTAAATACTGTTCAGAGAATCTGTTACACTGTCCTGTACCAGAAACTGCAGCCTCAGCCAGCCTCTCCTCTTACAGCTCAAGTGTATGTCATATATTTGCAATACCAAATACCTGTGGACTATGAAGAGCAGCCTAATTTTATGTGTTTTCAAAGCAGCTGTAACACTGCTTGTAATTTGTTGTTGGGAGTTTCTTGCTTTTCAGTCAGCTCCAAAGTGTGAGACAGAAAATAGATTGTTGTTATTGCATGTTCTGACAGGGAGTATACAGATTTTCACACAGGTTCCCTCTTCCACCTCCATAACAGCACAAAATAAATTTTCCCGATTCTCTCCAAGTAGTTACGGATCTTCCATTTTTTGTCAGTCTTGTTCTGTGTGCAAGAAGTGTTTCAAATGGCTGTATTTTCAGAATAAAATCCTTTTGCTCATATCCGTCCTGAATATGGAGAGATCTTATGACTTAAGCATCAGGTCTATTGAGCAAATCCAGTGCATTTCCAGCAGAGTTTCTCCTGTGCATCAAACAGCACTGTCAGTCAATCCAGAGCAGGCTGCTCTGTGCCAGTGCAGAGTCACTCTCTCTGATCTGCATATTACATTTTTCATTTGTGTCAAGGAATATGCTGTGCTGGGGTTTTTGCAAATGTGTCTTTCCAGCATCATGGGAACTTTGTGAAAACCATAGTGCTGAGGAAGTAGAGAAATCCAATCTGGGATTTGCTTAGGACTTGTCAGAGTTGCTGGTGCTTTGTGCCAGTGTCAGGCAGGCAGCTGGGCAGCTGGAGGGAAGGAGACAAATGACTTGGGGTTTTTTTTCCTACTTGTTAGGAATTACTTGTTAGCTAAAGTAAATCCTAAGGTGAGGTTTTTGTGAGCATCTTTTCTGCTCTGCTGTATTCTCCAACTTTGGAATGTGATGTTTAGTTAGGAAATCTACTACTATAATTAATTCCATGCTCAAGGCCACTGTCACTTAAGAGGTCTGACCCCATATGAGAGAGAAAGATCAGGCCAGATGATCAGATGTTGGCACTCTCCAGCTTTCAGAATTAAGTGGATCTGCCATTCATTTAACAGCTCAAATTATTTTCATGCCTTGGAGAAAGGTTATTTTCCTTCATGTATTTCTAATGTGAAGAAATAAAGCTTTTTCACATAGGATGGAGCTTTTGCCCTTGAAGGATCTGATGCCTTTGTGCTCAAGCCCTCCCAGTCTCCCTCCATTGAAACAGAAGTGATCCTGATTGGAGAGAAAATCTTCAAAACCAGGACTGGGACTTTTATTCCCTGCCCTACCCCTGCTCTGCCATGACTTTCAGGAAGACTCTGCATCCTTAACGTGCTGTTTTTCTGAGACTTTTCAGCTGTAGCTGCAGGCAGCCATGCCCTGCAGAGTGGGGCAGAGGCTGTCACATACCTGCCTCAGGTGTAGAGATATCCACAGGCTGCCCAGTGCCTTCCAGTTCCCTGAGGAACCAAACCTGAAACTGTGGGGATCACTGATGGTTTGGGTCCTTGAACAAAGATCACTGAAGGTTTGTCCAGTAAAACCTGAGGTTGCTGTAAAAGGACACCGTGCCCTGCTCTAGACAGGGCAGGACAAAGGAACAAGCCTCAGCCACAGAGCAGCTTTGTCCCTGCCCCCATCAGGGACCGGTGGGATGGGCATTATATATTCCATTTGTGGCAGGGTTTTGTCTGTCTTGGTGCTAGCCTACTACAAATGAGAATAGTTGCAAACAAAGGGAATACAGGACTTTGCTTCCTGATGAACTTGTATCTGGCTCTGCAGAGGCGCTGAGCTCAGACAGCAGCTCTCACTAATTTCATGTATTTGGTGCTTTTAAAAATTATTGGACCTTCAGTATTCCCTAGCCAGCACTGGGGCGAAAAAAAAAAAAAAAAAGTAAAGTTAATAATCCTCAAGAAAATTACTTTTTCACCTTCTTTACCATTCTGTGCAGCATGAGGTGAGAGAATAAAAGTAGAATTGAATTTTGAAGATGTTCAAATGTACTGATAATGTCAAGGTGTTGGTTTTGTGAGCATTGCCACGCTGTCCCAAGGCAGCCTGACACACTGAGGGCTCGATATGAAATGTAAGGGAGAGCTTTTAGAAACATAATGCGTGAAAAGAGCTCCTCCAGCCCAGTTTTTATTCAGCAGGAGGGTGGGTGTGAAGGAGAGGGGGGAGGGCCCGTTTCTGAGCTGAGTGATGATGAAAATACACTCACTGAAATGTGAAGGATTTTTAACTGGGGAAAGGGGGGGACTGGAGCAGGGGAGGGAGCACAGAGGCGGCAGAGCAGGGGAGTGATAGAATGACAATTCTTAAAGATGCATTAAACTGCAGGGAGCCTAAAGCAGGCTTAGAGATGAGCCTAAGTAACTGGGACAAAGTCTGCTCAGAAGCCACAGATGGGGTTTAGTGCTTCTGGAGGGTTCAGGCTCCTGCTTTTTCGTTTCTCTGTTTGTTCCTTGATTCCTTTCCAGCCTTTCACAAGGCAGAGAATAACTGCTCGGTGCCCTCCGCTGGCACGCTTCTCTCTTCTCTTTGTCTCATTCCCAAATAATGAAAAGTGGAGGCTTTGAGGGAAAAGCTTGTCTGAAGCGTGTGCTCCCCCCTGAAGGCTGGTCCTCCCTCAACCGGTGCCACCAGGCTTGCCAGAAATATTTTTAAGCAGTCAAAATGGCTTTGTACTTTTTAATCTCTCTGTCCCTAACCATCTTTCCCCCTTCCCCCTCTCGCATCCCATCCTGCTCAGCTGCGGAGCTTGGGAGGGAGGAAAAAAAAAAAAAAAAAAAAAAAGAGCCAGCAATGGCTTTTATCATTAACCCATTCATCTGCAAATCCCCCTCCCCAAAGAAAATGCACATGCTGATTTGCGTATGCAATCAGCTGTATTCTTCATTTCTATAGCGCCTTTCTCATTAACCACCTCTCTCAAAGGAACTCTTCAGGAAATAAAATCGGTTGGAGATTAAACACAACAATGTTAAACACTTCCATGTTAAAATAGTGCCATTTTTTGTGAGGGAAGGCAGCCTTAGCTGGTTTTATCATTCCACTTTTCCATCTGCTGCCCCTTGGAGATGGGCATTGACACAGCAGAGTGGGGCTGTGCCAAGGAGCTGGGGGCAGCCTGCCTGTATTAGTGGGCTTAATCCTTCATTACCTTAACAGGTTTTACTGCCTCAGATTCTGGTTTATTTTTATTTTCTTCCCCAGGCTTTGAAACACTCCAGGGACTAAAACACAACGCTGTATTTTTATTGACGTTCCAGAAGGTTTCATTCAAACCTTCCCGAGTTCTGTTTGTTTCAGGCTATCTCACCTTTCCTGGGAGTGGAGAGAGCTGCAGCAGGAGGAGCAGGACCCTCCTGCTGGGGGTCAGGAACCTGCCACAGCTACTGGGGCTGCCAGGTTTGCCAGCTCTCCTGGCTTTTATCCCCCCAGCTTTGGCTAAATTGCCTGTTACAGTGATTGCTGGAAGAACAAATGTGACTTCTGACTTTTTTTTTTTTTTCCTATTATGAAACCTTTTTGGGGATTAAAGGACTAAATGCAAAGAATTGTATCTTGAAATTTAAAAAAAAGGAGAAGGTTAATATTACTTTGTAACATGCATAGAAAATACAGATATAAAATGGAAAGGAAGGTGTAACATCATCTATAGCACCTTTCTGATTGCAAATAAGCTACTGCTGAGCATCAAAAGAAATTCAACAAGGAAGCATTTTCGTGTTCATTAATCCTGTATGTTGTTGTTTCGAGTATGTTTCTTCATTTTCTGAGTTCCTGTTTTAAATCCATGCTTATTAAAACAGTGTTTGAAGCTGGAAGCGAAAATTTGTATTATAGGATTTCCCAGCTGGAGGCTTCTGTCTCAGTTACAGCTGGACGGATGCTGAGTGCTTTACTGAGTACAAGCACAAAAGGCCAATTTTCCCATAAGGAGTCATGAAAGTAGAAGAAATTACTTTTCAGATTCTATCATCTGTAAGGAGTAGTACCAAATACTGTCATTTGGTTAAAAAAAACCCAAACAGGTAATTTTGAGTAGTCTCATTTACTGTAAGAAAGATAAGAAATTCCAAAGCGCTTGCCAGGGGGTTACTGAAAAACATCAGTATTGTTTAACAATTTTGCATTCATACTCCAAAACAAAACTCAAATGGATGTCATTGTGTGCATAATCAGTATCCAGGGACATCTCATTCCTTCATGATAGTTTGTTTTCTCTTAACTGTCATGACAAGAAGAAATTTTGCACTTGCGATTGTTCAGTCTTGTTTATAAATGGAGAATAAATCCACATTATAGTAACAGCAGTGCTCCCCAAGGCAAAGTGTTCACACTCCAGAAGGTGCTGGAGTTTTATGGTGAATCTCGCCTGCCTGCTTCTGTGCTTTCTGTAGTTATGCTTTAATAATTGAAAACCCTTAAAAACACAAAAGTTTTTGGTAATTTACAAATCTGATGTAAAGCAACACTGAAGATGGATGGAAAAAGACATTGAGAGCTGGTCTACTTGGCATTTGGCAAGTTTTCTTTTAATAATGCATAACTCGCCTGGCAGGTCTTTGTAATCCCTATACTAAGAACAAACTGAGGCTTCAGCTGGAGCCCATGTGGAAGGTGCCACCACCTCATTTCTGCTGTTCACAGTGAAACTTGGTGTTTCTGGATTTGAGTTACTTTACAAAAGTACCAGACTGAAAGTGTAGCTTTAAGAGAAAAGCAGATACCTGCCTGTATCAGAGAAAGTTGAAACATCATGTCTTTTAAATATTTGTAAGGGGTATTGTTTGCATTTTAATTATTGCAGAAAATTATGAAAGTCCCAATTGAGTTGCAGTAGTACAGTGGAAATTGAATCAGGAGGGATACATAGGTAGTGAAGCTATTTCCTTGTTTATCCCAATGTCCTGTTGCTTTACATACTGTCGGAATCTGAGGTATTGATGATCCCAAGATTGTAGAAAGTCTCTGTCTCTCAGCCCTGCTGTCTGTGCTGGTTTCCAGGTTGTTTATTCTGTTTATCTCTCACATGTTCTGCTGCCCTGCCCAGCTCTGTCCTGCAGGGCAGCGTGTGGGGCTCTGCCCTCAGTGGGATGTGACAAACATTAAATACCAGAAACTCCCTGGGCTGCATTTACAAGAACGTGCCAATATCTGTCACCTACGTTGGACAGTGTGTCCCCAGCCTGAACCAACAGAAAAATGCCAACACCACAGTGAGACATGGAGGGCATGAAGAAGGAGAAAAAGGACAAGACACACCCAATTTCCTTCATCTTGTCCCTGTTGGACCCCTAATCTAGAATCCAATTTTTTTTGCACCCGTGCCACACTTAATTATTACTCATATCAAATACTCAGAGCTTGTAATTCATCCTGTAAGATTGAAAACTCTTTTCCATGGACAGAGATCACAGCCAGTGTCTCTGGGGGCTCTGTACAGAGGAGCTCTGACCCCCTGCAAGGGTCCCAGGCCTTCCAGGGCAGCCAGAGGAAAACTCTGGATTCCCACAACATACCTTTAAAATCCCTCATTCATTCACTGTTCTCACAAAGGCTCCTGGTTCTTGGCTTGCCCAAGGTCCTGCTCCCTCACTGCTCACATTGGGTTTGTTTTGCCCTGGGCTTGTGAGGCTGTTTGTGATGATTTCTAAGGTCCCTGGATGTACTGTGAAGCTGGGGACAAGGGGGACAGCACTCATCCAGGATGGAATGATTAGAGGACACAGCTTCTGAAGATGTTTGGATGCAGCTGCTTTTATTGGAGTGCTAAAGCTGGAGCTGCACGCAGTAAATGGAAAGTTTAGCAACCTGTGAGTGTCAGCAGAATCTTTGTTCAGAAGTGTAAATTCTCCACAGCAAAATAATGAGTATTCTGCTTCCAGTTTTTCTCACCCAGCAAGTGAATAACTCGTGCCTAAGGGTCAGAACCACAACAATGGTGTCCCTGCCCTGGTTTTCTCTGTAAGCCTCAAATGCAGGCAGTCCTGGCCCAGAAACTCAAACCACATATGGAGAATATGACTGCAAGGAAGAATCTTTGATTTTGAAAATAGGAGAATAAAGGGAGGAAATGCAGAGAATCTCACTGCACACAGCCAGCCTCACTCCTGGATGATTCATTAAAAAAACAGTGATGAAGAAGTGCTCCATTTTGTAACAAATGGGGAATCACATGCAACTCCCCTGCCACCTGCCACGCTTCTGACTGCTGCTCTCATTCAGAGATCAAGGAGTGAACAAATAAAGAACACAAGCCACTTGGTGAGACAGGGAAATTATTGCTGCGGGATCAGTTGTGACAGTGAGAATATTATGGCCATACTGGTCAAAAGATTTAAAGGAAAAAAGGATTGTAGGGATAGTTAGTATGTTTTGTTGGACTACTACAGCTGCAAAGAATGGGCAAGCTCTCATCAGCTCAAGTGCAGTTGGGGAATGATCTTGTACTGCTGTTGTCTTTGCTGTTCCTGCATGAAAGAGGAGCACACAATGCAGTTGTCAGTCAAGGGTGTGGAATGAGTCCCTCAAAAAGCCTCTGCCTTAAAACACACCTGAACACACACTCATGGCATGACAGGCACCTGCACGAGTTCTCCCCAGAGCGTGACAAGCACCCTGGGGCTGGTTCTGCTCCAGGAGGGATAGCATCACAAGAGGAGAGGGGGACAAAACCAAAAAAATCATGCATGTGAACTGACTTGACACAAGTTAAGCATGAATATCGCTAGTTTAGCATGTTTTCATTGGTCCTTCTGTGTAATACCTACCATTTCTTGAAGAAGGGAAACACAAGCCTCACCTGGGTTTTAATGCCATCCAAGAGAGATAATGATTGTGATTGTTGACAAGGGGTAGGAAGGAGGAGAAGTAGGGAATTGCCACGAGGATTTCTATAAATAGAACTTTGCTATAGCAATGCTTTTAGTGGAGAGTGTTTCTTGCAGACAGGCGTGTAATGAAGAGGGAGCAGATTTATTATGCAGGACTGTCAGGCTTTCTCTGAAGATTTGTTGATGCTGTGCCAGTATGTTCAGTTTAATTCTGTGCTTCTGTCTCAGAATTCCCCCTCTGTGCTTTTTGCCTAAGATAGTTTTTATTTTGTTCTGTAGTCTGAACAAAGACAAAGAAACAACAATACTCTGTTTTTTATAGAGTTTTGATATAATTATTTAATGTATAATTGTTTAATTATATAATTATTTCAGTCAATGTAATTGACTGAAGCAATAATGAATCCTTCATTATTGTGTGTAATTTCAGATTTATTTCTGAGAGGTTTCTTTTCCTCTCCTTCTCCACAAACACTAATTTCTATGGATATGTTCTTTTCCTGGGAGGCAGCTGGGCAATGCTCCTTGCTGCCAGAGTCAGTGGAAATGTTCATGCAAGTCAGCCTCATTGGCTTTTGGCACTCACTCAAAAACAGATCTCAAACAGAAGTAGAGAATTTAATTTTATTTGGTTTATTCTTTCCTAAATTGTATCTGCATCAGTCCCTGAATCTTTCTGAATTTAATGATCATACTTTAATTTTCCTTTGTCAGAAAGAACTCAAGCCTAGACATACTCGGTTTTTTGCAGTGGAAATAAAGGCTGAAAGTCCACTCTGGACAGTAGGAAGCAGGGCAGAATCTCCATGCTGACCTCTCCATCAGCCTCATCCCAGCAGGCAGAGCTGAGAGCTAAGAGAGCAGAATTTCACTGCACCTGACAGATTCATCCCAGAATCATCCCTGAGGGGCAACTCCTTTCCCCATTTTAGTCATAAAATGGTTCATTACTGTGTCCACTATTTTAGCAGCAATTGGTGAGGCCATTTGTGTTCAGTAGTTTCCTATCACAAGCTTCCTCAAGTCACCAGACATATCATGACAATTGCATTTAGAAATTGGGATGGATGGCAGCTGTTCAAATATTCCTTGAAAAAATGTTATTTTATGGCTCAACTATAAATCTCCCAAACATCCTAATACACCCCACTGAGATGGAAATATCCTGCACTTGATGGCTAAAACTTATGGGTAGCTATTTCTGCCTTTCCTCTTGTGGAAGGAAAACCTGATGGAATGGGCAGGTTTACTGGTGGTAAACCAGTAAACTGGTGGTTTTCTGGTGCTGGTGATTCTTCCGTGGCCGGGCTCTCGTGGGTTGCTGAGGGTCAGAGCAAAGTGCCCTCCAATGGCAGCACCAAGACCTGTGTGAGAAGTGACACTAGAGTTTCAAATTTAGACATGCCCATAAATAGGAAAATGGATGCACAGGGCACTATCCTTTTTCGTAAAGTATTTTCATTTGTTCAGGAGTAGCAACTTCATTTCCTTAATTTTTTTTTTTTCCCATCTAGCTTGTTTCTTTATGCAAAAGCCTGAAGAGATGTGAGTGGCTGTAATGCTGGCTGCATTAGGCTGATGGTTGTGGGAGCTGCGTGCTAGCTCAGGCTGTAGGGGAGGAAATCCAAAGTTGACCCCAGAGCAGACACTGCTGTCAGTCAGAACGCATCACTGAGCAGGATGAGCCTGCCCTCCTCCCTCCTGCTGGCAAACACCACAGAGGGGCCCATTGTTGAGCAGGGCAGACGTGCTGCAGTGGCATATTTAATCCACAGGAACTGCATGGATTGATCACAGCAGCTTCACCGAGGAGTGCCTGATGAATGAACACGTGGGGAACATGGAAAAGGGGGCTGCTGGTTAGAACTGGAATATTTGGATCAGATTTGTAGGTCTGAGCTCATTACAGTTTCTCAGGCCCGTGATAAGATGTCACAAATATAATTGTATTTGACAGATCATCAAAAGGGACAGAGGCTGCTCCTTGCCCTAATGTTGACTTGCCTTGACAGTCCAGTGGCCCATAACATCTGACCTGTAATCTCTGCCGAGTTACAGCGTTAAGTGGGATCAAATCAAGTCAAACTTTATCAAGGCTGCTCCAGGAATCTACAGGAGTGTCTCAGGAGAGGACGGTCTGCCTGTCCTTGAGTTACCATTGCAGGAAGATGCTGACAGCAGCACTGTGTGGTGCTTTGCAATTAGAAGCTCCTTTAGTTAGAGCCATGTCTTGGCTATAAGCACTCCTGACTTTGAAAGACTTTGACTTTTCTACTGTAGTCTGTCAAAAACAAAGAGTGGGTGTATTTAGAAAAAGAAAATATGATTGTAAAACCATTTTTGCCTGCCTGTTGGGGGCTGTAGTAGGAGATTTCTTAAATTAAATCATCTTCCACCTGCAGAAAGGAGAGATGAGGTGCCTTAATCCAGGTAAGCTTCCTTTTTCAGGTTGCTTTGTATTGCAGTTGAGGCAAAGAGCATTCATTTTCCTCAGAGCTTTCAGTGCTCTGCAAGAGACAGTATTAGAGTTGCCATCTACACTACAGCAGGTCCATTATCACAGCTATATTTCCTCTCTCTCGCCTTTTTTTTAGGAATACCATCTGTTTAGTCATTAGCCCCATCAGCTCTCATTAATTGAGTCATGTCTCATTTAGGTTTCTCTATTAGCTCCTCATTGTTCCCTAGACAAGGCTTTTTTTCCATATGCCTTGCTTCCTGTTGAGCTCTGTCCAAAGTCAGGTGTCAGCTGGAGAGCAAGGATGGGTTCCAAACCCAGGCTGTCTTTCAAAACCTCATGCCAAACTGCCAGCCTGTTTCTTCAGGACACCAAGTGCCAACTTGTCTGTGCTGGCCCAGCTTTGGAGAGTCATGGGGGATATGGAACAGCCCTGACTAAGGAAAGAAAGCTTTCTGTCTCCTTTCCCCTTTGATTTCTCTGCTTTTCATCATCTCTGCTACAGCTAATAGGGTTTTTTCCTCCCTCCCAATGGCATAGTGGGTGCATCTAAGTATCAAAACCCTGATGCACAACAGATATTAAGAACAAATCACCTAGAAAGAAATGATGGGTTGCATTTCAATTAGCAGATTCTGGTTACAGAGAATCAGTCCTGTCACAGAACTTTATCAAGAAAGCAAAGAGAAGGAGCCCTTTATCAGAAGAGAAGAAGGAGCTTTATCAGAAGAGCAAGGAGGAAAAAGGAGCCCTCCTGTGTAGTTGGATTTCAGCACTGGAGGGCTGAGGATTTGTTATAGCATCTTACGTTTAACTCAGCTGTCCCAAGCTTATGATTTTTACCATTAGTTTTATCGAGCTTGTTGATTTTTATTGTTTGAAGGGCAGAAGGATTAGTTATAGCAAAGCCCTTTGAATGATTCCTTATCCATAAAAGAGCCCAACTGGAGTGGGAGGATGTGTTAGAAACTAGCCAGTTCAGTGTGGAATGGATTATTGTTGAGACTATAAAATATAGGTGTGAGTTTGCAAAAGATGCCTGAGAGAATGATTTAGGAAGGTGTTGAAGTAATCAAGGCTTCTCAGAGCGATGTACAAAGAAATAAACTAGAAAAAAATGTGAGTTCACAGTTTTCTTGAATGACCTGCCTGGCTTGTATGATCTGGGACTTTCAGGCCATATTCAGTCAATCTCTAAATATTTTAAGCATTTTGCCAAAAGAGCAAGAACATGAAGCTGCTGGAGGAAAAGTGTTTATTTTGGCAGACATTTAAATGAAGACCTGATATGTCTGTGTGGCTTTCCCAACCTGCTTAGCTAGCTCAGATAATTAAACATGAACAATAAATTCTTCTGCTCCCATCGCTCTTGTGTACATGCACTTTCATTTTTATTTACTGCAATGAGGTGCCTGCAGTTTCTTCCTAGGGCTTCTCTTTACACCTTTCAAAGGGAGGACACAGCTCTGTGTAGGTGTCATATATGCCAAATCTCCTAGAATCAGTGTAATGATGAACCTTCCTCAGTGGGCAAAAATCTAGAAAACTCTTGACTCTGGAACTAAAAGACACAGACTCCAAATGGGGTGTTAGAGGTGATGCTGAGCCAACCTGTAACTTTCCACAGCAGACCTAAGTTACCTGTGCCTTTTAATTTCACCTTCCCTCCCAGAAATGCAGGGTTTGCTTTGACCTGTTTTACCAAGCATTTGAAGCCAAAGCTGGAGGAAGATTTACTAAGACTTAAGAGGACATAACTCCTTGGCCATCTGTTCTAGCAGTGCAGCCTTGGGGCCTGGTGAGTGCATGGCAGGGCTGCACAAGCTATTTCTCCCTTCTGCATGACTATTTGTAGTTCCACTACCACCTCCTTTAAATTAACCTCTGGTCTAATTAACCTCTTCTTAATGCGAAGCAGCCATATACTATCACAAACTGTGCATTGCATATATTTTATTGTCTGTCTTGTCTTTCTCCAGCCCTTTTGATTCCAAGGGAAAACAAAATACTGTAAGACAGTTGTTTTCCACCAGAAATTGTATATGTTATCCACGTGTGAAAGTATGGTTTACTAGCTCCTTGAATATTTTATTATAAATACATTTTTAAAAATGAGCTTCATCATTCAAATGGTTCAAACTCTAAATAAGAAAAAAAAAGTTGAAGCTCATAGATAAAATATAATTGCCTCAAAATGGAAACTTAAAAGGAAAATAAAAAACTGGTAGCCAGTTCTTTCTTAACTGCTGTGACTGTGATGTTTCTTGTCTTTATTCACTCCTTTTCTTATCCTTGCAAAGACTAAGCAAAATACTCAAGGTGTGGCAAGATAAAGCTTCAAAGGTATTGATTTCTTTATAGGGGAAGCTTTAGCTGGTTCCTGACAAGCCATCTAGCTTCAGACTTAAATGTAAATATGGATTCTGGTTCACCAAGGTGCCAAGACATCCATAAAGTCTCCATATCAACTTGTCATTTTGCAACTCAGAAGGATGTGTAATAGGATGGAGCCACTGAAGTCAAGTGGAGCAGCTCCTGTGATTGTTGTGCCTGGGAGAAGGAAGGAGCTGAGTGATCACCAGCCCTTCCATGGGGGCACCTGCCCTGCTGGGATGTGCAGTGATCAGGGCTTGTGTAACCAGCCTGATTAACCCTTCCACAGACCACAGAAACAGAGCTGTTAAAGTTGGAAATTACCTCTGGGGAAGCCTTGTTCTTCCCCAGGCTGCCAGGCTAAAGCACAGGGACAAGCAGGGTTATCCCAGAGCCAACAAGCTTGTGCTCCTTAGGAGGTTTCAAATCAGCTTGTCATAGTGAGCCAAATACAGACATTTTTCTGATTATCATCTGAGTGAGAGAATGAGTGGGGATAGTTGTTTGCCTGTAAGTATCGTTTCTAGGAGCTGAGAGGCTTAGTGGATTAATCTTGCTTCTGGGATGTGGATCAGGCTGAAGTGCAGGGCAGGATGATTATTAAGACTGAAATTCTCTGTCAATTTGTTGGCAGAGATAGTTTCTCTGCATCAGGGTGATGGTGGCAGAAGTGTCTCATCTCAGAGGCAGCACAGGGAAGGGCATATTTGAGCAGAGCCTGAGAACAGCAGCCAGCTTTCTGCAGGGGAGGGAGGCTGGCTTTGCCATGCTGCATTTCTCTAAGTCTTTGTGCTGTAAGAATGACTTTCTTTTTCCTGTAGTTTTTGTAAGAGCTCCAAACATTGCAGAGAGCAGCACTCCTCAGTGGCCTGTCTCTGCTGTTGTTTTGGGGGCTGAACAGTCTTTTCTCTGTCCCACCAAGGCTGGAGGTGTTTCTTTGTTTTCCCCTCAAAGACCAGAAGGTTTTTCTGTGTCCCATTCAGAGTCAGAGTGGTGGCTGCACTCAAGCTGTGCTGAATGCTGCCTTGGTGCTATGCAGTTTCCCAGCAAGGAGTGCTGCTTTGGGGGCTTCCTTCTTTTTCAGTCATTGCCTCCAGCTCCTCCTTCTCATTAAGGAATAATGGTTTGGTCTGGAGCATTCATTGTACATTCCTAATGTCACAAATGCAGAGAGCACATTACTTTTTTTTTTTACCCTTTTTTTTTCTTTTTTTTTTTTTTTTCTTTTTCCCATATTCATTTTGCACTGTGGGAGGTTCTGGAGCAGGAACTGAGATGTGAGTGTACATGAGCTGTGTGTCTTCAACATTGGCTTCAGTTCTGCTGGCAGTGTTCCCATTGCAGTGCTGCACAGGAGCCCAGGGAGCAGAAGGCTCTCACTGTGCTGGGAGCTGGACAGCCACAGCAGAAGGACAATCTGGTATTTTTGGTCTGTCAGAGTTTCTGCTGTAAGTGTAAGATCAGCAGCTGCAGTTGGAGGCTGGCATGCAGGGACACAAGGAGCCAATAGCAGTCAGTACTATATTCTTATAGTGATTTTTCAATATCTGAAGGTTGGTAAAAGTAGAAGACAGGTAAAACTGGCACCTCTTTTGTTCTGTAACATTTAAACAGTGCCCTTTTGATTTTGTTTATTTTGTATTGTAGTGTGTATTAATTTCATTTTGAAGTAAGCGGTATGGTGCATTCTCATTTAGAAAGGAGCCTGTATTTGAAATACTCTTAAGAAATGTTAATTTGCACTGGACTCTACAGTTGAAAGAGTGTCAGGTTCCAACTTTGATAGTCCCAGGGGCTTGTAGGCAGGCACGTTTGCAGCCTGACGCAGAAAATAGCTTTGTGAATGCAAGTTTTTGTCATTATATTGGTGTAAAATGTAGCCCCAGGAACTAGTTTCTGGAAAGGTCTTCTCCAAATGGGGTCTGTCTGAGCATGCTTGTCTTCTCTCTTAGGATGTTTTGTACTCAGGCTTCTCCTTTGGGCCAGTCTGAGTTTAGATATTGCAGCACGTGGTCAATTGGTTCCAAATGTCCAGAGATATTTCTTTCCTGCTTGCATACTTTATTTTCATTTTCGTGCAAGTTTTGTTTTTAAAAGATTGAAAAAAGATAACAACAGCCATGTTGCTGGCCATTCTCTTAATCTGCAGTTCATTTTTTTCCATTGGGCATTGTGGGAAAGAGATGTGTGTGCCTGACCTTGGATCAGTCCTTCCTACAAAGCTTTGGAGTCAGGAGACTTAATCCTCCTTTTCATGCCTCACCTCTGCACAATCGGGGCCAACCTTTGAGCAGAGCATAATTATGTAGTGTGCTAGGCTGGGCAGATGGCAGGGGAAAATGCATGTGAGGTATTTTGGGACTTCTGGGGAACAGCCTCCATCAGTTAAAAGATGATTATTGTTATAATTTGAGCCATGCCTTCAGAGCTTAGAAGGGACACTAGCTGGGTATGTGTCCATGCCTTAAGGCTTTCCATAGTCTCAGTTGCCTTTTAAAAGGCACTTTTTGAAAACTCTGGCAGTAGAGCTTGGAAGTGGCCAGGTGGCACTGAAAGGGTCAGGTCAGGGCCTTGCCTGCAGCTCTGGGGCATCCTGCTCAGGCTGTGACTTGTGTTTCTGTGTGAACTGACAGGTTTTTAATCCAAGCTGCTTCTATTTTAATGTCTTATTAAATATGGAGACACGTGCAGAGTCACCTGAGTGAGTGACTCTCGGAAACATCCCCGTGCCAGAGCTGAGGGTGGCTGTGCCTCGTTCCCCATCACCCCTGCTCCTCTCACCCGCCCCCGGCACAAGGAAACTCAGAGCTCACACCCTGCTCCAGGACAGCTCCATCCCTGCCACACCAGCTGCCAGCAGATTAGAAAACACCCTTTAATTGGGAGTGCTGGAGCCAGCTCTTAAACTACTGCTCACCCAGGTGTATTAACTCTTTCCATGCAGGAAAAGCCAGCTACAAGCCAGGGAGGATGATGCAGCTCAAGGTGCAGGACTCACGCCTGCTCATGCCCTTGAACAGAATGCACTGCCCCGCTATAAATTTTGATTAAGCCCTCCTGAGGCAAAGAGTTGTTGAAACATATATCAGTATGCTGTAACCTGACAATCCCCTGAGGGCAAAGTGTTGTACCTGAAGCACAGCATGATTAAAATATTAGGCTGACACATGTGTGATATCTGAAAAGTTTCCTGCCACAGCCATTAAGCCCCCAAAGCTGTGCTTTGGAATGTGGCCATGAGCCATAAAAATGTCTGAACAGACAAGGGGGTTGGTAGTGTCATAAATAATGGTGGCACAGCTCTCCAAACATGCATGAGCACAGAGAGAAAAGGAAGAATAAGGAGCAGAACAGGATGATGCAGTGAGATTTATTAACCTTAGCAGATGTAAGATTTAAGATTTGAAATTTTCTGACAAAAAGCAAACAAAATGCTGTAAATTCTCCTGAAGTAAAAAAGGGCAGACTCTGATTCGTGCTTGGTATGTCAGTGGCTGACATTTATTTTTAGCTGCAACTATTGTAAAAGATACAAAAAGAATTGAGCTGTGCTAGTTTAGTTTACTTTAGTTTGACACACCATACTGTCACTCTGCCTAATCAGCAGTGTGTGCTAGGCAAAGGAAATTCAGACTCCAGGAAGAGTGACTTCAGTGGAAGTTAATGTTTTTTCCTGCGTGATGAAGGAGATGCAATGAAACACTGCCATTTTCAGCAGAAGCTGCCAGTGGCAGCATTTAGGGGATGTTGTGTGAGAAAAAAACCTTGTCCCAGACTACTACCTTTGCACAGAAGTCACTTTGTGAGCAGCAGAACTGATGAACCCCAGTTTCTTTAAGACCTGTGGCCTGTGGATTGATTTTCTAGTGTG
Source organism: Lonchura striata (assembly GCF_050655825.1). Taxonomy (NCBI): domain Eukaryota; kingdom Metazoa; phylum Chordata; class Aves; order Passeriformes; family Estrildidae; genus Lonchura; species Lonchura striata. The sequence continues at coordinate 4,946,629 of NC_140711.1, forward strand.
GCAAGATTTGGAAAGCTGATGTTCCCCAAGAGCTGAGATGAAATCATCACCTCACCTGCTCTGCACTCTCTGTGTTGCACTGGGGGCTGTGTCCAGCTTCCCGAGTATCAGGTGGTTGTTTCATGGCTGCTTCAGTTTGCAGGGTTGGAAATGGCCATCTACAGACCCAGAGAGGTTTGGACTTTGTGCTTATTCTTGTTCATTCAACGTGACCTCAATCTCTCTGTATCTTCCTGGGCTCTGGTACACATATGGATGCAGCTTGGAGACCAATATCTCACTGACAGAGTCAGCTTGAACTAATTTAATCCATTTATATAAAACAATGTGACAGGATAGTTCATGAAATCCCTTGCCCTAATACTGCTACTTCACATACTTGAAAGTACTTTGTCTGCCCTGAATAGTAAGAAAAATAATGTTGACATTTAGCAACAAATTGTTACCTTCTCTTCTGTACACAGGGATGGAGCCAGAGCCACCCTGCAGAGCCAGGAAGGCTGGTACGAAATCCAGAGAGCTTTTAGTAAATGCCAGAAAAGATTGTAGACCCTTTAGAAGGGTTTTGGATGCTTTATAAGGATGTTGCTTTTATACATTATAAATTGAACCCTTTAGGAGAAGTAGGTCAGAGAGAGTTGGAAGTGGTCACAGGAGAGAAGTTTTAGAAATGGTGAACTCTTCACCTCCAGATAAACTGGTTTAACCACATGGTACACGGTCAGGAGGGTAACTGAGCCACAGAACCACAGCACCAGGCTGAAGGGAGGGCTGATCCTTCTGAGGACAAGGTAGTAACGTCAGGAATGTCCCTTTGCTGTACCTCGTGCAGCAGTACTTTAGTCTTTCAAAATGCAAGAGAGGATGTTTCTCTGACACAGAAGTCTTTCTGGGGAGATCTTTTTAGGTTCTCAGCTGCACCTGTAATGATGAGTCTCTTTCTGCCTGAGTGACTTGTTTTCTTAAACTTAGCTTCTAGTTATTTGTAACAGGTAAACCAATGGTTAATGCTACTTAAATTTTGAGAACTTCAGCGCTTTTGGTCTTAAGTTTCCTTTCTTTCTGCGAAGTTTATTAAAATAGTGCTGCATATATTGCCCGATGCAGAGTTCCAAATACATTATTAATGATTCAATTGTTGTATTTTCTGCAGAGATAATTTTGTTCTTCTTCAAAATATTTGTTTTCACTGTGCCTGGCTCCTTGCATTTTCCTTGGCTCATGTCAAGGTGCAGCTTTAGAGGCTGAATAACAGGACTCTGTGTCAGATTAAAGCGCCCCCAATAAAGAGTACATTGGAAACCATTTTGGAATTTGTAGATTTGAAATACCAGCAGACAAAGGCCAAGTGACAAAGAGAAGTAAGGCTGGACTTTAGAGAGATTACGAACTTTTTTTTGCATGGCAACATCGATAAAAGCCTCCTCCCCGCATCCCCATTGCTGAGGGGGAGCAAACAAAGCCGAGCTTTTTAGCTCTGTCTCTGCAATAGAAATGGACATCAGAAGCCGCATGTAAAATAACCAAACCGAAATACAATTGCAAACTGGGATAATCTCTTTAGCCTGCTTTCCTGCCGTAAGCGTCGGCGCTGTGAATCGCCATTGAGCGCTCCGAAAGCACCCCCGGAGCTGGCCTGCGGGAATCTCGCTCCTCCTGACTTCCAGGCTGCAGCGCTTTTTTTGTTTTTATTCTTTTCTCCCCATGCCGCCCGTCTTCGCCTCTTTCTCTATTTTTGTCCATGCAAACATTATAAAAGGCCTAAAAGTGGATAAGTGTCTGCTTCTAGTGTATTTAAGAGGGAGTACCATGCAGAGAATCCCCCAAGACAGCTGCTTTGGTTCCAGGCCAAGCCAGCATTAGTGCTAGAGGGATTTAATTATCATATATTAATATACAAACATTGAATATATGATGCATTTATCTGTTTAAACGGACTTTAACTCTGTTTATAATCATTATTTGTATTTTTACACTTTCACTGGAGAATCTCAGTAACTTTGTCTACCTTTAGGTATGTTCAAGATGCTGTGTGAGGACAGGGACCTTTAGAAAGCCTGTGCTGTGTATTCAAAACTTTGGGAACAGACTGGTTGGTGTGTGCACACAGTGTACAGCTGTGAGCTTGGGACACAGTTCTGGGGTATGGAATTACATTGCTGCCTGAGAACAGCAAGGGAAGCTCTGGTGCTATGCAGAGGCAGCATCTTTTCATTTCAGAATGCAAGATAGAAAAGATACTAAGCTGTCAGTAGAGAAACAGTTTATGGAATGTCCGTATTCTTAATTGCAGAGTTCCTCTTGGATTTATTACATTACCTGGGTGCTTCCTTAGCATGCACTCAGAGAGTTCCTCTCTCTCTCTGTTTTATCCTTATTGTTATCTAATTATGAACATTGATTTTAATGCAGCAACTAGACACTAAGTGTATTGAGTGAATGCAAGTCATAGGAACAATTTCTTACTCCCAGTACAAACTACTAGTGACCAGTTCTCTGAACTACAAGTAGTTAGAAGAATCCTAGTTTTCCTTGTTTTCTACTGAGAATTTCCAGGGTTTTTTCCATACAGCTAGCAGTGTGTACAGACCTCACCCAGCCCAAGGGTGTATTAAAGGCCCATGAATCTCACAGATATTCACATATGGTAAGTGCTCTGCTGTCACCTACCCTGTGGCAACACATGGCTCTTTCCCTGAGCTGTCAGCAGCCTCTCCAAAGTGCTGCCCTAAAGCCACGAGGGGGAAAGAAGAGGAAGGCTCCCTCGAGCCCTCCCTCCTCAAGCACTGTTCCTCTGCTGCACCATTTCCACATAGATCCTTAGGGAATATTGAAGTTTGCCACCACAGATTCAAAGACATAATAATTTCTTGGAGCAAGGTGTGGGTGAGGTGGGTTGCCCCTGTTCCAGCAGAGCTAGCAACCTTCCTCTTCTTCTGGGAAAGAGAAGCACATTTTTAGCATCCAGATTTCACCAGATGCAGTGAGTTAACTGATACCCGGTAAAGCAGCAGCCAAAAAAGGCAAGGGATGCAAACTCCCTCATCTTCTCACTTGTTCCCTGCTCTGGCCCTGGTCAGGGCTGCAAGCACAGGGCAGGAGCTGTGTGTCCTGCCTGCTGGAAGGATGGGGAGAAGAGGGAGCCAGGAACCACACAGGCCAGCCTTGGTCATTTTATAAATGCATATTATCACCTGCAGTTCCTGAGACTACATTTATAGCAAAGTTTTGGATGAGTCTGCTGTGGGCCAGCTGCTTGGGCCACTTCCTGATTTGGTCACTTCAGAAAGTCTGAGCTGGAGTGATAATTAATGGCTTGCTGTCCAAGGGGCAGACGTGGCTTTTTGTCTTCCATTCCCCACTCTGTGCATGCCTGTCCCTCTGCACTGACTTAGGGGTGTGATTGGCATCTCTCCGAGTGGCTTTGCCTCACTAAACTTGGGGAAAAATCCACTTTTGAAAAAACAGTGGGGGTGGAAATTTCTCCCAGACTTGATGAGGATTTGCACGTAAAAGCTCAAGGTGCTGGCATGGCTCAAGGGGACATCAGCTGTGTGCTGGGAGAGGAGAGGAGAGGAGAGGAGAGGAGAGGAGAGGAGAGGAGAGGAGAGGAGAGGAGAGGAGAGGGAGAGGGAGAGGGAGAGGGAGAGGGAGAGGGAGAGGGAGAGGGAGAGGGAGAGGGAGAGGGAGAGGGAGAGGGAGAGGGAGAGGGAGAGGGAGAGGGAGAGGGAGAGGGAGAGGGAGAGGGAGAGGGAGAGGGAGAGGGAGAGGAGATGGCAGTGTGGGTCCTGCTGGCAGCCACGGGCTCTTAGGTGGCTCAGCTCCTCCCAGCAGACCATGCTCAGGGTCCATGCTGCCATCCAGTGCTGCTCTGGAAAAATGTACTGAGCCCCAGGCTCCTTTGGCAGAAGTTGCATCTCCCCAAGGCATTAATAAGTGCAGGCTTGGGGCTGAGTGCTCTTGTGTTCACACCTGTGGGTCTGTGGCATTCAGGATACTCAGCTCTGGCACCCTCAGCTGTTATTTAGGATTTGTGTGGGCTTTCAGCAATAGCTGACCCTTCTCAAACTTCCTTAAGTGAAGTTTGTGTCAAACTTCAAGAGTGTGTTTGCGGTCAGCCATGCCTGCATCTGAGCAAGACTAACTTTTTTTGAAGGTTTTGGTGTTTGCAAAGTCCAGCTCTGGCATAAGGGAAGTTCATCTCCTGAATGCTGTATTTTTGCAGTGTTAGGGAAACAAAAGCCAAAGTAGTTGAGAATTCAGCCCTGTGTTTTTCCCAGCTCCCACTGGGAGGAAAACAGTTGTCCACACAGTATCTTCTAGGGGGTCATGGTTGCAAATGGATGGCATTATTATGGGATTCTTTTCATGAAAAGCCAAAAGGATGGGATCTCCCTCCATCACCACCCCAAAGCTCTGCTTTCCCTAAAGAAGAAAACCCAAGACCCCAGGCAAGTCAATTAAGCATTGTATAGACCTGTCAGACAGATAAGAAAGGGACGCTTTGGCCACAGTGAGGCCAGAGGAGGGGAGTGGATCCCAGAAAGTCTTTGGAGCAGATAATAAGTACCCTTTATCTGGGAGGTGTGTCTGTGTGTGTTTTTTGAGGCCTGCTTTGTTGGGCAGACATTCTCTTTAATTAAAAACCTCCAAGGGAATGTTAATTGGCCTGGGTTGAGAGTGGGAATCATTACTTCATCCTCTCTCTGTCCAAGCCCATGCACACACACATGCAGGAGCACACATGCTTGTTTTTACAGCAGCAGCAGCAGCAGCTGGTTCCTGGCAAGGCTCCCCATTCCCCAATGCGCCCGTTTGCGTGTCACAGATTGGGAAAGGAGCAGCAAATACATGCTGGGCTTGGATTCCTTCCTCCTGAGAAGTGAGGGGAAGATCTGCCACCTTCTTGTGTCCACCTGAGAGCCCTGTGCACCTGGTTTCCCCAGGATATGGCATTATGTAAAGTGGAGCTGGACACACTTGGCTAATGAACATTCTTTGGTTTTGTTCCTTTGGGCATTGTTTTCCATTGGTTATTTTTTTTTAATTAGGTCATTTTTTGTCCCATAGTTCAGAGTGGAAAACCTCCCGTGAGCTTGCAGGGACATGACAGGGCTCTCTATCCCATAAAACATTTGCTAAGTTTTCCAAGATAAGTAAAAGCAACCTTAGCCAGCTATATGCTGGATCTGTGCATTATCACAGACTGACCTCTCCCCATCAGCTGTTTTTCCCTTTCCTGCTGTCACTCAGAGCTGTAAGGGCAGTTTCTTGGGAGTATCCTTTGGAAGCAGAAGTGGTTGATGGTCCTGCTGTCTGAAGTCTTGGACTAATGTGAATAACAGTTTCAAAGTCCTGTGCTTTTTTCTTTCCAAGCTATCATCTCATTAGTACCAATTATCCTTGTGACTACAGCTTTTCCTAAAGCTGTTTCGTTTCAGAATACTGTGATTGTTTTTTTCCTCTGATGTCTCAAATATTATCTATTGTGACAATTTGTAGAAATAAATTCCAAGACACAGATAATAACTGGAAAAAAAAAAAAAAACCACAAAAAAAACCCTGCAGCTCTTCCTAAACTCACTGTCACCCCCTTCTAACAAAAGATGTGTTTTACTTTCCTTGCCCTAAGTGTAGATCCAGAAGAGTAGAAAGTGCAGCAGCAAGTTGAGCTCTCCCCATGCAGTCCCTGCCCCTTGAAAAGTGCCTCCAACCTTTGGTTACACTCAGGAGCAAATGAAAGGGGGAAAGCTTCAAAAAACACACACACACAGAGGCTGTATCCATGTATATGTGAGCATAATGTATAAGAACATACAATCTGTAAATCATAACTGAATTTTACTACCATTTTCAAGAATGGCCATGGGTTTAAAGGTGCTTAAGCACAGGGATGTATATTCATGCTAATTCACTCTAAATCTGAGCTAATGTGCAACTTCAGTCCATCACAACTATAACAGCAGCTCAGTATTGAACTTCAGGCTTTTTATATTGTTAACACAGAGAGAGTTTTCTGTTTGAGGTGCTTTTATCGCCTTCCAAGGGAGGCTTTCTCTCCTTTGACTGGTCAGGAAGGCTGTACCTGTACTCCCAGCACAGATAATTAGAATAAATGTCAAAATTTGGATGCCATAAAACAGGAGTACCTGTGTTCCAAGTGCTAAGGTCTCTGCAAAGCTGAGGAGAAAAATGAAGCCTGTTCATTTCCCCAGAATTATATTTAAAAGGACTGAAAACATGTCAGGCTCTTGGGGGAGGTAACACAGCTGCCTTGTATTGCATTCTGGAATGTCTTTTAAAAGTGACCTTTTCAAAGGATGTTCTTGTGCTTGTGGCTTGTACCCATTTTTGCTCCTAGGTATTCAAGCATGAGTGTGATTTTACTTGATAATTGAAAGAGTAGAGCTATTGAATTCCTAACAAGGACATCCCTTCTCAAAAATTGCTCATTAACTGTTGGAATTTTAAACTAAATACTAGAGCTTTTAAGGAGCCTAAATTGAAAGGTCTTCTCTGTTACACAGCTCTCATTCACTTGATTCACGTGCTGTGGTAATTTTTGGCATTAGCACGACCTTTCAAAGTAAGCAAGACATAAATCTGTATTACACATAAGAAGCAGGGGAAAAAACTTAGCAAAACAAGAAAATCTCAGCACTCCATAGCATTTAAGCTTTGTTTATTCATCCTACAAAGCACAAGCCCCATGTGGTCTCTTTGGAAGGTCTCAAGGTAAGAAAGAGACCACTTTGGTAAATTGTGCAAGATTCCTTCATGTTACTGGCTGATCTTAAAAAATGGGTGGCGAGGCTGAAATCCTTTCCAAGTCACTAAAAAGCTGCAGGTCTGAGCCTCCAGCAGCACAGCAGATTGCACAGAAGTGCTCCTTGCTGCCAAATCTGCTCTTCCTGGGCCACCTTTTATCCCATCCCTTATTTTACTTATGGTTTAGTCACTGCTAGTACCTGATGTAAATTATAAAGCAAGGAGAAGTGTCAGTATGCAGTTAATTTTCACCAAGCACTGGAATGAAATGGCCACGTGGCTCTGGCTAAATACATTTTGTTTGACACAGGTTTTTAGCCAGCTCTGTTGTAGTGTCTGTATGAGCTGCAGTAAACAGTATAGTGATAATGCAGTTGGGCCAACACGAGAGGAGTTAACATCTTTCTGTTTGCAGGAGAACTTCAAAATCTGTGATACCTTTCACCCTCATCTGGACCTACAAAGCAATCAGATTATTTTACAAAATTTTGGGGGAAAACAAAAGATTAATCCACTAAGTGGGAACAACAACAATTCAAACCATTTTTCAGGCTGACCAACAGACCAAGGGAAAGGAAAAGCACTGTGAGAAACTAAACTTGGGCCCACTTTCCTGGAATAATCAGTGACCCCCAGTCTCAGACTCAGTCCCAAATGTGCTGAAGTCAAGCAGGTGTCTCAAAATCAGGTTTTGCAGGATGAGACACTTTGATTCTGGTTATTTCTCAAGCTGCATTTGTCAGTGTTCTAGTGCAGAAGCAGCACTGAAGGCAAGTTAAAGGACATTTTTAAAATATAAAACATAGGAGATCTGCATAAACGTAATGTTGAAAACTACCTCGAAAATTACAAACTATTGCTTTTTCTACTCTGGGTATGTGTTTTGGTTGTAGAACTGCCTTAGAAATAGCTAATTTTCTTCTTTTTTGGACTACAAGGTCAACACAAGCATTTCTTTCCACAAACCTCACAAATCACTTCAGTCAATCAACAAATTGGGTCTGCTGATGCACAGTTAATGAAATGGGCTGGGGTGCTAATCTCTTGCCCAATAAAAACCTGAGATTAGATCCTAGCTTGTAAATCACATTGGCTGGAATGTTTGTGGTTCTTTCCTAGGAACAGCATCATCCAAACAAGGGATGTCTGGGGTGAGAAGAGCAGGGGAGATTTGCTGATTGCTCTGGAGCTGCTGTGCTGACAGATGCTCGTGGGGAAGGTTTGCAGGCAGCCAGGAGAGCTGTCCTGCATCTTGACTGAAGTCAGCCCACTTACAGTGCTGAAAAGAAGAAGGGAGCCAGCTTGGTGGTCTAAAATAGCTGATTTGCAGCTATGGGGGAGTTGCTGAGTGTTCACGTGGCAGGACTAAACAAAGATGTCTGTAAAATGGATCTTTCAGCCTATGGGATGTGTCAACAGGAGTGGGGAGGAACACTTGTGGAGTGCAGGTGGTTTGCCTGGAAAAAATGTGCTCACAGAGAGTGCAGATGGCCAGGAATCATGCTAGGTGATAGGCAATTTGTCATCTATTTATGCTTTTTAAAGTATATTTTTGTAAAATACAGGAGTTAGCAGAAGATGATCCTAACGACTCTAGTCTGCGGTTTTCTCCCTCTGTTTCTTTTAGGAGAGCCCATCAAACACCAATAATTCTAATCTTTTACAAGTACCTAATGGCTCCCTGCCAAGAAAGGTTTTAAGAAATAAATAGGAGCTCTTAATGCAGTGAATTTCAGTTTTGCCTAATCTGTGCAAATTGATGAATTAAATCCCTTTGCATCTCAAACCCACTTTGGTGATTTGCATGGTGATTATTTCAGTTTTCATAAATTTTCCCCAGTCATTTCCTGTCATTTCTCGAGAACAGACATCTAATCTCTGCAGAAATGTGCTTGTGCAGTGTGTGCTGTTTAAAACTTGTCTGTAGGTATTCAGCTCTTGCCTGGCCACAGATAATGTATGTAGATGCATGCAGGACACCAGAAAGCTCAGCTGGCCCCCATGAATGTGCCTGCAAAGTCTGTGTGTGCATCCTCTGCAAAGAGCAGAGGCAGATTTTGAGCTACAATCAGTGTGATTCAACAAGCAGCAGCGAAGTTTGGCTGCCCTGTGTTTGTAGAAGTGGAGGCTGGTTGTTATGTACGAGTCCTGTGCTGTGTTCCTGTAGAATGTGTTTAGCAAACTCCATTTGATGTGTGGGATGCAGGGCTGTGCAGTACAGTCCAGCTGCTGGCACGCTGAAGTGGCAGCTGAACAGATAAGCCAAGAAAGATTCTTCTGTGTTCCGTTCCTGTTTTTTGGAGTGCTCTAATGAAGTTTAAATGCCTGCTCTGCTCAGGCATTAATTGAAAAGGGTCCCTTAAAATGCAGCTCCTTTGCCTTCTGGGGCCTTCACACAGAAGTTTTGTCACGTAAGTCTGTGCCTCTCATACAGCCTCTGAGCATGGTGTGAACTAGAGAATATTCCTTTATCCCAGAGCCTGTCTTATCCTCATTTTGGCACACACTGGCAAAAAGGGAGCGTTCCTGATACGTGTGATGTTTTGTGGGTTCCAGTCTACCATGGCACTGGGTTATTTGTTCTGCTCTCAGGAGTTCTAATAACTCACTGGAATCATCAGAAAAGTTCTGCTAGTCTGAGGTGGAGTCTCTGTTGCAAAAATAGCAGTTCTGAGTACCAGCTATGGAATTGTTATTGTATCCTTGGCCTCAGTGCTTTTCCATTTTCTTTCTCACCTACTGTGTTCATGCTTCTCTGGAATGACATTAGAGAAGCAGTGCATGTGTGTTTTGTAGATAAATGGTTCTAGATACAAATGGAGCTAGAGATACACATCATGGATGTATTTCTGTCTGTGTGCCTATGCACTTCACATTTTCCTGTGAACTGGGAAGTGCTTTAATCCCAGATTTATGGCAAGGACAGCATTCTCAGCAGCTAATGGTGCAGTTGCAAGGATGAATGAAAAGCCAGTCTCAGAGACAGGATCAGAATCAGGCTTCCACTCTCTCTGCTATCATCAGAATTCCAGATGATCAACCTAGGAAGGACAGGAGGTCTGCTCCATTCTGATGCCCCCAGGCAGGATCCATTCAAAATAAACTGCTCATGACAGAGCTTCAGCTAACTTCTTAAAGCCTCTGCCAGTGGAGGCTCCCAGGGTCCTGCCCGTGGTCACTTTGGCTGCTAGCTGGATATTTGCCCACAGCAGAGTGTCCTGTCACTGGGTCTTGCCTTGCCCTGCACAGGGTTGCACAGCAAAAATACAGGGCTGAATAGGAGCATGATTTGGGTAGATGACTGCCTTTGGTGAGCCTGGAAGTTCAGTACACTCTTTCTGTGTTGAGATGCACTGTGGTACTCCATGTTGTGGTATTTCTGAGTCTTCTATGTTTAACAGACTCTCTTGGGTATCTGTTTAAGAATTCTGAGCCTGTTTCTTAATCTAGAAAAGGGACTGTAATACTGTAACAGACTGAGAGTGGTCTTGCTGGAAATTCTGCATTTTCTTGGTAAATACTTAGAATGTGATTGTCCCATGTATTTGGTTGGACCCATTGAAAAACTCTGTAGGGGAAATACAGCTGAACTGCAAGAAGAAGAGAGACCCAGTTTGTGTGCCTCTGAAAACCCCAAAACCTAGTGGTAAGGAGGTTGGAGTGGAGTTTTAGATGATGTTTTTGGAGTTATTTTCTGGTTAGTAACTAACTGATTCTTTTCTTAATATATAAAATAAGGCAAAAAACAGTGCAATTCCACGAGGTTGGAGGATGTGAGGATCAAATTAGGGCACGCTTTGAAAATCTAATTCTTGGTGGCTTCGAGGGCTGACAGTTCCTTTGCTGCCCTCTCCTTTGTCGCTGCCTCCCACAGCTGCTGCCTCCAGGGCTGCAGGCTGCACTGGGCTGGGAGAGCAGTCAGGGCTCCCCTCCTTCCTTGCTGGCTCATTTTTAACTTGTCTCAGTTGCTTGATCAAGCCCAGCGTTTCATCCCTGTGAAGCAGTTGTTGTGACTTTGCTGGAGTGAAAGCTTTGGGGTGGAAAAGAGCTGTGCAGGGCAGGGATGGATGGCAGGAGCTGCTTCAGTTGACCTTGCTGCCAAAATAAATGTGGATCATTCTTCCCCTGGAATGCAGCACGGCAGAGAAGTGCTGCCTTGAGAAGGCTGGTGCACAGGCTCCCTCTTCACTATTTAGACTTATGATGGAGAGAAGAACAGTTTTCCCTGCAGTCCCCAAGCAGAGAGTTTCCTCTTTAGCCTGAAGAAACCCTTTTAAGAACATTAGCTGAGCTATTACAGTGATGAGGATGCATGTAGGTCAAAGTGGTCATTAATTCACATGTCCTCATTCCTCTGCCTCTGTCCTGCCTCTGGCAGTCACTGTCCACCAAGTGCTCAGGGTTTGTTTTTTAACATAGATATCTGTTGCCTAGGCACTGGATTAGGAGTGCCCCAGTTGTTGTCAGGCCCTGATCAATCTCTAGGTAGGCACTTCCATCGAGGCTGAATGTGGGGCTGTAACCCTGGGAGGAGAGTGTGGCTGGGCTGAGAGTCTCTCCCCACGTGTGTAATCCTAGAGTTTGTTTCTTCTTTTCCATAGAAGAGATACCAGTTGGCCTTTGATGTCACCGCAAAAATATTTATAGAGGACAAGCCAGCTCTTTTATACAGTGAGTGTGCCTGTACTGGGAATCAAAGTGGAAATTATATCTTTCTAAATGCGTGCACCTACTCTTGACTATCAGAGCTGCTCTTAAAATACATACTGCTCGTGAAGCTCTTTATTGCCATTATGAAGGAGCTAAATGTCAATTTAGAGTGAGATCTTGGTAAGCCTTATATATGAAAAGGCTTTTTGCACCTGTGATGTCCTTGCCAATGTTTATAATACCACAGTATCCAGCAATTATACTGGATGATTGGAGCCTACCAGTTATTAATTTGCAATGATGAGTGCTGTTACACCAGTTGGTGACTGTTCCTAGGAAGGAGAATATTATGTACAGGGGCATTTTAAACTGGACTTCTCAATTTGCAAGAAAAAAATGCAGTTAGTATAGCATAGTAAATATAGTTAACTATAACTAAGTTAACTATACCTTTCCATTGCAAATCTTTACAGTATTTTAAAGCTCACCCTTCCTCATGGCTGCTACCCACCAGTCCAAGACAAAGATGAAAGAAGTTACAAAAAATGTGATTTTGGCAGTCTTGGTAAAGAAGTTTATGTCTGTGCGTATGAGATCCATCAGAGAGTTATGCACCCACCACGTGTTGTGTGTTTCCAGCAAAGCAGGAAACTTGTGCTCTGAACATGAGGAGTTTACCTTTCATAGGCAACTGTGTAAAGGTGGCTTTTGAGCTGGTCTTTTTATTGGGACAGGCTGAATTCCCACCCTCATCTTGGTTTTGGAGATGAAAGCTGGTACCCCTGAGCAGTGTTTTGAGAGGGCACAGGTTAGGGGTGAGCAAGCCAGCAGAGGAGCACTGGCCCCAGAGCTGGGACTGAGGCTGTTTGCATGCAGGTTTGTGTGCCTGCAGAGCTGCAGGAGGGCTGCTGTGCAGGATAAATGCATTTTACAACTCATGGGGAACATTCTCTCCCACTTTCTCTTGTGATTATTATCTGGATTCATAATTAACCTAGCACACTTTAACTTGATCGCAGAGTGGATTTTCTTATGGCTGAAACAGAACTCTGTTTTTCTGTCAGAGCATCTTGACTGCAAGCTATTGCTTAGTTTCATCTGAGAGATTTCCCCAGTTTAGCTGCTTAAAAGCATTTCTTAGGAGGCTGCAGGATTTCACAGAGCCATTTGTCTGGCATTTCTCAAACAGTTTGCTTCCTGTTGATAGTAAACTGATGTAAAAATGCCAGAGTTGTTATAAACTGAGTCCACTCCTGCACTGCAGACCAGCTCTAGATTTGCTTAAAAGTCACTGGAGCTGTGCACCAAGTACATCTTTTTTCTTACTCTTTTTATTATTTTACAGAGCAAAGGGCAAAGCCAGGCTGAAAGTCAGTTTACTTCTTGCTGCAGAAAGGTGCTGTGTCCTTTTTGTGTTTGCCAGTGTTTAGTTAAGGGATAAACAGACAAGAAACTGCCTTGCCCCAGAGGCCTGTGGAGCTGACCCAAAGGCATTCAGATCCTGCAAAACTATTTTGGCAAGAGGCTGGCCAGGGACTGAAGCAGAAGCACACTTCTCCTGCTGGTATTTACCTAGGACAGGAACATGGGAAGTAATAAACTTGTCACAGGCCCACATGCAAATGCATAATGCTAGAAAATGCAAAAGTGCCACGTGTGTGAGCATAGGTTAGAACTGTTCCTGACTTCTTTGGCCAAATGGTTTTATAAGGCCAGCAAGACAGCCACAGAAAACATTGGCCTGGGCGAGCAGAGAGCACAGCCACTGTGCTGCTGTGCCTGGAGGTGAGGGAGGGAGTGATGCTCCTCATTGAAAAGTTTATCTCCATAAAAAAAGTTTATCTCCCATAAGAGCTTCCTGTGAATTTCACAGATAGGGATGCAAAAGAGAAGGAGAATATAGAACTAAAGCAAGCTTGTTCCAAGGGTGTAGAACCACAGGTCACCCAAACAATCTTTCCATGAAGGAAAGAGGGTGAAATATCAATAGTGAATAGACAGGTGCATATATGGGCCCTTCTGGTAAAGTTTTGGCCACTAGAATTGTGCACCTTGTGGAGCTGTGAGGTGGAAATTGCCTATTAGGTCAGAAACAAAATAAAGCACATTGATGAAGGGCTTCCTGGAGGGGCAGCAGGCACCAGCTGCTCTGGGGACAGGAGCTTCTTTCTGACACCTGAAATGCTCTTGCTGTGTTGTGTTGTGTGTTAAGGTGAGATGTTCTCCAAGAAGAAACACTTGGGCATGGAGGAAGCCATGCAGTATATTGAAATATTAGTATTAGCATACATATATAATATTAGCATTAGTATATATATTATTTTGCAATTTAGTACTAAAATGTTCCACAGGGACGTGGGTTACACTGCTGCATTCCCTTTTTTCCTGGGAGAAAAATGTATTGCAGTGGTAGAAGATAAAATTAGCCCTCAGTCACAGACCTGGCAAGCATCTATATACATGGTAAGCATTCTATGTTGAGAGTAAATAGTGAAGCAATTTAAATGCTCTTTTCTTGGTAATGATTTAATCCCAGAAGATGCTGCCAACATTGCAGTCTGGCAAGGAAGGCCAGAGCCAAAGCTAAGTCCCAAATGTTTTCTGCGGATGTTCCTTAGCAGGCAGGGTCACTGTGTTTGAGTCTTCTCATTCTCCTGAGCTCCTTGTGTACAGGGAGGGAGGAAACAGGAGAAGTTTGGTGCTGAGGAAACCAAGGCAGGGCTGCCTGGGACAGAACTGGAGGAAGGGGAATGTGGAGAGGGTGGAAGGCAGCCACCCTGGGTCAGGCCACATCCATCTTTTCCCAGCTAGAAATGGTGCTCAGGGGTGGCCAGGAGGATGTCAGGTGTGCAGGATGCCTGCCCCAACACCGTCCCAGCCTCCAAGAGTAGTTTCAGTCCTTCTTTTTACCCCTTGTGTGTTCAGAGGGGGGAAAAAATAACTTTTTGTAGATTCTTGTGCAGTCCTCCCTCATTCAGAAAAAGCATATTGGAACCATAACAATCTTTCATGAAAACAAGACAGGAAGGGTTTGAATTTTGCATACTAGTTAGGCTAAAAGGGCAACAATATGATGCATTTTAATACATGCATTTTGAGTGTCTTTTTGTGAAAAATATCAAGTAAGCAAGATAAAAGGATGCCAGGGCTACTTCTGAAGCTTGCAAGATAGTTAAAAGCCAATAATCTAAAACATTTCATTAAAAATGAACCCAGAAGTTTTTTGAAGCTCAACATTTTGTTCTGCAAGCTCAGCATATTCATTAACCTCTCAGTGAAGACTGCTGAACAGCTGGATCCAATTTTTGGAAAGATAATCATAAAGAAATTAGATTAATAGTCTGCAAGTGAAGCAGTTGGTGATGATCTCTTTTATATGTAGCATGTTGTTAGCTGGTTTCCATGTGAAGATGGTTTCTGCAGTCCCAAGAGGAAGGAGGTGCAGATATCAGTTCTCCTGGACTGGGAACACAGCAAGGCACAGATAAACAAGATTGCTGCTGTCTCCCTTTTCTCCTTTCCTATCTCCCTGTTCTGGACACATGACCTCCATGAAATATTTGCTGTAAGGGAATCAATGCCCTGTCAGTATCAAAGACAGGATGTTTCTGACATACAGAGTGTAAAAGGGCTCCTGCTGGCTCAGGTGAAGATGAAGTGCTTCTGTCTGGTGCTTTGTTGTAATGCAGAGAGGTAAAGGTAAAGGATGGCCTGTCCCTCCAAAGGCACAGCCACAAATGAAGTCCCATTTAGTTAATGAGCTTCACTCTCCCATGATTTAACAAATAAAACTCAGCAGAGGCTGAACTGGGCCAAGGCAGAGTCCCCCATCAGGCTGTCCTAGCACCACTCTCACTTTTCCACAAAAAGTTGAAAATTTACCTTTTCCACAGAAAAACTGAAAATTTCCTTGTGTTCTGTCAGGGCCAGCCATCTTTGTGGAAACCCAAAAACCCCTCTGGCCCTGGCTCCCACAGCATGTCCTTCCAAGCAGCTGCTCCAGCAGGGAAATTCCTGCAGCATTTCCCTGCACAGCCACTGCTGCCCTCCCATCCCTGTGCTCAGTCTAAACAAGTGTCAGACAGCTTTGCCTCCTGCTCTCAGCCTCCAAATGTTGCATCCTCACTGCAAATGATTGGTTTTGCTTGCATGCAGCAGCTTCATTCAAAGAGAACTGCTTTGAATGCAAATGTAGAGGTGCTATCAGTGATGTCCCCACTCTGTTCATGTTCTAGGAGCTTTCTCTCAGGTATGGGACAACAAAAATGTAGCAGTAAGGCAGGAATTAAAGCAAATTCACTTTTGCACATCCTGCAGCCACCTGGTTGCTCTGTGCTTTGCTTCTTTGCTCGCTCATTCTCTGCCCTGGGAGTTTACTCCCATGCAAGCAAAGAGTTGCAGAATAACCTGGCAAACCTTAGGGCTTGATTTCCCTGACTAGGTGACCAGAAACAGCTTGCAGTTGTTTGTAGTGTGATTCCCAGGCAGCTTCCCAAATGCCTTTTTTTTTAAAAAAAAAAAGTCCATAATCACCAGTGTTCACTCATCTTTCTGTGTTCTACAACCACCAAAATTATACACTAGTTCTTACCCACTGGCATTCTTTTTTTGTTGTGTTCCCCACTGCTCCCATTGCAGAAGACCCCTCATTTTAAAGTACATGTGGAGCAGAATAGGCCATGTCTGACTTCTGTCATGCTGGAAGGCAGCCAGATCTCTGAAAGTGTCAGTCTTTTTCTTTATGGCCTGACAGGAGTATTGGAATTAAGTGACAGAGCTAGGTAAAGGGGCCGAAGGGTTTTTTGTTCCCCTTTTTACTCAGACTTTCAGTACATGCTTAAAATGTGACATTCTTGTCTGGTATTTTCAGTTTAGACAGAAAGTAGTTGTTTCTTGGGTTGAAAAACCGAATTCCAGAAAGAAAAACTGCTTCTGGCAGAGCAGCCTGCATTCCAGGGCATGATTTCCTCTGGTAACTAGTCCAAGAGAGTCAATACTGGCTGATATGGCCATTACTGCATGTATTTCTCATTACTTCTCGTCAAAACTTGCCAGAAAATTCATGTTTTGGTGCCAAGAGATCACTCTTTCTATCCATATATTTTTGCTGTCATCATTCACTAACCCCAGAAGTGTCTCTAAGGAGAAGAAAAAGATGTAATGCAGCACACTCATCTCCTCTCCCTGCCTACTGCAGAGGAACAGAAAGTGACAAATGGAAGGAAGCCTTATAGCAAAAAAAAATGGGAAGTTCTTCAGGAATGTGGGTTTGGAGTCCCTTGCAGGATCAGTATTTTGTGGTGCATAAGAAAACATGATTCTAAATGAGATAATAAAGTACAGGGTAGCTTTGACCTTTTCTTGCTGTTATTTCTGCTTCAGCTCTGAGCAGATCCTCACTTGTACATGCTCTAATTTTTATATTTACGCCCTAAATTATCTCAAAATGTCTTTTGCAAATCCTCAGGGCTTTCTCTCTTCTCCTGGGGTGTGTGTTGGCCACTTCTGCTGCACTGCACTGCATGCCACAGCAGGACTGTAAACCTGCAGGTCCCACAACACATGGAGAGGGGAATGTCTCTGTGCCTCTTTTGCCTGAATGAGTCCTGCACTGGAATAAAGCATAATGTGACCACAGTTTGTCAAAAAGAGGGAAGAATGCAGCTGCAGATCGCAGAACAATCAGTGACAATAAATCCCAAATCCTGAATTCTCCAAGTGGTTAAGCACCTTTCAGCACATCTTATCAAGCAGCTAAACGATTTCTGTGTCCTCTGTCTCCAAAAGTTACTTCATTTTATCTTTCTGCATGAACTAGTTAGTTGTCATAGTTGAGACAGAGACAATACAAAGCAACACACTCCATTTTCAGAGGGTTTCAAACTGGTTTTATTCTAGCATTCATGCTTTTGTACATTCTTACAAAGCTCATAAGTTTACACTTTGCTCATTGGTCATGAGAGACAAACAAAGTGCTCACTGGAATAGGCAGCTGCAAATTTTTCTTATTTATTCTTCTTTCTTTCTTGGTTTCTATGTCAAGAATCTTGGTAGAAAATTCTTTCAGGGGTTAACATGGATCCTGTTATCATACTTCTCTCTGGCTCACGGACGTCACTGTAAAACCTCTTCCACAGTTAGTAATGTAACACTAAACAATTGACCCATAAGAGGTTTTTTGAAATTCCACCTGGCTGTTTGTCACTCCATCAGGTGTCATTCCTAAGCACATTGTCAGGACATACCCAAACTTTGCTTTGCTGTCTCAACAGGCCAATCTATTCCCTGCCTTTTGAATTTATCTGAAATCTTCAGCACAGATTTTTCATTCTGAGGAAACTCCTGCCTTCTCTATGGAAAAGAGAAGAAGCCCTGGGAGTGTAGGTTGAGGCTGGGCTGGAGCTCAGGAGATGGGCAAGAGTCTCAGCACTGGCAGCTGAACTGACTAAAGAAAGAACTTGAAGAAACTCTGTACTGCAGGTCACAGCTCTGTCACCTTGTCCTGCCAGGGTATTTATTCTGTCTCTTTTTCTGTGAATAAAACAGCTGTGAGTGATCCATAAACCAACATTACATTCACAAGTATTTTACAAATGAGGGATGGAAGATAAATATATAAATATAAAAATGTATATAAATATAAAAATTTTAAATATAGGAGTTTATATTTTGGGTTAGTTATTGACTTCACTGAATTCACCTGTAAGAAGTAGTGCTTCTATCATTATATATTGTGCACAGAGGGAAGTTACACTGAGTTTCAGCAAACTCAATGAGTTTGGATTAGTTGAAATACACACAAGAGATAGCAACAGTACATGTGTTTCTAGCAGCATTTCTAATTGGAGGCTTTTTAAATAGTACCAGTGTAGAGTTCTTCCTTTTATCTCAGCTGCTGCAATTGTACTTTCACCTTGGACTCCCCTTATGGAGCAGAAGGAACCTTTTCAAAATCTGGGACTTTGAGACAATAAAAGCTAGGACTGTGTGCAGGTGTGTCTGTGGGAGGAGGCTCCTAACTCAGTCCCTGCTTGGCCTGGCACTGCTGTACTGAATGAGCAAAGAGGAGACAGTGGGGGAATCTGATCTGCTTTAATCCCCAATGCAATCTACACACTTGAGTAATCTGAGGGAAAAAACTCCAGTCCCTGCTCAGGCACCACTCTCCCCAGTGGTATGGGTAGACCCATCCAGCTGATCAGGCTTTATCTATTCCCTGATCTGTTAAATTAAGAGGTTTTGAGATCTAAGTGACAAAGCTCCTTAACTGCAAATCTGTTATCATCAGCAGTGCAGTCACCACCTTTTCTGTGAGCTCACTCTGCCCTCTGTGAGGCCCAGCAGAGGCAGCAGGGCAGGCAATTTGGGGATGCTCTTCTGCCCCTCTCCCCTCCAATTGCACACTTTGCTCTGTCTTTGGTAGGTTACTCTCCTCAAATTAGGATTCCAGAGTCAGGGACACAGAAGGGAGTGTTGCCTTTGGGAATCATGGAGCTGCAAGTGTTGAACAGACTCCCAAAGAGAAGGCTACATGCCACCCTGCAGACCTAGGCAGTTTGGACAGTGTTTAAAAAACAGCCTTATTTCTCCCCATTTTCTCCCTAACCTTTCCACTTAGGAACAGAAGACAAAGTGAAATGATTGTTTTGGTTTATATGGCACCTGGATGGACTAGGTGCTTGCTTTGCAAGATATGTAAAGTACCAGTTTCAACTGCTGCCAGCCCAGGGAGATGCATGGGATGTGACAAGCTCTGCTGGCCCAGACATTCCAGGTGGGGGAAGGAGGATAGATGGAAAGTAGCTCAGTGCTGAATTCCTGCCTGCCAGAAATCAGTCCCTTGAGTGGGTGCTCACTGCAGCTGTCTGCAGGAGCTTTAGCTTGCAGGTGAGAAGAACAAAAGTAGGTGGAAGCCAGCTTCTTTTTCTCTCACTCAGGTGTGGTGCAGGATGGTTTGGCCTGACTCTCAGCAGTGATGCTGAACCCAGAACATTACACAGCCTTCAAACCCTCACCAATTTTTTTTCAAAATGCAGTTTCTTACTCTATGCCATGTTGGCAAAACCACATCAATCCCACCGTGCTCCAGCCCCAAATTCTTGTAAGAAGCCTACTTACTTATTTTAGTTTTTCTTGAAACTCTGTTGTATGGCAGAACTGCTGTCAGAGTCCTGACAAAAGGCAAAGGGCAGACACTGCAGTGAGTGAGGTTTGTGTTTGATCTTTGCTGCATTGGTGCTACCTTGGGCTGAAAGCTGCAGAATTCTCTTTAAGACAATGTCTGTCTGTCTGTCTGTTTCTCAAAATGAAAGTGGTTTGTTGTATCAGGTGTGCTGTGTGTAGACTGCTTCAGCATTCATTTAGCTCATATAATGATGTGCTCTGCTGAAACACCAAAATTCCATGAGATCTTGAGTGTACAGCCCATCCCCTCTCTGGAAGGGGCCAGAGCACGTGTGGAAGACCTGCCAGAATCAGAGCACAGGAGGCTCAAACTGAGCATTAGCCCTAGTTGTACTTTTTTCCCCAATTATTTATCATCATTCTGAAACTAATTTGGAAGGTAATGATTTAATACTGTCAGAAAGCATACAGAAGGGAGGAAAGGCCTCCCTAATTGTGTTTTGACATTTTTTTACATCAGCGATTCTTTTGAAAGAAAGAGAAAAAAGAAACAAAACAAAATCTGTTCAGTCAAGATTTTTCTGCTTTTTGTTTTCTTTGGCTAAGAAAAATCAGACTGCAGAGAAGCTGGTGCTGCAAAACCAAAGCTTGCCTCCCATGCAGTAGATTTTCAGAACTCTTGTTTTCATCTGAAGGCAGTTTTACAGAAATTTGTGCTCCTGTGAAGTGAGTGTTCACTTTGTAAGTGATGCTGCACTTCAGCTTTCCCAGAACCTCAGAGCTTTGTCTCAGTGACTTCATGGATGTGTTAACTAAGGTTGTTTAATACATGGGCCTGTCTAAACACAGTGGGATGTCAGCTCTGTGCCCAGGGGACATAACTTAGCAATGGAATAGCTCAGTTTGTAGGGCTAAACCCTGCCTGAAAGAGGCTGCAGGGTTGGCTCTGGAGGGGAGCTGCACCAAAACTCACATGGCATCTTCAGCATGGAAGGCTTGCTAGAGAGTTGTTTCTTTTATTAGCATTTCAGATAGGTTTAATCCATACTTTCTGGCCAAGCTGTAACAATAAGATCCCCAACTGATGACAGAATTTATCAGGTGTGTGCAAGCATTTCCTGGAGTTTAACAGTGACTTCACACAGGAGACATGGAAGGCCAACACCTAAAGCAGGATTCATTTTTAAATCCCCCTTTCTTGGTCTTGTTTTTGTTTCTTTTTTAATTTTGAAAGGAAAGTAGAGCATTCCCAACTTTTTTTACAGTTATGTGTCACACCTTAGGACCAATATTGTATTCATGTCCTGTAACAGGGGAAATCCCATTTTGCTAGCATGAGACAAAAGGTGACAGAAAGAGTTAAATCCCAATCTTTGTGAGGAGAACAATTTGTTCTTCCTGCTGCCCTGCTGGAGTTGGTGGTCCAGTGTTGGGAGGATCCAAAGCCCCAGTCTCTCCTCTCTCTGTGTCAGTAGATACCTCTGAGCTCGTTACAGGGGAGCATTACAGAAACCTCTGAGTCTGCCACAGGACTCTTGACAGATGCCACTACAAAGCCCAATCTTCTCATCTGCCTGTAGCATGCCTAAAAGGCTCTCACCACACATTTCTCTCCTCTAGGTGTTCAGGATATATTTTTTTTCAGCTGCCCTGGTAAGCTTTAGCATTACTTCTTTGTTTGGCTTGACAGGTAAATGAGAGCACAAGCACC
Organism: Lonchura striata; assembly: GCF_050655825.1. Taxonomy (NCBI): domain Eukaryota; kingdom Metazoa; phylum Chordata; class Aves; order Passeriformes; family Estrildidae; genus Lonchura; species Lonchura striata. Next base: position 4,967,882 of record NC_140711.1, read on the forward strand.
CAAAGTGGTTTTTATGAATTACATTGAAATGTCTACATTTTTAAAAAATCAGTAAAACTTGAAATCTCCCAAGAGACCATGGGCTTCTCCTTAGCATTAGCCCCAAATGAAAAGGCCATTACTGTTTGAATGTTTCCTATGTTCTAGATGTCTTTTAAAATTTTGATTGAAAGTTAAGTGTACAAGTTGTTTTGAAGGGCCTTTCTGATCAGTTGTCAAGAAAGTGAGTTGAAAGGAATGAGTGACTGAATTTGAGCAAAATTGAAGGCTTGTGGGATTTCCCACGAGTGGGTTCTGAAAGAAATCTGAACTCCTCCTCACCTGTTCCTTGTGGGATGTAGTTGTGGAAGTGAGTCACAAAATGCTGTACAGACTGCACTGCTTCTGGTGCTGCTGCGTGGCAAACGACACCCAGAGCCAAGCATCATTCCAAGGAGGAATGAGAAGAACAACACAGAGTTTTGTAATAAGCTGCCAGTAGTTTTCTGAACCTCAGGAAATACAGTCACACCCTATTTTCCCCCCATGTCTATGGCAAGGCACCCCAATCCAGTCAAAATGAACGAGCACATTTTGCAGCACGAGCTTGCCAGTGAGTGACATGGTGTGGGTGAAGTTATTCAACACATGGCTGTTCACAGAGCAGTGTCTGCAGCTGTAAACCCCCCAGTTTCCAAAAGTCCACAGAATTAAGTGCATAAATTATTGAAGTGGCTCAGATTTGTCCCTGCAACTTGAGTCCACCATCTGAAAACCTGGATTAATATGCAACATTACACAATTTCTTAATAATTTAGTGCTTGCTTAAAAACAAAAGCATAAAGTACAGACAATAAACTCTGAAGTCATTGCTCTGCTCTGGTTAAGGCAGAACTTTAAAGCTGTATTCTGTCTTACTGTCATGAAACATACTGAGAACTCTGTCACTCATGGGAAAGCTTCCTTCAGAAATCTGAATGTCTTTGTTGTTTGGAGGTTGCAGGTTGCTGTCTTGTTGCTGTTTTTCCATTTCCCATATGTTTAAGGAGCTGTACATCCCTGGTACCTTGCTGACAGTCCCACCAGTGTGTGAAGAGCTCACTTCAGCCATGTGCAGCTTGCTCCTTGCTGAATACAAACAATGCCTCAGTGCATGGATGAGGGAGGGTGTTCCAGGAAAAGGGGCTGGGGCAGGATCTGGTATGCTGGTCAAGCAGGGAGCTTCTCCTGCTTTGCTCTCCTGTTCAGACCTCAGTTTGCCATTTGGAAGATTCCAAAAATTATTCTCCTGGGAGAGAGACAAAACTCTGGCTTTGTTCAGCTGGCGTGCCAGGGCACATTTGGAGCAGTTTTGTCCTGCAGGCAAATTCTTGAGTATTCTCCTCTCCCTGCCCAAAGCCAAGAACCAGCATCCATCCTGCTGGAATTTCCAAGACCACTCTTTCATGCTTTTGACTCCAGCCCTGAATGAGATGTCTTGTGGAGCAATCCAGCCTTTGTAGGCTGGCATGCAGAAGCTTAGGAAGTGGTTCAGTTCTGCTTCTGTGCATGTCTTCACAAAATTAGGGGCTGCAAAAGGCATTGTGACTCAGAGCTGTATGAACAGCCAGATGTGGGAACTTTAAAGAAAGGCATTCTGCAGATTGATCACAGCAATGCTATTACCATCAGTGGTGTGTAAAGTGTCAACTGCAGCTGTGTTGAATTATTCATTATTTCATAAATAACTGTGAGGCTTCCAAGGACAAGGTTTTTAAGATCCATTTGAAAAGTGAAATGAAAGCCCCTGTAATTAAAAATAATTTCTAAACTTCATTTTTTTAACTTCAACTGTTTCCTATGGGATTATTATTAAAGTTATTATATTTATTGATTTTCCTACTCCCTTCCCTTTCTCTGCCAGCTAATGAGAAAAAAGTGGTTTTGAATTAAGCAAATAATCTTTCTCTCCCTAGACAATTGTTCTGTGTGCTCATGTTGACCTCCAGAAAGAGATTTAGTGGGTGATGCTCTTATTTTTGCTGATAGGAGACACTGTGCCCATCAGCAGGAGATAAAAGGAAATAAATTAAAAGGAAATCTAAGTTTTGATGTGCTTGCATCTTAGATCCTTAAAACTGTCTGGGGCTTTGGAATGACTGGAATCTGCCCTGGGCTCAGCAGGGAGTGAAGTGCAGCAGACAGAGAGCAATGCTTTCTTGTTTCAGAGCACAGGCTGGAGACAGAGTGCATGTCCAATTCCATACAAACCACATTATCTTCAGCTCATCTCCAGTAACAGAACATATTTCCATCAGTACCATGCCATTTGAGATAAAATAAAGTTACAAATCCCTCTGATACCTCTGCGGTCTTTATGGCCATGCTGCAGTGCTCTTGGGATCAAGGCTGGGGTATAAATAGCTGTGCTGGCTCCTGTGGCAGCACCAGAGGAACAGTGATGATGCTTCAAATAGAGCCTGAGCTGAGCTCCATCATGGCAATGATTATTGTTTCCTACTCCTTTGCAGCTGGCGGGGTGATGCAGCCAGAAGCAAGGATGCATCAAGAGTAGCACGCCTGCCCCAAGGGCTCCTGGCTTGTGGGAGTCCAGGGCTGCCCTGGCAGGTCTGGGACCCTGGCAGGGGTCAGGAACCCCCCTGGACAGAGCCCCCAGAGACACTGTCTGTGTTCTCTGTCCATGGAAAAGAGTTTTCAATCTTACAGGATGAATTACAAGCTCTGAGTATCTGATATAAGTAATAATTAAGTGTGGCACGGGTGCAAAAGTAAAATTTTAGGATTCCAGATTAGGGGTCCAAAGGGGACAAGATGGAGGAAATTGGGTGTGTCTTGTCCTTTTTCTCCTTCTTCATGCCCTCCATGTTTCACTGTGGTGTTGGCATTTTTCTGTTGGTTCAGGCTGGGGACACACTGTCCAACGTAGGTGACAGATATTGGCACATTCTTGTAAATCCAGCCCAGGGAGTTTCTGGTATTTAATGTTTGTCACATCCCACTGAGGGCAGAGCCCCACACGCTGCCCTGCAGGACAGAGCTGGGCAGGGCAGCAGAACATGTGAGAGATAAACAGAATAAACAACCTGGAAACCAGCACAGACCAATTATGGCTTCTGCTTTGGCAGTGGGGCTGACAGACAGAGACTTTCTACAACCTCGGGATCATCAATAGCACAGATTCCAACACTGGCTCTCCAGCCCCTGCTGGCCATGGCCCCAGAGGTGGGAGCAGCCAGAGGAGGCTGCAGGCGGTGGGACACAGGCAGCAGGGTGCTCACAGTGCCAGGGCTCAGCTGCCACCATGTCTCACCGTTCCCTCTTCCCTTCCACAGCCTGGCTGCCCTTCCCTGCCTGGCTCGTGGCATTGGGGCTTTGCTGCTGGGTGTGCATCCAGCTCCTGGGTGTCTTTCATTACAGCTTCCTAGGCTTCAGCTTCCTGCCTGCCTTTTGGAATCCTTAGTCTTTGCCAGTTTCTCCAGGATCCTATAGAGTGTTTTTATGGATATTCTATCAAGGTTCCTCTGACCCTGCAGCAGGAGATGCTCTGAAGTGTCAGGGTGTTGTCATATATGTTTGTTGCCTTTGTAAGCATCCATGTTCACTGAGCTCATTCACTGCTTGGCCTGGGAATAAAGACTAGTAATTCCATTCTGCCTTTATGTGCAACCTTTCAATAATGCAGCATTTTCCACAACTGGAAGCAAAACTGGAGAGACACAAAACACCACATGTTCACCTAGAAAATGGAATCTTTTTGTGGAGTGAGTTAGGTAGGATTTGTCTTCTGCCAATTCTGTAGTGCAGCCTCAATACTGTACCTCAAGCATCAGAGTATCCTGGGGAGAGTGAATTTCCTTGATCCCTGTGCTCTGTTCCAGGCCCCATTGCAGAGCACATGTGCTCCATAGTTCATTCCAGCTCCTCATGGGGAAGTTGAGCTACAGGGCCCTGCTGACGCAGAAAGAGAGAGAAACGATCTTGTGAAGGAAATTCTTACAAAGCTCCCCATCCCTTTCAGACTGGTTTTCCCCCAGCCCAGAGAGCAGAAAGCCTCTGGGGGACAGATCTCAGAGGGATGGAGGAGCTCTCAGACCAACTCTCTGCCCAAACTCCAGACCCTTTGGGTTCTCCTGCCTTACAGGGCTCACTCTAACTGCTGTGGGCTTTTGGAACCTCTTCCCTGGATTCTCACTGCATCCTTGTCAAAGATTGAATTCCCTGAGTGAATTCAGTACATGGGTGAGTGTCAGGGCAGTAACAGACAGCCTGTGAAGGTTTTGGGGTCAAAGTCAGACACAGTTCATGTTCCCACTTCCTTCTGTGACCGTATGAAATGATTGTCTCATTACTCGTGCCCTCACTTGTTTCTCATTCATTTTGCTCAGTACTTACTGAGGGGTGAGATCATAACTGGAATTCATTTGGAGCTTTGTTCTCTCTGCCTCGTTGGGTCCTTCAGCACAGTGGCTTTAGCCAAGATTTCATTTCCTCCTGTCTTTTTTCATAAACACAAAAAAGGTGGATGGAAGAATACTCTGGCAGGAATGCTTTGGCAAAGGCTCTGGTCCTCCCGACAGCCTCACAGTGAGTGAGAGGGAGCATCAGCTCTGAAACTCCTCTGCTCCTCCCCACACGTGGGCAGGGCTGCAGGGTGCTCCCAGCACCCAGCTCAGGCCCAGGCCAGGAGAGGAGGCTCATTGCTGTCTCAGGGTATTTATTTGTTCTTTTGAACTGCAGCCAGGCATAGCATGTTGGGCTTTTAGCTGGGAGACAGCAGTCAGCAACCTGACCCACCTGCACCAAGGGTCTCCTTACCTCCTGTCCTGGTTTGAACAGACAGGTGTCTGCTGAAGGAATGGAGGAAGCTGCCCTGAAATGGAAAATGTAAACCCCCTCCCTCCAAATTATTATGGTTTTGAAATTAAGGGGTTCTCAGGCAAAGATATGGGAATAGGAATAACAGCTCTTTACTAGGAAAACTAAAAAAAAATTACAAATGTAATAATACAAACAACAACAAAAATAAAACCAAACTACTGCCAGAGTCAGAACATGCCCTGTCCCCTGTGGGTCAGGGAGGTGGCTCAGCCCCATCCCAGGGTGGCTCAGCCTCCTGCAGTGCCAGCTGTGCTTCTGCTGGAGCAGGATCCTGCACAAGGGGGGAGTTTTCCTTGGAGCTCCAGGGCTGGGGGAGATGGGCCTGGGCTCCTCTGGGAATGCAGGGGGAAGGAAGCTGCTCCTCTGGGAATGCAGGGGGAAGGAAGCTGCTCCTCTGGGAATGCAGGGGGAAGAAAGCTGCTCCTCTGGGAATGCAGGGGGAAGGAAGCTGCTCCTCTGGGAATGCAGGGGGAAGGAAGCTGCTCCTCTGGGAATGCAGGGGGAAGGAAGCTGCTCCTCTGGGAATGCAGGGGGCAGAGGCTGCTGTGCTGTTCCCAGGTCAGATTGGATCCAGGTAGGAATGTTTGGCTCCTCCCCTGGGCGGAACATCTCCCTATGGATGATGGAATTTTCTCAGCCATGCAGGGACACTCAGGGGCCATGGACAGCAGAGATCTCCTGGAGGGAGGATTGGCTGTGGGAGATAAAGAAAAAACTGCCCCATGAACAGAACTGCCCAACCTTGAACAGGCAGGGATAGAATACCCCTATTTCCAACCTAAGACACCTCCCTTTAAGGCTGGCATGACCAGGGAGTGCATGTCTTCCTCCAGCCACCATGGCAGACACATTTGCACATTTACTGTTGTTTTCTGTATTTGTCTGTAATCCTTCTTTCTTACATTATGACCTTAATTGACCTTAATTTCTCTGGAGGAACAGCTCTTTAGTTGTGTGCCATTTAGGGTCAAGTTCAAGTAGATAAAACAGAAACAATTAAAATGTTTTAATATTCAAGCCAGCTTGATTTTGCTTTCCCAGAAAAGGTTCCATTTAGGATTAATAAAGAAAAAAAGCTTCTAATTTTTATCATTGCCGAAAATGGAAAAAAATATAAAAATAATTCAAACATGCCATGCCAAATTCATTATATGCAGGCATATATGGGGAGGACACAGGTGTTGTGAGAAAGAATTTCCCATTTCCTTGGGTTTTTTTCCTTTATTCACAGACACTCATGTCAAACTTTTTAGCACAGTGTTGGAGCACTGACGATGAGGCAGTTAAAGGACTTGAGCTTCCTTCAGTAATACTGGAAACCTTTCAGTCTGATAAATCCCCCAGGAAATTCACTGATTTTCTGGCTTAAAACGGTCTTTGTTTCTTTTCTTGCAAGTAATCCTTCCCCTCCCTTTTCTGCACTTTCATTGCACCAAACTTGTGTTGTTTTATGGATTTTTGCTTTAGTGTTAACAGGTCTCCAAAGCCTTTGCCTTTATTTATGCTTGAAGTAGCCTCTGATAGAGGGAGAAGGGGCTGGATGCCAGAGCTGTGCCTGGGGCTCTGGGATAACTGCAGATGCAGTGGGCTGGGCTGGCACCACTGGCAGCTGGAGCTTTGCCAAGGGCCTGGTGCTGCTGAGTGTGTGCAGACAGATCTGGTGATACCTCCCCTTCTTCTGCCTCTCTCTGCACCCAGGACTTCTGCTGGAATGGTGTGTGTGTCTGGGTTAAATTTCATAGTACACAGAATACCTTCCTGTTACTCCTTTGATGGTATGGTAGTGTCATGAAGGAGTGCTGGTAAAAGATGATTTGCATAAATCTTTGAAATCTTTATCCACTGACAAAAGCACTTTGTGTCACCTATTTAATTTGCCCCATTATTTTTACTTTATCAGAGAAAGCAAACTTAATTGAATTAAAATGTCTTTTTTTTTTTTTTTTTTTTTTCTGCTTAGCTGGTCTGCTCATAGTGGAATAGACATGTAACTGTATTTTTCTCTCTCTTTTCCTTTCCTTTTCCCATTTGACCTGGATTTGTCTTTTGGTGGCTTTGATATCTCTGTGTGATCCTGTCCGCTTCACTACTTTAAAGGTAAGATTTTTATTTCCTCAGTCAGTATTATACATGTTTCAGAGGTACAGAAATAAAACTTGAAAGCTCTTTGGGGAGGAGGTTGGTAAGGAGGCTGTTTGAAGTGCAAGAACTCCAGTTAAGAAGAACATTTTCTATTTTGTCTTCACTAACCATTGTCTGAAGTAGGGATGCTCCCAACAGAGGAGGCTGGGATTTCCTGGGCACCCCCCAGCAGCTGGACACGGTGCCACTGTGCCAGCTGGGCTTTGTGTCCTGCTGCCACCCAGCTCTGCCAGCTCAGGGCAGCACCAGAGCAGCCTTGGACCAGCAGATCTGCCCAGGACTGACTGCAGGAGCAGGACACAGCCAGGGATGTTTCCCTTTGATGTCACTGATGGCTCCCTTCTGCAGGAGCTCCAGAGAGCTGGGGCTGGCACAGGTGGCTCAGTAATTTAAAGATCACATCCATCAGCCTGTTTAAATGACAAGAGAGAGAGGGATGCCACTCAAGATCAGAATAGAGACAGAGAGGTGTCCAGAGACAGGCAGGGACATTGTCTGTCCCTGAAAGCTGCCTGTGTTCTCTGCCTGTTGCTGTGATACAAGTATGTCTTTGCTTCACTCTGCATTTTCTGCCACTTGGGAGACTGCCACAGTCTGAGGTGAAACATCTCCAAGCTCCTTCCCAGAGCTTGCTGCCTTTTTATGCCTTTTCAGTGTTCCTCCACAACCAGGACATTTAGGAAAGAGAATGTTTTGCAAGAGAAATTTAGCAATGTGCAGATGTTGGGAGGCAGGACCGTGTGTTTTGTGACAATTCCAAGCTCAGAATTCCACTGAAGACAAACAACAGAAAGTGCAGTAAGAAATTTTATTTTAAGGAGCACTTTTATATGCTACCAGCAAGTGGCAAATGTGAAGTCCTGATGCTTCCCAGCTTGTGCAGAGACAGTCCTGGTCTATGACAGATCTGGAAAAGACTATTATTTTTCCAAACTTTATATTTCCCCCACTTCCCAGAGGTCCAGAAGTACGTGCTGTTGTGTGGGGGTCATCTGCACACCCCTGCAAAGGCCTGGCTGTGTTCCAGAGCCTGACTGACAGAGGGTTGGACCCAGCAGCCTTGTGCCTCTCTCAACAATGTCAGGTTGCCTTCATTTACATAGTGACAGTGGAGTCACAGAAGACTCAATGAATTTAATTAGTAGGAACTGGAAAATGTGTGTACCCATTATGTAAAACATGTAAATTTAACCCTTGAAATGGAATTTTCAGTGACTCACCACTGTGGCTGGATGCCAGCACCAGAGGCAAAATGACAGAAACTGCAAGTGTGTCACAAGAAATTAAATTAACTACATGAAGGTTCCTGGTTCTTGTTGAGGAAATGGTTGGTCATGCCCAGTAGAGACTAAGAACTTGTTTGGAATGTTGGGGTTTCTCTATTAAAATGGGCTTTAAGGTGGGATACGTGTTTATAAGAAAGTTAATTGTTAGAAGACCAGAAAAATATGGTTTGGAGTAGAGGAATCATATGCTGGATCTTTGCCAAAGCCTGTGCACAGAATAAAAGGCCATAATAAACATTGCACAGTGGTGGCTACTGCTCAAGGCTCTGATGAGTGTTGCAGTGCCAAAAAATGGCTGAGAGGAAACTTTTTACTTACCCAGTCACTGCAAATGTTAATTCACAGACAATTTGCATGTGGCTGGATTATCACTGTGGGATGCCCTGGGTCTCACTGGGCTCTATTATAGAGGGGTGGAACAAAGAATTTCCTGGGGAGCTTTAGGCTATTGTTGGCAGTAAGAAGGGAAGGGACTTAACCCTGGGAGTGTTGCTGACACTTCTAGCTGCCATCCAGGAGTGCATAGCTGCAGCTCTTAGGAATGTGCACAAAAAAGAATTGGTAAGAGTCTTTTTGATCTGTAGCCACTGTTGAAAAGCAAAAGGAAGGTCTCTGAGCAGCTCTGAATGTTACACCTGTCACTTGGTAAATGACCCTCAAAGGCTCCAGTTTTTCTGTGCTGTCCTGGACTCAGCATGAGGATGAAGCAGGATGAAGGCACAAAGGGATGTCCTGGAGTCTCTCTCTCTGAGGGTCCCTGGGTCTGTGCCCTGGGTCTGGTCTTGCCCAGCTTTCCCACTCAGTCCCTGCCTGACAGCAAGGCTGGCAGGCTGGGGATGCTCTCAGAGGGCTGTTTTCATCTGCTGATGGTGTGTTTTAAAGAGAAAGTGCAATCAGGGAAACATGCTGGCCACCAATAGGAAGTAGGGCCAGTTGTCATGAATTCTTGTCTGTCCTTGACCACGGCCTCAGTTTATCTGTTCATTTACTCCAGATTCCTCATTTTTCATTGTTTCTTTCCAAGCTGCTGCTCTGAAGTTTTGCTGTGCTGTCTGGAGACCGTTTGATGTGTGGCATCACTCTGCTTTGGAGGCTCTTGCTTATCCTGCACTTGTCTCCATGATCATGCTGGCTTCCAGAAAGGGTTGTGTGCTCCAAGACCTGCAGAGAGCAGCTTTGTCTGACCCCAGTAACAAATGTCACCATTCAGGGATTTCCTGTGCATGCTCCAGAAAAGAATCCTCTACATTTCCCTCATTGTGAGTGTAGATGTGAACCCTAGCAGAGCCAAACTCCCACCTTCAGCAGAGCCCCCTCACTGAGCAGGGGAGCAGAGCTTACAGGGCAGGTGTGACACTCTGAAACAAGAGAGAGGAATTGTTTTCATTCAGAGACAAACTGCAGCCTGATTTGTCTGTTGCTGGCCTGGCTCTCCATACCCGCAGCTCTTCAGACCCGCCTGTTTGACCTAGCAGCTCAAGGTGAGCAGGTTCTTAGCCAGGAGTGACACAAGTAAGATTTTTTTTTCTATTGTGATGCTGCTTTATTTTCCAAGGTTTGCAGCCTGACAGCCTGAGGCAGTTATTAGACAAGGATGCTTGACTAGATCAGAGTCCAGGATTATTCCAGTCTGGGGTTACCATGTCAAGTGCTGCTGCTCGCAACAGTAGTTTGAAGGATTTAACTTCTTAATATCCCCAGTTACCCAGGGAGTGAGTTGTACATGTGGTGGAAATGCTTGCTCATGCAGAACTCTGTGTGATTTTATGTCTGTGATTTACACCACGCTCCAGACAGAGTGGAGGAGGTCATCAGGGGAAATTTAACTAATGGGTGTAGAGAAAAGGTTATGAGAAGATTCTTACGACATTTTTGATAACTAGAAAAAGTTCTACTCCTCCTCCCAAGCCTGTCCCTGTGTAAAGGGCTTCTGTGGGAGTTGGGGAATTCTGTCTGTAAGCCCACAAGGCTTCTCCATAGCAGTCTGCCCTGGCATGCAGGGATTTAAGGTGTCTGGGTGTGATTCTGAGCCCAAAGAGCCTGCCTTAGCCAAGATGGCACATTTGAAAGCGAACTCAAACTGTGTGAAAAGCACCACAACTGACAGCAGTGGAGATCAGGGACAAGGAAAATAATTTCATCAGCATTTTCGTTGACTTGAACACTCTAGGTCTGACAGTTGTCATCTTCTTCAATATTACTTACTGGGTTTGCACTTCATGTAGAAAAGAAAAAATAGCCAAAGAGGAAAACACATTTAGGAAAAAGAGTGAAAACCTCTCAGGCAGTGAAACAGTGATGGGGGAGAGAAAGGGGAGAGGCTTGGCCTGTGTGACAGAGCAGTCCACACTTGGAGGGACAATGGGCACACTCATTTGTGTCACAGAGCTTTGAAAAAAACATTTGTTTATGGAGTGAAAGTCCTCTCTAAAAGTGAGAGTGCAATTATCTTTATGGGATTGTAGCTTGGGGGACAGCTGCATACTGACCTTCCCTCCTCCCAGCCAGCCAAATTAAAATCATCAGAGCTGATCTTTGCAAGAGCCTCTGGGCTGCTGAGCTTCCTGACTTGGAGCAGCAGCAGGAGCTGTGCCCCAGGTTTCCTCAGAAGGTGCCTTTGCTGCCTCCCAGCTGACCCAGTGTGCCAGCTGGGCACATCTACCCCTCCGTGGGTTTTGGGGAAATGCTGCTCATGGCCTCCACACTAAGAGTTTGCCCTCTGGGCTGGAGAAAAAATTATTTACAACAGACAGCTGAGCATTAACTGCTTCCCTGTACTGTTTTTTTCTAGTCTGATTTATTAACAAGTGACCTAAAAATAAAGCCATTGCCCCACACTTGCCACCTTGTAAGAATTTTGTACCCAAGGAATACTTGGTTCCAGAATTTTAGCTTGTTTTTCCAGACCTTCTCACAAACATAGCTCTTGCTAAAATAGGAGCTGCCACTGCTAGTCAGCAAAGTCCTGGATTCATCTAGTTCCTGACACACATTAGTGCTGCTAGATGATAATGAGGTTTTGTTCATTACCCTCCTCCATCTGATTAGAATTCCTGATCCAGAAGCCAAATGCTGCAACATCTCATTTCCAGTCCTGAGCAATTTCAGGTCCTTGTTTCCTTGAGCTGCAGAATGTGAAATTTGTCCAGAATATCCCTGTCAGTGTTTCCATCATTATGGTTGCTTCATTTGTACTCTTTTTGAGAAGGTCAATCTGTTTGCTGAGATGGGATCAGTTAATGAGCACTTTTTATACCCAGGCAGCAGCATGACACTCATCCTAACAGCATCTGCAGGGGGCCAGGGGATATTAGTGGGGTCTGGTGCCATGGGTCTCCTCTTGAGAGGTACAACAGGTACACAGCAAATACCCACCAGGAATTGTGACTACATCCCCTGCAGCTCTGAGTGCAGCATTCACTCTCCCTCTTCAGCCCTGCTACCCACAGCTGGAGAAGGCAGAAAACAAACAGGGGAGGATTCCTTGGGAAATTAAGTGAAAAAAAGACTGGAAACCAGGCCTCCAGAAGAAGCTGATAGAGCACAATTTGTTGGGTTCAACCCAAAGTCTAAAGGGCCAGTGATTGGCAGTCTGGAAAGAGAACAGCAGGCTGGCAGTAGACTAATAGAGTAAAGACAGATGAATCTGGACAAACATGGGCTGAGGATTGTAGAACTCACTGGATTGTACTAGGCTGAGCACTGCTGGCAGTTGTTCAACTGAAATAAGATTATTTCAAGAATACATGCTGAATTCAAGGAAAAGCAAAGTCTTAAGAACCCAATGGTCCCCGTAATTCAGAAGTCAAAATCACAATAATCCTTTGTGGTTTTACTTTCTGTGAATGGCAGTGAGATGGACAGGTTCCTGCTTTCACAGTGATTTGGTCAGAAAATGAAATGTGTCACTTGATGCTGAAGAGCTTTCTCCCCTTGTTTTCCAAGGCAGAAGGACCTTTTTGCTTTGATTGGTGAGTTTTCTTTCCTGCCATATGCATTGTATGAAAATATAGATGAAAATATAAAATAAATGAAAATATAAAATAATATTAAAATATAAAACCAAAGCTCTTCATTGGAGCTATACCCCAGTTGCTGGTGTTTGCCTGGTTTGGCAGTCTGGAGGATATGAGAAATTGGGCATGCATTTGCTAATTTAATGTCAGTGAGCTCTCAAAGAGAAAAGTAAACTAGTTGACAGAGTAAACACTAGCACTGAAGTATAAGGAGGCTAGTTAACATAAGAAAATTGTCTAAATCTTGATAGCTCCTCATTTACCTGATGAAAAAGTGATGGGGTAGCTGATCATTTCAGCAGGGCAGGTTTTGGCAAGGAAGGCAAGGAGATGAAAAGGCAAATAAATGACTCAGTGTTCTGGAGCCCAAGAGGAGCACAAACTTCAGCACAGGTTTGAGTCCTCTTGATTCACCACAACTCCTGCTGTTCACTCTGGTAACCAGAAAGAGCTTCTGGAATCCCAGCAGGAAGGGGAAGGGGCACAGGCCTGAAAAGGAAGGAAAATCTAAGAAGTACACAGTGGCAGCATTTCCAGAAGCAGACAAGTAATTTGGGGGACCAAGCTGGTCTGAGTAGCATTTTTCTCATAGATGGTTTTATGGTGTTGCCATCTACCTATTCAAAAAATTGCCTTTTGTTCAGCCAGGTGCTCTCACTGTAACATCCACCTCCTTCAGCTGCAAAATTGGCACAAAGAAGGGGCTTGAAACCCCCAGGCAGACCCTCAGTTTATCAGTGTAAAGGCTGGGAGATACTGCTGCATTATCTGAGCCAAAAAATCCTTACTAGAGCATTACACCAGTAATCCAGAGCTGTTCTTAATGTGCACCATATCAAGGGTTAAATGAACTGGAAAGCTCACAGAAAAAAAGCTCATACAGTGCAGGTTTTGTTTATACTGAAATGTTCCCATATGTTTCAGTTAATGCAGAACATAATTGGGTCTGCCTTGGGATGGAGACATTTTTCTTACACAATTTATCCATTAACCATGTGTGTGGGAGAGTCCACCAGAAATAGCTTCCTTTCCATTTTAGCCAAAAACCCACAGTGCAAATCTCCTCCCTTCTCTCTTCTCCTTGCTGCACTCATCCTCCTCTCTCAAATGTTCTGCCTTGCTTCAGAGAAATAACCTTGTGGAACAATTTCAAACATGAGGTAAAATAGGTCTGCCCTAAATTAGCTTTCAGTTAATGTATTTCCTGGCTCAATTTGCTGAGCAGCTCATATAGCACATGGACATTCCTAAATTAGAAAATCATACATATAAAAGTTTTCTTGTGTGTTTGTGTGTATGTTCTTTCAAGGTCAGGATTTCTGGTTTTTATTTTAGTACCTCAAAGTAACAGGAAAGAATTGTGCTTGACATAATTACATCCTTCTGCCTGCTTTATTATTATTTGGATAAACAAGCTACTGATTTGAGGGAGAGAAAAGTCTAGAAGGTGTTTGAGGTCTTTATTTCCTTTTCCTTTGGTAAACTTCCAGTAATTTAGCTTGTCTAATTTGCTGCTGGAAGCCTGCTTCTGGGAGTGCTCATACCTGAGAGAGATCAAAATTAGCGAGCTGCAAGAAAAATTTCAGTAATGAGATGAGAAGCAGGGAAAATTTGGCATTGTTTGCTTTTTGTGTGTGAGAATGTGATCAAAAAGCAGAAGGAATATTGATAGTCTGAAAGCAAGCAGTGAATGGAGCTCGGAGCTGTGTGTGGAGTGATCTGTGAGTTCTCCATCGTGCCGTGGTGGGCTGTGTCTCACCCTCCACTGCCCCTCCAGGTGCAGGCACCAGGCTGGTGCTGCTCCCTGTGCCTCTCAGTGGTGCTGGGGCAGGGATTTAAGGCAGTGCAGCTGATCCCTGAATTCCCATCCCAGCAGAGGGATGGGAACATCCCTGTTCTGGCCTGGAGTCGTGTTGTGGCACTTGGAGGGAGCTGCAGTTGATTTCTCTGCATGCTGCCACTGATCCCCTGGTGCTTTATTGGCCCCCAGGAGCCCTGATAGCTTGGGAACCTAAGCCAACCTTTGTACTTCTGCCAGGTACTGCTGGCATAAGGCAGATTTGGTTCAGAGGCATCCAGGAGCTCCTCTAGCCCTTTTGGACCTGTAGCACATGTTCCTTATGTGCCACAGTGCCTGGGGGCAGAGCAGGTTGGTGATGACTGAGTTTCAGGCATACAAATGTTTTATACCAAATTACAGCCCCCTGAGCAATTGTTTCTGTGACATTTTGAGCCACTGGGTTATCAGTGAATGAAGACTCATGCTGGTGGTGAGAAAAAGCCCCTGTTAGATTTGGAGGGAGGTCAGTTTTCTTCCCTGGAATCCAACCTGACAAAGCAGTTGCCCTGGAAGAGGCTCTCTGATTTCCTCATGCACACAGGCAAATAGGTATTTTTTCGTTGAACTGTTTATGGAAGAGCTCAGTCACTTTAGTTGACATGTAGAAATAACCTAGTCTCATTAGTTTCATGGTTTTGTAGAGCTTCCTTTGTCCTGTACTCCCTTTCCAGGTGCCTGCTCTTAGTTCCACATCATACTTGTAGTTAGCATTTGCTTATCTTTAAAAATACCTATCATGAAACACATCTGCAAGTCAGCAGCCATGACAGTGAATTCACTCTGAGAGTGAATTTAGCACTAAATTGATGCATTTCATAGTTCTGTTTCAAAGGGTCAGATACCACAGGCAGCTCTGGGGGTGGGGGGGCTTCTGCTTGAGGGTCTCTGAATTTTTGTTTGTAGATATTTACTGTTCTTTTTCCTTATAATTAGCACAATTCCCCCCTGCCTAGCAGTCCCAGTTGCTTAAGTCTTTCCCTGCCACTGGGTAGTCTGGTCCACTGCACCCATGTGCTTACAACCCCTTAGGGCCATCCAAAATTCATATTATAGGAGAGAAATTGCCGGCTAAGAGAGAGAGAGAACTGTAACTGTGCAGGAGGCAGAGTGATAAATGAGTTTCTAGAAGGAGGCAGTGAGAGGATATTAGTTTTTAACAGCTTCTGGAAGTCCTAAAATAGAGCAGAACTGGGCCACAACTAACAGGAATGGAGACTGCTCTCTGAGGAACAGAGGCATGGCTGTTGGAGGGAAGGAGCTGTGGCAGAGGACTCCTCCACGGCTTTCCTGGAGTTACTGGAGTGAATGACTTGGAGCTGGAAGGATCCTGGGCTGCCCTGCCAGAGTACTTTGGAGTTAAGCAGAATGAGGTCAGCTTAATGGGCTGGAATTTTGCAGCCAGTCCAGTGGTTTCCCAGTCCAACTTTCTGAATGCACGACTGTGGCAATTCATAAATGTTTTGGCCTTCATAACCACCAGCCACAAACAGTGTAAAACCCACTTTGCATGTGCACATGGACAGGTGGGAATCCCAGCCAGTAAATGCCACAAGGATGGGCTGACAGACTGGTGTTTCCATGGGAGAGCACAGTCTGAACTGAGACACATTTCTGCTTTTATTCTCTACCTTCTAGCTTCTTAGTGAATTAGCAAGGGAAAAGTTTGATTTTCTTGGTGCTGCTGAACAGCTGGGAGACCCCAGTGCTTCTGCCAAAGGCAGTGAGATCAGTGACATTGTGATAATAAATAAGATATAATTCTGGGGGGAAAACAGTGTTTGGCTCCCTAAACAAGGCTTGACAATATTTATTTTTTTTCCTCAAATTGTCCTTCCAATGGATGTTTGATGCTGCTTCTGTGTGGGGGTGAGATGGATGTGGTTTGTGGCAATTCTTACACCCTGATCCCTTTGTCCTGCTAACAGGGTACCTGCCTGGAGCAGCCCACAGCTCTCCTCCAGCCCATTGAAAACACAGCACAGGGTGGCTGGGGCACCTCTGAACAAACTGGTTATCCCACCTGGATTAGAGTTCCTGGATCTCCTGGTGTAGACATAGCCTGAGGGAACTGGTGGGGATACAGAAGGCAAAGTAGCTCCAGCTGGTTTTCAAAAAATTTCTTTGAATGTGCATTGAGAAGGGTCCACATGTCCTCAGTTGTTTTCAACCTATTCAACTATGTTCAACCTATTTCAACCTATCTCCTGGTTATAATACCTTATAAAAGTTTTTCAGCATATGAGCTTTTGCCACGTCTTACTACTGTTATTTCTAACCTCAATCACCTATGTTTTTCCCCATAGTCCTACTACAATACATCTTTCACAGTTCTAATTCCCTAAAATATCTAGTCTTTTTACAAGACCATATTTTAAAACTCATTAAAACTTATTTCTAGTTCAGTCTCTCTCTCAACAATATCATCTCTATTCCATGGCCTTCCTAAATCAGCACACCTTATCTCAGTGTTTACATACATGTATAAAAAACTGTGTGATCTTTCCATCAGGTTTTAAGAATTCTTCACAAATCCATTTCTCACACTCACTTAAACATATCTGCTCTTTTTTGCCCTAGCTGTCCCTTTCTGAGAAAGGCATCCAAACAACATGGAGATCCAAGTTCCTACTTTACCTACAGATTATTCTTCTAAATAAGGGTTTGGGCATACAAGGCAGGATCAAGTGTTAGAACTGTAGGATCAATTGTTATAATGTGTAATGGTGAAATCATTTTTGTCTGGCCCTCTTCCACAGATTTTACTGGTTTTCTCTTTTACTCTGCTCTTGTCACTGCTGCTCCCCAGCAAGGGTCACCAGCAGGCTGCAAATCCTCACAGGCTTCTCCCCCCACATTTCCTCATGTGTCCTCCCCTAGCAGTTGTCACTCTTTCCTAAGAGAACTCATACACAGCATCTGCTTTGTCTTCAAGGAAAGCCTTTGGCATACAGGCAGGTGAAGTATGATCCAAAATCCCTAAGAGCCAGTGCAGATCTTTCCCCTGAGTTCAGTGAGCTTTGGATTGTGCCCTAATGGAATGAAAACTTGGCAGAAGAATGAACAGACTAGCTGTGACTTAAGTCAGGGAAAAAGATTTCAGCAAAGCAGTGGTGGCTGGAAAAGCTGGAGCTGAGTGCAAGGGGCCAAGCACAGGAAGGAACAGAGAGGTCAGCACTGTGCCCAGAAAAACACTGGTAATGACAGGAGTTCTCTGGCAGAGTTATGGGCTTGTTCAGTCAGTTCAAAATGACAATCCACCTCTGAGGTGTTCAGCTTTCAGCCTGCAGCAAGGCTGGGTGTGTTTGTAATTCCCCTCCGTTAATGGTGATCATTTGAAAAATTCATCATCACACTTTCTCACTTTGGAATCAGTGCAGCTTTTAAGTAAGACCTGTGAAAACCTTATCCACAAAAGGAAAAATAAAAGGTCAGATTATAGTAAATATATTTTTTAAAATAAAGCTTTTGGATGATGATGTATGTAGTTAACCTCACCCAAATATTCACCCCAAAAGGAACCAATCATATTATAGGCAGCCTAACCTATCCCCTCCTGCACAAACTAGTGTTTAAAGAGAAAATGTCTAATATTTTTAATTTCCCCTCTTCAAAAGGGAAGCCCTTTATTTTACCACCAGATTGACCTCATGGTGTACTCAAGGCTGATCTGCCTTAAGTAATGTTACAAATTTAATCTAACAAATGTAATAAAATTTAAACTTAACAAATGTAATCACAATTCATCTCAAGCTCCTCTTTTCTTGTCTTCCTTCCTTGTCCTCCCTACCCTGTCATCTGGATCATTCTGAGTTTTTCCTCCCAGAATATTTTGCTACTCCTAAAGGCTTAGACAGATGAGAGTTTGTGGTTAAAGAAATTCCATGTATTCACTGGGGATCGATGAAAGCTTATATGGAGCTATCAGTTGTCAGGGATAACTGGTAACATTCTTGTGAGGGGAAAGGGTAGCAAAAGCTATTGAAGAGTCTTTGGGTTAAAAAAATTGGAATGTGATTCATAAATCTGCCATCCATCATCTTCAGTTCCCTGTCTCAAGGCTCACAGCAGCCTTTAGAGGCTCCTTGACGATGAGGTCAGGACACAGTGCTGGGTATGGGACTTTGGCACCCAATTTCTGTCAGTGCCATCAGAAGCTGTAAAGTTCTGTGTGTTCATGGTGATAAGGGGCACTTTGCTCTTCTATGGAAATAATCTCCATTTTCTCTGAGACCAAATGCTCTAGAAAGAGGAGAAAACACTCATGATTTCATGTAAACTCCTCACAAAATATCATTATTTTCAAGGTTCCACGCACAGCACAGGTATTGAATTAAATATGTTGGAGTTTTGCTGTGAGTAACTTCAATTCCTGGTTGAATTCCAGGTTCCCATTCAGGAAAGTGATCTCACATTGGAATGGACTTGAGCCATGTACTTTTTGGACTTTTGCAGCAGTATGAAGACTTGCCCCAAAAATACAGCAATAAGGGGAATCTTCCTTTGCATTTGAAACACAGTGTAACATGTATGGTGCACATTCCCATAAATAACCAGAAAAAATGGAGTTCCTCTGAGTCCAAACAAAGATATGAGACTTAGGAGATAGAAACACATCCAGAATCACACATCTGGAGTTGAATTCCTAGGAACAGTTTTAGAATTTAAAAGTTGCATTTGAGTGTCTGCAATTTTCCATGCTTTTCTCTGTTTTTTTTCCCCACTATTTTCTTGCTTTTAGTTACAGTTACACTTTCTTTGATCAATCCTGTCCCTATGTGCTTGCTCACCAGAGGAATGGGATCAGTCTTGGAGGAGAGCCTTTCTCCAGCCCCTCAGGAGCTCTCCCCTCCATGCTCTCACCTGTGAGGTATTCCCAGGTTAGTGCTCAAAAAGGGACCATTCTGAAGCTCTGATTTAGAAACCTGAATCATCCTTTGGTTCCAAAGTTTTCACAAGGCAGGTCAGCTGCCTTCTATTGGCTTTTGAAGCAAAATAAAATAGACCTCTCCAGTCCTTCAGTGGTACAGGAGGATTAAAGTTGAGTGGGACATGTCAGTGCTGGTGCAGCCACATCTCCACTGCCTTCATTGGCACGAAGGGACACAGCAGGAAAGTGTTCCTGCTCCTGTGCACGTGATCAGGGCTGCCTTGGCCAGGTGGGAAGATGCTGGGCACTTCAGGTATGTTTGCAGACAGTGGGGAACTGACTTTCACATGACATCAAAGCTGGAGTCTAAATCTGCTGGTTTCAAGGTGAATTCCAGCTCTTCAGCAATGCTGCAGCTTCCCAGGGGCACTCCCTGCTTCTGAGAGGAAGGGGGGCAGGCCCTTCCATAGTGCAGAGGTCTCTGCTGTGCATCAGAACTAACTGCCAAGGGGAAAATCCTGAGGTGGGTCCTGAAAATGTCTGAACTGACAGCTGAGACTCAGGCGTAGCTGTCCTATCTGACAGAGCAGTTCTGTCCTTTGATGTTCCTGTGCTTGATTGCAGAGGACTGTGCAGCAAGGACAGCAGAGGCTCCAGCTGTCAGAAATATT
Source organism: Lonchura striata (assembly GCF_050655825.1). Lineage (NCBI taxonomy): Eukaryota > Metazoa > Chordata > Aves > Passeriformes > Estrildidae > Lonchura > Lonchura striata. The sequence continues at coordinate 4,987,561 of NC_140711.1, forward strand.
TAAAGATCTCTTGAGAAGGAGGTGAGCTTTGCAGGATATGGAGGAGACCAAAACCAGGCATAGCACCTGGAGGGAGACCTGAGGAGGACATCTACCTGTCAGATGCAGCCATAAAGAGAAATTCCCAGGTGTCTTTAATTAAACCTCTTCCTGTCCCAACAGAGGGCAATGGGTCCCATGGCAGTAACAGGAGGGAAGTAAGTCAGTGCCTCTGCTGTTGATTTAGTGTCCTCCTGGGACAGACAGACAATATCACTGTGCATGGCTTGATAACAGGGATCATCCCACGAGGAGTTTCTGGTTCTTCACAGTATCTCTGAAAGTAAAAGTGCCCTGAGCCTCATCCAGAGGCCCTGGAGCATCCCCTGAGCAAAGAGGACAGGAACTGCTCAGCCCCAGCTGGTACCTGCTACCAAAGGTCTGTCAAGCAGTGATGGAAAAACCATGCAGCATCTGCTCTCCAGAGTAGAACCGTGCTTGAGAGCCGCAGTGTGCAAGGGCTGGAATCTTTTGGTTAAAACATATGTTGCAAGAAATGAGCAAAAGCTAAAGTAAACAGTTTACACAGAGGTAAAGCATCTGCTGATTGCTGCTATACACAGGCAAAATGAGGCTCTGTTTGAAAATGGCCTCATTTTGCTCTTGGTGCCTTTTTTTGTACAGTGGAATAACTGACGCCTCAACAGGCAGCAAGCCCCATTACTTATGTTTCCACTGTGCATTTTCTTTCCCAAACAATGTTTGCTGCCCCAAGAGCCTAATTATCACCTAAGAGATGTTAACAGCCAGATCATTGGAACTTGGAAAAGGTTTTGATCAAATACAAGCAAGATGTAGTTTGTATTTTGGTGCCCTGTATTCCAGGAGCAGCTGGTCTCCTGAGGTAGGAAAGTGTGGACTAAGTTAATGAATTTAAATACGCTTCTGTTAGATCTTTTAGTCATTAATGTAATTGCATCTGGTAGTCCTTTTGATTTTTAAATATAGAGGATGTGATTGGATTTCTTTTTCCTTTTTTTTCAAATCTGTCACTGCTGTTCCTTCCTTTGTGGAATTCTCCAGAAGGACCTCCTTGTCTTCTCAGAGTGAATCTTTACTGTATTAATTATTTCACTATTAATTTTCTGCATTAGCAGACCCCTTCTGTCCCTCTCCACAACTGCTTCTGCCTTTTTTGTGTGTGTCATAAGGAGCACACACATGTAGTAACAGGCACACCAAGCCTGAGCATGGAGTGGGAGGAATTTACCTTTGGAATTCACCTCTGATGCATACATACCTTTCGTGCCAGCTCTGGCACTTGTCTCCAGGCTGACTGGAATAACAGGATGCACAAGCATCAGCCCAGCTTTCAGAAAGATTAACAAGAGAAGTTTGAAGCCCAATATTCGTGTCCCACCAGTGACAGAGACTGTTTCTAGTGTTTGAGCTAACTGGTAATAAAAAACATCACCAGGTTAAATGGAGCAGACAAAGGAAGCAGGGCTGGCAGTTCTGTGATGCTGAAAGCTTTCCAGATCTCTTGCTTTTGCACATATCCTCTCTTTAGGATGAAAAAAAAATGCAATACACCGAGCTGAGATCCCCCAGAGTATTGAAAGAAATTGATTGCAATGGCCCTGCTACCTTCCAGCTCCCATTGGCAAAATATTCAAAGAAAAGATAAATTATTATGTGAAGAGACAGGCAGGGGATTGAATGACTCGAAGCTGTGGGATATGGAGCCTCACATAACAAGATCACCAGCTCTTATTCACCCCAGGCTGGTGGTACCTGAAAGCCTCTCCAAGCTCAGCAGTTTGCCAGAGTATCTGAAAGAGCTAATGGCCCCAGCCCAGCAGATCCCAGTGGGCAGAGACTGAGCACAGCATGCTCCAGGGATGTGGATTGCCACACACCTACTTCAGAATTTACCAAACACAAGAAAGTTTTTCTCCATGATAATTGTTTTCACAGGGAGACTGAGCACATGCCTGCACTCAAACTGTGGTTATTTCAGTGGAGCTGTGCTGATAAACCCTTTTTGGGAAGGAGCTCACACTGGCAAGGATCCTCTGCTCCATAATTTAACCCATTTCCCCAGACAGAATAAGCCATACCCACCACCACATGGATATTGCTACCCACAACTTTTTGCTGGCATTGCTATTTGACTGGCAATGTTCTTTTATTATTCACTTCTCACACTGCAGCTATGCCAGCAAAACTCTTCCATGCTACCTGAACTTATGAGGGAGAAAACACCTGTGTACATCTTTTAAATGTGGCGTTTCTCAGTCAGGCCTGAAGCAGAGACTTAAGCAAAAGGCTCAGTAGGTGCAGAATTACAAGCTCCCGAGGCAAACCATGGTGCTGCGTGTTCTGGTGCCGCATCCCCTGCAGGCAGAGGGCATGGGAGGCAGCAGGGAATGGCTGGGACACTGAAGGTGTAAAAGCCCGGGGCAGGTGCTGTCAGAGCCTCGGGAGGAAGGCTGGGCAAGCAGAGGGTTGCTGCAGGAGGATGCTCTTTGCAGGATGCTGCAGGAGGATGCTGATGCAGGAGGATGCTCTTAGCAGGATGATGCAGGAGGATGCTGATGCAGGAGGATGCTCTTTGCAGGATGCTGCAGGAGGATGCTGATGCAGGAGGATGCTCTTTGCAGGATGCTGCAGGAGGATGCTGCAGGAGGATGCTCTTAGCAGGATGCTGCAGGAGGATGCTGATGCAGGAGGATGCTCTTAGCAGGATGCTGCAGGAGGATGCTGCAGGAGGATGCTGATGCAGGAGGATGCTCTTAGCAGGATGCTGCAGGAGGATGCTCTGTGCTGGCTCATCCCAGCAGAGGTGCAGGTGGTACCCACCCGGTGACTTCACGGGACTCCAGCGTGGCACACGGGCATCGCTGCCGCCAGTGGAGGGGGAAACAGCCCTAATTACCAGTTCCCGGCAATTAAATGGGATTTAGAGAGCAAGACACGGCAAATCCCAGCAGAAGTGCTGGCGGGAGGAGCTGCTGTCCCTCCCATGGCAGGCAGGTGCCATCTAGTGGGAATGGGACACGGCCGGGTCCCCCTGCCCCGGGGCATTCCCCGGCTGCAGCAGGAGCAGCACGGTCCCACCGAGCACTTCTGTGGGTTTCTTTGGGCAGAAGGCTTTTCCAAGTAGAAAGCAGCACTTTGGGAGATGCAGCATACGCTTTTAAGCACATAATTAGGCCTACCTGCAGTAGAGCTGCAGAGGAATTTGGCAGCATTTCTGCCAGCTGGAACACCTCTGGAGTCCTTCACGTGGGAGATGGGGGAATAATGTTGGCCTGTATTTAAACAAAAAAAAGTCTTTCAAGGATCTGTTAATCTAAAAATCAGATTTTTAAAATCACATTCAGCACATTGCTGCTTTTCTGGTATTCACAAGTGCTCCTGCTAACCACAGGGCAAGGAATCCCATTAAGCACCCTTAGAAGAACCCAAGGTTTGTCATGGCCAAATATCCCGTCTTCACAATGCAGGGGTGCTGTCTGTGAAATACCCACTTGATATTTCATAACTTTTTCAGCCTTACAATGCACAGGTCTGAGGGATCACCCAGCAGAGAAATCCTGAGGCTGCTGACGTTTTGTAGCCTCAAATGTGCATGTGAAGCCCCAAACCACGAGGCTGATTTGTGCTTCCTGTGCGTGCAGCTGAGGGGAAACAAGAGGGTTCCTGTGATTAGAAATAGCTTTGCTGTTCTTGCACCTCTCTCAGCAGTGCCAGGGGCAGGTCACTGTCAGAGACAGGATGCTGGCTGGCCAGGACAGATCAGTGATGGATTTGGAGCAGCCCTTTCCAGCACTGCTCAGTTAATGAGTTTTGCAGTCTTTGTTAGCTTCCTCAGCATGGAGATTCACTTAGGGGAGAGATTGTTTCTTTGAGCTAGACCATCACTCTGACAATTCCTGTTGGGTTTGTCTGTGTGCCTGCTCCAAATGAACAGTGGCTGCTGAGGCTGCAGGGAGCACTCGAGCTGTTTGGGATAAAATACCCACACTCTTTGCTTTGCATGTTGCATATTCTCCTTTTCTTTAGCAAGCAGTTTTAACCAAAGTGTTAATTGCAAGCCAGCTAACTCTGCATTGTTTCCAGGCTAAAGCAAAAGGAGTTCAAACCCAGAATCAACCTTCTGTTTTCAGATCAATAATTTGTGAGCAATGAATAATGATGGCCATGCAGTTTCCCGTGGTGCTGTGGGGCAGGGCTGGTGTTGGTTACAGAGAATATAATGAGCAGCCCTCTGTCTTCATGGGGTGAGCCCCTCCTGCCCAGCCTGGCTCTGGTGGTGATTTTAAGAGCAAAATCCCAGCAATTCTTTCCTTGGGGCTGACTGGAGGCAGTGCCACATGCAGAATTTGGGCTTCTTGATGCTGGCAAGGCCTGAGATTTCACTGCACACCCTTTGATGGATTTGTTGCATAGAGCTTTCAGTAATGTCTTGATTTCCCAGGAAATGATGTGTTTCAGACAGAAACCAGGCAGCTTGTTACTCCTGCCAGCTGGCAGGGGGGTGGGTGTGTGCATATAGATATTTGGTGTTTAATAATTGAAACTGGATGTATCAAGGTTGGCAGCATGTCTTTCAGCTTTAAAGACAGGGTATTGTTAGAGGAAAATGGGATGTTTTTTTGTGCCCAAGACAAATTTTTCTTCCCCAGCTAATCTTGGTGTCTGCAGCTGCTGTGTCAATATCTCCTCCTGAAAGGCAGGGAATGAACTTCTGAACATCTGTAACAGCTACATTAAGTGGTGTGGTTTATTGTAGAATTATGGATGATGATGGCTGGGTTACTAAACTGTAAATCAGTCAAAGCATTTTGATGATATTCTAGATCATGAGAAAGAGACTCATGCAGGAAGAGACAGTGATTTATTGCACCAACTGGTAACACATTCAGCCCCAGTCATTTTTATTTATCATTACTTTGAAAAGATTTCAACCCTTCATTAAAGCACATTAAAAAAATCTGTAATGGTGATAAAGTTTTGCTGTAATGAAAATTGACACTCCTGAACTGTGATTTCTGGTGATAGGAAAGTGAAGAATAAGGAACTTAAGATACACAAACTTCACACTGAATTAGTCGAACAATCGCCTTTGTTTAATTGTCTTTTACGAGCAAATGAGGGGAGCTTTTCTCTTTTCATCCTTAAATCTGTTCCTTTGAAAGCATCTCAAACTATCTGTAGTTTTGAGCCATGGAACCCGGGATTTTGAATGCTTAGCAAGTCATCCATTTCTGAGGCATTAGCAACACAGACAGGATTTATTTCAATCTCTGCATATGATTCTTTGATCTGGGGCTTACTTAAGTGCATTCCAGCGCAATTAATTAGGAAAACAGTATAAGACAGTGGCAACTCCAAGTGATCTTAAATGTAAAAGTGACTGATTAGTAGCTCTGCTTTCTTGAGGATTATCTTTTGCTGCTTAACAACATCTGCTATTCCTGAGCAAGGGAGAGTCAGTTAATTGAGGAGAGGGAGCTTTGGTGCTCTTTGTAAGCCACTAGCATGACTATTCACAAGAAAATCCATGTGGGAACCTCCCCCAGCACTGATTTTAAGAAGGAGCTGGGTAAATGGGATTAGGACCAGTCCCCTACCTGATGCTGTGAGGTGTGTGGCAGGATGCAGCTCACACTGACTGCTTTGCAGGGCAGCACTTGTTCCCTTTTCCTGGCAGCCCTGTGTGGCTTGCAGAGCTCCTTGGAATCCAATCCTTGCACTGGGCCTGCTTTCAGGGATGGGTTCTACTGCTGTTTGTATTTTCTTCCTTAGAAAGTCTTGCTTCTGGATGTTGGCTGACTGGCTGAAAGTTACACTGTTCACTTGTATGTTCAGGATGTGTCAGTCTGGTTTAAAAATCCTCTGCATCTCCATTCTGTTTCCAGAGTCTTCCTACTCAGATCAATAAAAGTGGCCATCTATCAGGTTTTGATTGGAACAGGATTGATCAGTAAGCAGCTCCAGGGTGCAGTGCTGCAGCTGCAGCTGCCTGACACAGATATTGCCTCCCTTGGCCAAGGAATTCAATTGTCCTGCACAAGCGATCAATATCTGCTCCTCTGACTGCTCTTGCTCCCTTCATCTTCCTCTATAGTTTCTTTATAATTTCATCTTCCTCAAGGAGCCATACTTCCTGTCTGTCATGCTGTTGCATTTTCCTTGAATCTTCTTTGAATCTCACAGCCAGTGAAGCTCTGTGATTCACAGAAGAGAAGCTGACTTGCAGTTCAAAAGAAAATGCAAATTCTAGTCTATCTGCTTTATTTACAGCTCTTTCAAATAAATATCTTTCCATATTTCATAGTTACTTCAGCTTTGTCTTTGCTCTAGATCAGCTTGCTTCTGGTTTTCTTTTTTCTGTTTGGCAATATCCCGGTCATTCTTTCTTCTGCATCCTGAAGTCTGCAGGCATCAGATGCAGAAATAATGCTTTATCAGTTAAAGTATTCACTTCTTTTATTCCTTGCATCCATCTTGACACCTGGGGAGGCTAAATCCATGGCATTGTCTCTCTTCCCAGGACAAAGCATGAAGCTCCAGAGATTTCTGTGCAGAGCCAGTGCAGCTCAGCCCCAATGACACAGACTTGGCTGCCTGCACTGGCAGTGTGTTAGGGGACAGCACTTATTCCCTGGAGCTGGAATGAGGCCCCAAATGCTTTCCACTGATCTAGTGGTGGGGTGAAAACTGCTATCCTCTGCTACATGTGCAGTGGACATTGATCTCTGGCACAGAGATGAAAAGTTCAGTGTCTCATTGCAAATGTGTCATTACTCTTCAGGGATTGATTTGTTACTTGCTTGGTTCTAAAGTGGCCACACACAGGAAGATACTTAAAAAAAAAAAAAAAAAAAAAAAAAAAAAAAAAAAAAAGGGATATAGAACCTTTCTAGCAAAGATTTTCTAGCAAATATGTGTGTAATGTGTTACTGATTTCTCTGTGTTTTGTAATGCCAAAATCAATGTAACTGAAAGTCTCTGTGACAGAACCAGTAAGTGGAGTGAAAATTTTTCTTTCAGAGAATGGCCATGTTTTTCCCTCCTGAAACTTCCTACCTTGCTGACAGCAGGGGCAATAATAGAAGCACAGGAATGCAAAGAATAAGCACAGGTTGCAGTCCACCTTTCTGCCATCTGTTCCCTGCCAGCACTGATGTAATCCCTCTAGCACTGAAACTTCCCTCTGCCATCTGTCAGCATTCCCCACTATCGATTAGGGGGGTGGCTGAGGTCACTTAGGAATCACAACAACCCTCCCAAAACTCAGGAAAAGTACTAAATCAAAGGAATTTGATTTGTAACTTGCTGTCATTTTTGGTGCCTTGCTGCAGCAGAAGACAGCAGTCAACACTTCCTAAGCTCCTCACATGAGGAAAGTTATGGCAAAAGAAAGCGCTTGTTTATAAACGGTGCAAGTAACATAAGCTTTTAATGGGTCCTGGAGGAGTCCAAGGCTCCAGAGGGCTCTGGAATGCCTTTCTCTCCACCCCCATTTGCTCCCCTCACCCTGACCCCCACGTTTTTTTCCAAGCCTTTGTCCAATTTTCATCATATCTGTCATTTTGAAAAATGAGCTGGTCGTTCACTCCTAAGGTTCATAGCATGCCATGTATCTTTTTTTAGATTAACTTGTTTGCAAAGAGACAGTTCAACAGGAAATTCTTGTGCTTACACAGCAGTGCAATTTTTATGAAAAGCAGAGATGTTGTTAGAACTCATTATCTGTGTCTATTCTGCTAATTGGATATAAAAAAGTTGTGAGACACGAGGATGATAGGACCACAGTTGCTTCCTGGAGAGAAGCCTGTTAGTACATTGCTAACAAATCTGGACTGGGGCTGAGTGTGTAACAGTGTAGTATGAGCACAGTGAGCACCAGCATTGCACATCACTGAGATCTGAGTTAAAAGGGCACCTCATTTCATTTATGGAGATAAATGGAGATAGTGGTCCTGAAAGTGTCCATTTCTGGTGGTTTCAGAGAAATTCATGCCCAGCCATAGCTACCTTGATGCTCCATTTGATCCCAGACATAAAATGCTCCCTTGCATCATCCTGCATATCAATCAGGATGGAGCAGCCTGTATCATTCTGCCACTCCCAACATGGTGTCAAGGCTCCATGTGCCCTCCCAGCTTTGTGACAAACCAGGTCTCGAACAATCCCTGTGCCCTTGGGGCTGACTTACATCCCTTGTGCCTCCACTGCAGCTCTGCTGCCTTTGCCAGTATATTCCAGGAGGAATATCTGTGTTACAGGAGCACAATACTGTTCTAACTATTACTTTGCAGACCTACCTTTCTTTGTAGGTCAGCTTTAAATAGGCACCTCGCCCTGTGTGCAGGCACACAGCATCACTGCTCCTGCAGATCCCAAAATCGAGTGTAGTGCTGCAGTGTGGCTGGATCAAGCACACAGACTGACCTTTTCCTGCATTTCATGTCTTCAGTTCTCTTCCCCACCAGTCTGGAGAAGCCTTGCAGTTGTGTTTGACTGTCTCTGGTGTTTTTAAGCCAGCCCATGCATGGCTTGGAACCCCAAAAGGCAGCTTTTGTTTTGAGTGGATGGAGGGGTGGGTGTTTCTCCAGTGAAATCCTGAGCTGCTGCTTGCTCCTTTGTCTGCTTTCTTGCTGTCAGACTCTGTTCTGCTTGCACCCAGGTCCAGCACACAGGATCTGCTCTCCAGGCAGGCTCTGCGGTGGGATCATCACGCTGTGCTGACAGGCTGCATCCCCAGGACTGCAGAGCATCCCAAGTGGCCCACATTTTATAAAATGCACGGGTGAAAAGAGAGAAGTGTGGTTCTTCTCATCTGCCTCAGGCTCCTGGAGCAGCCTGAGCGCTGCTTCAGGGCTGGCTCTGAATTGGCCCATGGTGAAATCAGCCCCCAGGATGATTTCAGCCCCCAGCATGATCCTCCCTGAGTGAGGATCTGGAGGGTGAGCACAGCCCATGTGAGGGTTGGCTGTTGTTACATTTCCAAATGTCCTGTCTTTTAATACAGCCAAGTCCCAAGAGCAGAGACCATCAGGCAAAACAAACACAATTATGCAAAACAAACCTGGTTCCCAAAGCAAGCACTGACAGCCCCTCCTTTCCTGGCAAAGGAAATCACTGCTGAAGGTGTTTACCCAAACTGAGAGCTGGAGAATTGGGTTTGCTATTCAGTTGCTTGGCTTTTGGGGTTTTGTGTTGCAATCTTTATTTAAACATAGAGGACAGAAAAGACATTTGTTTTGTTTGTTTGTTTGGGGTTTTCTTTCAGTTCCTATGACTTTTAAAGGAATGAAGAGTTTATTGTGTGTGAAATGCAGGAAGAGTCTAAATGAACAACAGATGAGGGGAAATAGACTGAGGAAAATTAGGGCTGTTTGCTACCAAAGGAAGTAATCATTGTACATATATTAAATTCCAATCTCTAACTGAGAATGTGCTTGTTATGCAAGAAACCTGACTGTAAGGAAAACAGGGAACTATGTGGAGTCTTTACAAGGTGGGGCTTTAAAAGTGGTAAGTATGGGTTTGGTAAATAAGGCAGGAGGCAGCTTTTACTGAAACCAGTGGTGGCTGGAGAGTCACCCAGTTTCCCATCATAGCAAAAGGTTATTTTCTGTGCAGAAGGGGGAAACTGTTCTCATACACCTGCTATTTGTAGGTAACATTTAGTGTGACTTTATAACGATAATGTAAATTCTGTCTGGACTTTTATCTGCCACATTCTCAGCTCATCCATCATTAGAGACACCTGATTCACCTATGACTTACCTGTAAGTCCCTGCTGGCCTGTTCCTTAAGGATAGTCTGCTCATTATCAGGGAGTTAACCCTTACCTGGCCATCCCCTTCGGTGTTCCAGCCAAGGGAGGGTTTAGGTGATGGCAAGGGGTGCTGAGGGCTTCTTCTTCCCTTGGTCCTGCAGACTAACAGCAGGGCAGGTGCACGAGTGCATTTCACTGCTGGAAGGCAAAAGCAGTGGTTCTTTCAGTGATAAACTGCTTACAGTGAGAGCCAGTGCAAATGGAATAAAGACTCTCACCAGGGATTTGTGGAGTGTGCAGTACATGGGCTTGACTTACAGGGTTGCCTTAAATCAGCCACAGATTTGACATTGCTAAATCTTTAAACAAAATACAGTGTTCCTCATTATTGCAAGATGGTAGACCCCCTGCTCAGTTAATTCCGCAAAAATATAGGATGATTTTTTAATTTTTTTTTTTTTTCTTTTAGCAGTAGAAAAATTGTAGCCTGGGGGAATGTTGCTTTGACAGATTGGGGTTATATGGCTGAGGCTGACCTATGCAGCTTCCTTCCCCTTCCCCCTCCTGGCAGGCAGATGAAGCATTTATGATTGCAAGTGGCTAGCTGTATTTTGTTCTTTATCTGATGGAAGGCCACCACAGTAATCAAAAAGGACTTGTTACATATTTTGCTTTTCCTGGGAGGAATGCTTGAAAGCTCAGTAAAGAACCTGTAAAAAATTTAAAATAAAAAAAAATTGGCCATGTGGGAGGAAGCATTTAAGCACAGGAAAGAACAGGGAATTGCACAGTCAAATAAGCAGTTCTTGGCAGAATTTAGAGACCAGCAGCAGTAAGAAGGATGCATTGGCACGTAAAAAAGAGTGGAAATTAACTGAAGAGAAATGGTAGCATCATATTTAGAATCTGTCACTTTATCAGAATTATCTTGACTGGTTATTAGCAAAAGAGAAGGAATTGAGTTTTTTAGAGGAAGAAGGGTTTCATTTCCCCTTCATTAGCTGAGGAACCTGCTGACAGGAATTAAGACAGAATATTGCTAACTGGCAGCTTCAACCATGTAAGAAAGGGTTATTTTTAACCCTGAGCTGCTCATGACTGCATTTGCAGCATGGCCCTGCTTAAAAACAACCAAAACTCTGCTGGCAAAACTAAGGCTGCTTTGTGCTGCTGTGTGAGAATGGGAAGGAGAGGTCTGGGTGGGAATCCTGTGGGCAGTAGTGCCTCTGATGCTTGTGTGATGAAAATATGCCTCCAGTTCACCATTGTCCTCTGACCTCAATCCAGGCTGAAACAGGGGCTTTGCATAATCGTGCAAGGAGACAGCTCCTGCTCCAAAAGATGTTATGTTTTCAATTTTCAAAACAGACAAAGGAGACATTGTCAGCCCTTCACACATGGGAAACAGGCAGGGAGAGAGAGATTTGTCTGGGGCAAATGGGCTAATTTTGACAGAATGGGCACTTAAAGTGAAGTTTCCTGAATTCATTTGTGTATTATGACCACAAGGTTGGCCTTCCTTTCTGATGCTGGATTTTGTTCTTCCTGAAACTTCAGTTCAGGTACAGGGTTGATCAAAACCATTCCTTTGTTCTGTTTAATAAATATGCCAGGGATTCTTTCCTTGGGCACTGTGCAGCTTGCATGCAGGTCTGAGGTGAGCTCTGCAAATGCCTCAGAGGTGGATTTTCAGGTGGATTTCCATGTTGGGACTGCCAGGAGCAGCAATGCAAGGAAAGGCAGAGGTGTGACTTTGTCTTGTCCTTGTGCCCCTGGGGATCACAGCCCCGTGGGTGTGTAGAAGGGGTCCTCCAAGAGCAGTAATGCTGTTCTGCTCAGCTTCACATGGGAGGAAAAATCTTACTAACTCCAGTGTCCATTTGTCTTGCTCAAGCTCATTAAGTCCAGAAAGGCCAGTGAGATATGACACTGCATGACCAAAGTGGGGCTTTTTTATGAGGCACGATTGAGTGGAACCATCTGGGCTAGGAGAAGACCACACTTCTGAAATGAGCCTTTAGGAACACTAAAGTTAAGTGGCTGTCTGGGGCACCATGCTGAATGAAGGGCACTCACAGCTGCATGGGTTTTATGGGTTTATTTTATCTCTGATGACAAAAAAAAAGGTACTAGTCATGTGGTTCCTCATGGATTTCAAGCCACTGTTAAAGAGTGGCATTGCCTGTGTTCTAGCCATGCTGGAACAGAGTTCCCAGCTTGCTGACTGCTCATGGACAATGATTTACAGTTACCTAATTTTTCTCTAAACTTAAAGGCAATCCCAAGTTATACTTCAAGAACAGAAACTTCAGTAAGTTCCTCAAGTGAACACTTGCACAGTCATCCCTGCAATACCCAAGTGGCTCACCCCTGTGGCTCCTGAGGTCACAGTCCCTTGGAAGGTGTACTGCTCACATACCTGAGGGCTGAGGGAATCTGCTCTTCAGAAACCAACACCTTTCTAGAAAGCTAAACACAAGCATGACTTGGGAGCATGACTTTCACTATGTCAATGGTGCATCTCAACTTAGGCAGTTAAAACTGTTCTTTTGTTTTAAAGTCTCTGCTTAGTTTTGTTTGTTAGGGTTGTTGTTTGGTGGGTTGTTTTTTTTTTTATTTTGTTATGGATTTTTTGTTCTTGGGGTTTGGCTTTTTTGTTTGTTTGTTTGTTTGTTTGCTTGAGGTTTTGGGGTTTTTTAAATTTTTATTTTATTTTATTTTATTTATGCCCCATTGGGGCATCTTCCTTAAGTACTTCCAGGGGCCTGGTTCCAGTTTCCAAAGATGAATCTGATTTCTGTGTTAGGAGGGGAACTCTTTCCTTCAAGCACTCTTCTGTGTGATAGACCTGGAAAGGGGCAAATTGAATTCAGTAGAATTTCTAAAATTGTAACCTATTTCCTATGCTTTTTATTCATTGAGATGAATCTCTGAGAAAGATCACTCATGGTAAAATATTTATCAGGGTATTACATCAACTAAGGTAATGTAATAGCTCTTATAGTGCAGGTGTGAAGAAAAGTTCTTGTTCCTTAAACTTTCTCCAATCCATGTCCTGTTCAATGTATCTGTTTCAGTGGACTCCAGAAGCTTTGCATGATATTTATTAATCTGATTTACTAACAGTCTCCTAAACTTTAAACAGAGACACAGAGAGAAGATAAGCTGGACTCAGCCTTGCAGGAATCAGATTCATGCCAACTCTGCCACTTCTATTTGACTTTATGCACATCATTTAATATTTGTGGTTCCCCTGTCTGCCAAATGCAGATACCAGTTCTTTTTTTTTCCCTATCCATACTTGTATAGGTGGCATGTTTGGACAGGAATCAGCTCCTCCTTTGTCTGTGGTTACCTCACACACAAAAAGAGTCCCTAATCTTAGGGATCAGGGAGAAGCAACCTTCTAGTTGCTTCTGTAGCCACAAAATAATAAATGGCTTCGACCTGCTCAGTGAAAAATGCAACCTTTGGATTACATCAGTGAAAATAAAAATCCACTGCAGTTCACAAGTCAAAAACTGCTGATAGTGTTTAGCACCACTGTCTGTCATTGAACATCTGGCATTCATCACTGCTTTCCTTTTCTTTCCAGTGCTGTATTTTATCCCATCTATTGGAGGTTTCTTAGCTCAGTCTGTGTAAATTATGCCTGCCTCTCAGTACCAGGGTAGTGGAGTCACTAAAGGCTGCCAGGTAAAGGAAGGAAAAAGAGGTAGGCTTTTTTAAGTCTTTAAAAGAAAATGTCTGCTCCCCTTTCTCTCCCTGTCCCTGTACACAGACAGTACTGGACAGTGTTACTAGACAGTGAGATACTCCTGCTATTGAAAAGAGATGGAATAGTTTCCAAAAATAACAAATGTCTGTACCAGCCCTAGTTATGAGGGCAGAAAGCTGGAGAGGAATTGGAGCTGCAGTGGACATCCGCTGCCATTGTTGGAAAGACCAAAATTGAAGGGCTTTGGAACAGCCCTTCAGCAGGTTTATAATGAATTAGGAAAGCAAACATTACTTAATATGAGACTTCCTGGGCAATGGCTTTGATGTATTATTTTAAAACTAAATTGCTCTTATTGCAGGAATTTAAGTTATTAATAGGAAGAATAATACTGAAAGTGCTAGCAAAACAAGGGTCTGTTAAAATTGGATCAGACAGAATACTTCCATGTTTTTTTCCTCAAAAAACTGTTCACTGCCATCTCAGTGGCCATTCCATTCGGTGTCCCTGGACAGTGCTGGCCAGGCAGTGAGTTCTAGCAGCATTCTGAAGATGCATTTCTGATGGGGACATGAATCCTCCACCACCCTTGTGTGGAGCACTCCCAGCTGCATGTGTGTGTTGCCTGCCAAAGCCAGATGCTTCCATGTGTGCTCAGTGTCACAGCCCCATGCCCTGCAAGCACATGCCAGCTTTAGGAACTAGAGAAGGTATTTCCTCCTCCTGGAAACACAAAGACACCTCAGTCCCGTGCTGCTGGCAGTTAGGGAAGAAAAGCCCATTTCCCTCTGTGTGGAGAGGGCTGTTGCACACTGCCATCTCTGTCAATCCCAGAACTTCATGGGCTGAAGCCAGAGGGTCTCTGTAAGAGACAGCTGTCATGTTTTCAGTTCTGGGGACAGCTTGTATTGTTGAGGACTTCATTGTACTTAGAACAGCAAGAACGCCCCGTGTCATTATGTGTGTTCTTCCTGGCTGTCTTCTATTTAGTCTCGTGTCAAAAGTGTGTCTGAAGTTTGTTTGATTTAATGCCAGGTTGACTGAAATAGGAATAAATTATTGCTGGTTGTCAGCTCAGCCTTCTCTTTCTGCAAAGCATATTGTATACCTGATTTCCCATTGTTCTTCATTGATGTTCCTGTGGTTTTATCCTGCTACTCACTGCAGACTCCCAGATTTCAGCTCGGCAGCCAAATCAATCCAGCAGAGGATGTCCTGGTCAGCATCTGCGTGGAGTGGAGGTGACAGGCCCAGCTCACAGACAGAGCTGGGCTGTCCTTCAGAGCAGGTCCTGGCTGGCACAGCAGGCACACGGTGCTTGGTGGGAAAGGCCAGGCAGTGCCAGGAGCCACAGTTGCTCTCTGAAGTCAATGAACAGGTTCAGTCCTGGTGATTTGCTCTGACTTTATAGTCTGTTGCTGGGAATGGACATCCTGATGAAGGTGCTATTGCTTGGCAAGGCTAAAATGAGAAACACGGGTCTAAATTGCACAAATGGCTTTGCATGAGATATTGCAAGAAAAAAACTACCCACAAGTACAGTGGGGTGGATGATGTGATGTTGATTTACTCTCAGTTTTTTGCTGTCTGCTCTAGCTCTCTGCCTGCCAAGCATCTGTCCCATTGCTAGCAGCATATTTATGCTGTTTTCTCTTCTTCTTGTAGAAAATTTTACTACATCACGCTGCTGAGAGACCCCGTATCTCGTTACCTCAGCGAATGGCGTCACGTCCAACGAGGAGCTACTTGGAAGACATCCTTGCACATGTGTGATGGCAGGACACCAACTCCTGAGGAGCTGCCCTCGTGCTACGAGGGCACGGACTGGTCGGGCTGCACGCTGCAGGAGTTCATGGATTGCCCGTACAACCTGGCCAACAACCGCCAGGTGAGGATGTTGGCTGACTTGAGCCTGGTGGGCTGCTACAACATGTCCTTCATCCCAGAGAACAAGCGAGCGCAGATCCTGCTGGAGAGCGCCAAAAAAAACCTCAGAGACATGGCCTTCTTCGGCCTGACAGAGTTCCAGAGAAAGACTCAGTACCTGTTTGAGAGAACTTTCAACCTGAAGTTCATCCGGCCCTTCATGCAGTACAACAGCACGCGGGCGGGCGGGGTGGAGGTGGACAACGACACCATCCGCAGGATCGAGGAGCTCAATGACTTGGACATGCAGCTCTATGACTATGCAAAGGACCTCTTCCAGCAGCGCTACCAGTACAAGCGGCAGCTGGAGAGGATGGAGCAGAGGATAAAGAACCGGGAGGAGAGGCTCCTCCACCGGTCCAACGAAGCCCTTCCCAAGGAAGAGACCGAAGAGCAAGGACGTTTGCCCACCGAGGACTACATGAGCCATATTATAGAGAAGTGGTAGCCTAGGCAGACTTTTATATTAATGATATTCTAGGGTTTCCATATAAGAGATCGTGGAAGTAAAAATTACAAAAAAAAAACAAAAACAAAAAAAAAAACCTGACAAAAAATATTTTATTTAAAAACAAGTCTGTAAAACAGAAGATAGATTGCTTCCTTAAGCATAGGGTCTTTTTACTGTTTCTTACAAGACCGATGAGATTCTTAAAAAAAAACAATAAATACATAAAAATAAAAAAAGGGTCAACATTCTAATGCAGAGATAAAAAAATGCACAAATGCAATTACCCACGCATGAGGCCAAATACAGAATGTTTCTTATCCTCATGATTTTAACACAAATGGCAGAAGCAGGATTTTTAAAAATCTGTTTATCCCCTGAGCCTAATGATCTAAAGATACATAATTTAAAAACAAGGAAACAGAGGGCTTTTTTTGTGGGGGAGGTGGGATGGGAATTGCACTGTTTGTCAGTAACTGATAATGGTGACTAAGTTGAGGATGGGCCATCCTGTCAGGCTGGGATCTGAGCACACAGGCAGTAACAGCATTTCAGCTGGCAGCCACTGCCAGAAAGTAGAGCACCAGAAAAAAAAAGAAAAGAAAAAAAAACAGTCAGAGGATGAGAAACATTAAAGCAAATTGACTATGGCCTGGGAAATATACTTAGCACAGTGGTTCTGATTCATTGCACTGGTATCACATATACATATGCAGCTCCATCACAAAAATAATAAGGAATTCATACACAAAACACCCAGATTTGTTTCCCAGCCAGGTCCCAAAACAAGTTAAAAGCCAACCATAGACTCAAACCTGCATTCACTTGTTGTCCTGTCAGCTTACACCACTACTATTCAACCACTATCAGTATTGTGTGTTGACAGCACACGAAAACCATATCCTACATACTACCAAAAAAAAAAAAAAAAAGGAAGAAAAATTTAATTACTCCTTCATAAATCCGCACAAAATTCAGACCCTGCAATGGATAAATCACTAATGGGACTGTGACAAGGGGGTGATTTTGTTTTGTCTGTTGCTATGTGAAATACTGACCCAGAATAAGCATACAGACCTTCCCAAGCTGTATTATTTCAGTTATTTTTACTTGCTTTTATCAAGAGGTAATGGGCATCAGCCTGCTTCCAGTGAAGTCACTAGAACTGATACAAGTGGGAACAGGATGGGGCTCTCTTCCAGAGCTGTGAAAATTTCTGACTGTGGGTCTGAATTAATTATGAGACAGTGCACATTGTCTTTTGGCTGGGTGCCTGTTCTGCAGCCCTTACTTTAAATGAACAAGCTGTGTTCATAAAACTGGAAAGGAGAATCATGGATAGTGTTTTTTTAGTCTCAGACCACTCTCAAAGCAGAACTCTTTCAATGCTGTTTTTTAGGGCCTCATGTAAGTTTAATCCTCCAGTGTGGGGACAGTCTAACCAGGTTCTGCTTACTGACTTTTGAGTCATAGAACAACAATGACTTCTCTAATTCCTCTTTCCACTCACCAAATTAAAATATGGCTTACTTTTTTGCTGTTGCAAGCACTTCTTTGTTTGGCTGGAAGCATGGAAATGAGGCAGTTTTTGCCTGGTTCATGTCTCACTCTGTTATTTCTCAGCCTGTAAGACCTGAACCAGCTATTGTTTAGGGTAAACTCTGAACCAAATGGAATATGATTTTGATTTTCAAAGGCCATGTTAACTGCAAATCAAATATGCTATTGAAATCACTGGAGGAGAGGCAGAGAGCTGATGCATTCAACTTTAGCATGTCATTTTTACAGCATCCCTTTCCCATCACACAAATCCAGTGATGTGCTGCTTGGGTTGGATTTTAATCCTTTCTCTGCCTCTGTGTGCTGTTTCCAGCAGTTTCAAGTTCAGACTGAGTTTTGCAAAGATGGGATACACCTTGCTTTGGGAGACATTTTTCTCCTGAAGAATAAAGGCAGCTAAAAACTTGAGAAAACAAAAAGAGCACTTAAGGCTCAAACACATTCTGTTACAACCCTGAGCCAAAGTCCCCCAGGGTCACAGGATGTGTTTCCTGCTGATGTCAGGTGGATTTTGGTCAAGTCTGATCCTGCTGCTGCCAAGTGCACAAGCACACACTCACCTGTCAGCAGGCACAGCAGGACACTCTCACCACACATTTGTGGTACCAGTATGTGCTGGTGCTGTCCATGGCTTCTGTGCCAGTGCTTCTGCCACAGAATGGCTCCTGTTCCCAGAAATGTGTAGCCTGGCCATAGGCATTTCCTCCTGGGTGAAAATTGGGAAGCAAAATGAAGCAGTATTTGGTGGCTGGCTTGGGGGAAGAGAAGGTATTACAAGTCCACTTGTCCATCTCTGAATTCCAAGACTGGGAGAAGCTGTGCTTGCTGGTTGCCACACTTTTGCATTTTGCCGTAACTACAGGAAACATTTGTACTTTCAAAATGCAACTTTGCAGGCTGTTAACCCACAAAACCAGCACATGAGATACGAAAAGCAACTGTTCCACATGCACAGTTTCCACCTTTCCCCAAAAGCTTTTCAGGGTGTGTCCTGTGTCGTGGATCCATAACACACAAGGGGTTCCTGCAGCTAATCCCTGTTTGTGTCTCACTGCTGGGACTGTGGGACTCAGACCAGTGTTGTGATTAGGCTGTGTCTGCCTGAGCTGTTCCTGTGTTACAGGCTCTGAGTAACCAGCTGGATGTTAATGAATCTCTCTGCAGGGTTGTCTAAATCAGAAGCTGCCTCTGCCCTTAGAAGCATGTCAGTAGAAGACCTTGCTCCAACATTTTCTTTGTAATGGATTGCAGTAATAAGCAAAAAACCCTAAATTATATTGAAAACTGTCTTTATTAACAGTTTCATTTCAACCACAAAAGGAAGGCTGACCTCAGTACGGAGGCAGAAGTTTCTAGATTTAAATCCTGCACTCATGCAAATGCCTCAGTTTCTCCACCTCTACACTGGGAGTAATGAATTCACAGACTCTAAAAGGGTACTCCAAGGTATGAGAAGTATAGGGCACTTTGAAACAGATTCTGAGTAATAGAAATGAACAGAATCACCCCAAAGCCATCCCTCACCCTGGCTGCTGTGCTGCTCTGCTTCTGGCTGTTAATTTATTTTAAGTGCTGTGCACCAGAACGTGGGTTGCAGGACATAACTGGCACTGTCTTCTTCCTTCAGTGGGTGCAAAGGAACTTTTTTAACATAATGTGAATGTAGTTTTTTGTGATTTATATGTACCATACTTTGAAGTGGTACTGTTCTGTTCTTTTTAGGACTGATATTTTGATGCTACAATAACATGAAAAGTGTGTGTGTGTAGTTTTAAAGTGAATGGAGAACAACAGCTTTAAGGCACTCTGGCACTAGTGGCCAGATAGTATCTGCTCCTTTCTTCCAAAATGTTTTTCCTGTGACTTCCAGACACACCAAGAGTTTCTTCAGTACATGAAGTGATTTTTTTCAGGGGGTCTGTCAGTGCATCATGATCCAGGTCAGGTTAGGAGAGTGCTGGGAGCAGTGCAGGCAGGTGCTAGATTGGACTTCTCTCTTAGGGACTTTGTGACTTCTTAGGGCTAAGAAGTCAATTTGCTTTTAGTCACCTAAACAGTGTAAACATCACTGCTTTGGTAGGTGTTCTTGCTGAAGAAAACATTTTATTGCTGGTTTGTCTCATCCTAGTTAACTTTGTTGAAGGAGTTTGACTCATCCAAAGTTTTCCAGACAGTCAGGTGCCACCTTGTACCCTATCCAGGTTACAAAATGCAGGATTGACTGGTAAGGTTGCCAGCCCAGGCTGTCACAGGGTTCAAAGTCATAAACAAACAAACAAAAAAAAAAAGTCAGCAAAGGATCAGTGTGAATCTCTGGCTTGTCTGGATTTCTTCCTTTATGTCCAACATTTTGGAATAAATGAGGAGCACTTGGTGTTTTTGCACCCCACAGTCCCTTACTTGCTTACAAAACTGGGATGACAATTGAAGCAGCATAAGAAAGATCCCAATAAGGTTTTGAATCCTCTCTCCCAGGGCTTCCTCTTAGAGCAGAAAAGAGCAGTACAGTTGCTGAGAGTGTGACCAAGGCAGGAGGACTCCCCAGTGGCCACACAATTAGGAAGTTTTCCCTCTGAGCCAGTCAAGTCACTTCACAGGGAGCAGTGGGCAGCTCCAGAAGGTGATGATAGCATCACAGCACAGAGCCTGGCCGAGGCTCATAGTTGGGGTTAAAAGCATCTCTAGTGTCTCACTGGTGTTCAGAGTTCCCCAGACCCCCTCCTATCCTACAGGCTTCTCCAGTCAGCACAAAAAGGGATAGCAGTGCAGGAATTCATCACCCAGCCTGTGCTTAATGCTGTATTCCCTGAGCCAGAGCTTGGCATGCAGCTGACACTGTCTGCTGGACTCAAATCACAGGGCTGGCTGTGTTCTCTTTTGATTCTTCTTTTCACTTCCACTGACACTAGCAGCTCGTGTTCCAGAGGCAGAGGTGAGTGTGGCATTCACTGCCTGATCTGGAGCCTTCCAAGCCTTTGCAGCACAGGTCAGTGAGCAGCAGCTCAGGTCAGCCAGGGTACACAGTCCCAGCTATCCATGCCTGCTTCTTCTACCCCATCCACAGGAGCTCTGCCAGGGTGAATGCAGCCCTGGTGAGCACAGGGTGTTAAAGCTTGTGTTGTCCCAGCTCTGTTATTCCTAGCCTGTAATGCAAGCTGAAAAAAGAAACAGATTTGCATATGAGTCTGTCTCCTCAGAGCCCCACGATTCCCCCTCCCTGTTCAGTTCCCCCACATGTCAGTTCTAGAGACTGGATTGAGAGAGTTGTACTATAATGAATAATTTTATATTCAAAAGGTTTACTGAGCATGATTTGTTTTGTACATATTGGAATATAATTTAACTTATTTTTATTGCCCCTTTTAATCTTTTTCTTTTTTTTCCATAAGGAGAAGACAAAAATCCCCATCCTCTCTCAATGTGAAGTTGCTGTGTTTTTATGTGTAGTCTGCCAGTCAAACACACAACAGGCAGAGGATTTCTCACCATCCCTACAGCTATCTCATTTTGGTTTTCACTGTCATTTGCATTCATCTGGGACTTTGCCTGTATTGTGTTCTTTCCTCTCTGCTGCACAGTCTGCACAGAGCAGGGAATGGGCAATGCAGGCAGGATTCTCTTTTTCTTCCTCTCCCCTTTCTTGAGTGCTTTACTTACCAAGGAACTCGGTTCCTCTAGGAGTTGTGTGACTGAGGGTAAAAAATACAACTGTCCCCACACCTGCCTTCCATCCTCTATATTGTAGATCAAACAGATTCAGCCTCTCTGAAAGTGATTGTGGCTGGACTCATCCTATTGGGCTGAATGTGTATGGTTTGCACTTTCCCCCCCACTTCAGGAACTTAAAACCAACAAAAAATAAATGGCAACTGTTTTAACTTGAGCCAAGTAACACTTAAAGCTTTATATATTTATTTATAGCATCTTACAAAAAGTGTTAAAAGGTTTTTTCTTCCACAAGAAAAATAAAATTTTAAAAAATCATCTAATTGTTTTTGTCTAGATCAAGGATGAATGTTAGCAGATGAAATAAACCCTAAAATTGAGTATCTGTTGTGTGTGTTGTCCTTGCATTGGCCTTTGAGTCTGTTTCAGTGTAATATGTCTTGCCTGTTTATTACAGAGAGATAAAGCTGCCAGTGCAGTTGACGGAGAATATTTATTTTCTGCTACAAAAACAGACTCCTGGACAAGAAATACTCAAGCAGAAACCACAATCTGTTGGTTCCTATTGTTACATTTGAGCCAACATTGCAAAAAGCCCTTAAACCTCATGGAACCTGTCATCTTTTAAAAATTACCTTTGATACTGTACAGTGTTCTTAGTTTTCTTTTTCAGAGGCACTGCAAAGAGCACATTTGCAGGCAATAAATAGAGGTTGTTACACCAAATACTGTGGAATAATTAATAGATTTTTGTTTGTTTCATGCTCAGAAGTTCTTTGTTGTGTGAAAACGTTCTGCAGTTACTGGGCTGAGCCATGTCCTGTTTTGCACAGTGAAAGTGAGTTAGGGGTAAGAGGCTGATGATAAAAGAGTTTCACAGCATCCCAAGTGAGAACAGCAAGGTATTTGTGCAGTGTAGTGAGTAACAGAGCTGTGATTTTACCAAAGCATCCTGCAGCTCCCGCTTGGAGGGAGGGGCTGTGCAGGTGCTGCTGGAGGGCTCAGGTAAGGGATGGTGTGAGAGTGAAGCACAGACAACTCTTTAACTAATTAAAGTTGAAAGGGGTTATATTTATTAATTACAGCACTGGACACATGGGGAGTAACTGCTCAAAGACATGTAAAAACACAAACTCCTGCTCCATTTATCCAAGGTTTTACATATTCAGGTGGTTTCCAGGACTGATTCAATGATGCTTCTTAAATAAACATTAGCCCTCACCTCATAATTAGCTGAATATCCATTACAGCTGCACAATTGTCCCCTTTAATTGGTCAGTGGCTTCTGGGGAGGAAGTAAGGCCTCTTCCTCGTGGTAAACTCCTCACCTGTGTCAAGCTGGCAGGGCTCCTGCTGGTCACAGTCCAAACCTCCTGTCTTTCTTAGAGCCCCGTGGTATTTATGGCTCCTGCACTCACATACTTCATGTATCACCTGTCATTCTTTTCCCCACCTTCTTTCAGTTATCCACTAATTGATAGCAGGTGGTATTGATACACCTGGTATCAATTAGCTTCCTTGTTAAGCTCTAATCACAGTGTAGGATCTTTGCTAACTGCATTTCTAACTGAACCCCTTGACTCGAGGGGGGCACCTGAGACCCCAAGGGGGCTCAGCTGTGAGGGGAGGGGACAAAGCCCTTGGGTCAGCCTCTGGCTGTGCTGGTGCCACTGCCCAGGAGCTCTCGTGTCCTGCTGAGCTGCAGGAGGAATTGCTCTGGACCAAGCCAAGCTGCAGGCACAGCTTGTTGTGTGGGTAGGAGCCCTGCTGTCCCTGTCTCAAGGTGCTTTTTGTCTCCTCAACCTCTCCAAAAGCCATGAGGATGCTCTGCCACAAGAAGTCTGGGCAGGTAAAATGTTTTAATTTGTACGTGGTGTTCCTACACCAGATTTAAAATGGTTCTTGCTCTCCATGCTAGGAGCCTCCAGGAAAAGGAGAGGAGGGAGGGAGGATAGCTAGCTGGTAGGTGGGAGCTTCTGCTGTTGCAGAAGGGCAAAGGAGCAGAATGGATGCTTGAAGGAGAGTTAAAAGAAGCTGAGAATTTGCTGACAGAAGAACCTCCAGAGTTTTGGGGTTTTTTTCCTGGTTACACTGATGACTACTCAGTTTCTTTATTCTTGTGTCCAAAATGTTTCTGTTCTAGCTGGTGATTTTACACTCTCCAGCACTGCCTCTGGGAGATGTGCTGCCTCAGGTTAGTTGGCAAGTGCCCTGCTTTGCACCCTGCAAAGGAGGATTTCTTCTCACCCTAACCATAGACAGCCCCTGGCTGTTCTGCTGCCCCAGGTGACAGCAGCCTGCTCCTCCTGAATGGAAAAGCTGATCCTGCCTCTATCAGAGGAGGTGGTGCTGAGATCTTGTCAGAGGCTGCTCTGTACAAACTCACACAGAGCTCTTTTAAATCTTCACTAACCCCTATCTTGTCACTGTCTAGATGACAAGGAAAGCCAAAGCAAATCTGCTTTAGCACTATAATGCCAAAGTTTTCCCACATTGATCTTTTGGCTCATGCACGTTTCCTTTTTGCCTTTCTGAGGATCCATGTGTGGGTCCTTGTAATGCTGAATTTCTTTGTTGTCACAGAGCAGAAAGAGGGACATAGGTCCTTGCATATTAAATGTATATCTAGTGGTGACTGCATGTTTCTGTGGATTTTGCAAAAATGATCAGATTTCAGGAGAGTCCCAGGCCTTGCAGTTTCTAACACTGTGATGTAGTACTTCAGTAGCACTTGGAGTAGGGATGTAAATAAACTTATACACGGATAAAATAAAATTATGGGCTTTCTGCAGTTGGAAATGTTCAAATTTCCAACACAAATGGCTGTTTTGGGCACAGCTCCCCTCTTTGCTGCAGGGGAAAACCAAGGCACATTTGTACATAAACTCAAAGGAATATATTGTGGGCTTCACCGTAAAGGAGTTTAAGTTTTACTATAGCAGTTATTTCATAAACTTCAAATAAAGGGGGTGTAGTCAATGAAATATTCACTAATTGAACAGCATTTAATAGATTATTGCTGTATATCTTAAAGCCATCAGAGGTTAAAGGGGGGAAAGCTGCTCTAGCAAGGCCCTGGCTGCTTTAATTGATCTGGGAAGTAAGTGGCTTGGAAAAGAGACCATGCATGTTCAGATTTTGCAAGCATCTCTAAGCCTAAAATAAGTCCCTATTTGTTGGTCAGACCATGCTGTAGCACAAGCAGGAGTTTTTGTATGTGATACTGTTTGTTAGGGCTTAGAAATGCTTTGTCCAATGTGAATTTACTCATTTCTCTCTTTTGGTGATGCTCTTCTGATAAGCTTTTTTTACTCCTGAGTGCTTTCATGTCCCTGCCTTACTCTGGCCCACTGCTATTCCTGCTTCACAGAAGGTTTGTCCCCAGAGGAGGGCATGCAGTACCTCAGAAAGGATTCTTGTGGCCTTTGCACAAGGAGCTGCAGAACTGAGATGCTTTTTTTAATCAACATTCAGCCAACAGCACAATGGAAAAGTTGAATACCTATCCTCTAGGAGCTGAGGATGGATGAGGGGTAGCAGTGCTTTGCAAATGTTTGATGAACTAGGTCTTATTTATATCTTTATTTTGTCCTTCCCTATTAATATATTCTATCAGATTGGAGTCCAGATGTTTGTGCAATGAATGAGTAATAGTGATAAATAATAAGCATTTAATTCAAGTGACTTTAACATACTCTGGTTATTACTGGATTCTATTTAAAACTTTCTTATTGACTTGAACCAAATGTTATACTCAGTTGTGCTGTAAATGGGAAAGAAATTCCACATGGCCTAATCTAGTTAATTCAGGCTGGGTACCTGATCCTCAAATGAATATGTGGTAATCACTCATCAACTTTCTGGCACAGGCAGTGACAACACATATAAATCATACAGCCTCTGTGAGATGGTAAATAACTTTCCTGTAGAGCCCTTTCTGTGGGATTGGGTTATTAGTGCCAGACATTGTTTTCTGAACGAGAGCTCACAGCCAGATTGGTGAATGCTCAGATGTTTTGCATACCACAGCAGCCCCATCAGGACTGATTTCTACTTAGCATCAAAATATTTGATATGAAGGAAAGAAAAGAACACATGATAAGTGAGAATTTATAAACTGAACCCAATTAGCCACAACTTCATGTGGGCTTTTACATTTTACTGGGTTAGTGAATGATCATTCCTTTTGTATTACTGGAAATGCTAAAGCCATGCTGCTGCTGGAGTTCCTTAATGGAGGCTTTGCTCCCTGGGGCTTGGAAAGCTGCTGCTGGGAGAGGTGTGCAACCTTCTGGACTCAGGGATCTGCTGCTTGCTAGGTTTTTGCTCCAGTGCCAAGTCATGCAAATACTTAAGGGTATGTGGTGTTCTGTTTTGAGGGCAGTCTGGCCTTCTGAAGCAGCTAAAATTACCAAATCTGGCTGTTTTAGAGATGAAAATGGAGACTGGGGTCCTGTTGGAGGAGAAACCCGATAGGAGCAGCCTAGCTGATGATATCAAGGGAGCCTTCATCACAGCTCTTCTGCAGAGGTGTTCTTGTGTTTATTCTGAATTCTGTTGTTTTCTGGCATTTATTCTGAATTTGGTTGTTTTCTCTCCCCTGGCAGAGCTTGTCCAAGGAAAGTGCAATGCTGCAGTGCTGGCCCTCATGGGCACGGCCTCGCCCTCGGTTGTTTGTGCTGCCCTTAGAGAAAGCACCCATCACCTTTTGGAAACAGTGCTTAAGCTGAGGGCGTGCACGGGGCTTTTTGGCAGCATCTCAGTAATTCAGGGGGATTTTGGGGGCTGCGTGCCCCTGTCCTGGGGAGTGCTGTGGCTGCCCTGTCCAGGGAGGCGCAGGGACAGGGACACGCCGTGGGGACAGAACCTCTGGCCAAGCTGAGCTTTGTGCTGTGGCTTTTTTGGGGACAGCGTTGTCCTCCAGCAGGGCTGGCCTGCCAGCCAAGCTCTGGAGATGTGTGCTTGCTGTCTGGATTTTTTTATATGCACATTTAAGGACTTTCCCGAGAAAAATCAAACCATGCGCCCGCAGGGACAGTGTGGGGAGGAACAATTACAGCAATAAATAAAGATTTCTGCTGGCATGCCAACCCAACAGGCTTTTCTGTCTCCTCATCAAGTGATCTGCCATTTGTTAGCAACTGCTTGTTAGGGCCTTTCTGCTCTAGGCCTCTTCTTGCAGTTCTGTATATTTTACTCATCCTGACAACAGAAAAGAACTCTATTAGTAGAGGCACTAGCAATTCACAGTGCCTGTAACATCTGTGGCAGGACTAGAATTATAAATCGCATCAGCATATTATTTTTTGTTTGTTTGTTTTGTGTCTGGGAATTTTTTAACTATCTCACATTTTTGGTTGTGGGTTATTTTTTTTTTTCCCAATTCTCCTGTGGCTTCTTTGTGAAAACCATTTGTTTCATCATCCTTCTTCATTCTTTGTAAAGGAGGCCTGCAGGTCTGGGCTGGCAGTGAAAGGATGTGAGGCAGTTTTCTCCCTGGATGGGAAGGTTGCAGGTGGAAAGTGGTGTGCTCCTTCCAGCCTCTGTCATTCATTTCTTAGGTAGTCCAAACAGCCTTCAGTGCATTAAAAGCATTTAGGTGTGTTTCTCACCCTCCAAAATTTGTTTTTGACTTGTCTGTGGTGTTTTCCCCTCAAGCCTTCTTCTCCTACTGATGTTTTATTTCTATTTTACTGGCACAGACACCTCATGGGAATAACTTTGCCTGTAAGGTGTCTGATGCTTTCTGCACTTCCATATATTCACTTGCATACTTTCAGAAATTAAGGCACAGTTTTCTGTGACTGAAATGATGCTGAACTGTCTGGAAATCTGGAAGGTGAGTGTTGGAGAGGATGAACATAAGGGGATAAAGACAGATGAGCTGGTAGTCACCAAACTGTGTCCCAGGTTTTAAGGGTAGGGTGGAACCCAAAGCTCTCATGCTGGCAGAGATGATGCTCCAGGATAAAATAAATGGAAAGATCACTTTGATTAACTGCCCATCTCTCCTCTCCCTTACCCCATCTCAAGCTCTGCCACCTTGATAACCACAGGCATGTCTGACTCGTCGGGCAGCTTCCATTTAATTCTTGAGCATGAGCCAAATTATTCTTCCTGTCATATTTAAGGTCCTTCATATTGTTAAGTGGTGGGGTGTAGTAAAAAAGAATTGCATAGAAATGTGCTTAAAATACTGACCTAGGAGGTCAATGTGCTTATTTTCATTTGTTTTAGAACAGTTGTTTCCCCTCGCTGCAGAGCTTCACTCTAAAATTTAAAAAAAAAAAAAAAAAGTTAAAAAAACCCACAAAATACCACAAAAAATACTTTTCTTGTCTGGGGTTTTGATATATAATAAATGCTGCAGGTTTTCATTCATTGTGTTATTTTGAAGCGTTGTAGCATTTGTTCATCAAATGTGCCCTGGTTGTGTCATAAAACCACAGAACACAGTGAGCCCCTGCCTCAGGGCCCTGGAACACAGATCCTGGGGAAGGAGAATTGGTTTTGCCTCACCCCTGGGCTCTGGCATCATCCATGATTTTAGTGGGAAGGTGAGAAAGGAGCTTCTCACTGTCAGCCTTGTAAGGACCTGCAGCCTTGTCTCATAAAAACTGCCTCTTGTCAAATTTACATTTAGTCCCTCCAAAATGTGAACGCTACTAACTTCAAAATATTTTCCTTAAAGTATTTTTGAAACTGGCCTCTTTGGGGCATGTAAAACTACAGAATTACTCCTTAATATTACTGTAATCCTGTTTAAATGCCTGGTTGCCCTATCATGCTTTCCTTATCTCCAGAGCAGGCAATGAGCCATGATTTTGAGGGGACAATGATTTGATGACACTGATGGGGCTCTCAAGCTCCATTAAGGTGCATGAATCACAAGTTAATTAGTCATTTTTCCTAATATAGTGAAGTTCTGTCATTAATCCTACAATTCCTTGTCGGATTTATTATTATCTCCTGATGGACTGTTCTGCCTCTTCTCTCAAAACTTTCTCATGTTATGAGGTAAAGTTTTTATGGGTTTTTATAGTTTTTAAGTTTTTTAAATACTAGTTTATTTTCTTTGAGTAAAAGCTTTCCAGGATTATACTTTATTCCACAGAAGTAAAGATTTGAAACAACAGCTTCAGGAGTTTCAACTACTACAGACTTTCATGGTCAATTAGACCCAGAAAATTATGAGGTCTGATTGACACTCTAGATAGAAGATATTAGGGTCTCTTCTCCAGTCACAGAGCTGCTCCAAAAATACTTTTGGGAGTTTCCACTTGTAAAACTCCTCCATGCTAAGGGTACATGAACAGGTTGGGCTCTCTGTGCTGTCAGGAGAATCTGGAGGAGGATGGCCTGGACTTCCCTTGGATTTTGTTGGGAGAGCTGAGCTGAAGTATTGGGAGTAATATCTGGTATGACCTTTCTCTGCAAGGTATTTTAAGGTTAAATTATCCAATTAAGAAATGACACCTAGATTATTTTCACCTTTAACCCAATAACTAATCCCTCGTGTCCCACAATGTGGACTTTTCTGTCCAATTACAAAATACCACCCAAACCCGTGGAGAAGAAGGACCAGCCTCCACCCTAAAACCTCCATCTAAGTTTTATAGAGGTTTAAGGTTTTTTTCTGAAACCTTAACCTCTAAGTTTTCCACCATGTGATGCGACACACTTCTATTCAAACTCCACACCCACAATCCCAGTTCTATAATTCAATTTTAAAAGCCTTCTCCACAGCCTCAGGTCAAGTGTAGTATTCTCTTGAGGGTCTGTGCCTTTCAGCAGAGAAAGTTTAAAATTCTCAGCAGATTCTCAACTGAGAATCTGCAAAGATTCTCTCAGCAAATTCTCCACTCCCAACAAGCAGATGCACTGCTTGGCTAGATCCAGGGTTCTGTCGGGGCTGTTTGCTCTGGTAGGATTGGAGGGGCATTTTCATTTTATAGATGGAATCTTTTCTAAAAGGTGCGATGTCTGAGGGAACTGGAAATCAACTTTGAGTAGCAGCTGCTCTCCATAGAGAAATCTTCCTTTCAAGTCTGCAAACACTTCATCTCCCTGTCCTGTGTGCAGTTCAGAAACACTGACCCACTGTAACAACCAAAACATTTTCTTAGTTTGCATCTCCAGACCCCTTAATGCTGCTAGGGCCAGCTAGGCTTGAGGAATGAGCACACGTGTGCTGTAAAAAGGCAACGTTGCCTCTCACTTTACTGCCAGCAACAATTTGGCTGGAGGTTTTCTCATTGAGGGGGTTGAGGCTTTGGTTTGGAGGCTTTTTTAGAGCCTTAGGCAGCAGAGAATTTCCTATATCCTAAGGATGGAAAGCCTATAAGGCTGGTGAAGAATGTGGGTATTTAAATATTTTATTTTTACATAATTTTGAAATCCTGAAATGAAAGGTAACAGATACAGCATAGTTGGACAATTACCCCAAATCCAGCTATCTGTTTTATAAACATTATGGTGTGATTTTAGTAAGTTGGTAGAAAGAAACTTGTGGACCAACTCTTAAAATTTGGGTTGCTTTTCTGCAAGGCAGGAGGAGACCTGAGTGACTTCAAGGAAGGTGAATGCTGTTGGCTGGGCAGGGGGTGGGATGTGCCAGGGAACAGTTGGAGGGAAACAAGCTGGAATACCCTGCAGAACAGGAGGAAGAGTTGAGGAAAGGGAAGGAAGGAGAAGGTGGGAGCCTGAGGAAGCTGTGGGCTGCAGCTCTCCCCTATGGATGTGGGTACGAGAGGGCAGCATGGCTGTGGGAGAGCTGGAGAGGTGTTTCATATATTATTATATTCTATAAACCCAAACTCCAAGTTTTCTATCATGTGATATTACACACTTCTAATCAAATTACACACGTGTAATTTCAGTGCTCTCAATCAATTTTGGAAGCCTTCTCCACAGCCTCGGGTCAAATGCAATGTTCTCCTGGGAGTCAGAGTCTGTCAGCACAGAAAGTCTAAAATTCTCAACCTCCAGACCTCCAACAGAAAGGCTCTAGAAATCAAACTGAGAAATTAGGACAGCCCCAGCAGCAAGAGTTTCAATTGTAAATCTGCAGAAAAATAGATTGTTTGCACATTTTTATTGGAGAATTCAAGCCCACGTGCAGGTATGGACTGTTTTCAGTAGTTGTGTTCATTGCTGGCTGCTGACTGAAGGTTTGGGGAGCCAGACCTGGGTTGCTTTTGAATTGCAAAGGGAGAAGTGAGAGATTGGCCATGAACCTGCTCTGGTACACAAACTGTGCAGCTAGCAGCACATCCAGCACAGGAACCACTGTACTCAACAGCACCTTATCCTGCTGCAAACTACCTGCTTATTTTGAGTTTTTTAGCACAGCTTCTTGCAAATGAATGCTTCTCCCCTCCTTTCAAAGCTCGTATTTCGTTGCCTTTCAGTCAAAATTATCTGCTCCTTTTAATTACCCCCTGCTCTACTCTTTGAGACTTGGCACAGCACGCAGAATTGAAGGAATTTCCAGCCCACATTGACTCTCCTCTAAAAAATTCACACAGAAATCAGGGAAATAAGTGAATTTTCTGAAAAGCAGAGCGAGTCTCTCTTGTGGGAGAGAAAGGGAGTGAGGGTTTAAGTAAGGATTAGACAGTTCCTGCTTCCAAAAGTGACAGCTGAGTAGGAACTACTCCTTCCCCACACAGTGATGAGCAAGTGCTCATGTGTTTTGTGAAATATTTAATTATGGCTCTGCAGATCAGGTAAGCCATCATGTGGAATGCATTTGAGAGCATTTCCCCCAGCTTCATGTGAGGCTGTTCCTGCTGAAGGCTCACAAATGTAATTCAGGACTTCTCCCTGGAAGGCCTGAGGAAGTATTTGTGCCTGCTTGTTGCCAGACTTGAAAACACAGAGCCTTGTGTTCAATCCTTAAAGCATTCTGCTCAACTGCAAGCATGCTTAAAAAGGAAAAGAGAGATGAGAAATTACTCGTGCTTCTCTGTTCAGAAGTGTGCTGGTGAGAAGGAAAGTGATCTCCTCTGGTTGGAACTCCAAGGAGTAATCTCTTTTCCAGGTCAGGGAATTTCCCACAGGAGCAGTTTGTAGGCTGCTGCTCTGAGAGAGCATTGTGGTAAATTGTGTGTTTTCTGAGGACAGCGAGACGTGATGCACTTTGCTGCAGGACTTTGCAATTTTTTTGGCTTTTTGGGAAACATGAATGTGTTGTTGTGGGAGACCACAGCCAACTTTTATCTTGGGCTCCTCTCAAAAAAATTTAAAAAAAAATCAGCCAGGAATGAGGATTGAAATGAAAAGACTTTTGGGTTGCAATGAGTATTTCTTGGCTTTGAATTCTGAAGGGGCTTTGAACAGGTGTAAGAACCTTTCCCAGAGTGACATCTCATGGATCCAAACACCAGAGTCCTGACAGGACTGCCAGAGGGAATCATGCCCAGTTAGCTGTTGGATGTGTGCACGCATGGCTGCTCCCTGCCCTGCAGCCCCCGAGGCAGGAAAACAGCTCTGCCCTGAGAAAAGAGGGAGGAGGAAGAAGGAAAAGAGTGTTTAGAGGTAGCTGGAGTAAGTGACCTGTCTGGAAGCCTGTCTGCCCATCCGTGAGCTGCTGAGCAGCTGTGACACTGCTCCTGTGATGCCTTTTGGGGCTACCTGAAAACAGAGGCCAGACAGAATTAAGGCAATAAAAAGCATTTCTATTTATTGAACGGCCTTCAGGTACATTTAGGGCAGATGAAGCCCCCCTGGGGCTGCACCCAAAAATGGACCACGGCTCACAGGTTTTCACACTTTTATAAATTTGGGCCATTTGCATAATGAGGGTTCATCTTCCAATTCCAGCTTCAGGTAATGAAGTCATTTACCCCAAGTTTGCTCCCCCCAACTCACTTTTGTTTCCATCTCTCTGGCCTGAGGCAGTGAGGTGTCCTTGACTGCCAGGCCTGGAGAGGAATTGCTGTGTCTGCCCAAAATGGGAAAGCAGCAGCTCACACTGTGTGTGGAGTTTAGAGTTATACATGAAAGAACTGCAGGGTTAGAAACAGATGGAAAATATAAAAGCTGAAATGCTAAGGCATCACCTGAAGTACTCAGGTGCACGGAGCCATGGGAACCTGGCCCACCAGGGAGGGATGAGAGAGCAGCTCAGAACTGAGGATGAGAGCCTAAAATCATCTCTATATTGGGGCTGTCTGAAACACTTGGTCAGTGTGGGGTGATGCTTCTGTACAGAGCAGAGCACAAAGCCTGAGTAAAGCATTTGGACTGCATGGTCTGCACAGGAAGATGCAGCTCAGCTTTGGGTCAGCCCCACAAAGGGGCCTCAGGTCCTGTGCACAGGACACTGCAGGATTAGGTGCTGTTCCCTGCAGCTCTCTTGGATAAGTTTGTGCCTCTGCACACCACGTGAGCATTGCCAGGTCTCACAGACCAGGGTTTAGGAAGGTTTGTTTCTCCTCACCCTTTCGTGTCATTCTGACTTCTGGTCTCCTACCCAGTCTGAAACAAGCTTTTATGTTCCCTAGGATTTAGGGTCCTGATCCAAAAGATTTTTAAGTTTTCAGGAATGGTTTCACTCTGCAAAACCTGCCCCTCCATAGCTCTGGATAGAACAGGGCAGGTCACAGACATCCCTTCCTAGGCTGGCAAGAGCAGCTCTTTGAGCTCCACCCAAGGGGATGCAGATCTCCAGGATGTTCCATGTTAGGTTTGAAAACTTGGCTCTTACATTCACTTTTTCTGCCACTGGAGCCAAAGCCCATATTGAGGTTGTAGCACTTGCAAGAAATTTGCTCATCTTTGATGGGTGGGAAGAGGCTGGAATTAGCAAATCCTCTCTCGTAGCTGAGTCTGGGGTTTTCTCTGGTGCCCACAATGCCCTGACTTCCCTCAGATACTGATGCCCACAGGAGCCTGGCCAGACACGTGGCTCTGGACTTCCTGCACCATATTAAGAGATAATAGAGGTGCCAGTGTTACAGAGACAAGCTAGAACTGCAGCCAGTTTTCAGGGAATTTACTGTGCATCTTTTTTTCTGGATAGTCTCTACTGGTTTTGGATATGAATACAAGAAAAGCCACTGCTTGGCTACTGCCTTTGGTATGGAAACAGTCTAGAGCAGCAGGATTCCTTTTTTTTTTTTTTTTTAAGGCTAATAATTCAAGTTTTTCAAGATCATTGTGTGCCACCATATGGCATGCTTTAACTGCACAGGGAACAGGCTTGTGTTGAGTAACTCTGTGAATCTTGGAATCTGTGGAATTCTCACCAGACTGGGATGTCAGAATAACCAGGGTAGGGTGTTTTGATGTCAGCACAGCTGCTGATGTGGTACTGCTGGGTGGCTTTGCTGTGACACAGCTCCTTGCAGGATTGCACTTCTAATTTACACCTTCATGGGTGACGTTGTCACTTTAAACGTGACTGGTTTAGGTTGGAAAACATAAAAACAAGGTCACTGCTGAGAGTTGCAGGGATCCCAGAGGGGCAATGACTTTATTGAAGACTGTGGCTAACCCAGCTGTGCTCAGATCAGGCTGTGCTTCCTCGTGCTGTTTGCCAAGGGAGGGATTGCAGGAGCTGGGGGTCCCTGGAGCTCAGGGAGGGGGGCTGGGGGTCCTGGAGCTCAGAAAGGTTTGCCTGGAGTTTCCTAACCTGCCCCTGCCCTAACAGAGGGATTCAAACCTCCAAGGCAGACAGGCTTTTTCTGAAGTATTTTATGTGCATCTTTGTGTTGGTTGGACTGTAGGAAAAGCCACCACAGGATGGGAAGGTCTCAGGGAGTTCAGGGAGGTGTCCCTGTGCCTGCAGGGTGAGCTCCAGGCTGCCAGAGGTGACTTGGGCTGTATTTGCTGTGTTACAAGTGAGCACATTCTCCATTTATTGCACACACACCATGTCTGTGGCCTGCATTAAGGACAGGCTTTACACATAATGTTGGATATCCAAATCTCAGCAGGCAGTGGTGAGTGAAAGTGAGAATTTGTGGTCACTGCTCAATGTCAGAGTTGAGCTCTGTGATGAAATCTCTTCCTGTGCATGGCCTCTACACTAAACAGGCCTCCAGTAATACCTGGTGACAGGGGGGTTGATGGTATCTTCACTAGGGGAAAAGAAACTAATTTAGGACAAAAGTGATTTTTTCCACTTGTTACCTGATGAGCTGTGAAGCTCTGCTTCAGCCAAGTGGTGTGGAATTATTACCTTGGAACTGCTGATTAGACTGAGCTCTGGTTTTTGCTACAGGCTCTGTGATAACAGAAAATGGACACCTGTTCTGGGGCTGCTCTCAGGAGATGCTTGAAAAGCTGCCTGGTGATGCAGCACTCAGCTCCTTGCAGATAAGCAATGGTTATCTCAGTCAGAATTCTTTTTCTGGTGACCTTAAAGCAGGGTCAGGACCCTGGGTTTCTGTTAAGTCACTTTGCTTTTAAACTGCCCAAATAAATATTGTTTCTGCACACTGATGCAGCTTTGTCATAACTGTTGAGTTTGAAGTTGTTTGGCAGTCTCGTGCTTGGTGTTTCCATTTCTCAGCTCCTCCTTAATTAACTCAGAGTTCAGTGACAGCTTAGGAGTCTTTCTGCATTTCCCATCAGACACTTGATGCAGATCTGGATTGTGATCATAAATAGGTGAGGACTGCTAAGTAAATACTCAGAATGTGAATATATTGCATGACACCAGAGGAACACATATAAAGGGAGTTTTTCCAGGCTGCTTATTTACAGCTTCAATGGAGGTACAAGTTGTTAATGCAGTGACTTGGATCAGGCATCAGAAAGTTCATTTGTATTCTCATAACAACTAGAGGATTGCTTCATTTAATTCCTTGCTTTTACTTTAAAGGTTTGCTTCTACATTGCATCTAATTTATGTACTTTTCAGCAGCTGTGAAAAATGAGTTTAGTCCCATCTCTGCCCTTCCACTACAGATAGGCTTTTCTGTTTGTTTCTTGTTTCTTTTTAAATTCATGTGCTCCCACTTTTTTGTACACAGTGATGATGTGACCTTAAAATCAGCACATTTGGAAATTTGGACTGGTAAAAACAACCCACCAAAAAAACCCAGCTCCAAACATTTATTCTCATCAGAGCAGCTTGCTGAACCTATTTGCTTTCCAGGTGTGGGGTTAATGCAGTGGGTGAAAGGAGCAGGCCTGGGACCTGCTCTGGGACAATACTTGAAGTAGATACAGCTCAGACTGTACCTGTGTTACTCCATTGTGCAGTTTACTCACAGGGAGATGTTCAGAAGGCATTGATTTATATTTTACTACTTTGCTCATAACAGTAAAAAGCATTAGTACAGTGCAGGGTTGGTGGTTTCTTGGTTTTGTTTTTTTTTTGTTTTGTTTTAAAATCCAAATTTCACCTTTCTAAAGCTAGAATGGCTCTATTTTGTGTTCCTGTTACATACTGAGCTTCTCTTGGTTCTGGATATGTAAATATGGTCTCTTTGCTGCTTGCACCAATGGAAATGGTGCTCCCATGCTGGCTTTACCTTTTCCTATAAAAATGCTTTTTCAGGAGTCCTGAGCTGCTGAGGAGCTCACTCTGTGCCATGGGTCACTCCCTGGGCTGTGTTCTGGGCTGCTGCTTTCCCCAGGGCTCACGCTGAAGCTCTGGGATGTGGGTAGAGTTTTTGGAAGGTTTGAAGGAATGGCCCCCCTTGCATTCCAGAGCAATTCTTCAGCCCCACAAAACTCCATCTCAAGTGCAGGAGGAGATGGAAGCTGGTGGATTTTATGGCTGGCGTGGGTGTGCATTTCTTTGTGACAAACAGTTGAAAATGTTCTTGCAAGTTGTGGATCCAAAAGGCTGTTTGAAGGACAGAGGAGGTGTTTTGTATGGAACTGTCTAGCCAAGTTTCTGGTGCCTCAGTTCATGCCTCCTGGCAGCTGTCTGGGCTGTAACCAACAACTGACCACTTCCATGTCTGCTTTTCCACCAGAATTTAGCTCAAAATGTTGTTTTATAGGTTTGAGCTAGTCTGTGTGTACAGGTCTTAGCCACCATTCAGAAAAGGCTCCAAGTATAATAAATTCAAGATGCTCACAGGGCCATAGTTACAAACAAAATTCAGTTGGTGTGACTGTGGATATATTATTTATTGCTATGCATTATTAATGACCTTGTAACACACCAGTGACAGCAAATCAGAGCCAAAAGGGAATAAAAAAGGACATAAATAGTTGAAATAAATAATGTATCTGCTTTCAGGTCATGAGTTCATCATTTCAGCAGTAGTGGGTTTCTTTGGTTCCTTTTTCTGTCTTTGTAGTTCAGTACTTGTGCTTGTTTTTATTTGATCACTTGCCTACTAGATTCGTTAGAGAAGCCTGTGTGCTGCTTTTATAATTAGATGATGAATTAATTCTTTCTCTTCCTTCTGGTTGTGTTTTGGATTTCGATTATCAGAGTAGCCTGGCTACTGATTTCAGTAATTCATCAATTATTTACCTGTGGCACACAAACGGGCAGCATGCAGGGTTTTTTTGGTTTTTTGAGTGTCTGAAACCTCAGAACTCTTGCTGGACAAGGCTTAGGAGGCAGCTCGAGGAACCCCTCCCCTCTTCTTGGGGAACACACCTGGGTGAGCACAGGTGAGCTGGGAATTCCATGTCTTGGAAAGACATTTGGAGTAGCAGATTCCTGCATTGCTCCAGGCTCCTTGTCCCCTCCCTCCCCATCTGGGGAGCTGCAGATCCAAACAGAGGAAAGTTTGGGTCTGAGTGTGAATTGGATACCATGGCATGAAAAGGTTGTATCTCAGAGTCATCTCCATACTGGGCTTAAACATGAAGAAAATAAGAAAAAACAAGTATTCCTTTTAAGTCCTGATTTTCTGTGGCTGCTGTAGGGTAGTGACTGGGGGATTTGTTGCCTAAAGTAATTAATTTCTTCCTCCAAATCTGTGGCATTGCTGGCAGCAGATGAATTTCTCAGGTGCACTGGTCAGAGCTGGGGGCTCTGAGCAGCTTCTCTCCTGCTCTCTGCTGCACAGACACAAAAGCTTTGCAGCCCTGTGGAACTGAAGGAGTGAGCAAAGGAGCTGGGCAGCATTTAGGTGATTGCCAGGCTGGGTCCCTGTAGTAAGAGCTTCTTAATACCTCATTCCTTGATGAAATTCTTGGCCTTTGCTGAAGAGCTTTTAAAATCAACTTCCAGATGTTAAAATATTCAGTTTATGCTTGATGGGGCTGGCTGTCTTCAGATCACATTTCTGCTTTTAGAATTCAGTTCTTGCTTTGATCAGCAACTCGGAGTGATCAGGTACATTTATTATTCCATGGATATGAGCTGGCAAGAGATTTTTCATGCATCAGCTCTGGTGAAGGGAAAACAAGCAAGGCAGGAACTGTGACAATGAGGAAAAGGATTGCACCTTGCTCCTCAGTGGGTTTGTCCAAAAGAAGCAAGCAGAAAGGCTTGGAAATTCAGGCAAAATGTGGAAACTCAGTGCTTCAAAGTGTGGCCAGAGCATCTCCTCGGCTCCCTGCCCCTCTCTGATGGTAACAGGTAATTTTGTGACTCAGTCACTGCATCCTCTCAGCTGCTCTGCAAACACAGAAGAGGGGGGGGGGAACACACATTCACAACACCCTCTGGATATCCAGTGCTCACCCTTTAAAGAAACCAAATTTATTGGTTGTATCAGTGAACAGAATAAAAGTCTGAAAAGTACACATTTGATTTTAAACCTTATGGTAGTTCTTAGGTGTTAATGTTAAGCAGGCAGAAATGTTTCTCTGAGTGGGAGGTGAGACAAGAGCTTCTCTTGGAAATAGGATCTTCCTATAAGGTCAGTCTGAGTCCTTTCTGCCAGAAAAGGAGGAGGCAGGAAGATAATTCTTGAGCTATGCAGGTGTTTCTGAATTGCCATCTACAAGATTTATTGCCAGCTCTTGAATAACTTGTGATAGCTGTGCTACAAGGCAGTGGACTAAATAAACCTCAACACAGTGCAAAGTCTCTGTGTTGGCTCATGATTTGCCCTAGAAAGTTGGTGGTAACTGAAATACCAGTTTCACTTTATTTTATTATTAATAAACAGTAAAAAAAACCCTCAAGCAATCACCAACACAGCAAAACAAATTAAAACCCAGCCCCAATAGGGCCAGAATTTGATCTGTTTGGCTGCTCCTCAAAGCACTGAGACCTTTTCAAGGTATCTATCTTTAAGTTTAATTGAAAAGCCTTGTAACATAATAGCAGCAACTCTAGTGAGTGATCAGTTCTCCACAGGGCTGCTACTCATTGCTCGTGTTTATGTCAGTGCAACAGTGTGGTAAGTTTGGTTTTTTGGATTTTTTTTTTTCATGGAAGGCCACAGAAGACCACATGGGAAAAAATTCCCACTTTCAAAATTGCTGGAAATTGCAGGAAGGGGTCAGCAGGCACTTGTGGATTTTCAAAGCAGTGCAAGTGCTCCATCTACAGCTCAGAGCATCTGACATTGTTGTGCAGTACACCCAGAATTCTTTTTTAAGAATTTTAATTAAAGTACCACACTGCTAAAAAATCCCTCAGTGTGATTCTGAGTAGCCAGCTTCCAACAGAAAATTGTGTCACCTACTATAAAATCACTTTTTTTTTTTTTTTTTTTAAGAACCTGGCTGGTTTATTCAGTCAGAAATTGATTGACCCTTGTAAGGGGGGTTGATTGCCCTTTGTCAGAAAGGGGTGGTGGCAGAGGAAAAAAAAAAAAAAGCTGTAAATTTGAAGTCAGAGGTTGATGTGAAGGGAAATGTTGATGTGATGCTCCAAAATAATGTTACACATTGCTACATGTGAGCTGAGCTGGGCAATGGATGATCTGCAGCACTGACTATGGGGAGGTTTGAGCAGCTTCCCAGCAGCAGTGGGGAGAGTGAAAACCCAGCTCATTTCATGGGATTTGGATACTTTTTGGGAATGAGAGTCTGCAAAAGTGGCTGTGGTATCAAGGTACTGGCCTTGGGGACTCAGGTGAGACCTTTCAAACCAGCAGTCAGTGATGCTGGGATAAATAATCACAAGATTCAGGAGGGC
Source organism: Lonchura striata (assembly GCF_050655825.1). Lineage (NCBI taxonomy): Eukaryota > Metazoa > Chordata > Aves > Passeriformes > Estrildidae > Lonchura > Lonchura striata. The sequence goes on from NC_140711.1 coordinate 5,026,673, forward strand.
AAAAGCAGCCACTCATTTCTTTCTGGGGCTTTTTTGAAAGACCCCAAAGGGATGGTGTGTGAAAGCAGAGCAATGTGTTCTGACAGAGATCTGAACAGAGCAGCAGCAGTGAATTTTCCCAGAAAATCCCACCAGTGTGCCTCCATCCAGAGTTAGAGGCACATTCCTGGAGCAGGAGTAATTCAGTCAGCAGGGTTCCTAACTGGCCTTGGTGGCTGCCAGCAGAGATAAAGCTTTATTTCCCCAAGAGAATGAAACCACAATCCTGAGCATGTCTTAAATGCACTTTAGTTTAAGGACAAGCAGCAGAACATTTGGGAAAATGTTCCTAACTCATTAAGCTTTATTAGGTGAAGATGGCAAAATAGTTTGAATAAAAAGGAGGATATGCAATAGGTATGCATGTGCTGCATGCAAAATCTTTAAAATATCACCTCTACTGGGATACCTTCCATCAGTCTGGTGCAGTGGATGTTCAGTAGCTGGTGTTTTAAGAGTTTTGTAAAGGGACCACTCAATAGCTGGTGTTTGGAAAGTCTGCAGAGATGGCTGGAGGAGTCACTGACCCAATGAAGCTGGTTTTTGATAAACTATGGAAGACAAGGCACATGTTCAGAGAAGCTCAGAAGGAGCTCCTTGTCCAAACATGAATTTGAAAGCAGAGGGAAGCTCCTGGGAGATCAGGGGTGCCTTGAGAGATAAAATTACTCTTGAGGGTTTTTTATGGGATGTCATTCTTGTCAAAGCAGTGTAACTTTGAGGAATTACAGGTTTGGGATAATAGCAACACTGAGTGTAGATATAAACAGTTCACAAAATCCTTGTTTCTTGTACCTTGATATATGTTACTGCAATATATAAAAATGTTATTGATAAAATAATAATATTAATAGAAAATGATGTTACTGTATTGCTGGGGCTAATGTTAACAGAATAAAAACCCAGTTAGCAAAGTTTTAATAGTAATAATTAGTGGGAATCCCTACCAAAAAGATGTTTGAGATTCTTTTCCCCTGTGCTATTTGGTGCTTTCCTGGAGGTCTGGAAACAATTGTGGTGGCAGCTGCTGAGCAGCAGTGAATCACACACAAAAACCTGAGGCCTCTTTCTGCAGGGGAACCAAGAAAGCTTTTGGCAACTTGGCAAGTTTGAAAGTGCACGTTTAGGAATATGAGACACAAAGACTTCCAGGAAAGAGGGCTGAATTCCTGAGTCAACAAGGAGGTTTGGGGATTGTTGTGCACAAAGAAGTTCATAAGGAATTCTCAGTGGGTTGGGTGGAAGGATTCCTGTGGAGCTTGATGGTATAAAAGGCAAAAACACTTAGAGGATGAGGGTGGATATACAGAAATACACATGCACATAAACATGTTTTCTTGATGCAGTGTTGATGAAATTGAATTTATCGAGTTCTGGTGCCAAGTTTTAATTTTATTTATTAAAAAAAAATTTAAAACACTCAACCAAGCAAAGGAGAGACTATCAAGAAAACGGTCTAAAGGCTAAGGGAAATATTTTGATGTCTGGAAGTACCTACTGCGTATTTATTGTAGTAAATAAACTCCTAGATGGAGAGAAGAGGTTGGAGAATAAGAGCCCAAGAGCTGAGAGCAGCTCTTTCCAGCAGAGGAAGGAGATGGATGTGTGGTGGAATCTTCCCCAGAAAAAAAAAAAAAAAAAAAAAAAAAAAAAAAAAAAAAAAATCCACCCAACCACCTCTAGTGCTGAAAATTAATTTTAAGGACACAAAGCAGGTTGTCTGTTCTGTTGTATCTTTTAGGAGGAAGCCAAAGGCTGAGTAGAGGTGGAATGGTGAGTAATACAGCAGCCTTGGGTGAGAGCACTGAGCTGTGGCACTGCTGAGCAGCTGAGAGGTTCCAGCATGTCCTGGTCCTTCTCTCTCACCTCTGGGACCTGGAAAAGGTCAAGAATTTCTTGGCTTTGCCAGTGGTGCTGCCAGGGAGGGCTTCACACACCCCCACAGCCTGCAGGCTCATCAGAGGAGAATTCTGCTCGTGTTTCCTGCCAGCCAGGAGCAGGAGAGGAGCCTGCTGTGCCAAAATCAGGTGGATTGCAGAGTTCTTTGTTCCAGCTCTTCACACAGAAGGAACGCTGCTCTCATTCCTCACCAATTTCTGAGCTGGCTAATAAGGAACAAACTCAATGTGTTCCAGGAATAAGGCAATCTTTCTTTGCAGTGGTCTTAATAAACTCTAGGCAGCAATAAACCCTGCTAGGCAGAAGTGATTTTCCAGTGTCCCAGTTAAGGAATGCTGCTCCATTACCTGGGTTCCAAGGAGCAGCCAGCTCCTTGCTGCAGTCAGAAAGAGACTGGGGGAGAAGACTTTAAGTTAGAGAACATCCATGTGTTGACTCCAAAGAGATGGATCTATAATATATCTGTAATTACATATAATATATATATTATATTTAAAATCCATTTGTGTGGTATAATCCATAAGCAGTACTTACAGTTGGGTTAATCTACATCTTGGTTTGAAAAGACAGGTGTCTGCTAAGGAAGGGAGGAGCCTTCCTTGAAAGGGAAAATTTCTCCCTCCCTCTGAATTATTATAATTTTGAAATTAAGGGGCTCTCAGGCAAAGATATGGGAATAGGAATAACAGCTCTTTATTAGGAAAATTTTAAAAATACAAATGCAATAGTACAAAAAAAGAACCAAACCCCTGCCAGAGTCAGAACATGCCCTGTCCCCCTGTGTGTCAGGGAGGTGGCTCAGCCCCATCCATGGTGGCTCAGCCTCCTGCAGTGCCAGCTGTGCTTCTGCTGGAGCAGGATCCTGCACAAGGGGGGAGTTTTCCTCTGGAGCTCCAGGGCTGGGGGAGATGGGCCTGGGCTCCTCTGGGAATGCAGGGGGAAGAAAGCTGCTCCTCTGGGAATGCAGTGGGGAGAAAGCTGCTCCTCTGGGAATGCAGGGGGAAGAAAGCTGCTCCTCTGGGAATGCAGGGGAAGGAAGCTGCTCCTCTGGGAATGCAGGGGGAAGGAAGCTGCTCCTCTGGGAATGCAGGGGAAGGAAGCTGCTCCTCTGGGAATGCAGGGGGAAGAAAGCTGCTCCTCTGGGAATGCAGGGGGCAGAGGCTGCTGTGCTGTTCCCAGGTCAGATTGGATCCAGGTAGGAATGTTGGCTCCTCCCCTGGGCACAGCATCTCCCCATGGATGATGGAATTTTCTCAGCCATGCAGGGACACTCAGTGGCCATGGACAGCAGAGATCTCCTGGAGGGAGGATTGGTTGTGGAAGAGATAAAGAAAACTGTGCAGTGAGCAGCAGAGAACTGCCCCACCTCTGACAGATGGGACTAAAATACTCACCCCCATTTCCATCCTAAGACACTTCAGTGGCAAAGAGGAGGTGAGCAGAGTAAATGAAGAGGAATTTCCATGTGGGTAGCTTTGAATGTTGGGATATTTACACTGTAACTGCTAGCCAAGGTGGGAGCATGAAGTGTAAATCCAGTGTCAGAATGAATTTTTCATGGTGACTTCCAAGGCTGCTCTGGGCAGGTCAGTTCCTGGAGGAACCTTGTGCTTTGTGCCCCATTTTTGTGGCTTTGTGGCCATTGCTGAGTTTGGCATGGCAGACTGGTGCAGGTTTAACCCCTTCCCTGGGTGCATTTCTGCAGTGGCTGCAGATCAGGCTGCACTTGCTGGGCACAGTGTGTGCAGATGTGTTCTGGCCAGCTGCAGCTGCTGCCATGTGAGCCAGGGGCAGCTCTGGAGAGCAGCTCCAGGACTGCTGAGGGCTGGTTCTGGATCCTCACTGAGGGTTTGCCCCTCAGTCTGGGCACCTTCACCAAGGAGTGGTGGGAGGGCTGACCTGGCAAGCTGGGCAGAGCCTGCAGAACTTCAGCCAGAAGCCCCTGTATGGCTCAAGGGTTTCCTTGTGCTGCAGCCTGCAGCTGTTTGCTGGGGATGGGATTAAATCCATTAAATCCAGTGGATTTAATGGATTTATTCATTATTCATCCAGGCAGGGCTGGCTGCATACAAGCAGTCCCTGGGGATGGGGCAGGAAGGGCTGCTGTGTGCTGAGCTCAGGGAGGTTTTTGTATGCACAGCAACTGCCAGGTGTGCCTTGTTTGGGCCAAAGCAGCAATTTGGGAGCAGGATCCCTTCAGGATTAGCACAGTGTGCATGGGACAATGGCATGGGTTATCCCTGTCCCTGAGTCCAAGGCCTGGAGATAAGGGCAGCACAACTGGTGCTGTCAGACTCTGAAGTGCATTTTAGTGGCTTTTCATCTTGTTAAGTCAGTACAAGTATTCATTTTCTTTATATCCCCATACAGCTAAATGAAAGAGAAATCTTAAAGTCTCATTTCCTTGTTATTTGCTTTTTAGTAAGGCAGTGAAATCATCCTTTTAAAATAAAATACATGGAAATGGGCAAGAAGAGCAGCTCGTGGCCAGGTGATTTGTTCACCTGCAGACAAAGTGCTGCCTGCCCTCGTGTGGCTTTGTATCTTCCCCAGAAAGAGCCTAAATGGTACACAGCAAACCAGCAAGGAATGGGACAGTTTGCACATCAAAGAAACCTATTGTATTCAGGTTAATACAATTTTTAAAAAATTTATTTAAAAGGAGGATTCAAAACTGCTTTTTGCATCCCCTCTCCCCCATCAGAATTTTTCTCATTTATGCAGCTCTTTTGGGGTGGAGGATGATCAGTTCTTCAGCATTAAGTATGTACAGTTACATGCTTAAATAGGTACTTCAGAAAGCAAAAGGGGAGGAGTGCAAAATCCTGTTGAGGTCATAGGCATATGATGTGTATTTATTCTTTCTGGCTGCTTCCCTTTTCCCTTTTAGTTGTCTCCTAGGATTTGGTCTCATTTTCCAAACCTGAGCAAGTTCAAACAGTCAAGTGCATGTCGCTGTAGCTTTCAGCTGGGTTTCCTGTGTCAAGCTGTCCATTTTATAGCTGTTTGATTAATAAAGATGCTCTGGTAAAGAGGCTTTGAGAGTCCCATAGGAGTTTGGAATTCATTCCCAACTCTGAAAGGACTTCAGACACGCCTCTGTACTTGGAAGCATTTCTGGAGGATCACTTTCCCAGTCCTTACTGTGAAGTATCAGTGTAAAACCAAATCAAATGAAGAAATGACAAAAATATGACACAGAAAAATTCTTTTTCAGTAGCAGTAGGTAGAGTTAAAAAAAAAAAAAACCAAAAAAACCTAAAAGGTAGATTTATATAAAATATTCCTATTGCTTAACAGAAGTTATGGGGTTACTCAAATACCATGATTAACAAGACTGGCTGGGAGGAAGAACTAACTCTTTCCTCCTTTTCCCTTCTAGCTTTTCAACAGCATCCCAACACTTGCATCCAAGAAGTGCAAAATGTACTCCAAGGAACACTATTAAAACCTCAGTTATCTGCCCCAAAGCAATTGACAGGAGAGACATGAGTAAAGAACAGCAGAGGTTTTATTATGTTGGCTCTTGTTGTTCAGGAAAACTCACTGTGATCTCAGTGCCTTTCAGTAAAGAGAACTCCCCATACCTTGGGGTACTTGGGATGGGTGCCACACAGAGTTATGCAATATTCTTGAACAGATTACAGAACATTTAGGTAAAACCAGGTCCTAAATTAAAAATGTTCTGATTCCTAAGACTGTTACTGGGTATTTACTGCTTTGTACATATCCCTTTCATTTTCTTTATAACCCCATATGGCTAAATGAAAGAGAAATCTTAAAGTTTCAGTTCTTTGCTATTTGCTTTTCAGTAAGGCAGTGAAATCTTCCTTTTAAGATAAAAGTACAGGGCATTTCTCAAGTGTGAACTCCTCACCGAGAGGTCAAGCTGCTTGTAGCCAGAGATGGGAACAAAGAGAATGTCATCACTTTGCCCCAGCAGTGGCTTTTCTAATCTGAGGGGTGCAAAACCACACTGCAATCCCTATTTTCTAATTATCAGCACTCTTACTAGTCACAAGACCAGGCCATCAGTGATATGATCAGCAGCAGCTCTATTTCATTAAGCACCTCACTCCAAGATGCTTTCTACATGGGGGTGACAAACTATTTGTCTTTCAAGGCCCCATTGAGCATCTAAGAGCAAACATATGCACAGATCCAAAAGAAGTGATTATTCTCTTTTTGATTGTCATTTTTGGCTGGTAGTAAATAGCAGCTTCTCAGGAAAAATGAGAATAGTTCACATTCAGAATGAGCAATACCATGAGCATTTTGTACTGTACTTGAGAACACCTACAGGACTCTTACAAGTACTGCAAAGGTATAGAATCTCATAGTGTGTTTCTTGTTTCTTTCTAATTGAATTAGATTACTTTTATTTCTTCATAAAAATGAAGAGCATGGTGTCTGTTGAACGAAGACAACAAAAATATCCTTCATAGCCAGCTAAATCTTATAATTTAAAAAAAAAATAGGATGCAGTATGGGTGGTCCAGTACATACATTAACTATCAGAATGAAAAAGCATATTTAAAAGAAACAATTGTAACTGACATTTAACTTAGAAGTATTTTCATATTCAAGAAAGCATTGTAAATGTGCTGAATTTAAGAGGTGGCTTTCTTTTCAGTCTTGTGGCTCCTAATATAATTTGGGAGGAAAAAACAAGCCAAATATGGTTCTAGAGAGGAAAGGGCCTTGTTTCACAAAAAGCTGCTCCTGTTCTGAGGGCATGAGCACATTCTTGCTCCCTCCATCCCTGGAGGGAACAGTGGTGTGCAGCTGCTGCCCACTTCTTCCTGTGCCACTCCATGTGCTCCAGCAAGGCTGAAGTGACTTGTAGCTGAACACAGAAGGGACAACCTTACCTGTGCTGCCTTAGCTGTTTAGAAGAGGCTGACATCACATGTAATTAATTTGTTGGCAGGCATGTTGTTTCTAACACTAGAAAGAAATGCTGTTACTGTAAGTCTGCTTATCCTTAAGTGGAGCAGTTTTGATGGGAAGCATAAGGCACCTCACCTGTAATTTCCAGAGACACCAGATAGACTATCTGAATTTAAAACCCCACAAAGTGGGAAATACCTAAGTTGATAAACTACAAATTGCTCTTATGTGTTCTTTTAAAGAGTTTGGACCCTTCCTTCAGCTGGCTGAAGAGCTGCTTTTTCTCTTAAGTCACACTATTGAACAGTTTAAACACTGCAACTGATGTCTTCTTTCAGATTCCTCCAAAACATGATAAGATTTATACCACAATTCCAGAAGAATATTTCAATATTCATAGTGAGATATGATTATTGGGTTGAAGGTCACAAAACATTTATCTGTATGAAAACAAGGGAGGCACAAAAACCAAAAAAGTTTGGATTTCTCAAGCTGCATAGGTGACTACATTTTGGACTAGAAATCTCCTTTTAGTTCTTACATTTCAACTCTTCAACTCCTCAGAGTTACAGGGAGCAGACTAATAACTCTACAGAATGGGGGAAACTGGGTTTGAGGGCTTTCTTTAATGGTATGTTCATAGTACAGAACTATGGCAGCAGCAGCATCTTTCAAAATGAAGACATGAATATGAATGAAAAAACTAGCCCAGGGTAATTAATCCTTGCAAAAAGAGACTTCCTTGTCTATGCACAGAATGAAAACAAATGCAAGTGAAATATCCAGAAACTCCAAAATCAAATTAGGACTGTAATGTGTGCAAGCAAAAAGGATGATCCAAGTGGGAACTAAGGCTTAAGACCTAAGAACTCTGAAGTTTTATTGATGTGACAACATCTCTGTTTGAAGAAAAATAAAGTTAATGAAATTTACATGATGATAAACTTCCAAGCTTCCACAGATTTTTCATAAACAAAAAAACATTCATGAATCAGTGAACCACAGCAAGAGTAAGGCCCTACCAGTTTTGCAGACTGATTTACACTTGGAGCAGGAGGGAGGGAGGGCACTTTGATTCAAGTCAGAGGCTAGGATGACCTCAGCTGCCAAATTCTGTTCTGCTCACTTAAGCATTTGCATTTGGATGGGCTTTTAAATAGATTCTGGTAGCTTTACATTAAGCCAAACCATCAAAAGTTGGGCAATAAATGAAGACAGAAAATAGAAAATCAAAATAATGCTGATTTTGTTACAAAATCAAGGGCAGACTGAACAAATCCAAGAAGTATTTTCAATTGTTTGAAAACCTGAAGATGAAACAGTGTCCCAAATTCAAGGCATAATTTAGACCTTTATAATGTTACCTGGAAAAATTATGTCCATTAGATGAGGTTAGGATGTATGTCTGCAATTCCCAGACTCTCAAGTTAGATCTGAAGCTAAACTGGAGCTTCATCAGTGGTGGAGGCAGCAACAGCTGAAGGAACAGGCTCTGGCTCTTCTGGTGGATTGTGAAGTTTTGTTTCTGAAACACTACATTCCATCATGGGGTCTTTCATCTCCACCACAGGTGCAAAACACCAGTAATGCTAATTCCAGCAATCCAGATCCTATTCCATATGCAGAAATTAACCCAAAGGCAAGTAATAGAAATGCATACATCATCCCATTCAATTATTCAGCAGTTTTGCAGACACATCGGAAAAAAAACCCGAGCTTTCAATATAAAAATTGTCTATGAAAGAGTCTAACTTGAATTTGTCTCCATGGATCATAATTCCACATGTGCTGCTGGATCTGTAAAGAGGAGAGAAAAATGAGCACTCAGTTTGAGCTGCCTCAGTTGGCAGATTGGTTTGAGAATCAGGATAGCCTCCCAAGACTTGTTCTTTGCAAGATACCAGTGCCTGAAGAACAATTCTCACCCACAGTGTGCAGCAGAACTTCTTTAAGGGTTAAGAAAAGGCCAAGCTCATAAAATTGTAGGAACAGTGAGGGTCTTTTACAGAACTGCAACAAATCTGTTCTCTGGCTTTCAGAATTAGGTTAAATTACACCAGACTTGCTCAGCAAGTTCCTTCCATCCCACCACACTCCCTGATGGTTTAATTCAGCCTCATTCCCTCACTCAGCCCTGTGCATGGGACAAGCTCACAGTGAGAGAGGGAGGACACAGCACAAGACCAACAGGCACAGAGAAAGTCACAGAAGTACAGAAAGAAAAATTACCATGTGTGTGTTGTCCTGGCATCTCAGCTGGTGTTCCCATTTCTTTTTCCTTCTGGAATTGACTCTGGAGCAGTTTGATTTCTTGATCATAGTCCTGCCATTCTGGAACTATCCTCATGGCTGCCTGCAGCTTGGGCTCTTTGGTCATTGGGTTGTTACACTGCAAATAGAACAGTCAGGCTACAAAAGGTTTCTGCACTCACCAGAGGTGCAGGGATCAATCTGCTGGTGGTGAACAACACCTGCCTGTACTTCAGCCAGAGATCAGTGCAAAGTCTCTTTCCAAATTCATAACAATGCCACTCCTCCAGGTAAGAGAAACACATAAGCTAATGGAAAAAACTCAAGTGCTGGAAATGTGCAAGTACTGGTACAGGCTGAGGGAGGGAAGTGCCTCTAAAACTGTATTTTAATGTGCTGTAAGAGTGAGGGAATCATCCTGCACTCACCAGATCAATGGTTTTTGCTCTCTTCTTCGAGGAGTCATCACACCATGTTTCACACCACAGCCACTCCTGGGGGAGGGACTTGATGGGTACTTGGTGAATCATGTTGTTTGGCAAATCCTGTTGTGCAGAGTAAGAGTTAGTAGCTGTTTCCACAGGGTGCAGGATAGGAGGAGCAACCCCCCTACCAAACTAACAGTATTGTGAAGGTCAACTTTTGTAAGAGTTTTCTTTTTTCCCAATGCAAATATAAAGTGATGAATCAACACTTCATCTCATCCCATTCCAAACAAAGACCTCTGGGGAAATCCCAAGTCCCAGTCTGACACCATAGCCCAGTAAAACAAAACAAACACAATAAAACATACCTGATCAAGGTTGGACAGACTGTTTGGATCCTGACTCAGGCCCTGATACTGTCCTCTGAGTCGATCTCCAGCTGCTATCTTCCTGAACTTCTTCAGATCCACAACATACAGAGCACTATGTGGAGATGATGCAATTAGTAATGACTGCAATTAGCAATTACACTGGGGGTAACTCTGCAGCCCCACCAGACCCCTGAGACACAGTACCCTAAAACAATCTCAGGGTGGCAGCACATCTATGATCTATTACAAGGCAGGAAAGCAGTTCTAACAAAGTCATGGCATGCACAAAAAAGAATTTTCAACAAATCTGTCTTAGCTTTGCTGTCATGCAGTCCCTGTTCCAACATTTGTTATTAACAAAGGAAGATGTCTGCTAGTTAACACTTCAGTTCTTCATCTCTAAAAGTTGCAGCATACTGAAAATAACTTCAGTGTCTCTAGTGCTTCATTGGCCACAGAACCTTGAAGGGCAACAGGAAGCAACAAGTGGTTCATGCAGTGCTGCATACCTCAGCTAGTTTTCTGCTAAAGTCTAAGTAGCCACAAAAACTTTACCCCTCTATTTTGGAAAAAAAAAAAAAAAAAAAAAATTTCATACCTGATGTGGTATTTTCTTCCAGCTAAATGACTTGCCCAGTATCCTGATTTCCAGAACCTGTAGCCATCCATTTCCCTTCGGCTGTCACAGAATGGGGTGTATCCATAAGGAGCACCATCCAGATGCAAATCCCTCAATTCTTTCAGATCTGTGCGCACAATCTGAAGGGAAAAGACATTTTATTTTCATTTCTAGGAACCTGCCCTTCTAGGGTTATTTGCAAATGTTGTACAGGATTTAATTCAAACTGAGCAAACAGATAAAGGAAGGATTACCTGATAGTAATTTTGCATTATGTCTAAGTAGTATAAAAATACAGCACAAAAGGTGTTGTCTTCCCTGCCCTCAGAGCTGGAGCAAATAAAATAGAGCTTCAAATAAGCAGATTTTGCACTTCAGTTTGACAGCTGAAGTGCAAAATTGTTTCTTAATAAGCAGTAAGAATTCACACTGTACATTAACTGGGATTCTTGGTATCCCTTCCTCTTCAGTGTCTGCAGACTCTTCAGGGATGAAAGCTTTTTAATGTCTTTTTGACATAGATGTGGCACTAGCACAACTTTTAAAATACCACTCTAATAGGAAAAAAATGCCTTAGTATCTCTCACAAGCAGAGAAACAAACTGTCTAAAATGACAACTGGGTAGCTGGAAGTCTCTCCTAACTGATCCTTCAGCTTCAGTTTGACCTGGCATTGCTTCACACTGTGCACGTGGTTTACACTCACTTGTTAATAATCTGTACTTCTCATTTCACATGTACTTTTGAGAGCAGTTTTGGCAGTTGTCACTGTGCACATTTCCTGCCCTTTCCACCCAGGAGTTGAGGAGTGGGCACACACAAATCCTTCCAGTCCTGTTTGCCTTGCAGCAGGACAGGGCCTTGTGCACAAGGGATTTGCCTTGTCCTCCTCTGAAAGCCACTCAGATGTGGCCAAGCTAAAAGCAGGGGCCTGGGAGGCCAGAGTGCTTGGTGACTTAGGAAAATACTGCCTGTGGTAAGTGTTCTTCAGCTGGGAGAACAGAATGAACTGCAAAAATGGAAGGGTGAAATGAGAATCTATCTGGCAAGCTAGCTGGAATCACAGTGAGTGAATGAGCAACCAGATAACAGTAAAAGACAGGCCAACAAAACCAATCTTGTGGAAACAGGCACAAAACCCAGCCCTCAGTGAAGCATGCCATAATTACAGAATCAACCTCCAGTCACGCCTGTGAAGGGCTCAGACTTGCAATCCTTCCAAACAATATGGAAATGGTATTCAAGAACTTATTGTTTAAAAAAAAAAAAGAAAAAAAAAAAAAAGATCAAGTAACTCCAGCCTCTGTGTTACCTGATCAGCATCCACAAAGAGGATTTTATCAACAGCTAATGGGAAGAGCACATCTAGAAAGAGGATCTTGTAACCCCAGATGATTCGCTGCTTCTCTGTTTGTTGGTGCAGCCAGCGTGGCCATTTATACTGGACAAGCTCATACTGGAAATTGTACTTCTTGGCCATGTATGGGATGAACTCCTGCAGAGGGAGGGGAAAAAAGCAGCTTATCTCAGTTCTTTGTTCCTCTGCAGGAAAAAGAAAAGCACATTACAAGAGACAGACTTCAGTCTAAGGCACAGAACATCAGAAACTGAAATACCACAGAGAAAATTAGTTTCATTTTTAATTCACACAAAACACTGAGGTCCAAGCTGAACAATCAATACAAATTGTAAAGGCAACTAATTATTTCAGCATTTTTGTCCACACAGTTCCTTATGAGCCATTTCATAGTGATCCACACATGAGAATGCATTACTCAAATCATAAAATTTCACAGGTGGGACAATTATTTAGGGGTGTACAAAGCACTGTAAATGGGAGCACGTAAAATGAGAGAAGAACATTGGGAGAATTTTTTTACTAGAAAACCTGGCCCACTGTCACATCAGCTGACATTCCCATCTGTGAGGCTTTCTCCAGCTTTGGGTGAGTTCAGGTTTAGCCAAGTGATGCTGGTGCAGCACTGGGAAAGGGAAGCAGTTTGTGGCATTTTTCCCCCACCACCAAATAAATTTCTAATTAGTAACAAACCTTGAATGTAGGTGATAAGTAGTTCTTCAGAAACCAAAACTTTAAAGGAGTCTTGGTGTGTTTCAGCACAGACAACATCATTATGCTATCAAAAGGAAAAAAATAAAGCTGTTACAGGAACAAGTGGCACCCATGAAAGATGAGCTGTATAATAGATTACAAATTGCTGGGCTACATGACTGAATTATTTGCAGTTGTGTGTCAGGTAACTGAACTTCATGCATAAAGAAAAAGTGAGTAACTTCAGCCTAGTGTAAATTGCTTAATTTTATCAACAAAATTACTAAACCCCCAACATCTCTGTATTTTAACTAGGCAGAGAATATACGACCTGTTGGCTTTCACAGCCTTTTGAGAACAACAGAAGCTCATATTCTTCCAAAGCAACTGTGGCTTATTCTGTAACTTCTTAACAATACACTGGTTATATTGTAGTGAGAAAATTTAGGACAGCAACACACCACCTATTAAACTAAGTCTATTTTTAACTCATGAATGCTATGCAGGCAAAAGTGCCTATGACACAGTAGAAGCAGATTCTAGTGGACTTCTGAAGCATTGAAAAAGTGGGATTTTTTATCCTCTTGGAGACTGTAACCTTTTTCCTTGTGCAGGGACACTACCATTTGGCACATTAGGATTATATATTCTCAACTAACCGTAGGAATCTCTCATATAGGTGTCCTGAAGCCACAGAGAATATATTTAGTACATCATCTTTATCCTGTTTCACATCTTCATTCTTTTGCCCTCCTGTGAATCCCCTGAAAGGAAAAATACGATTCTGTGAAGGACAGGGAAGAGCCAGCTCTGGAGGAAAGGCTGCAAATACAGAAAATGGCTACATTTTTGCTTTAATACAGCTGGTCTGTGGGCTTTGGGTGTCATTCCCTGCTGCCCAGGGTATCTTCCCCAAGGCAGAGTGCTATGCACAAGACAGGGAAGGTCCAGGAGCTCAGACATGAACACCTTTTGACTGAGAGAGCACTGGCTGAGGTGCAGCTCAATGTTTTAGGCTCTCAAATAGCAGGGGGGGATAAGGGAAGGCAAAAGCAGGTGCAAAGCAGGAGCCCAGATCTCCAGAAACAGAGAAGTCCAGTGAAGGACAGCCCTGAATTCAAGCAGTCTTAACAGACAGCTGTGGAATTTCACACACATCATGCTATTGCCAAACAGTTTTCCAATTTCAAGAGACTTGTAGGTTATCATTGAATTGGTTTTACCATTTGAGTGATTCCCAGAATCCAGATTCATTCTCATTGGTGCCATCACTTAGCAGATCTTCATTCATCATATCAAACTTTTTCTGCACCTGTGAAGCATGATATGGCTTTAGTGAGCTGGAACCACATATTGAGTAGATATTGTCAGGAGTGTCATCCTGACACTGGTTCTGTTTTTACCTACTTGATTCACACCCCATGAGCTGACAGGTAACCTAAGCTCTCTGGGAAAACAGCTCAGTAATCAGTGACTTTTTCCAAACAGATTCCAAAGGAGCTTTTAGACACCAAAGGCATGTTAGTCTGGATGGTTAAAATACTTTTCTAAGAGATGTTTGGTGATGGAGACTGGCAAAGAAAAACCTTCAAAGAAACCAACAACCCCATCCCCCAAAAAACCAACACGCCAATGCCACCAGTCTCTAACTGGTATAATTGGCCACTGAGACTCCAAAGCAGATACACAGACAAGACATGAATGGGTAGAACATCTCAAAAATAGTCCAGCACAAGTAAATGGTGTCAGGTGTGAGTGGCTCTGTTACAGCCATCACTTATCTACCAGTCATTCTCCTTGAACTTGTCAGCTATGGCATTACCTGATAGGCAGCCCTAAGAGACAGCAGATAAGTAATTTACCATTTCTTTCCTTTTTTCAAATGTATTCTCACCTAGCCTGTGTCAGAGTGACACAAAATGTATTGCCAAATGAATACAATCTATCTGTGACAGATAAAATGCTGGCTCAATGGACATACTGAATGCTTATTACTTGACATATATAGGGCATACAAAACTGCTTTTTCTTAAAGTTATAAGCAGTCAGAAAAATGTGAGTATTATTGTAGCTCAGGGACATACACAAGGAATAGGACTTTGTCCTATTTTCTCCTGTATTAAAAACCCAAATCAAGTCTACAGATGATGCTCTCTACCCCTGACACTGTGAGGTGAGCTTTGTGCAGACTGCCTCAAGTGTATGCTCGTGGGTAGGGAGCTTCAAGCCTTAATCCAAGTTTCTCCCCACTGTTGGTCAAACAGGCTTCTTTAAGAGCACCTCTGGTTTTTAAACTCACCTTCACTTTAATAATTTTGCTCTTGAAGTTATTGAGAACAACAATAACTTCGTCAGCTTCAGGTGGAGAGTCTGTGCCATCGTGGCTGAAAATAAGAGCAAGATACTGACTTTTACTACAAAGCAGAAATATGTTCTTTATTTCATCTGCTCATTTTTATACATGTATTAAGCCTCAGCACTGCAAAACAGGTTTGAGACATGACAAAGAAACAAATACATTTATTTGAACACACTTAATGGGATTTTAAATTAATTAATTTCACCTAGCATAACTTACATTCAGTATGAAATGTAATTTTCTGTCTAATTTGCTGTTCAGGTTACCACACTTTGGCAAGGGAATCATTAGATTTACAATGCCTGTCTACTTCAGAAGTTTCATAAGAAAAAGACTGAAGAATTTCTTATCCTGACCTACCTGTAGATCCTGTAAATATCTTCAGATCTGCCTTTTCTCAGTCTTAGAGTCCATGCACCAGGATTGGCTTTTAATTGGAAGTAGCCCTGTGAAGTGAAAAGAGTATTTGGCAGTTTCCAGAAAATGCAAATGCAGAAAAAATAGCTTTAAAGTTATGTGTTTTGACTCACTGATTTATATCTAGAATGTTATTTGCAAGCCCACTGATTAACATAACCTTAAGGCTTTAAACTCAGAGAACAGGAGAAAAGCCCCAGAAATTATTCCATTCAAAATTGTTGGGTTTTCCCCAAGAGATAGAAGCTTGAAAAGGTCTGGCATTATTTGTTAGATCAAAGTCTTCATTGTCCCCATGGGAACAGTGCAAATCCAAAGTCTTTTCCTGCAAAAGGTTGCCTTCAAGAATTTCAAAACACTAATTTGTAATTATACTACAAAATCTAAAGGGAGTCTGAAGCTCTACAGAGTGGTAATTCACCTACAGCAGTAAGTAATAACAAAATTTACATGTTACAAGATATCTCCCCTACAGAACTTAAAAGTTCAAATATTGTGTTCAAGTCTTTCTAAGCTTCAGATTCCAGATCTGAATATTTTCCTCTGCGGTTCAGATTATGAGACCTATAGAAGATCCATGCAACTGTAGAGATGTTTTAGTGTCCCTTTCAGTTTTGTACCGTGGCTTCAAATGTTTGCAGTTCCTATGTGAATCAGGCTGCTTTAAAAAGGAAATTTTAAAATAATTTTGAACATTTTGATATAGCTAATTAGAAAAAGGACACTTCTGAGTTTTAGTCCCCAACATAAACACACCATGTGACCACATGTAAAATAAGGGACATCTTTCTTTCTACATTAAGAAATACATCATCATTTTAGGATATACTCTGGCTAAGTATATAAAGTATATATACTATATAGTATATAAGTATAAAAGGCACTAATTGAAAAGAAGAATTCTAAAATAAATAAATAAATAAATAAATATTTTTCCTTGTTTCTATTTTAATTTGTTTAAATGAATGTAACACCTTTAAAAATTTAAAGATTAAAAAAAAAAAAACATCAAAAGAGGCAACTGACTTCAGTTTTTCACTAACATTACATAACAAAACATTCCAGTGGAAAACTTCCTCCGCCATAATTCCAGCCCATTAGCTCTCTCCTGTCCCAGTGGGGACACTGAGAACAGACACATCCCTTATGCAGTGACATTACAAAAGCAGCTGCAGGGAACAATCATACACTTGGATTTCCAGCACCTTTCCTCAACTCAAATAAGCAAATCCCATTCTTTCACACTTCCTTTATTTTCTACAATGCCAACTATTCTTGCTGACTCTCTCCATTTATACCACAGATCTCCTGAAGAAATGGGTCCCAAAAACGAGACAGACTGAGGCTCACAGCACCAGAGTGGATGGCCCGAGGAGGACCCTGTCCCAGGAAAACAACTGAGCTTCCCTGAAAAGGGGCTGCTTAAGAATATTGGCAGCATTTAAAGATCTTCCAGAACATCTCAGAAGGGAAAGGAGTTCATCTTGAAAGAGGTAAGAGAGAGCACGAGGCTTCAGCGTGAGGAATGATGGGGTGTGGTGCATCTGCAAGCAGCTGTGAAGTGCAGGTTACACCCCAAGCCCACAGCCCCGTTCTGGGAAACACTCAGGGTGGAAGGAGGGCTGTGCTGCCTGGGTGAGCTGTGCCAGCTCCAGGGAACACTTACCAGGTTGGCCATAACGATGGTGTCCACGATGACAGGGCTGCTGGAGGTGCCCAGGGTGAACTGCAGCCCCCGAGGTGGCTGCCCAGTTGTAATGTCATAGCAGTGGCCCTCCAGCAGCAGGTACTCCAGTTCATACTCTGCAGCTACAACACTCTCCACCTGGAAGGAGCACACACTGCTGACTGCAGCACTAGCTCTGAAGTGCCACTTTTAGTCATTCAGTTATAGTAATTAAAAAAACAATTTTACCAGAGTAATTCTATTGTTAGACAAATGCCTAGAAAACCTCAAAGAGCTCAGCTCTTTCAAGTGACCAACCTCACACAAATATTGTTAAGAGTGGCCCAAACCAAAAGAATTTGAATCTCAACATATGCTAGGATAAAAAAAGGGAAGGATTGTTGTTCTATTCCACAATTTATTTTTTAAACATTTACTGGAGAATGGAGTTCATATCTCATAAAAAGTATATGATGGGATACAGAATTTTGACTGCAAGCTGGTCTCACCTAGTATTAGCCATCTGAAATAAACATTTTGTTTTGCTCTTACAGTGCACTAGGGTACTGTCAGGAAACACCCATTCCTTTTTTTCCTACAATGAATTAATGTGCCAAGGAAAGAGAAAAGAAAAAAAACTAAAAAAACCAAGCAAAAAAAACCAAACCCCCCAAAAAAAACACCAAAAAAACCAAACCAATAAAGAACCACAACCCCAAATGACTTGGGTCTCTACCAGGCCAAATTCAGATGTAGCCTGAGGAGAGTACATAAGCAGAATGTTAGTCTAATGCCACAAAGCATCTCCTCTCACTGCACATCCAAAATGACAGTTTAATTGCTACAGCACCAACAGACTGCACATTGGGAACTGGAAATGGTGCACCTGCAAAAGTAAAGCTCCTGTCTATTTGGAAGCTCAGGAGGGCACTTGGAATGCCTGAAGCATTTAATCCCCCTCTCTCAGGCTTTCAATTAATCAATGGGGCAGGCATGGAAATCAGAGGCTTGAAATGTAGTATTAATGCTTCATTTATGGCTTTACAATTAGGGAAAGAGATTAAAAACAAGAAACTCCTACACTAAAACACACTAACCGAAACTCAAACCATAAAATACACACCCAATTTTCTAGATTTGTGAATAACTAGTACAGGATTAGCAATACAAGATATACCATAATACCATATCATATTCCCAAATAGTATCAGAGAGATGCAGAAGTAAGAGGGGACTAATAATATCAGTGAGAAGGGGACCCACATTTGTGATGTCCACAAGACTCACTTTTCCAGAGGCCTGTTTGTAAAGGCTTTGACAGTCTCCTTACACATATATGTGTAGTGCCTTTACAACAAGGTAAATAAATAAGGGGTTTTCCCTATTTCTCCCTCTGTATGTGGAGCAGCACTGCCCAGATGCACAGTCCAACAGTCTGAGTCAAGGACTGCTCAAGCAGCAGCAAGCTCCCGATCCTACAGCAGCTGAGTGGATTTCTGCTGCATGGTTTTAGTGCTGCATTGACAATGCACATCCTTCTGTGGATCACAGGAATGTTTGCCAGTTAACAAGAACTGTGACAATATAAACAGGTAGCTGAAACCAGCTTGGTGGCTTCTAGGAGCAAGGGAAAGGACCTGCTCCCAGCCCATGGTAGTCTGAACCTCTGGGTCAGGCATCCTTGAGTAATTGAGGACAGCAATCTTGCTGTCAGGGAGCTCATGCTTCCCCTCCTAGAAATCATTTAGAGGTCTGCAAATGCAGTAATATCCACAGCTCTATGTTTATTGGCACTCTAAAATTCTGCATTTCTTTCCCATGAAAACACAAGCCCTGGAAAAGCACCACCTTTTAAATGCAGTAGGAACATGATGATCTCTCTTACCTCCTCTAAGAAGATGTTGTCAAGGTCATAGGGGGTTCTAACAGACTCCACCATCCAACTCTCAGGAGTATTTAAATTCAGAGTGAACAGTGGAGACTGGGGCATATCTAAAAACTTGGCAATTGGTCCTGGAGCAAAGTTATTCTCTGCTGTGAAAGAAATCTCTGGCTCCAAAACATAGCGGTAAAAGCTGAAATTTCAGAAAGAAAAATTCAGAACACCCATCTGCCAAAATTTGCTAATATTTCATTCTCATTGAATTTGCAGATGGCATCAGTTTCCCCTGACCTTTAATGTCTCCAAGCCTTTGTTCAAAGCAATACAGGTTTTGTTAACATTAGGACAGGACAGAATTTCTGTCCTGAAGGACCAAAACGGACTGTGCAAGACTCAGCCATTAAGATTAGTAAGTTATTTAATTTTATATAAATACAAGAAAAAAGAAAAAAGCACCCAACTTGTAAAACAGCATAATTATTTCATGCCATCCAGAAATTCCCAGATGCTCTGTGGGAAATGATGCTGTTACATAAATGAGCTCAAAGCAGTTATTGAGACTTTCTATGAGACAGCTTCCACCCTCTATCAAGGAACTGCTTACCTTTTCAGTGGCATGTCAGAAAGCTTAGACTGGCAGTTCATAAACACTCTCAGGTTCATATTTATCAATTGGTTCAAAACCTAAAGTAATGACAAAAACATCCCTTAAAATGCTAATGAGGAGAGCTGACCAATGTTTTATAGAAAGGACCTCAGGGTGGATGTCCTCTGCTCATTCCCACTCCTTCCTCTTGTGATTTGCTTTACCACCCCTACCCCCCTTTTAAATTGGTGGTTTTAAGCACAGTTACCTGTTCCTCCTATTTCAGGCATTCTTTTTGGCATGCTGAGATCTTCCCCAAGAACAGAGTTACTGCAAATTAAGCTGTTGGAATAGTGAAATTAAAGCTCTCTGGGCAAGACCTGAGCATGATCTCGTTACTGTGTACTGCAGCCTAATTAGTATTTCCACTGATAAATGCATTGTGAAACTCAGACAAGCTATTAGAAAGCCAGTGGTCACCACACAGTCAAAGAGGAAGCAAACATTCCAAAGTGATAGAATTTGAAGTTCTCACAACCCTGCCTACGTACCAAAAGTAATGGAGCAAGTCTCTGAGCATCTCTGGTCACGGGATCAACAATAGCCACAACATCAAAGTATGTCTCCCCCTCTTTTGGTCTCAGTTTAACTGCACTAAACAGAAGAAAATACAATTTAAAAGTACCAAACATGTGGATAAACCCTGGAAATGCATTACAACCTACTGCTATCCATCTCATCCTGAAATTAAATTACTTCCTAAATGCTGTGCACCTTCAGAAACTAAATAGAGAAAAACAGGCATATACATGTATGTTTATAAAGATAGGTAGAGAGATAAAATTAATTTCTGGAATCTCCCTGAAAACTGTTGGGGACTTTCCTACTGCTATTTAGATTTTTTTTTTTTAATTAAATGCAACATAGAACAATGGAAAGTTAAAAGACAAGCACTGTTCAGCAATTCTATACCTGTATCGTTCTTCAAAAAACTGATACTCAATCCTTGCCTCTCCTTTTGGCTGAGCAGAAAGAAGAGCATCCACTTTCATTACCAAGTCACTTGCCCTGAAAAGAAGGAAAAGAAAAAGGCTTGGAGATATAAAAAAAAAAAAATGCCAGTATTTATCACTTTTCTGTCAGGCAGCAGCAAAAGAGAAGGCAAACAGAATCCAGATACCCAAACACTCCTACTATCTCTCTACACAGGCTCAGAAGAATTAAACATATTTAAGGGTTAATCCACCAGTAATTTAAACTGGTTGCAGCCTTATTACTGATTATACCAAAGGATTTAACTCTAACAAAAACAGAGCAGCTGTATTTTAGGGGTCAACCATGTTACAGGAACTGCATTCCTGATCTTCAACAACCACTCAGACCTGAAAGCCATTCAGATCAAACCCTTGTTTCACTGCTCTTCCCATTTTACACTGCAACTCTGAGCACTAGGAAACAATCCTGTAAGTTGAGAAACTTTTGAGAAGGGTCCTATCATAAAAGACAATTACTTTATTATTAAAAGTAATATTACTTTTAGCACTTTAAGAAAAGTAATAATACTTTTATTAGTTTAAGCACTTCTTTTTCAGTATTTCCATAATTTTTCAGTCTAGTATTTTAATAATATAGTCAAGCTTTAAGGTGTAAAACCTCTTGAAAGTTCAATGAAAATAGATTTGTACATCACACCTTTGCCAAGAAGCGAAACCCTAACATATATGTCTGTCAGCTTTTCCTGAATTGAGATTTATAGTGACAGCTGTTTAAATTGTTCCTACCAAACTCACAAGCCTGGTGAACTCCACTAAGTTCTACAGATTTTTCCAATGCAAAAGTTTTTTAAAAACCTTGGCATCATTCAAATAAACAAAAAGAAACCCCAAACCCACTGCTCTGGCAGAACCAGCCTTTGTTCAAACTATGCCCTCTTCCACCACCCCGACACCCAATGGATGCAGAAGTGCTTGGAACACAGTTAAAACCTGCTCTGCTGGGATCCAGAATCACACAACATTTCTGCAGAACAGACCTCACGTTTAACTTACTTGACCAGCCCTTAACAGTCAAGCAGCATCACAGAAAAATGTGATGGGAAGTCTGGCAGAAACTTCCCACAGGTACATGCTCCAACACAAACACACACCTACAGGGGACTCCTGTTCTTTTGAACCTCAACATGGCTTTCCTTGGAGTGGTTCATCTCTGCTTTGTGCAGTAACTGTCTAGAATTGTCACTTCCCTCTCCTTATCTGTCTCTTTTCCTAGTTCTTCTCTCTGAAGTTAAAAGCAGTTTACAGGATTCCCACAGTACTGATGGAGAAATGTATTACTAAAATAATTTTTATGTTGATAGGCCAAGCAGCACTTAAATGAATTGCAAATCAGATTCACAAAGTCATATTATCAAGAGTCCCAGCACTTCTCTCTGTAATCCTCCTTATGTTTACTTACAGATCTTCTTCAAATCCCAGCTGCTGAATCTGAGATTTGATTTTCTGTCCCGATGTCTTTAGTATGATATTTTCAAGGAGATGAAAATCATCCTGGTTGAACATTTCTCCATCCTCTAATGGGCCAATAATCTACCAAAAATAGCAGAATCAGTATTATAAGATAAAGGCTAAACTGAAACAAAATTCAAAGATGTATTAAATGAATGCTCCAGCCCAGTCTCAGTGGAAGCCAACTGTTTAGGCTGGTATTAATGTCAGTGGCAGCACTGACAAAAGGTAAATCCAGGTATTTAGAGCCAAGAGTCCCAGACTAAGGCACAAAATACACACTTAAAATTTTCACTATATCAGGCACTTAAAATTATACATGAAGTACCAGATCTGGAATGGGCAGCAGAATACCAGGCCAATTCTAGCAGTCAGCAAATCTCCCTCCCGTAGCCTTCAGAAGCCTAAAAGCTACCTAGACAAATCTTGTTATTCTGCTGATGAGAAAAATAGAACAGAACAAATCAACACCTGAGATTTTTAACCCATTGAAATATCCAGCAACAACTGGGAGCTGCATGGGCTTGTTCCTAACCAGAAACAGATGACAAAAGAAAACCCAATGCTGGGTTTCATTATTTGCAGTGAAATACTATAGTAACATCATTTACCTAATTTCAGATAAACTATAATAAAAACAGATGGTAGAAGAGACCAAGGCACCTTGATCAAGACAAAATACAGTAACATTTTGCTCAGTAAACTGAAGCAGCATAATCTTGCAAATTTATCATCCCCTTCTACCCCTGGACTCAATTCACTACCAGCATGAAAGCAACTTTTATTATTGAAAGACCTGAATTTGTATCAAATGCCAACAACTAACTGCACACAGTGAAAAGTAAAGGTCACACAGGTGTGAATAAATCAAACTGGAAGCGATCCTAAAGACTGCTGAAACCTAAAACAGGCTGACACTCCTGTGTCTGATCCCCACCCAGACTCTGCTGCTCAAATCTGCTTCTTTCTCACAAGTAGAAAGTCTCTTTTACTGATCATCTCACCCGTCCATTGCTGATCACAGCCCTCTGCCCCTTCTTCAGCTTTAGAACATCTCTGCAATAAATAGCATGGGACAGAACAAAATCCATCTTGGGAGATTCAAAGGCTTCTTTGAAAATATTGGTATCCATACCCTAAAAGAAAAGAGTACTTGACATTGAAATAGGAAGAAAACGAGACCTCTGCACATTTTTTAAAAGCAACCTTTTTGTTTCCATTCAAGAACTTTGTATCTTTGTAAAACTGATCTTTGTATCCTGCTAAAACTGACCCCTAGACCCCTTTTCTTTGTGGTCTTAAACATAGTTCTTACTTGTCATCACCAAACACTATCCCAACTGCTGCTGTGAAGGGCCACAACTACTTAGACCAGTTCCAATCTTCCTGTCAAAGGTTTTAAAATCTACTTTGAGAAATGCACCTGTATTTTTTCCCAGCTTTTAAAATAACATTATTCTCTTAACCACCCAAGAAACAGCTGACTCACTTAAATAGATCCCTGCACCCATGTTCCTTTTGCCTTTTCCAAGTTATGTAGCTTTGATGCGTATGAGGATTTACTTCATGTTTAGATGGATTGTTATATTTAGGTAAGCCCTTCAGAGATTTTAAAAAAACAAACTAGGCAACCTAACAGTGTTCCTTTTCTCTATTACTACACCTGCATATGAATATACTACACTAAAAAATTAATTTGAGGAACAAGCAAAGCACCCTCCCTGTGAAAACACCAGCAGACACACCTACCCCAACAGCAAATTCCAAGATGTCAGCTCCTGCCTCCAGTGCCTTCACAGTTTCTTCTTTTGCCATCTTGGTGATGAAGTTCTTGGCATTATTTGAGGTTTGTGTCTGCAAAGCTGCCCATATGGCTTTAGCTACAATGGTATTCTGGCTGTTGGGTTCTTCACTAGGATTATTAATCATGCTGATTCGAATGTTATTGCTGGATTTCTGTGTTTAACAAAACAGGTGATGGGAAAGTTTAACATTTCAGATATAATAAATATATAATAAACACTATAGCAAAAGCTTTGCATTTTTAAACCAGAATATCAGACTTCAAATTGGGTAAATAACAGCACAAGGTTAAAAGGATGAATTAACCAATTTAACATCAAGCATTTAACTTATATATAGGCTCCACTGTGACAGCAATCTTCCAGATAACCCTGTGCTACCTAAGAAATCCAGAACCATGGCCACCACTCAGTCTGGCAAAGCACAGCTGTAAGCTGTGCATTTTTATGTTTCAGTTATCCTCCCAGAACCAACAGGACAGAGCAGAGAGCAATGCTTATGTTTATCTCCAAACCAAAACACAGATATTCCAGTTAAACACCACAGGTTTATAAGAACATTTATTGTATTCTGTCCTAGCTTAAGATCAGCAATGTTCTAGTCCCTACAAAAAAGATGAGGCTAGAAATTAGAGACCCTGCAGGGAGAACGAGTCTCTCCAGGTGATACCACAGGAAGATGCTCTACCATGGGCTTTGTTAGCACTGCTAACCCATTCCAATGAACACATTACCTACCTGATGTTTAATGGCATCATACAACAACTGCCTCCCTGAAGGTTTATCAAAATCACCAACAATCCAAAAAGTAACTGGTCTAACAAAGGAATCATCTGCAATTATTAAAAAAAAAAAAAAAAAGAAGAAAGTGAAATTTGAGGGTGAAAGGAAAGAAATCTTCATGTTTTTCCTCATTTGGAGGTAAACTCTGACACACATGCAAGGACTTAAAAAAAGTAAAATTCCATAGAAAAGCAATGGGTGAATCTAAGCTATGAAGTCTGGCAAGACAAAATTAATAGCACTGGTATAATAGTCTTTATTAGGTCATTCAGAAAACCCATGTGGGACAACATGCATTGCTCTAAGCTAGATTCTTTTAGTATTTCTGTTTGTTTGCTACCTTTTCAAGTACAAATGTTCAAAGAAACAGATAAATAACTTGGAGATTCCAACTGGGGTTGGAATCCAGCAGACATATCACTTCTTTGTAATGAAGCTGTCAATTTACAAATTCAGTTTTGTATAAAGACAAAAATGTTGGAGCAAACATGCATTTCAACAGCTTCCTTCATTGCCTGCTGGTTCTAAAGCCAGTGTTATAAAGGCACCAGAAAATTCCAAGAATAATATAAAAAATGCTAAACATGAGTTACCATAGATCTCCTTGGAAGACATTCCTGGTCAAAGAGCGGAAAGGAAAAGGGAAAAGGAGAGACACATTAATAACTTGATGGTAATCCCAATCTGTATCTAGAAGCTGCAGCACTGTACCAGGCATAGCTGCACAACAGTTCAGATCCAACAGCAACAAGTTTGTGCTAATTTTATTGCAATAAGCTTTGGCTTTTTCTTCCCCTCAAACAGATGGATGCTTGATTTTCATGCTACATATTATCAGTTTCATACCACAGGGTGAGGACAGCATTCTGAAGACTGTTTACAAACACTGCTGTGCCATTGTGCTGTTATCTTCCCTCTTTAAAAAGCAGCATGGGAGTGTTGTATCAGTGCTGGTGCTGGGCCAGCACCACATAGAACTTCTCTATTACTTCAGAAAATAAATGTGCTACAGCATTACTGTAATCAGATAGCAGTTATTAAACATCTTAAGTGGCAGAAGAGGCACTGAGCAAAAAAAGTCAAGGCATGGAATTGCAAATTAATGCACTTTCCAACGAGCATGCCAAGGTGTGGACTTGATGTTCTACAGAAGAAACTTGTTCAAACCCAAGTGATTGAACATGAACGAAGAGCAGGAATGACACAGGAAGAGCAATGGGAACATTTCAGGTAGTGCACATGGATGGCAGTGACTGGAGACAGGACCATGGAAATTTGGGACAGTCTAGTAAAGACAGGAGACAGGAACAGGAGGATTTGGGTCAAATGACAGCAGCTTGTTTCTGGAATCTAACCAAAATGGATAAAGGAAACACCTGATGATGTCTGCTTAGACCTGGTTAGGCTCTGTATTATATCTATGCATGCATTTCCTACACTTGAGAGGTACAGGCAAGTTTGAACACTTTTCTGAGGAACTGTGACAATATTGCCATTGGAAAAGCAGTGCTTGCACTGGAGCAACAAAAATAGCACTGACCACGCTGGGTGATATCTTATGTAATGGGCAGTTGGAATTTTCTTCTGAATCCATGCAACTTTTAGCAATTTTGAATTATGAGACAGAGAATTGAAACCTCTTTTATATCTTTCTAGTCATTGCTTACACTGCTGCATTTCTGGGGTTCATTTGCAGAACACCAAGAGCAGTTTGGGTGAGACTTCATTATTCAGCAAGAAGCTGGACTGGGTTTAAAAGGGGAACATTCTTGTTCCATGCAGATGTCATGTCTTATTAAAAAAAATAAATCTTTAACAGACTATGTTGTTACCCACAGGCCTGGCAAGACTCAGTGTGTGTGTGAAGATCTGCACATATGCTTGGAAACACAAATAAAAGCAGATTTGGATTCAGAATCCACCACAGATGTTACCTTTCTTTGTTAAGTAGGTCATGCTGTTTGCAACAGCAGCTGTCTTATCTTTAGAATCCAATGTGGTAAATCGAGCAAAGTCATCCACAAAATGGTTATCTGAGGAAGAGAACAAGTATGAAAGGCCAAAGCAACTATTCCATGTAAACTGAAAATAAAATAATTACTATTACTAGAACATTAAGAACATGTCCCATTTTGCTCCTTGTGATACTGCTTGTGCCTCATTTTCACTGTTAATATATAAGCTGAGAAATGAATTTTGCTGTCTCACAACTTACATTAATAACTACATTGCATATCTGATAGGCAGAAGTCAGTTGAAAGAATTGCCCAAGCCTTGATTAGTCGACACCAGTGTATGTAAATAATATACATTGAAAAATCCACTCTGTAACTATTTTTCAAGCAACTCAAAAAAGGCAGGAGTAATGTCATTGTATTGGATGTTCAGTTAGCAAGGGAACATTTTGCTAAATCTGAATTAATTCCAGAGATGACTGCCAACCCTGCTCAAATGAAGGTCAGAAGTAAGAAACAAACTGCTGCTTTATGCATTATATAATTTCTCAGCTTCATGAGTCATACTCCCCCCTAAGGTCTGTATAAAAACAGAACAAATTCCTATTTTGAAAATCAGTAGACATTTAATGTTGTACACAAACATCTGTCGGCACCAGACCTGGGTCATCACTTCAGGTGGCTGTTAATGCTTTGCCACCTGAGCTTTCCACTGGAACAGCAAGTCTTGCACTCAGATATTTCAGGTTTAACACAATTAAAAGCATCCCTTACTCATTCCTGTCAGATCTAGGTACTCTCTGTCAGACCTTAGGATTCTTGAGTTAATTCTTGGAACAACATTAGGCTGGTTCATGATATACTCAACCACATCTTGGTCATTAGATAGTTCACCCTGAAGGAAAGAGGAAAGAAGCATTATTTCTTATTTGACATATAAAATTGCCTTACATAACCTTAAAAAAAAAAAAAAGGCAAAAAGCAATTATGAAAGCTAAGTTGTCTTGTATAATACATAGCCAGGGACTTGTGAATCAGCTTTTCCAAATCTAGTTTCTCTCAATCCACAGAGGAGCTCAGCACCCACCAGGTACACGGCTCGCTGGAAGATGCTCGTGGTTTCCAGGATTTTGTGCATTGTCACAGTTTCCAGGTCATCAGGATCCAGCTGATCTTTTTGGAAAGGCATCCCATTGAACAGGACAACAGGGAGAGGGCCTACACCAGTTTGCTCATAGTAAGCTCTTGCTGCCTAAAGACAGGAACAGAAGCAGTTTTATCACATCAGGTTCCTAACAAGCTGTGCAATATCCACAAGTCTAAATAAACACACCATGAGATCCTTACCACTTCTGTTACACACAGACAACGTATCTTTGAAACTTTCAAAGTTTCAAAGCAAACAAAGTTACTTCACAATACAAAAGTGCATAATACTCCTTTAAGTTCAGTTTGTAAATTAATTTCAATGAGCACTTCCTGGTAGTGGCAAAAGATGCACAACTGGCAACATCACTCTGCCTGTGGAAGGAAATGTGCAAGCCGTGATAGCTGTAATTTAAGACAGGGTAGGGAATTTTTTTTTTTTTTCCAAAGATTTTGTTTCTTAAACCTGTAGGAAAACAGTTACTTGTGAGTCAGGCAGTTACTCTGTCAAGACAAATTTTCCTGTTTCATGTAACCACTGAAAAGTGCACCAGCATTGATAGATACCCTGTCAGAAGTTAGTTAACTAGATTCTGCTGGTTAGAGGTTCTGGTTGAGGCCTCTCCTCTCATACAAAAAAGGCCTGTCTTATTTTTATGGATTTTCATTTCTTTAAAATGTTTTTCTCTTCACTATCCTGCATTGGAAGACTCATATGCATACAAGCCTATTTTCTGCAACCCTGACTGCATTCCTTACATTTACAGATGTAGACAGCATCATGTGTGTTAAGAGCTATTGGTGACAGTATTTTCATTTGTTTTAGAACAACAAAAAATAAGAAACATCCCCCTCAAATAAAATCTGCTTCATCTCACATGTAAGTGATTCAATAGTGATTATTCCCTCCTAATTTTCTCCATAGAGAGAAGTATCAGACCTAAAAATCACTTCAATAATTATTTGCAGAAATTTATTGGATGTCTTGCTATAGAAAAGGCATTTTGAATTCATAATCATGGCTTTATCTCACTCAATATTCAAACACTGATTCAGAAGCCCCACACTGATCCCTCCCAAAGTTAAGCCTCTTGGTGTTTTCATGAACCATTCCATCACCTTGATTTTTTTGCAAACGCTTTTAAACTCTACTGAAGTCTGCATTTTTAAAAATATATATTCCATGATATGTATTATGTATATTATATAAAGCTTGTGTTGAACATAAATAGTAAAGTATTACTAGAAATCTCCCAAGGTGGTAACAAAATAGTTCCCTGGTTAGTAAGAGAACTGGATCAAGAAATTGTATGCAATTATATTTTCAGAACTGTTGCAGCAAAAGAAGCGTGGAAAAAAAGCTCTATTTCATGAATTCTTACCTTTCTGTTTTGATCATAGGCAGAATCAATTCCCAGCACGCTGTTGATTTCCACATAAGGATATTGTTTCTCAAGAACACTAACAACATGTTCCACTTTCAGCTGGTCTCCTGTTTTCACTTTGTTATATATCTGAAAGAGGAATACAAGTTTACAGCTACAACTGTAAAGCCTCTGTCCTTATCAAAGATAAACTGACCTGTCACCTGTATTACAGTAGTTATAATAATGCATTAACAGCCAGACTGCAAAACTTACATTCATATTTTTCATTTGCAACAGCTCCTAAGCATTTGTAGCCATTATAAGTATCTTGTTATACCTTGTAGTCATTCCAGTGACACTGGAAGAAGGTAGATAAATATTTCTTTAAATAATAACTTGCATCTTTAATTAGAAAAGGTATTTGAGGAGGGAAAAGAGTTCTCTGGGGAAAAAAGCCTCAAATAAAGCATATTCAAGGAGCTACCTTCCCTTCAGAACTTGGCATATGCTTATGAACAACACAACTTCAAAGCTAAAGCAGGTAACTCTTTCCCTCTTGAAGGCACAAGATTTTACTTCAAACTACAAATACACACCCAAAATAAAAAGAATAAAAGTAACTGTCTAAGTAACCAGCAATTTAATATCACAGTATGTTCCAACTTGCCAATTTGTACAAGTATCAAACCATAGCGAAATTCATTTACCAGCACCTGTATTGTCCATTGATGTGGCAAAGGTACACAGGTGGAACAGTTCAAACCAAATTATAACATTGAAGGGATGGGGCAGTTCAGAACTCAGAGACAGAATGAGCAAAGAGACAGGATCAGAAAATCGTGCAGAAGTGTTACACGTCACAATAAATCCTATGCCACAATGAGATTTAAGTCTCGCTTGTTAAAGTTAGGTCAGAAGCACATTACAAAGACATATGTATTCTGTGGCACCAGTATTTGGAGATACCCTGCATACCACCTCAGCCAAAGAACAATTCCTTCCATTATCTACATATTAGCCCATTAAGATAATCTTATGTACATGGAAAATATTAAAATATTAATTTCCCTTTTAAATTAATACTTACAGACATGACGGTCTGAAAAGCATAATTATTGTCCATTTCTTGAGCCACATAATTGTATGTCCTAAGGAGAGCAACACCAGCATCCTGAAGTCCATCAACATCTTCTGAGTCATTAACCACAAAGACTAGTCCTATCCTGCAATCACACAAATCCCCAGGTCATCATTTCCATAAAGAATCAACTCTTCACACAACTACTGGCTGTGATCATGATCTCAAACACAGGCTTTTTCTAGAATAGCCTGGGAAGATGTTGAGCAGAGCAGCCAGGAATCAAACTAAGGATATATAATGAGTCCATCAGAATCTTGCTTTTCACCTCTCACCCATCCAAAATTTTAAATTTCTTTGGGACTGTTAAAAATCAGAACTCTGTTTTGCTAGTAGAGAAAGTTATATTCAAAAAAGATACACATACCTCGAACACAAGGAATGTAACATTTCTGCAGTGTTGTAGCAATGAGAATTTTACAACTGCAGAAGTCACATGAATAAAACCGGTGTAAAAAAACCCCAAACATTAAAACACAACAATTACCTCAGTGGGATGTGGTTACTGAAGAACATTTCTGCCACATTCAGTAATTCTGCTGTGGTCTCATGAGTAGGATCTACTATCAGCACCTGTTTGTATACAAACAGCAATTGAAAAGTTTTCATGCCCTGGAGAGCCCATGCTGCCAAGATATTCTCTTCTGTCCCAACCTGACAGAACCAGACTGTATGTAGGGCCCTTCATTCATGCAACTGTTGTCTTAGAATTTAAAAATTACAATTTAAAAATTTCTGTGCTTAAAGTATTAAACGCCAGAGAAAAAGGCTCCCACAGCTTCAGATGGTTCAAGTCCCTATTTTACCCCAATCAGAGTTCTTGTTTTGCATAGGGCCACTTTGACAAGAGTTACAGTGCACAAATTGCAAACTCTTCATCAGATCTAAGTCATTTACCTACAGACTCAAAGGACACCCAGGACTAAGTTGAGGGCTGTTGATCATTTGTTCAAGTCTTGGTGCATAAATACTTTCTAACTGAAACAACTGAAGTTGGTCTTAACTCTGCTAAGAAGACAATAGCTGACAGATTTCATTAACCAACTTCAGGTATTATCACAAAGTTGAAACACACCAAATTGTTATTTTTTAGATGATAATTTTGTTCATTGACAAAACAACTCCTGGCATTTAATAGATGCCACAGAATCATGCTCAGTAATCTCTGAATCTCAGCCATAATTTACTAATACAAGGAGAACAAAATCTTGTAGAAAAGCATCCTCTCAAGCTATTTAAGTGACAGGGAATCCAGTGTATATGTGAGATAAGCTGCAAAAGTTGATGTTCCTGCTCTTGACAAAACAAAATGCACATTTCATCCAGTCAGATTACTACTTACAAAATTATGGAAGTTTTTTCTGATTTGCCTGATCACACCAGGAAATGTGGGACGCAGCAGCTCCTGCACACTGGAAGGCCAGGAATTGTACCGACTATCAACTTCCAGATTGTTGATCCACTAAGGAACAGTAAAGGCATTTAAATGATTCACAATCCTCCTGCTCTGGTCCAAGACTAAAATATTTTCAAATCAGACATTATATTGAAGAAATAAAGCTTTTAAAAAGTGCTAATTATAACCTTATTATCCTTTATACTTCACTGCAGTTTCAGAGCTGATTGAGAGAAAAGGACAAAAGCTCCCCTGACAGCTTAAGAATGCACTGCCCAACAGCAAATCAAGTATTTCTATCAAAAACCACACTCACTGAAATGGCAGGGCTTCTGATGTCCACAGCATAGTCAGAATCTGATGGCTGGATGTTCAACTTCAGGACATTGTGTAAAGAAATTCCCTCAATTCCCAAGCTGTGCAGGCCTTCCATAACACGGGCTTCGTTGCGGAGCACATCAATCAAGCTGCAAGGAAAAAACAAAATGGGCTTGAATTTTAACCCCACAGCAAATTACTTACTCTTACCCTAAGAATAAGTAATGAAAAAAAAAGGTATAAGCAAGTGTGTCATGTCCAGGCATTAGTTCTTATTTATCATCTATTTTTACCATCCTAAGAAACTTGACATTACTTAAATCTATTCAATTAATATTGTGTAACTAGAAAAAGCAACATTGAATCAGGACAACTAATCCATTTTACATATATATATATGTATACATAGATACGTATGTATGTATGTATTATTGAAACATATCTTGACAAAGATCTAGGGTGATTTCCAGATGAAAAATTTACAGTGGTTTATCCTTTGAGAATCAGTCTGCTGTCTTCAGAATAAATCTGTATGCTGACAGGCTGAGAAAACAAAATCTTGCTAGTCACACAAGTGAAAAGAACAGCACAAAGGTGACTTCTCATTCCAATCTTCAAGGATATTCCACTTTTCACATTAAATTTTTTTATTGGAAATGCATTTTGAATAAGACAAGGAACCATGATTTTCTTATACAGTACTTAATTAAACCTACTCTAGATTATGAAGAAGGTTCAAAACTGTCTAAATCATTTTATCATTCATGCACAAGCAAGATTCAAGTTTCTAAGCAGATGCAATTATTGTGAAAAATAAAACATTCTTACCTAAATATATCTTGAGTGTCTAAATCAATAAGCAGTCCATTGATGAATAGGGCAGAATCTCCTGGCTGCAATCCTAACGTTCCCTTGAAATACTGAAAAGAAGTAGGAAGCCATTAGAAAAGTTCTGTGCACAGAAAATATTATTGAAGAGTTTAATGTTGTTTTCTCCAATAGGTCTTGTCTTGCAGTACCAGTTATAAACTCCTATTTAGAGGCATGATGAACACTGAAGGAGAAACGTTGTGTTTGGGTATTTTACAACACTACCATCATGAAGACTGTGAGCAAAGCAAACAGGAATATCAGAAGTACCACATGAAGTACCAAAAACAGGAAAGCAGCTTCTGATCAGAAAAAATTTACAGTTTTTATTAAACAAATAAGGCTCCTAAAGAAAAGCTGAGTATTAAATTGTATCTTTCTGTTGTCAATTACATAGTAAACTCTAATGTAACAGTAGCAGTAAACTTAACTATCAAATAATACCCCCACAGAGTG
This sequence comes from Lonchura striata, assembly GCF_050655825.1. Classification (NCBI taxonomy): domain Eukaryota; kingdom Metazoa; phylum Chordata; class Aves; order Passeriformes; family Estrildidae; genus Lonchura; species Lonchura striata. Next base: position 5,059,861 of record NC_140711.1, read on the forward strand.
AGTGGTGCAAAGAATAGCTCTGAAGGGCACAGTTAGATATAGCCTGGTCTGGATGTAGCAGCCCAGGTATCTTCTGAATAAAAATGAATCCACAAAATCATGGGTTTACTTGTGGACCAGAGTCTGATCTAACACACAACAGAAAGGCCACCAGGTAGCTTTGGCTTGGACTTACATCTATATTCATCCCTTCCAGAACCACATGGGACAAGCGTGTCTAACCTCATCCCTTCTCTGACTTCATCACTACTGAACAACAAGGCATTTCTCTCCCAGAACAGGAACCCCAGGGGACTTGTGAGTAGCTCTGCATTTACTACTAGACTCCCCATATCATTAATTAGATTTCTAAATAGTATGTGTGTACTTAACATACATTGTCTTTCTTCTAATAATACCAAATAAGACTGAAATGTGTGAAGAGGGCAATGTAGCTCAAACAGCAAACATTTCTGTTTGCCTTTTTTCCTTACTATCTTAAACTTTTGTTTTTCACTCTACCCACACTACCTGGCATATTTTATTTGCACAAAGTTCTGTACAAAAGCCTGTACAAAATTCCCAGGTGGCTGTTGGCTTTTTTCAGTGCTTTGCTAATGCCAAGGACACAGCTGAGCTGTCTGGAAAACTTCTGCAAATACAGAATCTACTCAGTGACCTCCAGAGGCCCCTCATGAGCTGGGGAATTTTATGATTCTGTTTCAAAGCACATCTAGACTTAGCTAGTAAATTTTATCCCTTCACTAAGCACCAACATTGAAACCATTTCCTCCACATAGAATGAATAATTCGAAAGCCACAGCAGGTTTTGAATTTATTCTGTGACTCCCTAGTGATCACTGATGTATGCAGGTATCTAAACATCATCTCAAATTGGATAACGAGAACTAATTTTCTTCTGCATCATTAAAACTGTAGGAAGATGTTTAATAGAGCTGCTTGTCAAGCAATAAATTTCTAACCAGAACAGTATTTTCCTATTTGAGCAAAGAAGTTTAATTATGCTCCTCATCCATGTTTGAAAATCCACCACTTTTTCACTTCCCAGATGCATACGACAAAGCTGTGTGTGAAAATGCTGGGTCATTATCTTGTGCAACATGTAAACCTAAGTGCAAAGGCACTGTGTTACTTTTTGGGCACATTACCTTTTGGTTCTCTTCAATTTCTGCTCTGAGTTCCGAAGAAACAACTGTTTTTGTTATGGCTCTACAAAAATAAAAACATTGTGCTATGAATCCTCTTTCTGTTTATCTACTGGATAGATATCTACTTACCTAACTTTTGTACCTTACATATTAAGATAATTAACCTTCTAGTATAAAGAGGTGCAGCAAGAAGCAGTTACACTTGGTGACATCATAAATAGTAGGATGCAGCATTTTTCTTACTGTATAATCCAGCAGCACAAAAATGTTAACCACATGCCAACTGTGTCTAATTTCACATTAACCATAATAAAAGTGTGCAGCTGCCAAAAATGTAAAGATGGAGGCATACAACAGAAAATAGGGCATTTCATGCTCATGGTGGGTTCCCATTCCTTTCCTTATTTTGGATCCAGTGATTGCATCATCAGAGTGGGCGAGTACAGCCCACAGATCAGCCTGAAAATACAGCAAGATGCAATGCCTGCCTTAAGAAGCTCTAAATATCAACTTAACATCAGGTAATGAGATATAAGACCAGAAATTAGTCTCATTTTACACTCATCTCAGGTGTATCTCCCACCTAATTAAAAAGGAGGAGGTTCTGTAATATCATCTTCACAATCCAGGCAGGGGAATTTATCACAAGAAATACATCTCTAGACTGGCTGGCCATGCCAGGTCATTCTGTTTTTTGAAACTGATTTGAATCTGTTAAAGACATTCACTGAGAAGTGCAAAAACCAGTGGAATTGCACATCAGCCTCTGACATGAGACTGACTGGGCTGTTTGGAAAAGTGGATCCCAGAAGACTGGGACCCTGTGAAGAGATAAATGTTAAGATCATTAAACAGAAAACCCAGGCAACAAATTCTTGATGGCTTCATGCAATAAGTTTAGATGCATTTCACAATAAAATAGCATGGGCAGTTCTGGCAAATTTTCTACCAGTCCACATCAGCTGCCATCCAAGAAAAACACAATAAAATCCTCTTTGTAACGGTAGACTGAAGAACTTCCCAGCATAAACATTCCCCAGTGTTTGCTTCCAGCTAAATGAAAGTCAGAATTAACCCAACCAATGCTGTTTGTCTCAGGTCCTGCTCAGGAAAAAGAGAGTAATAAAACTTTCTAGGGGTAAAATTAAAGTTACCTGGCCTTTGTAGGAAAGTTCTGACTAAGATCTTTCATGACCATCAGGGCATCCACAGGGGGAGCAGTCAAAATGCGAGCAGCAGTTTGAAAACTCAGATCTTAGAAGTGAAAAAACAGAGGTCAACAACTCAGAACTGAAAGCAAGGCAATGCAGAGACATCTTAACTTTATCTTTCAACTTTTTTTTGCAGGTTACCTAAGAAAATTCACTTTCTATCTGCACCTATAGTTACTTCTAAGTTGCCTTGAAGTAAATAACCCTCTCCAAGTGAACCAGTGTATGCTGCCTACAGTTGTTTCAGTGAGTCCAGACCAGCACTCCTTTTTTTTGGCTGAGGTGGGAGGATCTGCCCTTCCATTGGGCATAGGTAGATTCCCCATGGCTACAACATACATTCAGCTCTTTGAATTAGTCTTTTTGAGAGGATAAAAAGCCTTTTCACAGGCTTTTAGAGATGTTTTAAGGGAATGAGGCCAGGACAGCACATAATTGATTTTGAAATACAGTTTTCCTCTAATCTTGAGAAATCTCAAGATTTCACTACAGAAGTGTGATCATGGAAAGGAACTTTGCATTCCTTCCTTTTCTGCATTCAGCAGACCATACAAGCAGTCAGTTTAAGAGCAAGTAGCTTACTGTACTTCACAACACAGAAAATAATCCTCATGTCAGAAGTCCCGTGAAACAATGCCAAAGCTATTTCAACAGGAAAAGGTACTTTAAAACCAAGTATTTTCCAAGTGAGACTGAATGCAAGAATTTACAGTCAAACCCTCTCAGCTGTACACAGCCACTAACAACTTCAATAGTGCAGAACAGCAGAAAACGTATTTACATTGAGTTTTTGTAAACCATAACTAAAAGTCTTTATCCAGATTACCTTGGAGCTGCCATACTTTCAAAGGTGCCATTTCATTGGTACTTTCCACAAGGTGTTTTCTGAGCTCTTTCAGCTCTTCTGATAAGTCAGGATACAGCTGTCTAAAAGGATACAAGGGTGAAACAACTTCTGTGCTTTCCTATAAGAAAGTCTGCTGCTAATTTAAAGAAACTACCATATTAAAGAGTACACTGCTAACACATACAGGAAACTCAGACATGCAAAAATTAATAAGAAAACAAAAGATCAGCATTCTGCAAAAGGTTTTTTGATATGACAAAATCCAAAGGAGTTTTACCTTAGTTTTCCAAACAGAAATCCTTGCACTTCATCAATAGGGTCATTTTCATCTATGACTGTAGCATTCACATCTGTGCCTATAAAAACACAGAGAACACCACTAGCACGAAGCAATTCACAAAGAAAAAAGCAGGAAAATCTGGGGTTTGTGTGTGTATGTGCACACATGTAAAAAAAAAGAAAACACACAGATTACACTATTAAAATAGTTTTGGCATATGCAAGGGAGCTTGCAGAACAGAGATGAGTGCTCCATAAAAGCAGCAGAAGCAAAAAAAAAAAAAAAAGTGCAGAATTCTGTCTTTCAAAAAAAAAAAAAAAAGCACATCAGGAACAGGGAAAACAACGTTGTGCTCTGAAGATGGATAAGGCAAATTACAGTAGAGGAATTTGCTTTACACCTGCCAAGTAGCTGGTAAAAAATTAGTTGCACTAGTACTGCCATTACTACGATCTCCTCCAGGGCCATAACTCCAGGATTTCAAAACCATGGAAGTGCCATGGCAAAGATCTGCTCCCAAAAGGGATTTCAGAGCTAAGGAAAGAGAAATATCTGCAATTCAGACATTCCTAGCAAAATGAGTATAAGAAAATAAAAATTCACCTTTCACCTGGGTATCATCCTTGGCCTTATATTCTGTGCTTTTTATAGCCAGTTCTACACCATAGCCAGAGAGGTAGACCTTTTCCTTGCTGGGATTCTGTAAGTAAAGCCAACAATGTGATATTGTCATCTTTGATCCAAAAAAGAAAAACTACCACTTCCCAAACCTAAGAAATTCCAGTATTTCAGACATAATGGTAGAGAGAAACTAACACTGTGAGTGACTCTGCAGTATCACACTCTAATAGTTTTATTTCCTCCTGTTTTTCAACACACTTCTTGAAGTTCACCAAGCAAGAATTATCTCTATGAACCAAAAAAACGTCAAAATTCACAAAGTAAAGAGGAACACAAAACAAAGTTTTCATAATTCAGTGTGGGAGCAAAGCAGACGGAGATTGAGTCCTATCATCAAATCAGATAAAGGGTGCAAAGAACTTCAGCTGTGAAGTTCAAAAATTAAACATTCATTGAAGAGTTACCACAAAGAATGACAAGGAATAAAATAATGACAAAAGACAGGTGCATAATTAGTTCTGCCTTTAATGAGAGAAACATGACCACTTCCTAAAAGTATTTTGAAGCATATAGAAGTCACATAACAGTACTAAGATCTAAAGTCTAATACACTGAATTTTGAATATAAGTACTCCCTCCAAGACTGATAAACAACTATTTCCTTTTATAAAAGGAAAGTAGTGTATGCAATGTATGACTTTCTTTTATTAAAGGTACAAGTAATATTAGAAGTTAACCAGCTGATTCAAGTAACAAATCAAAGAACTCCAGTTTTCCATACCTTTTGAAATGTAGTTTTAAATACTAATCCAGTGGCTATGCACAATTTATTGGAGGAAGATGGAAACCAGGATAAACTGCACTAGAAATGGTAAGTGGTTCTGTAAAAAATTACTACAGAAACAATGTCTTTCTTTTGAAATTGGTACCTAAATGTTACTCCTTGCTTTTTATATCAAGTAACTAAAGTAACTAAGTGGCCTGACTGTGAAAGCTCTGACTACTTCCCAAGCTCTAATATGGGTAGAGAAACACTTTTTTCTACATTAAGTCTCTAATTAATCTGGAATTTAAGTATGGATTTGTGAAATCAAACAATCTTACTTAAACAATCAGGAGATTTAAAATATTATGTATTACTCAGCTACATGAAATTAAAAAAAAAAAAAAACAACAACTTTGAGTATTCCAAGTAAATTACCAACAACAGCAGGCAAATGTCATTTTAAAGGGAACAAACCTAGGTCAGTTTTCTTTTTCAAAACCAAGGCCAGTTACTCAATTTCAAATCCCTCTGTTACAATGCAGAAATATACTCACAGCAATGTAGTGTCTGAGCACATAAGTGATTTCTCCTGCCTCAGCCTTTGAAACAAGCCTCCTGTGCTCTCTGTAGAACTCCTCTGAGCCAATCTCTGCATAAAGTATGACCACAGGACTTTCAGGGTTTGGTGCTGGGTACTTGTGGTCCCCCTTGAACAAAAATGGCTTTGGCCTAAGTGGAAAAAGTGAAGAGTCACAGTGTGTGTCACAGCATTTCCTCACTCAATGCAAAATGCACTTTTTTTTCCTGTTTCTTCATTTTTCATTGAATACGTATGTTGAGCTACTCCCACATATTATATCAAGGCTGGCAGCACGTGGGGCACGTTGCTAAAAGCTTTGTGAAAAATGAACATATGAAAAGAAACAAGTGACTAAGAGCTATTTTGAATCTAGTATTAACAACTTCCCCTAGATTTCCAATTAACTTTCTCTCCCCATGGTGATTCATAATTTCTGTATGAAAAATTAAAAAGGCTGATAAAACAGATGTGCCAAGGGCACAAATTCCTTTGAACCTGGTCTTTGGCTTAGTATGCAAAGAAGTGAATGAAAAGTCTATTTTCAGCTTGTTTACATTTTGTCTGAAGTGCAATAAATACTTAAAAGTTTTCCCAGTAAGTCAGAAGAATAGCATGTGAGCTAGAGATGCCATATGCCTGCACATTGACAAAAGAATCTTCATGCTTAGAACCAAATAACCAAGATTATAAAAATCATATTGAAAACAAAAATGTTTTCATATTATGAAAACAAACTGAAATGTAAGGATTTGGGTTGGTTTTTGTTTGTTATTTCTTTGGGTTTTTTTAATAAGTATTATATTTTTTACTTCTTTTTGTTATTTGCATTTACAATCAAGTTTTATTCTTGTAGAGAAATCTGAATTTTAAACATATTGTATGCTTTGTTAATGCTGAGAAAACTATACAGAGAAAAAGATACTGCACATGCTTTCAGCCATTCATAAAACAAATTGTTACATTAACTCTCATTTGAATATGCAGCCCAGCTCCTATTTTCCCTACATACTGAAGGTTTTACACATTCCTGAGAATTCCTACTGTCCTTCAACAGTTTCCAGCAACTTCCAGAATTTGCTCCAAAATTTTTCTGTGCACATTCCTCTTCCTAGCAGAACTATCAAAGAGCAAGGGATAAGAAAACCATCATTGCAATGTGAATGAACACCAAATAAGTGACTGCCACTCCAGTGCCAACACTGGATAGGAGAAATCAACACTCAACACAGAAACAAAAATTTTATCACAACCTCTTCATAGCAGTAAGTCTGAAGTTAGGTTAAATTTTAAGAGCTAACCCAGTAACAAGAAATTAAACAAATACCTGTCTGAAGCTGCCTGTAAAAGGTTTCCAAGAGAGTCAAATTCACATGTTTTCTCCCCATGCACAACAAAAAACAGGGTACAGCCCTTTGGTGGAGATTCATCTGCTGCTATCTGTATAAAACATTTATAATAATGTAGGTTAAATGTCTGCCCTTAGAACAAGTGAAAATTGTAACAGTGCAGTTGCGCAGCGAACAACATTATTTCCCACATCCCAAACCAGTACTTCTTCCATGTTTATCACATAATTTAAATGCAAGGTGAAATTGCAAGATGGAGAGTTAAGCCTTAAATTATTTTTCAGTCTGTTACTATTAACTGTAAGGTTAGTTGCAGGTACAGAAAGCAAAGTTTGCAATTGCAGAGGTTTTGGTCAAGGTTTTTTTTTTTTGTCTTAGACATCACAAAAATCTGTATTTGTTAAATATCAAATGACAAAATTACTCCAGACGAACAAGGAAGATGTTATACAGTATTACTTAAATAAAGCACATCCTAATGTGAGACAATTTCCAAATAATTAAAAATATTTAAAAAAGAACAGAAAACACAGTGAACTTTTATTTATGAGTTCTAATCACTATATATATATATACACATCCAAATATATAGATATATATATGGAATACTATCTTCAAGTTAGTTCAGCTGAGCAACAGGAACAGCAGCAGCATCATAAGAGCCAATAGACATGGTCCTCACAAAAATCTTTGTGCCAATTCTTAGTGCAGCAGGGACAAAGATATGCAGACATGTCAAAATATCAATTCTTTAGTCTACTCTAGACAAAAATTCAGCACCTCATGAAATTTGTCTACACATCCACTCTGTAGCTCAGGTGTACAGAGCAGTTAATCAGTTCAGGTTTTTTATACTCTCAAATGTTTCCTTCCACAGGTCCCTCCTTCCTGAGCCTTGGTAAAATGCTCTGCACCTCACCTGAGCATTTCCTGAACTGACCTGTTGAAAAGCTTGAACTGCTGCAGAGTAGGAGCGTAAAGACAGGGAAAATTTCAACAAATTCTGCTGCAAAGGTGACAGAGTCTGGCAGGCCACTTTCAGCATTTCCTGGTAAGAAGAATAATCACTACCTGCAAAATCAAAGTACAAGCAGTTATCTTTCTATCCCATAGTCTCACTGAAGAGGGGCTTCTCATCTTAGTGTGTTTAAACCAACAGAAACCCATGACATTAATTCCGTGTATGCACATGACCATTTCTCCTCCAATTTCATTACAGCCAATTCTACAGCTGGATGAGAGTGAACTTCAATAGAGATCCAGGAGAATATATTGAATACTTGATACATTCTTGAGGATGTAAACGTGGACAAGAGAGGAGGGAAACATTAAAGAGCTCCCATTTAATTTGGCTGAGAAATAGTAACACAGAGAAAAGGCATTTAAAATATTTCATACTTCATGTTGAAAAAGAATCTGGCAAGCAAAATGTTTCAGATTCATCCACTACAAATGGATGAGCTTTTGTTAAATGGACATCCAAAAGCCTTGAGTACACTACATAAAAAATATTACTGAAAAAGGTATTTTATAAAAGTCAAATGAAGGTTAAAACAATGGAAGACAAATACTTTGGTATATTTTTCAACTATCAGTCAGCATTGAGAAAAAGATAAAAACTTACCATCATGCTCTGCTGTCTTAATATTCTCACTGGCTTCAACAAAATTCCAGAATTTTTCTTGACCTTCTTCTGATAAAAATTCACTAAGTAAGATGAGAAGAGTCAGTTAGATCTACAAATTTTCTCACAGTTACAAATCTGATACCTTGTAATGCTTTACAGAAAGTTAGCACCTACCACCTGTATCAGCAAACTGTGTTACTAGGAAAAGCACTGCAGGAAAGCTAAAAACAAACAAATCCAAACAAATAATCATTGCAGACCAGGACAAACACACAGTACATGAAAGCAGCTTGTAAGGCACCTCCTGATCCTTTAAATGCCACTAACAGGAGCAGTGTCCATCCTGGTAGCTCTCCTCCCTAATGCATTTCTTTGCTAGCCTTCTTTTATGAGAAACACACATTTTTGTTTATTTTGCTGAAATAAACCATAATTATGTGCTTTGGTGGGCTTTGGTGGAGGTTTTCTGTTTGCCTGTTCTTAAACAAGCAAAAGGAGAAATCACAGCATCAAACCATGTTATAGTTCCCATATATTAAGCATATAAGGGGTATGTATACAAGGGTAGACAATGAAATTCATCTCTAAATATTGCTAACCACAAACACTGTATCATGTCCACACATGTAACATACTTGGTATGCTAAAGGATGCTACAACAGAAGGTTTGGAGCCCACTCACTGCCACACTAACTTGTGTGTTCCAATCCAAGGTAAGTGCTGCTTGAGCACCTGGGTAACAAATTGCAGTGCTGGGCTAAGTGCAGTGACTAGCAGGAGTGATTTTACACTGCAGTGCTGCATCATGCTGCAGTTCATCCCAGGTGAACTTTCCTTCCCTACCCAAAGCCTCTGACTACAATGGATCAAGTCTTTGGCAAGTTATTTTGATTATTTGCTCACTGTTTCACACTCTCTTTAGTTGAGTTTTTCCCCAGCAGTGTCCCAATGTCACACAGCCTCAGGGTATCTAAATCCTGGCATTAACACCTGTGCTTTGCACTTTACTGCTTAAGGAACTTGCAGTCTTCAGCTTCTCCAGAGAAGGTTACAGAAAAGCAATTTCACCTAGGACACACCTGTCCTCTGAATGAAAGCCATGCTCATGTGAATGAAACCCAGCAATACTCAACTATTTTCATGTGAAACAATCTGCAGTAAAACGGACAAAATTCTACATTTGGCAGTACCCTTAAGTGATACAAAATTAAGCACACACTAACTCGAAATTCTAAAAGTCTGACTGACATCTCCAACTAAAACATGACAAAATTAAACAATGAGGGATTTCAAACGTGCTAAGCAGACCAGCACTGAAAAGACAACACTTTGTTTTCTCTTTACACAACGTCTTTAAAAAAGTCTTTAATACCATAGAAGAAACGTTCCCAGGGTCACTTGCACAATTCTTAACAAAGCAACTGACCAATGCAAAACTCACATGAACAAAGTTAAACTCAAGAAGTACTGAGCTAAATATACACAAGCAGCAGACATGTATCAAAACCTACAACACTGAAGTAAAATACATTCAGCTACAGAACCTTACAAGACCATGCTGAACTCCTCTATCTAGTCTTTTGAGTAAAACTTCATAAGGCAAAAAATACCAAGTGTGTAATTGTTTGTGGTTATTAATGTCTGTTCTAATGCAAAATGAAAGAATTTATCACACAAAACAACTACTACTGTCTCCTCTAAAATCCTCCTCCTATCTCCCCGTGCACAGCAGCGATCAAATTCCCACAATATTACTGTTGGTAGTGACCAGAAAACAAAGCGCCACATAACAAAAGAACACTTTTCTTAATCCTCTAAGCATATTCTGATTTGACAATGAAAAAAAAAAATCACAATGCACTTACCTTGTTTCAAGGAGTAAAGGAGTTGAAGACCACTTTGTAGTTAGTGATGTTGTCACAGCCTTAGAATGTGCTTTTACAAGTGAAGAGCTGAACCAGATTCCAAGAACTGCAATAAGTATTCCCATTTTATAGAACACTGAAAAGGATGAAGGAAAATAATAAGTTTTGTATTGTCTCTTCTTATAAATACAGGATCTCAAATATACTGAGAGGTATGTTAAGATTTTAATACTGCATTTAATGCAATGCATTAATGAGATGATCACACTCTCACCTGGGCTTACAAAATCAAAAACTTGGAGAGGCAAGGAATTTACAAACTTACTCCTGAGATGCAATTAAACCTAAATCAATTCCAGCTTCCTCTGTGTTTATGCTTTCAAATAATGTTTATGCTTTTGTTCCAAGATGCCAACACCACATACATCTTGCTTTAAGAGTATTACAAACTGCACACATTTCAGACTGCGTGAGAAAACAACCCACTGTTCATTTTGTGGGAGGTAAAATCACACTGTGTGTTAGCACAGATCCAGCAGCTGTGGACTAATGCAGGCAAGGGTGAGGTTCCCCAGTCAGTCCTTTAGGTTTTTTGGGGAATGAAGAAACAAGTATTTCCTGGCTGCACCAAGCACCACCAAATTTAAAAGCTGAAATATGAATGAAATAATGCAAACAGACTAAAATTATACAACCTACTGAGAAAGTAGAAAAAAATCATTCCATTTCTTTATTATCCTTCATTTTGTGTATTTTCAAGCCTTGTATTCTCTGGCCTACACACCAAAAAAAAGCTGAGTGGAATTTCCTTGCCCACAACTCCTAAACTTATGGAAGACCTGAATTCTTCTGTTGGCTTTCCATTACAGTCTCCAATGGTTCAAGCTTTTTTTGCCCCTCTCTGACTATAGTATATTTATATTTATTATGCCCCCAATATGCACTCAAGTGCTCATTGAGTTCTTTATCTTTTTTTTCCTAGTAAACTTATTTTCCATGTTCCCCCTGCACCTAAAAAAACATCCTAATTCAATTCTACATATACCACACCCAACAACCTGCCAGGATCTAACTTCTGTCTCTTTTTTATTACCATCTCAATATAAAGGACGGGGTTATATATCTGTAGCTCTAAGCTACCTGTATATATACAAAACAAACCAAATCCTTCTCTCTTTAAAAGTTTATACCCCTCCAGCCAAATGTTTCCCAGCAATAACTCAGACATTATTCTTTCTCTGGGAATAAAACCAGAAATTCCTGCTGTGATCCTCAAAGAGCAGCTTGGTCAGCTGCACAGGACATTTGTTTTATGCCACACCTGGGAAGCAGACAGATGGCATCACAGAACGGGCACAGCCATCACTCCCTGTGTGCAGAGGGGGAAGCTCAGCCAATATTTGTAGAGTGAAACATTGGCTTCTGCCAACTGACATGAAAAACCAATTCACAGCTCCTCTCAGAGATGGGTCCTTCTTTTCTCTGCAAATCACACACTGGAGCTTGGAATAGGTAAATGAATATACCCAACAGCACTCTCATGGCTAAACCCCCCAGTGCTGCTCTCTTGTGCCTGCTTTCCTGCTCCGGGAAAGACTGAATTAAAAGCCTTTTTCTGTATGAAATAGGAAAGAAACCAAAGGACACATCTGACACCTGATACAGTTTAACCAACTGAAAACCTGCCGTTTAGAAATATCTACAAATCCTCAACAATAACAGCCATAAAACAAAGGAATGACCGATCTCTCAAAGAAAAACACACCACGGAAAAAGAGGTAACAGGCACAGGAATGAACAAAATTGACACAAGGCGATCCAGCTTTGTGCCAGGTAACACAACAAAACCCAATCTGAATTACGACACCGCAAAGCAGTGTAAATATTTTTCCTCCTTATTTTTCTTCCAATTATTCCGTTTAAAATACTCGGGCAACTCGCACATCCAGCCTTGGGGAGAGGAATAAACCAGCCCACGTTTACAGCCAGTGCCCTCTGCCAGGCCGGTGTGGTGGCAAGCGGGTGAAGGGCAAAGCAAAGCGCGCTGCCGCCGGGAGCGAGGGGCAGGTCCTGCTGCAGGCACAGCGCGGGGCACCGGGACCGGCACCGCGCACGCAGAGATCACGGGAACCAGCGGGCACCGAGCGCTCGGGTCGGTCCCGCAGAGGCGCCCGCTGCGCTGCCCCGCGCCACCGAGGCGCCGAGCAGCCAGGGCTCAAAGCACACACGACACCCGGCCCGTCACGGCGCTGAGGGTGCCGGGCATCAAACGCAGCCTCCGCCGCTCCCCGCTCCCGCTGACCGCCCAACCGATCCCCGCGGGGGCCGCTGGAGGGACGCCGCCGGTGCCGGCCCCGCAGCGCCGCCCGCCGCCCCCGCGCCCGCCGCGCCGCCGCTCCCTCAGGGCCCCGCGGCCGCGGTTCGCACCTGCGAGCGGCCGCGCGCCCGCCCGGCTCCCGCCGCCCGCGCCGCTTCCGCTTCCGCCGCCGGCCGGCGGCGCCGCGCAGTGACGGCGGGGCCGGGCCGCCCGCAGCCCGGCCCGCGGCCGCCGGCGAGCGAGGCAGCGCCCGGAGCGAAGGCACGACCTGCGGGTTTCGCGTGGCATTGACTGGCCCTGAGCAGTCGCCAGCCTGTGCTGCCGGGAGGACACCCTGCGCAAACAACTGCTCGTTTATTAAAGCGTAGAGACGTGGGGGGAACTGAGAGCAGCATACGGCAGGTTAAAGCCAGTCGTTCTTCATTTATCTTCTCTGCACCTTTCACACCTTCTCTACCCTGTTCATGCCGGAGGGGCCGGCTCTGTGCGGGCTCCGTGCCCGGCCGCCCCCGCCGGACACGGAGGTGCAGCAGCAGCACTGCGGTCCCGGGCGGGACGCGGCAAGCCAGAAGGAAGCTGTAAATCCCGGCAGGCAGAGGGGAAGGGAATGTCTCAGGATGGGAGCTGAGCCGCAGCCCAGGCGGGTGTCCTGAGAGTGACATCGCGCCGCGACAAAGTGCTGCTGCTGGCCACAGCTTCCCCAGCGGCGCCAGCACAAACACTGTTTGTGTTCCTGTTCACAACACAAGCGCTAAGCTTTGCGGGGCACACCTAGGCATTACTTACATGTGCACCTAACATTTCAAAGGTTTACCTCCTGGTTTCGTTTTAAATCATTATTAAAACTCTGAAAGTGGCAGGTGTCTGGCTGAGTTCATCTCTAAGCCTCGAAACATGAGAAGAATACTATCTTGAAGACTGGTGGTGTTCTGATGTGTCTGTAAACAAACGCCCGGCACTGTGGGCTCTCAGGGCTGTGATGTGCGTCATCTCCCAGGTTTGGGGGGGGGGGGGGGGTGTTATTACTTATTTTTTTCCGTCTATCCCAGTGATAGGGGAGGGTAGGGTGCCCCGCCCCTATCCCCTTGTCCCTAACCAGGATGAGGGTTGGGGACTTCGGGGAATCCACCCCCCACCCCCCGAATTTTAGGAGGTTTGGAGTGCTAAGCCCCAGGGATCCCCAGAGCACCCGCATGTCCCTGTGTCCCTTCCCAGGACTAGGAGGAGCACTTTGGGCGGGCCCCTCAGGGAGTTATGGGGGACCGCCCGAATTACGGAGGTTTTGGGATGCTGACTCCCTCCGAACCCTCCCCAGCGCCTTCCCGCCGTGTCTTCTTGTCACTGCCCAGACTGGGTGTTGGGGACTCTAGCGGGGAAGGGGTGGTTTGGCCGGGTGTGGAGAGCACCAGCGGGGTGCGGAGCTCGGGGTGGCGGCTGCAGGGGGTCGGCGGGGGCAGGGGCGGGTCGGTGCGCCCCGTTCTGGCGGGCGCGGCCCGGGCTGACCGCGGCCTGTCCCGCCCACCCCGCGTCTCCCCGGAGACCTGGCGGCGCGCGGCCAATGGCGCGCTCGGCAGCAGCACCGCCCCTCCCGCGCCTCGCGAGATCTGCGCCCGCCACCATCCCAGCACGGACTACAACTCCCGGCGGCCCCGCGGGGCGGGCTCGGCAGCCAATGAAACGCGGCAGCCCCGGGTAGGCGGGGCTGGCCGGGGCCAATCGGGTGCGGGCGGCTGCAGCGGCGGAAGCGGCGCTCGGCAGCGGCGGCGACGCGGGGCGACCGGCCTCAGGGACCGGCGCACGGCACCGCCCCGGGCACAGGTACTGCCGCGGCCGGCGCACGGCATCGCCCAGATCTGCGGATCGGGGGTGGCTTTGCGGAAAGGCTGCGGGTAGCGGGCGGCATCCGCCGCTTCAGAGCGCGACGGCGGCGGGGAGGGGGGGTGGAGCGAGCCTCCGGCCGGCGGAAGCGCGGCGGAGGGGGCATCGCGAAGGGACGGCGGCAGGGCAGGGCAGGGCGGCGCGGCCTGGCCCGAGGCGGCGGGGCCGTCGCGCTGCCGGGCACATCCGGGCCCTGCGGCGGCGCGGCGGGGCGGGGCGGGGCAGGGCGGGCGCTGATTGGCCGGCGCCGCCCCGCCGCCATTGGCCGGGCCGGGCGCGAGCCGGGGTGGGTGGGGCCGCGGGGCCGCGCCCGGAGCGCGGGAGGGACGGAGGGAGGGAGCCGGGCCGGGCTAACGGCCGCGCTGCCGCCCGCAGGTGACATGAGCTCGCAGCAGTTCCCCCGGTCGGGCGCGCCTCCCGCCGCCCTGGGACCAGCGCCGCCGCCCATCCCCACCAGCGGCTCGGCCGGGATTATCGCCCCCGCCGCCACAGGTAAGCGCGATCCCGGCCCCGCGGCTGCCGCCTCCCGGGGCGGGCAGCGATCCCTGTACCCCGCCCCGTCCGTCGCGCTTTGCGCCGCGGGCGGGAGGAGCGAGGCGGCCCCGCGGCCGTGGCTGGAAGTGCCGAGGTTCCGCGTGGGGAGAGCACCGGGGGCAGCAGGGCGGCTGCGGCTCGGGACAGCGCCGGCAGAGCCGGGATGCGCCTTGGCATCCCTGCCCGGGGCCTGTGCGCAGCTGCCTGTCCCGCTCCGCTCGGCCCTCTGTGTTCTTAGCACAAGCGGACGTGGGAGCATCTCATGGAGCTGGAAATGGGGTGCGAACTGTGGTCCCAGCTCCTGCTGTCCCTGCCACGATGACAGGTTTCCAGAAGTGACTGGGGGGGCAGCTTCATTTTCAGGAGGTTTTATACTTGTTTTCAGCTCGCTATTCAGATACATACTGCATTAAATGTGTAGTTTTTCATGCTGTTTGATCTGGGACTTAATGGCAGTTACTTAGATAATTACTTTTCACTTGAAAGAAAAGTTGGTCCATCTGTGTTTAAAGAAGGTGTTTAGTTGGACTTCTCAGAGTTGACCCCAGGTTCCCCAACATTGCCCAACCCATCAGTTCTCAGGGGAACAGACAGAAGCAGTGCCAGAGTGCCCAGTTTTTCCATCACTGGAATATGTTTAATTCTAAGAGTGTACGTCTTAAATTCTGGTATTTCCAGTGTCTCATCTCTGACTTAGTGGGTGACCAAAGCAAACTTTGTAACGATTCTTACCTTTTTTTCTGTTTCTCCCTAGTGAGTGACGAATCCAGTCGTGAGCCAGAAGTTGCTCCCAGGGAGCACATGGGCCCCAGTGGCTCCATCCAGCCTCGGGAGGAGAAGCAAGAGCCCGTGGTGGTCCGGCCCTACCCACAGGTCCAGATGCTGGCACAGCACCACCCTGTCCAGTCTGGTGCTCCAGTGACAGTGACAGCACCACCAGCACATTTGACTCCAGCTGTGCCACTTTCTTTTTCAGATGGACTTATGAAGGTAATGAGAGGATTCATTGGGGAAAAAAATATAATCTGTATGAGTCGGTGTTGGGAAAAAGTAAATTGCACCAAAACCTTCCCTGCTTTTTATTCTAAAGCTTTCTTTGCATGCTTCTGCTAACTGTGCAGTGCCTTGTGGTTTTGGCTGATTCAGAAGATACACTGAGGACTTGCTAGTATTTTAGCATTATTTTTGAGGGGAGTGTATTTCGTTTATCTTTGAGGAAAGCAGTGATTTCAATCCGTTTTTGAAGTCTTCCAGTGTCTCTTCAGGATATAAAGTTTATATCCAGTGTCTGTAGCACAATACCATAGCCCTGACAGAGTCCATTGATGATTCATGCCAGAACCTGCATATTTCCAGGACAAAATATGCCCTTTCTTTGTTTGGAATAACGAAATGTTCAGTGTTTTTCCTCTTCAAATATTTAGCCATGCTTGCATAAACTTTCTCCTCAGGCTTTGACCCCACAAAATGATTGCTGCTTCAACACTGAGCTCTCCTTTGAATTGCCAATGTTTCTGTTTTCCATTTCTTGTAGCCTCCCTTGAAGCCCACCATGCCCAGCCGGCCCATTGCTCCTGCTCCACCCTCCACTCTCTCAGCTCCCACAAAGGTCCCTGGGCAAGTGACTGTGACCATGGAGAGCAGCATACCACAGGCTCCAACAATCCCTGTGGCAACTATCAGTGGGCAACAGGTCTGTTTTTTTGTTGGCTTTCCTGTTCCATCTCACTGCATGGTCAGATCAATACAAGTACAGCTGAGGTGGGCTTTTGCAGCAGGAGGGAATGTAAAGAGAGCAGGTTTCCCTGTTCAGTGCTGCTGCTTGTTGGATCAGTTCTGCTTGGACCACTAAGTTTCAGGCTTGGTTATCACTTTCTCTTTATAAAGCTGCTGATTTGTTGGGATCATCCAACTGAAATAGCACAGCCAGGCTGTGATGACAGAGCCATACCCAAAATCTGGGTCTTTCTTTAAAAGCTCCTGCTGTGTCAGTGTCACATGGAGAATTTCTACTGTAGAGAAACTGCTGGGATTCATTTTTGCAGTGTTCTTCAGTTTCTCTGGGAGGAGATCAGAAGAAACTTGTGAAAAGTTCTTGGGTTTTCACTATGTTCTTAGTGAACTAGGAGTGACAAAATTTGAGGGAGTCTGTGTTGATAATGGTTTTGAAATTTTTTTCCCTAACTTGACTGCAGAGCCAGCCCTGTTGGTTTGAAAATAGTTTGTCAGAACACTCTCAGGGTTTTGTAAAGTGCCTTTACGTGGACTTGAGTTAGTCTGGCTAAGGATGTGCAGCAATTTCAGTGGATTTAGCCTATATTAATATCCCCAGGAAGTCTAGAATTATAAAATAATAGAATTTGTTCCAGCATTTGCCAGGTTTCCACCATTCTCTCAACTTTATTGGAGAGGTATGAAACTATGCCTTAATGTCCCCAGTGCTAGAAGGGACAACTCTGTGGTTGTTTGTGGGTGGCTGCTGGGTGACTGTCAGCCAAATACCAACCATCAAAACAGAGCAGTGAAACAGAGAAGTGTCTGCATCTTCCAGTGGCAGCAGGCTCTGTAACTTTATCCTGGACAAACACCTGCCTCTTTGTCCATTCAGCTTTTAATGCATGCAGCCTTGGCACACCAAGTATTTCTCCAAGATCTCTTTTCTTTCTCTGAGGCTGAGATATGGTGATTCTGTGATTTTTGTCAACACAGCTGACTTGTTTTGTTCTTGAACTCTGCAGGGCCATCCCAGTAACTTGCATCATATCATGGCCACCAACGTGCAGATGTCCATCATCAGGAGTAGTGCTCCTGGGCCTCCACTGCACATTGGAGCTTCTCATCTGCCCCGAGGTAAAGACCCAGCTGTGCTGTCCCTGCCTTCTGTTCACAGCTCTCAGCTGCCCACACCCCTGAAACTCTCCTCACTGCTAATGCAGCTATTCCTTCAGATGTTAAAACTGCTGGCCTGATGACTGACTGCTGGCCTTTTAAGAATTATGTTGCCTTCAGCCACTTAGGGCAGCACCATGTGACAGTGTTTAAAATGCTGGCAGATACCACCACATCTGTTATTCTAATTCTTTGCTGCTAAAATAATCATCACTTTCAAGAAAAAATACCCACTCAGAGACTCACCTGCCCTGCAAAATGTCATGTACAGTCAGGGTAGCAAGTACTGCTCACCTACGGCAGGGGCACGTGGGCAGTTGTGAGGCACATTCTTATATCCCCCTGCCACAGGACCACTCGTGCATTGCTATGCATGCCAACACATTGTTTGCATTTGCATTTACCTGTGAGTTAAATGCTGGTGATAACTACAGGCTCTTGTTTCCCAGCATTTTGGATGCTACAGCTTGTAAAACCAGAGATCAGCCCCTTAAAGCAGCCCTGTGCTCAGTACAGCCTGTCAGATTTCTGACTGCAGCTTTGCTTTCAAAGTCATTTGGGTTAGGTTTGCAGTTCAGCTTTAAATTGATTTGAATTCCATGTACCATTCGTCAATTTTATTTCCTTTTATGCTTAATGTTATTTGCTGACTCGCTCAAGAAAAATAAATTGATGTGAGCAAAAACATAATCTTCTTTAACTAGAGCAGGTGGAAGGACTGTGGAGTTTTATCTGTAGCTACAGTAGTGTTGTTCACCTGATTCTGAGGGGACAGCTGCCACAGACTTGGACACACAGTACACATTTTCTTTTTTTCCCTGCTCTTTTTTTCTGGGTTTGAATATTAAATTTTGAAGTAGTAATTTCCATGGAGGACATGTACAGAAGGTATGCAATCCAGTCCATCATCTGATTGCAAGGTTATTTGCCTGCTACTGTGATTTGTTATGATCAGGAGCCATGAGACAGGAGACAAACTAATCAATTGCAGGTTTAAATGGTATGAAGTTCTGGTCTTGTGTTTTTAGGGGGAAGTGTAGCTGTTTGTTTTGTTTGGTGTAGTGTTTCCTTGTTCTTTTGGTTTCCTTCTTTTGCAAGTGTATTTTTCTTCTGAACTTCATCAGCTGCAGTGAGATCATTGCTGGTATCAGGTGATTTATTTACACATTGGCCCAGTAATCCAACTGAATTACTTCTACTGACTTCCATAGCTTGGCATAAGAAAACATGGGATTTGCAATATAAGGCTGTTATACCTCTAAAGCAAATTAACTTAAAATAATACCTTATCCCTCCACACATGCTGTTGTAAACCTTATGTAAATTTGTTGAAAGCCTTCTTTTTACACCAACATCACATGAACTGCCCTGAGTAAGAAATGCATTAGAACTGAAATATCAGCTGATGTCAGGGTCTGTTTGTGGTTGTGATGGAGCTGAATTTTAACACTCTTGGTTTCTCCCCCAGGTGCAGCAGCTGCTGCAGTGATGTCCAGTTCTAAAGTGACCACAGTCCTGAGACCAGCCTCCCAGTTGCCAAATGCAGCTGCAGCCCAGCCAGCAGTTCAGCACATCATCCACCAGCCAATCCAGGCAGGTAGCAGCCAGGCAGCTCTGCACATGGCTGAGCCCTGCTCCAAACACTTCTGTAATGTAGAACCTCTAACTGCCTGTGCACTGGGCTGCACCTACTGTCAGCTCTCTTCCAAGCCTGTTTTCTGTATTTCCTTCATAGACTTGGTGGGTTTTAATCTGTCTCCAAAGTGCTTAGAAACTGGGAAGACCATTTCATGCAGACATGCTGAAAGTTGTAAAGTTTCAAAGTCTGAAAAATCTGGTACAATGTGCTGATGATTTATTGTTCAGTACATGAATTGATGTAGATTTTTTGAAACTTTACTATAATACGCTTCTGTATATCTTAACTTTTGTACATGTATCAGGAGAAGATGGTAGATCTTATCTCCCTACAACAGTGTTCAGCCCTAGGATAGAGGGTTAAAAATCTTCCCACTGTGCTTTCACTTAGGATCCAAATCACCTCTAACCTCATGTGTACTGGAATTCCTTTTCATTCTGTAGGGAACTGATCTTTGAGGTTTTTCCTAAAGACCTTCAAGGGATCCAGTCTTGTTAACTTCGTTGCTTACTGGTTCCTGTGCTGTATGTGTGTTGAAAACCAGGACAGTTCTGCTTAGGAGCTTGTAGAGCAATTCAGGAGGACTGGAAATGTCTCAGAATGCTAAAACTTAGTGTTGAGGTGTAGGGAAGCCAGTTTTAATCAAGGAACTCGTAGTTGTTCTCTAAACAGCAGAATTTCCTTCCTGAATGTTCTCTGTTTGACACTTTTTTGTTTTTCATTAGTCTCGTCCTCCTGTGACAACTTCAAGCACTATTCCTCCTGCAGTGGTGGCAACTGTCTCGGCCACGAGAGCTCAGTCCCCTGTTATAACCACAACAGCAGCACATGCCACAGAGTCAACCCTCAGGTAAAACCTACAGAAACTATATTTGACAGAAATTGCAGCAAGGGGAAACGTTAATCAGCCAGAGCTGATAATCCTCTACTTATGGGATGATATAAAATCAAAATAGTAATGCTTGCACAGTGCAAATCCTTGCAGTTATGTGAATAAAAATGTGTACAAGCATGAACTGCTGCTCTGTGTTAGGAGAAGGAGAGACCTTAATGAATCACTTTTGGAGTCCTGTCCCAGACAGCAGAGTTTGTGTTGCAGGAACTTGTGGGTATTTGGCCTATATTTTTTACAAAGACACAGAGAAAAGTGATACATGAATGCTGAAATTATGTTCAGCTGATAAGAGTTATGATAAGACTGCCCTCCTGGCTGGGCACATAGTGCAGATGGGGACAGAAGAGCGTAGCTCAGAGTCCTTATGTTGCTTTTGCTGTGACTGACAGCAGCGCTGCTGTCACCGGGGAGGAGCCTGGGGCCTGATGTGTGTGCCTGTGATGTGTGTTCCATGCTCGGTGTCCTGAGGGTTGTGTTGATGATTGCTGTTGTTGCTCTGCAGCCGCCCCACGCTGTCCATCCAGCAGCACCCCCCTTCTGCAGCCATCAGCATCCAGCGGCCGGCGCAGCCGCGGGACACGGCCACGCGCATCACGCTGCCCTCGCACCCTGCCATCGGCGCCCAGAAACCGCAGCTCCACACCATGGCCCAGGTAACTGCGGGCAGCAGAACCCTCCTGCTGCTCTTGAGAGTTGCTCACAGCTTGCAGGCTAAGATTACACTTTGGAGAAGAGTTAGTGTTCTGTACGGTCAGCACAAGGTGATTCCATAGTAACTATAGATGTTAAATGTAGTAGTTTTCTAACTCTAAGCATTTTTTTTTCATAGAAAACCATTTTCAGTACTGGTACTCCAGTGGCAGCAGCAACTGTGGCACCTATTTTGGCAACAAATACCATTGCTTCAGCAACCACAGCTGGTGAGTATTCATAATGCTGTTGTGGGAGCATCATGAGGGCTGGGGTTTGTTGCTTTCTGTTGGCTTTCTTATTTGAATTTAGAATCCAATCATTTCTGAGCAAATCTTTTTTCATGGTAAAGACTGCATTTGGAGGTGCATGAACAGGCTCAGGAGTGAAATTATTGAGTTTCTCAGGGAGGTTGTCAGGTTTGGGGGTTTTGCCCTCTTTAGGATATGGACACAGTGGCATGGTAGGGCACCAAAGAAAGATCTCCCACTAAATTTGTTTTTTTCTTTCAGGTTCTGTATCTCACACCCAAGCGCCTACAAGTACCATTGTTACCATGACAATGCCCTCACATTCTTCCCATGCTACAGCTGTCACGACCTCAAACATCCCAGTTGGTGAGTGATTGGAGTTCTCAGAAAAGTGAAATTTTTCTCTGCGTGCTGGAAGTGTTTGTGCATGTTAGCAAATTAAGGAGGGAAAGAAAATCAGTTCAAGCTGGGAGAAACCAAATAACAGGTCTGCTATTCTAATTTTTTTTAATGTCAGGAAGAAATAGATGTTTTAGGAGGAGCAGGCAATAAAATGGCTCATTTACTTTCTCTGTTGAATTTTTAGACAAACTTGGGCCTTTTGGCATTTCAAAACCTGCATTGGATACTCTAAAAGTTTTAAGTGCTTGGTGATAGACTGGTTTTCATAGTTGATTTTCTGAGTTACTTCATGTGCTTCTTGAGGTATTAGGTGTAGCTTGGCTGTATTTGATTAGTGTGTTCACTTGAATGTAAAACACAAAGACTTAAAGGTGGGAATTTAATTTGCCTGGATGTGGAATGAGCCTGAGATGTTTTCTACAGAACTGTATAAATTTCCTTTTGTTTTCCTGCTGACCTCCTTGTTCTTTTGAAATCTTGTAATCTCTTCTCCAACCATAAATTGAAATTGAGTGAAATTGTATCTCATACTGCATCAGTGTTCCATGTAAAGTTCTTGTAGGTGTTCTGTTCCTTTTTGTGGCCTTTGTCCACTTGGTCCCATGTTGCTTGATCTCTGCTTTCAAAACTCAGATAACTTGTTCTTGACATCAGAATGGTTTGGGCTGATCCTAAAAAAAATAACTTAATCTAATCTTAATCTTTGTTAGCAAGTATCATTTATATATGTGTTTAGAATTTCCATCCATTCTGATATCAATTGATGAGAAATGCTTTGTTCTCCTTTTTCTTTTGGTCTTTTGTGGGTAGGAAATAATTTACGGATAGTGTGGGTTGTTTTGGGTTGAGAGGGAAGGGAGTAGTGTTGGTTGTTTTGTTTGACAAGGTTATTGATCTTGCTTTGCACTGTTTACTAGCCTTTGACTGTCAATTGATGACATGTTTGTCTTTATGCAGCTAAAGTGGTTCCCCAGCAAATCACTCACACTTCTCCCCGGATCCAGTCTGACTACACAGCAGAGAGGAGCAACCTCATACCTCTGTCCAGCCACCGGGCATCTCCAAACCCAGTAGCCATGGAAACCAGAAATGACAACAGGTGGGCAGAACTAACAGCTCTACCAATGAGAAAGAGTGTGAGTAGGGTGTGAGAGCCTTGCTGCTTTTCTGTGTTCTGCTGTGGTGGAAATAACATTGTAAAAACCAAGGGAGGGATGGAATTTGGTCATTCTGAATCAGTCTTGATAGTTGAGGTAATTGGTAGCTTATGACAGATGAGATTGGAAAGCACAGGGAGTGCTAAAGGGCAGGGGTTGAAGGTTACCTGTTGAATTCTGTGTAACACTTGTTCTCTTTGATGCCTGTAGGCAGTCGGTGCCTGTCCAGTTCCAGTATTTCTTACCTACCTACCCCCCTTCTGCCTACCCTCTGACTGCCCACACCTACACCCCCATCACCAGCTCCGTGTCCACCATCCGCCAGTACCCAGGTAAGCCCAGCTTGGGGCAGGCAGCCTCGGCTGCTTTGCTGAGCTTGCAGCTTATGGTTGTGCTCTAGTGATGGAAGGAACTAAAAGGATTTTGCTTGACTCTGACATTTAGTCACAAAAAGTCTCTGATTATTTGTTGACAGAGGGGAAAACTCGTGGACAAGGGCTGCTGAGCTACAGAGCCTACTAAATCCAGCTAATAACAGTTTTTTTCAGGAGTTTCATATTTGATATCTCAGGGGCTCTGTGTCTATAAAAGTTTTGAGAATACAAATCAAAACAGTTTGGCTCCTCCAAACCAACTCTTTGGTGTATCTTCATTCCCTGGTGTTCTGATAAGCTCTTTTAATATCTTTTCACATGAATGCACAGTTTGAGAGAGAAACTTGAAGTAAAAAGAGAAAAACTGATTTGCATTGCTCACCTGCGTTAGTGTTCTGTTGAGAAATTAATGTATCTGAACAGTCGCAGTAATTTGCAGTCAAAAAAATTATGCACAACCCAAACTTACGTCATTCTGTGACAAAATTTGGAACACTTTTACCTTACCAGGTTTTTTAGGGCTGTTCTCTATAATGTGATAATTTCCACTATCCAGACTACAAGAACATGCACAATGTGGATTTTCATATCTGTGTCTGCTGGCAGCATGATACCTGTGAACAGTAGAGAAGAAGTTTAGAGGACTGGGAGGTGGCAAAGCCCATTTCTTGAATGGGAAAGTGTGGAATCTTTAGGTTGAGAAGGTTAAGATCATCAAATCTAACCATTAATCCAGCACTCCTAAAGCCACCACTAAACCATTTTCCCAAGTGACACATTTTTAAATCCACTGCCAGGCATGGGGACTCCACCACTTCTCTGAGCAGACTGTGCCAGGGCTTAACAACCCTGTATATGAAGAAGTCATTCCTAATATCCAATCTAAACCTTCCCTGACAGAACATAATTGCTCACAGTCAAGGGTTCCAGTTCTGGAAGCATACTGGGGTGGTGGTAGGCTAATGGTCATTTGTATAAATGCAGATGTATGTTCTTCATCAGGAGCTTATTGACAGAGATATTTTACTTAATTAACTTGCTAAATTGACTTATAGAATCCATGTAGGTATTAATTATGGCAGCTGGTGGTGGCAACTTAGAGCATTCAGGGTATGAGGAGGAAGGTACATCTATGCTGCGCACAACTGGGTGAGGGACAGAGGATACGATCTTCTTAAAAGATCATTGAGATAAGGAGAGTTAATGCAGAATTTTGGAGGAAGAATTTTGGTATTCCAAATGCAGACTGTGTTTTATTTAGTATTCTAAAAGGATTTTGTTGAATAGAAAGTTTTGCAACAGCAGTGTTTTGACTAAGAGAATAAATGTGCCACACTTTCTACAGAGCAATTTTCAGGGACCTGGTTTCAGTTTTTGATGCCTGTTTTTAGAGTGTCTTTTCAGCACAAGAACTTGATGGAAATCCTGTGACAATGATCAAACCAGCTTGTTCTGCATTGTTAGCAAGCAAGGCCATTGTTGGCAAGTTCACACTTGCATTCTGTGTGTGGCTGCAGAAATCCTGGTGCAGCTCTGCAGAGCCTGGAAATCTGGAGATCCAGGGTCTGCAAGTGGCCCAAAAGTATTATTTAAGTGCTGCAGGAGAGAACTGTAATACACTGTATAGTGGATTTGAAAAGTGCAATCAGCAGTTTAGAGCTGTGAATTTATTTAAATGACTGAGCTACTTAGAGAAGGTGTATTGTTGGGAACATTGTTCTGCCACTAAAAGATAATTGTGTTCATTTGAGTTGTGGGATCCAGCCTGTAACTGGATCCCTGTTATATCTGGCCTGTTCTGAGGCCAGATGAGGTTGTGTTCAACTTCAGAGTTGAGCCAATTTCAGACCATAAG
Organism: Lonchura striata; assembly: GCF_050655825.1. Taxonomy (NCBI): domain Eukaryota; kingdom Metazoa; phylum Chordata; class Aves; order Passeriformes; family Estrildidae; genus Lonchura; species Lonchura striata. Next base: position 5,085,033 of record NC_140711.1, read on the forward strand.
AAATGACTTAGGTTTCTGATTACTTTTAACCTATTTTTTAAGCAGGGAAAAATGCCAAGTGTTGGTACTTATAAGCACTGTAAAATACGATAGTGAGCAAAAATAGAGTGCAGCATTCTGAGACTGTAATTTGAACCCACCTAAAAGCAGAGTTAAACTGCTCTTTTCTCTCTTGCTGCAATTAGAAATAAAAAATGGAATTAATATCAACAGTAATTAATTCCTCTGGCAGACAATCTTCTCTACTCTCCTATTTACTACTGCAACAAGCAGACTGGCAAATTAATTTTTCAAAGCAGAAAAAATGTATGTGAAAAGCTAATATTTGAGCAAGAGGTGTTAGGGGGAACTGAGGTGACCTGCTGCTGAGGTGTCTGTGCTGCTCCCAGTTTCAGCCCAGGCGCCCAACTCGGCCATCACAGCTCAGACCGGTGTGGGAGTGGCCTCCACCGTGCACCTGAACCCCATGCAGCTGATGACAGTGGATGCATCTCACGCCCGGCACATCCAGGGCATCCAGCCTGCCCCCATCAGTGCCCAGGGCATCCAGCCAGCACCCATCAGTGCCCAGGGCATCCAGCCAGCACCCATCGGGACCCAGGGACTGCACCCTGCTGCACCCATGGGCGCGCAGGGGCTGCAGCCAGCACCCATTGGTGCCCAGCAGCCACCAGGCGACACCAAGACCTCCGGTAAGAGCAACCGGCCAAGCCCTCGCTTCAGAGCGAGATAGAGCAGCTGAGCTGCTGTCCTGCACATTTGGCTCTGACTGATGATGTTGTTACAGTCTCTGAGGACACTGAATACATCCATGCACATATTCTCCCAGCAAAACTTGCTGGCTGTTTCTGAACTGTTTTATTTTTAAAGTGTGCTGGGTGCAGCCTGTGGGTAGCCTTGGATTGGTTACTTCAGTGGAAAAGACTGGTAGTGCCTGAGCTTAAACAAATGCCTTCAGTAAGGCCTTGTAGGAGAAGTAATTTACAAGTGAGTGATGTTCTCCAGCTGTGCATTAGATCCCAGGAGTAATTAGAGTACAGCCAGGTGCCTTCTGCTGTTGGTAACCTGATCTTGAGCTGTGACAGAAACCATCTTTCATTATAAGTGATTGGTCTGATGAAGCCCCAAGAACTTACTGGAGGAATGGGATATGCTGTTACATAACTGGCAAGCATTGCACAGTGACTTCCTGGCTGTCCACATGCTCTGCATCCCTCAGTTGACCAAACAGGCTGTGGCAGAAGGTCAGAATGCAAACACAGCTGATGTCACGTACATACGTACATACAGGTGGCATGTGGGCTCTATCAGAAGTGTTGCTCTGTTGACCCAATTGTGTTGGTGATCTCCCTAGTGATTTCTGCCTTTTCCTTGTCTTCTGCAAAGATTATTTTCCTAGGAGTGGTTGTTAGGTAGGAAGTAGTTTCTGTCTTCCCTGCAGAAGGTTCAGTGATCAGATTGGTCGTGGTAAAGGCACTGCTTACAAAGGAGTCTGAAGGCACTGCAGTTAGAGACTGAGGGACTCAGAGAATGGACAACATATGCACTGCAAACACCTGCTTTGTCATCACATTCCCTTAAGTAACTGTTGCTTTCCACTCTCTGTTTTTGTCTCTGCTGTGTCCATGTCCATCCTTCCCAGCAGTAGTCTTGGCAGATGGAGCCACCATTGTAGCCAATCCTATTAGCAACACATTCAACACTGCATCTGCAGCAACTACAGTTGTGCAAACCCACAACCAGAGTGCCAGTGCCAGTGCTCCAGCTCAGGGCTCCTCCCCACGCCCGAGCATCCTTCGCAAGAAACCAGCCACGGATGGGTGAGTGGAACTGAAGGTGATGCATGGTTGGCAATTCTGTGCAATCCAGCCCAGCCAAATGGAACTATTTCAGTGGAGATAAGGAATACTGCAGCAGATTATTTAGTCAGCAATGGTTGCAAGTAACCTGCTGATCAGTGAAACAGTTCTTTTCCTCCCTCGGGGCAGGATATAGTTTTCTGTAGTGTCAGTAATAAAATGAGGAGCGTTTGTCTCCTAGGTCTTGAAAGTGACCTTTTTGAGAGAAAGTGGATTTGAGGCTTTCTTGGTTAGTGTGATAAGAAGAAAGAGTTCATAGTCTACTAAAATTAGAATTGGGTGCTTTTTCTTCAATGCTTTTCTTGGAAGAATATGTGGATAAGTGGAATGGATAGGATTAGTACCCTGCTGTGAAATCTGATGAGGAAAAAGGGAGGGAGTAACTTAAACTCTTAAAATATTTTATGTTGCCTGTCTATTTTTAAATACCTTAATAAAGAGGCAAGAGACAGCTTTAGAATTAACAATGCATTTCCTCCCATGCATTTCATAGCAACTGAAAATGTGTGGTATTAATGTGTCCTGTGAGATTAAAATTGCATACTTTTTATGTGGGTGGAAACTTTTTTTAAGCCAGAGAAGCTGCCAGCTGTAAAACTGAAAGAGAAGTTAAAGAGTCAAGTACATCACTAAAGACTGTTTCCATTTGAGAGATTGTTTATTTTGGATAGCAATTTGACTTTCAGTCTCACAGGAGACTAAATAGTCTCTAAAAGACCTTAATCAGCCTTATCATCCTAATATCCATACTCAGGCCTTGTGGTCCTGGAATCAGGCTCCGACAGTCAGGTCCAGCTAAAGGAAGCAGATGCCCATGTGAGCACTGTTTGTCTCCAGATCATTTGCTCAGTCTTGAAGCAGGAGTGCTGGACAGCAGCATGGCCAGACCTCTCTGTCCACTGCTGGAGTCTGGCAGTTGCAGCAAAGTGTTCTCACTGACAGGATGAAAGTAAAGCTGGCATTCTTGGAAAATCCCTAAATTGGGTGAGACTAGGCCAGAGCAACTAGTCTTTTATTTTAAAAGAAAATAAAATACCTAATTTGAAAAGTAAAATGAGACTCTTTGTGTAGCAAATGGTTACACTGAATACAGAGAGCAGTGCTACAGCCATAACTCCTGTCCTGGTTTGTGTAAGAGAGCTGTTTTCTTTGCTCTCAGGGGTGTTTGTCTTTGCACCAGGGAGGTGGGAACCCTAGATCTGTCTGTCTCTTTCAGGCTGGCAGTCCGGAAAAGCTTAATTCCCCCTCAGCCACCTGAAGTGGCCAGCACACGTGTGGAGAGCACGATGCGAAGCACATCTGGATCACCAAGGCCTGCTGGGTAAGACTTTAGGAAACAGCCAGCTGCAGTAGAATAGTTCCATTATATTTGTTTGAGCTGTGTTCTTTGGCTATTGAAGCATTTGTCTTTCTTTTATGAAACAATCTTTTGAATTTATGACAAACTCGAACAGCCTTGACAAATTCTGCTGTTTGTGAAGCTGAGGAAATTACCTTTAAAAGCTGTGGTGATTAGCTTTCACAGAAACAAACAAAAACCCTCTGCTAGTGTACGGGGAGATAGGCCTCAAAACTTTTTTCTATAGTACTTGAAAATTAATCCTGAGGAAAGGTAAATGCAACTTCTGCCCTTCTTGACTTGAGTTCAGTGGCTTTACTATTTGTTGTTTTGTGTCTGTAAGCCACAGTGGGAGCTCCTGCAGAGAATGGAGCCAGTAGAGTTTTGGGTTAAATTTCCTCTTAGCTGCCTTGTAAAACTGTTTTGATCCTTTTACAAGTATTTTGAAGTTACCTGGAATTAGTCATGAGATTTGTTTGTCACAGCAAATAGAAAAAAGTAGTATCTGTAATCAATACAAAAGATTAGAAAGGGAGAGGAAAAGGAAATATAAATGAGATTAAGCCTTCTCCTGATGTTAAACACTATACTGCACCAGGTGGGTGCAGGAAAAACTGAATAGTCTGACCGCAGTTTGGCTTGTTCCTTTTGTGCTGGGTGCTCACAACCCGAGATACAGTTCACTTCACTTCTCTTTGCTTTTATTTGTGCTACAGTGGCAAGCCAAAGCCTGAAATCCACGTGTCCATGGCCACTCCAGTGCCTGTGTCTATGGAGGCTGTGTGTAACCAAGGTGGTGAGCAGCCCACCATCACGGTGCCCCCGAGCTCCCAGCAGCCGCCCTCTGCCATCCCCACCATCATCGCCGCCGCCAGTCCCACCTCCCAGCCTGCAGCAGCCCTGTCCAGCATCCCAGGAGCTGTGGCAGCTGCTCCACCCACCTCCACCACCATCGTGGCAGCTCCTGCTCCTCCATCCACCATGAGCGGGGCCCTGTCAGCAGTGCTGGGCCCTGTGGTACCAGAGATCAAAATCAAAGAGGAAATGGAGCCTATGGACATCATGCGACCGGTATCTGGTACGTGGCTGGCAATCGTCAGGTTGCTTTTTTAGGTTTTGAAACAGTGGAGGAATTAGGAGGGTTTTTCAACAGTTTCATCTTGAAAATGAAAGGCCATCTCTTTCACAGAGCACCAGAGTTCCCATATGCTATATAAAGATCTTTTTTGCCTTTATCCTAATCTCCCATGAAATCACTTCTTATTGTGGCTGCTTTGTTCATGTCCAAATGCACCAAATCCAAAGAGTCTGTGTGAACTCCTTGACTAAAATGCTCATGCTCAGCAGGGGTACCAACATATTATGGAACAGCTCAGTTGAATTGTTTGTTTACAAATCCTACTGTTTAGGTCCAGTGGCCTTTTTTGTATGTGAGGAATTCATGGCCAGAGTACGACTTCCTAGGGCCCTCATGTGATTCATGCATATCTTTCTCTAGAACTTTTCAAGATGTTTATTATATTGTCTTACTTACCAGCTTGGCCATAGTTGCTATCAAATGGCATGGTCAGTAAATTCAGATACATATGGATCTTACTGGGCACTGTGTAGTGGCAAAGTGATAGGAATGCATCCCACATTCATGGGTTTCAGAGTTCAGGTTTAGCTGTTGGTTTTATCACTCTCCTTGAAGCTGTGTGTTGTCCTGTGAGAAGGCATCTCCTTGCTACAGATGTGTCTGGAGCATGGGCAGATAGCATCAAGCTCTTTGGGGTTCTTCTGTCTCTTCCTGGCATTTGTGGCCAAATTGTCAAGAGATCCCATCCCAGAAATTTTGTGCTGCAGTCTTAGTCATGGCTGATTGTCCTTCCAAGTTCAGGGAGTGTTCCCTCAGACTACCTGCCACACTGCTGCCAGCTGCACAGGTGTGTTGGTGCAGTGACCTGCTGAGCAGTGCTCAGGGCTTGGCAGTACAAGCAGACTCCTGCAAGCAGAGTGCAGCAGTCCTGCTTTGATTCCATCTGACTCTCCTGTCAGATTCCATCTGACTCCTGTCATGAGAGAGTAGAGATTTGCTTACTCGGACAGTGACCTGTGCTGGTGCACATACAGAGAGGTTTTTTACAGTAACACAGATGTTAGCATGACTCCTTTTTGTAACATTGAACTAACATAAGCTTCAAATACAAAGCAACTGAGAGACAATTGGCTCTGCTCTCATTCTTTATGTATATGAGACACTCAAGACTTTACGTTTGTCCTAGTAATTACTGCTGGCTTAATATCTGGCCTGTTGGTGCACATCACACCCCTCACACTGTGCTGAAACAGGACCTACTGTTGGAGGTAGCGTTCAAACAGTGCCTTATCTTCCCACTGCTGATGGTTTGGTTTCTTCTCTTTCCTCCCTCTCAGCAGTCCCTCCTTTGACTACAAGTACTGTGTCTCCATCTTTGGCACTGCTGGCCAACAATCTTTCCATGCCTCCAAGCGATTTGCCACCTGGTGCCTCACCAAGGAAGAAACCCCGTAAGCAGCAGCATGTCATCTCCACAGAGGAAGGGGACATGATGGAAACAAACAGCACTGATGATGAGAAATCCACTGCCAAAAGTTTGCTGGTGAAGGCAGAGAAGAGAAAGTCTCCTCCAAAGGAGTATATAGGTAATGATATCTTTGATGTCTTTGTTCTTATTTAGGGGTCTGTATTTTCTCTTCTGTTTGTTTCTCGGAGAAGGTGCTCTGTCACATTCTCACTTCCTAAATATGAACAATAGAGAATCCAAGTATCTGCTCCTCACCACTTTTTGTATAGGGCTGGGAAAATGTCAGGAAAAAGGAATTTTCTCAACACATCATTTTGTATGAGGCAGCACTTACTGATCTGCTGCTGGAGTTCTTGTGGATGATGACCTGCTTTCACTCCTGGATGATGATGCAGTTCTGGTTCCTTTTGTAGATGAGGAAGGCGTGAGATACGTCCCCGTGCGTCCCAGGCCGCCGATCACGCTGCTGCGTCACTACCGCAACCCCTGGAAAGCTGCTTACCACCACTTCCAGAGGTACAGCGACGTCCGCGTCAAAGGTCAGTCTGTGCCTGGAGCGGAAGGGAAGGGAAGGAGGCTGCACTGAGTCAGCTGTGGTTCTGTAAATGAAAACATGGTGTGGTTATTGATGGATCTGCTTCTGTGCACTGATAGAAACTTGCTCACAAAAGGGATCCTCATAAAAGCGACGTGCTGGGGTGTTAGGCTGCAGCTCAATGTTCTCATTTGCCACCTAACGCCAGTTTAATCAGAGACATTCTATATTTAGTGTAACTAGTCTTGTCAAGTAACAAATGGGCTTTTAAAGGAGACTTTTTTACCTAATACAAGGAAATCAGAGATCAGATACTGTCTTCCAGACTTTTCAACTAGTATTTTAAAAATTTTAAGCAGACTGGGTTTTCACAACTGTGCAAATAGATCTAGGAGAGAGTAAAAATAATACAGGATGGACCATTTACTTGTTTGTGCCAGGTGTTTGAAACATTGAGCACTACCTTCTTTAAATTAGAAAAAAAAGGGTTATGATATAATCTTTCTGAAAGTACAGATAACCTGTTAATTAGTGACAGGAGCAGTCAGGTGCATAGCAGATGGGAAGTCACTTTCCTGTCTGAATCAAAATGCTGCTCATTTTAATTTATTAGGTTGTAAGGGGAGCAGAACTTGGGTTATTATTTTATTATTATTTGAGAGGAGAGGTCTGGCCAGCACCTGAAATTTGAGTACTGTATTCTTGTGTTTCCTGGCGACAGAAGAGAAGAAGGCCATGCTGCAAGAGATTGCCAACCAGAAGGGCGTGTCCTGTCGTGCACAAGGGTGGAAGGTCCATCTCTGTGCAGCGCAGCTACTACAGCTGGTAGGTGCATGGGGCTTGGAGCTTCCTGCAACTTGGGGGAACATGAAGCTGTGTAAGACAGGAGGACATTCTTACAAACTCAGTACATTGGGATTCCCTAAAGGAGCTGGTGTGTAGTGCCCAAAGGGAGTGGGACATGCTTTCCCCTTTCTCAGGAATGTGGCATAAGTGGCTTGGAAACTTGGAGTGTTGGTTTTGATCCAGACATAAGAGCTGATGTATTTTGTACAGATGATCAAAACTGGCAACTCCCTCCTGCTGATGCACAGGTCTGAAGAAGCGTCTGTTTGGGATGGTGCGGCTGATCTGAGGAGGCAGCACTGATCCACATTCCTGGATGCTTCTGTTTCAGGTTGGGGGTGAGGTAGGTGCTCTGCATTTTAGCACCAAACTCCCCAAAACCTCTGCATTCCTGGAATAGTACTGTGAGCAGTAGGGGAAGCAGTTGTGGTAGGATCCATGTTTCTTCAGAAGAGGAGCAATCCTGTAAAACAGGATTTTAAAAGAAACAATAGTGCCACATTTTGTCAGAGGCTCCATCTTCTGAATCACTGACAAGAGCAGCTGAGAGGGGAATGGATTATCACTGGTTCTGTGTAGCTTTGTTAACATGGGCGAGTGTTTGTCAGCTTGGCAGTGACCCTTCTCATGAAGGGCTGATGTCTTTTAGACAAACCTGGAGCACGATGTGTATGAGAGACTGACTGCCCTGCAGGAGGGACTCATTCCTAAGAAGAAGGCAGCAACAGATGATGACCTGCATCGAATCAATGAACTGATACAGGTAGGTCCTGCAACCTCTCAACCCAAAACCATACCCTTAGTTACATGGCATCCTACTGCTGTTAGTAAAAGCCTGAAGCTGAGCTAAAAACCCCCATGTGGGTTCACTTCCTGTGTCACCAGTTACAAGGGGCACAAGTAGGGAAATGGGAAGGCATTGCTTAGAGCACTCATTCTGTGGTTCATGACAAGTGTTTCCTTTCAGGGGAACATGCAGAGATGTAAACTCGTGATGGATCAAATCAATGAGGCTCGAGACTCCATGCTAAAGGTCTTGGATCACAAGGATCGTGTTTTGAAGCTTCTAAACAAGAATGGAACTGTCAAGAAAGTGTCCAAATTGAAGCGAAAGGAGAAGGTTTGAACACAGACTAATGACTTTGGAAATGGAGAACGTGTACAGAATGCAGCTGAACCTTTTTGTAGTTTGGGTTTATTTTTAAGCAGAGCATCAGAATAAAAAAGGATGAGTTTAGGGAACAGATGGACATGTGAAGCCTGGTGACCTGAAGGGATTGTCCTTGATCTTGTCATAATGAACAAAGATTTCTCTCAGGCTCATCCCTTTTTAAAGGGCCAAGCTTCCAGCAGAGGAAATGGCACCTCTTTCAGTTACCCTATTCAGTTCTCATTCTGACCTTCCAGTGTCTAAAGCAGCCTTCTTAAACCAGTGCCACTGCACTAGGGGATCTGCCACAAAGAATCTCCCAACAGCTCAGAAGCCCTAGCTGTCAAGATTTAAAAAGAAAAAAAAAAAGGAAAAAAGGGGGGAGGGAGGGACAAAATAATCATTTCAAAGTGATATTGTAGTGTCTGTGTCTGTGTTGGTGCTCTGGGATACTTGTGTTGAGGTACCTCTTGCAACAGAGGTGCTGTAGCTGGTGTAATGTTAATTGTACGTACCACATACATCCTGACAACATGAATAAAGGAATTGGAGGGTTTTGTATGTGAGCAGTTTGTGTACCTTTGTACCAGTGAAACACTTCAAGCTGTAAACTTGAAAACAAAGCTCTGGAAGAAGCCTGAGGGAAGAAAAGAGAGAGCATGTTGGGAGCCAGCCAGCATCCTGTGCTGTGGAGGGTGAGTAATGCAGTTCCCAGCTGAGGTTGTAAGGATGAAATATGGATTATTCCCCATGCACTTGTGCATTGAACCTTAATATTTTAGAGAAATTGCTTAATCAGTTCATTTTTAGTCTCCTCAGCAGGAAACTTCAATGGCATGAAATAATTATTCAGAATATATTCTTTTGCTCCTCCAGTTATAGTGCTGTAATCTCGCCGTTATTCAGAACCGAGTTCTTTCAGAACTTAGATTAAAAATATTGTATTTCATTCTTACTTCCTGATTTTTATAATTAGAGAAGTAGAATATGCATATTCACACCATTTTTATGTTTTTAACACATGCAAACCAAGTTTATTTCAGCTTTGGATGGTAGTCTTTCATATTAGCTTGGTTTTGCTTGTACAAATGAAACCACTTCCACTGTAAGATACAATTTTAATACAATGATATTGTAACTTCAATATTAGGAAAGTTACAGTAGTTGTGTGTTGATATTAAAAGCAGAGGTAAGACCAGAAAAGGTGGGAATTAAACTGCTGCTGTCACCTCACGTTTCTTGTGCTTCAGGAACAGAAGAACATGCACAATTTGTTAAGTGTTTGATGTTGTCAGGGTAATAAAACACAGCACCAACACTCCTAGGTTCCTAAGGACTCTACAAGGAGCTGTGTGGTGATTGTGAAGTGGACTTTTGTAAGGTTGGGAACTGTTTCTTATCTTGGCAAAGGGGTTTGTGCAATCCAGGGCATTACCAGCAGGGAGGTATGTAGGGGGAAGAAGGGAGGGAAGGATTATTTTAAGTGGTTCAAAAGTTAGGAACCTCCCTCTTGATCTGTTCTGGGTATTCTCACCTGATTCTTTGTAACCTTAGTTTTCATAAATTGCTATTTAGGGCTGCCATCTAGACTTAAAAGGATGATGCTGTTCCATAACCTTAGAATGGCAATAATTACAGTGCTCTTGTGCAAACCATGTAGATTATGCAATGTTGAAGGCCAGGAGCAAACTGCAGAAGGTTGCTCCCCCATGGCAGGGGTTGGAACAAAACAAGCTTTAAAGTCCTTTCCTACCAAACCATTCTGTGATTCTATTCTATAGGAGACAGCAAGATCCACTGACATTCAACCAGATTTCTCCAGCTCACGTTTTTATGCTCTTCTTTATTGCTTAAGCTTCAATCAGAAATGGCATAAATTCCATTTTGCAGTCTTGAAAGGGTTCAGCCAGTTTGTCCCTTGGGGTTTGATGTGCAGTGTGGGTACTCTGGGCTATGCAATGTTTGCTCTTCATTTTGCCCAGGAGTTTCACTGGTGTTGTCAGAAGGGAATCTGGAATGAGCGCTGTGGTTTTTTTTATCATCCCTCATGCACCTCATACAGCCACAGGAGCCCTCGTCCCCTCCACCGTGACTCCAAACCACCCGCTGCCAGAGCATTCTCTCAGCGTGGAATGCAGAGCCTCTATTTCTACTACGAGCTCTCCCTAAACCCTTGACGAAGTAACTATTTCTCTGCTTTGGTTTTTATGGCGCTGTTAAGGGTGGAGGCGGAAGGATTTGAGTGCCCCGCTGGCAGCTGGAAATACTAAAAGAGTAATTTCTGCGTCGGTGCCGTTGTGGTATTTTGGTTCCTGCCGTAAATCCCTTACACGCGGCTATAACTAAAGCTGTCCCAGCGGCCGGATCTCCCTCAGCGCCCAGGCCTGGCCGGAGCCGCGCTCTGCCCTCACACCGCCCGCTCTGCCCTCACACGGACCGCTGTCCCCTCACACCGCCCGCTCTGCCCTCACACCGCCCGCTCTGCCCTCACACCGCCCGCTGTCCCCTCACACCGCCCGCTCTGCCCTCACACCGCCCGCTGTCCCCTCACACCGCCCGCTCTGCCCTCACACCGCCCGCTCTGCCCTCACACCGCCCGCTCTGCCCTCACACGGACCGCTCTGCCCTCACACCGCCCGCTCTGCCCTCACACCGCCCGCTGTCCCCTCACACCGCCCGCTCTGCCCTCACACCGCCCGCTGTCCCCTCACACCGCCCGCTGTCCCCTCACACGGACCGCTCTGCCCTCGCACCGCCCGCTCTCCCCTCACACGGACCGCTCTCCGCTCACACCGCCCGCTGTCCCCTCACACGGACCGCTGTCCCCTCACACGGACCGCTCTGCCCTCACACCGCCCGCTCTGCCCTCACACCGCCCGCTGTCCCCTCACACCGCCCGCTCTGCCCTCACACCGCCCGCTGTCCCCTCACACCGCCCGCTGTCCCCTCACACGGACCGCTCTGCCCTCGCACCGCCCGCTCTCCCCTCACACGGACCGCTCTCCGCTCACACCGCCCGCTGTCCCCTCACACGGACCGCTGTCCCCTCGCACCGCCCGCTCTGCCCTCACACCGCCCGCTATGCCCTCACACCGCCCGCTGTCCCCTCACACGGACCGCTGTCCCTTCACACCGCCCGCTCTGCCCTCACACGGACCGCTCTGCCCTCACACGGACCGCTGTCCCCTCACACCGCCCGCTCTGCCCTCACACCGCCCGCTGTCCCCTCACACCGCCCGCTCTGCCCTCACACGGACCGCTGTCCCCTCACACCGCCCGCTCTCCCCTCACACCGCCCGCTCTGCCCTCACACCGCCCGCTCTCCCCTCACACGGACCGCCCTCAGCGCACCGGGCCGCACCGAGGGGGGAGCAAAGGAAGGAAAGCCTCCCCCCCGCTTGGAGCCGCGCAATGGACGCTCCCCGCCTCGCGCCCCGCCCCCTCATGCCGTCATCGCCCCGCTGGCCAATGGCAGCGCGGCGCTGCCGCCGGGTGACGTCCCGGTCCCCGGAACTGTTTGTTCCCGCACGTGCGGTGCTCACGTGACGGGGCGGGCGCGGAAGCGCGCGTCTCTATGGTTTCTGCGTGGGGCAGAGCGGCCGCCCCGGGCCCTTGGCTGTGTTGGCGCCGCCGGGAGGCTGGCGGACTATGAGTGTCCGTCCCTCATTACCTCACGGCCGGGAGGAGGAGGAGGAGGAGGAGGCTGCCGGGATAGCGGCGGACCTGCCCGCGGCCTCGCTCCGGTCCTCCGGCCGCCCCGGGAAGCCCCGGCCGCGGCGGGCCCTGCCCGCTCCCCCGCCCGCCGGGCCCGCTTCTCCGGGGAGCCTCGCCCAGGCCCATGGCCCCATGAGGCGGCAGAAGGCTGCGGGGCAGCAGCGGCGGCGGCGGGGCTGAGGCGGAGGAGAAGCCGGGACGGGTGCAGGAGGTGGGTGACCGCCGGGGGTGTGAGGGGGGCGCGGGTGGAGGGGCCCCGCCGCCCGCCCGGCCCGGGCTGGGGGAGGCCGCAGGGGGGTCCCGCTCCGCGGCGCCCCCTGGCGGCCCCGGCGCTGCTCGGGGGGTCGGGCCGGGGCACGGCGCGGCCCCGGGGTGTTCCCGGGCCGGAGCCGGCGGGCTGCGGCACCCCGGGCGCCCCGCAAAGTTTGTGTGCCGGAGCCCGGCGGTGCCCCGGGGCGCCCCCCGCCCGCCCGCCCGCGGGGCGCTCCCGGGAAGCTCCCGGGAAGCGGGGCTGGAGCCGAGCGGCCGCCTTTGTTAGGCCCCTGCTGCAGAGGAGGGGAGAAGGGAGGGGAGCTCTCCCCCTGTCCCTGCCACGTCTCCGATCTTGAATCAAGTGTTGTGCTTCCAGATAAGTAAATAATGATTTATCTTCCCCAATGCGGCTGAGCCGGCAGTGGTAACTGAGGAAGGCTCATAAGGCTCAGCACCCTCAAAGAGGCAGAGCAGGTTACTTTAAATAGGCAGTGAAGAATTTACATGGTTGCTTTGTCAAAGTTTTACTTTTCTTTTACCTGGTTTGATTTCTTTTTGTTTTTAAAAAATTTTATTATTATTGCAAAAGTAGAGATCAAAGAAAAAAAATTATCCTTTTCCTTAGGTCTGGTAAACTCTTCCTTATGATCTTTCTAAAACCTTGAGGTGAGGATTCCTAAGCAGAGCAAGCACTGCGGGCATGCGAGGTGCACCTCTCAACACCCTTTACAGCAGTTCTGGTTCAGTTCAGAGTCCTGTGACTCCTGCTGTGACCGGTGAAACTTCACGAACAAAGTTTGCTGTCTTTGCACGTGCAGAGGAAGGAGGGAGTTGTCACAACCCGAATTTCAGTGCGTGTCATCCCTCACCCCCCAGCCCCGCGTTTGTGCTCCCGGCTTGGGAGGGTTGGAGGGCTGCTCTGGTGGTCACAGTAGTTCCCTGGTGCTCCTGAGAGCTGAGTGTGACTTCAGTCCCCCGTGGTGTTCGCTGTGACTCACGTGCCCGTGCTTTGAGCCCCATTTGACAGACTGTTTTCTCTCCCCCGGTGTATTCCGATCTCGCGGTGATGTTGGCGTTTAAGCTCCTGCCGCTGACCTGTAACCCTTGCCTATCATGTTTGTTCATCTCTGTCTGCACAGCCTTTCCTCCCTGTGTTTGTTCCGCCCCTTCTTGTGCTGCATGAGCTAATATTCTTGTCTTTGCAGACAAAACACTCTTCTGGGTTGTTGGGTTTTTTTATACCATGCCTGTTTCCTGCTATTATCACTTTTCTCTGTTCAGACTGTGCTGGCTTCAGCTCTTCCTGTCATGCACATCTTGCCTGTACCCCCGGCATGTTTATTTGGGAGCTGTATTCATTCACCCAGACCAGAAAGTAAATGCAGATTCCAGTCTGTGGTCTGGAAAATAGTCTGTAGTTTAGAAAATGGTGGTTTCAGTGCTTTTAGCTCCTCTTTGATGTTGCCAGTGCTAAATCAAGGGCAACCTGGAGCCCTGGGAGTCCAGCCCCAAAGGTGTCATTTTGGGCTGCTGTCACTCTTTTCTCAGGAACAGGGAAGGGAAATGCACTTTTTTTTTCCACTGGTGCAGGTATTGACTGAGGAGGATTGGGTGAGCAGGAAAAGTGGTGGCTAGGGTATATCTGTAGTCCCAAGTCTTTTTTCCTTATGTTTTCCCACAGTTTTGTTCTTTTTATGGGAACTCTGGTGACTGTTTTTTGTGATGAGCCACCTATTAAAGTGTTCAGTACCTTGGAAAGTGTGACTGCATGCATGTTGTGTCCATACTCTTCCAATCTATGTGTGAAAACACCCATTCTGCTGAGCTGCCTTTAGTGCTGTATTTGGTCACGTGCCTTGAAGGGTTTTCTTCCGCTGTTTGTGGCAGAAGCAAGGAAGCAGCTGTTGGTTTTTCACCTGTAACTCTCTGTGTAATGCTTTTCCCCCCTCCCCACCCCTCCGTGCCAGGGTTCTGCAGTGCTCCAGGCAGCGAGTTTTGAAGCAGGATGGGAAAAAGACGCTGTGTTCCTCCACTTGAGCCCAAGCTGGCAGCTGGCTGTTGTGGGGTGAAGAAGCCCAAATTGTCTGGGAGTGGAACGCACAGTCATGGGAATCAGACCACAACTGTACCAAGCTCCAGTTCAGGTCCTCTTCAGAACCACCAGCATACAGATGGGAATAATGGAAGGGAGAACGTATCTGACTTGACTTTGGGCCCAGGAAATTCCCCAATTACTCGAATGAATCCCACTTCAGGAGCTCTGAGCCCACTTACTCGGCCCAATGGAACTGCCAACAGCACCAAGAATCTGGTGGTGACAGCAGAGATGTGCTGCTACTGCTTTGATGTACTCTACTGTCATCTCTACGGGTTCCCTCAGCCACGGCTTCCTCGATTTACCAACGACCCCTAGTGAGTACATCCTTATGTGGGAGCAAAGCTGGGAAACACCTTCCAGAGCTGTGCTGTGGTTGGGGAAGGGTGAAGGGTTTCCTCTGGGGGGTGGGAAGGGTGGTGTGCAGGGAGAAAGGTGGGCACTCTGCTCCTTACTTTGTCTGCTGGGAACAAAAGGGTGCACTGTAAGTGCACAAAAGATTGAAGTGCTGTTTGTTGGTGGAGGTGAGTGAGCTTTAAAGAGTGTCCTTCGAGAGAGAAAATGCTCAGCTTTACAGAAAGAGCTAGGCCAAGTGTGAAAAGGTGTGGTGCTTCTTCAGCTCACAGTCTGGTGTGTTCCATGAGGCACTGTGTTCTTTGTGGAGGAGTGCAAGCCCACTTCATGGTAATGTTCTGGTAAAGTTTGTCCCCTGCTTTGTAAGAAGATTCCTCTGCAAAAAATTAACTAAGTAGTACCACCTACAAAATTGTACTAAAAAAACAGTTAAATAATGTCATTAATTTGAAAAAGCTCCAGTTTCTGATGTGGAACACTGACTTGGAGAAGGGAGGAAACTTCCTTCTGCAAAGCAAATGGAAAGGGAATAAAGTAGGAAGTTGAAGTTCGAACAAGTTTCCAGTTCATCCTGAAACAAATGCTGGGCTGGTGAGGGTTGGACAAGGACACTCAAAGAAGTTTTCAGCTCTCCAAGTGAATGGGTTTAGCAGGGAGGGGAATCTAAAAATTACCAGTTATAGAAGATGTGTCAGGGAGATCACGCTAGCTGGGCAATGTGAGGAGAAATCCTAGGATCATTTAAGTTGGAAAAACCTTCGAGTCCAACCATGAAGCCAGCACTGAAAAGAGAGTTAACTTTCAAGGACGATACCAAGGTTAGGAGGAAAGGAGATGTGTATGAACAGAAGTGAGGAGAAAGATTTATGAAGCTGTTTCACTTTGGTGAGATTTAGCTAATGTTTATCTGAAGGTTGACTGCGTAGGTGTGGAAATGTTAATGTTGTTAAAATGTTTGTTAGAAGAATTTTATGGGAAAGATCAGTGACAGATGGACCTTCTGACACTCCTCCGGGGCCTCCTCCAGAACAATAGATAAAATAAAAAGTTGCTGACATCCTTAATTTAAGCTAATGAATTTTAAATTGATGTAAGGAACAAAGGCTTAAACAGGTCAAGGACTTTCTTTCTGTGTATTCAATGTCTGCCCACCTTTCTGCTGTCAGGGTGGATGTAGGTTGTGCTTCCATGCAGTTATTATTCCTGCTGGATTATGGATACATGCTCTGAATGCTGCCGCAGAGTAAGCTGTTTAATACTGTAAATACAAATTAACAGAGAAATGCTCTGGACTAGGATATCAAAGAATTCCAGGGACTCCGCAGGCTGAAATATTTCTGGTATTCATACCTACACTGAGTGGGCTCCCTTTGGAGCATTTGGTGTCAGTCTGCTGTTTGTTTTGTCACTTGGAGTGCAAAGAGTTACTTGCTGTGGTTCTGTTAAGCCGGTAAGAGGGATGGTTTTATAGAGCTGCATTCTTTTGGTGTCAGAGGAGATTTCTGGCTGGATTTTGTTGCTTTTTCTGTTGACTAGTATCAAAAAGGATGTCCTTTGGGGAATAGCAGCTGGTTGAATTTCATGCCCAGATTTGAAAAGTTAAAAATTGTTCACTGGTTATTTCAGTGCTCATGATTACAAGTCTATTAGATCAGCACACCAACAAACCACATCAACCACACCACAGCCCTTCCTTTCTCTTCCCCTGTCAGCAAATGCTTACCTGGATTTTCTTGTGTTTCAGCATTTATTCTGTTGCTCCTAGGAAATGGGCATACCCCAGGGAAGAGCATGGGGTTTGCTCTCTTGGAGGGCAGCACACAAGGCAGAACTGCCCCACTTGAGACAATCTTGTAATTAATTTCAAGCCAAATGTCATCAAACACAGGAGTAAGCAAAGTGAACATACAGAAATAATTTTAATTGTGGCCTTTTCTGACATAATTAATGTCAATATAAGAGATCTTAGGACAAAACAAAGGTTTATACCAGGAGTCTCTCAGGACAGACAGAGAAGAGCCTGTTGATTGAATAGAAAGAGGCATGGCCTGTTTTTAGACTGGGTTTTAAACTGGTGCTGAACTTTAAAGTAAAGCTAAAAGCAGGTGTGAAGCTCAGGATTTGGCATAAACAGTGTAATAACATGCAAGTTACAGAGTTATGGATTGAAAACCCCGTGAATTTCAGTCACCAGCCCGAGGGGATGTGCACATGGACAACACTCTTGATGGGAATTATGGAGCTAGTAGACAGCTGTGAAGTACAATTCCCTTAATCCAGTGTTAGCAGTGATGGTCACAGATCAATGGAGAGATAGTGGCATTGCAAGCCTAGTTATGTCTGAATTAACTTGGCAAAGGAAGGAAATATCCCCTTTACTAATCAGGTTAGTGCAAGTAATTACAAATTGGAGCCTATGCAAGTAGTTGGTTACTTTTTCCACTTTTGTACTTTAGGTTGATTTTTTTAATAGTAGGTATTAGAAGCTGGTGCTAAAACTATACCATGGAAGTTTCTAGTTGCCATACAAGACAAATAATAAGATACTTGCATCATAAGATCTGTTCTGTAACAGGTTTTTCCCAAGTACAAGCTAAGCCCTGACTCAAACAAACTGTATTTTTCTACTTTAAAATTCCCTTTGTAGTTGCAATTGATGAAGCTAATTTTTAGTTGCTGTTAGTTTTAGTTCCTCTCAGCCTAAAAATCCTCATCAAACATATATAAAGTGGAATGTTGTGGCTGGGGAAGAAACAGTTGACATAATCTGCTGAGGATATGGCTGCAAACTACCAGTAAATGCTCTTGGGTGAACATGGACAAAAGATTGTTGTGACTTTTCTCAGTACATCTGGGAAATAACACTTTTCAAGGAGGGGCTCTGGAACAATGGCCTTATTGTCAGCTGCACCTGCAATTTGCTGAGTGCATTTATTCTTCAGAGACAGAAACATCATCTTCTTTGCAGTGAAAATAGTGAAATTTTATCTATGTGTACAGAATCATATGGGGTTTTTTTATGCCTCAGTTCTTCTGACCACAATGAAAAATGGTTTTAAATGTTCTTTAAGGTATTTTAAAATATACAGCCTTCTGAAAGCAATTATCCTCTCCCCTCTGATAATACCTCTTCTATTATAGATGCATAAAGCTGTGCTGCAGCCCAGTGGAAAGATGGGTTGTGGGATTTTTTTTCCCTTTGGAAGGGGAAAGAGGTAAATTGAAACTGTGAACCTACAATTTGAATTTAAGGGGAATTTGCTTAGGTTTGTATTCTGTGAGTGATGGTTTTTATGTTCTCCCTTGCTTTTTCTCTTTGGGTTGAGTGTCACATGGCCTGAGCAAGTACTTTCAAAATTTTTATTAGATTAAGGTAAATTTCCACTGAACTTGTGTCAGTAGTGCTTTTCAGAGATTTCCTGCGTAAGTTTAGTATATTTTTTTTAAGTTTTCTAATGTATTTTCTTATATTCTTTTTCTGTTTGCTCTTTCAACACATGATAGATTAAAATGTAGAAAAATTATATCCTTTAGTTGCCTCGAAGTGTTACTGGAAAACTAGAACAGTAAATCCCCTTGAGGTTGTTGTTGGTTGTGGAAGGGTGTTTCCACTTCCTCTGTGGGCAAAGTCCTTCACAATTATCACTCAAGGGCTAATTGCTCTTTTGGGCAGTACTTTTGCCATTGGTCACAGTTGGTGACTAGATCCTGAATGATGATTTTATGCTGTGATGGATTTAGTTCCATTGTTGCTCTGAGGAACGTCACTGGGCATTCATTGATTTATTCCTACAGTTTAAATGGTGTTCTCACTACTCGGGCATAAGAAGTTCTGTTGCTATGTTTGAGCAATCATCCATGCTGGTTTTGTTGTCTGAACAGAACCTCTTGGTATTTTTGTAAGGGTTTGTTGCAGAGGTACATTGCTCACAAAAGCTTCAAGAGTTTGAAGAAAGTAAGTGTCTGAGCTATGCTGTCAAATCAGTCTTGATGGTTCAAAACTCCTGTCAATGTTGTTTTAATCTCAGAAAATCATATGTTATCATATTGCTTAAAGTTCAGTAGAAATCCACAGACTGATGTCTTGCATTCAGTGCTCTGAACAAGTCACAGAATCACTCATCCTGTTTTTATAATTAGGTCACCATTATCAGTTGCCTTACAGAATTTTGCAGATGTTTGGACATTCATGTAGAGCTGCAACCACCACTGTCCTTTTAGTGCTTCTCTGTACAGCTCTTTGCAATTCCACTCACTTCTGTAGAAGTTAATTTTTTTGTATTTAATGTTCACAGTCATCTTTACCTGTTTATCTCTTCATAGAGCTCTATTATTTTGAACTTGCTATTCTTTAAGGCCTAATCAGGAGTTGGAGTTGAACAGCTTGAAATGAGCCTGCTGAGTTTGAGAATCTACTGTTGTGCCTATAAATTTGTGATGGTAGACAGGAAAGTGGAAATCCAGGTGATGTATGAGTAGGAACAATAGTGTTTTAGATATGTTTTCAAGAGGATAAAATATGTGTAAATACAATTCAAATGTAAGGTAAGCAAAAGAGGTGGACATAAACTGCTTGAGCCTTAGGGATGGACCCAGAAGTCAGATCCTCATGGAAATAACAGGGAGAAAAAAAATCTGGTTTTCTTTTCATTCCTTAAAAAGCAAAAACAAAAGCTTTTACTCCAAATCGGATTTATAGAAGTGGTAGTATAAAAAGCTAACTTGTCTCATCTATATTAATTTCTGTATGATCTATGCTGGAAACTAGTGGATGCTGCAAAGTGAGGCCAATACTGACAGGTAATCAGTGGGATCAAATAACCACTTCAGTCATTAGAAGACAGCACAGTCTGGCCAGGAAGGTGTCCGTGGAGGACTTCCAGAGTAGTGCTGGAGAAGGGCGTGTGCTGAAAAAGTGGAGGGAAATGTTGGGGCCTGCATGTGGGGGGTGTGGGCATGAAGTTTTGTTCTTGCTAGACAGCAGGTGAGCAAACCTGCCTGCTGGGGTTTACTGGAGGGAGAGAAAGCAAAGGCATGGGGCTCTTTCATACCTTGGTTGTTTCCCCTTAGCAGCCAAATATCTGTAGAGGCTGGAGGGTTTCTTTCCTTTTCTGCCTTTTCAGTCCACTCTTTGTGACGTGGAAGACGGGGCGAGACAAGCGGCTTCGTGGCTGCATCGGGACCTTTTCAGCCATGAATCTTCACTCAGGACTCAGGGAATATACATTAACCAGGTAACTGCCAAAAATGAAATAAATATGAAATTAGTTTGTTCACTGAAGATCTGTAAGGATTCAAGGTTAGGATGTTGGATCAACATAGTTCAATGTAATATGCTTCATGATGAAATAAACCTGAGTGTATGAGAGTTACAGCGAGGTGATGTATCAAGATGTAGTGGAACATCTTTGCAAACGGTGAGTTGCAGTTGACATTTTAAGGCTACTGTCAAATCTGTCTTGCATAGTAACAGTTTTGACATCTGTAGCACGGAATTTCTCTCTGCCTGCAGTAGGCATTGGACAGCATCAGGAAGCTTGCCACTGGTATTACAGTTCATTAGATTAGGGAGAGATGCAAATCATTTTCTCTGCAGTAGCAGACAGCATGTTCCATGCAGGCATAATCAAAAGGGGAAATAATTGAGCATCTGACAGTTTATTTTGGTGCTTGTATTGGGTGATGTATTTTCTCTTCCCTTTAGTGCACTTAAGGACAGCCGATTTCCCCCCCTGACCCGCGAGGAGCTGCCCAAACTCTTCTGCTCTGTCTCCCTCCTCACTAACTTTGAGGATGCCAGTGACTACCTGGACTGGGAGGTGAGAACAGGTGCATTTGGAACTCTGCATCACTCTCTCGTTCCATTCGGGTTCGGGTTAGTACATGGTGATGTATCTCCTTCATTACAGGGATGTATGGGGATAGAAGACTGGGAATAGAAGAAATAGGGCTGGAGAACTAGAAGGAAGGAACAGGATGGCCTAGCAATATGCTTTTGGTTGGGGGAGATCTGAATGGGAATAAAAGAAACATGAAAGTGGTTCATGGACTTGGGCCAATAGGAAATGGGTGTAAATACTTGTATAAAAACTTGGGAAGTATTTTGATGGTGTAGATAGGAACTGGAAATAAAAAGTAGTTGAGACCAAAGGTATGAATGGTTTTTAGGACCTTGTACAATGAAGTGTATTTCATTTAAGAAGAATATATATATGGACTTTTTAGTTGGGTAATTTTAGGCATCATTCCTGCATGCAGAGATTTTATCTCTGTTGAGTGACACAAGAGATGGAAAACTGTCAGGACTTAGCTCAGGAGAAGTGGCAGGGCCACTGGTGAGGCTTGTCTGAGAAGGGTGGCTGTGAGCTCCTTGTGAGACCTGCCAGGCAAGAGCAGAGAGTGGGGAAGAGAATGACCTTACCCAGGCAAAAGCCAAACTGTCCAGAGGGAGAGAGAGATGCACAGTGTTGTGGGAATGACAACTCAGTCATGGGCTCAGTGCTAGCAAACACCTCTTATCTGGCTGTTCATTTCCATCTATAGGTTGGAATCCATGGGATCAGAATAGAGTTCATCAATGAGAAAGGTGTCAAACGCACAGCCACGTATTTACCTGAGGTTGCTAAGGAACAAGGTGGGTTTGAGATGGCAGCCAAACATGTCAACACACTGTGTGACAGAATTGGGTAAAAATCTATCGATGTGGGGCATGGAATACAATGCTGTCCTCATAGTGGTGCCATGGAACCACCAGGCTTAATCTTGACAATTGACATGTGATACAGTTGCTGCTGGGTTTTCATCTGGCCTGTCTCTCATCCCATATCTTTGCACAGCTGTATTTTAGTGCCAGAATATTTTAGGGCTGAAGAACTAGAGGATCTCAAAGTATGGATCTTCCAGCCTCATTCAGCATTGCATCTTTCCTCTTCTATGTTTCTCCCACCAACTAGGATAACTGCACGCTGCACAGTACCAACAGGAGAGTCACTTTCCTCCTCATTCTTGCTAAAGTAGCATCCTCCAGAGGAGGGCTAGAAACACAGCCCCTCTGGAACACACTTCCCACTCAAATAGAGTAGTGGTCACCATGGTAACTGCTCAAAATATTGCCTCCTCCTTTCCTCCACCTAGCAGAGTGGAGTGGTCGCATCCTCCTGGCTCTGGGGCAAAAGACTAAGGTAGGAATTTTAACTCTGATCTCTCACATAGCAGTGCACTGTGCTATCACTAGAGCATCAATCCCAATTTGTCTATGTAAAGAGATTAGTATTATCTTATTTTCAAGGGAGCTAAGTGGCACATGATGAAAAACTTCAGGGTCTCTGCAACAGTCACAAGGCACAGACCTTTATAAGAAGACATGGAATGGAAAATGGAATTGCTCTTTCATAGACCAGCTCCAGTATGAGTTTAAAGGGGTAGGCATGCGCAGATAGTGTGCATGCATCAGGCCATATATGTCCAGTTCAACACCAGGATTTCTAAAGCTCAGAGTTTCCTGTTTAGTTGCTTGTTTTTCTGGAGTCCTTTTAATGCATCTCTTGTGGTTTTGAAATATTTTTTTATATTGAAAAATTTGCCTTGCTTCTATTTTTCAATAGACTGGGATCAGATCCAGACCATAGACTCCTTACTCAGGAAAGGTGGCTTTAAGGCTCCCATTACCAATGATTTTAGGAAAACAATTAAACTTACCAGGTAAGCAAATGTATTTGTTGTCTTTTCATTTTACTTTATAGTGTTTTAGGGGTGATTTAAAATATTTGTGCTTGATGTAAGTCTTTATGCCTCTTCCAGAGGATATGTAGTGTGAAAGACCAAATCACAAATGCCATGTGTTAGGCATGTAATGCACATGGAATTAAGCACAATATGTTTGGTCCATGCAGGATCAAAGTTGGCATTTTTCTAAGTGTCACTGGTTTTAATATTACTATATATTTGAAAGATCAGAAGCAGAACCTTTGACAGTTGAAAAGGTTGATTTTTTTTTTTATATAGTTTCAATGAACTTCCTTTTCTCAGTGTGCTAATCTGTGAATACTGTGGCTATTCATAGGTAGCAACTGTTTTAAAACCAAACCACACTCAAATTTGGCCAGTTTTCTATACCCCCAGCTGTCCTATTGGTTTCTGCCCCCTTTATGTTAGTAAAAATTGGGACTGTCTGGTTTTATATAGAAACACTAATTTATCAAGTCATTCTTTACCTCTAGAGAAATGAGGTGAGTGTGCAGGGTTTTCTTTAACAGGAGGTGACAGGATGAAGGTTTTCATTAAAATCTCACGTAATGTGATCTTAGTGCAACTCACAACCACTTTGGAGCTGGCTGTTATTTAATATGCTTTAGAAGAACTTCAAAAACTCCAGCCTCTGCAAAGGAACTTCACATTTTGTGAGTTCTGGTTGTACAACATGGACTAAGTAATTTATGTGCTATAATAAACCTCTCTTTACCCACCTCTCCATTTCTTTCACCACCTTTTCAAATGTGAAAATAACCACAAAAGTAAACAATAGTGAAATGCTGATTATTTAATCACTGTAGTTGAATCTTCTTCCAGCAAGCTTTTCATGCAATTTGTGGATAAAAAAGAATACAAACTGATCATTTATTTCTTGTGTGCCACTTCAGGCATCCCTTTAATTATCATTAACTTGATTAGGACTTATCTTTCGGGGCACTGGAGCTAATTCAAGCTCACATAGGTTATTCATGTCAGTGGGTTCCTCTTGGTCACCACTGGCTGTGAGCTGAAGGGGAGTCTGGGGTGAATGTTCTTCGTCGAGTCCCTCCACGTTGCGCAGTCTGACGTTGTTTTTCCGCCTGTTCCCGCAGGTACCGCAGTGAGAAGGTGACAATCAGTTATGCAGAGTACATGGCCTCCCGCCAGCATTGTTTCCAGAATGGCACCCTTCATGCCCCTCCCCTCTACAATCATTACTCCTGACACACGGCTGCATGACCAGTCCCACTCCCCAGTCGCTGCCAACGGCTATGACATCATCGGGGCAGACGCCTCCTCTTCCTGGTCCAGTTACTTCTATTACTGCACCATTTTATGATGCTAGCTTCCGTTGCCAAGTCTGCCTTCCCACTGACCTGGGGGGAGGGTGAGAGCGTGACAGGACTTCAGGGGCCCAAGCCTTATCTCAGCCTTCCCTCCGAGCGGGGGTTCAGTTGGATTGGGGCTCCATGCCTACGAACTGTCGTGAGGTGCAGAAGACCTTTAGGAGTGAAAGTGCTTCTTCGGACTGATCTGTTCCTGGGTGTTACTGACACTCTGGAAACTTGAGTTGTTTGTTATGGAAGCCCCCCAGATCAAGTAGGAGCATTCCCCTGGCAGCCTGGGCAACGGAGTCCAACAAAACTTTTTTTAGGTTATTTTTATTTTTTTTTTTAACTTCTGGTATCTGTTGTGTACTGAGAGCTGATTGCAGTCCCCACGCATCACAGGCGGACATCATGATATTGGGGAGGGTTGGACACCTGGATAGCACCCCATCCTCATGGACAGAAAACATGTGAAAAATTAATCCTTTGTTTAAGTAAACCCTTGAAGGCTTTAAGGCTCAGATCCTTGGCAGGTTGGGTTCTTGGTGATGAAGCCTGCTATGAAATACAATGCTGTTTTGCCTGTAAGAGAGCGACATGGCACATGCTGTGTATGCAGAGGAGAGGATCCTCGAGTGTCCCTGGACAGTCTTTGTTTCGACCAAATTTTGTTTCCAAATATTTGTAAGAGATAAGATTAGGGCTGGGGAGGGGTTTGCAGAGATTGACTGTAGTCGTCCAAGTGAGACCAGTGACTGAAATTTGTTTTAATTTAAGCTAACAATCTTGGGGACCTTCCTTTTGATAGAACAGCCGCTCTGGCCAGTATGACTACTGATCTTAGGGGCTGTGAGTGTTCCAGTTTATTCCTGGCCCATGGAATGGTGCTGTTCAGCTTTGCTGGTAAGATTTATCTTACTCAGCTTAGTCATTGCCACATCCAGGCGCTGAGTGGGGAAATCTGTATTACCCAAATGGCATGGAACTTGTGTGCATTCTGTATTTCTTCTCCCGTGGTTGATGATCACAAGGAATACTCTTTTCTGAAGGGAAGTTATCAGTTGTATTCTGCAGCATCATTGACAGATGTCATAAACTCTAAATTATTACACTCTTTCAATGAGATAACTGGATTTCAGAATACAGTTGGGGGTGGGGTTGGTTGGTTGGTTTTCCAAGCTTCTGGAGGGTCAGTAATGATCGGGGAAGAGAACACGAGTGCACAGCACAGTCATGGCTGTTTGGTTGCACACATCTTCTGAGCCTGCTTGTGTGTTATAATTGGCTAGTGTTTGAAGCCTGAAATTATGCCGTGGTCTGGCAGGGAATAAGGCTGGTAGGAAGCTGAGAACTGCAGGGTGCTGCTCCTGGTCCTAAGGAAGCAAGGCACAACTTGTGCCATTTTGCTTCACATTGGTGTAAATTCTGCTGGAGGAGAGAGATGTGAGGGGGATTCCTCTGGATACTGGTGCAATACTGACCCAGCTTTCTTTCCGTATTGGGTCATTCCTACAAATTGACACTTTTTCCTTGTGATGTTGAAAAGAATTTAAGATGAAAGGATTGTTTTGTGACTTCCTGCTGCTGAGAGTAAATTAGTCTCGTTACAAACCACTCCAGTTTGTAGTTACTCGCCCAGGTGCCGTGTAGTGATGGGGGAGGGTGGGGTCAGCTCCAGGCAACTCACCTTTCAGCTGTCAAACAGTATGATACATAGGGCTACACTCATTACTGTTCAAGTGTTCTATGTTAGAATTTAATTTCTAAAAAGTTTAAAAAAAGGCAAAAAATGGTGCTAAAACTTCACCCCTGAGCACGCTCGGTGAGACTGGTCATGCAGGCGTACAGTGCCAGGCTTTTCAACTATACTGTTTCTTTTTCAGGTGTTTGCCCTGTTCTGTGTCTTCAACGGTGTATAGTGTTTTCCTGATTTCAGTTTCTTTGACTAGGGGATGACTAAAGGGTGGGGTGGGGAGGGTTAGCTGTCATTTTTTTAAAGAACAGAATTTTAGGATTGAGAAACTTGGTTGGCTTAAGCCTGAAGTGGGACAGGTGATTTGGGACTGGGGAAGTCTTATCCTGTCCCACTTCTATTTCCCCACTCAGTCTGTTTAAAAAAACACAAACAAAACATAAATGCCTCTAAATATGTACTGTGTTCTTGTCTTGTTGCAGTGAGAAGAGAAGCTGGCAGATCAGAAACATTGGTCTGCTGCCTAAGGAACAGGTCCTCTCAGCATTAGTCCCATAAGGGTCCAGCTATAAAATCAGTTGAAAACTGTGTCAATAGCTAAGTCAGCTCAGAGAAATGTATGGCAAGGACAGGTGGTCTCAGGAAATAATCCCGTTTCTAGATCATTACATGGCAGCTATGCATAAGGATGAAAGAGGTGAATTGGGCACAAACTGTAGTTTGAATTGCCTCAAGATGGAGACAACCAAAATTGGCCAATTGATGTGAGATTTTCTCTGTGTTTGCTTGGCTGGGACAGCTGGTTAGAACTACTCCTCAAAGCAACTGTTACCTGGTCTGATCTGGATTAACTCATCCTTAGAAGCAAGTGCCTTTTGGTCTAGAAGGGCTTATTCTCATGACAACCACAACTGATAAATAATCTCACTGCAATGATGAAATGTCTTTGTTTTATGGTAACTACAGGAGAATGTCTTTGATCACTGGAGTATGTCAGTGTTGAAATGTTTCCACTGTGAGGTTCTTAATTTTTTTTTCCATGTTGTTCAACAGTCAATCTCAACTGAAGCCATTTCAGTTTGGGAATGTTATATGGTCAAAATATCACATATCTACAATTTATCAGAACAAAAAAAAGTCTGTAAGGAAATCTAAGAGTTCATTTTAACCTTTGCACAGGATAATTTCTTTTCATAGTACATTAACAAACCTCTGCAGTCTTCACTGACTATTAGTGCTGTTTTCTGTTTGTATTCAGAAATTACATGTTGTTTTATTGGGGTTTTTTTGGTTAATTTATTTCCTTAAAGCAGGAGACCTCTTTTGACCTACAGTGCAGAGACGTCAGACCAATTCTTTATATTACACTTGGTTGCCTCCTACCTATATAATAATTTCTGAGTGTAAATAATTGAACTCTATCCTCTAATGAAGTATTGTAGAGAATAAATCATAATGGATAAAAATTACTTGTACTGTCCTCTTTATACAATTCCTCACAGCCTTTATGGGGGATAAGATGAAATTGTTCTAATCTAGACAGACAGACAATAGCAATCCTGTATGAATAGAAAACCTGTAAATTACACCACATATTCAGGACCAGGGAGGTTGCCAGAGTGGGGTGACAGCTGTCTGGAACACACCAATAATCAAATAGGCTCATTACAAGAAAGCAAGGAAAAATAGTAGGAAAGTTAAAACCAAATATTAAATACATTTTATTAATAATGGCATAGCAGTGTCTTTGTATCCTGAAATAATGTTTGCTTGACAATAACTTTCTATCAGTTGTCATGATGGTGAAATGTATAAAGTACATACATGTAGAGTACTCTAAATCTTTCTGAAACTCAGAATTGTTCTTTTGGAGTTTTGTCTTCTAAAATGAACTGAGAACAAATTGTCTATACCTTAGGGCTATAGTCTTCAGGTGATCTAAAAACTATTTCAGAGGAATAAAACACCCATCTTTCCAGATTCTTACTATTTTAATGTTTGCTTTGAGCCAGAATTAACTGAATTGTAGAATAGTTTTGAATTGGATCTCTGGCTTATATGTTTCTTCCATACATTTTCAAATAATTGTTAACATTTTATCTATGGGAGCTGTATAGTTAGAAATGCTACATTTTCTGCCTGTGGGTCTTGGGAAGGGCAGCCCTGGATGACAATGAACAGTTGTAAAACCCTAAAAAAACACCAACCAAACCAAGGGGGAGGGTAGTTGTGACTTAAATATGCCTGAGAAGCTCATTCATCATAGTACAACTATAAAGCAAAAACCTGTTTTCAGGTGCTGGTACTAGGAAGGCTACAAAGTCAATCCCTTAGGTAATGCGAGGTGGGTGCTGTGACTAATGTGATTTCCAGGTTGATTCCAGCTGAATTTCTTTGTGAATTCTGAAGTTACTCATATCCCTTCTATCCCAGGGGAGTTACCAAGTGTGTTCTCCCAGCTTTGTTGGCAGGAATACAGTGGCTTAATTTGTGTATTTTCATGTCATATGCTTCTCCTACTTGATTTTTTTTTGTTTGTTTGTTTTCCTGTTGAATCAGACATAAAATCTTTGCCTGCTGTCTTTCATCAGAGGTTCTTATATGCACATTGCATTCCATAACCACAAGAACACTCAGCAGCTCACAGGGAGGATGAGGCCAGGTAGAAGGGTGTGCATGTGACTGCACACTGAAATAGGTCAATCCAGGCTAAATATAAACCAGGATAATTCTCCTGGAAACAGTTTCTTCTGTTGTTACTTCTCTTTGAAATAAGAAACAAAATGAATTAGTCATTTAGCACCAAACCACATTACAGAAAGATTGGCAGAAACTTCTAGAGGATACTTCCAACGAATAATACTAGCATTTTATTTAACACAAAAAAGAAATTTGTTTTATCTGTGATGGAGAAATGCCATTTTTACCTTGAAGATAAAAATGAAAATCAGAACACTTACCTATACAACACAATAAATTGAGCTGTATAGGTATATATACCTATATATATTAAATAGGTGTATATAGGTATAACTATAGGTTGTGTAGGTATAAATTAACACATACACTGATAGCACAAGGAGCAGTAGGATAGGGAAGTTCCTGAGGTGGTTTTGCCACTGTCTGGGAAAAGATGACTTGTGAATGTGTTTGATGATCCCTCTAAAAACACAGCAAGCATAGGAGAGTATTGCTACCATGTTCTTTAAACTTTATAATTCTACAAACTGAACAATATCCAGATTATTGAACCATATATTTTCTATGGTCAGCTAGAGTGCTCTTACAGTCATATTAATTCTGACATAAATTATTTATTATCCAACTAGTTGATAATGCCATATATGTATTTAAAAACTTAACAGATCATGCAGTTTTGCATTCAGTCTTACTATGACTTTATTAGTGGATATTAATATAACTTTGCTCATACATGTTTGTTCATTATGAGTTTGGATATATCATTTTAAATGGAGTAAAAATAAAGGTAAAATGGTGTGAAGACCTAAACCTGAAGAGTTATACTTTAAGTTCATAGATGAAAATCACACACATCTGTACAATGCTGGCTACAGTGGCACACAGTGGTTATCTCCACAAGGATCTGCCATCACACTGGCACTCCACAGAAAATACATAATTACTGTTGGAAAGCTTAAAAAACTCCTATTAAAAACCAGATTTCTCCTGATGAATTAGAAGGAAAGCATATTACAAAATAGATTTGTGCTGGTAACAGGATATCCTTGTTGTTCCTACATTTGATTACAGGGAGATGTTTAGCTGAGCACTTTGTAAGGTCTGTGTAGATGCAATGAGTTGTTCCAGGAGCTGTGTTTAGACTGTGGCAACACAGGAATTACCATGATAGGTCTGTCTAACAATCTGCTCCTCAATACCTCCAGCAAGGATCAAAGCTTTTTGGCCTGGAATATGGAATATTAGAGACTTGGTTCATGATAAATTACATTTGGCCAAGTGTTTTTTTTCCAATAGGTTTATTTTAGGATGTCACCAGTAAAGCTGCCTGAAAGTTCCTTTAGTCAGTGACTATTTTAATCAACCTCACCTTACTTTTCTACGCATATTTCATCCATAAATGCCAAAACAGTCATTATTGGTGAGGAAGAAGCCAGTGCATTTTAAAAATAACAAAAGGTCAGGTACTCTGCTATGTTTGGTTTGTTGCAGCAGCTGAGCAATATTTACTATGGGGTTTATAAGTTTATTTTTTAAATTCCTAAAAAAAAAACAAAACAAAAAAAAAAAGGTGGGTGAAGCACTTTCCATTCAGGAACATTTTTATTTTGCTCTTGATACCTTAACCAAACACATCGGTGATAATAAAATTAATCTTTCATGATAGCCTCTTTAACTGCATCTGTAAAATCTTGTTTTTGTACACTTAAGTAGAAGTTTTGTTTTCCTTGGGGGAAAACAAAAAGGGGAATTGATAACTTAAACTTCTGTGAGCTGCCTACTGCTCTGAGAATCACAATGCTCAGAGTTGACAGGTTATTTGAGAAGCCATCAGGATTCCAAGTGATTTTAAATGCTTCTCTCCTCAATCTGGCATGGATTTCCTTGTTTTCTCGTAAGCCTAATTGAAATTGTTTAATTTGCCAGATGTTCCCCAAGATATTTCCATTCCATCTTCCTGAATGTCTTTCTGCTTGTATCACTTAGAAAATTATTTTCCAGTTTCTCTGCTATGCTCATTATCCAGATAGAAAATATTAAAAATCTATTATTTGATCTCTTCATATTCTTCTAATTTATTTTTAATTCATTCCTTTACCATTCACCTAGGCTCAGATACAAGTTTATGAGAATAGGAGTGTTTTCATAATAAATCCTTCAACAGTCTATTTTTGTCTTTCTTTAAGGGCACAGGATGACATAGTAAGGGCTAATAAGATGATTACTTTAAGAGTCTTCAATTAGGCACTTACATGTGAGCTCCCTAGGGAAAACATTGCTCCACAAGTTATTTTGCTGGCAGTGTTGGGAGAATTATCTTCATTTTCAGCCTGCCTATGACTTTTAAGGGTCTGTAGATTGCTTCTGGATAGTCTGAAAATTAACCTTCCTTAGGAAGTATGTTATTTATGATATCAATACTCCGTCCTTACAGCCTGAGGTCTATTAATCACAGTAAGCTAGACAGAAATTCTGGCACAGTCACAATTTTCCTAAGGTTAGAGTTTGCTGTCCAGCTGGAGGATGTTCTGGTAGTGAAATGAAGTTGTTTGTAGCTGGCTGACCCACTGGTGTGAAGGAAGATGCATTTGATGTCTGGGTGCCCCTGGGCAGGCGGATGCTGCTGTGCAGACTGGTGAGGGGCACCAGTGCAGCTTTGAGCTCTTTGGTTATTTCTTAAAGAACAGAGCAGAAGAGTTTGCTCACGTGAAGGACGAGTACTGTTTCCCTCGGTGTCCCCACACTCCTGCTCTTGGGCCCTGCTTCGTGCCTTGTAAGACTTTGGGTTCATGATCACACAATTGATTAGGTTGGAAAAGACCTCTAAGGTCATTGAGTCCAACCTTTGAGTGAAAACCACCATGTCAACTAGACCATCCACCGAGCGCCACCTCCAATCTTTCCTCAAACACCTCCAGGGACGGTGACCCCACCACTGCCCTAGGCAGCCCACTTCAATGTCTAACCATCCTTTCAGTGAAGAAATCCATGATATTCAACACAAGCCTCCCCTGGCCCACCTTAATACTGTGTCCTGTCGTCGCCTGTGGGAAGAGGCTGACCCCACCTGGGTACACCCTCCTGTTAGGGACTTGCAGTCTCGGTCTGTCGCAGCTGTTTGCCCTCTGTTCATACATACCACGTTCAGCATCCCGCTGCTCTCCCTCTCAAAAAGCAGCTAATTACTGAGCGAGCTTAAACACACCTCTGAGAGCTGTTTAGTTGGCACTCAGCCTCCCTGCTCCCGCTGCTTCTCCTCCGTGCCCACAGCGGCAGCCGAGCTCTTTTATCCTCAGCAGCGCCCAGGACAGAACCGGCCGCCGCCCTTCAGAGAGGGACAAGCAGCCGCGCCCTCAGCCCGCACGGAGGAGAGAGCCGCTCCCGCCCTCCACCGGGACTGGGACCTCAGCTCTCACCCGGGTAGAGCCGCTCCCACCCTCCACCGGGACTGGGACCTCGGCTCTCACCCGGGTAGAGCCGTGCCCACCCTCCACCGGGACTGGGACCTCAGCTTTCACCCGGGTAGAGCCGCTCCCGCCCTCCACCGGGACAGTGCCCTCACCCGGGTACAGCCCTCAGCCCTTATCCGGGCAGTGCCCTCAGCTTTCACCCGGGTAGAGCCGCTCCCGCCCTCCACCGGGACTGGGACCTCGGCTCTCACCCGGGTAGAGCCGCTCCCGCCCTCCACCGGGACTGGGACCTCAGCTCTCACCCGGGTACAGCCGTGCCCGCCCCTCACCCGGGACAGGGACCTCGGCTCTCACCCGGGTAGAGCCGTGCCCGCCCCTCACCCGGGACAGGGACCTCAGCTTTCACCCGGGTAGAGCCGCTCCCACCCTCCACCGGGACTGGGACCTCAGCTTTCACCCGGGTAGAGCCGCTCCCACCCTCCACCGGGACTGGGACCTCGGCTTTCACCCGGGTAGAGCCGTGCCCGCCCCTCACCCGGGACAGGGACCTCAGCTCTCACCCGGGTAGAGCCGCTCCCGCCCTCCACCGGGACAGTGCCCTCACCCGGGCACAGCCCTCAGCCCTTATCCGGGCAGTGCCCTCAGCTCTCACCCGGGTAGAGCCGCTCCCGCCCTCCACCGGGACTGGGACCTCAGCTCTCACCCGGGCAGAGCCGTTCCCGCCCCTCACCGGGACAGAGACCTCAGCTTTCACCCGGGTAGAGCAGCTCCCACCCTCCACCGGGACTGGGACCTCGGCTTTCACCCGGGCAGAGCCGTGCCCGCCCCTCACCCGGGCACAGCCCTCAGCCCTTATCCAGGCAGTGCCCTCAGCTCTCACCCGGGCAGAGCCGTGCCCGCCCCTCACCCGGGCAGTGCCCTCAGCCCCCAGCCGGGCAGAGCCGTGCCCGCCCCTCACCCGGGCAGTGCCCTCAGCCCCCAGCCGGGCAGAGCCGTGCCCGCCCCTCACCCGGGCAGTGCCCTCAGCCCCCAGCCGGGCAGAGCCGTGCCCGCCCCTCACCCGGGCAGTGCCCTCAGCCCCCAGCCGGGCAGAGCCGTGCCCGCCCCCGCCCAGAGAGCCGCCCGCCTGCCGTGAGGCGGGGCCGCCCTTTCCGCCGTGGCTTTCCGGTGATGGCGGCGGGCGGCAGCGACCCGCGGACGGCGGACGTGGAGGAGGACGCCTCGCAGCTCGTCTTCCCCAAAGGTGCGAGCGGGGCCGGCGAGGAGCGCGGGGTCGGCTGGTCGGAGGCCGGCAATGGCCGCCTGTGAGGGTGCGCGCCTCGCCGAGCGGCTCCGTGGACCGGAGCGCTGCTCAAAGCCCCTCCAGCAGCTACTAAGCCCCCAGTGTTAAAAATCAGGATAACAAATGATTTATATATGTTTAAGGATCTCATGGTTTCTAGGATGTGGCGGTTCTTAGGTGGGCTTCTAGGCGTGTATAGGGTATTTGAAAAATAATTTTTAAAATCCTGCCAGGTTGTAGAGAAAATGTTGGTTTTTGATATAAGGTTTTTCAGTGATGTTTGTTGACACAGGAGTTCTTCCCTGTGAGGGAGGTGAGGCCCTGGCACAGGGTGCCCAGAGAAGCTGTGGCTGCCCGATTCCTGGAAATGTCCCAGGCCAGGCTGGACAGGGCTTGGAGCAGCCTGGGACAGTGGAAGATGTCCCTGCTCAGGGCAAGGGTGGAACTGTATGGGCTTTTTATGGTGCCTTCCAACATAAGATGTTCTGGAAATCTGTGAATACAAAATTAGCTGCAGTTAGGAAACCAGCTGTCCAGACCCAGAGTGTATTTTTTTTTTTCCAGAAAATTAATGCAGTATAATATCTAGAAGTGTATTTACACCTCAGAGCCACCCTGAAAAAAAAGGAGGGGGGGGCGGGGGAGGGGGGGATGGACACTGTGCTGCATTGCTGCATTGTTGAGTTATGAACAATAGGGAAGTTCTGAAAGAATATTTTTTCAGGTTTTTTAAATGCTAAAATCTCATGTTTAGCCCAAGCTGATTTACTGCTCAATTCAAAATAAAAGTTGCCAGCCCCTTTCTAGCAGTCCCTGTATCTGCTTGTATAAAACAGTGCTGCTGGGCACTCGGGGATGCAGCCTCTGACCTTTTTGCTTCAAACAGCTCACACTGTGATGTTGAAAGATATTCTTGTTAATGGAATCCATATAGTGGTTATGGTGATGATGAATGAATTCAAAGATGGCTAAAGGAAGGGAGAGAATTTTTAACACTGGTTAATTTTTTTTTTTCTGATAATAAAGTTTCAGTAGGTCAATTAACTTGTCAAGTAAATGAAACCCTCTTAAAAACATCCAGCACCATTCATATTTAATTCAAGAACTCAGAGACTTCTGAAGACTGTGGCATCACTTCTGAATTTTGTGGAATTTTAGAGCTCTAAATACTTTTTTCTGTATCAAGTCATACATTACTTCTGCCAAAATTGAGTGAAGAAAACATACTGCACAAATATGAAAAAAATCTGAATGTTAGGGCTGCAAGTGTAAAACATGTGGTCAAAAAGACAAACACCTTGGACTGTCACTTGAAGTGTAATTTTTATCAGCATTTTCAGTATGAAATGCTGCCCAGTGAAAGAGCTCACACAAGTCCATGAAAGACATTTTCACTTCTTTATTACCCAGATCTAAATTACACACCAAACTTGTGCAATTCCCCTATTTAAACACATCCCCCTTTTTTCCATGCTGTCATTCCCTCATCTGTGCTGCAGAATTTGAAACTGCGGAAACTCTGCTGAACTCCGAGGTGCACATGCTGCTCGAGCACCGCAAGCAGCAGAACGAGAGCGCGGAGGATGAGCAGGAGCTGTCAGAAGTCTTCATGAAAACCTTGAACTACACAGCGCGCTTCAGCCGCTTCAAAAACCGCGAAACCATCGCCAGCGTGCGCAGGTGAGCGGGAAAGTCGGGGTGGAACAAACACCGTGTCGGAAAATTGGATCTCTCATGCTGGTCCTGCTTTACAAAAGTACATCTTAGTGGTGTTGGTGATTTGTTCTTTAATTCTGAGTCTTTTGGCTTCCTAATGAGGCAAGAAGTTCTTGATGGAAGGTTATGCTTTGTCCAGGTCAAGCCTTCTGGACTGCTTTGTTTTCAGTATTTCACTGACAGCTGATTGCATTAAATTGGGAGGATTTTCTAGACTTTGCAGAATAATTCAGGGGAAGTGGAGTTAGCAGATAGGATTTTGTTTTTTACTCTATGCATTTATTTAATGAGTCTTTTTTCTTTAAAAAAAATTACTTCAGTGCCAAAACCAGTGTGCAAAAAGATAAGCATTTGTCTCGGTTTAAGCCCTTTTATGTTTCTGTCTTGTGATTCCATCAAATTGTTGTCTTTCCTTACAGCTTACTGCTGCAGAAGAAGCTCCATAAGTTTGAACTGGCATGTTTGGCTAACTTGTGTCCTGAGACAGCTGAGGAAGCAAAAGCTCTGATTCCTAGGTAAGCACCTATATATTGTACAAAGGCTGCTGTATCCTTCCCTGTGATCTAAAGCCAGCCATGCCCTGGTATCCTCTCTTCAATCCAGCTGCCTTGCTGGAAAAACATTTGGTCTTAGTCTTTCTTCCCCTACCCACTGATCTGACAGCAACACACTTTGTACATGTCCCTAATGCACTTCTGAGAGCTTTTACTGGATCAAGTGCAAACCTCTTAAATCGGGGTTCTTAGCTGGCTGTGTTTGTGTTCCTTGGAGTGTTTTCTATTGGAGCAGAGGAACTGTTTTGTGGATAATGTTGGGGGAGCAGCAACCAATCAAGACATCTTCATGTCTTGTTTGGTTACCTCATGGCCTGAGATAGAGGAGGGAATGAAACATTCATCTGAATTACAGTTTCTTCCTTATTCGTCATTATATAAAAGGGAAGGCTTTGGGATGACCTAACTGTGGGCTCCCAGTACCTGGAAAGAGACTTTTTACGAGAGTAGTGACAGGACGAGGGAATGGCCTCAGCTGAGGGTAAATTTAGATTAGATACTGGGGAGAAATTCATCCCTGTGAGGGTGGTGAGGCCCTGGCACAGGGTGCCCAGAGAAGCTGTGGCTGCCCCATCCCTGGAAGTGTCCAAAGCCAGGCTGGATGTGGCTCTGAACAACTTGGTCTAGTGCAATGTGTCCCTCCCTATCCATGGCAGGGGGTTGGAATGAGTTCATCTTCAACATCCCTTCCAACCCAAACCATTCCATGATTTTATGTTAGGATTTCATAGCAAGAATGGACTGGCTTATGAGCATGCAGCTACATGGACTTCATTTAGAGTTCTGCTTACACCTGCCTTGCCTTTTTTGAAAACAAGTTGTGAAATTTCTGGGAAGAAGGAGTTTTGTCATGTAAAGAGGAAGCAGTGCATAGGGATTAGAGCACTCTTTGTAAAGTGATGTCAAAGGTGGTTCCTAGTGGTCACAGGTAGGTGACACAGTGTGTTGAGACTGACAGGAGAGAGTTATGACTGAAATAAATCAAGGGAGAGAGATGATTTCTGAAACCTTTAATGTCTCTTTATTGCTCTTACCTTGCAGCCTGGAGGGCCGGTTTGAAGATGAAGAATTACAACAGATTCTTGACGACATTCAGACTAAACGCAGCTTCCAGTATTAAGGTTAACCCTCAGCCCCTTTATCTGAACAGAAAAACCTGAAGAGCTGGGCTGTTTCTCAGCCCTCTGGATCAGTCCAGCTCCCAGCTGAGTGAGAGCAGTTGTGGATGCAGGGTGCTCCAGTGCTGTGTTGCCACAGGTGCATTCAGACTGGAGATCAGCATTGTCCTTTTGGTTTGTTCCATGTGTATGTTGACAAGGACCCCCTGTATTGTGAGAGCAAAGAACCTGAAAGGCCTTTTCCCAGTGGCTCAAGTATTTATGTTTCTTCCCTAATCCCTCTCCCCAGGTTGTACATTTTCAACACTTTTGGTTTTTACCAGAAATGTAGATGTGATTTTGTGTTTTTTAGGAGCTTCTAAAGGATGCAGAATCTTGTTCTTGGTTCTCAGAAGGTTCAGTGATGAGCAGCATCAGTATCTGTGGCGTTTTTTGTTTGTTTTATTGTTTGATTGGGACAGTGCATTTTTCCAGCTTCATATTTTTCTATTATTGTTTAGTCTAAATTAAAAGATATTTTTAAACTAAAGTTGTGTGTTTTATAAATATTAGGTACATATTATGATTTTGTTAATGAGGACCTTTTTAATGAATAGATCCTGGAGATCTGGGGACTCCAAGAGTTTAATAACCCCAGTGCAGTTTAGGACAGATCAGAGGTGTTCCTACGATCACAGTGGGAAAGCATTGGGGCAGCATCTGCTTCTCTGCTCCCCTGTTCTGTGCCAAGTGATTGCAGACACCCAATCTGTATCCTGCTACAGAAAGAAAAAGGTGAAGAAACCAAATAATTTTAATGTTAACAGAGCCAGGCATCCACCCCTGGGGGGATGGACTCCTTAACTAAGTTGCTAACTGCCCTAATACTGAGATGAAACCAAACCATAAATAACGTGACACCGTGGAGGGCTGGCTCCTGATGCAGCCTGTGGGGATCACACACCCAGTGCTATCAGAGCTGAGCTGCTGGGAGATTCACAGATTGTTAGCTTTTATTTGAAAGGAATGTTCTTTTGTGTAGGATAAACTTCTTAAACAAGCCCTTTCAAGTCTTGCGATTTTACGACCCCACCTGAAAGAAGAAAAATTTTGCAGGAAAGTTGGGAGAGAGTGACAGACAGATCTTTTAAGATAATTTGTGTATTTGTGATCAATAATCTCACTGATCTTACAAAAGGAAGGGAAATAAAATATTACTAGAAATGTAACGTTGCTGCTGTGCTGAGAGGCTGAGAATGTGACAACTGTTGGGCTCATCTCACCTGGAACACATTACCTCAGACATTTGTGTGTGAGCTGGGCTGGCAGTGGCTTCTGCAGGCCTATAAACCACACATGCATCTGTAACCAACCACAGGAATTTTACCAGGGTCAGAATAATTCTAACTGAAGAGGAAAAACCAAGGTGGCAAACCTTTATTTTATAAAGCTTAGCATCCCCTTTGGATACAGCATATGCTTCCTAGAAGCTGCTCCTGCTGAACAGGGTTTGCTCTGTAAAATGTTACTGTTTAAGCAGCTTTAAGACATTTTCATCTAAACACAGACTCTTAGGTCTTAATCACAACTAATTCAGGGAAAAAAGCCATTCTGCACCTCTGTCTACACTCCCTTGCTACTTGATGCCTTTGTGAGCACCCTGAGTGTAACAGACCTAGTGATCTGTAAATGATCTCAGGAGTTTGCACTATCCTACACAAATAGATTATTATGAGTTTTGAGATTAGTAGGTTTTGCTTGTGCTCTGAAGCCCGGTACTGGGGACAGAGGAGAATGGAATCACACAATCGATTAGCTTTGGAAAGACCTCTGAGATCGAGTCCAGCCTCTGAGCGACACCACCATGTCAACTATAGCACGGCACTGAGTGCCACCTCCAACCTTGCCTCAAACACCTCCAGAGACGGTGACTCCACCACCTCCCAGGGCAGCCCATTCCAAAGATATTTCTGGGAGCCTCACCAAGCGGAGTGTCTTGTAGCGCTTGGACGTTTGTTGAGCGTGAGAACTATCACGGAGCAGCGCACAACACGGCTGTGCCCGGAAGCAACTATCGCTCTGGCCGCCGGCAGTGCCTCTTTGGCAATGTTATGTGTAATAAACAGCACGCTGGAGCCGCTGGCCCGGCGGTCCCGGGAGTGTCCGGAGCAGGTCCCGGCCCGGCGGCTCTGAGGGACCCTGGGCGCTCCCTCAGGCCCCACCACAGGCGGGCCGGCCCCGCCGGGCCCTCCGCGCATGCGCGCAGCTCTGCACACTCTCGCCCTGTGATTGGTGCGCCGGCCGGGTCGGCTCGCGGAAGCGGCGCGCGCCCCGCCCCAGCTCAAGTGCGCACGCGCGTTTCCGCCCGAGGCCCTTGAGGCGCGGCGCCCCCGCCCGCGCGCCCTGACGTAGTGCGCGTGCGCGCGGGCGTGGGGCGCGTGCGCTGCTGGCGGGGGAGGCGGAGGGAAGATGGCGGGCGGCCGCGGGTCGTGAGGCGGCGGCGGCGGAGTTTGCCGGAGCCAGGAGGACGAGGCGGGCGGCGAGGCGTTGGTGGGCCGCCGAGTCCCGGTACGAGAGGCTGACTGGGCGGTGAGTGCGGCTCAGTGTCGGGTGGGGCGGGGGAGCAGCCAGGGAAGCGCGGCCCCCTCCGCCATCTTTAGGCCGCGGCCCTGGAGCGGCGCGGCCGGGGCAGGGCGGGGGCCGCCGGCGGGAGCAGGGGCTCCCCGCGCCGGGGCGCCCGGGGCGGCGGCGAGAGCTGAGCTAGCGCCCTGTGGTGGGGTGTGCTCGAGGGCCCGGCCTGGGAGCGGACAGCCGGGCCCCTGCTCTCTTTAGTGCACAGGTGTCTGTCGGTGGCTTCGTGCGAGTCTCTCAGTCCTGGCTTTTTCTACTTCTTTCAATGTTATTATTTTTTAGTATTATTTTTTCCTCCGCCTTGGATCCGAGTGGAGATCGGGTTGTGGCTGCTTTGAACATAGGGCTGGGAAGTTCTGGCCATTATAAACCGTGTTAGATACCGCGAATTTTTTACTTATGTGGTTCTTTACATGGGTAATCCTCTGGTTTAAGGAGAGAGAAGAGGCCACAGACATAGAGTACTACGTTAGGTTAAAATTAAGCTTCTCAGATGCCAGTTGAGATAACTACATTTGCCAGTAAAGAACGGTCTTAGTTCTGTAGGACTAAAAAGCTTTGGTAGAAGAATGGGAAAGTATTATTTTCTATTTTCCTACGGATCCCGAGAGGGCTGTTGCTCACGTTGTGTACTGTATAAAGCTGTGGAACACCACTGTTGTTGGAGTATGTTCCCTGCGATGCAATAACGCACAGCCCTGTGCAGCAGACCCTTCTGCTGGCACGGTGGAGGGACTGGTGATCGCGTGGTGTCACATTCCACTGACTGGGACTCATCAGCCTGTGCACGGGAAGCAAACCCAAGGGACGAGTTCAACTTGAAAAAAATAGCTCAGTGATTTTCCCTTGGAGAGAGCTCACTAAACTTCCTGCCTCCTTAGAGGTGTATGTTATTTCTCTCGTGCTGATTGTTATCGTCTTTGTTATGAGTAAATAGTTGTATACTCTCAGATGTAGTGTTTTTTAATATTAGTAGTTGCTTGAACACATCTGTCTGACAAAGTTGTCATAGGTAAGTAGTTCTGTGCTCTACAAGTCTTTGCCTCATTACATCCTTGCTTACAGTTTGTGGGTACTATTTGGGAATCTGTTTTTCTACGTAGGCAGTAATCCCTCTTCCGTCTTGCAGCATATTTTCATTCCTTTTTGCTTAACTCAATGCTCCAACTTTTATGCTTACCTTATGCTCTGTCCTTCCTTTAAGAGAGGCAATACTGTGTGTCAGTTTATAGTGTGCAAAAAGTGTTGTGCCAAAAGACTTCAGGGCTCCCAAGTTCTTTTTCAAGTAAACTGATATTTACTTCTCAGTGATTTGCTGCAATATTCTCCCATCATCTTACTGTAAGAATATATAATTATTAAATGTGTTTAAAAAATCTGATTCTTAACACCTTGTTCAGTTGTGTTGTAATAGTTCTAGTGAGAAGATCTGAAAGTGTAGATACTAAAAATAAAGTGCTGAAAGATTGGAGGGAGAAAAAACCCTTAGAGCTGCAGAGAATGTTAGGTGTGAGTAACTACTCATAGAGCTGCTAAAACATTTTGATTTAAATATCAGTCACTGCAAACAGTGACAGCCATTCCCTGTTGTCTGAAGTGTTGGTCCTCCACTGAACCCTTTAGCAGTAAATATTGGACTGTTGGAATTGAACATGTCTCATCAGTTTTGTCTTTGTGATAGCACAGGAATTAAAAGTCTAATAATCTTAAACTGTGCTTGAGATAGAGATACTAGGAATGCCTCCTTTTGCTGCAGTAGAGAGACCTTGGTCTGAGGAGGGGGTAAGGAGTCTCCTGTTTTGTTCCCATCCCTAGCAGAGGAGTCTTCTGACTCGCCTGAACAAAATAGTCATGGAGAAGGCATTGGGCTGAGTAGACCTATGGAAGGAATACAGTTTAAATCTGTACTGGGATTATTCCATGCAAAGTATTTTATGCATCTGCTAGGCAGGTATCTATGGAATTTCAAGACTTGGTTCAGTAACACTGGAAATGAAAACAATTTTGGCCTTGCTCAGATAGAGGTTATAATTTAGAAAACTACTTGTGAAAACAAGCTGGTAGCTATCTGCAGTGTGTTTGTGAATTTTACAAAATTTGTTCTTTATTTGCCATGTTTACATTCCTGATACTGGGTTGTTATGTTAACAAAAGTAAAAATACAGGTATGCAGGCCTGGTTGGTGGGGTTACTACAGAAACTGAACATTGTTAGAGCATGGTGCTGGGGGAGGAGATGTGCCAAGGGTCTTTCAAAAGATTAAAACTTTAAGATAACTTTGGGTTTTGCTTCTCATAGAAAATATCTGAAGGTAAGAGCAGAAAAGTAGAGTCTTTGGTAGCTAACTGGTTTTGGTTTGTGTTTTGCTAGTAATTTCACTTTACTTTGGAGCATCCATGGTCACCAATTTCCCAGATGGTGCTAAACTTCCCAGCAATCTGTTCTTGCTCACTAGTATTTAAAAAAGTTATTCAGTATTTCATAATGCCACTTCTGGTTCAACCTGCTCTCCACACTCGGGCTGGGTGTCCCAGTCATGCTGTTGTGAAACCTGAATGGGGATTGAAGTGTGTGTTTAGCAGGAAAGCTTCCTCTGTGTGCTCATGGCACTTTTGCTGCCAGTTTGCTGTCGAGGCAGTGAGTTTGCAGTGGTTCCACTCCTGCCTGGGGCTGTGCAGTGATCAGGAGCTCAGTCTGTGTGGGGAGGGATCCTGGAGACCAGGGGACTCACTTAACTGATCCTGCTCTACCTCACACCAAAGCTGGCCTGCTGTTCTGAGCACTTTCACTAATTGGGGCTTATTTCACATTTTCCCTACCAGTACAAGGAGAGGCTCTCTACAGTAGTCAATGTCACTGTCTAACCCTGATAAAGCTTGTGTTGTTCCAAACAATTACATATCAGTGTTCTTACACATATAAATAGAACATAAAAAAAGTATGAGCAATTTTTCACATTCTTTAGGCACAAATTAAAACATTTCTTCCTCTTTGATATTGCACCAAGTGACCCTGATACATTTTTTTTTTCTATCAGTAAAAGAGAACTTTATATTCAACTTCATTTTTCATTTTAATAGGATTTTTTCCCATACACTGTTGTTAAATCTGAGCACTTTAAATTTTCTGTTTACTTTGTTAGTTGATTTAGATGCAAAGAACAATAACATGCCACATGAGCTCTTTGGTGCTATTTAATCAGTCTTCAGTATAATACAGTATATTGGTTCAAAAAAATAAATTTATTAACTTTTGAAGCTTTGAAAATATCAGTGTAGTTATACATTTTATTTAATCTATAATTTTAAATCATCAAAATATTAATATTCTTCTGCCTGTCCAGAAGTTAATGCAGCAGTGCAGGCGGCTGTACAGGGGGACCGTTTCTGTGAGCAGAAATCAGATATTTTGTTTAGTCTGGCTCACATTTCTGTTTTGGCCTGGATGTTAAACACTGGTTCTGGAACCAGTGAGGTGGGAAAGAGGAGGTGATGGCAAATCCCTGTCTCTGCCATAGCTCTGACCTGGCTGCACTGGGTGATGGTGAGCCTGCTGGGAGGCAGTGTGCACTGGTCTGATCCGACAAATCAGCTCAAAATATATCCCTAAAACTATGGTTGTGTCTGCAGTACCAAGTTTGGATCTGAAGTTGTTGGTCACAAAGCTTGGAATTCAGTCACTCACCTGTGACATTACCCAAAAGAGAGTGCCATGAAGTTCAGCAGTCTGGTGGGATAGGCCAAAAGTAGTTTTGCCACTAGAACTATAGATTTGTTGACACTGATCAGTTCTTTATAATAATGTTTTATGTAAATCAGTATGAGCAGAGGGGTACATGAATTAATCCATGTTTCTGCAGCTTAAGCATTTTAGGATTCCTTTAAATGATTATCCCAAATCCAAAAGAAAGATTGTAGAAAATAATATGTTAATTTGTCTTTTGAAAGAGGCCAGAGACTGGATAAGGAGTCTTTAGCAGTTTGTGTTTGGTATAGTTTTGTGTTCATGGTGCAGTTTTGGCAGCACAGTGACTTATGTTTTATTTATTGTGGGCATAGGAGTATTCATCTGCAGTTTTGGGTTTGACAGGAGCTGCACCTGGAGCTGGTTAAGCAGCAGCACAGCTCCAGCTAATGGAAGTGCTGGATTTACAGCCTGAGGGCTGTGGAGCTGTGCAGTAATCTGGGATGGAATTGCTCAGTGGTAATGCCTGCTCGTCCTGCTTCTGATCCTTTGCTCTTCCTCCCGGGTCAGTGGAGTTATTCCCTGGAATTCTCAGTAGTCAGCTGCCTGACAGGCTGCTCTGAGTTTTGTCCAGTGTTAGTGAAAATGGTCTCATAACACTGAGCAGCTTTTTAGGTGCATGGCCAGTGTGGTCATCAGATGTTTATGTTGGCTTGAAGGAGGGGTAATGGAGGGAGCACACACTTGGGCTCAAGCCAGGGCTGCTTTGGTTTTGGCCTCAGCACTTTTAGTTTGGATTTGGGTCAGCTCAGCAATTCGGTGCTGAAGTTCCCTCAGTAGCTATGGCTGCACTTGCCTTGTGTGGTCACAAGCAACCAACCTACTCTTGTCCTCCTTCCCCCATCCCAGTAAAAATCACTGCCTACCTTTGAAAATTTCTTCCTGTTGGGCCATGTTTGTGAGCAAACCATTGCAGAGACTGGGGAAATGTTACGGTTCTACCACAAGAAAAGTTGGGGATTGTGCAGAATTGCAGGGAGGAGGAGTGCAGACTGAATGAGTATGTTTATTCTGCAATGTTTGCACTGTTTCTCAATTACAGAGTTTGAAGCTAAAGTCATGCTAGAATCAGTCATCAAACCATATTTTGCATCTTTTTCTATGGATGGATGCAAATATTTTGGTCTCCTTAGCAAATCTAAGCCTAAATGAAGTAGCTATTTCTAGTAATATCTTTGTAGAATCCTGACTAATATAAGCCACAGCTGCCAAGCTTTCTGTGTAGTAAGATGAAAATACTGACCTAGAACTGGTGATGAAAATGCTGCTTTTGACAGGAAAACTTCCTGATATTCTAAAAGCAGGACATAGGAATTAGGAAAGAAATGCTGAGGGACTTTAGAGAACTTTTGGAGAACTCCACCTTTGGAAACTGAAGCTCTCTGGTGATGTGCTCTTCTACTGAATTGTCATTCTCATGGGGAGATGGATGACTTTTGTGTTTGAGGAGAATCTGACATTGAACCCTTTCTCCTTGGAATGCTTTGTGTGAGCTTGACTTTCCTGAGAAATTTATTGCTGCAGAAGGTGATAATGTGCTTTTATTGAACTCTACTAAACGGTAAAAAGGTTGTTTACTGAAGAATTTAGTAAATGTAAAGAATTTAAAAGTGGTTTTTTTAGCAATTTGTGTATATATATCTATACATATATTTACATAACCATATATAGGCATTTGCTTAGCTCATAATCCACAAGCGAAGATCAGAAAACATATTCCTGGAACAAACTGGCTCTGTGATTCCAGTTAAAAAAAAGTGCATTTTTAATTCATTTTCGGTTGTATGAGATGTCTATACATCACCCATCAGTTTAGAAAGTGTTCTAGTATTGAAAGTTTCTTGTTATAGGAGAAATATCTAGGTTGGTTATGTTTGAAAATAGGACTGCTCAAGTGATATTTATAATTTTTTACACTGGGAGCTTGAAGCTACAATAAACAACAAGGTTTCTTTTTTCCTACTGGAAGTTTGTTCCTCATGGGATTGAAGAGTCTCTAGCCTAACCACCAGCAAACAGGGGTTAATGCATTAATCTTCCACACCATACTGTGGCAAAAGAATAGTTTGTATATATGCTAGACTTT
Organism: Lonchura striata; assembly: GCF_050655825.1. Lineage (NCBI taxonomy): Eukaryota > Metazoa > Chordata > Aves > Passeriformes > Estrildidae > Lonchura > Lonchura striata. The sequence continues at coordinate 5,129,695 of NC_140711.1, forward strand.
CAAATCTTAACTGAAGCAGATAGTGAGAAGCTACAGTTCTGAAGATCTTCACATGAATAATCTGTAGTCAGAACTTTATTTAATCAAAATAGTTGTCTAAGTGCCATTTTCTTTGATTGTTTTCTTGATGTAGCAGGTGTTTGATCAGATTTGTTGGGGTTTTTTTGTTCATTTTTAAGTCTTTGGTTTCAACAGTAAAACAAAAATGGGGAGCACTGATAATTAGCAGGGTTCATCAGCCTTGTTTAGCAGCATTGTGTGACTGAGTAATGTTTTAATTTTTTGCTGCAATTCTACTACTTTTGCTTAATGGTGTCTCTTAATCAGCTAAGTCTAGGCATAACAACTGTAGGTATTAATTTACATATTTTGCTGTAAATGTAGTTGCTAATTTAGCTACTCTGCTGTTGGGGCAGATAACAAATTTCTGTCTTGGATAAGTATGTGTGCATCTGCTACATCTTTTTATGATAAGAGAATAAAAAATCCCTTAAAAACCTCTTGGATATTGTAATGAGAACATTGTAGGGTAGTATATTGTGTGCCATTTATTCTGCAGTGTGGATGTAGGGTTGATTAGTCTCTTATTTCCTTACCTTGAATACATAAGGTGTGAAAATAACCTTGAGGTGCCCAGAAGATGGGTTGCACAAAGTCTTCATCTCTGGATGCAGTTTAGGGTATGGACACTGGTGATAAATAGATTTTAACATTAAAATATGCAGCAAAATAAAAAGTTCTTTTATCTTGGAGTTTCTACTGAGATATAAAATCTCTTCTGGAGAGAGAAGGAGGAAAAGGATCTTTGAAATACAGTTCATAACTGCTGAAAAACATTGCTTTTAGTTGTTTTTTTTGTTTTTTTTTTTAACCTTCTTACACTTCTCAGCATAAAAAGACACTTTTTCACATGATCACACATGATAGCACTGTCATCTTGCCCCCTGGTACCTCTTCCAGACTTCAATTGTGTAATTATAGAAGATTAAGGCATTATTTTGCCTTTATTTGGCCCAGAAGCTGGCATGGCAAATGACATTGCTTTGTCAGAAGATGGGCCTGAGTAACATTAAAGGGGGGAGAAGGGGGCAGGGAGTGAGCATTCCTGGGGTCATGAAGTAAAGATTTTCTTAATTCTGTCAATGTTAGCAGCTTCTCTTCTGTGTAAAAGCAAATGTTGCAAGAGTTCTGGGTATGTTTGGTAATCACTTAACAGATAAAGGTTGTGAAAAGTAAATCTTTGTAACATGTAACTCTTACTAATTCCCAGATTTTACTATTTTTCCCAGGTACTAAAAAGGCTTAGGTGTCTTTTCAGCATTGAATTTGCAACTCTTTGGGTCTCAGATACTCAGCTGTGTTTATTATATTAAAATGTATGTTTCTGTTGCATAGTGTGACTGAGGAAAAGGAAACTGTTGCTAGGTTATATCAACTTTATTTTTTTAATCATCAGAATTTCAGGATGTTGTTCCTGAAGAAAAGACAATTTGCTGTGTTTCCTATTTCAGTTTTGCCCTACAAACAGCCATAGTCCTTCTAGTCCTTTTCCCTTCCACTGATAATAAAGTCCTCTGAAGAACTTCTTTGGAGAATTTCTTGTCACTCCTTCTCCTCCTCTCGTGTCTGTCCCTGTCCATCCCGTTATGTACCTGCAGTAGTACTTGAGCCAAGAGGGACTTGAGGAATGGCTCCCCATGAGCACCTGGAGATGAGCAGGGAGCCCTGCAGAGCTCTCCGTGGCAGGCAGAGCCCGCTGGCTTGTGGCAGCTGCAGAACGAGTGGCTGCTCACAGAGCAGCCCCGAGAGCTGTCCGTGCCAAGAGAACAGCAAACAGCAACGTTCTCACCAGGAAGGCCAGCTGCATCTTCAGTGAAACTGGGAGGAGCATTCACACAGATTCTGCTGTGGCTTTTGTTCACTGAGTTTTGATATTATAACCAGCTGAAGAGGGTCTTGATATTTAAGATTAGCAAGGATCCTAATCCTTGTTTTCTTCTTTTAAACTGCTTTTCATATATAATTTTTTTTAGTCTCTGTCACGTCACGTTTATGTGTTTTAAACATCATTCCTAAAGTTTTGTTTCTGACAAAGTAGCAGCTCTAAGGTAAGGCAGCATCAGTAATCACTTCAGCATGAAAACCAAGCTGTGAGTCTTCAGTAGGTAAGATGAATTTCTGTTATCACAGGGACTCACAATAAAGGACAGTTTAGGTTATAATGCCCCTCTTGATAAATACTAAGCAGCAGTTGAAATAAAGAGGTATTTAGTAAGTTTAGAGGGAGGAAAAATGCTCTATTAAAAATATATTGTGAATAAACTTTAAGGTAAAACCAAGGTATCCAATTGGTAATGGTAAAATCATGGCAGCAAAGCAAATCCTGTCTATCTTCTAGCTGAGGTGCAAGCTGTGGCTGCTTTCCTGTTTGTTTTGAAGTACAGCTCAAGAAACTTTAGCTCACAGAAGTTGCTTCTGTGAGGTGCAGAAAGGCAGTGATTCCAGGCTGTGGCACTCATGAAAGCAGTTTTCTGTACTATAGCCAGAGAGGTAAAGCAGCAGCTGAGTCCTGTGAAGTATTTTGAGGTTTTTTTTATAATGTATATAAACACATTATCTCCTGTAAATATGTCTGCTCTGAAATGAGTCAAGTGTTCAGCTTGAACATAAAATAATGAAATGTTTGTGATTTGATTATGATGGGGTATTTGTTGGGTACTAGAAATCCAAAATTTGAAGAAAGCATTTAAAGAAGGTGTTAAAATGTCTGTAACTTACATGTACCTAAGCAGGCACAACTGTTGAAGCTTTTCTCTCTGTAACAAAGACCTCCAGACTGGCTGTTTGCAGGTGCTCTCCCTTGGGATTTTAGGTAACTCCATTTGTAAGTTTGCTCTCCTGTTTCAGAAGTTCTTGAACATCGTGTGTTTTTATGTGAAATTTAAAGGTGTAGGCCCTTTTTGTCTATTAAATATCAACACTCCTTTTCCTGCAGGGAATAAATAAACCCTTTAAATCCAAAACTGCATCAACATAATCCCATTTGGCTATGTTGCACGTTCTGTCCTTTTACAGTCTATATAGTGTGTGGATATGTATGTGTTCTGTGGAAAATCCAGAGGTTTGATCTTCGTGGTGAAACTGGGCATTGTGAAAATACAGAACTGAAGTTAAAGGAGAAAAAAGTGCTGCTGCATTTCAGGCTTTTGGTCATGCCAGTGTTGTAGATTTTGGACTGCATAAAGCAGAAAGCTTTGGAGTATTTTGAAATAAGAACAGGTCTGTGAGCCTTTTGGGCAGGGTAGTTTATTGTGAGTTTGACAATTATTAATTGAAGTATATTTCTGCAATTTTAATGAAAAATTAGATTTTTTATTTTATTTTTTTACATTTTCTGTTGGAACACAATGATTTGAATGGGGAAAGCTGCTAAATTCTTTCCCTTGATTTGCATAGTCAGAATTTAAACCTCATTTCTAGGAAAGTTTGCTTCACAAATAGAATACAATAGAGAATGATTGCAGATGTGTGTTGGGAGCAGAGCAGTAGAGGCCAGGGAAAAAGTGCCTGCTGCAGAGAATAGGGGTGTTGCATAATAGCAGTGTTGTATAACACAGGGCAGTATTTTTGCCTTGAGTTTATTGATTTGCTGTATTATGGATCTCCAGCACCTGTAAATAATTAAGGAGTCTCTCAAATTCTAAGAATGGTTTTGGTTTTAAGTTTTAACTTTTTGTGCTCACATCTGTATGCCTTGTAGAAAATCTTTTGAGATATGCATACAAATATGCATGCTGCAGTGCCTTTACATAATTCAAAAGTGCAAATAATATTTTAAAATATTCAGAGGTCAAGAACTGTACACAGCTGTTTTTTTCTACAGTTAGAGGTCTGCTTTTGACTAAAAAGTTGAGCAACTTTGTAGTTCTATTATTGAATCTAGTTTTTGAACTAATTTTATAATCCTGCTTAATACACGAATTCTCTCTCATAATCAGTGGGAAATATACCATTATAGTCTAATGAAACAGCTTAATCTGTCTCAAATCTGTTCTGAAATAAAAATAATACAGCCTACATGTAATAAGAAAAGTACTCAAAATTACTTGAGATTTTTTATTTTATTTTTTTTGTCTCACAAAGATGTAGAATTATCCAGACATTGGGTAATCTGGTTTTGTGAATCTGATTAAGTGTTTTTCCAATGCAGTAGGAAATTGAAACACAAAACAATTTGGGAAATTGGTCAGAATCTGTTTTCAGTTCATCTGTAATTTGGCATAGTGGGGCTTTTTTTCCATGCTTTTGTCAGTGTTTTCTAAGTGGATTTGCCTTATTTGCAGTGAAGGAAATGTAAGATTAATCTTTTCTTTAGAAAAATGGTGGCATCTGAATGGAGTATAAACCACATCTCATCTGCTGTGAGAGATTAATTCATTGACAGACATGGCAATTAGTTTTGGCAGATTTCAAGTGTATCTTCAGGAAAATGTGGTAGTAGCTTGCTGCTGCTAGTGCTGGTTTTACAGTAGCTTTGGTAATGTGATTTTCTGATACTTTTGCAGGTTTTAAGCATACCTGCAGCTCTCTTGTTCCATTCCTATTGGTGGGTGAAGCAAGGGAGATGGAGAGACCCTGACTGAAAACAAACCTTCTGCTCAGGTTAATTTTCTTTTTAAAAGAGAGATGATTTTGGGTCTCTCATTTAGTTTAAAATATTGGACGATAATTTAATGATTTGGAGAAGTGAAGAATCCTTTTTTTTTTTTCTGTGCAAACTGCTGCCTGGAAATTTTATGATTTCAAGAACTTGTCTGCCACTTTTCTCAGTCTTTAACCAGGATGGCAGGCTCTGTTTTTGTGCAATAGAGAAATGTATGTGTGCATGCATGTTTGGGTTTTTTTAAATATATATATATATATATATATATATATATATATATATATATATATATATATATAATTTTTTAAATATATTTTGTTTTCTAAAACATGGTTGCTGAAGATGGGAAAAAATTTAATATTTATGTCTGGAATATGTCTTTCCACTTAATTCTTTTGCACTGGGAAGAGGTAGGATTCCCAGGAAAGGAAAGAGGCGGATGAAGAGACCAAGAAAGTGCTTTCCTTAGGAAGGGGAAGCCATGGAAGGATCCACTGCTGGTGTCCAGAGCAGGAATGCACAATGTCCCAAAGGAGAAAAGACAGGCAACTCTTTTGGAATGTGGATATTAAGAGTTGAAACTTTGTAAAAGAGGGAAAGGAATAACATTAAATTGTATTTGATATTACTGTTTTTCTGAACAGGTGTGCTTATTCAGATGCACTTACAGATTTCTTAATACACAAATATAAAAATGCAGAGAGATGTTTCCTCAGAGATGACTACTGACAGTGGAACATCTTAATTTTTAAAAGTAATATAGTTGTCTATACATTGTAGATATAAAAGTGCTTTGCTAATCAAAGATGTATTGAACAGTAGACTTGGCAAGGTGCCTTTGCACTGTGTTGTTCCTACCTTATTCTTAGGCTCAGGAAGCTGAGGTAGCTTTTCTCCACTCCTGTGTTTTTCACCGAGTGTCCCAAACCATGTGTTTTGAACTCCTGTGAGCTGTTGCAGTGCAAATAACTCCTGTCAACTCTCGCTGTTTGTGTTACACTGGAAAAGGGCTGGCTTTAGAGCCTGTGTGTGCTTTATAAAGTAGGGTTCTACAGATACACTGTATGTGTAGGAAATGTGTAGCACTCCTTTTCCTTGGCTGCTGTAGCCATTTCAGGCAATGTCTGCTAAGCTTTGGGGTGTTGTGTTTAGTGAGCAGTGTGGGGTTTGCAAAGTGACTGCTGCCTGCACTCTGCACCAGAATCTTCTTTGCTCCCATTTGGAAACATACTTTTCTTATGACATATTCAGTTTATAACACTGTATTCCACCCAAGTTTCTTCACCTTCAATTAAAAATACCTCTTAAATATGCAGGGATGTTTTAGGTACAGTTAACTATTTCATTAATGATGAGCTTTATTATTTGCATAAACTGTATGAAATAGGTCAAGATTATACATAACTCAGGTTTTTTTTTCTTGTACTATTGAGCTACCTATAAGTAGTGATGTATTTAATATAAGCCATGACTCTCTTTCTCCAAGCTTTACTAGTTTGGTGGTTTTAGTTTGGTTTGAGTACCCTAATTTGTTTTGTTTTGATTTAGTGAAATTATGTGTGAAATGCTTTGGTTGCATGATTGAAGTTGCAATCTGTCAATTTTGAAGACTTAATGCAAACCATATCCAAATAAGATAGTAAAGTAACTATGTTACTGTGTTAAATGCCAGTATTACCTTTTTAGCCTTATTTGGGTACATTAATTAGCGGTAACCATTTTCTGTAATTGACTAATACTGTATACGCCTTTTTGCTCATTTTAAAAAGCAAATAAACTGTCCAAATCCATCTGCCTTTACTCCATGCTGCTCTGGGTGTGAGATTTTTGGGACTTTTTTCACTTTTAATTCTGTTCTCCAGTAACATCCCTCTGATTGCTTGATGGCATTAATAGACCTGTCATCCTTTATGGCACTACTAGGGAGGAATGAAGGCCTTGCTCTGTAGGCTCTATATCACAAATTCATTTATTTCTCAAAATGTGCCAGGCTTTGAATGGGGTCTTCATGGGGACAGGGAGTGAAAAACTAATAAGGCTGCATGGAAAAATGGAATAGTTCACATTATGATAAGGGTATAATGAATTAGAAGAAAAAGCAATTGGTTGTTAACATTACTGTCCAGAAACAATAAAAGGAGAAGTGACTTATGCCAGATGTTGGAAACAAATCTTGTTGTTGCTTCTAATTGTGTGAATTAAGGAAAATGTGGTTTCTTCCATTTAAACTCCTGTTGATGGACTCTAAAATAAAGAAAAAGGTTGGTACTTTGCTTAAACTAGGAAATCAGATGTTACTACACTGTATTGTGCCATGTCCTCTAATATTTCTTTGCATGTTTCTGCTCACACTGCCAATACAAAAGGAGCTTTAGCTAATAGACATGCTGAATTCTGACATTGTAGTTAATAAAAAAGATTTTAAGGAGAGCCTGCTGAGCGTTTGGTTTGTTCCAACAGTAGACCAAGTAGGATACTGATAACCATTAAATGGGTATATTTTTCTGACTTGAATAGAGGTCTTTGAGAAAAAATGCTCTGGTTTCATGTGAGAAGTATGAGCCAAAACCATTTATTTCTAAAGCTGCTTTGTTTGGAAGCTTCACTTGGTGTGTATATGCCCTAATATATGTGTATGTGCACACATTTTTTACATATCCATAGATTATATACTGGTCATATGCACACATGATGTGATGAGGGTATTATGTGGATAAAACAATGTTTGAAGCAATTATTAGAAGAAAATGGTCCTAAGCAACTGGATAAACAATACTTTTCTCAGAGCTGGTAATGCAGATAGAGGTCTTTTCATGCTAAGAGGCATGAAAAGATCTCAGAAGTTGAAGAAACAGAATATAAATTCCTCATTTATCTGTCATGTTGTTGTAGTTGTGGTATCACTTATTGTCTTGTCAGAATCCTGAGTGTGGAAGGATCTGTAGGCATGAAGAGGTGTCCTTAACCCGTTTATGGCTTTGGTCCTACTTTTTACTGACACGGATTGCACCTTAAGGGAAGGTTGTTTATGCTGATTTAAGCTAGACACTGGCTGGACTCACCTGAAACTATTGCAGTCCAAACTGACCCATATCACACCTAGTGCTGTATTTACCAACGATAGTAATGCAGAAAATTTCTTTGGCAGATTTTTTTCTTCCCCTGGAACATGAAAATAAAGTCTTAACTTGCTACTTTGCAGTGTTTTCCTAAAAGGGATTTTTGGGATGTTTTCTTGGTTGTTGCAATTTTTTTCTTGAAAGTCAGAAATTTTTTTGGAAGCTCCAGTATAGATCTTTGTCCACATTCTTGGTTTCAGTTTTTGATGTTTGTTTTTGCATTGCCTATTAGCAAGTATAGATGTATGGTTTTGAAAAAAATACTTTTTTCTCTCTGGTTTAGGGCACTCAATTGTATAAGGGAGTGTCAAACTTGATACTTGAGATAGAGTAATACTGGAAATTTCGTCTGGGTTTCTGGGGCTTCTTGTGGTGTGCTGTTGCTTTTTGTGGGTTTTTTTTTCCTCTGACTATCAAATAACTACCATTTAGGAGACTTAATGGACTTGTATGTTTAATGCCAGCTTGTTCTGCTCATTTGAAAAAGCCACTTTCTCTTTTTTGATATAAACCCCCAGCAATAAAATTTTACCTTTGATATTTAACACTTGAAACCTTCTTTGCAACAGTTTGGTATCTCCTGCCAAGTTTTAAGAGAATTTGACATGGTGTTAGGGGGTCTTGAAGTAATTCCTGTGTGTGGAAGTTTGGATACCTTCTTTCAAGCAACCTGGATGTTCTAGCTGTGTGTTCCAGTGGTGCTTTGGAGCAAGCAGACACATGGTGGGGTCTGGTTAGACCACCTGGATGCCTGGAGTGGGGCAACTTCCAGGCATATGAGCTTTCAGATGAAGATTTGGGTTTTACAAGGTGTTGTCTGTCTTCCCCCCTTCATTCCAGTTACCAAGTTGATCTAATAAGATGCTACACCTGCCAGAGGTGTTAAATTTCCTTACCCCACTCATGGAGATGTGCTGGTTTAGTTTGAACTTGTTTGTCTTGAGTGGAGAATAGTTGTGATGGCTTTGGTGTGGGAGTTGTTTGTGTAGAGGAGCTGGGTGCTGGAGGTAGCTTGTTCCATAGCTGTCACACTTTTAGCATGAAAAGGAGAGTGTAAGCCCTGAGTTTGCAGAGCTGTTCCCTGCTCTGTGCCAACAAACGCCTGATACTTTAAGGACAGCCTGCTCCTAGTGGTTAGAAAGAGCCTCTTAAAAAGAATCAAACTCTGCTGCTTTTAAGCAGTCTCTTCTATCCAGCATTTCTATCTTAGCTTTATTTTACTACTTAAAAAGGGAAATATTTTTTAACTACTGGGATCAAAAATAGCAAGATAAAATTGTAAAATTGGCAGTGAAACAACTTTTCAGCTCTTTCAAATTGAGGATACAAGTATTTTGACTATATAGGAAAGCACATTAATCAATTTACAAGCAGATGATGTAGTCTTTAAAAAAGGAATCTGCTATTTCCTTTTTTTTTATTACATGTACTTTGCTTTTGTGTAAACACTTAACCCTTTGTGCAAAAGAGTTTCTAGGTGTTTTTGGATTCTCTTGATAACAATGCTAGTTTCATTTGGTTAAAATCTTTTACAAAGTGAGTTTAGAATATGGAGGAGAACATGTTCAAATTGTACTTTGAGCTTTTGTTGGTTCAGCATGTGTGTCAGTGCTTAGTCTGAAGTTAGTATACACTTTAAAGACTGCATATAGTGTAGTTTCAGCTCTGAAGAAGTTGCTGTAATCTCACCACTTAAGGACTTCTTAGACTGAAAAATGATATATTACACTCATTTCCTTCTGTCAGAAAAATTCTGAATATTGGTATTTTCTCCCTGTCCCCCACATTTTCTTAACATTCTCAGTGAGTCTTAGGTGTATTTCCTTGTTAAATGTGTAATTCATTTATTTTGCAGTCATGGAATTGGAAATACATGTACAGGTAGAATGTGATCTGTGGTCCATTTACAAGAAGCTGTGTGAAAGAAGTGCAATTTTATTTTTAGGTCATAGAATAAGATGCTGAGTTAACATTTGAAAACTTTTTCTCTTTTAATAGCTAAATTAAATTATTATTAATGTGGTGTTTACTGTTTTTTATACTGAATCTGAAATATCCTCTGTTGAAGGTTCTTGCCATTTCTTGCATTTATTTATGCTGTTTTACTTAGGACATTATTTTCCTGCACAGTTTTAGTTTAGGCGTAATAACGCAAACCTAACAGTGATGTATTTCAATACGGAATTCAAAATTATTTACCTGCTTTGATGTTGGTGTTATGTGGCACGGAGGAAAACCAATAATTATTCAGAGGAATCTGCACTTTTTTTTTTTTAACAGAAACAGTAATTTCCTTAGCTGTTACTCCAAATGAGGGGAGATGCTGAAGTGGGACTTTTGGCATGCTGAAGTGGGACTTTTGGCATGCTGAAGTGGGATTTTCTCATGCTTTGCGGGCAATGAATTTGTAGAGAAGTCTTGCTTGCAGCAGTGCCTGTGTGCTGAGCTGTGCTGTACCTCTGCAGCCTCGGGGCAGGACGCAGCCATGGCCACGGAGATCGGCTCCCCGCCCCGCTTCTTCCACATGCCGCGCTTCCAGCACCAGGCGCCGCGGCAGCTCTTCTACAAGCGGCCCGACTTCGCCCAGCAGCAGGCCATGCAGCAGCTCACCTTCGACGGCAAGCGCATGAGGAAAGCTGTCAACAGGAAGACCATAGACTACAACCCTTCTGTCATCAAATATTTGGAGGTCAGTAAAGGGAGTTTTTGATTTTTGTTTAGAAATCTTCTTCCTGTTTCGGTTTCCGCAGAGGAATACGGAATACTGGGAGATGTAATGCTGTGTTGTAAATGCAGGTGAACCTAATGGGAAGAAATGACGATGTCTGACTCAATTCAGAAGGCTGAATTGTCACCCTGATTCTTAAGACTTCCTAAAGCCTTCTGAGTTTACATTCCTTTGGAGAACTTTCCCACACAATTTCTGTAAACAACGTATTGTTTACATTCTTTTATGGGAGTGGAGAACACTTAATGTACTAGTGGTTTGTCCAATGTCTTTGGAGAGGTGGCCCCTTCACTCTCCAATCTAATGTCACCTTTGGGAAGGTATAAAAGACAGAGTCAGATAATAAACGTCCCTTTTTTACCTTGCAAGCAGCAGGTAGTCTGTGTTGTGCTTTCACGTGTCCCACAGCGACACTGAATGATTTCTTTTTCATAACTATGTTAAAATACATTTATATGCTACATAAAAGGAGGATGCTAAAACTACATACTACTTTCTCTGACTCTAACTCAACTCGTGACCCTCTCTCTCGAGTCCAGCCCCAGGTGGGCTGGATTGGCCATCAGGCTCAAACAATCCTCACCAGAATCCAATCAAGCATTCACTCCAGGTAAACAATTCTCCAGACACATTCCACATAGGAAAACAAGGAGCAGAAATAGAAATTGTTTTCTCTTTCATTTCTCTCTATGCACCTCTACGAAAAATCCTGAGAGGGAGAGAAATGAGCTTGCCACAGTGCTGCATTTTCAATAAAAATTACAAATGCTTGTAAATTTGTTATATTGTTTATAAAAAGAGGAGGTTGAGCATTGGTAATAAAACTGCAAGTGTTGTGTATCTGAAGATAAAATGCAACTTTTAAATATCTTATGTAATGTTCTGACTTTTCATAAACTGATTATAAATAATGTAGTCGTTCTTATTTTTGTTTTGAAACAGAAATTTCCCAAAATGGAAGATGAACCATTGCCCCTTTCCCTCCAAAAATAAGGATACTAGAAATGTTTTCTCATCACTTTAGTAAATAACGCTTCAGCTTGCAGTGTGGCCTCTGAAAGTAATTTCTATACAATTAAGAAATAGAGAAAAACTTAAACATTAGGTTTTATTGAATAAATGTTTCTGTAAAAATGCTTATTTGGCTCACCTGATGGGATGGCATTATTTAAGAAATATATTTTTCTCATCCAAGATTTACTCTATGAGTAGTGGATGTTACCCTGGTAGAAATAGAATGAAATCTAAATAGTGGCATTGTTGGAGCTGCAAGAGCAACATTGCAAAAATGTGATGAATTTAATTCCATCTGCTCTGGCCAGTGCATGGTTACAACTTGTAGGTGTTAACAGAAGGTTTTCATAATAACTAATCCGTTATCTTCTAAGATCTGTTTGAACATCAAACATTTTTAACACATTCTTATGTTTTAGGAATGCCCAATAAGGCATTCTATAAGTAGTGGACTATTCTAAAAAAAACAATTTTGAAGTCCAGGACCCTTTTTACTGTGGCTGAAATAAGTATCTCAAAACTGTGTTTATTAACACAGTTACAACATACAAAAAAACCCAATCTGATCTCTGTCTGCTGGCTTCAGTACTGCTGATTTAATTTAATGTGGTTCTAGAAAAAAAATAACCAACCAAGAAAATGTGTAATTTGCTCTTGGCTTGAGAAGTTGTAGCAAACTTGAGTGGTGCACGCTGGGAACGTTTTACCTAGATTGTATGTGCAGAGATCCAAATTGGTAGGGTCTGTGGCACAAAGCCAAAATAAATAATCCTAAATTCATAAGAAGTGTTTTTGAGGTTTTGTTTGACAACTCACATAATTTAACAACTGAAGGCATTGTTATCCCTTGGTCTTCTAAGTTTTGGCCTTTTGAAAGCGTTGCCTTTATGCTGGCACTGCAAAAAGTCCCTTTGTAGCTTGTGCTGCTGTGTGGATTTCATGGGGAGTTCATCGGCACAGCCCTCATGGTGTAAATTCTTGTCCTGAATATAAACCTTTGACACTGGGCAGCAGAGTACCACAATAAAGTTCCTTGTTACATAGGACTGCTGCTTTCCTGGAGTTACTTCAATCTGATGAAATTAACACTTCAAACATTCCTGATTCCTTTTATTACAGAGCATAAATTCCACATGTTCTTTTTCCTGAGTCCAAACTCTCAACGCAGTTCATTCTCAAATCCTTGGAGCACTTTAGAATTTCACAAACAGGATCTCCATGTGTTTATTATTTTCTGTTATTTAACAAGAAAGTGCACTTTATGAACTAGGAGTTGTTTTCTTCTTTCCAGAATAGAGTGTGGCAGAGAGACCAACGAGACATGCGAGCGATCCAGCCCGATGCAGGATATTACAATGATGTAAGTAAAATTCTCCTATTCCCTGATAAAGTTGTGCAAGTAAAATTTGTCCAGAAGATAGGAAGGATTCTACATGCCAGCTGAAGTTATTTTTGTATCTGCAAAAAGCCTTTAAGCTGTGAAGGGTATTTTCACTCTACATTATTTTGTTCTGTTGGAATCCGTGTCCATGAAGGGATCTTAAGGTTGGACAGGCTTTTAGTTTCTGTGCATAGAACTTTCATCGTGCACTGAGATTGCAACACTGCTCTTGAAGATGCTGTTTCTGGATGTTTGTGTTGTTAAATCATGCAGACTTTGAAACACTTCTACCAACTTACTCCTGCTAATATCCCTGCAAATGATAACCTCGCTTTTCCAAAAATAGGTGTTAAGAATGTGTTCTTTTCTTGAAGGTTCTGATTTCAATGTCATCAGTAAATCTTTTCTTTCTTCTCTTACAGCTGGTCCCTCCTATAGGTATGCTGAACAATCCTATGAATGCTGTGACAACAAAATTTGTTCGGACATCTACTAATAAAGTAAAATGCCCAGTGTTTGTTGTCAGGGTGAGTACAGTGTTGGAATTACTTTGTTGTGTTGTCTTAATTTGAATTAGACTGATTCTGGCAAGATGGCAGTTAAGACAAGACTGACAAGATGGCAGTTAAAGCATCTTTAAATAAAAATAAAGTGTACAGTGTATGGACTGCTTCTGTGTCCAGTCTTTCTGTGGAGAGCTTTAGGAAAATAAATTGTAAAGTCTGAGTAGACAAGAGTTTGGGTTGCAATTCCTACCTTCCTTATTACATTTCGGAGACCTGGCATGTCTTCACTCAAAAGGAAATTTGGTCTCTGTGCTTTTTGAGTCTCATAGCAGCTTTTAATGACTTTTCCATGATGTCACAAGTATTGTTTAGTATGTATATTGTGTGCTAGAAATGCATTGGTGCCAATAAGCTGTTTCTTCTTTACAACTAGAATTTTTCGTTGCTTTTACAGTGGGCTTTGTCCTGTTGTTACAAAAGTCCTTTGGCACAGTTCAGCCTTCTCATATCCTCTAGAAAATCATTTAGTAGCTTCCATTTCCACAGAGTCCCTGAAAAAGCTCATGATTTGTTTGGAGAATTGTGAAGAAATATTTGAATGTTATATTTGCACAGTTTAGTTAAATGTTTCTTTTGCAGTGGACTCCTGAGGGGAGGCGCTTGGTCACTGGTGCATCTAGTGGGGAGTTCACTTTATGGAATGGACTGACTTTCAATTTTGAAACAATATTGCAGGTAAAGTAATCTGTCAAGATTTCTTTGTATTTCCTTGAGGTCTTGGAGCATGTTTTAGGAAAACATCTTCACCCTGTCCATCATGGGTCTGTGGTCTGAATGGTGATGGGAGCCTTAGAGATCTTCTGTTCTGTTGTGATCCCATGTCAGGCCATGGCTACAGGCAATTGATTTCATGCTTCTCATTCCACCTCCATCTTCTATATTAACTGTTCTCGAGAATGTACTAGGAGTATTTGTAATAATAAAGAAACACTTTGAAAACAAAGTGCAAATACTCTTGTTATTTAGAAGACCATTTTATACAGAGTAAGAGATTTTTCCCCCCAGCATCTTGAATGTAATTAGATCATCATTGTTGTCATTTCCTCACTGCAGCTGTTAAGTTGGAACTGTAGTAACTTCAGTGTTTGTGTGGATCAGACAGTATTCGAATGTGTTTGCTAGAAGTTCTGTTTCTGAATTTGCAGGCTCACGACAGCCCTGTAAGGGCTATGACTTGGTCACACAATGATATGTGGATGCTGACAGCAGACCACGGGGGATATGTGAAATACTGGCAGTCCAACATGAACAACGTCAAGATGTTCCAGGCACATAAGGAGGCGATTAGAGAGGCCAGGTTTATACACAATATACCATTTTCTGTAGTACCTATTGCCATGATTAGACTGTTCTCTAAGTGTATTCTGGGTGCAGAAATGCATGGGTTCTGTCAGATTCTGGGAAACTTCCTGCACCACATAAACACAGGATTTCCTTTTGTTTCCACATTCTCACCGTTTTGCTGGCACCTTTCTGAATTAGTATTGTCCCAGTATCCGCCTCTGCAATATGTTAGAGATGTATTTGTCTGCCGCATTTTGCACTGGTATTCTTTTCATTTTTATATGGTGACGATGTGTATCAGTTATTCCTTTTTATACGCACTGTGTAAGACAACAATTTCATTCCAAATAAAGAATTCAGTCTTTAATAATCTAACTGAATAAAATATAAAGCCTTCAGAAATAAAACACCTGCATAGTTCTCACAAAATAATAAAACACTAAATAAAGTGAAGAACTGCTTGGCTTGGTGAAGCCAAGACTTCCAGTAATACTAAATACCCACGCAGACTACCACATACAGAAGTCTAATGTTAATACTGAATGGGTTCTTCAAGCTTGAAACTGTAAGAAAGCCATTGAAAAGAAGATTGTAGGATATTCTCTTGGTTCAGTGTTGATGCCTCAGTTGTGCAAATGTCTTTATAAAAATCAAATCCAAAGTGATATTTATCAGTAAGATGTAAATGAAGGGTGTTTCTAGAGCAAACCTGCATATAATTTTTAGTAAATGTTTTTGAAGTAAGTCTGAAGAGAAGCTGCAGATCCCAAATGGTGCTAAAACAGTGTTTCTTTGGGTTCAGGTGCTGGCCCTTGGTGATAAAGGTTCACTGCCACAAACTCGCTTTCCACTAAAGTCACCATTTTTCTTGGTAGGCTGCAGCATTTTCTGCCAGAGTTTGGTTATGAGAAGTGCTTACTTTGGATTCAGTTATTGTCTGACTATCATGGCCATGCACTGAATTTCTCTACTGCTTTAGGCCTTTTCTTGATCATAAAGATCTAGAATTTCACAAGGACTCCCTTGTGGTCTTTCACTGCACCAGAAAGAAAGTTGAGTGCCTGTCGTTATTGGAGGTGTTCTGGCCCTATTCACATGGTTAAATAACTCCTTGCTTTTCCAGTGACTTTCATCAATCAATATTAACTGCTGAACCTGGAAGCTGCTTACATGTCTCTAGGATTCTTTTCATGTTGTTGGTGGGGTGTAATAAGAGGGAGTGTTTCCAAATTGCTCTTATAAATGTTTGTTTTATATAGGTTTTTTTCCCCCAACAGTTAAACCACGTAGCATTTTTCTGTAACCAGCTTTCCCTTATGTTTTGCTTCTCTGCTGCAAAGCACCTGTGACTGAAGAGGAGTTTTTTTTTCCTAAGAACTGTTCTCCTGTGCTTCTATGCAGTGTCACTTTCTTGTGGTATTACCAAACATGAAAATCTAGGCTGACAGTTACCAAACTGTATTGATGTTGTATCTCATCCTGCAGAGAAGGCACTACTATGTGCAGTCACAGACAGGAGGGTGCTAAGAATAAATGACAGATTTTTTCCTCATTTGACAGGGGACTGCAATGCAATAGTAATCCTATGCTGAATTCATGTCTTGTGGTGAAGTGCCGTTTGGCAGGCACTGTATTCACTTAGAAGTGCCTATGTTCAAATGCCTCCTTCAGTGTATAACACATTACAGTATAATTTTGCCCTGTCTGAGAAGCATAGATAATCTGTTAAATGCTGACTTCTTTCCCCTGCTGTGTGTCTTCATGTAACAGTTTCTCACCCACGGATAATAAATTTGCTACATGCTCTGACGACGGCACTGTTAGAATCTGGGACTTTCTACGTTGCCATGAGGAGAGAATTCTTCGAGGTATGTGTACCAAAAGTACTGATTGGGGTATTTCAAGAGGGGGAAAACTTTTTTTTTTTTTTTAATTAGATGTTCACAATACAAAATTATCAGCTTGCCTACAATTTTTTTCTTAATGCTCCAAACAAGTTTTTGTTTGGCTGCTGCTCTAGGTGCCTTATATTCAGAGAGGCTGCAGTTCACAGGGGCATTATACTGTTTACTCTCCCCTTGAGCTCTAGACAGTGGAGGTGGCTAGAAGGACATTTTACTGCTCCTAATTAGGTAGAAACAGCTGTTTCTGGATCAGGAATACATTTATCTTTCTCCAAAGCTTAATCTTTGTGACCGCTGTTATTTCAGAACATGCATCTTCATGCAGAGGCTTCTTTTCTTTTCATGGGTGTACCTTTCATTCTGATTTCTTCAGAGGCAAAGTGGTTATTTCTCATTCCTTAAGAGGAAGAGTATTTAAGTAGAGACAACAGGTAAATTTTAATCACATCTTTTGTAGCACAGGCAAATAATCCTAGCTATGGTTCAAGTTTCTGTCTAACATCTACGTACACTAAATTCTGGTGCCTTTCCACTGGCCTTCTTGAGCCTTTCTCCTTCTCTTGCTGCACTGCTAAATGAGCAGTAACAGTAGCTTCTGACAGCTATTCCTTTTTTTGCAGAGATGTCCAAGGTACATAATTTAATAAGAATATATTAAAAGGCTGCTATGAGACTGAGGGCCGTAGATTTGCACATAATCTGCAAAGAAGGTATGGAACAAAACCATGGGCTTTCAGTTCTAGGTGTGTGAGCTTTTACAGTGCTTTCCTAAATTAAGGAATCTTTTTATTAAATCATGCCTCCAACTTGGACCTGCATTCCATATCTTACAAAGTCAAGCTCTCCCTGTTTCATTTGACTCCTCTTGTTTTACAAATATCTTACTTTTAAACACCACTACTTTGCAAAGACATTGAGCTTCAGCATTACTGCAGTGATGATATTTTAGTAGCATGTGTCCATGGACATTATGATAGGTGTGTTCTTTGCAGGACCTGGCAAACCAATTTCTAGGTTATATACTTTACACCTGTTACTCTGGAAGGCCTCAAACAGATTTAGGACTCTTTTGCTTGATTGTTTACAGAGAAATCTTTCTGCCCTAAACATATTATGTACCTGCCTCCAGGTATGCTCTAACCATGGGGAGGAAATAGGGGTTGCCTCCAAGCAGAATTGTCAAGGTTATAAAAATCTCTGCACTTCTATTTTCTTTCAGTGTTCTATGTAAAGTAGAAGGAGAAAAGTATTTAATTTAGGCTGTAGGGAACAGAACTTGCACTACATTTTCTTCTGTTACCTTGTGTATGTTAACATCTGATTGTGAGTAGACCTCAGACAGAAGTAGCCTATAGTTTCTTAGTTTATATATCTCAATATTCAATTTTTAGTTTGCACATCATTCTATAAAGAATACATTTGCTTCTACTTCTATCATCTTACCACAACATACTTCACTTTTCACGTAAGTTGGAAGTGGTTTGAAAACTTTACCATCTTTGGATAAAATTCAATAGGGGAGATTATTCCTTGTTTCTACTGTCAGATAAGCAAAAAACCACCAAACCCCAACCTAAACCCAAAGAACATCAGCAAGAAAATCCCCCACACCAAAGGAAAACAATACCCAAATCCCTGATTGTTGGGAGGATGTCTCTGCAAATACACAGGTTTGATTTGGCTTTGGTCTCTAGGACTGGTTTTAAATATGGTCAGAAGTTATTTGAAAGAACTGATGAGTAACACAATTTTCTTAGTAGAAAATACAAGCTTTCACTCTTTTATTTGGAGGTTAGTGCTTAAGGCTTTAGGATACTGATCTTCAGCTTTTGGCTTCTCCATGTGCATTCTGCTTTTACATATTACAAGTGTGACCTGTAATACTTTGCTGAGTACAGCCTTCCAATTGTGTAAATACTAACACCATTGCCATCCAGTTAGTGATCTGTAAATTAAAATTTTAGTGCCACTATGTCAAAGGGATTTTATGTACATTGTTTAGGTCAAACACAATGCTGGGAAATTATTTCCTACTTTCACACATCATACAGCTATTCTGGATAATATTGGTGCTGGGAAGTTGAAGGAAGTGGCCTTTAGGTCCAGAGTTTCACTTGACATGTTAAGGTGTTCTTCAAATTGTCACATGGAATTATAAAAGTCAAATGTAACTATCAGTTTACAGTCAGATATATTAATTAAAAATATCAGCACTCACAGGGATAATATGTTGATACGTTGTTCTGAATTATTTTTTCAACAACCAATTAAGGAAGATATTTTAAAAAACAGATTTGAAGATTCTAACGGTAAGGAATGCTTTTAAAGCAATTCTGTAGAGAGCATTAAAGTTACTGGGATAAACTTTGCTGATACAAAAAAGAATTCCATAGATTTATTGCAGGTGCTTTTGCTTGCATTAGAGCAAATTAATATTCCTATTGTTTATTGAAATGGTTCCCTTGAAAGTGGCCTGAAGCAGCAATTCTAGACTTATCTTCTGAGGAGTATTGGCAAAACAAGGGAAGTGGTAAATGACATGAGATGATTTAAGGTTTTCCTGCAGTTCTTTCAGCTATCTGAAGTAGGCTGTGCATTTTTCCTTCCAGTAGTTCAAGGTATGAATACACGGGCTGCATGAGATACACTTAACTGTATTCACTGCCCTTTAATTCCTCAAAGTGAAGATAACCAGGACACCTTCCAGGGTTCTTCATAGGTCGTGCCAGAGGTTCTGAGTCTGATTTCTTCAGTCTCCAAGTCCCTTTTTGCTGCCCAGTTTTTCACTGCTTAATGTTCTTTGGCTGCTTTTTTTACCACCATAGCTTTCTAGGGCACAGGAGGGGGAGTTTGGGCATTTAGTTGGCAGTACATGCAGATTTATCAGGCTCCTTTTTAATACCCTAAAGACATAAATAGGATTAAATTCTTGTTTTCTTGCGGAACCATCTTTAAATAATTCAAGTGAATTATCTTGGAAGAACTTGTAGGTGGAGGAAATAGCATTGAATATCATTGCTTCCCCACAGCCCGTATTGCCTGGCTTTTCTCTTGAGGTAGAGCTGCTGTGATCCTGATTTGCACCAGTTGCTTTTCCCTGTGTGAATTTCTGTCATTTCACCATCTTGATGGTGGTAACGAGTGCAATTTAGTGCACTTACTTAAATATATATGTAGGAACTTCAGGATGGTAAAAAAAAGTTATTTTAAAAATAAGACATGGAAAACAGGCTCAAGTATAGCAACATATTATTTTTCTGACAATAATGTTCCTCTGAATGGCATTTCCAATAAAATCTCAGATCTTTTGTCTAAACTGTTGCAATGAAGTTAATGCTGGGAACATTTCTGTAGGAACATACACATGGATGGCTATTAATAATACTGAAAACATCTAGTGAAAAATTGTATGCAGTACAACATTCATGTCCCTTTATTTATATGAGAAATTAATACCATTGCTGATTTTTATTGGTGGCAGCGATGTTCTGGGTAGTGTGTCTGTGCTGATGTATCCCTGGGAATATTTTGGGTAGGTCATTAATAAACACATGATTGCTTAATTATTTCCAGCATGACATCGTGGGCTAGAAGGCTACAAATAGATTTTGGATATCTCAGTCACCCTTATCATTCCTTCTCCTTCCTCTCACAGTCATCCAGTAGAATTGAGTGCTTGGGACAACTGTAATCTTTTAATTCTGACGTGCAGATGAGTTCTGTATTCCCAGGATTTCAGAGTTACCTGCCTTAATAGGTCTTTTGCAGGGGGCATGACTCCACCCAGCTCTCTGAAGGATGGTATAACCCATGCTTTTAAAAATACTTTGTAGATAGGTTTTTCTATTTTCTGTCTCTAAAATAGGGTGATACATTAAACAGTCTTTCAGCCAGGGTGGTAGACTTGATAAAAGATTTGTCTTAGCCTAATTCAAACAATTAAAGGCAATCAAGATTTTATTGCATTCTGTCTGGATTTGAAATATGCAGTTTGTAACAACATCTAATTTTTAACACTGTCACCTACAAAATAACCCATGTGTTTGAGCCTGCAGAAGTCACAGCAATTGTGGTAAACAGTCTTTTCATCTGCTCACAGGTTCTGAAAAAGTGTTTCCACCTCTATTCATACTGAAATAACTGAAGGATTTATTCCTTCCTTCTCTTGCATTTCTCAGTCTTTATTAAAAAATAAAGCCCTTTAAGCTGTTTAAATCTATTGTAAGGTTTGTATTCTGTGCACTTTCCACCTGAAAGAGAAGGATCTCTTCAGAGTTTTTTTCCTCAGTTGAATAGCAAATCTTGTGCTTAATGTAGACATGAGTTCCATGGGTAAAAAGAAGCTGAGTTCCAGAGCTACATCTTCATCTTGGTCCCTCATTTTTAATCATGCATTATTATCCAACTCTTAGCCTTGAAGCAAGTAACTTCTAAAACTGCTTCCTTTTCTTGGAGCATAATTGAACTCTGCATTGGGTAATTAAAAAAAAAAAAACCCAGCACTTTACTACCCTTATATGAGGTTTTTCTTTTTTTTCCCTTGTCTCAGCTAAGAGAAGTAAATTCCAGAAATGCATGTATGTCAGTACCATATTTCTTGTAAGGAGACCTATTTTTTAAACATTCAGGGTTTCTTTGGTGCAGATTGCTTCTATAGACTGTTGGGGTTTCAGGTATATTTGAAACTTCGTCTAATCTACTTGTGCATCCCTGCATGAATTTCAGAAATTTTTTACTCAGAACAGAAGCTCAGGATGAAATGAGACCTGGCTGATAGTGGCACCAACCATATCAATCTAAAGAAGGCAAGTCCTTGAATTTTTGAACTTAAAAAGATGATCTGTTTTGGAATGCTGGATTGGACCAGCTCGGTCTCCTCTTTGTTGGTGGATGTTTTGTTTGCCAGCTGCTCTTGCAGCTCTCTGATTTTCATCAATCTTCGTTACCAAAACTGAACTGGGGCTGGGGGAGAGAGGTGTTGCAGCTAAATCAGTTGAGGAGCAGCAAATAGCTGTACTTTTCACATGCATTAGGCACAGGAAATGTTAAGAAATTTATGTTGATAGTGAATCTGTGAGAGGTTTTTCCCCTATACAAATGGGGTCACTTGCACAATCTGTGATGCAGGAGCTCTGCTGTTCTGCTACTTGTGTTATGCCAGTAATCCTGCTGTGCTCCTTTGATTTTTTGTGCATGGTGGACTCTTTATAGTCTCACACACCTTTCTCCTTTCATTAGGAAATGTCTCTGCCTTTTTGAGACTAAAAGCTACAAATATTGTACACAATTTCTTGCTTCATAAATGGAAGGTGTCACACTACATGTATTTCCTTAGCATCTTTCTCTACACTTTGTTCACAGTTAAGTAGCACCAGGGACTTCAAGTGGGAATACTTAACACCCTTTTCTGAGCTTGTAGCTAATCTCAGTTACTGCTGCTTGTTAGGATGGTGGATATGACCTGCATTAGATGGAATTATCCCATTTCTTGCTTGAGGCTACTAAAACGTGTTCAGGTATTGTCTGGTAGCACAGCATTATTCCTGGTAATGACTTTGAGGACTAAAGTGCATTGGTTATCTCTGCATAGGAAACTTTATTATAGGTAGGCTTCATTGAAATAGCCACTTCTCTAAGTGTTAGAAGTAAAAATCCTTCTGAGAGTTGAGAAGCTAGCCTACTGTATTGACTTACATCAGCTTTCTATTTGTGAAGTGTTCTGGCTTGAAGGAAAATTTGGAGTTGAACCACTACCTGGAGGTGATTAAAAAATGGTGATAAGCTGATAGCTTCAGGCTTTTGCTCTGCTTCCTAAAACAATTCCAGGAGAATTAGAGGATATTGAAGACTGCTCTTGGAGCTGGTGGTACCTGATATGCCTAAAAACTGTAGTTCATAATTTGTGAGTAGTGTACAGCATACTAAGTCTTAGAGTTCTGATTCTTATCTACAGCCAGTGTTTTGAAAATCCTGAAAAATTAATAGGAAATGCATAGAATTCTCAAGGAACGGGTAAAAGAGATCACAAGACATGAATCACAGCATTAAGCTATAAAAAAGTTATACTGCACATTTCTGTCAAGGCTTTTCATGAGACAAGAACCAAGAGACACTGTGCAAGAAAGAGATTCTTTCAGATATAACTTTGAAATATTTTCATCCCTTAAAATTGTCCTGAAAGTTTTACAGATACTTACATTGAGCCCAAGGGCAAATTTTACACTTAATATTTGTAACCCACCTATTCTGTTAAGCTTGGAGGAATAATGAGAAACCTCAGTGTTTCCCAGGACAGCCAGCTCTCAGTGCTGCAGAAATACAGAATGGTTCCATAAGAACTCCCTGCATTGCTAGGATTTCTTGCCTCTGGTTCCTTTTATGTGTCTGATGATTGCAAGGGGTAGATAAATACTGAACTAGGTGAAACCATTTTTTACAGGTTGTTAGTTTTAAGTACTTGAGGGATGAGAACTTGATTTCCATCAGTTATGACTTCACATGGAATTAAAAATAATTGTGCACAATACTCTTTGTAGGGCTCAGGACACACCTGCAGTGAGAGCTTTGTCCTTCAGCCCTGCTCATGATTGTGGAGGAAGAAAAACACAATCTAAGCAGATTATATTCATAGTAATGATAAAATCTTAAATTACAGAGGCATTTGAATGCTGATGCTAAGGTGTTACCAGTCTTCCTTTCTCAGCACAAGTGTGGTTGTTGAAAAGGAGGCAGGCCATTGAGGATGGTGGCTTCTGGGTATCTACTCACGTGTATCTGTCATAGCAGAAGTTCTCAACAAAACAGAAATACATATCTGTAATTAGCCTTAAGCTAGTTATATTAGTAACTCATCTCTGATGAAGTCTTACATGGATGAGTACTCAGAATTGGACGCTTCATTAATGAGATTTTTAATGGACTCTTTTTGACATACCGTTTTTTCAGAGAGCACAGATAGAATGAAGCTCTTTTAGAATAAGTGATGGAAGTCTTCAGAAAATAGAAAAACACAGTTCCTTACTGAAAATAATCTATGTCAGTCCTTTGAAACTTTCTGTGCAGGCTTCTTGATGCCACTTGCATGAGTTAAACAAAACTCTTAATTTAACTTTTATCTTTTTATATCCTGTTACTGTGCTAAAAGCTTTTGTGCATCTAGGTTAGCATAAACTTTGCAAAGCATTTGATATATTCTTTGCAGCATTTCTATTCTACATACTTAAATTATTTCCTGTTATTCTTACATTTAGCTCCGAGTGCTATTCTAGGTTTAGTAGTGAGACACTTGGCATCAAGTTTTATCATGTGCTTGGTACCATAATCTCATATTTGAGATTATGTGTTGCTAGGGACAGCCAGTCCCTGGGAGATGGGAAAGCTTGCAAATGTTTTCCCTAAAATACAGTGGCATTTTTTTATGTCTTTCATACGTGCCTGGCATTAACTTCTTCATGAGAAAGCTGATCCTGCTTGTTATGCATTGCATTTTTAGGAAGACGCAATCAAAATTTTACTTGGGAATTTGCTGAAATGGGATTGTATAACAGACCAGGAGAAAAGGGATAAATAAGAATCCTGAATAAATCTGTGTGAAAGGTGGCTGGAAATAAGAAGCATAGGAAATGTGAGGAAAGTGTGGAGGCTGTGTCAGTATGAAAAAACTAACAACATCTTGTGTAAGGATTGAGAAAAGATGGTGACAGTGTGAGTGTGAGGATGAGAATGAGGTGTGGTGGAACTTGGCAAGTCACAGTGGGCATTTTGTAAATAATTTTGGGCAACCTGAGTTACTGGATCAGCCACTGGAGAGGCAGGGGTGTTATGGCTGAGTGACACACATGGACACAAATGGGCAGTGCAGAATGTGCCAAGAGTGTATATTTGCTCATCTGTGTGGTAACAGTACCCCCAAAATCTCTTACATTTTGTGTTCTGTTACATGGCTTGTAGAGACTCAGACTGATTGAGTAGAGTTAGGAACATGCTCTGTGCTTGTTCTGAAGATGAACATGGAGTGAATCATAGAATATACTGAGTTGGAGGAGACCCCCAAGAATCATGGAGTCCAACTCTTTAGTCCTGGTTATCCCCAAGGTTCACATCATTTGCCCAAGAGTATTCTCCAAACCCTTCTTGAACTGTCAGGCTTGGTGCTGTGACCACTTCCTGGGGACTCTGTTCCAGTGCTCAACTATCTGGGTGAAAAACTTTCCTGATGTCCAACATAAACCTCTCCTAACTCAGCTCTAGCTGTTGACCTGGGTGCTGTCACTAGTCACGAGAGTGAAGAGATCAGTGTCTTCTCCTCCCCTTCCCCCTCACAAGGAGGTTGTAGGCTGCAGTGAGGTCCCCTCAGCCTCTTCCAGGCTGAACAGATCAAATGACCTCAGCTGCTCCCCACATGGTTTCCCCTCTAGACCTTTCACAATCCTCATGGCCTCCTTTGAACTCTGTCTGAAACTTCATGTCTCATGTTGTGATGCCCCAACCTGCCCCAGCACTTGAGGTGAGGCTGCCCCAGGTCAGAGCAGAGCAGGACAATCCCTCCTTGTGGCTCCCCACAGCATGGCTGGCCCTCCTGGCTGCCAGGACACCACGGACCCACCTTCAGCCATCCATCAGGACTTCCCACAGCTGCTGTCCATCCCTCATTCCCAGCCCATGCACACAGCTGTCCCAGGTGCAGAACCCAGCACTTGCCCTTGGTGAAGTTCGTGTGGTTGGTGATTGCCCAGCTTGGTGCTGTTAATGAGAGAAGGATGCCATTGTTCTGACTCCACCTAGGAAAAAGGATCTCTACCACCTGATTAAAATTCATTATCTCCTTTAGTAGTCCCTGTGAAGCTATATGGACTTATTTTTTTCTTCTTTTTAACCTTTGGCACTTTACAGCTCTAAAATTGAAGCATCTAAAGTGTCTCCTCAGATGTAAGGTTAGCTCTGGTTCACTTCAGCTGGGAGTATGGCCAGGATATATGTGTATGCTTCTGCAGAAAGTAGCTGAGGAGATTCAGCGTGCAAGCATGTACTCAAGACTTACTAACTTCAGTGCCAGAACTTTCTAAGGGACTGATCCTTATCTCACAGTGAAAATACAAATTGTCACTTAGTTTTTCTACTCACAGATAAGGGTTTTTGTTGAAACAAAACACGTCTTGAGGAAGACATTTTGATTTTTGCTGTTGAAAGTATAAATGTGTCTTCAGGTAAAGTAGCTGTTGTGAAATTTTTATATATTCATTTATAAAGGGAAGGATTTTAGGGGGAGATTTTTTTTTAATTCATAAGTATTAGTTCTGTTAGTGTCTTAGCTTCTAAGAAGCACACCTGTAAGTATGACAAATCTAACTGTACAGGAGGAATCTAAAACTACACAAAATATATTTATCTTATAAAAAGTTTCACAGATGAGGTTTGACAATTCTTCTATCCTAGACAGTTTAGATTACTATTTGTAATTATTAATTCAGTGGAGACATCTGATATTTCTAGTTCTGCAAAACATTATTTTGATACATTGCACAAGCTGTCCAGTTCAATGCATCAGCTAGTTATTATTTTTATTAATAATATAATTATTTTTTTTCATATATTCAATATTTTCTTAATATTTGTCATTGTGTATTCATTGATTTTGCCCCACTGGATTTATGTAGTGGGCTATTCCAGATGTAGCTACAGCCACACAGAGAAGTAGTTGTATCATTGCAGTTTAATTTGCTGGTGTAGATAAGTACTACAAGTATTAATTACATTGTCATTGAAGACAGAGGGTGATCTTCATCTGGTTTTGACCATTGATAGGAATTTTGTGTGAAACTTTCTGCTCACCAAAATTAGTTTTTAAAGGGAACTCACCTTATATAAATATGAGCCTGAAAAGCTGAACATTAAACAGGTGCTTCTTCCAAGTCACCAGGATCTTGGAGGGTAAACTTCAAATTTTTATTCAAAAAAGTTGAGGAATGTGTTACCTGAGCTGCTTAATATTGGGAAGAAAAATACCTTTTAGTAAAAAACAAACCCAGCTTTCTGTGTATGCTGGCAGATGTGTATTTTCTGCCATATGTACAATAGGTGTTTTTCTTTGCCTGTTTGTTTAGAATGATGAAGAGCATAAAAATATTGTAGATATTGTATTAAAATCTTATATTTTAAACTTCATCACTTAAAAAGATCCTCTAATGAGAGTCGTAATAACTTTATAAATTAGTAGTTGTAATACTGCTGTAATAACTGTAACTATTCTAGTTTTCAAAGGGTAAAATGAAGAAATGAAAAAAATGGAGCTCAGAATCATATTACTAGCAGCATATTGTTATATGCTGGGGAAATCGAGTCTAAATAATTATACAATACTTTTACATTTGAACTTCTTTTCTGCAGATAGCCTTATTCAGCTTTATTTTTTTGTCTGTGTTAAGATTTAAGGAAAACGTAGCTCTGATACACATTTACAGAATCCTCAGAATTTGGATAGAAAGACCTTAACACAAAGCCTAGTGCTCCTTGAGATCTATTTTTCATCAGAGGTTGAGGTGCTTTCTGGCTTTATAAATAATCACTGCCCTCAAAGACTAAAAAAATTGAGTGTTGTTTTTGGATTCAGTGAAGAGCTGAATCCACCCCTCCTTCCAACCTTCTGTGGGAGGCACTTGTCCCAAGCCATTAGATAGAGTAAAACATTCTTCTTTGAAAAGGAAATTTTCACCTTTTTTAATATTTGGAGATATGTAGCACAAATTGATGTAGAGATGGTATTCATGTGTAATTTCCCACTTAGGTACAAGTTTAATGGGAATCCCCAGAAGTTCAAATGAGTTCAAACTCATTGGTGTTCCAGATATGTTGCCATTATAAAAATAAATATTTTAGTAAAGTTAAAAGTTCTAAAAAAGAAAATAGTTTATCTCCATTTCTCATCCAGTGGAAAACACATTTAAAAGTGCTTTTTCAGTGCAGAAATGATCTCATGTTCAGGGTATTTTTTTTTCACCTGTTCTCTTACTAGGGCAGTAGAAGAATGTGAGAGCTTTGCTTAACTAACTAGGGCTTGTGCAGTCTCTGCCTTTGGAGATTTTCAGACTGAACCTGGATAAATCTCTGAGTAACCTGCTCTGACTCCATAGCTTTGAGCAGCAGATTGAACAAGAGACTTCTGAGATGTCTTCAGCCTGACTTACCCAGTCCTCCTGGGGTACTGATTCAGTGATTAGACTGAATTCCTCTGTTTTGTCAAAGGCAGCAAAAATCCTACTGATGTAGGATTCAGCTGTCCACCAGCATATGTGACATAAGGAACTGATCTTGAAAAAAAATAAAAAAAAAAATTTTTTTTTTTAGTTTATTTTTCTAGCAGCTTTTAACATGCTTGAGGAAATGCATGTTAGTTAGATTGGAAAAGTTTCATGTTTAGTGGGTCTTTTTTTAGAGATGCTAAATGTTAGATCATTTCCTAGGAACTAATAGTATGTTAGAGTAATCACTGAAGTTTCAGAACTTCTGTGTACAACAAACATTAAAACTTTGTTGTCAATAAGATGGAAGGTGTGATGTGTGCTGTCAGCATCTTCAAAGCTTCTGCTGATGTAGTAAGTGAGGTAAACCAATACCTACAGATATATATATACACACACACACACAAAATATGTGTAATTGTTATATTTGCATATATAATTTTATGTAAACATCTGTAATGGTCCCAGTGGCACATTTTATCACCTTAATACTTGTTTGCTGCTTTCTTTTATGTGTCAAAATCATGCAGTCTTGAAAAAGACTTTGCAGGTTGTGTTGTAAAGCTGTAAAATCCATGCACAGTTAAATGGAAAGTGTTTGCTTTAAAAGAAAAAATAAGAAGAAAAAAGTGATTTAGGTAGATGCTTTACTCCTTGGAGTAGGGCAGCCTAGATTTGTCTGTGTGCATTAGTGTTCCTGAAGCTGCATTTCTCTAAATCACATTCCCAGCTTCTCCAGAGATCCCCTAAGTAGACCTGCTGAGTTTACAAAAATAATCCTTTACATCCAGGTGAAACGGGTGTTAGATAATCTTTTTTTCCTATTTTTCTTTCAAGTAAGAGCTGGGCCACAAAGTACAATTCACTGTTCATTCCCACACCTGTTCCAGGTCTTGACTGTAGTGTCTAAACCAAAATTACTTAATTTCTGAGTTTAGCATTTTAAAAGAAGACTGCACATTACTGAATATTGAGACTGCAATTACCTTAAAAAAAAAAAATTTAGAAGCTGTTTTGTCTTAAAACATGAAAAGTGCAGGCTAGATTTGTCTTGGTGTTTTTACTACATCTGAGTTTAGAAAGGAGTAACGACACATTTCAAAACTTGCAGACAAAATTTTCCCATTTGAATTGTAATTAATAGAGAACAAGGTAGAGGTGCACATGGGAAATACAATCTGGATAGTTTTAAAAGCTATTTCTATATAGCTTAGGTACTTTCAGTTGTTAGCAATATATCTCTGTTTTCTAAGGATTTATTGAGTCTGTAGCTTGATAGAATGCTGGGTGTTCCTGCTTGCTGTTTGTGCCTGGTCAAGAAGAATCGTGCCTTTTCTTTGTCTGCCTTCTGTTCTTCTTAGCCATGCATAATTCATAAGCAGAAATAGAGGTTTTAATTAGACCAGCTGATACAGTGAGAGAAAAGAATAGGGTTTTGTTGTTTGGGATTTTTTGGGTTTTTTAAGGCTACACCAGCCCTTTTTAAGGATGCAGAAACTTGCTTATTTTAGGTCAGGTGATGTAGTTGGATAAGAAGATGCATTTTTCATCCAGATCTTGCTTTATGTCCTGAAATCTTCAAACAACGACTCTGTTGCTTCCCTAACAGGGACTCACCTACTTAAAATGACTGTAAAAAGGTTTTTTCTGTTTAGCAATACATACACTCTCAAAAGCATTATTATCTTAGCTGCTTTGCTAAATTTAGCCCTTAGGAATATTATATTCATTAATAATATTGATGAATATTGATTACTCTTGATTGCCATTCTCCTTTTGGAAGTCTCTCTTCTCCAGAGACTTATAAGTGAGCACATGGTGTTACAATTACAAATGTAAAAAGCTAAATCCAACGAGACAATTGTTTTAATTATATTTAATTATTCTGCAATTATTCTTTGGGCAAAGGTAGGTTCTTTGTTTCACACTATTCCTAGTTTGTCAGGAATATCCCTTGCTTCTAAAGGAAAGGAGGAAGAAAAGCTTCTTCCAGTCACCTACACAAGCAGGTTGGAGGTGTCATTTCTGTAGCACATATTGCATTTGTGGCACTTTTAAACAGACCTTTCTAAAAATGCAATCAGGAATTTCTGTGCTTGTATTAATTTAGAATTCCAGTGGTCACATAAAACTGAAGCTTTAAATAGCAGGTGCACTGCTGCCAGCCATGTTTGGAGGAATGCAGCCACCCCTTCCTGGCTGGAAAACATGTGCTGCTTGCTCACAGCTTTGCACACGTTGCCAGATGCTCTCCCCTGCCATTTTCTTTTCCCTGCATGACAGTTCCTCAAGGATTACCCAGTCTTTGTCCCTAAGAGCACTTACTGTGGGTGTTTCAGTCTGCAATATCACCACAAGGGTGTCTGTTCCTAGTAAGCTTGGCTAGAAATACTGACAATTCATCTGCAGTGGTTGAAGCTGCATTATTTCCTGCACAGCTGTCATTTCAGGTATCATCACTTCCACACATGTAGCAAATTACAGTAATTCACTGAAATTCAAAGCAGGTTCTGAGTCACAGGGGTTTTCCACAAAAGTGGATTACTAGGTGTTGCACTAGTTTTTAACCCATTGTTGCACCTTGTTTTTAACCCATTGCACAATATTTATTTACTAAATTAATGACTTGTTCCAACAGAATGTTGGTATTTGAATAAGTTTTTTAAAAACTTTTTTGTAAGATGGAATTATTTACTTAGTAAGTTTACTTGAAGTTATTTTGCAAGTAAGGAATAGGCATGAGGCAATTTTTCTGAGAAATACTTAGCAGCTGCAATTATCACAAGTAACTAACAAGCATAGTTCATTATTGGTTTATAAAAGGGAATGGTGTTGGGAATTGAAATTAGAATTTAATTTGACATAAAGTGCCATATTAAAAAACTTAGAAATTAATGTTGCATTTATTAGACATGAAGAGTATCAGAATGTTTTTCCTGATGTATCTACTCTTTGCAGTCCTTGCACAGGAAGGACTCAAGTTTAGGATTGAGGAGGTAATTAATTTTTCAGTTTGTTACTGTCCGTGGTTCTTGGATTGCTGTTACTGTGGACTGGACATCTGCAGGGCTGGGAATGGTCACCCAGCTGCTTCAGGTGATGTGTTCTGCTCACCAGATGTTTTGTCCTAATTCTAGTTCCAATCAGCCTGAACAAATCACCTGCTAGTAAAAAAATGATAAATTGCACTAATAATTCTGCAAATGTATCCCCCTTAAAAAAATAATTCACAGAGGAGCAGAAAGTCTTCCTAAAACCACTTGGTGGATAATCAGGCTATATAACTTTTATATAACAAAAACTTCTGTGAAGGCGTACTCATTTGTGCATGAGGGCAGGAATATTTAGTGCTGCTGTGGCATGGCATGTGTCATGCAGACTGCAGAGCTCAATCCCCAGTGCTGTGTGGGGAGGAGCAGTGATCCCAGGGCACAGCTCTGCTGCTGTCTCAGGCAGATCAGGGCCCTGCTGCTGCTGGAGTCTCCCAGCCCAGTCTCCAGCAGATGAAGCTCCTGTTTCCAGGCTCAGGTGTTCCCCAGCCTGCTGCACCTCTCCCCAGTGCAGTGCTTCTTGCAGCTGGTCTCCTGCATGGTACACTGACTCTTGTAAAACTGCATCTTGCTAGGGCAGATAATTCACATGGGAGTGTGTATTCCAAAAACAGACCAGCCTAATGGAGGTGTATTCTGTGTACTGAAACAATAACTGTATTTTGTTCGCACTGAAAATAAACTGTTGACATGGGATTATACCTGTTAAAGCTTCTTTTTTTGTTTTTTGTTAACTTTCCAGGGTTAAAAAAGCACTTTACTCCCCAATACAGAGTTGCTGTGTTAACAGAAATACTAAAAAATCAAAATGTAAATTTGGCAGCACTTGCATGATTTAGCCAACAAATATATTTGGTCTTTTTCAGTTTCCTGAGCAGATTACTTCAGGAGCATGGACATGCTCTTACCTAGTCCTTCTCAAACAGAAATTATACCATCTTCTCTCATGATAGTCATCTTTCTTTGGTCTATGCTTTTGAGACTGTGTACGGAAATGTATCTGTGCAAGTGAAGAGGTGACTTTTTTCCCTGCCTCTCCCACAACACTGATTCACTTAATCAGTAATTTTATTTCATAGAAGATTTCTAAAGTCCGACTTCCTAGAAGATAAATCCTGCATTTTCACATTTCTCAGCTTAGCTACAGACATCACACACAGCACTGTAAAAGGTGTTTTATTGGAAGAGCACAGATCAGTTCCACTCCAGGCCAGGAGAGCAGCCTCATCCTGGCCATGACCTTCCCCTCATTATTTTTGTGCTTAACCTACTTCCTTCTGCCTGTTATTTTCCAAATTTTCCATCTTCCCAAGGTTGCTTTTTAGCCGTCTCCTGTCTCTGGAGCTTCATATGTGGACCTAGTTCATTGTGATTATGTGAACTGCTTGGTATATTTCTGAGTCTGGAAAGATATTTTCTATTTTCTTCCTTTTGGTGTGTGCAAGATGAAAAGTTTTAAATGCTGCTACAGAAAGCACTGAGAGAAATCTAAAGATTCATTAGGAAAAAGCTTCTTTCTGAACCACATTGTCCCAGTAATCACTTGTTCTTTTTTGCCTTTTATTTTAAATTTCTCATATAAGTGATGTTTTCTTTTGGTGGTTTGAGCCACATTTTGTACACAGTTGCAGATGATTTGAAGTTAAACAGGTGTCTTTTGTGGTGCTGGTTTTGTATAATAAATGGTCCAAAATCCAGGCCAAAAAAAGCCCCATAGATAACTTGTTAATATTTTCAACATGTATTTCCAGAATGGTGAAGTTAAAATCTCTGGTATTAATAGTCCTCCTCTTGTGCTCATCCCATATCAAAGCGGACACAGTTAAAATTCTTCAGGCAAGATCATTGTTTCAGAAAAACTAAAATGTTTCTTTTTTCTCAGTGTTGCCGGAGAGATGGTCAAACTTCTTTTTTTGCACTTAGAAATAGATGGACATTCTCTGTCTTGGCAATTATTTTGTCCATGTCATTTGACTTTTTAATGTATTCTCTAGAATTTTGGTTCTATGTATTGTCTAGAACTTCTTATTAAATTTTTGAAGCTTTTTTAAAGCTCTGCAATAGCTTTAGTTCAAAAAGTACTTCAGACTAACTTATTTTTCCACTGAGTGTAAGAAAAAAAGTTTCTGTTTTAAGTATTTGAAAAATTTTCATTTTGAAATATTAGACAATGTATCTGGTACTAACATGGAGGGGTGTGCAATAACAGCCAGGAGCTGTTGGTGTAGCACTGAAATTGAATATTTTTCTGCTTCTGAGGAGTCATTTTCCTGTTCTAATCAACATGTTTTCTTGTGGAAATTCTGATTGCTTCATGAGAACATAACACTGCAGTTACAGTTGCAGTAGGCTTTTAGGCCTCTTTCTTGCCAAATTCAGCATCGTTTCTTTATCTCATTTTGGGACTTTGTAACATGCTGCTGTCTACATGTCCCTGTAGACTCAAATACAAATTCAGTCATAACCTGCATCACAGAGGGGAACAATATTCATGTCTTGGCTGATGTTTTTACTCCTTTGAGGCCGGCAGTGAAACAATCCAACTGGTAGTGACTTCCAGAAGCACAGAAGGGTTGGGAGAAGTGTTTCATCTATCCATAGCCTGATGTGTGGGATGTGTTTGATTCCTGTATCCTCTGTTCTGGTCCTGAAAGAATAGTCTCTAACATGTCATAGGAAACCTGTGTCACACCTATTTTTTTTTTTTTTTTTTTTACATTAAGAAGTAGTAGCAGCAATTTTTTCCCCTGTACCTTAAAAATCACATCTCTCTTGTTTTGTTCACATCTGCCTGTGAACGAAATGAATGAATCTGAGGACAGGATTTTCCACAAATTGTTGCCAGCACTTTTGTTTGTAAACCCACTTAAACTGGTAATAGCCCCTTTGCCTTTCTTCTCATGCCCATATATGTTATCTTTACATGTTCTCCATACTTTTCCCCCCTGGTTTTGATATAGCTGAGTTACTTAAATATTATTTGGATTGTTTTATCCCACTTCTTCCTGTTGACATCTCTCCCTTTCTTTGTTAGGTCTTATTGCACAAAATCCCTGGTAAGTTTTGCAAATCATATTTTTCCCTGTCTCTCTGTTCAGTCACATGTGAAGAGCTTTGTTTTAGATCCATTCATGTGCTTGTAGAATTTAAAATTTTACATGAGGATGCACAGAATTTTAGATGGCTTCATAGATATTTGTACAGCCACACTGCAAAACAGTTGTTTAATAAGGCACTTCTTTTTAGAATTGAAACAGAAATAAAATATATTTGCATTTCTCTACTTACTTACGAACTGCAGTGTTATTTTTAAATCTAAAAGAGGAAAATATTTTCATAAATTTCAGAATTATTAGGTGGCAAGAAAGCGAGGACTGGGAGTGTAGTGGCGATAGAGGAAAGTCAGGAAAATAAAGGAAATGAGAGCACTGATGGTGCAGAAATTTAAACTAAGGCAGAAAATGTTCCTTGTTTCTGTCTCTCGCCTGACCTCATCTCTGCTGCTTAAAATTTCAAACAAAGGGTTTCTCTCTCTTAGGTGTCTGTAACATTATTCAAATCATTGTCTCCTGCATTTCAATTACACTTTTTCACTGAGATTGTTATTTTTTAAAATTTTGCTGTGTTTTTTCTCATTAGTCCCAAAATCACAGCTAAATTAAACATGCCTGTATAGTAGTGTGATGTTACATGTGATAATTACATGCCAGATTTTTTCTGTTTCAGTTCATGGTATTCTGTTCATTAGGTGAGTTTCTGCTTCTGTAATTTTTCAGCCCTTTTGTATTTCAGTTGCTTGAAAATTGGCCCTTTCTGCTCGAGATGAGAATTGTGTCTGTTCAGAAAGGGCAGTGCTTTGTAACTCAGTGCTCTGCTTTCTGCCACCAGTTTATTTCAGTGGACCTGCTGCTTCCCAGTTGAAACTGTCTTCACATTCCTTCTTGGATCTTTTACACTTGCTAATTGGGTTATTGACTGACACAAATATTTTCCTGCAGTCTGTGTAAAGTTTGATAATCTTTGTCTGCCACATCACCTCACTCTGGGCTGTACTACTTGGAGTATTGTCAGTCATGCACTTTTTGCCCTACAACCAAAGAAAATAGTTTTCCCAGCTTCTCTGTACCTAAACTCAGTATTTCTTTGCTTGACATTGCAGTGGGCTCATAATTATGAGATATTTTCTAATGGTAAACTGACTGTCAGAAATAGCTTACATGTATTTTTTGGCTGGCAAGAAGAAAAGCATCTTTTCTGTCGAAGTGCTGTCCATTAAAGTGAGCACCTGGCTGGACAAGTGCTCATCTGGGTCTGGCCAGATGATCATGGCTGTCTCTAAAAGTGATTTACTTGACTGACAGTTGATAGTTCTTCTCTCAAAGGGATGTTAAAAAGGTAGGAAGCTGTCCTGTCATCTTAACCATGAAAACACATTGAAAGCTCTTCTTCCAGTTAAAGAATATCAAGTTAACTGAAAGATCTTGGTAGTCCTCCTGTGTTGGGTGTTTTTATTAAAAGATTCTGGGTTCACTTGGCAGTAAGGGTTTATCAAGAGAAGACTTCTTGCAACTTCTTTTACGGACATCCACAAATACTTTTCTTAGTTTTTTGCAGCTTGCTGAGGGAATTCTCTGAGAGAGTTCTCTGTCTGCTGAGAGAAACCTCTGACCACACAGGGGTTTGAAGCTTGAATTAATCTCTAAAGTAGGTATTTGGTCTGTTTTTTTCTCTTGCAATGGCCATACTCATCAGCAGAACTCAAATGTGTGTCCAGCAGGATGTTAAAGGAAATAATTACTGGAAAATAATATTAATGGCTACTCTTAGCTTTTCTGGAAATCTTTGTTCTCTTCCAAGAGAGCTTAGCTGGGAGCTAAGTATTCTGATTTTACCACTTAGAACCTCAACCAAAATTTTGGTCAAAGCAGAGAGCTAGAGGCAAGGAGGTACTAAAGCTCTGCAGAGTCTGCCCCGATTTCCTTCCTTTCTCCTCTGTTAACTAAATTGCCAGGCTGAATTTTAGGATGCACCAAAGTTTCTTTATTAAGTTCAAGTTAATTTCAGAATACATCCAAATTGATACTGTGCTTTTGACATTCCTTCTTTGCATTACTTTTTGTGTTTTCGGTAAAACTGTCGCAGTGTCACGAACTTTTTGTGACGCTTAATGGTGTCACACAAGGTGGAACAGGCAAAGGCTTGGCAGAAGAGTGCTGGAGGAAAGGTGAGGGTTTTGATTCCCTGTTGGCAGGAAGTAACCACACCAAATCACCTTTTTCAGCAATTAGTGACCAGAACTAGTTTCTCAGTATGTATTTAGAAAACCCCACTGAAGCTACTCTAGGTTCAGTTCATCTTGAAATCCCATCAGTTCCTGGAAGCTTGGCTTCAGGCACCAGTTTGTAACTCATGCCTCACTTTGTTCTTGATTCATAAAATACAAGTGTGTGTTCTGACTGTTCAGTGGTTACTTTGACACACTGTCACTGTGAGGCTTATTACTTGATAAATTATTCGATAGCTAATCAAATTCATTTTTTATGGTTTGGCTTTTATTAAGTTGATGGTACAGGCTATAGGCAGACTCCAAGACACTTGTTTGGTCCATGTTTGGAGGACTTGACTGGGAACGTTTTCATGTGAAAAATAGTTTGGTCTATTTTTACAAAAGAATATACTGCCCAGCAATTTGATTCTTTACCCAGATATGAGGCCATAAAGCTATTGAAACTGCAGACTCATGATTGACAAAATGGAATTTCTCATCTGTTAAGTTCATGCTTTTACTGCCCTTGAAGGAGCAGTGTTGTTCCCCTCTTGGGCACAGCTGTCTTCATCCCTGTTGTGTTTCCCCCTGTTCTTGCCAGGCTGTGTTGGGTGTGCTCAGTCCTGCCTGGGGGCTCCAGACACTCAGCACTCCTTGGAGGCAGTGCAGGCGTTGTCAGATCAGTGACCAGTGCCAGGTACTCTAAGGAAGGTGCCACAAAACAAGCAGTAGAAAACTGTGGGACACTTCCTGAGGGACTGGGGGTTTGGCTCCTGTCAGATGTTGATGTTATGAAGCATGAGAGATTTTCTTACAACT
The DNA here is from genome assembly GCF_050655825.1 of Lonchura striata. NCBI lineage: Eukaryota > Metazoa > Chordata > Aves > Passeriformes > Estrildidae > Lonchura > Lonchura striata. The sequence continues at coordinate 5,166,726 of NC_140711.1, forward strand.
GCTGTTCATTTTTTAATGTTTCTTGTACCATATTTTTCTTATCGTTAAATGTAAATGCCCTTGTAAATAAATATTTTCTATCAATGAAAAGCAAGTGTGTTGCTGCTTTCAAAGTAGGCTGGCTAATTTTTTAATAGAAAAGAACATCTAGTCCCAGCTACTTTACAGGTAATGTAACCAGAAAAAAAAATTTTGGTTTCACCTTTTGCAATTTAAAAAACTCCCTTTTCATTCTCTAATAAGTACATGCAAAGAAATAATAAATAATATGCAGTGAGAATTTTAGTAGATAACTGTCTGAGTGCAAAGTAGAATCCAATCTGTGTTTCATAAATAATTTAACTGTGAGGAAAACCTGTCTTGGTCCTTGAATTCAGCTGCATTACTGCTAAGCACTCGCATTTCTATTTGGAATAAGAAGGTGTTGGAAGTTCTAACGTGGTATATCTTCTCTTTTGACACTTTCTGCCCTTTTTTCCCTGTAATTTCTTCTGAGCTAGCTCTGAGCTTTCTAATAGGTTTTTTTTTGAAGATCAGTAGTGACCTTTTAAGTAGAAATAATGACTGCTATATTGCACTAAAGCACTGTGCTGCATCTAAAGCATCATCACATGGGTGATCTCCGTGACAGAGCTGCTCCTAATGATATAAATAGGGGATTAAGTGCATAAAATTGCTGGTAAGTTAAAATATCTGAATGCTGTTTAAGCAAAATTAGTGACATTTTAATAATATTTTTACATACTAAAATAACTTAGTGTTGATAATTATTTGTGGTCAATCTAGATATGACTTAACTGTATCTTATGGTTAGAAATAGTGAAACGTGCATATTTAATTGATATTTTTGGTGTTGTTCTCACAAAGAGAATGTTAAACAGCTCTTGACATGTTACAGATGCTGGTCTCAATTGGACTTGTTTTGTCCTGACATTTTACAGCATAAATAACCTGATTAGGTGTAGGTAATGATAAAGCCCAAAAACAGCTTCAGGAATTAAAGAAAAGAAAATATGTCTAAAAGGAAAGGTATCTTTATAGTGTTTGTAAACTCTAGCATGAACATAATGATTAAAAAACATGGACCTGACCCCACAGATCTAAACTAGCAAACATCTTCAGCTCTGTGATTTTTGGTTCTGTTCAAAACAATTCATTTCAGCTTTGGGAGTTGCTCAACTTCAGTGAATTGAAGATTTTAAACAATCCCTCTAAGTTTAATATGGTCACTATAAAAACTTAACCCTTCATGACCAGTTCCCAGGTACACTGGAACTCAGCTGCTTTACTTCCCCTTGCTACAAGCAAGCCCTTACAGAAAATACTGTCATTGAATTTCCCCAGGTGTAAATAATTCACTTTACTGGTAATTACATGTCATGTAATAACTTTTATGCATTATTCTTACAGTGCATTTACCATTACCAAGCCATGCAAACACACAATTAGCATTAAATTTAATTTTTATTTTTGCCGGTTCATTGGGGCTGTGTAGAATTCAAACTGTTCACAGTTTGGGATGAGCACATACAAATTCTAAACTCATTTATGGAAACACTGATTACCTGTTCTGGGTAATCTTGGGGAAAGTAATTTGTTTACCCACACCTGTTTCATTAGTGATTGTTTAGGTGATTATTATTGTTTCTTACTCTCCTGATTTCACAGATGATAAAGTGTCCTGTTACAAGAGCTTTTGTCTGGGAAGAAATTATTATTACAGAAGTGTAAGAAAATTATTTGTAAATTTTTAAACAACTATGAATTATGTCCCTTTCTGTGGCTGAATTAATGGAATACTAAGGATCTAGAAGACATCCCCTGTAGGTAAATTAAAACTAGCAGTCTCTCTTCTGTTACTCTAGAAAACAAGTTTAATAAACTAGAAAAGAGCTAGACTGAGCAAAGAAAGGACAGTAAAACTTGTGTTTGTGGTACAGAAGTCTAAAAGTAGGGTGGGAGGATTATTCTTAATCCAGTGAAGACTGATAGGAGCTTTTCCCTTAATTTACTATGCACCAACCTCCCACACGATACTAAAAAGCACAGGCTGGCTGTGTATCTGTAGAGGGAGAGTTTCTGTGGTGTTCATTCTTGGAGTGGAGAAGAGGAAGCACAGGAGCTCCCAGGACACCTCTTGGATGAGGACAGTTCACATAAGTTGATAGGGCAAAGAACACAAAATGACTGGAATTAAATACATACCTGCCCTTAGTGCTGAGGTGATCAGTGGGACCAAAACTGTACCCAGGCTCTTTTAGGTGTGGGGTATTCAGTTCCTCAGTGAGCTGTACATAGAGCAGGGGTTTTCTGGGGAGTGGGTAACTGCCACATGACATTTCAAAAGCCTTTTATAAAAATGGAACAGAATAATGGCAGAATAATCCAATTTGTCTAATAGCCTGGAAGCAAATAGTAACTTCTAATGGAATTGTGTAGAAAACTTACAGTTCCTTTCTGCTAACATTGTTTCCATTATCTTTGACTTGCACTTTTCTGTCCCTTCTTCCTTGCACTCTTTTTTAGGGGTGGAGTACCTTAGCTTGGTTTTTGTAAGATCTAATGCTGTTCAATAGTTACTTTGACATAAACTATCAGTGTGAGGCTTCAAATTACTTTATATTCTTATCAAATTAATTTTTTCTGGTTTGGCTTTTCCTAAGTTGATGGTACAGGCTATAGGCAGACTCCAAGATACTTGTTTGGTTCATGTTTAGAGGATTTCTTTGCAGATCCCTTGGTAATCCTGTGCCAAGGCCCTGCTCTCTGAGAGGTGTGGTGTTGTTTTGGGGACACAGACAACAGGAAGGTTAGTGTCAGTGTGTGGTGACAAAAAAAGCTTTGATCTAACCAGGCTGGGTGCAGGATACATAACTCTGTTTACTCCCCTCTTAGAACAGCATTTAAAAAAATTCAAGCAAATAGAATTCTAAATGACAAACAGTATCATTGCAGTTAAATTATTGTTAATTCTTTAAAATATAAAATGTTATAAATACCTATTTTATTTGGAATGTGGGTGTTAAAATGTGAAGATGCCTTAAGACTGGCATCTTAGTGTAAGTGTCTACATTCACATAGTTGCTGAGAAGGATCTAGAAATTTTCTAATATCATCTATATAAAATTCTCTTTAAATTTATGTGCATTCAGAATGGGGCACATCCCATGGGGAAAGAATATAAAACAGAGCAGTTAAGCTACAGCAATAAACCTGATATATCTATAACTGCTATACACAGTTGCATTGTAAAATATATGGATATTTTATAGACTGTAATATAGAGACAATTATTGAAACTAGCTTTTTTACACTGTAAGCTATGTTCAGAAAGTCCTAAATGCAGAAATTAGTTTGAGGAGGGGAAAAATAATGTCCTTATAATATGTGTGCTTTTCAGACTTCTGACATACTTGAATTGATCAAATACCATTAGACATAATCTTATGACAGCTTGTTAGGTCTTTCACTAGCCAGGATTTCTGTTCAGTGTCTTTTAAAGATCAACCCTTCAAAGATATTGGCTAGAAGTACTAACAGTCAGTATTTTAATTAAGAAGATAGTGACTAAGGGTACTCAAAGCATTTATTATGCATATGAAAGATAATAGTAGGGAACTGCTTTTGTATCTGAGCTTTTCAAAGGTACTATATGTGCCTGCCTTTGTTTTTCTGTACATTTTGTTAAATGGTTGGAAAAATTTGTAGTAAGTAAAATCAACAAGTGTTTGTATGTAGGTTTATGCTCAGATTTTCACTCATGATTTTAAATTACTTGAGTTTCTCAAAAATCTTTGCCTTCAGTCTTTCATTTTGGTTGGTTTATGGGGACTTCTATTGCCACAACTCCTACACAATTCACACATTTCAATTCATTTATCCATAAAGCGTCCCTACAAGACTGGGAGTTGATAATAAGGTCCATGCAAAGGAGAAGGAATTGTTCAGAGAGGAATTCTCACCCTGGAGCTCTGAGGAAAGAGGGAGATAAGTGTGTTCATAACTGTTGAAATTACTGAGCAGAAGCTGTTGTCAGCAAACAGGGAATGTAAACGGCAGAGATTTGTATGAATTAAGTTTTTCTGAGCTTGGTGTCTGGGGACAGGGGGGTTTTGTACCAGAAGAGAGGCTGATTCCCAATACTAAGAACTGAAAACAACTGTGAAATAAAATCTGCGAGGTGGCTTTTTCCTCTGGAATGTTATTTTAAATGTATTTTCTGCATCATGTGTCTCATTACGGATAATAGTGTGCCCATCTCTCAGCAGAAAGAAGGAAAAGCAATATACAACATCAATTGCTTCTGTTTTAAAAGAAATTAAGCAAGGTCTGATTAGATGATGCTATTCAGTTATTTTGATTATGTGAATGTTCTGAGTTAGTTTGTCCCTTGTGAATAGTTTATTTAAAGTACAGTTGTAGTAGGGAAAAATTTATTTTCTCTTGAGAAAGCTTTAGCTTCCTAATGCAATGAAGCTAAGTGTGTGATGATCCCATTTCTGCAGAGCTGGGGCTGAGATGGCTCTGTGGAGGGCAGGAGCCATCACTGCTTAGATTTCAAAGGAGGGTCCCAGCTTTCCCCTCTGCTGCCATAATCCAGAGTGCACTGGTTGGAAGAATGCTCTCTGCAGGAAATAAATGCCAGTTACCTGTTCAATCATACAAAGATTATAACAATTATGTTTTTAAATATTATAAGTTTCTTCTGATCTCTATGGACAGTATTAATGTGCTGATAACCAAAAACATTTTGATAAGTACCCAATGGTTTATTTGCCCTGGTTACAAGTTCTGAGTGTCCTGGCATCTTCTGCCTCTCAGCTCTGTCAGCCCATGCTGTCACTGCCTCTCCCTTCTGAAGACTTTGAAAGGGTGGGTGCTTCAGTTACTCTGTTTAAAATTGCCCATTCTAAACCTTTTCTTTCTCAGGGCACATATTTGTGTTTGGGCTGGCTTAACTCAAGAAGAGCCTAAAGCAGGGCCTTGCACAAGATGAGCTGTCACCCAGAGATGGCCTTTCACAAGCATCACTTGTTTTCTGGATGCAATATTTGCCATCAAGCGTAGTTAGCCCTGTGTTTTCCTGTGCTTCTCCATTGCTAATTGTCTTCATTTCAGGAGCAGCAGTGCCAATGTCACTTCAGTCTATGCAGGTTTTTTATTTCATATCTATGATCATACTCAAGCATTCTAGTCTGAACACATTTTCATATGATTCAACTAAGTATTAACTTTAATGGAGTGGTTTTTTATAAGGGCCTTGAATTAAAATCTTTCTTTCCCTGGGGACTGCATGAAAACAACTACCTACAGAATATCCTTAGCTGGAAATCTGCAAGCATGGATTCCTCTCCCCTGTGGAGGAGGAGCACTTTCTCCCTTAATCCTGGCTGAATTGTTGCTTCCAAATAAGCACTGGGAAGCAAGATTTGTTCAGCATTCAGCTTCATGGTTTAGTCAAGAGGTTTAGTCATAGCAAATGCAGACAGACAGTGCCTGTCACTTCTCTCTGCATTAGAAAAGCCAGAGAGAAAGGAAACACTACATCTCAGGGTGCCTCTCTGTTGGTAACCCAGACCACCAGAGTACATTGATGGTCTTGGCAACTTGAGGATCTTGCTCGTCCCTGAAACCCCAAATATTCCAAAGACAATTCTGCCTGCTGTGGCTGGGGAGGAATTGGGTTCCTTCATCTATATTGTCAGTCAGTTCTTATAGTTGTTCCCATATATTTGCCAATGCTGGATTCATTTCTTCTTTGCTCAAGAACCTCTTCCCTGTCTGTCCTTTCCTCCAGAGAGGAGGAAAGTTGAACTTACTTGAGAGTGTGCTCTACATGTTAAGAATTTTCTTCTATTTTAAGATAAAGTATATTCCTTATTCTGATGCCAAAAGATTTTTGCTTTTTTATATATTTTTCATATATTCCTAGCTCTGTAGACTCTTACTGTACAGTTCCATGGTTTCTTAGCTAGCATTCAGTACTTTTCCAGTACTTTGTTAGACAGACACATTCCTGGAATCCCATTCAAATCTTTCTTTTTCAGTGAACCAAGGCCATTCTTCTACCTCCCCATGTATGTAGACATAAACAATGTGGGGCTAGGAGAAAGGGGGGAGGCTTCAGTAGGAGGCTGAACCAAGGGGGGAATTATTTCATTAACTGTACTTTTAACTGGGGATTCTTGTCAATTATGGTAGTTTGCTAAACTTACAAAAGTCTCATAGCCCAATATCATGTGTGCATTCTGTTGTGCATTTTGCCATAAGTGCACCTGAAACATCCTTCAATGAACAGTAACCACCTTGATCCTTTTAATCTTTGGCTTGTGATTTCAGGGCTCAGAAGGGCATCAATTCTAATCTGATTTTTCTGTGGCCTCAGGAAAATTTCAACTGACAGTTATTTTTAATGTCTTTTCAAAGTGAGATCTGAGTTAAGGCAGCTTGTGCTGCTTAAACTTATGTGTTCCAGTGTGTAGCAGAGCAGTGTGTGTGGGAGCTGTCTGATTGATGGCAATCCTTACTCTTTCCTGGAGTGTGCTCCCATTCTTCCATGCCATCTATCACTTCAGTGCCTTCATGTTGCAGGCAGACCCTCCTGTCTCAAATTGCTTTTTTCTTCAGTTGCTGCATGCTGCCTCATTTTCTGGGATGGACATTATTGTTGGCCCTCTCTTGAAGTGGGCTGGTGTGGAGAGAGATTGGAGAAAGAAATTACAGCCTCTTATTTCATTCCTATAGTTAACCTCAGAAACCTCATTTTATCATGCAGCAGGAACAGGCTTTTTTTTTTTTTTTTATGAATTTTAGCTCATCTGAACAGCACTGATTCTCTCTCAAGTTCAGTCAATTTAAAAAGAAATTGTATCACAGGGGTTTTTCTTTGCTAACACTTAAGCATTGGAAAAACCTGAATCCCTGTAAACTGGTAAGAGATCACATCTCATAAGGTTTCTTTTCATCACTAATTTAGTTTTAAGATCAATTATTTAATTTCTTTGCTTATTTTGTGACAGGACAGTAAAAGGATAGTACTGATAGGATAGGAACAAATAGGTATTTGCTTTATATTTCCTCAGTTTTTCACTGAAACTGAAGTGTCACACAATCATTTTACCTCCTCCACCTCCATATAAATGCTTCATCAGTGCTACATTTAAAATACTGTGAAGTTGTATAAGGCCAAAGGCTAAAGAAAAGTACCAATTTAAACAGAAGTTTCTTAGATAATTTTTCCAGTGAGCTTGATTTGAGGGCATAATCTGAGGAGAAAATGCTCCTATTAATTAGTGGGAAGAAAGGCAAGCTAAATAACTTGGGAAGAGATTTTATTTAGTTTATGTTTTGTTATCTGTGCTCTGTGATGTTTTTCATTCAGTTTTAAATTAGTTATAAGGTGTGCATCCTGTAATTTTTGAGTGTCTGTGAAATCTCAGAATGGACAATTTTTATTTTAACAGGCCATGGAGCAGATGTGAAATGTGTTGACTGGCATCCAACAAAGGGATTAGTTGTTTCAGGAAGCAAAGATAGCCAACAGCCCATCAAGTTCTGGGATCCAAAGACTGGCCAGAGCCTTGCCACACTGTAAGTTCTTACCCACAGACTTTTGATTTGCTCAAATATAAACTAACTTTATAAAATAATTTTTTCTTAATTCCCTTCTATAGTCCTTTTCCTCACAACTTTTCAGCCATACACAGTTGCTTCACACATGAAGCTAGTGCTTCACCTGTGCCAGAAAATTATTAGATGAGGACAAGTCTGTACCTGGAAAATTGAGACTTTAACATTCATTATTTAAATTTACTTTGTTCTTCTTCACAGAAAATCTAGCCACACAGTTCTTATACAGACTGAGGTAGGGAATAACAAACGAGATGTTTCATCTGGCTGATAAAAACTTTGTTATGCTGCAGCAGAAACGTGCACAATAACTGGATACTGTGTCAGTGAGTGCTCCCAGTTGCTTTACAAAAGACCAGAATCAAAGCACGGGGCCTTTGCACAGAAAGCCCCAGTTCTGCTTTAGTAGCCTGAACTGCCTTGTTATTGACCTGAATATTTGTGACTGGCAAATGACACATTTTTATCTGTGTTTGAGAAATCAGCTTCAGGACAAACAATCTGTTTCTCTCTGCTTGCAGACATGCTCACAAAAACACAGTGATGGAGGTGAAACTGAATCTCAATGGAAACTGGCTGCTGACAGCTTCTCGTGACCACCTCTGCAAGCTCTTCGACATCCGGAACCTGAAGGAAGAACTTCAGGTCTTCAGGGGGCATAAGAAAGAGGCCACAGGTTAGAATTTTTTTTGTTATGGAGATTGTTATTATTAAGCTTTGATTTAAAATTAAATTTATTTCCATTCATTAGAAATCTTAGTATTACACCTGGTGATCGTGGCTTACTGTGTGTTTCAGCTGTGGCCTGGCATCCTGTTCATGAAGGGCTGTTTGCCAGTGGAGGGTCTGATGGCTCCTTGCTGTTCTGGCATGTTGGGTACGTGGCATTTTCATCAGCATGTTGGAAAGGTGTTGGTCAGCTGTGACAAAACACAAAATACCTCTTTTCCCCTTTGAGACCATATTTAACCTGCATATTTATGATAATAGTTTTTCTCTGTACCTGAGGAATTTGTTAATATGCTTCATTTATGAAGATGTTTTCCTGTAGAAATGTGCTTTAAAGGATACGATTGCTTGCACAAAACCAGTCACGTGTTGAGATGGTGATGAATCTCTTAAAGCTTGTTCTGAGGTGCTGGAATTATTTTGGTTTTAAATGTACAGTTAAAAATCCCTACATTACTGAACTGCCTATTAAAACCACAGGGAACAATCAGTTAATCCAGTAGAAAAATTACAGAGGCTTAAATTTGACAAAATATGGGATAGAGGATGAACAACAGCTGAATAGCAGAAGTTTTCTCTTGTAGCTGTAGGAGATACTCAGCTGTGTGTGATTATTTTTTTTTTATGCATCAGGGTTGAGAAGGAGGTTGGTGGGATGGAAATGGCCCATGAAGGAATGATCTGGAGTCTGGCATGGCATCCCCTCGGACACATTCTGTGTTCAGGATCAAATGATCACACCAGGTAATTTCAAGTATTTAAAGAGAAGGTCTAAGAGAGTGTATTTATTTTTAGAAACCAGAACAGTGTTTGGCATCAGTGAATAAATAGATTGGGATGGTTCTGGCCACACAACCAGTGGCCAAAGCAGAGACACAATTTATGTTAATACGAAGCACTAGGTGACATTTTATATTACAAGGTAGAATTTGACCTCTTGTAACAAATATTATGATTTTGGTTGGTGGGAGTTTTTAAATTCACTGTAGAAAAGTTTAAAAAAAATAATTTATGTATTTTTTTGCTGAAGAAATACTCATATCTTCACAGCAATTTTTCCTGCAGATCATCTGCTGGTCATGTATTTTCATATTGCAGACACATTCAAAGGCTGTAGTTTGTGTTTTTAGGTTGGACATGCTATAAACATAATTTATTTTATAAATGCAGTACATTTTTGCAGAGGCATGTGTACATTTAGTGTATATGAAGAATATACTTGAGCAAGAAGTTTTTGGATGGACTAGAAATATTCTTTTTTCATGATCTGATGTTGATCCCTTGTAATTAACATTCATTGCACTTTGAAGTATCCTCTAACTTTCCACCATGTAATTCACTACAATATTTTTTGGGTTTTTTGTTTTTGGCTTGAAGCTCATACCCTGTGTTCAGGTCTAGAGCTAAACTTGATTTAGTAAGAGTTGAATCCTTCCATAATCAAGATCTTATACTAAAAATCAAAGAACTAATTAGATTAGAAGTTGTTAATGCTCTTGACCCTTTAATGAGATAATGTAAATTCCTTTTGACAGCAAGTTTTGGACTAGAAATCGGCCTGGAGATAAAATGAGAGATCGTTACAACTTGAACCTGCTGCCTGGGATGTCAGAGGATGGTGTGGAATATGGTGAGGCATTTTTCCTCAATAGGGAAGTAAGAGCATTGGGGTCAGGAACAGGCCTAGATCATTAGGTGACACTTCTGGGTAAGGTGAGGAAGCAGAATTATAGCATTGGGGACCACATAGGCAAAAATACCTTTTTGTAAGGATGATTTTACTGCCCTTATTATCAGTGATCATCATTCCAACAATGGGTTTTCTTCTGTTTCCACAGCTCCAGGAGGTAAGACCTGCTCTGTCAATCACAGGAAGACGTTTTGGCTCTCCCTCTGGCAATATCTCCAGTTTACTTTTCTTCCTGAAGACTTCATCTGTCTTCAAGGCTTCCCACAGTCTTGAACTGCAACAGGAAAAGCAACAAGAATTCCACTAAAACCTTTAAACTTTGCTCTTAAGGATTTATCCCAATAATTTTAGGCTGCCCAGCTCAGTGGTGTGCCTCAGCCACCTGTAGTTGGATCTGTGTCTTCAGATTTTTGATTTTTTTTTTTTTTTTTTTTAAGGGGGGATATAAAATGCAGCACTTTAATACAAGTTAAATTTTAAAATATACAGATTTGTTATAACAAAAATGGGATTTATTATGGTTGTTATTTCTTTTTCTAAGCTTCTGCCTTAAATGTAACCTTCCTGAAAGGACATAATTTTTGACCTTTTGGGGTGTATTTATGAATCTGAACTTGCAGTTCTTTGAATATCCTGTAATTCATGTATGAAACTAAATTGTGACCTACCAGTTGTAAAATATCTATTTACTATTGGAATATGATACTAATGGTAAAAGCATGTGAGAATCCAAAGGGATAAAATAGTACTGTAAAGAAATATTTTCCAAGTATAAATATTTGTTGTTTTTCTCTCTAGATGATCTGGAGCCCAACAGCCTGGCAGTTATTCCTGGGATGGGAATACCTGAACAGTTGAAAATAGCTATGGAGCAGGAGCAGATGGGTAAGTAATAGCTATGGAAAAGCATTCTCCTGAGCAATCCAGATACTGTGTAACTTCTTTTTAATTCTTTTCATATTCTTTGGGAGCACAGATGCTCTTTTCTAAAGTTCTGTGTTGTGCATATTTTGCTGTGTAAAAAAGGATGATCTGAAAGCCTCTGTGAAAAAATAAAGGATCTTTGTGTAAGCCTGCATTGCTCTGACTGTTTGTTTCCCTGGTGCCAAAGGGAAAGATGAGTCCAATGACATTGAAATGACAATCCCAGGACTGGACTGGGGAATGGAGGAAGTAATGCAAAAGGACCAAAAGAAAGTGCCACAGAAAAAAGTTCCCTATGCAAAACCAATACCAGCACAGTTTCAGCAGGTAAGTACCTGGTACAGTGAACAGAACAACTTGTTTTTTTCTCAGCTTCAAAAGGTTTGTGTCTTTTGAAATGTTTTGGATTTTACAGCTCTCCTGTATCAACACCCCATGCAATTTACCACAGTAGCTAGTTGGATTGCTATTTAAACACGAACTATTTTATTAACTACCTTCTATGTTGTATCTGTACCTGGGAACAATTTAGAAGACGAGGAAGTTTTATTCAGCATTGTTTTTACTTTCAAGTATCCATACTACAAAATGTTTCAGCATATTCTTTCTCATTGCAGCAATATGTTGCACACATGTTGTTCTACAGAATTAATCTTGTGTTTCCTGATCTTTGTAGGCATGGATGCAAAATAAAGTTCCTTTGCCTCCCCCACCTGAGCCATTGAATGATAGAAAGGAGGATATTAAGCTGGAGGAGAAAAAGAAATCACAGGCAGAGATTGAGCAGGAAATGGCAGCACTTCAGTACACAAACCCACAACTCCTGGAGGTACGTGTGGAAACACAGGGATTAACAAGTTTGCTTTAGCTCTTTCTGGGGCGGATTTGGACTTAAGCACTAAAGTGAGCAGCTTCCTGCAGCAGTTTGACCTATTTGGCTGTTTTCACTTTTTACAAAAAGACATCTCATTGGACAGGATATTGCAGTTAATATGTGATGATGTGAATCCCTCAGGGAGGCCCCCACATCTCACTTTACCAGTGGATCTCTTCAGTTGGTGATTTCTGTTTGTTACAAGGGAAGCATTTTTACTTGTAACGTACTTCTGTGCTTAGTTGATTTTCTGTCTCTCTTTTTTGGACAGCAACTGAAAATTGAGAGACTTGCACAAAAGCAAGCTGAGCAAGTGCAGCCACCGCCCCCAGGAGGATCTCTCCATGGACCTCAGCCTTTCCCAGGGCAAGGCCCGATGTCACAGATGCCTCAAGGGTTTCAGCAGCCCCTTCCACCTCAGCAGATGCCAATGAATATGCCTCAGATGGGACCCCCCGGTCCACAAGGACAGTTCAGACCTCCGGGACCCCAAGGACAAATGGGACCTCAAGGTCCATTACACCAAGGAGCTGGAGGTCCACAAGGGTTCATGGGACCACAAGGACCTCCAGGCCCCCAAGGGCCTCCACAAGGAATGCCACGGCCTCAGGATTTACATGGACATCAAGGAATGCAGAGACATCCGGGCCCTCATGGGCCGATGGGGCCCTCAGGTCCCCAGGGTAGCGCTGGCCCTCAGGGACACTTGGGACCGCAGGGCCTGCCCGGGTCTCAGGCTCATTTAGGACCACAGGGCCCACCTGGCCCACAAGGTCACCTGGGTCCTCAGGGTCCCCCTGGAGGTCAAGGAATGCAGGGGCCACCCGGCCCACGAGGAATGCAAGGACCTCTTCCCCACGGCATGCAAGGAGCCCCGGGATCTCAAGGCATGCAGGGCCCTATATCCCAAGGGCCTCTGATGGGACTTAATCCGAGAGGCATGCAGGGTCCACCAGGACCCAGAGATAACCAGGGACCTAATCCACAAGGGATGATGATGGGTCATCCACAAGAAATGAGAGGTCCTCATATGCAAAGTGGTTTACTAGGACACGGTCCCCAGGAGATGCGGGGCCTTCAGGGACCCCCACCTCAAGGTTCAATGCTGGGACCGCCACAAGAAATGCGTGGGCCACCTGGTCCCCAGGGCCAGCAGGGACCTCCACAAGGCTCTTTGGTGGGGCCTCAAGGAAACATGCAAGGACCTCAGGGACAGCCAAACCCTTCCAGGGGGCCGCACCCTTCCCAGGGCCCTCTGCCCTTCCAGCAGCAGAAAACGCCTCTGTTGGGTGATGGGCCTCGTCCCCCCTTCAATCAGGTACGTGGGGGTCTTTGGAACAAGGGGAGTTCTCAGAAGGTGGGAATGGTAACTGTCTGTGCAAGAGAGGTGCACAGCAGGAGCTGAGAGAATGGACATTGGGTATTCCTTGCTGAGACCTCAGGAAAACTGAAGTGATGATTAAAAGGGTTCTATAGCTGGGGAACAGCACAAGGTGTCCCTGCCCATGGCAGGGGCATTGCAAATAGGTGATCTTTAAGGTCACTTTCAACCCAAAGTAATCATGATTTTATGACAGGTAACTGGAAATGGGATTGTTGGGAACAGTAGTACAAAAACCAGTCTGCTGTGAAAATATGTAACCTTAAGAGAAAGTACTTTTTTTTTTTCTTTTTTTATATTTAAAGACACTGAACTGTCTTAAGCAAGATATTTCATGGGGAGCAGACAAGCATTAATAAAAGTCAAATGTTAAGAAACTAAACAGAAGAAAAGTCACATGTATGTATTAAAGCAAGATATTGCCAACTCTCAGTTGTCCAGAGTAGTTAATCCAAACTGTGGGATGGATTTACCATAGATGCTGACACACCTCGAACCAGCTTAGGTCTGGTTGCACTTAACAGTTGACTCTTAAGTGCAGAGAGACACAGCACTTTCCATTTTCTGCCCTACTACACATCACACAGAGCTCTCTGTGGTTATTGCCTCCCATCAATTCCTAGCTGGATAGCACCAGTTCTTACTTTGTCTCAAGTGTCTTCAGTTCTAGGTGAATTTTGAAAGGGAAGTTTGGGGGAAAAAAACAACTGTACTTAATTGAAAAAAGAAAATGTGTGGTGTTTTTTAACCAGAATTGTCTCTTTTAGACCTGCACTCAGTAATTTCAGTCAAGGCTTTAGACACGTAGAGTACTTAATGTGTAGTCCAGTACCAATCACAATGAGGAACTGAACATTCAAATGAGCTTTAGCTCAGAGACTCATTTTCAGATTGAAGCAGAGTAGCCCACAAGTTGCGGGTTTATTTGAATATTTTTTCTTTACAAATGAATTATTCCCTCCAGAAGGCTGTTAATGTGCTACTGCTGCTGAAATTTCACAAATATCAAAGTTATACAAACCAGTGTTGGTTCCCCAACTATATAACTTAAACCAGCAGAGTTGTTCCTCATTGCTACCCCAGGGAAATTAATTTTCCTTTTGAGAGTAATTGCCTTGTTTGTGGAGAGCTGTCCTTGTCTGCTCTTGCCACTGACACTTTGGAATTCACTAAGGTGCTTTTGATAGGTGGCTGGTTATTTTCTTTGAATGTTGCTATCTTAAAGGTTTTTACAGACACTAAAAAAATGACACAGTAAGGTATTTTAACCCATTCTTCCTTCCTTGTGCATCTTTAGTATGGTAATGGCTTTTAAAAATTAATGTATTTTAAAATTCATAATGTCAGGTTCTGCTCCATTTTGCTTCTTTGTAATATGAATATAACTGTAGTTCCTGTTTAAAAAGACCCCATATATAATTTTTTTAACAATAGACTTGAGTTTGTTTTGTGTTCTGGATTTGGCTTTTTTCTTCTGTAAACTTGTACAAATCACTTGTCTTCCTTTTCAGTAGCAGAGGTGTGTGAATATCTGCTTTATCAAGGGTTTGTGGCATTAACACAGAACAATTATAGATAATTGCAAGGCTTAATCTCCACATAAGATATTGCTGTTACCTGCCCTGGCTCTACGCTGGATTTGCTGAAATGCAGAAGGCCATTTTCAGCTTTTAGTAAAGTACCTCTTTCTAAACTCTGCATATTTTCCAGCTCAATCCCAGTTTGAGGCCTGGAATGAATTTTGAAACAAAAATCCCATGAAAATGCAGAGTTAGAGCTCTGTGTTCCCAGTTGGCAAAGCATGGTTTGTTTGTAAGCAAGGTTTCTGCTAAGGAGAGTTATTTACTGTGTGCTAAAAACTGCTGGTTTGGTTAAATAAATGGAAGAAGTTCCATAAAAATTACTTTAAGTAAGCATCTGCTAAATAGATGGGAAATCCTGGAACTCCAGCAAGGTTTTGCTCAGGAACAGCAGAATCACTGTGATAGCTGGCTCTACCTAGTCAGAGGATGGATTTGTTCTGGACTCCAATCAACATTCCATCATAAGAAAAGTATTTTTGGGGATTTTGGTTTTTGGGGTTTTTTTTTAATGGACACTAAGCCAGATCTTTTATTTTGCTTATTTTTCCAACATGCTTACAAAATTACTTGATGCAAATACAGTTTATAGTACATATTTGTGTGCTTTCTTGTGTTTATCACCTACATTGCAGTTGAATATAAATTTTTAATTTAAAGCGATATTTCAAGATATGATGAGGTAAATGCACAAATAAACTTTCTGCTTCTCTGCAACCAGAAACAAAAAGGTAGTGTTTCTCAAAATTAATTTAGAGCATTAAAATTATTTGATTCCTGGAGAAGTTAAGCAGTGTAATTACGACCCAGGGGTGTGCTGGAGTACAGGTCTTTAAGTATTTCCAGACTGCAGGCTGAAAGGGTTTTAACAAGTCGGTGTGAAGGCCAAGTCTAAATCTTTTATACTGGACATATCTAGGAAGAAATTATATTTTTAGGGGTTTCTAGTAAGGGTTTGTGGGGGATTGGCTTTTTGGTCATGTCAGCGTAGGAAGGTTTTGTATTGCAGTCCTGCAGGTTCCAGGTCTCTGGTTCATATTTTTATTGTTAGATTTTATATCTGCAGTGTAAATTCTCTACATGTCACTTTTCAGTTCCAGTCCAGCACAAACCCCAAATGAGGACTTTTTGTCAGGCCTGTGCTGTTGAAAGGCAGAATCAGAGCATCATCTGAACAGTTTTCCAACCAGTGTCACCACAGCAGGTCCTGTAGTTTTGGTACCTGTCAAAATCTTTCATGAGTCTGTGACAGCAGCTGAATTTAAAGAGCATTAATTTATCCTTTAAAATTCACCAAAAAAAAAAAAAAAAAAAAAAAAGAAAAAAAAAAAGAGGAAAAAATACCAAAAAGGCACGTACATACTTTATTTTTTTCTTTGGGATCACATAAAGCACACAAAACTCTGCCTACTGTACTGCCTCTGCTTTTTTTAATCCTAAAATGGAGAAAAATGAACTTTGCCATCATGTTTAAAATGAGACTCATGTTAGCAACTTACAGGTGTTTAGAGAAGAGGATTCCTTATGGCCCTATTGTTGTCCCCTCATCCCAACATTCTTAGTACTTATTTTTGTATATATAGTTTCTCTTTTCTGTTCATTTCCAAATGAACAAAGAAGTCTTTGGTCTGTGAAGCTCTTTAACTGCCTGTAAATCGGGCATTACATAATAATTTTCAAACAAATTTACACATTTCCCTTAGGAAAATTCCTCTGTTCCTCCAGAGGAACAGAATATTTGTATCAAATACTCAATAAATTCAATACATTCTTACAGAATATTCATACTCAGGAAGAATATGAGCTTTATCTTCTTTGGCTGTGACAGATAAAATATGAATACCTGCAGAGCTGTCTCTTATGAAATGGTGTTTCTCAGTGACTGAAGCATTACCCATGTGATTGTCTGAAACCACTGATGTGAGGCTGAAACCATTGGAACATGAGCTGTTTCTGTTGTACAACCTGTGCAGATGTAGACCTTATGGAAAGAAAATTGTTTTGCACTCCTACAAAAATTTTTAATTACACACGGCAATTCATGTGGCTTTTGTTCTTCCATGCTCACAGGACGGACAGAACCCGGGTCCTCCTCCGCTGATACCAGGCCTGGGGCAGCAAGGAGGACAAGGTCGTCTGGGCCCTCACAACCAAGGACCTGGTCTTAATAAAGGTAATTAACATATTGTCTGTTCTCCTGGGAGTCAGTCTCCTCCAAGAGGGGCTGTCCCAGTGCAGTGCAGCCTGGGAGAAATGGCTGGAGCACAGTGCAAGGCCTTGGCTGACAGAAAAGCTTCCATAGGTGTGGGCTGGGATATACAGGAAAAATTTTCCCGGAAATACTGTTTCATGTGAAATGTATCCTATATACTTTCTAGAACTCTATGAACTAGAGCATCCTGAAGTGATGTAGAAACGGTTACAGAAACCTGCTGTGATTTTTGTTGTCCCTCAAGGTGATGCCCGTGGGCCACCCAACCATCACCTGGGCCCGCTGTCGGACCGGCGGCACGAGCAGAACAGCGGCGGCCCCGAGCACGGGCCCGAGAGGGGCCTGTTCCGAGGGGGGCAGGACTGGAGTGACGGCAGGGACAGCAGGGGCATGCCCGACAGACGGGGACCTCACCCCGATTTCCACGATGACTTCGACCGGCCCGACGACTTCCGGGATGATTTCCACCCAGACAAGAGATTTGGCCATCGACTGCGGGAGTTTGAGGGGAGAGGAGGCCCACCATTGCAAGATGAGAAATGGAGACGAGGTGGACCTGGGCCTCCCTTTCCTCCCGATCACAGGGAATTTGAAGGAGGTGGTTCCAACCGGGGGCCTCCTGGTGCTTGGGAAGGACGGAGACCTTCAGATGACAGATACCCACGGGATCCTGAGGATGCGCGCTTCCGAGGAAGGCGAGACGAGAGGTAAGAATAAATCCACTTCTCTTTCTTGGGTTAAAGGGTAAATGGAGGGAACTCTTTTATTCCTGGTTTCCTTTTCATTAAGGAGTCTATCTGTTTCAGATTTATAAACTGGAAACCAATAAGGAAATGAAAACTCTAATATACCTGAGTGTAGAGTCCATAAAAATCATTCAGTAATAGAAGAAAACTTGAAAAATGGTCATTGTACACAGCAGCTTCCGTGTCTTTAAACAGTAAGTAAAGAGAAGGGGGAAAGTTTGTAGAGAAGATCCAGTGACACAGGATGAAGATCTGAGACCGTTTTGATGAAAATTGAGAGGAGACTTAAAGGTTAAAGTGACAAACTTTTGAACCCTAGAAGTGGATTTTGAGATTCTGTCTCCAGTCACAAACTACAGCATGACTGTAGAGACTGTAGGATGAGATGCAATGCCCTCGTAAGGAGCAGGAACAGTGATGTGACTGCCAGACAGAAGGGACAGACTTACAGCATCTGTTGGACTGTTGAGACTATTTTTTCATGCGTTTGCTTGTAGAAATTTTATTCCTCTTTTTGACTTATTTCTTAATGCCAAGCAAAGAACTCAAAAATAATCTGATTTACAGCAATGTCCTTGTCATTGCTCACAATCTCTGAATAAATCGCAAAGGGATAAATTTGCTTTTAGTTACCAATGTAAATATGGAGGAATTAATGCTGTCTCTGAAATGAATTATCAGCAAAATTGCTCCAGATTTATGTTAGTTTAATTAAATGAAATTTGGCCTCCATGGTCTAAGCCTCTCACTGACCACCAAGTCTCTATGTATAAGAACATGTGCTTGTTACCAATATGCTGTGGTCTCCACATAATGTGAATTTTGTGTGTTTTAGTTGCCTTTTTAATCATTTTCTTACATTCCTTTTACTTTGCATCTATACAGCTCTTCTTTTAGCTATTTTCTACCTAGCTCTGTAAGATGTAACTTCCTTTTATGTGAAGAGTATGAAAAGAAATGAACAGTAACTTAAAGAAGGTAACAATTAAAGCCATTTTTAAAAAGTAAAGCCAGAGAAAATGCAGTTGGATGGTCAAGTGGTCCAATGGTCTGCATCACAGAACTCTAAAAGACACAGCAGACAAGACTTTCAGAAGCTCAGTAGAGATTTTTCAGATCTTACATTGAAAATGCTTAGGGACTGGCAAATATTTTATTATGGTCCTGATCTTTAAAAAGTTTCAGGAAGGGAAACAAGAACCTTGTGACCTGTAAATCTGACTTTTGAACTAAGAGTGTTCTATTTATCAGAGTACAAGTGTTTGCCCAGAGAGTTTGAAATGAAATGGCACAGGGCTCTAAAAGGCTCACTGTGCTTGTACATTTGATGATTTTCTTGAAATGAAGGTGAACTAGGTGCCATTTACTGCAGATGCTGTGGTGGACTTAATCCCAACCACTCCTTTAGCTGACTTGGTTTGAAATTGAGATTGTAACTGGTTTGATCAAGCATGAGAGGCAAATGTGTGTATGTGTGTTTCTCTCTAATTTCCCATCCTTTTCATCCCTGTCCTGTTCTTACTCTATATCAACATGATGCTTCTACTGCAGAGACCTGCCTCTTCCTGCCTGCTAAATCTGCACAGTGTGTAGTTGTGTACAGTAAGGTCCTAGGCCTCGGGGAAGAAGATGTGAGAGCAGTCAAACAGGAACGGAGCCCGATGCAAGGCAGGGTTTTATGTGTGACTGATATGAAAAGGCAAATAAGGATATCCATAACACAATATTAGGAGCTGTGGCTGTGTCAGGCACAGGTATCGTAGATTCCAAAACTCAGCTGTGTCCATAAGTTGCCTGAAATAGGAAAGGCCCTGTTCCTGCAGCCCTGGGACCTCGTGTTGAAAATCTTGGTAATTTCCAAGCTAAGTCGAATCACACCATATCAGTATTAAAGCAGGAGGCCCTCTAAGAAACCTCTAGAGGACTGTGCTGTTTCAAGGCTAAACAATACTGCTCTGTGATTATTTGAACCATTTGTACCTGAAACTGTTGAGTTTGTTTTCCCAAACCATCCAGGTTAATGTAAATGGTTCATGGTCCATACAAAGCACTCCTCCATCCACTGCTGTACCTGTACAGGCACAGCAGCCTCCTCTCTGTATTGTGTTTGTTTCTGGGAGGTGGAGACAGACCTATTGTTTTTTATTAAAAACAATGTAAAAGTTTAAAAATATTGTATTGTGTTATGACTACTGTTAAAATATTTAAATTTGTAATTAAAAGGTTAATGTTGTTAAAATTCTAAATAAAAGTATCTAAAGTTTTGCTTGTAATAGGATGCACTGTGTCTTTAATGAGCTGGGGAAGGGGATGCTGCACACAGCCAACACCATGGGAATACTGTGATGCTTCCAGTTCAGCCAGAGTGGAACTGGGAACACTGGGGAGGTGGGAGGCACCTGTGACTGGGCAAGGAGAGCTCCACACCGTGTGCTGTCACTGAGGGTGGGCAGAGTAGCGTGGGTGGCACGGTGGGGACAGCAGTGTGCCTGTGCCACCTCAGCTGGGCTGTGATAGACAGGCATCCTCACAGGGCAGGGCTGAGCTTTGCAAACCCTTCAGGTGTTTGAACTGCTTGTGCCAGGAACAGAACTGCTAGTTATTCACACAGCCAGCTGCAGGCTTACCTGGCATGGCACTGACAGCTCATGAAGAGCCATTCTCCCCTCTGAAGAGCTGTCCCAGCCCCCAGTGCAGTGCTGGAGGAGGCTGCACTCACTAAGATGCAGTGCAGAACCCAATTGTAGCAAATTCCTGAGGATGCCCTTGGTACTTAATAGACAGCAATTATCAATTTCAGGGCCATAATCACATTTTGCAACACAAAATTCATTACTGCAGTTGGTTAAACTGCTCTTCAGGTTGCAGAATGCCACTGTGCACTGTTCAGCTGTCACTATGCCTATACATACAAGGGCAGTCTAGATGCATTTGCTAAAATTGTAAACTTTGAAGAATGGAATGAAAAGGAGAGTTGTCTGGCAAAAGAATCATAGAACTAATAGGAATGAGATCCTGTAATGTTTTGTTATAGCCATGACTCTCATTGCTTCTATGTTTTCAGTTTGTTTTATGATGGAAATGGAAAGGAAAAAAGGGAAGGGGAATGTAAGACCATCAGAGTTAAGGGAAACTCACTTATACCTTGCCTTACCTCACCTTGTATCTATCATCACTCATCAGTTGTTCTTCCCACCTTTTCATTAAATGAATGCAGTGTGTTTAATAATATTTTTCTTGTATGAAAAGCCAACATAATCAGTGGAAGGAAATGTGAGAGGAAGATTACAAAGCTTACTATCAAAGTGCTCAAAGGCAAAAATGGGCACTTTCCCACCTACAAATCCTGTTTTAGTAACTGTATGTGCTGTAGCATTAAATGAAACAGTTTAGAAATGAGCTGATAATTAAACTGAAGCTGACTCAATTATGCCTAAAAGCCACGTTTGTATAATGTTCTTTGTTGTAGCTTCCGAAGAGGAGGACCCTCAAGACACGAGGGCCGGGGACCCAGGGGCAGAGATGGCTTTCCTGGCCCTGAAGATTTTGGGCCAGATGATGCTTTTGACTCTCCAGATGAAAACTCCAGAGGAAGGGACCATGGTGCTCGGGGACGAGGTCGAGGTGCTCTGAGAGGTAAGGGGAATGCTCTTCCACACAGAAATGCAAGGATGAGGAAGGAAAGGCATTTCTTGGAGAGACTACATCATTCGCCTGAATGCAATGTCTCTTCTCACTCCTGTCCCCTGCTTCTCTTACTGCTCAGGAGCTCGGAAGGGTTTGCTTCCTACTCCAGATGAATTCCCACGCTTTGAAGGAGGGAGGAAACCAGAATCCTGGGATGGAAACAGAGAACCAGGTAAAAAATTTGGTGAGGCTTGTAGACTTCTACAATATAATAACTTAAAAAAAATATTTTTAAAATCATGCCTTTTTCCTGTACCTCACGTGTTCGCTACCTGTATTTTACCATGAAAAAAGTCCAATGCAGTTCTTTGGTCTTTTAAATTTAGGAAAAAAGAACTATACAGAATTTAACTATACAGAACTTAGGGAAAACTATACAGCTGTCTTAATGAATAAAAGTGATTGTAGCCTCAAAGCCTTGATTTTCGGTTGTGTTCTTGTACAGTCCAGAAATGCCCAGGCAGTTTTGTCACCTCTGGATGACTAAATCACATGTCATGGAGTTTTTTTTTACTAGGTTTATTAATGCCAACAGTAATCTTTTTCTGTGTTGGTATCTTTCCAGCTGCAATGTCTAACAGCTTATATTTGCAGTTGTCTTACTAAAGGCAAACCCATATGGGACAAGACAGAGCTGTAAAATGCCAAGGAAAACAAAGCAAAAATGAATGAAGGTGTGATTGTCTTTAAAATACAGGAAAGAACACTTTACATTTTTTCCATCTGCCACACTTTTTTTTCCCATCATCTTTAGAATCTGTTTGACCTTTAGCTTTTTTACTAGGAAATGAGACAGAGGAGAAGCTTTACATAATTTTAACTTCAAACTGTGTGCCAAACACTGTGGGCAGTTTGTAAATTTATGTGGCTGCCTTCAAAAATGAGGAATAATGATCCAATAAACATTACTTATCCTTTGTTTTCGTGCACAGGTCCTCGTCCAGATCACCCTCCTCATGATGGGCACTCTCCAGCCAACAGAGAACGTTCCTCTTCACTCCAGGGCATGGATATGGCCTCACTGCCACCACGGAAACGCCCCTGGCACGATGGACCGGGAACCTCTGACCACAGAGACATGGATGCTCCAGGTGGACCTCCAGAGGAGAGGGGCAAAGGTAAAAAACCCCTTTGATTGGAACCCTTAAGTAACACTGGCATGTATTTTCAGTATTCAGTGTATCCAGAACTTCTCTGTTCAGAGGGGATAAAGCTGAGGTGGTAAATATCTGATTTTACCAGCTGGGAAGTTAAAGACCAGTCTTACAGGAACATAAGAACAGAGGGATTTTCAAAACATCAAATCCAGATCTTATCTCCAGCATGCAGAATCCCCTTCTTTATTGCCCTGTTCAAAAGTAGTTGGTTTTCGGTTCCCTGTTACTCAGCTGCAAAACTCATTAAGAGCATTTTCCCGTCATTTTCAGAATAGTTGTTTATTAATATAATAAATATTAATACTAATATTAATATTTATTAATATTAATAAACAACTATTCTTTAACTCAAATATAAGAGCATTATATTTGAGTTATTTAACTCAAATATAGAATATTGAGCCTGGAGTGATATATCCCTGAAGTGCTCTCTACACCTCTGAAGATCTGACTTACTAAAACATTATTTTTATTTTTAATGGCTTTCTAGTTACCTTTTGTGTACGTCTCTAATTGCTTTAAGAATCATATAAACTTTTGGTATACACAACATCCATGGACAGATCTCTAAAACTTAATTGCAGTAGACTGTACTTTAAAAAAAAAGTAGGGATGTTTTCCCCTTGATCTATGCTTATCATTCACTAATTTTATTTGATGTCTTGTGCTGTAATTAAGTTGAATGTTGGTCCCTGTTATTACTGAATGCCACCTCTGCACTGAACTCTACCACTTCCAGCCTGAACGAGCTGTTCTCCAAGTCAGAGCTCTGATTTCTTTATTCTTTCTAGAAATTGTTCTGTCTCTTCCACTAGCCTTGTTACTTTCTATGTGCTATTCTGAGTTTTAAATTATCCTTTTCTAAATTAAATGAGGTAAGTAGGAATTGCACACACTATTTAAGATGTGGTGCAGCCATGGGTTTCTACAGTTCTCTTGTATTTCTTCCACTTTCTCTATTCTTTCCTAATAGTCCCTGGTGGTGTAGTTCCCTCTAAGTGGTCCCATGCTGCTGTAACCCACAGAACACATTCTTTTGGAGTCATTGCTGTTAGCATCACACCAGTTCTTGATCCTGTTTCTTACAGATCTCAGGACTTCTGTTCTCTTGTGTAAATACTGTCTTTCTTTAATGTCCTTACATTGACTACTCACTGTCAGGTAGTGATCAGTGACAAATGTCCTCTTTTGCTTCCTGATGCTGAGCTGGCTGCCTGCAGCTGAATTTGTTGCTGTTAGACTGCACAACTTTGTCTCTGATGCCACTGAACACTGAATCCCAGCCCATTTCTCTCACCACTGTCCCAAAGCTCATTCAGTTTTAACTGCTTGTCACTCCTCCTCTGCATGGACTCTAGTCCCAGGTTTTATCATTTCTTCACAGATGTTTTGAATGAAACTCTGTTGATAAACTTCTCTACCAGTATTTTTCCTTCCATATCCACATGCTGTAGTTCTCAATTTAGCCAGCATCTATCAATTCTGTAAGGATTCCTTTTCCAGCTTCAGTAATGATTGTAATAACTCTATCAGATTCTTCATTAAACTCAAAACAATTGTTGTCCAGGCAGAAGTGTGGTATTTAACTCATAATATGCTAAAGGAAGTGTAGAATGATGGCAGAAAGCCTGCCAAACCATGAACAATACTTATTCATACGGGGGCTATGTCACCTTCAGTTGTATTGGTAAAATTCTTTGAAGACTAAAACTTCATTAATGTTTCTGTGAAACAGTTTGGTGACTGTTTTACATGGAACAATCACTCTTGCTAAAGTGCAGCAAAAATACCTGAATTTAGCTGTAGTATGTGTCCTAAAAACAAGCACTGATTTTGTTTTCTCACAATACTGCTTCTTATTTTAGGCTAATAAATTGGGTTGGGTTTTTTTGTTTTTTATATCAAACATATCAAAACCAAAAAGGTATGTGAGAATTAGAAAATTCTATTCCTGGAAGTCAGAACTTGAGTACTTCTTGTTCCAGTTAGTAGTGAAATAAAGCATTTTCCCATTATTTTTAGAAAAAAAATGGAACAAAACAGTAATGTTACTCATGATGTTCACCATCAACCTCGACTGTCTCAATTTGTTAACACTGCTATGTCTCCATTTTGCATTTTAAAATAGTATATTTTGCAATCAAAACAGAGAGCCCCAGTGTGAAGCACAAGAACTGGCAGTTTGGAGGAAAAGCTATCACTGTTCTGACTTCATTTCAGTAACTGCTGACAGTATCAAATATAAGCTCCTTTAATTCCCAAGGAATTGCTTGATGGTTGTCCATTTTCTGAACTGTAATGGAGACATTAAATCTGCATAAGAAAATTCTACTGAGGGAGGAGACATAAAATTGCAGGTCTCAGCTAGAGCTGGTTTATGAATGATGACACCACAGTAGAACCAGCTCAGTATCTGCCATGTCTGAGAAGAGACTCAGCTGAAACTTACTCCAGTAACTGCTTGTGCTTCCTTTGCAGGACGAGGAAATTCAGGACCTTCACAGAGAGCGCCGAAATCTGGGAGGTCCAGTTCTCTAGATGGAGACCACCACGATGGATTCCACAGGGATGAAGCCTTTGGTGGAGGCCCTGGGGCAAACCCTTCTCGAGGAGGAAGGAGCAGCAGCAATTGGGGACGAGGAAATAACATGAACTCTGGCCAGTCCCGGAGAGGAGGATCTCGGGGTGGCCGAGGCCGATAGAAGAGGCTTTGACTGGGTCATGCCCAGTCCTTGTGGGACAATATTTAAATAGACTGCTACTCTGGACTCACCTGCAATGCCACGAACCTGGACTCTTAACTGGGATAACTGAATGTGCATTAGTTCCTAACAGGGGTCTTTATTTTCCTGAATCAGTCATTTGCCTCTAGCTGCAATATTGTAGCTACCTTTGTTTTGTTCTTTCCACTCCTATTCCCCTCACTTTCTTATTTTGTCAAGAGCTGGAATTTCTTTTAAGTGTTGTGGAACATGGAGCATCTCCACAGATTTCAGTTCACCTCCAGACAGAAATTTGTTTCTATATGTACAGTTTGTCAAAGAGTTACGTTGGTTTTGTATGAATACAGAATGTAATTTGAGCAAAAATTAACAAAAAAAATCAATAGTGTGTGATTCTTTACTCACCTATTACTACAGAGGGTTGTATTTAGGCAAACTTGTGTTTCAGATGCAGCAACAGTACTACCTCCTGAAATCTCAGCCATTTAAAATACTGAGAGCCGATTCCCAGGGTTTTGGTTTATCATGTATGGAGAAGTTTCATTTTCACCTTTAGCCACAGGTGTGTACAGTGGTGCTGAGGTTAAAATTCCAAAATGCAGGCAATCACCACTGCTTGCTAGTCTGCCATCCTGAAACAGAAAAGAGTGAAATAATGTTTAGAACAAGTTGTCAAAGACATATTGTGAGTTACATAACCTGGATCCTAAAACAGACATCACAGCAAAGATTGGCATTCTACACTTCACCTAGGCAAGCCACAGATTTTTGTTCAAAACAGCATCTGTTTATAGAAACTGAGAAAGAAAGTTCAGCAGCTTGATTGATATGTTTTACAGCAGCTGTGTGACACAATGTTTAAAGCTATGGGTGTTCAGCAGAGTCTGGTGCAGTAATTGCTGAAGTGCAATTATAAGTTTTTTTAAGTGTCTTTTCTTTAGGATATTGTTGTCTGATTTTACTAAAGAAGGGAAATGAGGAGGAGGGGTTATTCCTATTTTCCACATTTCATAATAAAGCTACTTACCAACCATGAGTTTGTTTTCCCCACAAATCATTCCTGTTAATCATCTCCAGCCACCACGTTACCAGAAGGCTCCTTTAACACCTAAAGCCTCAGTGAAAATGTTACCACGTAAGTACTTCTCTGCAGGTACCCCTCAGGAAGGTCCTATATTGAAAATATAATAAAAAATCACTACCCCCTCTCTCCTGCTTCAGGCTTCCCTCTCTCCTGCCTTGAATTTCAGGCTATAATCAGGATGAGACTTATTTCTAGAGGCTCCTGCAACCCAGCAACACATGCAGCTGTTGCATCTTCTCATAGTCAGTTTTACCAAAGACTGGCTCAAGCCCTATGTCCCATCTTACTTAAAGACATCAAAGCACAGATGCTTAACTGCTGTTCTCTTGGTTCACTCAGTCACAAGTACCTTTTTCTACTTGGTTTTTAATTTGTGGTGTATCAAATCACATTTGAAAATTGTAACTGATTGTCAGCTTATAAAATCCTTCTCATGGGTGTCAGGAGAGGGAGAATGGTCTTAAAGGAGTTCTCTAGAAACAGCTGAGATATATCTGATATGTCTGAGTTTGTCCCTTGAGAAAAAATGCTTTTTAGCTCTATCTGAAGGACTTTGGGCCCTTTGGGTGTATGTCTGGGAGCTGGGATTTGTCCTGAAGTTTTCATGAGAAATACTAATGATTTCATCATTGGCAAAGAGGAAAGCTTGCTCTCTTTTCATTTAGCAAGCCTGATGTATGTTTAAGGTGCTAAAAGAGGTCTAATACTATATGAATTACAGGATGAGCTTCAGGCTTTAATTAAACCACAGTCCTCTACCAAAACAAGTTAAAGTGTATGTAACAAGAGAAAACCCAGTATTATCTAGAAAACTTTTATTTCCTCTGATGATTGGTTAGTTCTTTAAACAATTATGGTACTTAATGTTAAGTAATACTCTTCAAGGGGCAGCTTTTTCAATGGAGTTTTGAAGTATTTCACAATCATATGCTCAAAAAGTAAAAAGAAAATTTGATAATTAGATATAGTTTCTACAAAATCTTGGAAGGTAACAGCATAGCAGAAGAGACAGAAGTAGCTTCCCAGTCTGTGATAGTGTGACCCACTGTTACTGGGAAATGGGTACAGTTATTTACTGGGAATATATTTCTGTGTTCCTCAGGTCATGTTATTTTACCAGTGCTGCACATAGACTCTTATGCTCTATCTGTTACTTCAGAGGTTGTCTCAGATTTAATTTTACACTGCTTTTAGGAATAAAATTAATTTTACATACTGTAACTTTGAAACTGTAAAAACAAGAGAGCTAATTTAATGCTATTCTGATAGCTCTGATCTACATTCTTAATGGAAAAAAGTGACCAATAGGGAAATGTCTATACTGACAACTGGGCACAAATATTTTTATTAAAGCAATCTATGTACACTTAAGCACCCTCTTTAACAATTTCAGTTTAATTCAGAAAAGTATTTGGTAAATATATTAAAACTAAATAGTGATAGCAGGTAAGTATTGCAGGCTTTATTTTCTCCATGAGGCACAAATGCTCAGTGAGATACTCACGGGGGCTCTGTGCAGGTGAGGCCCCATGGTCCCATTTCCTTGCAGCTGTCCAGTACCTGGCCCAAACTGGAGCAACCCAGCTCTGTCAGCCTGAATTCAGCACCCTCCTAAGGCAGCTCAGTTTCTGCACTGAAGCAGAGCTCCAATTACTGGCAAATCTATTTTTGAAGGTCGGGCTGGGACAAGTAAGCAACTCCTGCTCAAGTTCAGAGAGCAATATCTATAAACAAAAGTAAAGTTCTAAGAGCTGAAGCTCCCACTTTAAAGCCCAGTTTGGTCCCTTACAGCAGTACCTGCAAACGCCAGTGCTCTTAACCAACATTTGCAC
Organism: Lonchura striata; assembly: GCF_050655825.1. Lineage (NCBI taxonomy): Eukaryota > Metazoa > Chordata > Aves > Passeriformes > Estrildidae > Lonchura > Lonchura striata. The sequence continues at coordinate 5,194,974 of NC_140711.1, forward strand.
TTTGCATCCTCTCACGATCATGCAGAACACCCCCACCCCTTGCAAGTATGGGCAGTTTTTGTGATCCACAGCCCCAGGAAAGTTTGTTTCACTTACTGGATGGTTATTTTAAAGCTGCTTTTTAGAGAGAAATGCAGTTCATTGGCCACAGTCTTCGTATTCACCACTGGTCTGAGGTGACAGCAAAAACAGTATGTGTTCATAGTGTAGGGGTCAGCACAAAACCAGTTAATTTTTCAATGTCGTCCCCTAGCCTCGATCGCATTTTGCTAAATCATCTTCGTGTTTCGGCATCCGTCAGCCTTGCGCACCTCAGCTGCTCCTCAGCACCGGGCGAATCCGCAGGGGCAGCGCACGGGCTCCGATGCGGCGCTCCGCAGCAGCCGTGCAGCAGCCACACGGCCCCAGGCTGGAGGCACGAGCGATGCTGCGGCTCCCCACCCAGAGGTGGAGCGATGCCGAGCCCTGGTGAGGCGAGTAACGAGCCCGGGGCGGCTCGGCAGGCTGACACCGCACACAGCGCTGCAGCTCCGCGTCACCGGGGCTGCCAGCCCTGCCGCTGCTCCTCGGGCGCTACCGAGGAAAACGTGCCAGGACGCGGAGGAGGCGAAGAGAAGCGGCGTCCCCCGTCTCGGAGGCGGCTGAACACATCGCGAGGCTCCCGGCCCGTGTGCGAGGGGCTCCCGCGGGGCCGCGCCGCTCCTCCGCCGTTGCGCCGGGCTCACAGCGGCAGCGCCTTGCCCCGGCCGCACAGCGCGGCGCGGAGCAGCCCGGCCAGGCGGCGCAGGCCGGCGGCGCCGCCGGGCAGCGCGGCCAGGAGCGCGGCGGCGGCGATGCCGAGCTGCGCGGCGGCGCCCAGCGCCGTCAGCGCGGTGCTGCGCAGCCCCAGCGCGGCGTACAGCGTCCCGAGGAGCGCCCCGAGGTACAGCAGCGCCCCGCGGCCGGGCTCCCGCAGCAGCCGGGCGGGCCCGCGCAGCAGCGCGGCGGCGCCCAGCGCGCACAGCGAGCCCAGCGACCAGAGCAGCGCGAACTTGCGGGCGCGCAGCAGCAGCAGCGGCGCGCACAGCCCGGCCAGCGCGAAGCACAGCGCGGCCAGAAGCGCGCACAGCCCGCTGCCCGCCAGCCGCTGCCAGCGCGACAGCCCCCGCAGCCACGGGTCCTCCTCTCCCGTCCACGGCCACACCGTGGCGCCGGGGGGAGCGCCCGCCGGGAGCGCGTTCAGCGCCCCCAGCCAGGCCCGCAGCCCGCCGCCGTCCCCCGCCTCCTCCTGCGAGCCGCCGGCGGCCGGCGGTGCGGGCGCCGCGCTGGGGCCGGTGGCAGCAGCAGCAGCCTTGGACTGGGCCAGGTACTCGTGGAGCTGCCGGCCCAGGTCCGCCATGGCGGGGACGGCACCGGGCGCTACCAGGCTCCCTCCGCCCAGCCCGGCGCCGCCATGTTCCGGGGCAGGGGCACATCCGGGGCACAGCGGAACGCGCGGCCGCAGCCCGCGGAGCGCTGCGCATGCGCGGGGGCGGGAGGCGCGGGGCGCGTGCGCGGGGCTCGTGAGGGCCGCGGGGCGCTGAGGGCGGGAGGGCTGAGGGCGGTGCGGGGACGGGGGGCTCTGGGCGGGCTGCGGAGCCTGCCAGGGCCGTGAGTGCGATGGTGCCGGTGAGGGATATGTGGGCTGTGCAGGGCCGCGGGGTCCCTGAGGGCTCTGTCGGTTGTGAAGAGCTCTAAACCTGGGATGAGCCTGTCAGTGATTGACGGGCAGAACTAAAAGTGATGATGGGGGGGATCAACCCAGGAGATGGATTGACAGGCGGTGCTAAACGTAATTGAGATTAGAGTCATCCACTCGGAGTGACTGATAGGCAGGGCCAAGGGTGATGGGGGCAGGCTCAGCCTCGCAGAGCGATTCCGGGCAGGGCCATGGGGATGCCTCTCACTGCCCAGAGACGCTGCACCACCGGAGCAGTCCCTTGTAGCCAGGCCTCCATGGCTGAAATCTGGATTCTGCCTCCCAAAACTGAACATCCAAGGATCACTCCCAGGCAAAAGCTGCCAGACTGACAGATCTCACTATCCTTGGCTTCCTGGGGATGGCCTCTCAGCTGCCCCACAGACACTGGGGCAGCAGGATTTCCTTCCTGTAGAAAAGGGTCATCCTTCACAGCCAGGCACCCAGGGCTGAAAGTGGGACTCCACCTCTGCAGCAGCACATCTGCCCCACACAAGAGCCTATCTGTTACTTGTTAACTGGTCAGATAACTCACACAGGACAAGCTGTCTTGTATTGAGTTATTTTGGTGCTGTGGGATTAAGACTGGTCTGGCATCTGGAATATAAAGCTGAATTTCTGACTGACAGACACCTCACTTTATAAAAGCTACACCAAACTTTGACAAAGCAGAAATTTTCTATGCTTGGAAATGTGTAGTTTTTCCTATGAGCAGGGCTGCCTGCTTTGCAGTTACTCCCTCGAAGCTTAAGTGAAAGGAATCTGTGTACATTATCATCTTTTCAGTGGTCAGTTACATTTGACTCCTAACCAGTACTGTTTCTGTTGCTAGCTTTAATATAAGTACCTTGATATCCTGCACTGTTTTGTGTTATGCTGTAGTCTACTTGTAGAATTGCTCCCAGACAGAAGTTGTCAGGACATATGGATCCCACTGGCCTTGACTTCCCCTGGGCTGTCTCTCATCTGTACCTGAAACACTGGAGCTTTGAGTTTTCCTTCCTATGGAGAAGAAAATTCCTTTTTTTTTTTCCCCAGGAGCCCATGTGCAAAATTTGGATTGCACCTCTAAAATTCAGTATATGCAAGGATTACTCCCACATTAAAGCTGCCAGCACAGACAAGTCTGGCTGGCATTGGCCTCCCCTTGGCCACTTTTCAAGTGCACCTGAAACACTGGGGCTGTGTGCTTTCCTTGCCATGGAAATGCACTGTCATTCTCATCTGGGAGTCCATGGCAGAAATTCTGAATGCCCCTGTACATCCAAGGATCTCTCCTAGCCGGAAGCTGCTGGGTCAGATGTGTGCCTGGACTTTTCCTCCCCTAGGTCACCTCTGACCTGCACCTAAAGAACTGGGCCTATGTGCTTTCCTTCCTGTGGAAATTAACTGTAATTCCCATCCAGGAGCCCATGCTGGAAATTTGATTTGCACCTCCAGAAGTGCAATGTGCTGGTGTGCTTCTGTGCAGATACACTGTTCTGCACCACAGTGAATTTACATGTCAGACTGCAAGTGTGTGATGCTACATAAGGCTGAGAATTAACCTGCAGAGCACCATGGTTGTCTGCAAACTTAAAAGCTCCAAGAAGAGAGTGACTGCACAATTGACTTCCAAATTCTGGTTATCTGCTGTAAGGGAGAAGGTCAGTGACCCCTATCTGTGCTGGCACAGGTTCCTATTCGAGATTTATGTTGAAACAATTCCTTTTAGCTTTAGACTCCAAGATTCAGCAAATACTGTGGTAGAAAGCTGAGAAGAAAACTACAATATTGCACCAATGTGTTTGGTGTGGCTCACATGAGGCAGGGGGAAGGTGCAGACCAGCACTGGTTGAGCAAGCTGTTACTGTCTCAACATTTAACTTGCATCCTGTGAAAAGCAACCACACTCTGGAGTCATGAATTTTCCTGCTTAGCTGCATGTACCATCACATTCTTTCAATCTCCAAAACCCAGCTTCAAAACTTAACATGTCCAGCAATGATTCTCCTACTGTAGGTCCTAAAACAAAAAAGCCCTGGCCTTCCCTTTCCCCTTGCAGAGTCCAGTTACAAAACTAAAAACGTTCAGCACTTGCTCCCCTGGAAAAGGTTCTAGGGGAAAAAGAATCCGTGCTCTTTGCTTTTCTTTTGCAGCCTATAAACTGCCCAGCCAACGGTGAGACGATTCGTCTTCCTTCCCAGCTACATGCAGGATGATATTCTTTCAGTCTCGAAGATTCAGGATCCCCAACGAAACCCCTACACCAACCGTTCCCACACTAACAGCGCCAGGAGAGAAAGGGCGTGACTTTTCCCTGGGCACTGTCAGCGCTCACAAAGCACACCGCACGATGGCGGTGTGGACTTGCAAAAGAAGGAAATTCATCTTTTCTAGCTGTAAACCACCCAAAATGCAGATCCAAGTTCAAAACGTCACTGCTCTCAAATAATCTGTGTCGGGACAGAAAGATTTCACCGACCTTCCCCTTCCAAGAGCAAACTCCTGTTTGCACCACACTCAAAACGGACTCCTCTGTGCTAATAAATTTTTTTCTGCCTCATGGAGTCCAGCTACAAACTTGAAAACCACGGGCAAAAGTGTAGCTCACAGAAGTGCCAGCTGAGAAAGCTGTTGCTGGCCAAAACGGCCAGTGCACGCACACACCCTGCTGTCAGCACCTTCCTCCTCAACTCTGTGTGCCATCGGCATCCTTCAGGCTCCCAGGCACATGCAGATGCACTTGGCTGAGAAAATAAAACGGATTTGGATCTGCTAAAACACCTGGGTATGAATATTAAATATACACATGTATGAAATCGTGGTACATGTGTGTAAGCTGGTGTGTGAAGAGGCAAAGGAGCCGCTTGGTCATTGCAGCAATGATTGATAACCTCAGATTTTGTGGTTTCTCTGAGTTTTCTTTCACTTTGAGGGCTGTGGACTGCTGCTTCTCTCAGGATGCTAGGACCAGTTTTGTGTCCTAGTTTTGCTGAAGGTTTAGCTGTCTCTGTTGGACATTTATTATGTATTTTTTTAAAACATTTGGGCTTTGATGTAATGATGTGTGATATATTTGTCACTGAGAAGGTGGGGCTGGGGGAAGAAACGCTCAAGTCAGCAAAAGAAGAAATGGAGATGAACTGAGTAGAAACCCCTTGAATTTGGAAATCAGAAGAAATAAAGGTCAAGAACAGCCCTCCAAAGAGCTTCAAGCAGGTATGTGGGGAGGGTGAGCAGAACCAGAACTGCTGATTAAAGACCTTTCAGTTTTTTATTCCCATAATTTATCCATAGTAATCCAATATTTACAGCTCCCCTCCTGTTTTCAAACCTAAAACACTCCACTTTGCACCATATCAATTTGTAATTGCTGTTCCCTGTTCAGCAGTTAGTGAATGGAAAACTGGCATGTTGTGACTGTGGGGATATTCTGTTGTTGTGCCTCAGGATTGCAAAAATCCCGCTGCAAAGATCAGGAAAACATTGAGGTTCTTGCTGCCTCTCACTGTGCCTTGACTGGCTGATGGATTTTTACTGGTTTTGAGTTTCCCTTTTCCTGTTGTACTGTCCCTCCCCATCTCAGAGAGTGCTGGAACAGGGAATGCTGGAGGTTTTAATAAGGCTGATTCCACCAGTGTTAATCTCCTTGTCTGGGATAAACGCAGAGTGGTAGTTACTAAGTCAGCAGCCTTGGGATGCTTTCCAAGGCAGAGCTGCAACGTTTTACCTTTGGGTATTTGCCCTGAAGCTACCCTGAGAGTGGGTTTAAGAACAAAAAAAAAGGCAAGGGTACAAAGGCTGCCTGACAGCAATGAGAATTTCACCCCAGGGAGGGTCACTGCCATCCAGGACTGTCTGAAACCCAAAGAATTATTGCATGTGCTGCAGCTGAATGGAGGGCAGGGGCTGTTTGGGATGAAAACAGGGCAGAAAAGGCTCAGCTGAAGCTTAAATTGTCCCACTCTGTTTCCTGTGGGATGCTCTTGTCACAAGGAAGGCTGGCCTAAGGGGCAGGAGAGATGCTGAAGCAGGTTAAAACTAAAAAAAACCCCAAGTCCTAAGAAACAAGGATTCAAATGAAAATTAGAAGCTTGCAAGTTTTTTAAAATAAATACAATATTTGCTCAAAAATATCGACTGAAAATTAAGAATAACAACATAACATTTAGGTGGTTATCTGGTGTTAGGATACTGGGGGATGGGGGAGGAAGAGGATGTGAGCACAGACAATAAAAGGTGATAAGAAAACGTGGATGTTACCAGCAAAACCAGAGGTAACAGCAGCCCCAGCAATGCCTGGGGGCAAACGGGATGTCTGGCTCTTGGGACCAGGTGTTCAGGGATCCACATGACCAGTCTGACAAGTGACTTGAAGATCTGAATTTGAAGGAAAAGAGAAGGAATTGGTAATTGTGAGGTTTTGGCTGCCAGGTCTGTTTTTTCCGTAACAGACTGGTGCTTCACTTCACTCCTTGAATTCTGCACTCATTAAGCTGCTGCCTAACCTTCGGCAGTGGAGAAAGAGGAGAAGACAGAGCTTAAACTTGTCATCACCCCAGTTTTTGGTCAGTGGGGTTCCCAAAGGCTGGGTGTGCTTCCCAGCTTCCCTATTCCTCTGATACATGGAAAACAAGGAGGGGGAATCCTACCAAAAGCTTGTTAAAAACCTTATTTACATGACAAGCTCTGTATTTATGTGAAAAAACTGTAATATTTTAAGGCCAACGGGAATTCTGTCCCAAAGCTACAGGAAAACGGCCTTTTCAAAAAAATAAAAAAAGGAGCACTTCAGGTGTACTAAGGAAGAATAGCACTTCAGGCTGTCACAGGCTGTGAGATATGGTGCAATGTGGAAAATTCTCCTGAATTTTACTGAGGAGCTCATCTTCAAAGCAAGTTCCACCTAATTTGAGGTGGTTCAGGCGAGGCAGCACTTGCAACAAAGCGATAACAGTACCAAGGGAGACCAAATCATAGAGGTCAAGGCACAGGGTCTCCAGGCGCTCCAGCACCACAATAGCAACCAGCCCCCTGTTTGTCAGGAAGTAGGCATTGCTGATTTCCAGGTAGCGGAGCTGCTTCATGTGGCGCCCGATGAACACCAAGGCAGCATCACCAATGATGCAGTGCCGCAGAGTCAGGCGCTCAAGCTCTTCCAGGTGTGGAGCTGCTGCTTGGATCCCCGTATCAGTGACACGGTAGGTGCCACAAAGGCTCAGTGCCTTCAAGTGGCTCTGTGAGGAAATGTCAAGAAGATGATTGTCAGAAAAGGTGGGAATGCTGTGGATAGCCAGGTGTTGTACCTGCGGTGGTGGCACCGAAGGGGAAACGCAGAACCAGGCATCGGGGATGTCGCAAAGGCTCAGCTCCAGCGTGGTGACAGAGGCGGGCATGCTCTCGTACGGGACATGGCGGAGGTCGGTCTCGGTCAGGCACAGCCGGTGCAGCTGGGGGCAGCGCTCCCGAAGGGCGGCCAGCAGCGCCGGCGAGAGGAGCCGCTGCTTGCCGCGGGAGCGCGGCGCGCCCCGCAGCCGCAGCGTGCAGAGGCTGTCCGGGAGGCGGTGCCGCACCAGGTGCCACAGCGTGCGGCGGCTGATCTGGGGGCGAAAGGGCGCCGTGCCAGGGCTGCGGCGGGCCGGGGCCCCTGTGGCAGGGGGCGGTTCCCGCCGTTCCCTCAGCCGTCCCTGCAGCGGGGACCCGCACTCACTCCGTGCACGGCGGGGTGACCCCGCCTCCCCCCATCCCTCCTGCCCGGGGAGCTCTCCCCGCGGCCCGGCCCGGTGCGGACGGGCGGCCCGTACCCGGTGAGGGCTCAGATCCACATGTGTCCACACCGCTCGGTCCTGCGCCAGCTGCTGCCACCGCCGGCAGACCCTGCGGGGAGGCGATCGGCGGTCAGCGCCGGGGCGGGGAACCGCCAGGCGGCCGGTCCCGCCCGGGCAGACCCTACCTGGCCGCTCGCAGCCGGTCCCGCAGCGGCAGCAGCGCCAAGACCCGCACCAGCACCGAGTCGGGCAGCGGCGGCCGCGCCGCCATCGCGGCCGTTACTACAACGAACCCGAGCGCGCCCGGCGCCGCCTCCGCTCCGCCCGCGGCCGCGGAGCCGCCGCTAGGCCCGGAGCTCCCTGCTCAGCCCCCTTCCTCACCGACAGCCCCCACGGTGCCTCATCCTGTCTCGCCCGTCCCACGGTGCCTCAGGTCCCCGCGTCCCCTCTTCGGTGCCTCCTGTCCCGTCACACCCTCCCCACCCCACTCCCGCTGCCTCTTCTTTCCTGGCACTGCCCTCCTTGGTGTTTCTTGGAGGACTGATCACTGCTGGCCTGCTCACTCTCCCTGACGTGTTGTTTCTAACACCCTTCTAATGTTCACGTGGCACCAGCTCCCATAATTTCCTGTTTGAACGCCCAGCAGGCCATTACAGGACGGGAACAGTTGTCATGATTCAGAGAAGAGCCTGGAATATCTGTAGTGTGTAGTTGCAACCCTGAAATAAGAGAATACAAAGTAATAAATTCAAGCCTGACTTCAGGAGGACACTTGAGCAGGTAAAATATACTGTCCCTGCCTCTGCAAAGCTCTGTTGTCCTCTGGAACTCAACACATTTCACCAGACAGCACTTTGGAGTTGTCTGCTTGTTTTCTTTCCTCTCCCTCTCACCCCTGTGGAGACACGCTGATGTATTTTCTCTTTATTCTGACACTCCATGGCCTTCACAAGTGTACTTCACACTGCTGCCAGCCTCCTTGCCCCAGTGTCCCCAGACACACACTTGTCTCTCTTTTGTAGCCTACGGTGAGTGGATTTTTGCCCACAACTAATGGTCTCTGAGCAGAGATCTCCTTGTCCTGATGTCCAGAAGTCATTTTGCTCCATTTGATGGCAGGTTTCTGTGATCTTTTTTCACATCTGTTGGGTAGGTGGAACAGGAAGGGGAAAGCCTGAAGAGACTTCTCTGAAAGTCTGACCAGCAATTGAGCTGCTTCTAGACAGGTGCAAACAGAATCTTCCCTGGTGGGAGGAGTCTCTGGCCATGCAGTTGTGGCAGTAGCAGCAATCACCAGACTTGTCCCTGTACTTTCATGGGTTTGGTAACACCCTGGTCTCCCTGAGGAGGTGAATCTTCACAGGCATCAGGCCAGAGTACGTGTATGATTTATGTTAGCCAGGTACAGAATGCTGAGCTCTGGCAAGTAAGCCAAAACTGCTGCTGAAGCCACCAAGGTACAGCTGAAGGCTGTTTTCACCAGGAAGCCTCGGAGTCTGAAGTTCAGTTTTGACAGAAAGCAAACTGAACTCCTTCCCCCTGGAACTTGTGGCTACCTGTGCTGTGGACCTACTTCTGCAGTTCAGCAGTGTGTTGGTTTTGCACAGCCTGGTTTTTGGTACCCAGGGTGGCCATGGAGATGGCTTCTGTGGGAAGCTGCTGGAAACTTCCACCATATCTGGCAGGGCCAGTCCCTGCTGGCTCTGAGGATGGACATGCTGCTGGCCAAGGCTGGGCCAGTGACTGAGGTTGGCGACATCTCTGTGGTAACAGATTGAAGAAGAAAATTAAAATAATGGGGGACACAGCTTTTTCTAGCCAGAGAAGAGGAGAAGCTGAGAACATGTGAGGGGAACAATGTGGAGACACCAAGGTCAGTGGGGAAGGAGGGGCAGGAGGTGCTGCAGGGGCCAGAGCCAAGATTCCTCTGCAGACATGGTGAGACCAGGGTGAGACCATGGTGAGACAGCTGTGACCCTGCAGCCCCTAGGGATCCATAGGGGAAGCAGAGATCCACCCCCAGCCCTGGGGATCCATGGGGGATGCAGAGAATCCACCCCCAGCCCATGGGGATCCACGGGGGATGCAGAGATCCACCCCCAGCCCATGGGGATCCACGGGGGATGCAGAGAATCCACCTCCAGCCCATGGAGAATCCATTGGGGGATTCAGAGATCCACGGGGGATGCAGAGATCCATCCCCAGCCCCTGGGGAAGGTGCCCATGCTGGAGCAGGTGGATGCTGGAGGAGGCTGTGATCCTGTGGGAGACCCAGGGGACAGAGAGGACTTTTGCTTCCAGGCTGGAGCAGCCTGTCCTTGGAGGGCTGCACCCCGTGGAAGAGGGACCCATGCCACAGCAGTTTTGGGAGGACTGCTGCTCGTGGGATTGGAGCCACGCTGGAGAAGTTCACAGAGAGCTGTCTCCTGTGGGAGGAACCCCACGGTCTCACAGGGAAAGGGTTCCTCTCTCTGAGCAGTGGGAGAAGATCCCATGCTCAGGCAGGTAAACCAGAGGTCCAAGAGGGAGAAGGGGCCATCTGCTGCTAAGAGCATCTCCAGGAAGTGGTAGGTCAAGTTTCACATCTGCAGTTTCCCAGACCCAGAGGAGTGCCCTAAGAGCTGAAAAATACTTTCTCAGTTCACTTTATCAACACCTTCATTCATTGTGAGTCAGTGTAAGAGCCTCGGGGTGCTTATGGCAGGGGCAGTGGTGCCTGGGCTCATTCCTGACCACATGCACATGTGGTCCAGACTCAGCAGTCAGGATACAGAGAAGCTTGGGCATGCACTTCCTTTTGCTTCTGATTTATTCATATCAAATATGGCTGTTTAATCAAATTATGGTTTTCAGCATCTTGAGAGTTGAAAAATCCTGTTTTAGGCTTAAAATATTGTCTTGGTTTGACAAGACAGGAGTCTGTGAAGGAGGGCAAAAGCCTCCTGTGCAATGGAGAAGGTAAACCCCCTCCCTCCTAATTACCAGGATTTTTAAATTAAAAGGCTCTCAGGCAAAGATATGGGAATGGGAGTAACAATTCTTTACTAGGAGAAAACTAGATAACAATTTAAAAAGGCAAATGCAATTGGTACAAACAAAACTAGTGATAAAGTCCACAACCTGAGGATTCGGGGTGTTGGTAGCAGTCCGTTTGAAATGATAGCTGCTCCTCTTGCAGTGGTTGATGAATTGCAGCTGAAGTGGTGATCTTTAGAAGGGTATAGTTTTCCTCTGAAGATCTGGTGGCAGTGGGGCTGGTCTTCCTCTGTGCTGGGGCCGCCTCCGAGCTCCGCCGCCGCCGCCTCAGCGCGCTCCGGCCGCTTCTCTCGGGAGTCCTGCCGAAGGAGCTGCTTCTCTGGGAAATCCCACAAAGAGAGAGCTGCTCTGTCCCCCAAAAGGTACCCCTTTATACAATAAAAAGTGCTTGGCTTCCCCCTCTGGGTGGAGCATCTCACAGTGGGATGGTGTAACGTTACCAGGCTTGCATTGAGTCAGTCAATGGCCCATTAACAAACGATTACCTCTTCCAAGCAAACCATTGTTCTTGGAAGAGATAACAAACCTGCCCAACCTCCAACAGATGGCAAATAGAATACAAGCTTATCTTACAAACCAGGACAAATATGAGTTGAAAATGGCTGTGAATGAAGCAATAAACATATATATAATCAGGATGAGCATGAGAAAAAGAAGAAATCCTTTCTAAGTCTAGTAAGATGGGAGAGATTGTCAATGTTGGGAGATTCTAAAGATGCTTTAAAATCTATGAAGGGAAAATTGAAAACTCCCTTCCATGTGGCAGAATATCTGTAACTAGTACTGTATTCCAAATAAAAGTCAGAGGATTAAAATTGATAAAAAAATATTAATGTATATCTGTTCTATCACCAACTTGAATAAAATTTCAGGTTATATAGGTGTATTCGTTTTGGCCAGGGTAGAGTTAATTTTCTTCCAGGCAGTGGCTGGCATGAATGTGTTTTGGATTTGTGCTGAATACAGGGTTGCTAATCTAGAAAGTTTTTTGTTATTGCTAACAGAACTTTCACAGAGCCAAAGCCTTCCCTGCCCCTTTTATGGGTGCACTGGGAAGAAGGCTGGGAGTGCATGGAAAGCTGGGAGGGGACACACCCAGGACAGGTGACCCCAGCTGGATATTCCAGACTTTATGGCATCATGCTCAGCATGTAAATCTGGGTGGAAGAAGGAGGAAGATGGGGATGTGTGGAGTGATGCTGTTTGTCTTCCCAAATCACCGTACCATGTTATCTTGGTTTAAAGGACAGGTGTCTGCCAAGGAAGGTGGGAACCCTCCAAGTTATTATAACTTTGAAATTACAGGGCTTTTGGGCAAAGAAATTGGAAAAGGAATAACAGTTCTTTACAAATATATATAAAACAAGGCAAACAAACACCAACAGCAGCATCATCAAACAGAAAACAAACCCCAAACAGAACACAAACCCCAAACAGAGCAGAGACGCCAAACAGATCACAAACCCCAAACTGAGCACAAACCCCAAACGAAACACAAACCCCAAACATAACACAAACCCCAAACCCAGCACCAACCCCAAACCCAGCACAAACCCCAAACAGAGCACAAACCCCAAACGAAACACAAACCTCAAACCCAGCACCAACCCCAAACCCAGCACCAACCCCAAACCCAGCACAAACCCCAAACAGAACACAAACCCCAAACCCAGGACAAACCCCAAACCCAGGACAAACCCCAAACCCAGCACCAACCCCAAACGGAACACAAACCCCAAACCCAACACAAACCCCAAACCCAGCACCAACCCCAAACAGAACACAAACCCCAAACAGAACACAAACTCCAAACCCAGGACAAACCCCAAACCCAGCACCAACCCCAAATGGAACACAAACCCCAAACAGAACACAAACCGCAAACAGAACATAAACCCCAAACAGAACACAAACCCCAAACCCAACACAAACCCCAAACCCAACACAAACCCCAAACCCAGCACCAGCCCCAAACAGAACACAAACCCCAAAAAGAACACAAACCCCAAACCCAACACAAACCCCAAACCCAGCACCAGCCCCAAACAGAACACAAACTCCAAACCCAACACAAACCCCAAACCCAGCACCAACCCCAAACCAGCACCAACCCCAAAAAGAACACAAACCCCAAACAGAACACAAACCCCAAACCCAGCACCAACCCCAAACAGAACACAGACCTCAAACAGAACACAAACCCCAAACCCAGCACCAACCCCAAACGGAACACAAACCTCAAACAGAACACAAACCCCAAACCCATCACCAACCCCAAACGAAACACCAACCCCAAACAGAACACAAACCCCAAACAGAACACAAACCCCAAACCCAGCACAAACCCCAAACCCAGCACCAACCCCAAACAGAACACAAACCCCAAACAGAACACAAACCCCAAACCCAACACAAACCCCAAACCCAGCACCAACCCCAAACGGAACACAAACCCCAAACAGAACACAAACCCCAAACCCAGCACCAACCCCAAACAGAACACAAACCCCAAACAGAACACAAACCCCAAACAGAACATTAACCCCAAACAGAACACAAACCCCAAACCCAGCATCAGCCCCAAACAGAACACAAACCCCAAACAGAACACAAACCCCAAACAGAACACAAACCCCAAACCCATCACCAACCCCAAACGAAACACCAACCCCAAACCCAGCACCAACCCCACCGCCGCTCCCGGCTGCGGCGCTTTCCCCTTGGTGCAGTGCCGGCCGCTGCCGCCAGGGGCGCTGCTGGCTATGGGCGGGCAGGGCTGCGGTGATTCCCCCGCGCCGGCAGGGGGCGCTGTGGCGCGGGCTCGGCCGCCTCCCTCACACGGGGATGGCGGCGCTGGTGAGGGGCAGGGAGAGAAAAGGGGCTTGGCTTGGCTTGGCTTGGCTTGGCTTGGCTTGGCTTGGCTTGGCTGCACAAACCCACGGGGTACAGCCGGCAGAATGGGCTGCAGCAGCAGCCCCGCAGCGCTGGCGGGAATGGCGGAGGCGGGCACAGCCGGCGGGGCAAACAACGGGCAGCAAAGCCGGTGGCAGGAGATGAGGGGGCTGCGGGACCTGAGGTGTGGGCTTAAAGTGCAGAAAACAGCTGGGCTGGGCAGCGGAAAATATTGCAAGTGATTTTATTCTTGTCCAGATTTAAGGCAAGCATAGAGCGTGTTGTGACCCAGTTTTTCACTCTCCGTTTTAACAGATTTATTGACATAAGCAATTTTTACAGAATCCTTCAAAAGAGAAATAGATTACTAAAACAAGCTTTAAGGTTCTTGGAAGAGTGGCTGCATATGATGGCCAAAAGTTAGGCTGGAAATAAATCCAGCATGTAGAGGTCTATGTAGAGCAGGTGTTTGTTTATTTATTTATTTTTCATTAGTACTATACTTACCTATTTCTAAAGCTATCCACGTGTCTAGGGTTTGTTTTTTTGGGTTTTTTTTGTCTATTCAGCGTTAATGAACTCATCAACCATATATTAGCCATTACATTGTATAAAACGTTTTTTATATCAGGATATGAGGTATAAAAGTTATGATTCAGATTATATATGTATAAAAAGCTATAATTCAGCTTATATAGGTATCAGGGTATTTAAATATATAAAAAATCATTATTTAGGTTATATTAATGCCGGGTTAGATAGATATATCAGGTTATATTGATATCTTAAAACTTACGTCCCATAAGCACTTTGTAACTTTGGTCTAAGTTATATAGCATACATAACTAATAATAGTTATATAGTCTATATTTCCTTAAAACTCAGGATCAGGATTTACAGCTCTGGCAGATTTTCTGCCCTTTGAAGTTTTTATATTCACATTTTCAATAGCAGGATGATTCCTGTTTCTTATTAATCCTGCAGTCTAAGTCCTGCTCCAGGGAAATATAGGAAGGTGGCAGCATTAAGCACCCAACAGCCCCATTTCTACAGCTTTATCGCTGGGCACTGCAGCAGAAATGTAGCAGCAATGCCCTTCTCCTGTCTGATCTTCATGTGACTTTTGAGCTCCTGCTTCACATACAGCCTTTGTCAGAAAACGGAGCCCACCCAGCAGGGCTGGGTCTGCAGCCAGTGCCCTGGTATGGGGTGTGTGGGGTCATTCCTTCTCTTCCTGAGGTGTTCACTGACTGATTCCTCCTGGCCTCCTTTACTGCTCCATGGGTCTCCAGAAGTGAGAAGACATCTGCTCCCTGAGCACCCTGAGCAACAGAAAAAGAAAGCTCTTCCCAGTCCCTCTGACTTTATTCTCACAACTAAGAGAGAGCACATCATGCTCTGTGATTCCAGCAGCAGTGCTTCTGCAAAGACACAGTCCTTGGGGAGGCTCCCAGATCTCATCAGTCTCCCAGTGGCTGCCCCACAGCATCAGTTAGACACAAAACACTAAGTTTTGCAAGTTCTAGAAACAGGAGGTTCTCAAACCCACATTCCCTGAATTTCCATTGCTTTTGAGATATCAAAGATATGAAATATAAAAATAAAGTTTAGAAACCAAACCAAGAAGATTAGTTGCAGTACTCTATAGAACGTCTGACAGCAGGATATGCTGATGCAGCCTCAGTGACTTCGACAAACTGGAGAAATGGGCTGATGGAACCTCCTGAAGTTCAGCCAAGGGCCGATCAGTCCATCCCCTGGTGAGGTGCAGCCCCAGGACACGCCATGGGAAGCAGCTCTGCAGAGCAGGTCCTCTGCAGGTCCTGGTGGTGGGACTGGCACAGCCCCACCCCAGCAGGGACCGCCTGGAAGGGACCTGGGTGAACACTGAGGTGTGCAGGCCACTGCCAGGTGGGCTTTGTGCCACAGGATCCATCTCTGTGGATGGGGGAGCTGCTGGGCGTGTCCCGCAGAACCCTGTGATGTCACCACTCGGTCACTGTGACACCACTTGGGTAACTATAACCACCAGCGTTGGGCAGAGCCAGAGCACTCAGGCTGTGACTCACTGGCAGCCGAGGAGCTTCCCAGTGCTGCAGTGACCAGGGAGCCTCGGAGCCCTGCGAGTCCTTGAGGAAGCTCAGAGTGCCACAAGTGGCAGCCAAGGCTTCGAGTCCTGCCAGCAGCCGAGAGGAGCCAGCTCCGGGAGCACCGATGGCGGAGGTCGGGCCAGAGGCACCAGCGCCAGGAGCCGTCCGGGTCTGCCGCATCTGCGTGGATTTCCTGCGGAGCCCCGCTGCTGCCGTGGAGCCCTGCGGGCACGTGTTCTGCCACGCCTGCATCCAGCACCAGGCCGGCCACGACCCCGCTGCCGCCTGCCCCATCTGCCAGGGGCCCATTGGGGCCATCCGCCTGCTGCAGGGGCTGCAGAACCGTGCCGGGCGGGCCCCACGTCGGCCCCGCCGCCTCCATCCCTTCGTGGTGCGGTGGCGGCAGCGGCAGCAGCGGGAGGCGCAGGAGGATGCGGCTCCTGGAGGCGGCCGGCGCCGGAGACTCGCCGATGGGGACCGGGCACCGAGCCCTGTGCCCCGCCAGCGGCCCCGGAGAGAGCTGGAGGATCTGCGGAGAAACGGGCTGGGACAGCGGCCGCCTTGGGGAGATGCAGCGATGCCCGCAGGGGACAACCAGCACCGCCCGCCCGTCATCTGAGTGATGTGGATCCTCCAGGGCCCCTCGGAACTGAAATCCAGGCTGCTGAGAAGGGCCTCGTCTGCTTTCTTCGGCCAATTTGTACATATCTTCAAGACTTGGGGAGTGGGAGCTGTGGGAGGGGAAGCACATAGTTGTAGAAACTTAGGTAGAAGATAGGACATTTATGTTAGGATAGTAGCTGTAGAATAAATGTTTTTGTTCACTTGAAGTATTAGAAAGCAGACATTCTTTATCAGCGTCGGACACAGGGAAGAGTGTCTCCTTGAATCTGATGTGTGTGGTGAAAGTTCACAACAGGATATTTGTTCCATCCTGAACATACATATTCATTACAATGCGGCTCCTGTCTAATACCCAAATACCACTTACCTCCAAATAATTTGCATGCATTTGCCTTCTACTTGAAGATGTGTCTTAGGCCCGGATTTCATCTAAAGGGGTGTCTGGTGGGCATAATCACTGAATGCTTCAATATTTGGCAGCTGCAGCTGCCAAATCTGCAGAGTGTCGGAGTCTTTGCTGTGTGCTCCTGCCCTCCCCCAGTGCAGCTCCGGCTGCCTGGCTCTGCTCCTGCACTGCCGCTGTCCGATGGACTTCAGCTGCCAAAGACCCACGGCGCTCTGTGAGGCAGCGCCGGGCCCACGGTGCTGGTAACACCTTCCCTGTGCTCCACCGGATCATTCTTGGCTAGCCCCACTGGCCTGTCTTCTTCCTTTTCTCTTTTAAGAAAAAGTAAATGTAGCAATATCACTTTGGGTTTCAACATTTAACCTAGTTTGTGTTTTAATCTCACTTCCGGGTATGTGAAAAATACATATTATATGATTGGCTTTTTGCAAATGTTACTTTTAATATTAGATGTGTATTGTTAGAAAATTATGCTGTATTAATTCTCTTTAGTAGTGTGTTACATATAGTTTTAGGTTCTCACATAATATTAAAATAGAAACTCTGGTATGTGAAGGGTTTTTCTAAGGAATGAGATCCTTACTTTGAGGAATACCTAAATCATCCAAAGAAAAAGAATTTATCGTTGTCTTATCTGACACAGCTAATTTCTTCAGGCCTTGCTCAGACTCAAAGCGCCATGGGTATTAAAGGAAACAGTTGACATACAAGAGCTTTTGTTTTTAATAAAACGTATGCATAAGCATGAAAGATATATGAGTATGCAACCGGCTATTGCTTTTAAAGTTATTCCTTTGTTCACAAGGTATACTGTCCTAGACTTAGTGTCCAAGAGCATCCAGACGTCCCTAATTCTTTGCTTTTTATTGTCTTTTAGTTGTCCTAACTCTAAATTTTATTACTCTAATTGTATTACTATTTTAATACTAACTTTATTATTATTAAAATGTTAAGAATTTTAAAAAACCAGTGATTGGCATTTTTTACAGGGCACATAATTATTCCAAGAGGTGGTGTCAAAATGTAGTTGCTACAGTGGCATTTTCAGCAGGAAGATAAAAGGTATATTGCAGGAAAAGTGGTGGAAGAGGCAAGAGTCTCAACAGATCCTCTGCTGTATTCCAGAGCTGCTGTATTTGAAGGGGAAAATGCTCACAGGGTCTGATAAATGATCACCCAGACATTCCTCATCAGTTTGAAGAAAGCAGGAGCCTTGGGGGAAGCAGAACTCTGCAAATAAGCTCTGCCGTGTGAGGAGGTGATTTTAACTGTTGTTCCTGGTTTCTAAGTAGAGGATGTTGATCAGCAGCATGAAGCTGAGCTCGAGGCTGATCATCAGCAGTGCAGCCCAGGTGTCAGTCCTGGGACCAGGCCTCTTCCTTCTTGATAGTGGCCTGATTAATGGGGCCCAGGGCACCCTCAGCAGTTTGGCTGAATTTCCTGCAGTGGGAGGAACTGCTGAGACACCAGAAAAGGACCACAACAAGCTGGAGAAATGGGCTGATGGAACCTCCTGAAGTTCAACCAAGGGCCGAGCAGTCCTCCCCCTGGGCAGGTGTCATGGTTTGACACCTGCACAATGCCAATGTCCCCATGAAAATGCAATCTCTCAATTGAATGCTGTGAAATGCAATTGAGAACAGAGCAAAGCAGGCCCAAGCTTAATTACAGAAAGACAACTTTATTAGGCTACTACTATAGAAGGAAAAAAAGAAAGGAAAAAACCCACACAAAATGAAAACCTTGAAAAGCATTCCTCCTTCCACTACCCAACTCCAACAAACCACACTGAGACACAATCTGGACCCCAATCAGGATTCCACCCTCCAGACAATCGATACTCAGTCCATCAAGGGAACAGAGTCTCTCCTGTGCCACAGACCCCCCAAGAAACACAGCTGCCACATCCTGTGCTTCCATGTCACACATGGCACCGCCCGGAGAAAAAGTTTGCCATGGTGACCCTTCTCCTTTCCATGCACAGTGCTCTCACCACTAATGCATGGATGGACAGACTGCTTTTAGGACTTTTCCTTTCAAGGATGCCCTGCCAAGAGGGGGAAAAAACAACAGTTCAGTTTTTCATTTTTGGGGCCTCAGTTCCCCCCCCCCCCCATTTATCCCTGAGGCCGAGGGCCCAAGAACAGAGATCTTCTTCTCTTCTCTTCTCCTTCTCTGAGGACAGGGGGCACCACCACAAACCCCCTAACTTTCCTCTGTTCGCTCCTCTTCTATCTTTTCCCACCTGAAGCAGGTCTCTTTGGCTCACTGGCATCCTCCTAAAATACAGTCACTCTTGGAGGAACAAAATTGGTTCAGTTTGTGGTGAACAAGGAAAAGTCCAGCCAAAACACCACTCCTCATCTCCTCCCATCTAGAATTTCTCTTTCTACCATCCCAGGGTCCAAGCTGTCTCTCTTGCTCTCTTTCAAACCAAGGAGGGGAAAAATTTCACAAAGCTTTCATTTCTCAGGAAGGGTTAAAAGTCACGACTCCCAAGGATGGCTTGATGCCCAGGCTCTGGCTCCCACAGGCAGCTGGGCACCTTGCGGCCCCCCCGCTCCTCTCCTTCCCGCCAGTGAACTGCTGATAAAAACTGCTGCTGCTGTCTCTTTCTCTCTCTTGAGAAAGAGAGAGAGAGTCTGGGGGGGAACGGAGACATCCCAAATTTCTCCACCCTTCCATCTGCAGGGGCCCAGCCCGGCTCCAGTCCCTCCACCCTTGGGCCCACCTCAGTCAGGCCATGGGCCTTCCCCTCCCCACCCAGCCACGGCCGGGCAGGGGAGAGCACAGCACTGCAACCTGACCGGAACCAAAGAGAGCGAGTTCTCCTGGGAATTCTGCTTTTAACCTCCCTGTGTTCTCAGAGGCGTGTCCACCTTCAATCGGTCAATATCCAAATTGGCCTCTTCCTTCCGAGAAAATACTTTTTCCATGTCAAACAGGAGGTGCAGCCCCAGGACACGCCATGGGAAGCAGCTCTGCAGAGCAGGTCCTCTGCAGGTCCTGGTGGTGGGACTGGCACAGCCCCACCCCAGCAGGGACCGCCTGGAAGGGACCTGGGTGAACACTGAGGTGTGCAGGCCACTGCCAGGTGGGCTTTGTGCCACAGGATCCATCTCTGTGGATGGGGGAGCTGCTGGGCGTGTCCTGCAGAACCCTGTGATGTCACCACTCGGTCACTGTGACACCACTTGGGTAACTATAACCACCAGCGTTGGGCAGAGCCAGAGCACTCAGGCTGTGACTCACTGGCAGCCGAGGAGCTTCCCAGTGCTGCCAGTGTCCGAGGAGCCTCTGGGCTTTCACAGTCTGAGGATCTTCCCTGTTTTGCCAGTGACCGAAGAGCTTCCGAGTGCTGCCACTGACTGAGGAGCCTCCAAGTCCTGCCAGTGACTTTGGAGGAATCTCAGAGTGCCACAAGTGGCAGCCAAGCCTTCAGTTCCTGCCAGCAGCCGAGAGGAGCCAGCTCCGGGAGCACCGATGGCGGAGGTCGGGCCAGAGGCACCAGCGCCAGGAGCCGTCCGGGTCTGCCGCATCTGCGTGGATTTCCTGCGGAGCCCCGCTGCTGCCGTGGAGCCCTGCGGGCACGTGTTCTGCCACGCCTGCATCCAGCACCAGGCCGGCCACGACCCCGCTGCCGCCTGCCCCATCTGCCAGGGGCCCATTGGGGCCATCCGCCTGCTGCAGGGGCTGCAGAACCGTGCCGGGCGGGCCCCACGTCGGCCCCGCCGCCTCCATCCCTTCGTGGTGCGGTGGCGGCAGCGGCAGCAGCGGGAGGCGCAGGAGGATGCGGCTCCTGGAGGCGGCCGGCGCCGGAGACTCGCCGATGGGGACCGGGCACCGAGCCCTGTGCCCCGCCAGCGGCCCCGGAGAGAGCTGGAGGATCTGCGCAGAAATGGGCTGGGACAGCGGCCGCCTTGGGGAGATGCAGCGATGCCCGCAGGGGACAACCAGCACCGCCTGCCCGTCATCTGATTGATGTGGATCCTCCAGGGCCCCTCGGAACTGAAATCCAGGCTGCTGAGAAGGGCCTCGTCTGCTTTATGTACCTAACCTTTGTACATACATCTCCTTTTGTATATAACTTCAAGACTGGGGGAGTGGGCGGTGTGGGAGGGAAAGCATATAGTTGTAGAAACTTAGAGAGAGGATAGGACGTTTATATTAGGATAGTAGCTGTAGAATAAACATTTTTGTTCATTTGAAGCATTAGAAAGCAGATATTCTTTATCAGCGTCGGACACAGGGAAGAGTGTCTCCTTGAATCTGATGTGTGTGGTGAAAGTTCACAACAGGATATTTGTTCCATCCTGAACATACTTATTCATTGCAATGCGGCTCCTGTCTAATACCCAAATACCACTTACCTCCAAATAATTTGCATGCATTTGCCTTCTACTTGAAGATCTGTTTTAGACCTGGATTTCATCTAAAGGGGTCTCTGGTGGGCATATTCACTGAATGCTTCAATATT
Source organism: Lonchura striata (assembly GCF_050655825.1). NCBI lineage: Eukaryota > Metazoa > Chordata > Aves > Passeriformes > Estrildidae > Lonchura > Lonchura striata. The sequence goes on from NC_140711.1 coordinate 5,215,966, forward strand.
TGGCAGCTGCAGCTGCCAAATCTGCAGAGTGTCGGAGTCTTTGCTGTGTGCTCCTGCCCTCCCCCAGTGCAGCTCCGGCTGCCTGGCTCTGCTCCTGCACTGCCGCTGTCCGATGGACTTCAGCTGCCAAAGACCCACGGCGCTCTGTGAGGCAGCGCCGGGCCCACGGTGCTGGTAACACCTTCCCTGTGCTTCACCAGATCATTCTTGGCTAGCCCCACTGGCCAGTCTTCTTCCTTTTCTCTTTTAAGAAAAAGTAAATGTAGCAATATCACTTTGGGTTTCAACATTTAACCTAGTTTGTGTTTTAATCTCATTTTCGGGTATGTGAAAAATACATATTATATGATTGGCTTTTTGCAAATGTTACTTTTATTATTAGATGTGTATTGTTAGAAAGTTATGCTGCATTAATTCTCTTTAGTAGTGTGTTACATATAGTTTTAGGTTCTCACATAATATTAAAATAGAAACTCTGCTATGTGAAGGGTTTTTCTAAGGAATGAGATCCTTACTTTGGGGAATACCTAAATCATCCAAAGAAAAAGAATGTATCGTTGTCTTATCTGACGAAGCTAATTTCTTCAGACCTCGCTCAGACTCGAAGCGCCATGGGTATTAAAGGAAACAGTTGACATACAAGAGCTTTTGTCTTTAATAAAACGTATGCATAAGCATGAAAGATATATGAGTATGCAACGGGCTATTGCTTTTAAAGTTATTCCTTTGTTCACAAGGTATACTATTCGTGACTTAGTGTCCAAGAGCATCCAGACGTCCCTAATTCTTTGCTTTTTATTGTCTTTTAGTTGTCCTAACTCTAAATTTTATTACTCTAATTGTATTACTATTTTAATAATAACTTTATTATTATTAAAATGTTAAGATTTAAAAAAAAAACAGTGATTGGCATTTTTTACAGGGCACATAATTATTCCAAGAGGTGGTGTCAAAATGTAGTTGCTACAGTGGCATTTTCAGCAGGAAGATAAAAGGTATATTGCAGGAAAAGTGGTGGAAGAGGCAAGAGACTCAACAGATCCTCTGCTGTATTCCAGAGCTGCTGTATTTGAAGGGGAAAATGCTCACTGGGTCTGATAAATGATCACCCAGACATTCCTCATCAGTTTGAAGAAAGCAGGAGCCTTGGGGGAAGCAGAACTCTGCAAATAAGCTCTGCCGTGCGAGGAGGTGATTTTAACTGTTGTTCCTGGTTTTTAAGTAGAGGATGTTGATCAGCAGCATGAAGCTGAACTCGAGGCTGATCATCAGCAGTGCAGCCCAGGTGTCAGTCCTGGGACCAGGCCTCTTCTTTCATGATAGTGGCCTGATTAATGGGGCCCAGGGCACCCTCAGCAGTTTGGCTGAATTTCCTGCAGTGGGAGGAACTGCTGAGACACCAGAAAAGGACAACAACAAGCAGGAGAAATGGGCTGATGGAACCTCCTGAAGTTCGACCAAGGGCCGAGCAGTCCTCCCCCTGGGCAGGTGTCATGGTTTGACACCCGCACAATGCCAATGTCCGCATTAAAATGCAATCTCTCAATTGAATGCTGTGAAATGCAATTGAGAACAGAGCAAAGCAGGCCCAACCTTAATTACAGAAAGAAAACTTTATTAGGCTACTACTATAAAAGGAAAAAAAGAAAGGAAAAAAAGCCCACACAAAATGAAAACCTTGAAAAGCATTCCTCCTCCCACTACCCAACTCCAACAAAACCACACTGAGACACAATCTGGACCCCAATAAGGTTTCCACCCTCCAGACGATCGATACTCAGTCCATCAAGGGAACAGAGTCTCTCCTGTGCCACAGACCCCCCAAGAAACACAGCTGCCACATCCTGTGCTTCCATGTCACACATGGCACCGCCCGGAGAAAAAGTTTGCCATGGTGACCCTTCTCCTTTCCATGCACAGTGCTCTCACCACTAATGCATGGATGGACAGACTGCTTTTAGGACTTTTCCTTTCAAGGATGCCCTGCCAAGAGGGGGAAAAAACAACAGTTCAGTTTTTCATTTTTGAGGCCTCAGTCCCCCCCCGTTTATCCCTGAGGCCGAGGGCCCAAGAAGAGAGATCTTCTCTTCTCCTTCTCTGAGGACAGGAGGCACCACCACAAACCCCCTAACTTTCCTCTGTTCGCTCCTCTTCTATCTTTTCCCACCTGAAGCAGGTCTCTTTGGCTCACTGGCATCCTCCTAAAATACAGTCCCTCTTGGAGGAACAAAATTGGTTCAGTTTGTGGTGAGCAAGAAAAGTCCAGCCATAAAACCACTCCTCATCTCCTCCCATCTAGAAATTCTCCTTCTAACATCCCAGGGTCCAAGCTGTCTCTCTTCCCTTCTTTCAAAGAAAGGAGGGGAAAAATTTCACAAAGCTTTCGTTTCTCAGGAAGGGTGAAAAGTCCCGACTCCCAAGGATGGCTTGATGCCCAGGCTCTGGCTCCCACAGGCAGCTGGGCACCTTGCGGCACCCCCGCTCTTCTCCTTCCCCCCAGTGAACTGCTGATAAAAACTGCTGCTGCTGTCTCTTTCTCTCTCTTGAGAAAGAGAGAGAGAGTCTGGGGGGGAACGGAGACATCCCAAATTTCTCCACCCTTCCATCTGCAGGGGCCCAGCCCGGCTCCAGTCCCTCCACCCTTGGGCCCACCTCAGTCAGGCCATGGGCCTTCCCCTCCCCACCCAGCCACGGCCGGGCAGGGGAGAGCACAGCACTGCAACCTGACCGGAACCAAAGACAGCGAATTGTCCTGGGAATTCTGCTTTTAACCTCCCTGTGTTCTCAGAGGCGTGTCCACCTTCAATCGGTCAATATCCAAATTGGCCTCTTCCTTCCGAGAAAATACTTTTTCCATGTCAAACAGGAGGTGCAGCCCCAGGACACGCCATGGGAAGCAGCTCTGCAGAGCAGGTCCTCTGCAGGTCCTGGTGGTGGGACTGGCACAGCCCCACCCCAGCAGGGACCGCCTGGAAGGGACCTGGGTGAACACTGAGGTGTGCAGGCCACTGCCAGGTGGGCTTTGTGCCACAGGATCCATCTCTGTGGATGGGGGAGCTGCTGGGCGTGTCCCGCAGAACCCTGTGATGTCACCACTCGGTCACTGTGACACCACTTGGGTAACTATAACCACCAGCGTTGGGCAGAGTCAGAGCACTCAGGCTGTGACTCACTGGCAGCCGAGGAGCTTCCCAGTGCTGCCAGTGTCCGAGGAGCCTCTGGGCTTTCACAGTCTGAGGATCTTCCCTGTTTTGCCAGTGACCGAAGAGCTTCCGAGTGCTGCCACTGACTGAGGAGCCTCCAAGTCCTGCCAGTGACTTTGGAGGAATCTCAGAGTGCCACAAGTGGCAGCCAAGCCTTCAGTTCCTGCCAGCAGCCGAGAGGAGCCAGCTCCGGGAGCACCGATGGCGGAGGTCGGGCCAGAGGCACCAGCGCCAGGAGCCGTCCGGGTCTGCCGCATCTGCGTGGATTTCCTGCGGAGCCCCGCTGCTGCCGTGGAGCCCTGCGGGCACGTGTTCTGCCACGCCTGCATCCAGCACCAGGCCGGCCACGACCCCGCTGCCGCCTGCCCCATCTGCCAGGGGCCCATTGGGGCCATCCGCCTGCTGCAGGGGCTGCAGAACCGTGCCGGGCGGGCCCCACGTCGGCCCCGCCGCCTCCATCCCTTCGTGGTGCGGTGGCGGCAGCGGCAGCAGCGGGAGGCGCAGGAGGATGCGGCTCCTGGAGGCGGCCGGCGCCGGAGACTCGCCGATGGGGACCGGGCACCGAGCCCTGTGCCCCGCCAGCGGCCCCGGAGAGAGCTGGAGGATCTGCGGAGAAACGGGCTGGGACAGCGGCCGCCGTGGGGAGATGCAGCGATGCCCGCAGGGGACAACCAGCACCGCCCGCCCGTCATCTGAGTGATGTGGATCCTCCAGGGCCCCTCGGAACTGAAATCCAGGCTGCTGAGAAGGGCCTTGTCTGCTTTATGTACATAACTTTTGTACATACATCTCCTTTTGTACATATCTTCAAGACTGGGGGAGTGGGCGGTGTGGGAGGGAAAGCATATAGTTGTAGAAACTTAGAGAGAGGATAGGACCTTCATATTAGGATAGAAGCTGTAGAATAAACATTTTTGTTCATTTGAAGCATTAGAAAGCAGATATTCTTTATCAGCGTTGGACACAGGGAAGAGTGTCTCCTTGAATCTGATGTGTGTGGTGAAAGTTCACAACAGGATATTTGTTCCATCCTGAACATACATATTCATTACAATGCGGCTCCTGTCTAACACCCAAATACCACTTACCTCCAAATAATTTGCATGCATTTGCCTTCTACTTGAAGTTCTTTTTTAAGCCCGGATTTCATCTAAAGGGGTGTCTGGTGGGCATAATCACTGAATGCTTCAATATTTGGCAGCTGCAGCTGCCAAATCTGCAGAGTGTCGGAGTCTTTGCTGTGTGCTCGTGCCCTCCCCCAGTGCAGCTCCGGCTGCCTGGCTCTGCTCCTGCACTGCCGCTGTCCGATGGACTTCAGCTGCCAAAGACCCACGGCGCTCTGTGAGGCAGCGCCGGGCCCACGGTGCTGGTAACACCTTCCCTGTGCTCCACCGGATCATTCTTGGCTAGCCCCACTGGCCTCTCTTTTTTCGATTCTCTTTGTATCCCAACATTCAACCTAGTTTGTTTTTTAATCTCACTTTCGGGTATGTGAGAAATACATATTATATGATTGGCTTTTCGCAACTGTTACTTTTAATATTAGATGTGTAATGTTAGAAAGTTATGCTGCATTAATTCTCTTTAGTAGTGTGTTACATATAGTTTTAGGTTCTAACATCATATTAAAATAGAAACTCTGCTATGTGAAGGGTTTTTCTAAGGAATGAGATCCTTACTTTGAGGAATACCTAAATCATCCAAAGAAAAATAATGTATCATTGTCTCATCTCACGAAGCTAATTTCTTCAGGCCTTGCTCAGACTCAAAGCGCCATGGGTATTAAAGGAAACAGTTGACATACAAGAGACAGAGCTCTTGTTTTTAATAAAACGTATGCATAAGCATGAAAGATATATGAGTATGCAACCGGCTATTGCTTTTAAAGTTATTCCTTTGTTCACAAGGTATACTGTTTGTGACTTAGTGTCCAAGAGCATCCAGACGTCCCTAATTCTTTGCTTTTTATTGTCTTTTAGTTGTCCTAACTCTAAATTTTATTACTCTAATTGTATTACTATTTTAATAATAACTTTATTATTATTAAAATGATAAGAATTAAAAAAAAACAGCGATTGGCATTTCTTACAGGGCACATAATTATTCCAAGAGGTGGTGTCAGTGTGTAGTGCTACAGTGGCATTTTCAGCAGGAAGATAAAAGGTATATTGCAGGAAAAGTGGTGGAAGAGGCAAGAGACTCAACAGATCCTCTGCTGTATTCCAGAGCTGCTGTATTTGAAGGGGAAAATGCTCACAGGGTCTGATAAATGATCACCCAGACATTCCTCATCAGTTTGAAGAAAGCAGGAGCCTTGGGGGAAGCAGAACTCTGCAACTAAGCTCTGCCGTGCGAGGAGGTGATTTTAACTGTTGCTCCTGGTTTTTAAGTAGAGGATGTTGATCAGCAGCATAAAGCTGAGCTCGAGGCTGATCATCAGCAGTGCAGCCCAGGTGTCAGTCCTGGGACCAGGCCTCTTCCTTCTTGATAGTGGCCTGATTAATGGGGCCCAGGGCACCCTCAGCAGTTTGGCTGAATTTCCTGCAGCGGGAGGAGCTCCTGAGACACCAGAAATGGACGACAACAAGCAGGAGAAATGGGCTGATGGAACCTCCTGAAGTTCGACCAAGGGCCGAGCAGTCCTCCCCCTGGGCAGGTGTCATGGTTTGACACCCGCACAATGCCAATGTCCGCATTAAAATGCAATCTCTCAATTGAATGCTGTGAAATGCAATTGAGAACAGAGCAAAGCAGGCCCAAGCTTAATTACAGAAAGAAAACTTTATCAGGCTACTACTATAAAAGGAAAAAAAGAAAGGAAAATAAACCCACACAAAATGAAAACCTTGAAAAGCATTCCTCCTCCCACTACCCAACTCCAACAAACCACACTGAGACACAATCTGGACCCCAATCAGGATTCCACCCTCCAGACAATCGATACTCAGTCCATCAAGGGAACAGAGTCTCTCCTGTGCCACAGACCCCCCAAGAAACACAGCTGCCACATCCTGTGCTTCCATGTCACACATGGCACCGCCCGGAGAAAAAGTTTGCCATGGTGACCCTTCTCCTTTCCATGCACAGTGCTCTCACCACTAATGCATGGATGGACAGACTGCTTTTAGGACTTTTCCTTTCAAGGATGCCCTGCCAAGAGGGGGAAAAAACAACAGTTCAGTTTTTCATTTTTGGCGCCTCAGTCCCCCCCCGTTTATCCCTGAGGCCGAGGGCCCAAGAAGAGAGATCTTCTCTTCTCCTTCTCTGAGGACAGGGGGCACCACCACAAACCCCCTAACTTTCCTCTGTTCGCTCCTCTTCTGTCTTTTCCCACCTGAAGCAGGTCTCTTTGGCTCACTGGCATCCTCCTAAAATACAGTCCCTCTTGGAGGAACAAAATTGGTTCAGTTTGTGGTGAGCAAGGAAAAGTCCAGCCAAAAAACCACTCCTCATCTCCTCCCAGCTAGAATTTCTCCTTCTAACATCCCAGGGTCCAAGCTGTCTCTCTTGCTCTCTTTCAAACCAAGGAGGGGAAAAATTTCACAAAGCTTTCGTTTCTCAGGAAGGGTGAAAAGTCCCGACTCCCAAGGATGGCTTGATGCCCAGGCTCTGGCTCCCACAGGCAGCTGGGCACCTTGCGGCCACCCCGCTCTTCTCCTTCCCCCCAGTGAACTGCTGATAAAAACTGCTGCTGCTGTCTCTTTCTCTCTCTCGAGAAAGAGAGAGAGAGTCTGGGGGGGAACGGAGACATCCCAGATTTCTCCACCCTTCCATCTGCAGGGGCCCAGCCCGGCTCCAGTCCCTCCACCCTTGGGCCCACCTCAGTCAGGCCATGGGCCTTCCCCTCCCCACCCAGCCACGGCCGGGCAGGGGAGAGCACAGCACTGCAACCTGACCGGAACCAAAGAGAGCGAGTTCTCCTGGGAATTCTGCTTTTAACCTCTCTGTGTTCTCAGAGGCGTGTCCACCTTCAATCGGTCCATATCCAAATTGGCCTCTTCCTTCCGAGAAAATACTTTTTCCATGTCAAACAGGAGGTGCAGCCCCAGGACACGCCATGGGAAGCAGCTCTGCAGAGCAGGTCCTCTGCAGGTCCTGGCGGCGGGACTGGCACAGCCCCACCCCAGCAGGGACCGCCTGGAAGGGACCTGGGTGAACACTGAGGTGTGCAGGCCACTGCCAGGTGGGCTTTGTGCCACAGGATCCATCTCTGTGGATGGGGGAGCTGCTGGGCGTGTCCCGCAGAACCCTGTGATGTCACCACTCGGTCACTGTGACACCACTTGGGTAACTATAACCACCAGCGTTGGGCAGAGCCAGAGCACTCAGGCTGTGACTCACTGGCAGCCGAGGAGCTTCCCAGTGCTGCAGTGACCAGGGAGCCTCGGAGCCCTGCGAGTCCTTGAGGAAGCTCAGAGTGCCACAAGTGGCAGCCAAGCCTTCAGTTCCTGCCAGCAGCCGAGAGGAGGCAGCTCCGGGAGCACCGATGGCGGAGGTCGGGCCAGAGGCACCAGCGCCAGGAGCCGTCCGGGTCTGCCGCATCTGCGTGGATTTCCTGCGGAGCCCCGCTGCTGCCGTGGAGCCCTGCGGGCACGTGTTCTGCCACGCCTGCATCCAGCACCAGGCCGGCCACGACCCCGCTGCCGCCTGCCCCATCTGCCAGGGGCCCATTGGGGCCATCCGCCTGCTGCAGGGGCTGCAGAACCGTGCCGGGCGGGCCCCACGTCGGCCCCGCCGCCTCCATCCCTTCGTGGTGCGGTGGCGGCAGCGGCAGCAGCGGGAGGCGCAGGAGGATGCGGCTCCTGGAGGCGGCCGGCGCCGGAGACTCGCCGATGGGGACCGGGCACCGAGCCCTGTGCCCCGCCAGCGGCCCCGGAGAGAGCTGGAGGATCTGCGGAGAAACGGGCTGGGACAGCGGCCGCCGTGGGGAGATGCAGCGATGCCCGCAGGGGACAACCAGCACCGCCCGCCCGTCATCTGAGTGATGTGGATCCTCCAGGGCCCCTCGGAACTGAAATCCAGGCTGCTGAGAAGGGCCTCGTCTGCTTTATGTACATAACTTTTGTACATACATCTCCTTTTGTACATATCTTCAAGACTTGGGGAGTGGGCGGTGTGGGAGGGAAATCATATAGTTGTAGAAACTTAGAGAGAGGATAGGACGTTCATATTAGGATAGTAGCTGTAGAATAAACATTTTTGTTCATTTGAAGCATTAGAAAGCAGATATTCTTTATCAGCGTTGGACACAGGGAAGAGTGTCTCCTTGAATCTGATGTGTGTGGTGAAAGTTCACAGCAGGATATTTGTTCCATCCTGAACATACATATTCATTACAATGCGGCTCCTGTCTAATACCCAAATACCACTTACCTCCAAATAATTTGCATGCATTTGCCTTCTACTTGAAGTTCTTTTTTAAGCCCGGATTTCATCTAAAGGGGTGTCTGGTGGGCATAATCACTGAATGCTTCAATATTTGGCAGCTGCAGCTGCTAAATCTGCAGAGTGTCAGAGTCTTTGCTGTGTGCTCGTGCCCTCCCCCAGTGCAGCTCCGGCTGCCTGGCTCTGCTCCTGCACTGCCGCTGTCCGATGGACTTCAGCTGCCAAAGACCCACGGCGCTCTGTGAGGCAGCGCCGGGCCCACGGTGCTGGTAACACCTTCCCTGTGCTCCACCGGATCATTCTTGGCTAGCCCCACTGGCCTCTCTTTTTTCGATTCTTTTTGTATCCCAACATTTAACCTAGTTTGTTTTTTAATCTCCCTTTCGGGTATGTGAAAAATACATATTATATGATTGGCTTTTCGCAACTGTTACTTTTAATATTAGATGTGTAATGTTAGAAAGTTATGCTGCATTAATTCTCTTTAGTAGTGTGTTACATATAGTTTTAGGTTCTAACATAATATTAAAATAGAAACTCTGCTATGTGAAGGGTTTTTCTGAGGAATGAGATCCTTACTTTGAGGAATACCTAAATCATCCAAAGAAAAATAATGTATCATTGTCTCATCTCACGAAGCTAATTTCTTCAGGCCTTGCTCAGACTCAAAGCGCCATGGGTATTAAAGGAAACAGTTGACATACAAGAGACAGAGCTCTTGTTTTTAATAAAACGTATGCATAAGCATGAAAGATATATGAGTATGCAAACGGCTATTGCTTTTAAAGTTATTCCTTTGTTCACAAGGTATACTGTTTGTGACTTAGTGTCCAAGAGCATCCAGACGTCCCTAATTCTTTGCTTTTTATTGTCTTTTAGTTGTCCTAACTCTAAATTTTATTACTCTAATTGTATTACTATTTTAATAATAACTTTATTATTATTAAAATGTTAAGAATTAAAAAAAAACAGTGATTGGCATTTTGTACAGGGCACATAATTATTCCAAGAGGTGGTGTCAAAATGTAGTTGCTACAGTGGCATTTTCAGCAGGAAGATAAAAGGTATATTGCAGGAAAAGTGGTGGAAGAGGCAAGAGACTCAACAGATCCTCTGCTGTATTCCAGAGCTGCTGTATTTGAAGGGGAAAATGCTCACAGGGTCTGATAAATGATCACCCAGACATTCCTCATCAGTTTGAAGAAAGCAGGAGCCTTGGGGGAAGCAGAACTCTGCAAATAAGCTCTGCCGTGCGAGGAGGTGCTTTTAACTGTTGTTCCTGGTTTTTAAGTAGAGGATGTTGATCAGCAGCATGAAGCTGAGCTCGAGGCTGATCATCAGCAGTGCAGCCCAGGTGTCAGTCCTGGGACCAGGCCTCTTCCTTCTTGATAGTGGCCTGATTAATGGGGCCCAGGGCACCCTCAGCAGTTTGGCTGAATTTCCTGCAGTGGGAGGAGCTGCTGAGACACCAGAAAAGGACCACAACAAGCTGGAGAAATGGGCTGATGGAACCTCCTGAAGTTCGACCAAGGACCGAGCAGTCCTCCCCCTGGGCAGGTGTCATGGTTTGACACCTGCACAATGCCAATGTCCCCATGAAAATGCAATCTCTCAATTGAATGCTGTGAAACTCAATGGAGAACAGAGCAAAGTAGGCCCAAGCTTAATTACAGAAAGGAAACTTTATTAGGCTACTACTATAAAAGGAAAAAAAAAAAGGAAAAAACCAACACAAAATGAGAACCTTGAAAAGCATTCCTCCTTCCACTACCCAACTCCAACAAACCACAGCGAGACACAATCTGGACCCCAATCAGGATTCCACCCTCCAGACAATCGATACTCAGTCCATCAAGGGAACAGAGTCTCTCCTGTGCCACAGACCCCCCAAGAAACACAGCTGCCACATCCTGTGCTTCCATGTCACACATGGCACCGCCCGGAGAAAAAGTTTGCCATGGTGACCCTTCTCCTTTCCATGCACAGTGCTCTCACTACTAATGCATGGATGGACAGACTGCTTTTAGGACTTTTCCTTTCAAGGATGCCCTGCCAAGAGGGGGAAAAAACAACAGTTCAGTTTTTCATTTTTGGGGCCTCAGTCCCCCCCGATTATCCCTGAGGCCGAGGGCCCAAGAACAGAGATCTTCTCTTCTCCTCTGAGGACAGGGGCCACCAACACAAACCCCCTAACTTTCCTCTGTTCGCTCCTCTTCTGTCTTTTCCCACCTGAAGCAGGTCTCTTTGGCTCACTGGCATCCTCCTAAAATACAGTCACTCTTGGAGGAACAAAATTGGTTCAGTTTGTGGTGAGCAAGGAAAAGTCCAGCCAAAAAACCACTCCTCATCTCCTCCCAGCTAGAATTTCTCCTTCTAACATCCCAGGGTCCAAGCTGTCTCTCTTGGTCTCTTTCAAACCAAGGAGGGGAAAAATTTCACAAAGCTTTCATTTCTCAGGAAGGGTGAGAAGTCCCGACTCCCAAGGATGGATTGATGCCCAGGCTCTGGCTCCCACAGGCAGCTGGGCACCTTGCGGCCCCCCCGCTCCTCTCCTTCCCCCCAGTGAACTGCTGATAAAAACTGCTGCTGCTGTCTATTTCTCTCTCTTGAGAAAGAGAGAGAGAGTCTGGGGGGGAACGGAGACATCCCAGATTTCTCCACCCTTCCATCTGCAGGGGCCCAGCCCGGCTCCAGTCCCTCCACCCTTGGGCCCACCTCAGTCAGGCCATGGGCCTCACCCTCCCCACCCAGCCACGGCCGGGCAGGGGAGAGCACAGCACTGCAACCTGACCGGAACCAAAGAGAGCGAGTTCTCCTGGGAATTCTGCTTTTAACCTCTCTGTGTTCTCAGAGGCGTGTCCACCTCCGATCGGTCAATCTCCAAATTGGCCTCTTCCTTCCGAGAAAATACTTTTTCTATGTCAAACAGGAGATGCAGCCCCAGGACACGCCATGGGAAGCAGCTCTGCAGAGCAGGTCCTCGGCAGATCCTGGTGGTGTGACTGGCACAGCCCCACCCCGGCAGGGACCGCCTGGAAGGGACCTGGGTGAACACTGAGGTGTGCAGGCCACTGCCAGGTGGGCTTTGTGCCACAGGATCCATCTCTGTGGATGGGGGAGCTGCTGGGCGTGTCCCGCAGAACCCTGTGATGTCACCACTCGGTCACTGTGACACCACTTGGGTAACTATAACCACCAGCGTTGGGCAGAGCCAGAGCACTCAGGCTGTGACTCACTGGCAGCCGAGGAGCTTCCCAGTGCTGCCAGTGTCCGAGGAGCCTCTGTGTTTCCAGAGTCTGAGAATATTCCGAGAGCTGCCAGTGACTGAAGAGCTTCTGAGTGCTGCCACTGACTGAGGAGCCTCCAAGTCCTGCCAGTGACTTTGGAGGAATCTCCAAGTCCACAAGTGGCAGCCAAGGCTTCGAGTTCCTGCCAGCAGCCGAGAGGAGGCAGCTCCGGGAGCACCGATGGCGGAGGTCGGGCCAGAGGCACCAGCGCCAGGAGCCGTCCGGGTCTGCCGCATCTGCGTGGATTTCCTGCGGAGCCCCGCTGCTGCCGTGGAGCCCTGCGGGCACGTGTTCTGCCACGCCTGCATCCAGCACCAGGCCGGCCACGACCCCGCTGCCGCCTGCCCCATCTGCCAGGGGCCCATTGGGGCCATCCGCCTGCTGCAGGGGCTGCAGAACCGTGCCGGGCGGGCCCCACGTCGGCCCCGCCGCCTCCATCCCTTCGTGGTGCGGTGGCGGCAGCGGCAGCAGCGGGAGGCGCAGGAGGATGCGGCTCCTGGAGGCGGCCGGCGCCGGAGACTCGCCGATGGGGACCGGGCACCGAGCCCTGTGCCCCGCCAGCGGCCCCGGAGAGAGCTGGAGGATCTGCGGAGAAACGGGCTGGGACAGCGGCCGCCGTGGGGAGAGGCAGCGATGCCCGCAGGGGACAACCAGCACCGCCCGCCCGTCATCTGAGTGATGTGGATCCTCCAGGGCCCCTCGGAACTGAAATCCAGGCTGCTGAGAAGGGCCTCGTCTGCTTTATGTACATAACTTTTGTACATACATCTCCTTTTTTATATAACTTCAAGACTGGGGGAGTGGGTGGTGTGGGAGGGAAAGCATATAGTCGTAGAAACTTAGAGAGAGGATAGGACGTTCATATTAGGATAGTAGCTGTAGAATAAACATTTTTGTTCATTTGAAGCATTAGAAAGCAAACATTCTTTATCAGCGTCGGACACAGGGAAGAGTGTCTCCTTGAATCTGATGTGTGTGGTGAAAGTTCACAACAGGATATTTGTTCCATCCTGAACATACATATTCATTACAATGCGGCCCCTGTCTAATACCCAAATACCACTTACCTCCAAATAATTTGCATGCATTTGCCTTCTACTTGAAGATCTGTTTTAGGCCCGGATTTCATCTAAAGGGGTCTCTGGTGGGCATATTCACTGAATGCTTCAATATTTGGCAGCTGCAGCTGCCAAATCTGCAGAGTGTCGGAGTCTTTGCTGTGTGCTCGTGCCCTCCCCCAGTGCAGCTCCGGCTGCCTGGCTCTGCTCCTGCACTGCCGCTGTCCGATGGACTTCAGCTGCCAAAGACCCACGGCGCTCTGTGAGGCAGCGCCGGGCCCACGGTGCTGGTAACACCTTCCCTGTGCTCCACCGGATCATTCTTGGCTAGCCCCACTGGCCTGTCTTCTTCCTTTTCTCTTTTAAGAAAAAGTAAATGTAGCAATATCACTTTGGGTTTCAACATTTAACCTAGTTTGTGTTTTAATCTCACTTTCGGGTATGTGAAAAATACATATTATATGATTGGCTTTTTGCAAATGTTACTTTTAATATTAGATGTGTATTGTTAGAAAATTATGCTGTATTAATTCTCTTTAATTCTGTGTTACATATAGTTTTAGGTTCTAACATAATATTAAAATAGAAACTCTGCTATTTGAAGGGTTTTTCTAAGGAATGAGATCCTTACTTTGAGGAATACCTAAATCATCCAAAGAAAAAGAATTTATCGTTGTCTTATCTGACACAGCTAATTTCTTCAGGCCTTGCTCAGACTCGAAGCGCCATGGGTATTAAAGGAAACAGTTGACATACAAGAGCTTTTGTTTTTAATAAAACGTATGCATAAGCATGAAAGATATATGAGTATGCAACCGGCTATTGCTTTTAAAGTTATTCCTTTGTTCACAAGGTATACTATTCGTGACTTAGTGTCCAAGAACATCCAGACATCCCTAATTCTTTGGTTTTTATTGTCTTTTAATTGTCCGAACTCTAAATTTTATTGCTCTAATTGTATTACTATTTTAATAATAACTTTATTATTATTAAAATGTTAAGAATTTTAAAAAACCAGTGATTGGCATTTTTTACAGGGCACATAATTATTCCAAGAGGTGGTGTCAGTGTGTAGTGCTACAGTGGCATTTTCAGCAGGAAGATAAAAGGTATATTGCAGGAAAAGTGGTGGAAGAGGCAAGAGACTCAACAGATCCTCTGCTGTATTCCAGAGCTGCTGTATTTGAAGGGGAAAATGCTCACTGGGGCTGATAAATGATCACCCAGACATTCCTCATCAGTTTGAAGAAAGCAGGAGCCTTGGGGGAAGCAGAACTCTGCAAATAAGCTCTGCCGTGTGAGGAGGTGATTTTAACTGTTCCTGGTTTCTAAGTAGAGGATGTTGATCAGCAGCATGAAGCTGAGCTAGAGGCTGATCATCAGCAGTGCAGCCCAGGTGTCAGTCCTGGGACCAGGCCTCTTCCTTCTTGATAGTGGCCTGATTAATGGGGCCCAGGGCACCCTCAGCAGTTTGGCTGAATTTCCTGCAGCGGGAGGAGCTGCTGAGACACCAGAAAAGGACCACACCAAGCTGGAGAAATGGGCTGATGGAACCTCCTGAAGTTTGACCAAGGGCCGAGCAGTCCTCCCGCTGGGCAGGTGTCATGGTTTGACACCCGCACAATGCCAATGTCCCCATGAAAATGCAATCTCTCAATTGAATGCTGTGAAATGCAATTGAGAACAGAGCAAAGCAGGCCCAAGCTTAATTACAGAATGAAAACTTTATTAGGCTACTACTATAAAAGGAAAAAAAGAAAGGAAAAAAAATCCACACAAAATGAAAACCTTGAAAAGCATTCCTCCTCCCACTACCCAACTCCAACAAACCACAGCGAGACACAATCTGGACCCCAATCAGGATTCCACCCTCCAGAGAATCGATACTCAGTCCATCAAGGGAACAGAGTCTCTCCTGTGCCACAGACCCCCCAAGAAACACAGCTGCTACATCCTGTGCTTCCATGTCACACATGGCACCGCCCGGAGAAAAAGTTTGCCATGGTGACCCTTCTCCTTTCCATGCACAGTGCTCTCACTACTAATGCATGGATGGACAGACTGCTTTTAGGACTTTTCCTTTCAAGGATGCCCTGCAAAGAGGGGCAAAAAACAACAGTTCAGTTTTTCATTTTTGAGGCCTCAGTCCCCCCCCGTTTATCCCTGAGGCCGAGAGCCCAAGAACAGAGATCTTCTTCTCTTCTCCTTCTCTGAGACCAGGAGGCACCACCACAAACCCCCTAACTTTCCTCTGTTCGCTCCTCTTCTATCTTTTCCCACCTGAAGCAGGTCTCTTTGGCTCACTGGCATCGTCCTAAAATACAGTCTCTCTTGGAGGAAAAAAATTGGTTCCGTTTGTGGTGAACAAGGAGAAGTCCAGCCAAAACACCACTCCTCATCTCCTCCCATCTAGAATTTCTCCTTCTAACATCCCAGGGTCCAAGCTGTCTCTCTTGCTCTCTTTCAAACCAAGGAGGGGAAAAATTTCACAAAGCTTTCATTTCTCAGGAAGGGTTAAAATTCCCGACTCCCAAGGATGGCTTGATGCCCAGGCTCTGGCTCCCACAGGCAGCTGGGCACCTTGCGGCCCCCTGCTCTTCTCCTTCCTTCCTGTGAACTGTTGATAAAAACTGCTGCTGCTCTCTCTTTCTCTCTCTCGAGTAAGAGAGAGAGAGTCTGGGGGGGAACGGAGACATCCCAGATTTCTCCACCCTTCCATCTGCAGGGGCCCAGCCCGGCTCCAGTCCCTCCACCCTTGGGCCCACCTCAGTCAGGCCATGGGCCTCACCCTCCCCACCCAGCCACGCCCGGGCAGGGGAGAGCACAGCACTGCAACCTGACCGGAACCAAAGAGAGCGAGTTCTCCTGGGAATTCTGCTTTTAACCTCTCTGTGTTCTCAGAGGCGTGTCCACCTTCAATCGGTCAATATCCAAATTGGCCTCTTCCTTCCAAGAAAATAATTTTTCCATGTCAAACAGGAGGTGCAGCCCCAGGACACGCCATGGGAAGCAGCTCTGCAGAGCAGGTCCTCGGCAGGTCCTGGTGGTGGGCCTGGCACAGCCCCACCCCAGCAGGGACAGCCTGGAAGGGACCTGGGTGAACACTGAGGTGTGCAGGCCACTGCCAGGTGGGCTTTGTGCCACAGGATCCATGTCTGTGGATGGGGGAGCTGCTGGGCGTGTCCCGCAGAACCCTGTGATGTCACCACTCGGTCACTGTGACACCACTTGGGTAACTATAACCACCAGCGTTGGGCAGAGCCAGAGCACTCAGGCTGTGACTCACTGGCAGCCGAGGAGCTTCCCAGTGCTGCAGTGACCAGGGAGCCTCGGAGCCCTGCGAGTCCTTGAGGAAGCTCAGAGTGCCACAAGTGGCAGCCAAGGCTTCAGTCCTGCCAGCAGCCTAGAGGAGCCAGCTCCGGGAGCACCGATGGCGGAGGTCGGGCCAGAGGCACCAGCGCCAGGAGCCGTCCGGGTCTGCCGCATCTGCGTGGATTTCCTGCGGAGCCCCGCTGCTGCCGTGGAGCCCTGCGGGCACGTGTTCTGCCACGCCTGCATCCAGCACCAGGCCGGCCACGACCCCGCTGCCGCCTGCCCCATCTGCCAGGGGCCCATTGGGGCCATCCGCCTGCTGCAGGGGCTGCAGAACCGTGCCGGGCGGGCCCCACGTCGGCCCCGCCGCCTCCATCCCTTCGTGGTGCGGTGGCGGCAGCGGCAGCAGCGGGAGGCGCAGGAGGATGCGGCTCCTGGAGGCGGCCGGCGCCGGAGACTCGCCGATGGGGACCGGGCACCGAGCCCTGTGCCCCGCCAGCGGCCCCGGAGAGAGCTGGAGGATCTGCGGAGAAACGGGCTGGGACAGCGGCCGCCGTGGGGAGATGCAGCGATGCCCGCAGGGGACAACCAGCACCGCCCGCCCGTCATCTGAGTGATGTGGATCCTCCAGGGCCCCTCGGAACTGAAATCCAGGCTGCTGAGAAGGGCCTCGTCTGCTTTATGTACATAACTTTTGTACATACATCTCCTTTTGTATATAACTTCAAGACTGGGGGAGTGGGCGGTGTGGGAGGGAAATCATATAGTTGTAGAAACTTAGAGAGAGGATAGGACGTTCATATTAGGATAGTAGCTGTAGAATAAACATTTTTGTTTATTTGAAGCATTAGAAAGCAGACATTCTTTATCAGCGTTGGACACAGGGAAGAGTGTCTCCTTGAATCTGATGTGTGTGATGAAAGTTCACAACAGGATATTTGTTCCATCCTGAACATACTTATTCATTGCAATGCGGCTCCTGTCTAATACCCAAATACCACTTACCTCCAAATAATTTGCATGCATTTGCCTTCTACTTGAAGTTCTTTTTTAAGCCCGGATTTCATCTAAAGGGGTGTCTGGAGGGCATAATCACTGAATGCTTCAATATTTGGCAGCTGCAGCTGCCAAATCTGCAGAGTGTCGGAGTCTTTGCTGTGTGCTCGTGCCCTCCCCCAGTGCAGCTCCGGCTGCCTGGCTCTGCTCCTGCACTGCCGCTGTCCGATGGACTTCAGCTGCCAAAGACCCACGGCGCTCTGTGAGGCAGCGCCGGGCCCACGGTGCTGGTAACACCTTCCCTGTGCTCCACCGGATCATTCTTGGCTAGCCCCACTGGCCTGTCTTCTTCCTTTTCTCTTTTAAGAAAAAGTAAATGTAGCAATATCACTTTGGGTTTCAACATTTAACCTAGTTTGTTTTTTAATCTCACTTTCGGGTATGTGAAAAATACATATTATATGATTGGCTTTTCACAACTGTTACTTTTAATATTAGATGTGTAATGTTAGAAAGTTATGCTGCATTAATTCTCTTTAGTAGTGTGTTACATATAGTTTTAGGCTCTCACATAATATTAAAATAGAAACTCTGCTATGTGAAGGGTTTTTCTAAGGAATGAGATCCGTACTTTGAGGAATACCTAAATCATCCAAAGAAAAAGAATGTATTGCTGTCTTATCTGACGAAGCTAATTTCTTCAGGCCTTGCTCAGACTCCAAGCGCCATGGGTATTAAAGGAAACAGTTGACATACAAGAACTTTTGTTTTTAATAAAACGTATGCATAAGCATGAAAGATATATGAGTATGCAACCGGCTATTGCTTTTAAAGTTATTCCTTTGTTCACAAGGTATACTATTTGTGACTTAGTGTCCAAGAGCATCCAGACGTCCCTAATTCTTTGCTTTTTATTGTCTTTTAGTTGTCCTAACTCTAAATTTTATTACTCTAATTGTATTACTATTTTAATAATAACGTTATTATTATTAAAATGTTAAGATTTAAAAAAAAACAGTGATTGGCATTTTTTAGAGGGCACATAATTATTCCAAGAGGTGGTGTCAATATGTAGTGCTACAGTGGCATTTTCAGCAGGAAGATAAAAGGTATATTGCAGGAAAAGTGGTGGAAGAGGCAAGAGACTCAACAGATCCTCCTATGCTGTATTCCAGAGCTGCTGTATTTGAAGGGGAAAATGCTCACTGGGGCTGATAAATGATCACCCAGACATTCCTCATCAGTTTGAAGAAAGCAGGAGCCTTGGGGGAAGCAGAACTCTGCAAATAAGCTCTACCGTGTGAGGAGGTGCTTTTAACTGTTCCTGGTTTTTAAGTAGAGGATGTTGATCAGCAGCATGAAGCTGAGCTCGAGGCTGATCATCAGCAGTGCAGCCCAGGTGTCAGTCCTGGGACCAGGCCTCTTCCTTCTTGATAGTGGCCTGATTAATGGGGCCCAGGGCACCCTCAGCAGTTTGGCTGAATTTCCTGCAGCGGGAGGAGCTGCTGAGACACCAGAAAAGGACCACAACAAGCTGGAGAAATGGGCTGATGGAACCTCCTGAAGTTCGACCAAGGGCCGAGCAGTCCTCCCCCTGGGCAGGTGTCATGGTTTGACACCCGCACAATGCCAATATCCGCATTAAAATGCAATCTCTCAATTGAATGCTGTGAAATGCAATTGAGAACAGAGCAAAGCAGGCCCAAGCTTAATTTCAGAAAGAAAAATTTATTAGGCTACTACTATAAAAGGAAAAAAAGAAAGGAAAATGAACCCACACAAAATGAAAACCTTGAAAAGCATTCCTCCTCCCACTACCCAACTCCAACAAACCACAGCGAGACACAATCTGGACCCCAATCAGGTTTCCACCCTCCAGACGATCGATACTCAGTCCATCAAGGGAACAGAGTCTCTCCTGTGCCACAGACCGCCCAAGAAACACAGCTGCCACATCCTGTGCTTCCATGTCACACATGGCACCGCCCGGAGAAAAAGTTTGCCATGGTGACCCTTCTCCTTTCCATGCACAGTGCTCTCACCACTAATGCATGGATGGACAGACTGCTTTTAGGACTTTTCCTTTCAAGGATGCCCTGCCAAGAGGGGGAAAAAACAACAGTTCAGTTTTTCATTTTTGGCGCCTCAGTCCCCCCCCGTTTATCCCTGAGGCCGAGGGCCCAAGAACAGAGACCTTCTTCTCTTCTCCTTCTCTGAGGACAGGGGGCACCACCACAAACCCCCTAACTTTCCTCTGTTCGCTCCTCTTCTATCTTTTCCCACCTGAAGCAGGTCTCTTTGGCTCACTGGCATCCTCCTAAAATACAGTCACTCTTGGAGGAACAAAATTGGTTCAGTTTGTGGTGAGCAAGAAAAGTCCAGCCAAAAAACCACTCCTCATCTCCTCCCAGCTAGAATTTCTCCTTCTAACATCCCAGGGTTCAAGCTGTCTCTCTTGCTCTCTTTCAAACCAAGGAGGGGAAGAATTTCACAAAGCTTTCATTTCTCAGGAAGGGTGAAAAGACCCGACTCCCAAGGATGGCTTGATGCCCAGGCTCTGGCTCCCACAGGCAGCTGGGCACCTTGCGGCCCCCCTGTTCCTCTCCTTCCCCCCAGTGAACTGCTGATAAAAACTGCTGCTGCTGTCTCTTTCTCTCTCTCGAGAAAGAGAGAGAGAGAGAGTCTGGGGGGGAACGGAGACATCCCAGATTTCTCCACCCTTCCATCTGCAGGGGCCCAGCCCGGCTCCAGTCCCTCCACCCTTGGGCCCACCTCAGTCAGGCCATGGGCCTCACCCTCCCCACCCAGCCACGGCCGGGCAGGGGAGAGCACAGCACTGCAACCTGACCGGAGCCAAAGAGAGCGAGTTCTCCTGGGAATTCTGCTTTTAACCTCTCTGTGTTCTCAGAGGCGTGTCCACCTTCAATCGGTCAATATCCAAATTGGCCTCTTCCTTCCGAGAAAATACTTTTTCCATGTCAAAGAGGAGGTGCAGCCCCAGGACACGCCATGGGAAGCAGCTGTGCAGAGCAGGTCCTCTGCAGGTCCTGGTGGTGGGACTGGCACAGCCCCAGCCCGGCAGGGACCGCCTGGAAGGGACCTGGGTGAACACTGAGGTGTGCAGGCCACTGCCAGGTGGGCTTTGTGCCACAGGATCCATCTCTGTGGATGGGGGAGCTGCTGGGCGTGTCCCGCAGAACCCTGTGATGTCACCACTCGGTCACTGTGACACCACTTGGGTAACTATAACCACCAGCGTTGGGCAGAGCCAGAGCACTCAGGCTGTGACTCACTGGCAGCCGAGGAGCTTCCCAGTGCTGCAGTTACCAGGGAGCCTCGGAGCCCTGCGAGTCCTTGAGGAAGCTCAGAGTGCCACAAGTGGCAGCCAACCCTTCAAGTCCTGCCAGCAGCCGAGAGGAGGCAGCTCCGGGAGCACCGATGGCGGAGGTCGGGCCAGAGGCACCAGCGCCAGGAGCCGTCCGGGTCTGCCGCATCTGCGTGGATTTCCTGCGGAGCCCCGCTGCTGCCGTGGAGCCCTGTGGGCACGTGTTCTGCCACGCCTGCATCCAGCACCAGGCCGGCCACGACCCCGCTGCCGCCTGCCCCATCTGCCAGGGGCCCATTGGGGCCATCCGCCTGCTGCAGGGGCTGCAGAACCGTGCCGGGCGGGCCCCACGTCGGCCCCGCCGCCTCCATCCCTTCGTGGTGCGGTGGCGGCAGCGGCAGCAGCGGGAGGCGCAGGAGGATGCGGCTCCTGGAGGCGGCCGGCGCCGGAGACTCGCCGATGGGGACCGGGCACCGAGCCCTGTGCCCCGCCAGCGGCCCCGGAGAGAGCTGGAGGATCTGCGGAGAAACGGGCTGGGACAGCGGCCGCCGTGGGGAGATGCAGCGATGCCCGCAGGGGACAACCAGCACCGCCCGCCCGTCATCTGAGTGATGTGGATCCTCCAGGGCCCCTCGGAACTGAAATCCAGGCTGCTGAGAAGGGCCTCGTCTGCTTCCTTCGGCCCTTTTGTACATAACTTCAAGACTTGGGGAGTGGGAGCTGTGGGAGGGGAAGCATATAGTTGTAGAAACTTAGGTAGAAGATAGGACATTTATGGTAGGATAGTAGCTGTAGAATAAATGTTTTTGTTCACTTGAAGCATTAGAAAGCAGACATTCTTTATCAGCGTCGGACACAGGGAAGAGTGTCTCCTTGAATCTGATGTGTGTGGTGAAAGTTCACACCAGAGTATTTATTCCTCCCTGAAAATACAGATTCGTTTTAATGTGCCTCCTATCTCATACACAAACACCCCTTTCCTAGAACTAATTTGCCTGCATTTCTCTTCTACTGGATGTCCCTTTCTTAGTCCTGGCGGTCACCTAAGTGGTGTCTGGTCAGCATATTCGCTGAATGCTTCAGTATTACAAGTGATCTTTCTTTGATCTTTTTCTTTGGGCATGGACTACTGTTTTTTGTTACGTAACTTGCAGAAAAACCCGCTGCAGTCTAATGAGCAGAGCTCAAATCATGGGAGAAGAAAAGCATCATAAGGCAGAGCCCCGCAGTGCTGACGAATTCTCCCCACAGCGGCCGCAGCCTCTCTCCCCTCCGAATGTCGGGAGCACGAGAGGCTGAACCCAACGCCGTTTTCCCAATGCAAAGCTCGAGGTATCTCTGCCCTCCACGGAAACCTCAGGTAAAGCCAGAGTAGCCAGCGGCACCGCTCCCCTGAGCTGACAACTTCTTTCTCCTCTCTGAAGTATCAGTCATTTCCGTGTGCTAGCAACACATACTGGGGAAAATTCCTAATGAGAAAAACAAAAAAATCCAGCTCCTCAGTCCCCAACAGAGGCCATTCCCGCTTGCTCGTGTGCCAATTTGCCCAGCAAAAGCGTGGGCAGAACCAGGAAAGGGAAAATCCTTTACGACTCTCAGAATATTCTAAAGGCACCAGTATGTGTTTTCCTCACGGCCAGGGTGAGGACAGAGGCTGAGATGGAGGTTTGGGGCAGAACCTCTATCCTGGCCCCACAGTACCCCTAGGGTGGAGGAGGCAGCCTTGGCTACCGGCTCCAGGGCACTGCCTGTGGGAGAAGTGGACTCAGCCGGGATGGATCTCACACTCAGAAGGTTTCCTCTGGAGAAGCCCGGAGCCCTTTCTGCCCCTCCCTGCAAGGGCAGCTCCATGACCACCAACCTCCTGCCCTGCTCTCACCTGGCCCTGTGTAGTGAACGAGTTAAAAGTAAGGAATGTTTTTCTTCATTGCCTCTTGGAAGATTCAAATTTGGAAATTAAAGTTTTTTTCTGCCCCCAACAGAAACATTCATTCCTACTTTATTATGGAAAATAACCCCGTTTTGGAGTCACAAAATGAGCTTGTAGTTGATACATCAGGTGACCAAACAAGAGAGCTTCGATATACGAGAGAAGCAAGCAACAAACATTTTGGTCCATCAGGCAAACTTCAGCTCAAATCCAACACCCAGCCACTGAACTTTAAGGGAGCAAACGTGAATCTGCCCACGGCCGTGCTGTTGCTTTGAGGTGGACATGACATTGCCACTCTCCAAACCCTCCAGAAGCAAGTGCCACAGAAGCTGCAGCTGCCAAATCTGCAGTGTGTCGGAGTCTTTGCTGTGTGCTCGTGCCCTCCCCCAGTGCAGCTCCGGCTGCCTGGCTCTGCTCCTGCACTGCCGCTGTCCGATGGACTTCAGCTGCCAAAGACCCACGGCGCTCTGTGAGGCAGCGCCGGGCCCACGGTGCTGGTAACACCTTCCCTGTGCTCCACCGGGTCATTCTTGGCTAGCCCCACTGGCCTATCTTCTTTCGATTCTCATTTAAGAAAAAGTAAATGTAGAAATATCCCTTTGGATTTCAACATTTAACCTAGTTTGTGTTTTAATCTCACTTTCAGGTTGTCCTGGGTTGTAAAATAAGCTTGTATTCTATTTGCCATCTGTTGAAGGCAAACCTGTCGGACAGGTTTTGTTATCTCTCTCAGAGACAATGGTTTGCCCCATAAAGGAAATGGTTTGTTTATACACTATTGACTGACTCCCTGCCGGGCTGGTAAGTGAGGGGGGTCCCGCCCAGAGGGGAAGCCAAGCACTCTATTATGGGATAAAGGGGTAGCTTTTAGGGAGAGAAGCAGCTCGTTTTTTCTCTCTTCGCGGGATTCCCGGAGAAGCAGCTCTCTCTCGCTCTCTCTTCGGCGGCACTCGCAGCGAAGCAGCCGGCGCGCGCTGAGCCGACGGCGGCGGAGCTCAGAGGCAACCCCGGCGCAGAGGAAGACCGGCCCCACTGCCACCAGATCTTCAGAAGAAAACTATACCCTTCTAAAGATCACCACTGCAGCTGCAATTCATCAACTATTGCAAGGGAATAAATTGTCCCAGCAGAACTGATACTGGCATCCCTCAGGTTCTGGACTTTTTCTTTCACTGGTTTTGTTTGTACCGATTGCATTTGCCTTTTTAAATTGTTGTCTAGTTTTCTCCTAGTAAAGAATTGTTACTCCCACTCCCATATCTTTGCCTGAGAGCCTTTTAATTTAAAGATCCTGGTAATTCAGAGGGAGGGGGGTTTGCCGTTCTCCATTGCACAGGAGGCTTTGCCCTCTTTCACAGACTCCTGTCTTGTCAAACCAAGACACAGGTATGTTCAGAATCTAATTATTTCCTCAACTCAGGCTCAAGGCAAACGTGCCTTTCCTCTCTTTAAGGGGATCTGAACACCCCAGCACTGGTTTGGGATGGACTGGGCTGGAAACATTGGGTGCTTTAATGGAAGGCTTCCCGTCCCGTTTTCCTGCACACAGGAGCTGCCGTGTGACGGGGAAGCTGCGGTACCGAGGGTGCCCCGGGGGTGTCAAGTGGCTTTCGGGGCTGTTTCTGCATGTTCCGGGGGTGTTTCCGCATGTCTCAGGATTTTTCTGGGGAGTCCAAGGGCTGTTCTAGGCTGTCCCAGGGCTGCTGAGACAACAGAGGACTCAAAGGGACAACAAGAAACTGGAGAAATGGGCTGATGGAAACTCCTGAAGTTCAGCCAAGGGCTGATCAGTCCATCCTCTGGGGAGGTGCAGCCCCAGGACACGCCATGGGAAGCAGCTCTGTAGAGCAGGTCCTCGGCAGGTCCTGGTGGTGGGACTGGCACAGCCCCACCCCGGCAGGGACCACCTGGAAGGGACCTGGGTGAACACTGAGGTGTGCAGGCCACTGCCAGGTGGGCTTTGTGCCACAGGATCCATCTCTGTGGATGGGGGAGCTGCTGGGCGTGACCCGCAGAACCCTGTGATGTCACCACTCAGTCACTGTGACACCACTTGGGTAACTATAACCACCAGCGTTGGGCAGAGCCAGAGCACTCAGGCTGTGACTCACTGGCAGCCGAGGAGCTTCCCAGTGCTGCCAGTGTCCGAGGAGTCTCTGTGTTTCCAGTCTGAGAATCTTCCGAGAGCTGCCAGTGACCAAAGAGCTTCCGAGTGCTGGCTCTGACTGAGGAGCCTCCAAGTCCTGCCAGTGACTTTGGAGGTATCTCCAAGTCCACAAGTGGCAGCCAAGGCTTCGAGTTCCTGCCAGCAGCCGAGAGGAGCCAGCTCCGGGAGCACCGATGGCGGAGGTCGGGCCAGAGGCACCAGCGCCAGGAGCCGTCCGGGTCTGCCGCATCTGCGTGGATTTCCTGCGGAGCCCCGCTGCTGCCGTGGAGCCCTGTGGGCACGTGTTCTGCCACGCCTGCATCCAGCACCAGGCCGGCCACGACCCCGCTGCCGCCTGCCCCATCTGCCAGGGGCCCATTGGGGCCATCCGCCTGCTGCAGGGGCTGCAGAACCGTGCCGGGCGGGCCCCACGTCGGCCCCGCCGCCTCCATCCCTTCGTGGTGCGGTGGCGGCAGCAGCAGCAGCGGGAGGCGCAGGAGGATGCGGCTCCTGGAGGCGGCCGGCGCCGGAGACTCGCCGATGGGGACCGGGCACCGAGCCCTGTGCCCCGCCAGCGGCCCCGGAGAGAGCTGGAGGATCTGCGGAGAAACGGGCTGGGACAGCGGCCGCCGTGGGGAGATGCAGCGATGCCCGCAGGGGACAACCAGCACCGCCCGCCCGTCATCTGAGTGATGTGGATCCTCCAGGGCCCCTCGGAACTGAAATCCAGGCTGCTGAGAAGGGCCTCGTCTGCTTCCTTCGGCCCTTTTGTACATAACTTCAAGACTTGGGGAGTGGGAGCTGTGGGAGGGGAAGCACATAGTTGTAGAAACTTAGGTAGAAGATAGGACATTTATGTTAGGATAGTAGCTGTAGAATAAATGTTTTTGTTCACTTGAAGTATTAGAAAGCAGACATTCTTTATCAGCGTTGGACACAGGGAAGAGTGTCTCCTTGAATCTGATGTGTGTGGTGAAAGTTCACACCAGAGTATTTATTACTCCCTGAAAATACAGATTCATTTCAATGTGCCTCCTATCTCATACACAAACAACCCTTTCCTAGAACTAATTTGCCTGCATTTCCCTTCTACTGGATGTCCCTTTCTTAGTCCTGGCAGTCATCTAAAGTGGTGTCTGGTGGGCATATTCGCTGAATGCTTCAGTATTACAGGTGATCTTTATTTGATCTTTTTCTTTGGGCATGGACTACTGTTTTTTGTTACGTAACTTGCAAAAAAACCCGCTGCAGTCTAACGAGCAGAGCTCCAATCAAGGGAGAAGAAAAGCAGCAGAAGGCAGAACCCCGCAGTGCTGACGAATTCTCCCCACAGCAGCCGCAGCCTCTCTCCCCTCCGAATGTCGGGAGCACGAGAGGCTGAACCCAACGCCGTTTTCCCAATCCAAAGCTCGAGGTATCTCTGCCCTCCACGGGAAACCTCAGGTAAAGCCAGAGTAGCCAGCGGCACCGCTCCCCTGAGCTGACAAATTCTTTCTCCTCTCTGAAGTATCAGTCATTTCCGTGTGCTAGCAACACGTACTGGGGAAAATTCCTAAAGAGAAAAACAAAAAAATCCAGCTCCTCAGTCCCCAACAGAGGCCATTCCTGCTTGCTCGTGTGCCAATTTGCCCAGCTGTGTGTGGGCAGAACCAGGAAAGGGAAAATCCTTTATGACTCTCAATATATTCTGAGGGCACCAGTATGTGTTTTTCTCACGGCCTGGGTGAGGACAGAGGCTGAGATGGAGGTTTGGGGCAGAACCTCTACCCCGGCCCCAGAGTAGCCCTAGGGCTGGAGGAGGCAGCCTTGGCCACCGGCTCCAGGGCACTGCCTGTGGGAGAAGTGGACTCAGCCGGGATGGATCTCACACTCAGGAGGTTTCCTCTGGAGAAGCCCGGAGCCCTTTCTGCCCCTCCCTGCAAGGGCAGCTCCGTGAGCACAAACCTCCTGCCCTGCTCTCACCTGGCCCTGTGGTGTGAACGAGTAAAAAGTAAGGAATGTTTTTCTTCATTGCCTCTTGGAAGATTCAAGTTTTGAAATTAAAGTGTTTTTCTGCCCCCAACAGAAACATTCATTCCTACTTTATTATGGAAAATAACCCCGATTTGAAGTCACAAAGAGAGCTTGTAGTTGATACATCAGGCAACCAAACAAGAGAGCTTCGATATATGAGAGAAGCAAGCAATAAAAATTTTGGTCCATCAGGCAAACTTCAGCTCAATTACAATGCCCAGCCACTGAAATTCAAGGGAGCAAAGGTGAATCTGCCCACGGCCGTGCTGTTGCTTTGAGGTGGACATGACATTGCCACTCTCCAAACCCTCCAGAAGCAAGTGCCGCAGAAGCTGCAGCTGCCAAATCTGCAGAGTGTCGGAGTCTTTGCTGTGTGCTCGTGCCCTCCCCCGGTGCAGCTCCGGCTGCCTGGCTCTGCTCCTGCACTGCCGCTGTCCGATGGACTTCAGCTGCCAAAGACCCACGGCGCTCTGTGAGGCAGCGCCGGGCCCACGGTGCTGGTAACACCTTCCCTGTGCTCCACCGGATCATTCTTGGCTAGCCCCACTGGCCTATCTTCTCCCTTTTCTCTTTTAAGAAAAAGTAAATGTAGAAATATCGCTTTGGATTTCAACATTTAACCTAGTTTGTGTTTTAATCTCACTTTCGGGTATGTGAAAAATACATATTATATGATTGGCTTTTCACAAATGTTACTTTGAATATTAGATGTGTAATATTAGAAGGTTGTGCTGTATTAATTCTCTTTTGTACTGTGTTACATATAGTTTTAGGTTCTAACACAATATTAAATAGAAACTCTGCTATGTGAATGGTTTTTTTAAGGAATGAGATACTTACTTTGAGGAATACTTAAATCTTCCAGAGAAGTCAAACTTACAGTTTTCTTATCAGAAGAAGCTAATTTCTTCAAGCCTTGCTCAGACTTGAAGACACCATGGGGATTAAAGGAAACATCTGACTTACAACAGACAGAGGTCTTGTTTTAAATGCAATGTATGTATAACCATGAAAGATATATGAATACGCAACAGGCTATTGCTTTTATGGTTATTAATTTGTTCACAAGGTATGCTATTCATTACTTAGTGTCCAAGAGTATCCGGACATCCATAATTCTTTGCTTTTTATTGCCTTCTAATTGTCCTATCTCTAAATTTTATTTCTCTAATTGTATTACTATTTTTATAATAATTTTATTATTTTTAAAATTTTAAGATTTTAAAAACCAAGTGATTGGCATTTTTCACAGGGAACATAATAATTCCTAGAGGTGGTGTCAGTGTGTAGTGCTACAGTGGTATTTTCAGCCAGAAAATACCAGGAATATTGCAGGAAAAGCGGTGGAAGAGTGTTCCAGAATTTCTGAGAGACAAAGGGCATGATTTATGCCTGGAGTGAGAATTGAGCTACCCCTCCCACTAGGCCCCTGATAAGCGGCCTTGGTGGGGCCTGGAAGCCTTTGACGCAGTACGAATTTAGTTGTGGTGCAGTTAGAAACATGTTAAGGTAAATACAAAGTAATGAGCTATCTGAGTGTGAATGAGGGGAGAACTGCGGTGTGAAAAGCCTGACCACCACAAGGCAAAGGTAAACAACGTTAGCTTGCCAATGAGAGCGCCTTTGTAAACTGTAAACTATATTGAAGTGTATAGAAACTGCCATCTTCTCGCTAATAAAAGGAGAAAGTAGCTTTACCCATATTGGCTCGACCTACGTTTGTTGTGTCCAGCAACGCCGCATATTATAAGTCCCTCTTGTCGAAGAGGCAAAAGATTCAAGAGATCCTCTGCTGTATTCCAGAGCTGCTGTATTTGAAGGGGAAAATGCTCACTGGGTCTGATAAACGATCACCCAGACATTCCTCATGAGTCTGGAGAAAGCAGGAGCCTTGGGGGAAGCAGAACTCTGCAAATAAGCTCTGCCATGTGAGGAAGTGATTTTAACTGTTGTTCCTGGTTTTTAAGTAGAGGATGTTGATCAGCAGCATGAAGCTGAGCTAGAGGCTGATCATCAGCAGTGCAGCCCAGGTGTCAGTCCTGGGACCAGGCCTCTTCCTTCTTGATAGTGGCCTGATTAATGGGGCCCAGGGCACACTCAGCAGTTTGGCTGAATTTCCTGCAGTGGGAGGAGCTACTGAGACACCAGAGAACCCACAAGGACCACAACAAGCAGGAGAAATGGGCTGATGGAACCTCCTGAAGTTCAGCCAAGGGCTGATCAGTCCTCCCCCTGGGGAGGTGCAGCCCCAGGACAGGCCATGGGAAGCAGCTCTGCAGAGCAGGTCCTCGGCAGGTCCTGGTGGTGGGACTGGCACAGCCCCACCCCGGCAGGGACCGCCTGGAAGGGACCTGGGTGAACACTGAGGTGTGCAGGCCACTGCCAGGTGGGCTTTGTGCCACAGGATCCATCTCTGTGGATGGGGGAGCTGCTGGGCGTGTCCCGCAGAACCCTGTGATGTCACCACTCGGTCACTGTGACACCACTTGGGTAACTATAACCACCAGCGTTGGGCAGAGCCAGAGCACTCAGGCTGTGACTCACTGGCAGCCGAGGAGCTTCCCAGTGCTGCCAGTGTCCGAGGAGCCTCTGGGCTTTCACAGTCTGAGGATCTTCCCAGTTTTGCCAGTGACCAAAGAGCTTCCGAGTGCTGCCACTGACTGAGGAGCCTCCGAGTCCCGCCAGTGACTGAGGAGGAATCTCCGAGTCCACAAGTGGCAGCCAAGGCTTCAGTTCCTGCCAGCAGCCGAGAGGAGCCAGCTCCGGGAGCACCGATGGCGGAGGTCGGGCCAGAGGCACCAGCGCCAGGAGCCGTCCGGGTCTGCCGCATCTGCGTGGATTTCCTGCGGAGCCCCGCTGCTGCCGTGGAGCCCTGCGGGCACGTGTTCTGCCACGCCTGCATCCAGCACCAGGCCGGCCACGACCCCGCTGCCGCCTGCCCCATCTGCCAGGGGCCCATTGGGGCCATCCGCCTGCTGCAGGGGCTGCAGAACCGTGCCGGGCGGGCCCCACGTCGGCCCCGCCGCCTCCATCCCTTCGTGGTGCGGTGGCGGCAGCGGCAGCAGCGGGAGGCGCAGGAGGATGCGGCTCCTGGAGGCGGCCGGCGCCGGAGACTCGCCGATGGGGACCGGGCACCGAGCCCTGTGCCCCGCCAGCGGCCCCGGAGAGAGCTGGAGGATCTGCGGAGAAACGGGCTGGGACAGCGGCCGCCGTGGGGAGATGCAGCGATGCCCGCAGGGGACAACCAGCACCGCCCGCCCGTCATCTGAGTGATGTGGATCCTCCAGGGCCCCTCGGAACTGAAATCCAGGCTGCTGAGAAGGGCCTCGTCTGCTTCCTTTGGCCCATTTGTACATAACTTCAAGACTTGGGGAGTGGGAGCTGGGGGAGGGGAAGCACATAGTTGTAGAAACTTAGGTAGAAGATAGGACATTTATGTTAGGATAGTAGCTGTAGAATAAATGTTTTTGTTCACTTGAAGTATTAGAAAGCAGACATTCTTTATCAGCGTCGGACACAGGGAAGAGTGTCTCCTTGAATCTGATGTGTGTGGTGAAAGTTCACACCAGAGTATTTATTCCTCCCTGAAAATACAGATTCATTTCAATGTGCCTCCTATCTCATACACAAACGCCCCTTTCCTGGAACTAATTTGGCTGCATTTCCCTTCTACTGGATGTCCCTTTCTTAGTTCTGGCGGTCATCTAAAGTGGTGTCTGGTGGACATATTCACTGAATGCTTCAGTATTACAAGTGATCTTTCTTTGATCTTTTTCTTTGGGCATGGACTACTGTTTTTTGTTTACGTAACTTGCAAGAAAACCCGCTGCAGTCTAATGAGCTGAGCTCCAATCAAGGGAGAAGAAAGGCAGCAGAAGGCAGAACCCCGCAGTGCTGACGAATTCTCCCCACAGCGGCCGCAGCCTCTCTCCCCTCCGAATGTCGGGAGCACGAGAGGCTGAACCCAACGCCGTTTTCCCAATGCAAAGCTCGAGGTATCTCTGCCCTCCACGGGAAACCTCAGGTAAAGCCAGAGTAGCCAGCGGCACCGCTCCCCTGAGCTGACAACTTCTTTCTCCTCTCTGAAGTATCAGTCATTTCCGTGTGCTAGCAACACGTACTGGGGAAAATTCCTAAAGAGAAAAAGAAAAACCCCAGCTCCTAATATCCCAACAGAGGCCAGTCCTGCTTGCTCCTGTACCAATTTTCTCATCTCTGAGGAGGAAGAACGGGAAAGGGAAAATCCTTTAAGACTCTGATCATATTCTGAATGGCACCAGTATGTGTTTTCCTCACGGCCAGGGTGAGGACAGAGGCTGAGATGGAGGTTTGGGGCAGAACCTCTACCCCGGCCCCAGAGTAGCCCTAGGGCTGGAGGAGGCAGCCTTGGCCACCAGCTCCAGGGCACTGCCTGTGGGAGAAGTAGACTCAGCCGGGATGGATCTCACACTCAGGAGGTTTCCTCTGGAGAAGCCCGGAGCCCTTTCTGCCCCTCCCTGCAAGGGCAGCTCCGTGAGCACCAACCTCCAGCCCTGCTCTCACCTGGCCCTGTGGTGTGAACGAGTAAAAAGTAAGGAATGTTTTTCTTCATTGACTCTTGGAAGATTCAAGTTTGAATACTAAAGTTTTATTCTGCCTCTAACAGAAATGTTCATTCCTGCCATATTTTGGGAAAAAACCCCGATTTGAAGTCACAAAGAGAGCTTGTAGTTGATACATCGGGCAACCAAACAAGAGATCTTCGATATATGAGAGAAGCAAGCAATAAACATTTTGGTCCATCAGGCAAACTTCAGCTCAATTCCAATGCCCAGCCACTGAACTTTAAGGGAGCAAAGGTGAATCTGCCCACGGCCATGCTGTTGCTTTGAGGTGGACATGCCATTGCCACTCTCCAAACCCTCCAGAAGCAAGTGCCGCAGAAGCTGCAGCTGCCAAATCTGCAGAGTGTCGGAGTCTTTGCTGTGTGCTCGTGCCCTCCCCCAGTGCAGCTCCGGCTGCCTGGCTCTGCTCCTGCACTGCCGCTGTCCGATGGACTTCAGCTGCCAAAGACCCACGGCGCTCTGTGAGGCAGCGCCGGGCCCACGGTGCTGGTAACACCTTCCCTGTGCTCCACCGGATCATTCTTGGCTAGCCCCACTGGCCTATCTTCTTTCAATTCTCTTTTAAGAAAAAGTAAATGTAGAAATATCACTTTGGATCCTAATATTTAATGTCATTTGTGTTTTAATCTCACTTTCAGGTATGTTCAGAATCTAATTCTTTCCTCAACTGTGGCTCAAGGCAAACGTGCCTCTCCTCTCTTTAAGGGGATCTGAACACCCCAGCACTCGTTTGGGATGGTCTGGGCTGGAAACATTGGGTGCTTTAATGGAAGGCTTCCCGTCCCGTTTTCCTGAACACAGGAGCTGCCGTGTGACGGGGAAGCTGCGGTACCGAGGGTGCCCCGGGGGTGTCAAGTGGCTTTCAGGGCTGTTTCTGCATGTTCCGGGGGTGTTTCAGCATGTCTCAGGGTTTTTCTGGGCAGTCCAGGGTCTCTTCTAGGCTGTCCCAGGGCTTCTGAGACAACAAAGGACCCAAAGGGACCCCAACAAGCAGGAGAAATGGGCTGATGGAACCTCCTGAAGTTCAACCAAGGGCTGAGCAGTTCTCCCCCTGGGGAGGTGTAGCCCCAGGACACGCCATGGGAAGCAGCTCTGCAGAGCAGGTCCTCTGCAGGTCCTGGTGGTGGGACTGGCACAGCCCCACCCCAGCAGGGACCGCCTGGAAGGGACCTGGGTGAACACTGAGGTGTGCAGGCCACTGCCAGGTGGGCTTTGTGCCACAGGATCCATCTCTGTGGATGGGGGAGCTGCTGGGCGTGTCCCGCAGAACCCTGTGATGTCACCACTCGGTCACTGTGACACCACTTGGGTAACTATAACCACCAGCGTTGGGCAGAGCCAGAGCACTCAGGCTGTGACTCACTGGCAGCCGAGGAGCTTCCCAGTGCTGCCAGTGTCCGAGGAGCCTCGGAGCCCTGCGAGTCCTTGAGGAAGCTCAGAGTGCCACAAGTGGCAGCCAAGGCTTCAGTTCCTGCCAGCAGCCGAGAGGAGCCAGCTCCGGGAGCACCGATGGCGGAGGTCGGGCCAGAGGCACCAGCGCCAGGAGCCGTCCGGGTCTGCCGCATCTGCGTGGATTTCCTGCGGAGCCCCGCTGCTGCCGTGGAGCCCTGCGGGCACGTGTTCTGCCACGCCTGCATCCAGCACCAGGCCGGCCACGACCCCGCTGCCGCCTGCCCCATCTGCCAGGGGCCCATTGGGGCCATCCGCCTGCTGCAGGGGCTGCAGAACCGTGCCGGGCGGGCCCCACGTCGGCCCCGCCGCCTCCATCCCTTCGTGGTGCGGTGGCGGCAGCGGCAGCAGCGGGAGGCGCAGGAGGATGCGGCTCCTGGAGGCGGCCGGCGCCGGAGACTCGCCGATGGGGACCGGGCACCGAGCCCTGTGCCCCGCCAGCGGCCCCGGAGAGAGCTGGAGGATCTGCGGAGAAACGGGCTGGGACAGCGGCCGCCGTGGGGAGATGCAGCGATGCCCGCAGGGGACAACCAGCACCGCCCGCCCGTCATCTGAGTGATGTGGATCCTCCAGGGCCCCTCGGAACTGAAATCCAGGCTGCTGAGAAGGGCCTCGTCTGCTTTATGTACATAACTTTTGTACATACATCTCCTTTTGTATATAACTTCAAGACTGGGGGAGTGGGCGGTGTGGGAGGGAAAGCATATAGTTGTAGAAACTTAGAGAGAGGATAGGACGTTCATATTAGGATAGTAGCTGTAGAATAAACATTTTTGTTCATTTGAAGCATTAGAAAGCAGACATTCTTTATCAGCGTCGGACACAGGGAAGAGTGTCTCCTTGAATCTGATGTGTGTGGTGAAAGTTCACAACAGGATATTTGTTCCATCCTGAACATACGTATTCATTACAATGCGGCTCCTGTCTAATACC
Source organism: Lonchura striata (assembly GCF_050655825.1). NCBI lineage: Eukaryota > Metazoa > Chordata > Aves > Passeriformes > Estrildidae > Lonchura > Lonchura striata. Next base: position 5,249,610 of record NC_140711.1, read on the forward strand.
CAAATACCACTTACCTCTAAATAATTTGCATGCATTTGCCTTCTACTTGAAGATCTGTTTTAGGCCCGGATTTCATCTAAAAGGGTCTCTGGTGGCCATATTCACTGAATGCTTCAATATTTGGCAGCTGCAGCTGCCAAATCTGCAGCGTGTCGGAGTCTTTGCTGTGTGCTCGTGCCCTCCCCCAGTGCAGCTCCGGCTGCCTGGCTCTGCTCCTGCACTGCCGCTGTCCGATGGACTTCAGCTGCCAAAGACCCACGGCGCTCTGTGAGGCAGCGCCGGGCCCACGGTGCTGGTAACACCTTCCCTGTGCTTCACCGGATCATTCTTGGCTAGCCCCACTGGCCTGTCTTCTTCCTTTTCTCTTTTAAGAAAAAGTAAATGTAGCAATATCACTTTGGGTTTCAACATTTAACCTAGTTTGTGTTTTAATCTCACTTTCGGGTATGTGAAAAATACATATTATATGATTGGCTTTTTGCAAATGTTACTTTTAATATTAGATGTGTATTGTTAGAAAATTATGCTGTATTAATTCTCTTTAGTTCTGTGTTACATATAGTTTTAGGTTCTAACATAATATTAAAATAGAAACTCTGCTCTGTGAAGGGTTTTTCTAAGGAATGAGATCCTTACTTTGAGGAATACCTAAATCATCCAAAGAAAAAGAATTTATCGTTGTCTTATCTGACACAGCTAATTTCTTCAGGCCTCGCTCAGACTCAAAGCGCCATGGGTATTAAAGGAAACAGTTGACATACAAGAGACAGAGCTCTTGTTTTTAATAAAACGTATGCATAAGCATGAAAGATATATGAGTATGCAACCGGCTATTGCTTTTAAAGTTATTCCTTTGTTCACAAGGTATACTGTTCGTGACTTAGTGTCCAAGAGCATGCAGACGTCCCTAATTCTTTGCTTTTTATTGTCTTTTAGTTGTCCTAACTCTAAATTTTATTACTCTAATTGTATTACTATTTTAATAATAACTTTATTATTATTAAAATGTTAAGAATTAAAAAAAAACAGTGATTGGCATTTCTTACAGGGCACATAATTATTCCAAGAGGTGGTGTCAAAATGTAGTTGCTACAGTGGCATTTTCAGCAGGAAGATAAAAGGTATATTGCAGGAAAAGTGGTGGAAGAGGCAAGAGACTCAACAGATCCTCTGCTGTATTCCAGAGCTGCTGTATTTGAAGGGGAAAATGCTCACAGGGTCTGATAAATGATCACCCAGACATTCCTCATGAGTCTGGAGAAAGCAGGAGCCTTGGGGGAAGCAGAACTCTGCAACTAAGCTCTACCGTGTGAGGAGGTGCTTTTAACTGTTGTTCCTGGTTTTTAAGTAGAGGATGTTGATCAGCAGCATGAAGCTGAGCTAGAGGCTGATCATCAGCAGTGCAGCCCAGGTGTCAGTCCTGGGACCAGGCCTCTTCCTTCTTGATAGTGGCCTGATTAATGGGGCCCAGGGCACCCTCAGCAGTTTGGCTGAATTTCCTGCAGCGGGAGGAACTGCTGAGACACCAGAAAAGGACCACAACAAGCTGGAGAAATGGGCTGATGGAACCTCCTGAAGTTTGACCAAGGGCCGAGCAGTCCTCCCCCTGGGCAGGTGTCATGGTTTGACACCCGCACAATGCCAATGTCCCCATGAAAATGCAATCTCTCAGTTGAATGCTGTGAAATGCAATTGAGAACAGAGCAAAGCAGGCCCAAGCTTAATTACAGAAAGAAAATTTTATAAGGCTACTACTATAAAAGGAAAAAAAGAAAGGAAAATAAACCCACACAAAATGAAAACCTTGAAAAGCATTCCTCCTCCCACTACCCAACTCCAACAAACCACACTGAGACACAATCTGGACCCCAATCAGGTTTCCACCCTCCAGACGATCGATACTCAGTCCATCAAGGGAACAGAGTCTCTCCTGTGCCACAGACCCCCCAAGAAACACAGCTGCCACATCCTGTGCTTCCATGTCACACATGGCACCGCCCGGAGAAAAAGTTTGCCATGGTCACCCTTCTCCTTTCCATGCACAGTGCTCTCACCACGAATGCATGGATGGACAGACTGCTTTTAGGACTTTTCCTTTCAAGGATGCCCTGCCAAGAGGGGGAAAAAACAACAGTTCAGTTTTTCATTTTTGAGGCCTCAGTCCCCCCCCGTTTATCCCTGAGGCCGAGGGCCCAAGAAGAGAGATCTTCTCTTCTCCTTCTCTGAGGACAGGAGGCACCACCACAAACCCCCTAACTTTCCTCTGTTCGCTCCTCTTCTGTCTTTTCCCACCTGAAGCAGGTCTCTTTGGCTCACTGGCATCCTCCTAAAATACAGTCACTCTTGGAGGAACAAAATTGGTTCAGTTTGTGGTGAGCAAGAAAAGTCCAGCCAAAAAACCACTCCTCATCTCCTCCCAGCTAGAATTTCTCCTTCTAACATCCCAGGGTCCAAGCTGTCTCTCTTGCTCTCTTTCAAACCAAGGAGGGGAAAAATTTCACAAAGCTTTCATTTCTCAGGAAGGGGTAAAAGTCCCGACTCCCAAGGATGGCTTGATGCCCAGGCTCTGGCTCCCACAGGCAGCTGGGCACCTTGCGGCACCCCCGCTCCTCTCCTTCCCCCCAGTGAACTGCTGATAAAAACTGCTGCTGCTGTCTCTTTCTCTCTCTTGAGAAAGAGAGAGAGAGTCTGGGGGGGAACGGAGACATCCCAGATTTCTCCACCCTTCCATCTGCAGGGGCCCAGCCCGGCTCCAGTCCCTCCACCCTTGGGCCCACCTCAGTCAGGCCATGAACCTTCCCCTCCCCACCCAGCCACGGCTGGGCAGGGGAGAGCACAGCACTGCAACCTGACCGGAACCAAAGAGAGCGAGTTCTCCTGGGAATTCTGCTTTTAAACTCCCTGTGTTCTCATAGGCGTGTCCACCTTCAATTGGTCAATCTCCAAATTGGCCTCTTCCTTCCGAGAAAATACTTTTTCCATGTCAAACAGGAGGTGCAGCCCCAGGACACGCCATGGGAAGCAGCTCTGCAGAGCAGGTCCTCGGCAGGTCCTGGTGGTGGGACTGGCACAGCCCCACCCCAGCAGGGACCGCCTGCAAGGGATCTGGGTGAACACTGAGGTGTGCAGGCCACTGCCAGGTGGGCTTTGTGCCACAGGATCCATCTCTGTGGATGGGGGAGCTGCTGGGCGTGTCCCGCAGAACCCTGTGATGTCACCACTCGGTCACTGTGACACCACTTGGGTAACTATAACCACCAGCGCTGGGCAGAGCCAGAGCACTCAGGCTGTGACTCACTGGCAGCCGAGGAGCTTCCCAGTGCTGCCAGTGTCCGAGGAGCCTCTGTGTTTCCAGAGTCTGAGAATCTTCCGAGAGCTCCCAATAACCAAAGAGCTTCCGAGTGCTGCCACTGACTGAGGAGCCTCCAAGTCCTGACAGTGACTTTGGAGGAATCGCCGAGTCCACAAGTGGCAGCCAAGGCTTCAGTTCCTGCCAGCAGCCGAGAGGAGGCAGCTCCGGGAGCACCGATGGCGGAGGTCGGGCCAGAGGCACCAGCGCCAGGAGCCGTCCGGGTCTGCCGCATCTGCGTGGATTTCCTGCGGAGCCCCGCTGCTGCCGTGGAGCCCTGCGGGCACGTGTTCTGCCACGCCTGCATCCAGCACCAGGCCGGCCACGACCCCGCTGCCGCCTGCCCCATCTGCCAGGGGCCCATTGGGGCCATCCGCCTGCTGCAGGGGCTGCAGAACCGTGCCGGGCGGGCCCCACGTCGGCCCCGCCGCCTCCATCCCTTCGTGGTGCGGTGGCGGCAGCGGCAGCAGCGGGAGGCGCAGGAGGATGCGGCTCCTGGAGGCGGCCGGCGCCGGAGACTCGCCGATGGGGACCGGGCACCGAGCCCTGTGCCACGCCAGCGGCCCCGGAGAGAGCTGGAGGATCTGCGGAGAAACGGGCTGGGACAGCGGCCGCCGTGGGGAGATGCAGCGATGCCCGCAGGGGACAACCAGCACCGCCCGCCCGTCATCTGAGTGATGTGGATCCTCCAGGGCCCCTCGGAACTGAAATCCAGGCTGCTGAGAAGGGCCTCGTCTGCTTTATGTACCTAACCTTTGTACATACATCTCCTTTTGTATATAACTTCAAGACTGGGGGAGTGGGCGGTGTGGTAGGGAAAGCATATAGTTGTAGAAACTTAGAGAGAGGATAGGACGTTCATATTAGGATAGTAGCTGTAGAATAAACATTTTTGTTCATTTGAAGCATTAGAAAACAGACATTCTTTATCAGCATCGGACACAGGGAAGAGTGTCTTCTTGAATCTGATGTGTGTGGTGAAAGTTCACAACAGGATATTTGTTCCATCCTGAACATTCGTATTCATTACAATGCGGCTCCTGTCTAATACCCAAATACCACTTACCTCCAAATAATTTGCATGCATTTGCCTTCTACTTGAAGATCTGTTTTAGGCCCGGATTTCATCTAAAGGGGTCTCTGGTGGGCATATTCACTGAATGCTTCAATATTTGGCAGCTGCAGCTGCCAAATCTGCAGCGTGTCGGAGTCTTTGCTGTGTGCTCCTGCCCTCCCCCAGTGCAGCTCCGGCTGCCTGGCTCTGCTCCTGCACTGCCGCTGTCCGATGGACTTCAGCTGCCAAAGACCCACGACGCTCTGTGAGGCAGCGCCGGGCCCACGGTGCTGGTAACATCTTCCCTGTGCTCCACCGGATCATTCTTGGCTAGCCCCACTGGCCTGTCTTCTTCCTTTTCTCTTTTAAGAAAAAGTAAATGTAGCAATATCACTTTGGGTTTCAACATTTAACCTAGTTTGTGTTTTAATCTCACTTTCGGGTATGTGAAAAATACATATTATATGATTGGCTTTTTGCAAATGTTACTTTTAATATTAGATGTGTATTGTTAGAAAATTATGCTGTATTAATTCTCTTTAATTCTGTGTTACATATAGTTTTAGGTTCTAACATAATATTAAAATAGAAACTCTGCTATTTGAAGGGTTTTTCTAAGGAATGAGATCCTTACTTTGAGGAATACCTAAATCATCCAAAGAAAAAGAATTTATCGTTGTCTTATCTGACACAGCTAATTTCTTCAGGCCTTGCTCAGACTCGAAGCGCCATGGGTATTAAAGGAAACAGTTGACATACAAGAGCTTTTGTTTTTAATAAAACGTATGCATAAGCATGAAAGATATATGAGTATGCAACCGGCTATTGCTTTTAAAGTTATTCCTTTGTTCACAAGGTATACTATTCGTGACATAGTGTCCAAGAGCATCCAGACATCCCTAATTCTTTGTTTTTTTATTGTCTTTTAATTGTCCTAACTCTAAATTTTGTTGCTCTAATTGTATTACTATTTTAATAATAACTTTATTATTATTAAAATGTTAAGAATTTTAAAAAACCAGTGATTGGCATTTTTTACAGGGCACATAATTATTCCAAGAGGTGGTGTCAGTGTGTAGTGCTACAGTGGCATTTTCAGCAGGAAGATAAAAGGTATATTGCAGGAAAAGTGGTGGAAGAGGCAAGAGACTCAACAGATCCTCTGCTGTATTCCAGAGCTGCTGTATTTGAAAGGGAAAATGCTCACTGGGGCTGATAAATGATCACCCAGACATTCCTCATGAGTCTGGAGAAAGCAGGAGCCTTGGGGGAAGCAGAACTCTGCAACTAAGCTCTGCCGTGCGAGGAGGTGCTTTTAACTGTTGTTCCTGGTTTTTAAGTAGAGGATGTTGATCAGCAGCATGAAGCTGAGCTCGAGGCTGATCATCAGCAGTGCAGCCCAGGTGTCAGTCCTGGGACCAGGCCTCTTCCTTCTTGATAGTGGCCTGATTAATGGGGCCCAGGGCACCCTCAGCAGTTTGGCTGAATTTCCTGCAGTGGGAGGAGCTGCTGAGACACCAGAAAAGGACCACAACAAGCAGGAGAAATGGGCTGATGGAACCTCCTGAAGTTCGACCAAGGACCGAGCAGTCCTCCCCCTGGGCAGGTGTCATGGTTTGACACCTGCACAATGCCAATGTCCCCATGAAAATGCCATCTCTCAATTGAATGCTGTGAAATGAAATTGAGAACAGAGCAAAGCAGGCCCAAGCTTAATTACAGAAAGAAAACTTTATTAGGCTACTACTATAAAAGGATAAAAAGAAACGGAAAAAAATCCACACAAAATGAAAACCTTGAAAAGCATTCCTCCTTCCACTACCCAACTCCAACAAACCACAGTGAGACACAATCTGGACCCCAATCAGGATTCCACCCTCCAGACAATCGATACTCAGTCCATCAAGGGAACAGAGTCTCTCCTGTGCCACAGACCCCCCAAGAAACACAGCTGCCACATCCTGTGCTTCCATGTCACACATGGCACCGCCCGGAGAAAAAGTTTGCCATGGTCACCCTTCTCCTTTCCATGCACAGTGCTCTCACCACGAATGCATGGATGGACAGACTGCTTTTAGGACTTTTCCTTTCAAGGATGCCCTGCCAAGAGGGGGAAAAAACAACAGTTCAGTTTTTCATTTTTGAGGCCTCAGTCCCCCCCCGTTTATCCCTGAGGCCGAGGGCCCAAGAACAGAGATCTTCTCTTCTCCTTCTCTGAGGACAGGGGCCACCACCACAAACCCCCTAACTTTCCTCTGTTCGCTCCTCTTCTATCTTTTCCCACCTGAAGCAGGTCTCTTTGGCTCACTGGCATCCTCCTAAAATACAGTCTCTCTTGGAGGAAAAAAATTGGTTCCGTTTGTGGTGAACAAGAAAAGTTCAGCCAAAAAACCACTCCTCATCTCCTCCCATCTAGAATTTCTCCTTCTAACATCCCAGGGTCCAAGCTGTCTCTCTTGCTCTCTTTCAAACCAAGGAGGGGAAAAATTTCACAAAGCTTTCATTTCTCAGGAAGGGGTAAAAGTCCCGACTCCCAAGGATGGCTTGATGCCCAGGCTCTGGCTCCCACAGGCAGCTGGGCACCTTGCGGCCCCCCCGCTCTTCTCCTTCCCGCCAGTGAACTGCTGATAAAAACTGCTGCTGCTGTCTCTTTCTCTCTCTCGAGAAAGAGAGAGAGAGTCTGGGGGGTAACGGAGACATCCCAGATTTCTCCACCCTTCCATCTGCAGGGGCCCAGCCCGGCTCCAGTCCCTCCACCCTTGGGCCCACCTCAGTCAGGCCAAGGGCCTCACCCTCCGCACCCAGCCACAGCCGGGCAGGGGAGAGCACAGCACTGCAACCTGACCGGAACCAAAGAGAGCGAGTTCTCCTGGGAATTCTGCTTTTAACCTCTCTGTGTTCTCAGAGGCGTGTCCACCTTCAATCGGTCAATATCCAAATTGGCCTCTTCCTTCCGAGAAAATACTTTTTCCATGTCAAACAGGAGGTGCAGCCCCAGGACACGCCATGGGAAGCAGCTCTGCAGAGCAGGTCCTCTGCAGGTCCTGGTGGTGGGACTGGCACAGCCCCACCCCAGCAGGGACCGCCTGCAAGGGACCTGGGTGAACACTGAGGTGTGCAGGCCACTGCCAGGTGGGCTTTGTGCCACAGGATCCATCTCTGTGGATGGGGGAGCTGCTGGGCGTGTCCCGCAGAACCCTGTGATGTCACCACTCGGTCACTGTGACACCACTTGGGTAACTATAACCACCAGCGTTGGGCAGAGCCAGAGCACTCAGGCTGTGAATCACTGGCTGCCGAGGAGCTTCCCAGTGCTGCCAGTGTCTGAGGAGCCTCTGTGTTTCCAGAGTCTGAGAATCTTCCGAGAGCTGCCAGTGACCGAAGGGCTTCCGAGTGCTGCCACTGACTGAGGAGCCTCCGAGTCCTGCCAGTGACTTTCGAGGAATCTCCAAGTCCACAAGTGGCAGCCAAGGCTTCGAGTCCTGCCAGCAGCCGAGAGGAGCCAGCTCCGGGAGCACCGATGGCGGAGGTCGGGCCAGAGGCACCAGCGCCAGGAGCCGTCCGGGTCTGCCGCATCTGCGTGGATTTCCTGCGGAGCCCCGCTGCTGCCGTGGAGCCCTGCGGGCACGTGTTCTGCCACGCCTGCATCCAGCACCAGGCCGGCCACGACCCCGCTGCCGCCTGCCCCATCTGCCAGGGGCCCATTGGGGCCATCCGCCTGCTGCAGGGGCTGCAGAACCGTGCCGGGCGGGCCCCACGTCGGCCCCGCCGCCTCCATCCCTTCGTGGTGCGGTGGCGGCAGCGGCAGCAGCGGGAGGCGCAGGAGGATGCGGCTCCTGGAGGCGGCCGGCGCCGGAGACTCGCCGATGGGGACCGGGCACCGAGCCCTCTGCCCCGCCAGCGGTCCCGGAGAGAGCTGGAGGATCTGCGCAGAAACGGGCTGGGACAGCGGCCGCCTTGGGGAGATGCAGCGATGCCCGCAGGGGACAACCAGCACCGCCCGCCCGTCATCTGAGTGATGTGGATCCTCCAGGGCCCCTCGGAACTGAAATCCAGGCTGCTGAGAAGGGCCTCGCCTGCTTTATGTACATAACTTTTGTACATACATCTCCTTTTGTATATAACTTCAAGACTGGGGGAGTGGGCGGTGTGGGAGGGAAAGCATATAGTTGTAGAAACTTAGAGAGAGGATAGGACGTTCATATTAGGATAGTAGCTGTAGAATAAACATTTTTGTTCATTTGAAGCATTAGAAAGCAGACATTCTTTATCAGCGTCGGACACAGGGAAGAGTGTCTCCTTGAATCTGATGTGTGTGGTGAAAGTTCACAACAGGATATTTGTTCCATCCTGAACATACATATTCATTACAATGCGGCTCCTGTCTAATACCCAAATACCACTTACCTCCAAATAATTTGCATGCATTTGCCTTCTACTTGAAGATCTGTTTTAGGCCCGGATTTCATCTAAAGGGGTCTCTGGTGGGGATATTCAATGAATGCTTCAATATTTGGCAGCTACAGCTGCCAAATCTGCAGCGTGTCGGAGTCTTTGCTGTGTGCTCGTGCCCTCCCCCAGTGCAGCTCCGGCTGCCTGGCTCTGCTCCTGCACTGCCGCTGTCCGATGGACTTCAGCTGCCAAAGACCCACGGCGCTCTGTGAGGCAGCGCCGGGCCCACGGTGCTGGTAACACCTTCCCTGTGCTCCACCAGATCATTCTTGGCTAGCCCCACTGGCCTGTCTTCTTCCTTTTCTCTTTTAAGAAAAACTAAATGTAGCAATATCACTTTGGGTTTCAACATTTAACCTAGTTTGTGTTTTAATCTCACTTTCGGGTATGTGAAAAATACATATTATATGATTGGCTTTTTGCAAATGTTACTTTTAATATTAGATGTGTATTGTTAGAAAATTATGCTGTATTAATTCTCTTTAATTCTGTGTTACATATAGTTTTAGGTTCTAACATAATATTAAAATAGAAACTCTGCTATTTGAAGGGTTTTTCTAAGGAATGAGATCCTTACTTTGAGGAATACCTAAATCATCCAAAGAAAAAGAATTTATCGTTGTCTTATCTGACACAGCTAATTTCTTCAGGCCTTGCTCAGACTCAAAGCGCCATGGGTATTAAAGGAAACAGTTGACATACAAGAGCTTTTGTTTTTAATAAAACGTATGCATAAGCATGAAAGATATATGAGTATGCAACCGGCTATTGCTTTTAAAGTTATTCCTTTGTTCACAAGGTATACTATTCGTGACTTAGTGTCCAAGAGCATCCAGACATCCCTAATTCTTTGTTTTTTATTGTCTTTTAATTGTCCTAACTCTAAATTTTATTACTCTAATTGTATTACTATTTTAATAATAACTTTATTATTATTAAAATTTTAAGAATTATAAAAACCAGTGATTGGCATTTTGTACAGGGCAGATAATTATTCCAAGAGGTGGTGTCAAAATGTAGTTGCTACAGTGGCATTTTCAGCAGGAAGATAAAAGGTATATTGCAGGAAAAGTGGTGGAAGAGGCAAGAGACTCAACAGATCCTCTGCTGTATTCCAGAGCTGCTGTATTTGAAGGGGAAAATGCTCACAGGGTCTGATAAATGATCACCCAGACATTCCTCATCAGTTTGAAGAAAGCAGGAGCCTTGGGGGAAGCAGAACTCTGCAAATAAGCTCTGCCGTGCGAGGAGGTGATTTTAACTGTTGTTCCTGGTTTTTAAGTAGAGGATGTTGATCAGCAGCATGAAGCTGAGCTCGAGGCTGATCATCAGCAGTGCAGCCCAGGTGTCAGTCCTGGGACCAGGCCTCTTCCTTCGTGATAGTGGCCTGACTAATGGGGCCCAGGGCACCCTCAGCTGTTTGGCTGAATTTCCTGCAGTGGGAGGAGCTGCTGAGACACCAGAAAAGGACCACAACAAGCTGGAGAAATGGGCTGATGGAACCTCCTGAAGTTCGACCAAGGACCGAGCAGTCCTCCCCCTGGGCAGGTGTCATGGTTTGACACCCGCACAATGCCAATGTCCCCATGAAAATGCAATCTCTCAATTGAATGCTGTGAAATGCAATTGAGAACAGAGCAAAGCAGGCCCAAGCTTAATTACAAAAAGAAAACTTTATTAGGCTACTACTATAGAAGGAAAAAAAGAGAGGAAAAAACCCACACAAAATGAAAACCTTGAAAAGCATTCCTCCTCCCACTACCCAACTCCAACAAACCACAGTGAGACACAATCTGGACCCCAATCAGGATTCCACCCTCCAGACAATCGATACTCAGTCCATCAAGGGAACAGAGTCTCTCCTGTGCCACAGACCCCCCAAGAAACACAGCTGCTACATCCTGTGCTTCCATGTCACACATGGCACCGCCCGGAGAAAAAGTTTGCCATGGTGACCCTTCTCCTTTCCATGCACAGTGCTCTCACCACTAATGCATGGATGGACAGACTGCTTTTAGGACTTTTCCTTTCAAGGATGCCCTGCCAAGAGGGGGAAAAAACAACAGTTCAGTTTTTCATTTTTGGGGCCTCAGTCCCCCCCCCGTTTATCCCTGAGGCCGAGGGCCCAAGAACAGAGATCTTCTTCTCTTCTCCTTCTCTGAGGACAGGGGGCACCACCACAAACCCCCTAACTTTCCTCTGTTCGCTCCTCTTCTATCTTTTCCCACCTGAAGCAGGTCTCTTTGGCTCACTGGCATCCTCCTAAAATACAGTCACTCTTGGAGGAACAAAATTGGTTCAGTTTGTGGTGAGCAAGGAAAAGTCCAGCCAAAAAACCACTCCTCATCTCCTCCCATCTAGAATTTCTCCTTCTAACATCCCAGGGTCCAAGCTGTCTCTCTTGCTCTCTTTCAAACCAAGGAGGGGAAAAATTTCACAAAGCTTTCATTTCTCAGGAAGGGTGAGAAGTCCCGACTCCCAAGGATGGCTTGATGCCCAGGCTCTGGCTCCCACAGGCAGCTGGGCACCTTGCGGCCCCCCCGCTCTTCTCCTTCCCGCCAGTGAACTGCTGATAAAAACTGCTGCTGCTGTCTCTTTCTCTCTCTTGAAAAAGAGAGAGAGAGTCTGGGGGGTGATGGAGACATCCCAGATTTCTCTACCCTTCCATCTGCAGGGGCCCAGCCCGGCTCCAGTCCCTCCACCCTCGGGCCCACCTCAGTCAGGCCATGGGCCTCACCCTCCGCACCCAGCCACAGCCGGGCAGGGGAGAGCACAGCACTGCAACCTGACCGGAACCAAAGAGAGCGAGTTCTCCTGGGAATTCTGCTTTTAACCTCTCTGTGTTCTCAGAGGCGTGTCCACCTTCAATCGGTCAATATCCAAATTGGCCTCTTCCTTCCGAGAAAATACTTTTTCCGTGTCAAACAGGAGGTGCAGCCCCAGGACACGCCATGGGAAGCAGCTCTGCAGAGCAGGTCCTCTGCAGGTCCTGGTGGTGGGACTGGCACAGCCCCACCCCAGCAGGGACCGCCTGGAAGGGACCTGGGTGAACACTGAGGTGTGCAGGCCACTGCCAGGTGGGCTTTGTGCCACAGGATCCATCTCTGTGGATGGGGGAGCTGCTGGGCGTGTCCCGCAGAACCCTGTGATGTCACCACTCGGTCACTGTGACACCACTTGGGTAACTATAACCACCAGCGTTGGGCAGAGCCAGAGCACTCAGGCTGTGACACACTGGCAGCCGAGGAGCTTCCCAGTGCTGCCAGTGTCCGAGGAGCCTCTGTGTTTCCAGAGTCTGAGAATCTTCCGAGAGCTGCCAGTGACCGAAGGGCTTCCGAGTGCTGCCACTGACTGAGGAGCCTCCAAGTCCTGCCAGTGACTTTGGAGGAATCTCAGAGTCCACAAGTGGCAGCCAAGGCTTCGAGTCCTGCCAGCAGCCGAGAGGAGGCAGCTCCGGGAGCACCGATGGCGGAGGTCGGGCCAGAGGCACCAGCGCCCGGAGCCGTCCGGGTCTGCCGCATCTGCGTGGATTTCCTGCGGAGCCCCGCTGCTGCCGTGGAGCCCTGCGGGCACGTGTTCTGCCACGCCTGCATCCAGCACCAGGCCGGCCACGACCCCGCTGCCGCCTGCCCCATCTGCCAGGGGCCCATTGGGGCCATCCGCCTGCTGCAGGGGCTGCAGAACCGTGCCGGGCGGGCCCCACGTCGGCCCCGCCGCCTCCATCCCTTCGTGGTGCGGTGGCGGCAGCGGCAGCAGCGGGAGGCGCAGGAGGATGCGGCTCCTGGAGGCGGCCGGCGCCGGAGACTCGCCGATGGGGACCGGGCACCCAGCCCTGTGCCCCGCCAGCGGCCCCGGAGAGAGCTGGAGGATCTGCGCAGAAACGGGCTGGGACAGCGGCCGCCGTGGGGAGATGCAGCGATGCCCGCAGGGGACAACCAGCACCGCCCGCCCGTCATCTGAGTGATGTGGATCCTCCAGGGCCCCTCGGAACTGAAATCCAGGCTGCTGAGAAGGGCCTCGTCTGCTTTATGTACATAACTTTTGTACATACATCTCCTTTTGTATATAACTTCAAGACTGGGGGAGTGGGCGGTGTGGGAGGGAAAGCATATAGTTGTAGAAACTTAGAGAGAGGATAGGACGTTCATATTAGGATAGTAGCTGTAGAATAAACATTTTTGTTCATTTGAAGCATTAGAAAGCAGACATTCTTTATCAGCGTCGGACACAGGGAAGAGTGTCTCCTTGAATCTGATGTGTGTGGTGAAAGTTCACAACAGGATATTTGTTCCATCCTGAACATACATATTCATTACAATGCGGCTCCTGTCTAATACCCAAATACCACTTACCTCCAAATAATTTGCATGCATTTGCCTTCTACTTGAAGATCTGTTTTAGGCCCGGATTTCATCTAAAGGGGTCTCTGGTGGGGATATTCAATGAATGCTTCAATATTTGGCAGCTGCAGCTGCCAAATCTGCAGCGTGTCGGAGTCTTTGCTGTGTGCTCGTGCCCTCCCCCAGTGCAGCTCCGGCTGCCTGGCTCTGCTCCTGCACTGCCGCTGTCCGATGGACTTCAGCTGCCAAAGACCCACGGCGCTCTGTGAGGCAGCGCCGGGCCCACGGTGCTGGTAACACCTTCCCTGTGCTCCACCAGATCATTCTTGGCTAGCCCCACTGGCCTGTCTTCTTCCTTTTCTCTTTTAAGAAAAACTAAATGTAGCAATATCACTTTGGGTTTCAACATTTAACCTAGTTTGTGTTTTAATCTCACTTTCGGGTATGTGAAAAATACATATTATATGATTGGCTTTTTGCAAATGTTACTTTTAATATTAGATGTGTATTGTTAGAAAATTATGCTGTATTAATTCTCTTTAATTCTGTGTTACATATAGTTTTAGGTTCTAACATAATATTAAAATAGAAACTCTGCTATTTGAAGGGTTTTTCTAAGGAATGAGATCCTTACTTTGAGGAATACCTAAATCATCCAAAGAAAAAGAATTTATCGTTGTCTTATCTGACACAGCTAATTTCTTCAGGCCTTGCTCAGACTCAAAGCGCCATGGGTATTAAAGGAAACAGTTGACATACAAGAGCTTTTGTTTTTAATAAAACGTATGCATAAGCATGAAAGATATATGAGTATGCAACCGGCTATTGCTTTTAAAGTTATTCCTTTGTTCACAAGGTATACTATTCGTGACTTAGTGTCCAAGAGCATCCAGACATCCCTAATTCTTTGTTTTTTATTGTCTTTTAATTGTCCTAACTCTAAATTTTATTGCTCTAATTGTATTACTATTTTAATAATAACTTTATTATTATTAAAATGTTAAGAATTTTAAAAAACCAGTGATTGGCATTTTTTACAGGGCACGTAATTATTCCAAGAGGTGGTGTCAGTGTGTAGTGCTACAGTGGCATTTTCAGCAGGAAGATAAAAGGTATATTGCAGGAAAAGTGGTGGAAGAGGCAAGAGACTCAACAGATCCTCTGCTGTATTCCAGAGCTGCTGTATTTGAAGGGGAAAATGCTCACAGGGTCTGATAAATGATCACCCAGACATTCCTCATGAGTCTGGAGAAAGCAGGAGACTTGGGGGAAGCAGAACTCTGCAACTATGCTCTGCCGTGCGAGGAGGTGCTTTTAACTGTTGTTCCTGGTTTTTAAGTAGAGGATGTTGATCAGCAGCATGAAGCTGAGCTAGAGGCTGATCATCAGCAGTGCAGCCCAGGTGTCAGTCCTGGGACCAGGCCTCTTCTTTCATGATAGTGGCCTGATTAATGGGGCCCAGGGCACCCTCAGCTGTTTGGCTGAATTTCCTGCAGTGGGAGGAGCTGCTGAGACACCAGAAAAGGACCACAACAAGCTGGAGAAATGGGCTGATGGAACCTCCTGAAGTTCGACCAAGGACCGAGCAGTCCTCCCCCTGGGCAGGTGTCATGGTTTGACACCTGCACAATGCCAATGTCCCCATGAAAATGCAATCTCTCAATTGAATGCTGTGAAATGCAATTGAGAACAGAGCAAAGCAGGCCCAAGCTTAATTACAGGAAGAAAACTTTATTAAGCTACTACTATAGAAGGAAAAAAAGAAAGGAAAAACCCACACAAAATGAAAACCTTAAAAAGCATTCCTCCTCCCACTACCCAACTCCAACAAACCACAGCGAGACACAATCTGGACCCCAATCAGGATTCCACCCTCCAGACAATCGATACTCAGTCCATCAAGGGAACAGAGTCTCTCCTGTGCCACAGACCCCCCAAGAAACACAGCTCCACATCCTGTGTTTCCATGTCACACATGGCACCGCCCGGAGAAAAAGTTTGCCATGGTGACCCTTCTCCTTTCCATGCACAGTGCTCTCACCACTAATGCATGGATGGACAGACTGCTTTTAGGACTTTTCCTTTCAAGGATGCCCTGCAAAGAGGGGCAAAAAACAACAGTTCAGTTTTTCATTTTTGAGGCCTCAGCCCCCCCCCGTTTATCCCTGAGGCCGAGGGCCCAAGAACAGAGACCTTCTTCTCTTCTCCTTCTCTGAGGACAGGAGGCACCACCACAAACCCCCTAACTTTCCTCTGTTCGCTCCTCTTCTATCTTTTCCCACCTGAAGCAGGTCTCTTTGGCTCACTGGCATCCTCCTAAAATACAGTCTCTCTTGGAGGAAAAAAATTGGTTCCGTTTGTGGTGAACAAGGAGAAGTCCAGCCAAAAAAACACTCCTCATCTCCTCCCATCTAGAATTTCTCCTTCTAACATCCCAGGGTCCAAGCTGTCTCTCTTGCTCTCTTTCAAACCAAGGAGGGGAAAAATTTCACAAAGCTTTCATTTCTCAGGAAGGGTTAAAATTCCCGACTCCCAAGGATGGCTTGATGCCCAGGCTCTGGCTCCCACAGGCAGCTGGGCACCTTGCGGCCCCCTGCTCTTCTCCTTCCTTCCTGTGAACTGTTGATAAAAACTGCTGCTGCTGTCTCTTTCTCTCTCTCGAGAAAGAGAGAGAGAGTCTGGGGGGTAATGGAGACATCCCAGATTTCTCCACCCTTCCATCTCCAGGGGCCCAGCCCGGCTCCAGTCCCTCCACCCTTGGGCCCACCTCAGTCAGGCCATGGGCCTCACCCTCCCCACCCAGCCACGGCCGGGCAGGGGAGAGCACAGCACTGCAACCTGACTGGAACCAAAGAGAGCGAGTTCTCCTGGGAATTCTGCTTTTAACCTCTCTGTGTTCTCAGAGGCGTGTCCACCTTCAATTGGTCAATCTCCAAATTGGCCTCTTCCTTCCAAGAAAATACTTTTTCCATGTCAAACAGGAGGTGCATCCCCAGGACACACCATGGGAAGCAGCTCTGCAGAGCAGGTCCTCGGCAGGTCCTGGTGGTGGGACTGGCACAGCCCCACCCCAGCAGGGACAGCCTGGAAGGGACCTGGGTGAACACTGAGGTGTGCAGGCCACTGCCAGGTGGGCTTTGTGCCACAGGATCCATCTCTGTGGATGGGGGAGCTCCTGGGTGTGTCCCGCAGAACCCTGTGATGTCACCACTCGGTCACTGTGACACCACTTGGGTAACTATAACCACCAGCGTTGGGCAGAGCCAGAGCACTCAGGCTGTGACTCACTGGCAGCTGAGGAGCTTCCCAGTGCTGCAGCGACCAGGGAGCCTCGGAGTCCTGCGAGTCCTTGAGGAAGCTCAGAGTGCCACAAGTGGCAGCCAAGGCTTCAGTTCCTGCCATCAGCCGAGAGGAGCCAGCTCCGGGAGCACCGATGGCGGAGGTCGGGCCAGAGGCACCAGCGCCAGGAGCCGTCCGGGTCTGCCGCATCTGCGTGGATTTCCTGCGGAGCCCCGCTGCTGCCGTGGAGCCCTGCGGGCACGTGTTCTGCCACGCCTGCATCCAGCACCAGGCCGGCCACGACCCCGCTGCCGCCTGCCCCATCTGCCAGGGGCCCATTGGGGCCATCCGCCTGCTGCAGGGGCTGCAGAACCGTGCCGGGCGGGCCCCACGTCGGCCCCGCCGCCTCCATCCCTTCGTGGTGCGGTGGCGGCAGCGGCAGCAGCGGGAGGCGCAGGAGGATGCGGCTCCTGGAGGCGGCCGGCGCCGGAGACTCGCCGATGGGGACCGGGCACCCAGCCCTGTGCCCCGCCAGCGGCCCCGGAGAGAGCTGGAGGATCTGCGCAGAAACGGGCTGGGACAGCGGCCGCCGTGGGGAGATGCAGCGATGCCCGCAGGGGACAACCAGCACCGCCCGCCCGTCATCTGAGTGATGTGGATCCTCCAGGGCCCCTCGGAACTGAAATCCAGGCTGCTGAGAAGGGCCTCGTCTGCTTTATGTACATAACTTTTGTACATACATCTCCTTTTGTATATAACTTCAAGACTGGGGGAGTGGGCGGTGTGGGAGGGAAAGCATATAGTTGTAGAAACTTAGAGAGAGGATAGGACGTTCATATTAGGATAGTAGCTGTAGAATAAACATTTTTGTTCATTTGAAGCATTAGAAAGCAAACATTCTTTATCAGCGTCGGACACAGGGAAGAGTGTCTCCTTGAATCTGATGTGTGTGGTGAAAGTTCACAACAGGATATTTGTTCCATCCTGAAAATTCGTATTCATTACAATGCGGCTCCTGTCTAATAGCCAAATACCACTTACCTCCAAATAATTTGCATGCATTTGCCTTCTACTTGAAGATCTGTCTTAGGCCCGGATTTCATCTAAAGGGGTCTCTGGTGGGCAAATTCACTGAATGCTTCAATATTTGGCAGCTGCAGCTGCCAAATCTGCAGCGTGTCAGAGTCTTTTCTGTGTGCTCGTGCCCTCCCCCAGTGCAGCTCCGGCTGCCTGGCTCTGCTCCTGCACTGCCGCTGTCCGATGGACTTCAGCTGCCAAAGACCCACGGCGCTCTGTGAGGCAGCGCCGGGCCCACGGTGCTGGTAACACCTTCCCTGTGCTCCACCGGATCATTCTTGGCTAGCCCCACTGGCCTATCTTCTTTCGATTCTCTTTTAAGAAAAAGTAAATGTAGAAATATCGCTTTGGATTTCAACATTTAACCTAGTTTGTGTTTTAATCTCACTTTCGGGTATGTGAAAAATACATATTATATGATTGGCTTTTTGCAAATGTTACTTTTAATATTAGATGTGTATTGTTAGAAAATTATGCTGTATTAATTCTCTTTAGTAGTATGTTTCATATAGTTTTCGGTTCTAACATAATATTAAAATAGAAACTCTGCTATGTGAAGGGTTTTTCTAAGGAATGAGATCCTTACTTTGAGGAATACCTAAATCATCCAAAGAAAAATAATGTATCGTTGTCTTATCAGAAGAAGCGAATTTCTTCAGGCCTTGCTCAGACTCCAAGCGCCATGGGTATTAAAGGAAACAGTTGACATACAAGAGACAGAGCTCTTGTTTTTAATAAATCGTATGCATAAGCATGAAAGATATATGAGTATGCAACCGGCTATTGCTTTTAAAGTTATTCCTTTGTTCACAAGGTAAACTATTCGTGAATTAGTGTCCAAGAGCATCCAGACGTCCCTAATTCTTTGCTTTTTATTGTCTTTTAGTTGTCCTAACTCTAAATTTTATTACTCTAATTGTATTACTATTTTAATAATAACTTTATTATTATTAAAATGTTAAGAATTAAAAAAAAACAGTGATTGGCATTTTTTACAGGGCACATAATTATTCCAAGAGGTGGTGTCAAAATGTAGTTGCTACAGTGGCATTTTCAGCAGGAAGATAAAAGGTATATTGCAGGAAAAGTGGTGGAAGAGGCAAGAGACTCAACAGATCCTACACTGTATTCCAGAGCTGCTGTATTTGAAGGGGAAAATGCTCACAGGGTCTGATAAATGATCACCCAGACATTCCTCATCAGTTTGAAGAAAGCAGGAGCCTTGGGGGAAGCAGAACTCTGCAACTAAGCTCTGCCATGTGAGGAGGTGATTTTAACTGTTGTTCCTGGTTTTTAAGTAGAGGATGTTGATCAGCAGCATGAAGCTGAGCTTGAGGCTGATCATCAGCAGTGCAGCCCAGGTGTCAGTCCTGGGACCAGGCCTCTTCCTTCTTGATAGTGGCCTGATTAATGGGGCCCAGGGCAAACTCAGCAGTTTGGCTGAATTTCCTGCAGTGGGAGGAGCTGCTGAGACACCAGAAAAGGACCACAACAAGCTGGAGAAATGGGCTGATGGAACCTCCTGAAGTTCGACCAAGGGCCGAGCAGTCCTCCCCTGGGCAGGTGTCATGGTTTGACACCTGCACAATGCCAATGTCCCCATGAAAATGCAATCTCTCAATTGAATGCTGTGAAATGCAATTGAGAACAGAGCAAAGCAGGCCCAAGCTTAATTACAGAAAGAAAACTTTATTAGGCTACTACTATAGAAGGAAAAAAAGAAAGGAAAAAACCCACACAAAATGAAAACCTTGAAAAGCATTTCTCCTTCCACTACCCAACTCCAACAAACCACAGCGAGACACAATCTGGACCCCAATCAGGATTCCACCCTCCAGAAAATCGATACTCAGTCCATCAAGGGAACAGAGTCTCTCCTGTGCCACAGACCCCCCAAGAAACACAGCTGCTACATCCTGTGCTTCCATGTCACACATGGCACCGCCCGGAGAAAAAGTTTGCCATGGTGACCCTTCTCCTTTCCATGCACAGTGCTCTCACCACTAATGCATGGATGGACAGACTGCTTTTAGGACTTTTCCTTTCAAGGATGCCCTGCCAAGAGGGGGACAAAACAACAGTTCAGTTTTTCATTTTTGGCGCCTCAGTCCCCCCCCGTTTATCCCTGAGGCCGAGGGCCCAAGAACAGAGACCTTCTTCTCTTCTCCTTCTCTGAGGACAGGAGGCACCACCACAAACACCCTAACTTTCCTCTGTTCGCTCCTCTTCTGTCTTTTCCCACCTGAAGCAGGTCTCTTTGGCTCACTGGCATCCTCCTAAAATACAGTCACTCTTGGAGGAACAAAATTGGTTCAGTTTGTGGTGAGCAAGGAAAAGTCCAGCCAAAAAACCACTCCTCATCTCCTCCCATCTAGAATTTCTCCTTCTAACATCCCAGGGTCCAAGCTGTCTCTCTTGCTCTCTTTCAAACCAAGGAGGGGAAAAATTTCACAAAGCTTTAGTTTCTCAGGAAGGGGTAAAAGTCCCGACTCCCAAGGATGGCTTGATGCCCAGGCTCTGGCTCCCACAGGCAGCTGGGCACCTTGCGGCCCCCCCGCTCTTCTACTTCCCCCCAGGGAACTGCTGATAAAAACTGCTGCTGCTGTCTCTTTCTCGCTCTCGAGAAAGAGAGAGAGAGTCTGGGGGGGAACGGAGACATCCCAGATTTCTCCACCCTTCCATCTGCAGGGGCCCAGCCCGGCTCCAGTCCCTCCACCCTTGGGCCCACCTCAGTCAGGCCATGGGCCTCACCCTCCCCACCCAGCCACGGCCGGGCAGGGGAGAGCACAGCACTGCAACCTGACCGGAACCAAAGAGAGCGAGTTCTCCTGGGAATTCTGCTTTTAACCTCTCTGTGTTCTCAGAGGCGTGTCCACCTTCAATTGGTCAATATCCAAATTGGCCTCTTCCTTCCGAGAAAATACTTTTTCCATGTCAAACAGGAGGTGCAGCCCCAGGACACGCCATGGGAAGCGGCTCTGCAGAGCAGGTCCTCTGCAGGTCCTGGTGGTGGGACTGGCACAGCCCCACCCCAGCAGAGACCGCCTGGAAGGGACCTGGGTGAATACTGAGGTGTGCAGGCCACTGCCAGGTGGGCTTTGTGCCACAGGATCCATCTCTGTGGATGGGGGAGCTGCTGGGCGTGTCCCGCAGAACCCTGTGATGTCACCACTCGGTCACTGTGACACCACTTGGGTAACTATAACCACCAGCGTTGGGCAGAGCCAGAGCACTCAGGCTGTGACTCACTGGCAGCCGAGGAGCTTCCCAGTGCTGCCAGAGTCCGAGGAGTCTCTGTGTTTCCAGAGTCTGAGAATCTTCCGAGAGCTGCCAGTGACCGAAGGGCTTCCGAGTGCTGCCACTGACTGAGGAGCCTCCAAGTCCTGCCAGTTACTTTGGAGGAAGCTCAGAGTGCCACAAGTGGCAGCCAAGGCTTCAGTTCCTGCCAGCAGCCGAGAGGAGCCAGCTCCGGGAGCACCGATGGCGGAGGTCGGGCCAGAGGCACCAGCGCCAGGAGCCGTCCGGGTCTGCCGCATCTGCGTGGATTTCCTGCGGAGCCCCGCTGCTGCCGTGGAGCCCTGCGGGCACGTGTTCTGCCACGCCTGCATCCAGCACCAGGCCGGCCACGACCCCGCTGCCGCCTGCCCCATCTGCCAGGGGCCCATTGGGGCCATCCGCCTGCTGCAGGGGCTGCAGAACCGTGCCGGGCGGGCCCCACGTCGGCCCCGCCGCCTCCATCCCTTCGTGGTGCGGTGGCGGCAGCGGCAGCAGCGGGAGGCGCAGGAGGATGCGGCTCCTGGAGGCGGCTGGCGCCGGAGACTCGCCGATGGGGACCGGGCACCGAGCCCTGTGCCCCGCCAGCGGCCCCGGAGAGAGCTGGAGGATCTGCGCAGAAACGGGCTGGGACAGCGGCCGCCGTGGGGAGATGCAGCGATGCCCGCAGGGGACAACCAGCACCGCCCGCCCGTCATCTGAGTGATGTGGATCCTCCAGGGCCCCTCGGAACTGAAATCCAGGCTGCTGAGAAGGGCCTCGTCTGCTTTATGTACATAACTTTTGTACATACATCTCCTTTTGTATATAACTTCAAGACTGGGGGAGTGGGCGGTGTGGGAGGGAAAGCATATAGTTGTAGAAACTTAGAGAGAGGATAGGACGTTCATATTAGGATAGTAGCTGTAGAATAAACATTTTTGTTCATTTGAAGCATTAGAAAGCAAACATTCTTTATCAGCGTCGGACACAGGGAAGAGTGTCTCCTTGAATCTGATGTGTGTGGTGAAAGTTCACAACAGGATATTTGTTCCATCCTGAACATACATATTCATTACAATGCGGCTCCTGTCTAATAGCCAAATACCACTTACCTCCAAATAATTTGCATGCATTTGCCTTCTACTTGAAGATCTGTCTTAGGCCCGGATTTCATCTAAAGGGGTGTCTGGTGGGCATATTCACTGAATGCTTCAATATTTGGCAGCTGCAGCTGCCAAATCTGCAGCGTGTCGGAGTCTTTGCTGTGTGCTCGTGCCCTCCCCCAGTGCAGCTCCGGCTGCCTGGCTCTGCTCCTGCACTGCCGCTGTCCGATGGACTTCAGCTGCCAAAGACCCATGGCGCTCTGTGAGGCAGCACCGGGCCCACGGTGCGGGTAACACCTTCCCTGTGCTCCACCGGATCATTCTTGGCTAGCCCCACTGGCCTATCTTCTCCCTTTTCTCTTTTAAGAAAAAGTAAATGTAGAAATATCGCTTTGGATTTCAACATTTAACCTAGTTTGTGTTTTAATCTCACTTTCGGGTATGTGAAAAATACATATTATATGATTGGCTTTTCACAAATGTTACTTTGAATAATAGATGTGTAATATTAGAAGGTTGTGCTGTATTAATTCTCTTTTGTACTGTGTTACATATAGTTTTAGGTTCTAACACAATATTAAATAGAAACTCTGCTACGTGAATGGTTTTTTTAAGGAATGAGATACTTACTTTGAGGAATACTTAAATCTTCCAGAGAAGTCAAACTTACAGTTTTCTTATCAGAAGAAGCTAATTTCTTCAAGCCTTGCTCAGACTTGAAGACACCATGGGGATTAAAGGAAACATCTGACTTACAACAGACAGAGGTCTTGTTTTAAATGCAATGTATGTATAACCATGAAAGATATATGAATACGCAACAGGCTATTGCTTTTATGGTTATTAATTTGTTCACAAGGTATGCTATTCATTACTTAGTGTCCAAGAGTATCCGGACATCCATAATTCTTTGCTTTTTATTGCCTTGTAATTGTCCTATCTCTAAATTTTATTTCTCTAATTGTATTACTATTTTTATAATAATTTTATTATTTTTAAAATTTTAAGATTTTAAAAACCAAGTGATTGGCATTTTTCACAGGGAACATAATAATTCCTAGAGGTGGTGTCAGTGTGTAGTGCTACAGTGGTATTTTCAGCCAGAAAATACCAGGAATATTGCAGGAAAAGCGGTGGAAGAGTGTTCCAGAATTTCTGAGAGACAAAGGGCATGATTTATGCCTGGAGTGAGAAATGAGCTACCCCTCCCACTAGGCCCCTGATAAGCGGCCTTGGTGGGGCCTGGAAGCCTTTGACGCAGTACGAATTTAGTTGTGGTGCAGTTAGAAATATGTTAAGGTAAATACAAAGTAATGAGCTATCTGAGTGTGAATGAGGGGAGAACTGCGGTGTGAAAAGCCTGACCACCACAAGGCAAAGGTAAACAACGTTAGCTTGCCATTGAGAGCGCCTTTGTAAACTGTAAACTATATTGAAGTGTATAGAAACTGCCATCTTCTCGCTAATAAAAGGAGAAAGTAGCTTTACCCATATTGGCTCGACCTACGTTTGTTGTGTCCAGCAACGCCGCATATTATAAGTCCCTATGGTCAAAGAGGCAAAAGATTCAAGAGATCCTCTGCTGTATTCCAGAGCTGCTGTATTTGAAGGGGAAAATGCTCACTGGGTCTGATAAACGATCACCCAGACATTCCTCATGAGTCTGGAGAAAGCAGGAGCCTTGGGGGAAGCAGAACTCTGCAAATAAGCTCTGCCATGTGAGGAAGTGATTTTAACTGTTGTTCCTGGTTTTTAAGTAGAGGATGTTGATCAGCAGCATGAAGCTGAGCTAGAGGCTGATCATCAGCAGTGCAGCCCAGGTGTCAGTACTGGGACCAGTCCTCTTCTTTCATGATAGTGGCCTGATTAATGGGGCCCAGGGCAAACTCGGCAAGTTGGCTGAATTTCCTGCAGTGGGAGGAGCTACTGAGACACCAGAGAACCCAAAAGGATCACAACAAGCAGGAGAAATGGGCTGATGGAGCCTCCTGAAGTTCAGCCAAGGGCCGATCAGTCCATCCCCTGGGGAGATGCAGCCCCAGGACACGCCATGGGAAGCAGCTCTGCAGAGCAGGTCCTCTGCAGGTCCTGGTGGTGGGACTGGCACAGCCCCACCCCAGCAGGGACCGCCTGGAAGGGACCTGGGTGAACACTGAGGTGTGCAGGCCACTGCCAGGTGGGCTTTGTGCCACAGGATCCATCTCTGTGGATGGGGGAGCTGCTGGGCGTGTCCCGCAGAACCCTGTGATGTCACCACTCGGTCACTGTGACACCACTTGGGTAACTATAACCACCAGCGTTGGGCAGAGCCAGAGCACTCAGGCTGTGACACACTGGCAGCCGAGGAGCTTCCCAGTGCTGCCAGTGTCCGAGGAGCCTCTGTGTTTCCAGAGTCTGAGAATCTTCCGAGAGCTGCCAGTGACCGAAGGGCTTCCGAGTGCTGCCACTGACTGAGGAGCCTCCAAGTCCTGCCAGTGACTTTGGAGGAATCTCAGAGTCCACAAGTGGCAGCCAAGGCTTCGAGTCCTGCCAGCAGCCGAGAGGAGCCAGCTCCGGGAGCACCGATGGCGGAGGTCGGGCCAGAGGCACCAGCGCCCGGAGCCGTCCGGGTCTGCCGCATCTGCGTGGATTTCCTGCGGAGCCCCGCTGCTGCCGTGGAGCCCTGCGGGCACGTGTTCTGCCACGCCTGCATCCAGCACCAGGCCGGCCACGACCCCGCTGCCGCCTGCCCCATCTGCCAGGGGCCCATTGGGGCCATCCGCCTGCTGCAGGGGCTGCAGAACCGTGCCGGGCGGGCCCCACGTCGGCCCCGCCGCCTCCATCCCTTCGTGGTGCGGTGGCGGCAGCGGCAGCAGCGGGAGGCGCAGGAGGATGCGGCTCCTGGAGGCGGCCGGCGCCGGAGACTCGCCGATGGGGACCGGGCACCGAGCCCTGTGCCCCGCCAGCGGCCCCGGAGAGAGCTGGAGGATCTGCGCAGAAACGGGCTGGGACAGCGGCCGCCGTGGGGAGATGCAGCGATGCCCGCAGGGGACAACCAGCACCGCCCGCCCGTCATCTGAGTGATGTGGATCCTCCAGGGCCCCTCGGAACTGAAATCCAGGCTGCTGAGAAGGGCCTCGTCTGCTTTATGTACATAACTTTTGTACATACATCTCCTTTTGTATATAACTTCAAGACTGGGGGAGTGGGCGGTGTGGGAGGGAAAGCATATAGTTGTAGAAACTTAGAGAGAGGATAGGACGTTCATATTAGGATAGTAGCTGTAGAATAAACATTTTTGTTCATTTGAAGCATTAGAAAGCAGACATTCTTTATCAGCGTCGGACACAGGGAAGAGTGTCTCCTTGAATCTGATGTGTGTGGTGAAAGTTCACAACAGGATATTTGTTCCATCCTGAACATACATATTCATTACAATGCGGCTCCTGTCTAATACCCAAATACCACTTACCTCCAAATAATTTGCATGCATTTGCCTTCTACTTGAAGATCTGTTTTAGGCCCGGATTTCATCTAAAGGGGTCTCTGGTGGGGATATTCAATGAATGCTTCAATATTTGGCAGCTGCAGCTGCCAAATCTGCAGCGTGTCGGAGTCTTTGCTGTGTGCTCGTGCCCTCCCCCAGTGCAGCTCCGGCTGCCTGGCTCTGCTCCTGCACTGCCGCTGTCCGATGGACTTCAGCTGCCAAAGACCCACGGCGCTCTGTGAGGCAGCGCCGGGCCCACGGTGCTGGTAACACCTTCCCTGTGCTCCACCAGATCATTCTTGGCTAGCCCCACTGGCCTGTCTTCTTCCTTTTCTCTTTTAAGAAAAACTAAATGTAGCAATATCACTTTGGGTTTCAACATTTAACCTAGTTTGTGTTTTAATCTCACTTTCGGGTATGTGAAAAATACATATTATATGATTGGCTTTTTGCAAATGTTACTTTTAATATTAGATGTGTATTGTTAGAAAATTATGCTGTATTAATTCTCTTTAATTCTGTGTTACATATAGTTTTAGGTTCTAACATAATATTAAAATAGAAACTCTGCTATTTGAAGGGTTTTTCTAAGGAATGAGATCCTTACTTTGAGGAATACCTAAATCATCCAAAGAAAAAGAATTTATCGTTGTCTTATCTGACACAGCTAATTTCTTCAGGCCTTGCTCAGACTCAAAGCGCCATGGGTATTAAAGGAAACAGTTGACATACAAGAGCTTTTGTTTTTAATAAAACGTATGCATAAGCATGAAAGATATATGAGTATGCAACCGGCTATTGCTTTTAAAGTTATTCCTTTGTTCACAAGGTATACTATTCGTGACTTAGTGTCCAAGAGCATCCAGACATCCCTAATTCTTTGTTTTTTATTGTCTTTTAATTGTCCTAACTCTAAATTTTATTGCTCTAATTGTATTACTATTTTAATAATAACTTTATTATTATTAAAATGTTAAGAATTTTAAAAAACCAGTGATTGGCATTTTTTACAGGGCACGTAATTATTCCAAGAGGTGGTGTCAGTGTGTAGTGCTACAGTGGCATTTTCAGCAGGAAGATAAAAGGTATATTGCAGGAAAAGTGGTGGAAGAGGCAAGAGACTCAACAGATCCTCTGCTGTATTCCAGAGCTGCTGTATTTGAAGGGGAAAATGCTCACAGGGTCTGATAAATGATCACCCAGACATTCCTCATGAGTCTGGAGAAAGCAGGAGACTTGGGGGAAGCAGAACTCTGCAACTATGCTCTGCCGTGCGAGGAGGTGCTTTTAACTGTTGTTCCTGGTTTTTAAGTAGAGGATGTTGATCAGCAGCATGAAGCTGAGCTAGAGGCTGATCATCAGCAGTGCAGCCCAGGTGTCAGTCCTGGGACCAGGCCTCTTCTTTCATGATAGTGGCCTGATTAATGGGGCCCAGGGCACCCTCAGCTGTTTGGCTGAATTTCCTGCAGTGGGAGGAGCTGCTGAGACACCAGAAAAGGACCACAACAAGCTGGAGAAATGGGCTGATGGAACCTCCTGAAGTTCGACCAAGGACCGAGCAGTCCTCCCCCTGGGCAGGTGTCATGGTTTGACACCTGCACAATGCCAATGTCCCCATGAAAATGCAATCTCTCAATTGAATGCTGTGAAATGCAATTGAGAACAGAGCAAAGCAGGCCCAAGCTTAATTACAGGAAGAAAACTTTATTAAGCTACTACTATAGAAGGAAAAAAAGAAAGGAAAAACCCACACAAAATGAAAACCTTAAAAAGCATTCCTCCTCCCACTACCCAACTCCAACAAACCACAGCGAGACACAATCTGGACCCCAATCAGGATTCCACCCTCCAGACAATCGATACTCAGTCCATCAAGGGAACAGAGTCTCTCCTGTGCCACAGACCCCCCAAGAAACACAGCTCCACATCCTGTGTTTCCATGTCACACATGGCACCGCCCGGAGAAAAAGTTTGCCATGGTGACCCTTCTCCTTTCCATGCACAGTGCTCTCACCACTAATGCATGGATGGACAGACTGCTTTTAGGACTTTTCCTTTCAAGGATGCCCTGCAAAGAGGGGCAAAAAACAACAGTTCAGTTTTTCATTTTTGAGGCCTCAGCCCCCCCCCGTTTATCCCTGAGGCCGAGGGCCCAAGAACAGAGACCTTCTTCTCTTCTCCTTCTCTGAGACCAGGAGGCACCACCACAAACCCCCTAACTTTCCTCTGTTCGCTCCTCTTCTATCTTTTCCCACCTGAAGCAGGTCTCTTTGGCTCACTGGCATCCTCCTAAAATACAGTCTCTCTTGGAGGAAAAAAATTGGTTCCGTTTGTGGTGAACAAGGAGAAGTCCAGCCAAAAAAACACTCCTCATCTCCTCCCATCTAGAATTTCTCCTTCTAACATCCCAGGGTCCAAGCTGTCTCTCTTGCTCTCTTTCAAACCAAGGAGGGGAAAAATTTCACAAAGCTTTCATTTCTCAGGAAGGGTTAAAATTCCCGACTCCCAAGGATGGCTTGATGCCCAGGCTCTGGCTCCCACAGGCAGCTGGGCACCTTGCGGCCCCCTGCTCTTCTCCTTCCTTCCTGTGAACTGTTGATAAAAACTGCTGCTGCTGTCTCTTTCTCTCTCTCGAGAAAGAGAGAGAGAGTCTGGGGGGTAATGGAGACATCCCAGATTTCTCCACCCTTCCATCTCCAGGGGCCCAGCCCGGCTCCAGTCCCTCCACCCTTGGGCCCACCTCAGTCAGGCCATGGGCCTCACCCTCCCCACCCAGCCACGGCCGGGCAGGGGAGAGCACAGCACTGCAACCTGACTGGAACCAAAGAGAGCGAGTTCTCCTGGGAATTCTGCTTTTAACCTCTCTGTGTTCTCAGAGGCGTGTCCACCTTCAATTGGTCAATCTCCAAATTGGCCTCTTCCTTCCAAGAAAATACTTTTTCCATGTCAAACAGGAGGTGCATCCCCAGGACACACCATGGGAAGCAGCTCTGCAGAGCAGGTCCTCGGCAGGTCCTGGTGGTGGGACTGGCACAGCCCCACCCCAGCAGGGACAGCCTGGAAGGGACCTGGGTGAACACTGAGGTGTGCAGGCCACTGCCAGGTGGGCTTTGTGCCACAGGATCCATCTCTGTGGATGGGGGAGCTCCTGGGTGTGTCCCGCAGAACCCTGTGATGTCACCACTCGGTCACTGTGACACCACTTGGGTAACTATAACCACCAGCGTTGGGCAGAGCCAGAGCACTCAGGCTGTGACTCACTGGCAGCTGAGGAGCTTCCCAGTGCTGCAGCGACCAGGGAGCCTCGGAGTCCTGCGAGTCCTTGAGGAAGCTCAGAGTGCCACAAGTGGCAGCCAAGGCTTCAGTTCCTGCCATCAGCCGAGAGGAGCCAGCTCCGGGAGCACCGATGGCGGAGGTCGGGCCAGAGGCACCAGCGCCAGGAGCCGTCCGGGTCTGCCGCATCTGCGTGGATTTCCTGCGGAGCCCCGCTGCTGCCGTGGAGCCCTGCGGGCACGTGTTCTGCCACGCCTGCATCCAGCACCAGGCCGGCCACGACCCCGCTGCCGCCTGCCCCATCTGCCAGGGGCCCATTGGGGCCATCCGCCTGCTGCAGGGGCTGCAGAACCGTGCCGGGCGGGCCCCACGTCGGCCCCGCCGCCTCCATCCCTTCGTGGTGCGGTGGCGGCAGCGGCAGCAGCGGGAGGCGCAGGAGGATGCGGCTCCTGGAGGCGGCCGGCGCCGGAGACTCGCCGATGGGGACCGGGCACCCAGCCCTGTGCCCCGCCAGCGGCCCCGGAGAGAGCTGGAGGATCTGCGCAGAAACGGGCTGGGACAGCGGCCGCCGTGGGGAGATGCAGCGATGCCCGCAGGGGACAACCAGCACCGCCCGCCCGTCATCTGAGTGATGTGGATCCTCCAGGGCCCCTCGGAACTGAAATCCAGGCTGCTGAGAAGGGCCTCGTCTGCTTTATGTACATAACTTTTGTACATACATCTCCTTTTGTATATAACTTCAAGACTGGGGGAGTGGGCGGTGTGGGAGGGAAAGCATATAGTTGTAGAAACTTAGAGAGAGGATAGGACGTTCATATTAGGATAGTAGCTGTAGAATAAACATTTTTGTTCATTTGAAGCATTAGAAAGCAAACATTCTTTATCAGCGTCGGACACAGGGAAGAGTGTCTCCTTGAATCTGATGTGTGTGGTGAAAGTTCACAACAGGATATTTGTTCCATCCTGAAAATTCGTATTCATTACAATGCGGCTCCTGTCTAATAGCCAAATACCACTTACCTCCAAATAATTTGCATGCATTTGCCTTCTACTTGAAGATCTGTCTTAGGCCCGGATTTCATCTAAAGGGGTCTCTGGTGGGCAAATTCACTGAATGCTTCAATATTTGGCAGCTGCAGCTGCCAAATCTGCAGCGTGTCAGAGTCTTTTCTGTGTGCTCGTGCCCTCCCCCAGTGCAGCTCCGGCTGCCTGGCTCTGCTCCTGCACTGCCGCTGTCCGATGGACTTCAGCTGCCAAAGACCCACGGCGCTCTGTGAGGCAGCGCCGGGCCCACGGTGCTGGTAACACCTTCCCTGTGCTCCACCGGATCATTCTTGGCTAGCCCCACTGGCCTATCTTCTTTCGATTCTCTTTTAAGAAAAAGTAAATGTAGAAATATCGCTTTGGATTTCAACATTTAACCTAGTTTGTGTTTTAATCTCACTTTCGGGTATGTGAAAAATACATATTATATGATTGGCTTTTTGCAAATGTTACTTTTAATATTAGATGTGTATTGTTAGAAAATTATGCTGTATTAATTCTCTTTAGTAGTATGTTTCATATAGTTTTCGGTTCTAACATAATATTAAAATAGAAACTCTGCTATGTGAAGGGTTTTTCTAAGGAATGAGATCCTTACTTTGAGGAATACCTAAATCATCCAAAGAAAAATAATGTATCGTTGTCTTATCAGAAGAAGCGAATTTCTTCAGGCCTTGCTCAGACTCCAAGCGCCATGGGTATTAAAGGAAACAGTTGACATACAAGAGACAGAGCTCTTGTTTTTAATAAATCGTATGCATAAGCATGAAAGATATATGAGTATGCAACCGGCTATTGCTTTTAAAGTTATTCCTTTGTTCACAAGGTAAACTATTCGTGAATTAGTGTCCAAGAGCATCCAGACGTCCCTAATTCTTTGCTTTTTATTGTCTTTTAGTTGTCCTAACTCTAAATTTTATTACTCTAATTGTATTACTATTTTAATAATAACTTTATTATTATTAAAATGTTAAGAATTAAAAAAAAACAGTGATTGGCATTTTTTACAGGGCACATAATTATTCCAAGAGGTGGTGTCAAAATGTAGTTGCTACAGTGGCATTTTCAGCAGGAAGATAAAAGGTATATTGCAGGAAAAGTGGTGGAAGAGGCAAGAGACTCAACAGATCCTACACTGTATTCCAGAGCTGCTGTATTTGAAGGGGAAAATGCTCACAGGGTCTGATAAATGATCACCCAGACATTCCTCATCAGTTTGAAGAAAGCAGGAGCCTTGGGGGAAGCAGAACTCTGCAACTAAGCTCTGCCATGTGAGGAGGTGATTTTAACTGTTGTTCCTGGTTTTTAAGTAGAGGATGTTGATCAGCAGCATGAAGCTGAGCTTGAGGCTGATCATCAGCAGTGCAGCCCAGGTGTCAGTCCTGGGACCAGGCCTCTTCCTTCTTGATAGTGGCCTGATTAATGGGGCCCAGGGCAAACTCAGCAGTTTGGCTGAATTTCCTGCAGTGGGAGGAGCTGCTGAGACACCAGAAAAGGACCACAACAAGCTGGAGAAATGGGCTGATGGAACCTCCTGAAGTTCGACCAAGGGCCGAGCAGTCCTCCCCTGGGCAGGTGTCATGGTTTGACACCTGCACAATGCCAATGTCCCCATGAAAATGCAATCTCTCAATTGAATGCTGTGAAATGCAATTGAGAACAGAGCAAAGCAGGCCCAAGCTTAATTACAGAAAGAAAACTTTATTAGGCTACTACTATAGAAGGAAAAAAAGAAAGGAAAAAACCCACACAAAATGAAAACCTTGAAAAGCATTTCTCCTTCCACTACCCAACTCCAACAAACCACAGCGAGACACAATCTGGACCCCAATCAGGATTCCACCCTCCAGAAAATCGATACTCAGTCCATCAAGGGAACAGAGTCTCTCCTGTGCCACAGACCCCCCAAGAAACACAGCTGCTACATCCTGTGCTTCCATGTCACACATGGCACCGCCCGGAGAAAAAGTTTGCCATGGTGACCCTTCTCCTTTCCATGCACAGTGCTCTCACCACTAATGCATGGATGGACAGACTGCTTTTAGGACTTTTCCTTTCAAGGATGCCCTGCCAAGAGGGGGACAAAACAACAGTTCAGTTTTTCATTTTTGGCGCCTCAGTCCCCCCCCGTTTATCCCTGAGGCCGAGGGCCCAAGAACAGAGACCTTCTTCTCTTCTCCTTCTCTGAGGACAGGAGGCACCACCACAAACACCCTAACTTTCCTCTGTTCGCTCCTCTTCTGTCTTTTCCCACCTGAAGCAGGTCTCTTTGGCTCACTGGCATCCTCCTAAAATACAGTCACTCTTGGAGGAACAAAATTGGTTCAGTTTGTGGTGAGCAAGGAAAAGTCCAGCCAAAAAACCACTCCTCATCTCCTCCCATCTAGAATTTCTCCTTCTAACATCCCAGGGTCCAAGCTGTCTCTCTTGCTCTCTTTCAAACCAAGGAGGGGAAAAATTTCACAAAGCTTTAGTTTCTCAGGAAGGGGTAAAAGTCCCGACTCCCAAGGATGGCTTGATGCCCAGGCTCTGGCTCCCACAGGCAGCTGGGCACCTTGCGGCCCCCCCGCTCTTCTACTTCCCCCCAGGGAACTGCTGATAAAAACTGCTGCTGCTGTCTCTTTCTCGCTCTCGAGAAAGAGAGAGAGAGTCTGGGGGGGAACGGAGACATCCCAGATTTCTCCACCCTTCCATCTGCAGGGGCCCAGCCCGGCTCCAGTCCCTCCACCCTTGGGCCCACCTCAGTCAGGCCATGGGCCTCACCCTCCCCACCCAGCCACGGCCGGGCAGGGGAGAGCACAGCACTGCAACCTGACCGGAACCAAAGAGAGCGAGTTCTCCTGGGAATTCTGCTTTTAACCTCTCTGTGTTCTCAGAGGCGTGTCCACCTTCAATTGGTCAATATCCAAATTGGCCTCTTCCTTCCGAGAAAATACTTTTTCCATGTCAAACAGGAGGTGCAGCCCCAGGACACGCCATGGGAAGCGGCTCTGCAGAGCAGGTCCTCTGCAGGTCCTGGTGGTGGGACTGGCACAGCCCCACCCCAGCAGAGACCGCCTGGAAGGGACCTGGGTGAATACTGAGGTGTGCAGGCCACTGCCAGGTGGGCTTTGTGCCACAGGATCCATCTCTGTGGATGGGGGAGCTGCTGGGCGTGTCCCGCAGAACCCTGTGATGTCACCACTCGGTCACTGTGACACCACTTGGGTAACTATAACCACCAGCGTTGGGCAGAGCCAGAGCACTCAGGCTGTGACTCACTGGCAGCCGAGGAGCTTCCCAGTGCTGCCAGAGTCCGAGGAGTCTCTGTGTTTCCAGAGTCTGAGAATCTTCCGAGAGCTGCCAGTGACCGAAGGGCTTCCGAGTGCTGCCACTGACTGAGGAGCCTCCAAGTCCTGCCAGTTACTTTGGAGGAAGCTCAGAGTGCCACAAGTGGCAGCCAAGGCTTCAGTTCCTGCCAGCAGCCGAGAGGAGCCAGCTCCGGGAGCACCGATGGCGGAGGTCGGGCCAGAGGCACCAGCGCCAGGAGCCGTCCGGGTCTGCCGCATCTGCGTGGATTTCCTGCGGAGCCCCGCTGCTGCCGTGGAGCCCTGCGGGCACGTGTTCTGCCACGCCTGCATCCAGCACCAGGCCGGCCACGACCCCGCTGCCGCCTGCCCCATCTGCCAGGGGCCCATTGGGGCCATCCGCCTGCTGCAGGGGCTGCAGAACCGTGCCGGGCGGGCCCCACGTCGGCCCCGCCGCCTCCATCCCTTCGTGGTGCGGTGGCGGCAGCGGCAGCAGCGGGAGGCGCAGGAGGATGCGGCTCCTGGAGGCGGCTGGCGCCGGAGACTCGCCGATGGGGACCGGGCACCGAGCCCTGTGCCCCGCCAGCGGCCCCGGAGAGAGCTGGAGGATCTGCGCAGAAACGGGCTGGGACAGCGGCCGCCGTGGGGAGATGCAGCGATGCCCGCAGGGGACAACCAGCACCGCCCGCCCGTCATCTGAGTGATGTGGATCCTCCAGGGCCCCTCGGAACTGAAATCCAGGCTGCTGAGAAGGGCCTCGTCTGCTTTATGTACATAACTTTTGTACATACATCTCCTTTTGTATATAACTTCAAGACTGGGGGAGTGGGCGGTGTGGGAGGGAAAGCATATAGTTGTAGAAACTTAGAGAGAGGATAGGACGTTCATATTAGGATAGTAGCTGTAGAATAAACATTTTTGTTCATTTGAAGCATTAGAAAGCAAACATTCTTTATCAGCGTCGGACACAGGGAAGAGTGTCTCCTTGAATCTGATGTGTGTGGTGAAAGTTCACAACAGGATATTTGTTCCATCCTGAACATACATATTCATTACAATGCGGCTCCTGTCTAATAGCCAAATACCACTTACCTCCAAATAATTTGCATGCATTTGCCTTCTACTTGAAGATCTGTCTTAGGCCCGGATTTCATCTAAAGGGGTGTCTGGTGGGCATATTCACTGAATGCTTCAATATTTGGCAGCTGCAGCTGCCAAATCTGCAGAGTGTCGGAGTCTTTGCTGTGTGCTCGTGCCCTCCCCCAGTGCAGCTCCGGCTGCCTGGCTCTGCTCCTGCACTGCCGCTGTCCGATGGACTTCAGCTGCCAAAGACCCATGGCGCTCTGTGAGGCAGCACCGGGCCCACGGTGCGGGTAACACCTTCCCTGTGCTCCACCGGATCATTCTTGGCTAGCCCCACTGGCCTATCTTCTCCCTTTTCTCTTTTAAGAAAAAGTAAATGTAGAAATATCGCTTTGGATTTCAACATTTAACCTAGTTTGTGTTTTAATCTCACTTTCGGGTATGTGAAAAATACATATTATATGATTGGCTTTTCACAAATGTTACTTTGAATAATAGATGTGTAATATTAGAAGGTTGTGCTGTATTAATTCTCTTTTGTACTGTGTTACATATAGTTTTAGGTTCTAACACAATATTAAATAGAAACTCTGCTACGTGAATGGTTTTTTTAAGGAATGAGATACTTACTTTGAGGAATACTTAAATCTTCCAGAGAAGTCAAACTTACAGTTTTCTTATCAGAAGAAGCTAATTTCTTCAAGCCTTGCTCAGACTTGAAGACACCATGGGGATTAAAGGAAACATCTGACTTACAACAGACAGAGGTCTTGTTTTAAATGCAATGTATGTATAACCATGAAAGATATATGAATACGCAACAGGCTATTGCTTTTATGGTTATTAATTTGTTCACAAGGTATGCTATTCATTACTTAGTGTCCAAGAGTATCCGGACATCCATAATTCTTTGCTTTTTATTGCCTTGTAATTGTCCTATCTCTAAATTTTATTTCTCTAATTGTATTACTATTTTTATAATAATTTTATTATTTTTAAAATTTTAAGATTTTAAAAACCAAGTGATTGGCATTTTTCACAGGGAACATAATAATTCCTAGAGGTGGTGTCAGTGTGTAGTGCTACAGTGGTATTTTCAGCCAGAAAATACCAGGAATATTGCAGGAAAAGCGGTGGAAGAGTGTTCCAGAATTTCTGACAGACAAAGGGCATGATTTATGCCTGGAGTGAGAAATGAGCTACCCCTCCCACTAGGCCCCTGATAAGCGGCCTTGGTGGGGCCTGGAAGCCTTTGACGCAGTACGAATTTAGTTGTGGTGCAGTTAGAAATATGTTAAGGTAAATACAAAGTAATGAGCTATCTGAGTGTGAATGAGGGGAGAACTGCGGTGTGAAAAGCCTGACCACCACAAGGCAAAGGTAAACAACGTTAGCTTGCCATTGAGAGCGCCTTTGTAAACTGTAAACTATATTGAAGTGTATAGAAACTGCCATCTTCTCGCTAATAAAAGGAGAAAGTAGCTTTACCCATATTGGCTCGACCTACGTTTGTTGTGTCCAGCAACGCCGCATATTATAAGTCCCTATGGTCAAAGAGGCAAAAGATTCAAGAGATCCTCTGCTGTATTCCAGAGCTGCTGTATTTGAAGGGGAAAATGCTCACTGGGTCTGATAAACGATCACCCAGACATTCCTCATGAGTCTGGAGAAAGCAGGAGCCTTGGGGGAAGCAGAACTCTGCAAATAAGCTCTGCCATGTGAGGAAGTGATTTTAACTGTTGTTCCTGGTTTTTAAGTAGAGGATGTTGATCAGCAGCATGAAGCTGAGCTAGAGGCTGATCATCAGCAGTGCAGCCCAGGTGTCAGTACTGGGACCAGTCCTCTTCTTTCATGATAGTGGCCTGATTAATGGGGCCCAGGGCAAACTCGGCAAGTTGGCTGAATTTCCTGCAGTGGGAGGAGCTACTGAGACACCAGAGAACCCAAAAGGATCACAACAAGCAGGAGAAATGGGCTGATGGAGCCTCCTGAAGTTCAGCCAAGGGCCGATCAGTCCATCCCCTGGGGAGATGCAGCCCCAGGACACGCCATGGGAAGCAGCTCTGCAGAGCAGGTCCTCTGCAGGTCCTGGTGGTGGGACTGGCACAGCCCCACCCCAGCAGGGACCGCCTGGAAGGGACCTGGGTGAACACTGAGGTGTGCAGGCCACTGCCAGGTGGGCTTTGTGCCACAGGATCCATCTCTGTGGATGGGGGAGCTGCTGGGCGTGTCCCGCAGAACCCTGTGATGTCACCACTCGGTCACTGTGACACCACTTGGGTAACTATAACCACCAGCGTTGGGCAGAGCCAGAGCACTCAGGCTGTGACTCACTGGCAGCCGAGGAGCTTCCCAGTGCTGCCAGTGTCCGAGGAGCCTCTGTGCTTCGAGTGTCTGAGGATCTTCCCACTCTTGCAAGTGACCAAAGAAGCTGAGTGCTGCCACTGACTGAGGAGCCTCTGAGTCCTGCCAGTGACTGAGGAGGAATCTCCGAGTCCACAAGTGGCAGCCAAGGCTTCAGTTCCTGCCAGCAGCTGAGAGGAGCCAGCTCCGGGAGCACCGATGGCGGAGGTCGGGCCAGAGGCACCAGCGCCAGGAGCCGTCCGGGTCTGCCGCATCTGCGTGGATTTCCTGCGGAGCCCCGCTGCTGCCGTGGAGCCCTGCGGGCACGTGTTCTGCCACGCCTGCATCCAGCACCAGGCCGGCCACGACCCCGCTGCCGCCTGCCCCATCTGCCAGGGGCCCATTGGGGCCATCCGCCTGCTGCAGGGGCTGCAGAACCGTGCCGGGCGGGCCCCACGTCGGCCCCGCCGCCTCCATCCCTTCGTGGTGCGGTGGCGGCAGCGGCAGCAGCGGGAGGCGCAGGAGGATGCGGCTCCTGGAGGCGGCCGGCGCCGGAGACTCGCCGATGGGGACCGGGCACCGAGCCCTGTGCCCCGCCAGCGGCCCCGGAGAGAGCTGGAGGATCTGCGCAGAAACGGGCTGGGACAGCGGCCGCCGTGGGGAGATGCAGCGATGCCCGCAGGGGACAACCAGCACCGCCCGCCCGTCATCTGAGTGATGTGGATCCTCCAGGGCCCCTCGGAACTGAAATCCAGGCTGCTGAGAAGGGCCTCGTCTGCTTTATGTACATAACTTTTGTACATACATCTCCTTTTGTACATATCTTCAAGACTTGGGGAGTGGGCGGTGTGGGAGGGAAATCATATAGTTGGAGAAACTTAGAGAGAGGATAGGACCTTCATATTAGGATAGTAGCTGTAGAATAAACATTTTTGTTCATTTGAAGCATTAGAAAGCAGACATTCTTTATCAGTGTCGGACACAGGGAAGAGTGTCTCCTTGAATCTGATGTGTGTGGTGAAAGTTCACAACAGGATATTTGTTCCATCCTGAACATACATATTCATTACAATGCGGCTCCTGTCTAATACCCAAATACCACTTACCTCCAAATAATTTGCATGCATTTGCCTTCTACTTGAAGTTCTTTTTTAAGCCCGGATTTCATCTAAAGGGGTGTCTGGTGGGCATAATCACTGAATGCTTCAATATTTGGCAGCTGCAGCTGCCAAATCTGCAGAG
Organism: Lonchura striata; assembly: GCF_050655825.1. Classification (NCBI taxonomy): domain Eukaryota; kingdom Metazoa; phylum Chordata; class Aves; order Passeriformes; family Estrildidae; genus Lonchura; species Lonchura striata. Next base: position 5,287,257 of record NC_140711.1, read on the forward strand.
TGTCGGAGTCTTTGCTGTGTGCTCGTGCCCTCCCCCAGTGCAGCTCCGGCTGCCTGGCTCTGCTCCTGCACTGCCGCTGTCCGATGGACTTCAGCTGCCAAAGACCCACGGCGCTCTGTGAGGCAGCGCCGGGCCCACGGTGCTGGTAACACCTTCCCTGTGCTCCACCGGATCATTCTTGGCTAGCCCCACTGGCCTGTCTTCTTCCTTTTCTCTTTTAAGAAAAAGTAAATGTAGCAATATCACTTTGGGTTTCAACATTTAACCTAGTTTGTGTTTTAATCTCACTTTCGGGTATGTGAAAAATACATATTATATGATTGGCTTTTTGCAAATGTTACTTTTAATATTAGATGTGTATTGTTAGAAAATTATGCTGTATTAATTCTCTTTAATTCTGTGTTACATATAGTTTTAGGTTCTAACATAATATTAAAATAGAAACTCTGCTATGTGAAGGGTTTTTCTAAGGAATGAGATCCTTACTTTGAGGCATACCTAAATCATCCAAAGAAAAAGAATTTATCGTTGTCTTATCTGACGAAGCTAATTTCTTCAGGCCTTGCTCAGACTCGAAGCACCATGGGTATTAAAGGAAACAGTTGACATACAAGAGACAGAGCTCTTGTTTTTAATAAATCGTATGCATAAGCATGAAAGATATATGAGTATGCAACCGGCTATTGCTTTTAAAGTTATTCCTTTGTTCACAAGGTAAACTATTCGTGACTTAGTGTCCAAGAGCATCCAGACGTCCCTAATTCTTTGCTTTTTATTGTCTTTTAGTTGTCCTAACTCTAAATTTTATTACTCTAATTGTATTACTATTTTAATAATAACTTTATTATTATTAAAATTTTAAGAATTATAAAAACCAGTGATTGGCATTTTGTACAGGGCACATAATTATTCCAAGAGGTGGTGTCAAAATGTAGTTGCTACAGTGGCATTTTCAGCAGGAAGATAAAAGGTATATTGCAGGAAAAGTGGTGGAAGAGGCAAGAGTCTCAACAGATCCTCTGCTGTATTCCAGAGCTGCTGTATTTGAAGGGGAAAATGCTCACAGGGTCTGATAAATGATCACCCAGACAATCCTCATCAGTTTGAAGAAAGCAGGAGCCTTGGGGGAAGCAGAACTCTGCAACTAAGCTCTGCCGTGTGAGGAGGTGATTTTAACTGTTGTTCCTGGTTTTTAAGTAGAGGATGTTGATCAGCAGCATGAAGCTGAGCTAGAGGCTGATCATCAGCAGTGCAGCCCAGGTGTCAGTACTGGGACCAGGCCTCTTCCTTCGTGATAGTGGCCTGATTAATGGGGCCCAGGGCACCCTCAGCAGTTTGGCTGAATTTCCTGCAGTGGGAGGAGCTGCTGAGACACCAGAAAAGGACCACAACAAGCTGGAGAAATGGGCTGATGGAACCTCCTGAAGTTCGACCAAGGACCGAGCAGTCCTCCCCCTGGGCAGGTGTCATGGTTTGACACCCGCACAATGCCAATGTCCCCATGAAAATGCAATCTCTCAATTGAATGCTGTGAAATGCAATTGAGAACAGAGCAAAGCAGGCCCAAGCTTAATTACAGAAAGAAAACTTTATTAGGCTACTACTATAGAAGGAAAAAAAGAGAGGAAAAAACCCACACAAAATGAAAACCTTGAAAAGCATTCCTCCTCCCACTACCCAACTCCAACAAACCACAGCGAGACACAATCTGGACCCCAATCAGGATTCCACCCTCCAGACGATCGATACTCAGTCCATCAAGGGAACAGAGTCTCTCCTGTGCCACAGACCCCCCAAGAAACACAGCTGCCACATCCTGTGCTTCCATGTCACACATGGCACCGCCCGGAGAAAAAGTTTGCCATGGTGACCCTTCTCCTTTCCATGCACAGTGCTCTCACCACTAATGCATGGATGGACAGACTGCTTTTAGGACTTTTCCTTTCAAGGATGCCCTGCCAAGAGGGGGAAAAAACAACAGTTCAGTTTTTCATTTTTGGGGCCTCAGTCCCCCCCCCGTTTATCCCTGAGGCCGAGGGCCCAAGAACAGAGATCTTCTTCTCTTCTCCTTCTCTGAGGACAGGGGGCACCACCACAAACCCCCTAACTTTCCTCTGTTCGCTCCTCTTCTATCTTTTCCCACCTGAAGCAGGTCTCTTTGGCTCACTGGCATCCTCCTAAAATACAGTCACTCTTGGAGGAACAAAATTGGTTCAGTTTGTGGTGAGCAAGGAAAAGTCCAGCCAAAAAACCACTCCTCATCTCCTCCCAGCTAGAATTTCTCCTTCTAACATCCCAGGGTCCAAGCTGTCTCTCTTGCTCTCTTTCAAACCAAGGAGGGGAAAAATTTCACAAAGCTTTCATTTCTCAGGAAGGGTGAGAAGTCCCGACTCCCAAGGATGGCTTGATGCCCAGGCTCTGGCTCCCACAGGCAGCTGGGCACCTTGCGGCCCCCCCACTCTTCTCCTTCCCGCCAGTGAACTGCTGATAAAAACTGCTGCTGCTGTCTCTTTCTCTCTCTTGAGAAAGAGAGAGAGAGTCTGGGGGGGAACGGAGACATCCCAGATTTCTCCACCCTTCCATCTGCAGGGGCCCAGCCCGGCTCCAGTCCCTCCACCCTCGGGCCCACCTCAGTCAGGCCATGGGCCTCACCCTCCGCACCCAGCCACGGCCGGGCAGGGGAGAGCACAGCACTGCAACCTGACCGGAACCAAAGAGAGCGAGTTCTCCTGGGAATTCTGCTTTTAACCCTCTGTGTTCTCAGAGGCGTGTCCACCTTCAATCGGTCAATCTCCAAATTGGCCTCTTCCTTCCGAGAAAATACTTTTTCCATGTCAAACAGGACGTGCAGCCCCAGGACACGCCATGGGAAGCAGCTCTGCAGAGCAGGTCCTCTGCAGGTCCTGGTGGTGGGACTGGCACAGCCCCACCCCAGCAGGGACAGCCTGGAAGGGACGTGGGTGAACACTGAGGTGTGCAGGCCACTGCCAGGTGGGCTTTGTGCCACAGGATCCATCTCTGTGGATGGGGGAGCTGCTGGGCGTGTCCCGCAGAACCCTGTGATGTCACCACTCGGTCACTGTGACACCACTTGGGTAACTATAACCACCAGCGTTGGGCAGAGCCAGAGCACTCAGGCTGTGACTCACTGGCAGCCGAGGAGCTTCCCAGTGCTGCCAGTGTCCGAGGAGTCTCTGTGTTTCCAGAGTCTGAGGATCTTCCGAGAGCTGCCAGTGACCGAAGAGCTTCCGAGTGCTGCCACTGACTGAGGAGCCTCCAAGTCCTGCCAGTTACTTTGGAGGAATCTCCGAGTCCACAAGTGGCAGCCAAGGCTTCAGTTCCTGCCAGCAGCCGAGAGGAGCCAGCTCCGGGAGCACCGATGGCGGAGGTCGGGCCAGAGGCACCAGCGCCAGGAGCCGTCCGGGTCTGCCGCATCTGCGTGGATTTCCTGCGGAGCCCCGCTGCTGCCGTGGAGCCCTGCGGGCACGTGTTCTGCCACGCCTGCATCCAGCACCAGGCCGGCCACGACCCCGCTGCCGCCTGCCCCATCTGCCAGGGGCCCATTGGGGCCATCCGCCTGCTGCAGGGGCTGCAGAACCGTGCCGGGCGGGCCCCACGTCGGCCCCGCCGCCTCCATCCCTTCGTGGTGCGGTGGCGGCAGCGGCAGCAGCGGGAGGCGCAGGAGGATGCGGCTCCTGGAGGCGGCCGGCGCCGGAGACTCGCCGATGGGGACCGGGCACCGAGCCCTGTGCCCCGCCAGCGGCCCCGGAGAGAGCTGGAGGATCTGCGGAGAAACGGGCTGGGACAGCGGCCGCCGTGGGGAGATGCAGCGATGCCCGCAGGGGACAACCAGCATCGCCCGCCCGTCATCTGATTGATGTGGATCCTCCAGGGCCCCTCGGAACTGAAATCCAGGCTGCTGAGAAGGGCCTCGTCTGCTTTCTTCGGCCAATTTGTACATATCTTCAAGACTTTGGGAGTGGGAGCTGTGGGTGGGGAAGCACATAGTTGTAGAAACTTAGGTAGAAGATAGGACATTTATGTTAGGATAGTAGCTGTAGAATAAATGTTTTTGTTCACTTGAAGTATTAGAAAGCAGACATTCTTTATCAGCGTCGGACACAGGGAAGAGTGTCTCCTTGAATCTGATGTGTGTGGTGAATGTTCACACCAGAGTATTTATTCCTCCCTGAAAATACAGATTCATTTTAATGTGCCTCCTATCTCATACACAAACACCCCTTTCCTAGAACTAATTTGCCTTCATTTCCCTTCTACTGGATGTCCCTTTCTTAGTCCTGGCAGTCATCTAAAGTGGTGTCTGGTGGGCATATTCGCTGAATGCTTCAGTATTACAAGTGATCTTTCTTTGATCTTTTTCTTTGCGCATGGACTACTGTTTTTTGTTTACGTAACTTGCAGAAAAACCCGCTGTAGTCTAACGAGCAGAGCTGCACTCACGGTAGAAGAAAGGCAGCAGAAGGCAGAACCCCGCAGTGGTGACGAATTCTCCCCACAGCGGCCGCAGCCTCTCTCCCCTCCGAATGTCGGGAGCACGAGAGGCTGAACCCAACGCCGTTTTCCCAATCCAAAGCTCGAGGTATCTCTGCCCCCCACGGAAACCTCAGGTAAAGCCAGAGTAGCCAGCGGCACCACTCCCCTGAGCTGACAACTTCTTTCTCCTCTCTGAAGTATCAGTCATTTCCGTGTCCTAGCAACACGTACTGGGGAAAATTCCTAAAGAGAAAAAGAAAAAAATCCAGCTCCTCAGTCCCCAAGAGAGGCCATTCCTGCTTGCTCGTGTGCCAATTTTCTCATCTCTGAGGGGGAAGAACCAGGAAAGGGAAAATCCTTTAAGTCTATGAGTATATTCTGAGGGCACCAGTATGTGTTTTTCTCACGGCCTGGGTGAGGACAGAGGCTGAGATGGAGGTTTGGGGCAGAACCTCTATCCTGGCCCCACAGTACCCCTAGGGCTGGAGGAGGCAGCCTTGGCCACCGGCTCCAGGGCACTGCCTGTGGGAGAAGTGGACTCAGCCGGGATGGATCTCACACTCAGGAGGTTTCCTCTGGAGAAGCCCGGAGCCCTTTCTGCCCCTCCCTGCAAGGGCAGCTCCGTGAGCACCAACCTCATGCCCTCCTCTCACCTGGCCCAGTGGTGTGAACGAGTTAAAAGTAAGGAATGTTTTTCTTCATTGCCTCTTGGAAGATTCAAGTTTTGAAATTAAAGTGTTTTTCTGCCCCCAACAGAAACATTCATTCCTACTTTATTATGGAAAATAACCCCGATTTGAAGTCACAAAGAGAGCTTGTAGTTGATACATCAGGTGACCAAACAAGAGAGCTTTGATACATGAGAGAAGCAAGCAATAAACATTTTGGTCCATCAGACAAACTTCAGCTCAATTCCAATGCCCAGCCACTGAACTTTAAGGGAGCAAACGTGAATCTGCCCACGGCCGTGCTGTTACTTTGAGGTGGACATGACATTGCCACTCTCCAAACCCTCCAGAAGCAAGTGCCGCAGAAGCTGCAGCTGCCAAATCTGCAGCGTGTCGGAGTCTTTGCTGTGTGCTCGTGCCCTCCCCCAGTGCAGCTCCGGCTGCCTGGCTCTGCTCCTGCACTGCCGCTGTCCGATGGACTTCAGCTGCCAAAGACCCACGGCGCTCTGTGAGGCAGCGCCAGGCCCACGGTGCTGGTAACACCTTCCCTGTGCTCCACCAGATCATTCTTGGCTAGCCCCACTGGCCTATCTTCTCCCTTTTCTCTTTTAAGAAAAAGTAAATGTAGAAATATCGCTTTGGATTTCAACATTTAACCTAGTTTGTGTTTTAATCTCACTTTCGGGTATGTGAAAAATACATATTATATGATTGGCTTTTCACAAATGTTACTTTGAATATTAGATGTGTAATATTAGAAGGTTGTGCTGTATTAATTCGCTTAAGTAGTGTGTTACATATAGTTTTAGGTTCTAACACAATATTAAATAGAAACTCTGCTATGTGAATGGTTTTTTTAAGGAATGAGATACTTACTTTGAGGAATACTTAAATCTTCCAGAGAAGTCAAACTTACAGTTTTCTTATCAGAAGAAGCTAATTTCTTCAAGCCTTGCTCAGACTTGAAGACACCATGGGGATTAAAGGAAACAGCTGACTTACAACAGACAGAGGTCTTGTTTTAAATGCAATGTATGTATAACCATGAAAGATATATGAATACGCAACAGGCTATTGCTTTTATGGTTATTAATTTGTTCACAAGGTATGCTATTCATTACTTAGTGTCCAAGAGTATCCGGACATCCATAATTCTTTGCTTTTTATTGCCTTGTAATTGTCCTATCTCTAAATTTTATTTCTCTAATTGTATTACTATTTTTATAATAATTTTATTATTTTTAAAATTTTAAGATTTTAAAAACCAAGTGATTGGCATTTTTCACAGGGAACATAATAATTCCTAGAGGTGGTGTCAGTGTGTAGTGCTACAGTGGTATTTTCAGCCAGAAAATACCAGGTATATTGCAGGAAAAGCGGTGGAAGAGTGTTCCAGAATTTCTGAGACAAAGGGCATGATTTATGCCTGGAGTGAGAATTGAGCTACCCCTCCCACTAGGCCCCTGATAAGCGGCCTTGGTGGGGCCTGGAAGCCTTCGATGCAGTACGAATTTAGTTGTGGTGCAGTTAGAAATATGTTAAGGTAAATACAAAGTAATGAGCTATCTGAGTGTGAATGAGGGGAGAACTGCGGTGTGAAAAGCCTGACCACCACAAGGCAAAGGTAAACAACGTTAGCTTGCCAATGAGAGCGCCTTTGTAAACTGTAAACTATATTGAAGTGTATAGAAACTGCCATCTTCTCGCTAATAAAAGGAGAAAGTAGCTTTACCCATATTGGCTCGACCTACGTTTGTTGTGTCCAGCAACGCCGCATATTATAAGTCCCTATGGTCAAAGAGGCAAAAGATTCAAGAGATCCTCTGCTGTATTCCAGAGCTGCTGTATTTGAAGGGGAAAATGCTCACTGGGGCTGATAAATGATCACCCAGACATTCCTCATGAGTCTGGAGAAAGCAGGAGCCTTGGGGGAAGCAGAACTCTGCAAATAAGCTCTGCCATGTGAGGAAGTGGTTTTAACTGTTGTTCCTGGTATTTAAGTAAAGGATGTTGATCAGCAGCATGAAGCTGAGCTAGAGGCTGATCATCAGCAGTGCAGCCCAGGTGTCAGTCCTGGGACCAGTCCTCTTCTTTCATGATAGTGGCCTGATTAATGGGGCCCCGGGCAAACTCGGCAAGTTGGCTGAATTTCCTGCAGTGGGAGGAGCTAGTGAGACACCAGAGAACCCAAAAGGACCACAACAAGCAGGAGAAATGGGCTGATGGAGCCTCATGAAGTTCAACCAAGGGCCGATCAGTCCATCCCCTGGGGAGGTGCAGCCCCAGGACACGCCATGGGAAGCAGCTCTGCAGAGCAGGTCCTCTGCAGGTCCTGGTGGTGGGACTGGCACAGCCCCACCCCAGCAGGGACCACCTGGAAGGGACCTGGGTGAACACTGAGGTGTGCAGGCCACTGCCAGGTGGGCTTTGTGCCACAGGATCCATCTCTGTGGATGGGGGAGCTGCTGGGCGTGTCCCGCAGAACCCTGTGATGTCACCACTCGGTCACTGTGACACCACTTGGGTAACTATAACCACCAGCGTTGGGCAGAGCCAGAGCACTCAGGCTGTGACTCACTGGCAGCCGAGGAGCTTCCGAGTGCTGCCAGTGTCCGAGGAGCCTCTGTGCTTTCACAGTCTGAGAATCTTCCGAGTCCTGCCAGTGACCAAAGAGCTTCCGAGTGCTGCCACTGACTGAGGAGCCTCCAAGTCCTGCCAGTGACTTTGGAGGAATCTCCAAGTCCACAAGTGGGAGTCAAGCCTTCAGTTCCTGCCAGCAGCCGAGAGGAGCCAGCTCCGGGAGCACCGATGGCGGAGGTCGGGCCAGAGGCACCAGCGCCAGGAGCCGTCCGGGTCTGCCGCATCTGCGTGGATTTCCTGCGGAGCCCCGCTGCTGCCGTGGAGCCCTGCGGGCACGTGTTCTGCCACGCCTGCATCCAGCACCAGGCCGGCCACGACCCCGCTGCCGCCTGCCCCATCTGCCAGGGGCCCATTGGGGCCATCCGCCTGCTGCAGGGGCTGCAGAACCGTGCCGGGCGGGCCCCACGTCGGCCCCGCCGCCTCCATCCCTTCGTGGTGCGGTGGCGGCAGCGGCAGCAGCGGGAGGCGCAGGAGGATGCGGCTCCTGGAGGCGGCCGGCGCCGGAGACTCGCCGATGGGGACCGGGCACCGAGCCCTGTGCCCCGCCAGCGGCCCCGGAGAGAGCTGGAGGATCTGCGGAGAAACGGGCTGGGACAGCGGCCGCCTTGGGGAGATGCAGCGATGCCCGCAGGGGACAACCAGCACCGCCCGCCCGTCATCTGAGTGATGTGGATCCTCCAGGGCCCCTCGGAACTGAAATCCAGGCTGCTGAGAAGGGCCTCGTCTGCTTCCTTCGGCCCATTTGTACATAACTTCAAGACTTGGGGAGTGGGAGCTGTGGGTGGGGAAGCACATAGTTGTAGAAACTTAGGTAGAAGATAGGACATTTATGTTAGGATAGTAGCTGTAGAATAAATGTTTTTGTTCACTTGAAGTATTAGAAAGCAGACATTCTTTATCAGCGTCGGACACAGGGAAGAGTGTCTCCTTGAATCTGATGTGTGTGGTGAAAGTTCACAACAGGATATTTGTTCCATCCTGAACATACTTATTCATTACAATGCGGCTCCTGTCTAATAGCCAAATACCACTTACCTCCAAATAATTTGCATGCATTTGCCTTCTACTTGAAGTTCTGTTTTAGGCCCGGATTTCATCTAAAGGGGTCTCTGGTGGGCATATTCACTGAATGCTTCAATATTTGGCAGCTGCAGCTGCCAAATCTGCAGAGTGTCGGAGTCTTTGCTGTGTGCTCGTGCCCTCCCCCAGTGCAGCTCCGGCTGCCTGGCTCTGCTCCTGCACTGCCGCTGTCCGATGGACTTCAGCTGCCAAAGACCCACGGCGCTCTGTGAGGCAGTGCCGGGCCCACGGTGCTGGTAACACCTTCCCTGTGCTCCACCAGATCATTCTTGGCTAGCCCCACTGGCCTGTCTTCTTCCTTTTCTCTTTTAAGAAAAAGTAAATGTAGCAATATCACTTTGGGTTTCAACATTTAACCTAGTTTGTGTTTTAATCTCACTTTTGGTCATGTGAAAAATACATATTATATGATTGGCTTTTCGCAACTGTTACTTTTAATATTAGATGTGTATTGTTAGAAAATTATGCTGTATTAATTCTCTTTAGTAGTGTGTTACATATAGTTTTAGGTTCTAACATAATATTAAAATAGAAACTCTGCTATGTGAAGGGTTTTTCTAAGGAATGAGATCCTTACTTTGAGGAATACCTAAATCATCCAAAGAAAAAGAATTTATCGTTGTCTTATCTGACACAGCTAATTTCTTCAGGCCTTGCTCAGACTCGAAGCGCCATGGGTATTAAAGGAAATAGTTGACATACAAGAGCTCTTGTTTTTAATAAAACGTATGCATAAGCATGAAAGATATATGAGTATGCAACCGGCTATTGCTTTTAAAGTTATTCCTTTGTTCACAAGGTATACTGTCCTAGACTTAGTGTCCAAGAGCATCCAGACGTCCCTAATTCTTTGCTTTTTATTGTCTTTTAGTTGTCCTAACTCTAAATTTTATTACTCTAATTGTATTACTATTTTAATAATAACTTTATTATTATTAAAATGTTAAGAATTTTAAAAAACCAGTGATTGGCATTTTTTACAGGGCACATAATTATTCCAAGAGGTGGTGTCAAAATGTAGTTGCTACAGTGGCATTTTCAGCAGGAAGATAAAAGGTATATTGCAGGAAAAGTGGTGGAAGAGGCAAGAGACTCAACAGATCCTACACTGTATTCCAGAGCTGCTGTATTTGAAGGGGAAAATGCTCACTGGGGCTGATAAATGATCACCCAGACATTCCTCATCAGTTTGAAGAAAGCAGGAGCCTTGGGGGAAGCAGAACTCTGCAAATAAGCTCTGCCGTGCGAGGAGGTGATTTTAACTGTTGTTCCTGGAATTTAAGTAGAGGATGTTGATCAGCAGCATGAAGCTGAGCTCGAGGCTGATCATCAGCAGTGCAGCCCAGGTGTCAGTACTGGGACCAGGCCCCTTCCTTCTTGATAGTGGCCTGATTAATGGGGCCCAGGGCACCCTCAGCTGTTTGGCTGAATTTCCTGCAGCGGGAGGAGCTGCTGAGACACCAGAAAAGGACAACAACAAGCTGGAGAAATGGGCTGATGGAACCTCCTGAAGTTCGACCAAGGACCGAGCAGTCCTCCCCCTGGGCAGGTGTCATGGTTTGACACCTGCACAATGCCAATGTCCCCATGAAAATGCAATCTCTCAATTGAATGCTGTGAAACTCAATTGAGAACAGAGCAAAGTAGGCCCAAGCTTAATTACAGAAAGAAAACTTTATTAGGCTACTACTATAAAAGGAAAAAAAAAAAGGAAAAAACCAACACAAAATGAAAACCTTGAAAAGCATTTCTCCTTCCACTACCCAACTCCAACAAACCACAGCGAGACACAATCTGGACCCCAATCAGGATTCCACCCTCCAGACGATCGATACTCAGTCCATCAAGGGAACAGAGTCTCTCCTGTGCCACAGACCCCCCAAGAAACACAGCTGCCACATCCTGTGCTTCCATGTCACACATGGCACTGCCCGGAGAAAAAGTTTGCCATGGTGACCCTTCTCCTTTCCATGCACAGTGCTCTCACCACGAATGCATGGATGGACAGACTGCTTTTAGGACTTTTCCTTTCAAGGATGCCCTGCCAAGAGGGGGAAATAACAACAGTTCAGTTTTTCATTTTTGGGGCCTCAGTCCCCCCCCGTTTATCCCTGAGGCTGAGAGCCCAAGAACAGAGATCTTCTTCTCTTCTCCTTCTCTGAGGACAGGGGCCACCACCACAAACCCCCTAACTTTCCTCTGTTCGCTCCTCTTCTGTCTTTTCCCACCTGAAGCAGGTCTCTTTGGCTCACTGGCATCCTCCTAAAATACAGTCACTCTTGGAGGAACAAAATTGGTTCAGTTTGTGGTGAGCAAGGAAAAGTCCAGCCAAAAAACCACTCCTCATCTCCTCCCAGCTAGAATTTCTCCTTCTAACATCCCAGGGTCCAAGCTGTCTCTCTTGCTCTCTTTCAAACCAAGGAGGGGAAAAATTTCACAAAGCTTTCATTTCTCAGGAAGGTTGAAAAGTCCCGACTCCCAAGGATGGCTTGATGCCCAGGCTCTGGCTCCCACAGGCAGCTGGGCACCTTGCGGCACCCCCGCTCCTCTCCTTCCCCCCAGTGAACTGCTGATAAAAACTGCTGCTGCTCTCTCTTTCTCTCTCTTGAGAAAGAGAGAGAGAGTATGGGGGGGAACGGAGACATCCCAGATTTCTCCACCCTTCCATCTGCAGGGGCCCAGCCCGGCTCCAGTCCCTCCACCCTGGGGCCCACCTCAGTCAGGCCATGGGCCTTCCCCTCCCCACCCAGCCACAGCCGGGCAGGGGAGAGCACAGCACTGCAACCTGACCAGAACCAAAGAGAGCGAGTTCTCCTGGGAATTCTGCTTTTAACCTCTCTGTGTTCTCAGAGGCGTGTCCACCTCCAATCGGTCAATCTCCAAATTGGCCTCTTCCTTCCGAGAAAATACTTTTTCTATGTCAAACAGGAGATGCAGCCCCAGGACACGCCATGGGAAGCAGCTCTGCAGAGCAGGTCCTCGGCAGATCCTGGTGGTGTGACTGGCACAGCCCCACCCCAGCAGGGACAGCCTGGAAGGGACCTGGGTGAACACTGAGGTGTGCAGGCCACTGCCAGGTGGGCTTTGTGCCACAGGATCCATCTCTGTGGATGGGGGAGCTGCTGGGCGTGTCCCGCAGAACCCTGTGATGTCACCACTCGGTCACTGTGACACCACTTGGGTAACTATAACCACCAGCGTTGGGCAGAGCCAGAGCACTCAGGCTGTGACTCACTGGCAGCCGAGGAGCTTCCCAGTGCTGCCAGAGTCCGAGGAGCCTCTGTGTTTCCAGAGTCTGAGAATATTCCGAGAGCTGCCAGTGACCGAACAGCTTCTGAGTGCTGCCACTGACTGAGGAGCCTCCAAGTCCTGCCAGTGACTGAGGAGGAATCTCCAAGTCCACAAGTGGCAGCCAAGCCTTCAGTTCCTGCCAGCAGCCGAGAGGAGCCAGCTCCGGGAGCACCGATGGCGGAGGTCGGGCCAGAGGCACCAGCACCAGGAGCCGTCCGGGTCTGCCGCATCTGCGTGGATTTCCTGCGGAGCCCCGCTGCTGCCGTGGAGCCCTGCGGGCACGTGTTCTGCCACGCCTGCATCCAGCACCAGGCCGGCCACGACCCCGCTGCCGCCTGCCCCATCTGCCAGGGGCCCATTGGGGCCATCCGCCTGCTGCAGGGGCTGCAGAACCGTGCCGGGCGGGCCCCACGTCGGCCCCGCCGCCTCCATCCCTTCGTGGTGCGGTGGCGGCAGCGGCAGCAGCGGGAGGCGCAGGAGGATGCGGCTCCTGGAGGCGGCCGGCGCCGGAGACTCGCCGATGGGGACCGGGCACCGAGCCCTGTGCCCCGCCAGCGGCCCCGGAGAGAGCTGGAGGATCTGCAGAGAAACGGGTTGGGACAGCGGCCGCCGTGGGGAGATGCAGCGATGCCCGCAGGGGACAACCAGCACCGCCCGCCCGTCATCTGAGTGATGTGGATCCTCCAGGGCCCCTCGGAACTGAAATCCAGGCTGCTGAGAAGGGCCTCGTCTGCTTCCTTCGGCCCATTTGTACATAACTTCAAGACTTGGGGAGTGGGAGCTGTGGGTGGGGAAGCACATAGTTGTAGAAACTTAGGTAGAAGATAGGACATTTATGTTAGGATAGTAGCTGTAGAATAAATGTTTTTGTTCACTTGAAGTATTAGAAAGCAGACATTCTTTATCAGCGTCGGACACAGGGAAGAGTGTCTCCTTGAATCTGATGTGTGTGGTGAAAGTTCACAACAGGATATTTGTTCCATCCTGAACATACTTATTCATTACAATGCGGCTCCTGTCTAATAGCCAAATACCACTTACCTCCAAATAATTTGCATGCATTTGCCTTCTACTTGAAGTTCTGTTTTAGGCCCGGATTTCATCTAAAGGGGTCTCTGGTGGGCATATTCACTGAATGCTTCAATATTTGGCAGCTGCAGCTGCCAAATCTGCAGAGTGTCGGAGTCTTTGCTGTGTGCTCCTGCCCTCCCCCAGTGCAGCTCCGGCTGCCTGGCTCTGCTCCTGCACTGCCGCTGTCCGATGGACTTCAGCTGCCAAAGACCCACGGCGCTCTGTGAGGCAGCGCCGGGCCCACGGTGCTGGTAACACCTTCCCTGTGCTCCACTGGATTATTCTTGGCTAGCCCCACTGGCCTGTCTTCTTCCTTTTCTCTTTTAAGAAAAAGTAAATGTAGCAATATCACTTTGGGTTTCAACATTTAACCTAGTTTGTGTTTTAATCTCACTTTTGGTCATGTGAAAAATACATATTATATGATTGGCTTTTCGCAACTGTTACTTTTAATATTAGATGTGTATTGTTAGAAAATTATGCTGTATTAATTCTCTTTAGTAGTGTGTTACATATAGTTTTAGGTTCTAACATAATATTAAAATAGAAACTCTGCTATGTGAAGGGTTTTTCTAAGGAATGAGATCCTTACTTTGAGGAATACCTAAATCATCCAAAGAAAAAGAATTTATCGTTGTCTTATCTGACACAGCTAATTTCTTCAGGCCTTGCTCAGACTCGAAGCGCCATGGGTATTAAAGGAAATAGTTGACATACAAGAGCTCTTGTTTTTAATAAAACGTATGCATAAGCATGAAAGATATATGAGTATGCAACCGGCTATTGCTTTTAAAGTTATTCCTTTGTTCACAAGGTATACTGTCCTAGACTTAGTGTCCAAGAGCATCCAGACGTCCCTAATTCTTTGCTTTTTATTGTCTTTTAGTTGTCCTAACTCTAAATTTTATTACTCTAATTGTATTACTATTTTAATAATAACTTTATTATTATTAAAATGTTAAGAATTTTAAAAAACCAGTGATTGGCATTTTTTACAGGGCACATAATTATTCCAAGAGGTGGTGTCAAAATGTAGTTGCTACAGTGGCATTTTCAGCAGGAAGATAAAAGGTATATTGCAGGAAAAGTGGTGGAAGAGGCAAGAGACTCAACAGATCCTACACTGTATTCCAGAGCTGCTGTATTTGAAGGGGAAAATGCTCACTGGGGCTGATAAATGATCACCCAGACATTCCTCATCAGTTTGAAGAAAGCAGGAGCCTTGGGGGAAGCAGAACTCTGCAAATAAGCTCTGCCGTGCGAGGAGGTGATTTTAACTGTTGTTCCTGGAATTTAAGTAGAGGATGTTGATCAGCAGCATGAAGCTGAGCTCGAGGCTGATCATCAGCAGTGCAGCCCAGGTGTCAGTACTGGGACCAGGCCCCTTCCTTCTTGATAGTGGCCTGATTAATGGGGCCCAGGGCAAACTCAGCAGTTTGGCTGAATTTCCTGCAGCGGGAGGAGCTGCTGAGACACCAGAAAAGGACCACAACAAGCTGGAGAAATGGGCTGATGGAACCTCCTGAAGTTCAACCAAGGGCCGAGCAGTCCTCCCCCTGGGCAGGTGTCATGGTTTGACACCTGCACAATGCCAATGTCCCCATGAAAATGCAATCTCTCAATTGAATGCTGTGAAACTCAATTGAGAACAGAGCAAAGTAGGCCCAAGCTTAATTACAGAAAGGAAACTTTATTAGGCTACTACTATAAAAGGAAAAAAAAAAAAGGAAAAAACCAACACAAAATGAAAACCTTGAAAAGCATTTCTCCTTCCACTACCCAACTCCAACAAACCACAGCGAGACACAATCTGGACCCCAATCAGGATTCCACCCTCCAGACAATCGATACTCAGTCCATCAAGGGAACAGAGTCTCTCCTGTGCCACAGAACCCCCAAGAAACACAGCTGCCCCATCCTGTGCTTCCATGTCACACATGGCACCACCCGGAGAAAAAGTTTGCCATGGTGACCCTTCTCCTTTCCATGCACAGTGCTCTCACCACGAATGCATGGATGGACAGACTGCTTTTAGGACTTTTCCTTTCAAGGATGCCCTGCCAAGAGGGGGAAATAACAACAGTTCAGTTTTTCATTTTTGGGGCCTCAGTCCCCCCCCGTTTATCCATGAGGCTGAGAGCCCAAGAACAGAGATCTTCTTCTCTTCTCCTTCTCTGAGGACAGGGGCCACCACCACAAACCCCCTAACTTTCCTCTGTTCGCTCCTTTTCTGTCTTTTCCCACCTGAAGCAGGTCTCTTTGGCTCACTGGCATCCTCCTAAAATACAGTCACTCTTGGAGGAACAAAATTGGTTCAGTTTGTGGTGAGCAAGGAAAAGTCCAGCCAAAAAACCACTCCTCATCTCCTCCCAGCTAGAATTTCTCCTTCTAACATCCCAGGGTCCAAGCTGTCTCTCTTGCTCTCTTTCAAACCAAGGAGGGGAAAAATTTCACAAAGCTTTCATTTCTCAGGAAGGTTGAAAAGTCCCGACTCCCAAGGATGGCTTGATGCCCAGGCTCTGGCTCCCACAGGCAGCTGGGCACCTTGCGGCACCCCCGCTCCTCTCCTTCCCCCCAGTGAACTGCTGATAAAAACTGCTGCTGCTCTCTCTTTCTCTCTCTTGAGAAAGAGAGAGAGAGTATGGGGGGGAACGGAGACATCCCAGATTTCTCCACCCTTCCATCTGCAGGGGCCCAGCCCGGCTCCAGTCCCTCCACCCTGGGGCCCACCTCAGTCAGGCCATGGGCCTTCCCCTCCCCACCCAGCCACAGCCGGGCAGGGGAGAGCACAGCACTGCAACCTGACCAGAACCAAAGAGAGCGAGTTCTCCTGGGAATTCTGCTTTTAACCTCTCTGTGTTCTCAGAGGCGTGTCCACCTCCAATCGGTCAATCTCCAAATTGGCCTCTTCCTTCCGAGAAAATACTTTTTCTATGTCAAACAGGAGATGCAGCCCCAGGACACGCCATGGGAAGCAGCTCTGCAGAGCAGGTCCTCGGCAGATCCTGGTGGTGTGACTGGCACAGCCCCACCCCAGCAGGGACAGCCTGGAAGGGACCTGGGTGAACACTGAGGTGTGCAGGCCACTGCCAGGTGGGCTTTGTGCCACAGGATCCATCTCTGTGGATGGGGGAGCTGCTGGGCGTGTCCCGCAGAACCCTGTGATGTCACCACTCGGTCACTGTGACACCACTTGGGTAACTATAACCACCAGCGTTGGGCAGAGCCAGAGCACTCAGGCTGTGACTCACTGGCAGCCGAGGAGCTTCCCAGTGCTGCCAGTGTCCGAGGAGCCTCTGTGTTTCCAGAGTCTGAGAATATTCCGAGAGCTGCCAGTGACCGAAGAGCTTCCGAGTGCTGCCACTGACTGAGGAGCCTCCAAGTCCTGCCAGTGACTGAGGAGGAATCTCCAAGTCCACAAGTGGCAGCCAAGCCTTCAGTTCCTGCCAGCAGCCGAGAGGAGCCAGCTCCGGGAGCACCGATGGCGGAGGTCGGGCCAGAGGCACCAGCGCCAGGAGCCGTCCGGGTCTGCCGCATCTGCGTGGATTTCCTGCGGAGCCCCGCTGCTGCCGTGGAGCCCTGCGGGCACGTGTTCTGCCACACCTGCATCCAGCACCAGGCCGGCCACGACCCCGCTGCCGCCTGCCCCATCTGCCAGGGGCCCATTGGGGCCATCCGCCTGCTGCAGGGGCTGCAGAACCGTGCCGGGCGGGCCCCACGTCGGCCCCGCCGCCTCCATCCCTTCGTGGTGCGGTGGCGGCAGCGGCAGCAGCGGGAGGCGCAGGAGGATGCGGCTCCTGGAGGCGGCCGGCGCCGGAGACTCGCCGATGGGGACCGGGCACCGAGCCCTGTGCCCCGCCAGCGGCCCCGGAGAGAGCTGGAGGATCTGCAGAGAAACGGGTTGGGACAGCGGCCGCCGTGGGGAGATGCAGCGATGCCCGCAGGGGACAACCAGCACCGCCCGCCCGTCATCTGAGTGATGTGGATCCTCCAGGGCCCCTCGGAACTGAAATCCAGGCTGCTGAGAAGGGCCGCGTCTGCTTTATGTACATAACTTTTGTACATACATCTCCTTTTGTATATAACTTCAAGACTGGGGGAGTGGGCGGTGTGGGAGGGAAAGCATATAGTTGTAGAAACTTAGAGAGAGGATAGGACATTCATATTAGGATAGTAGCTGTAGAATAAACATTTTTGTTCATTTGAAGCATTAGAAAGCAGACATTCTTTATCAGCGTCGGACACAGGGAAGAGTGTCTCCTTGAATCTGATGTGTGTGGTGAAAGTTCACAACAGGATATTTGTTCCATCCTGAACATACTTATTCATTACAATGCGGCTCCTGTCTAATAGCCAAATACCACTTACCTCCAAATAATTTGCATGCATTTGCCTTCTACTTGAAGTTCGGTTTTAGGCCCGGATTTCATCTAAAGGGGTCTCTGGTGGGCATATTCACTGAATGCTTCAATATTTGGCAGCTGCAGCTGCCAAATCTGCAGAGTGTCGGAGTCTTTGCTGTGTGCTCGTGCCCTCCCCCAGTGCAGCTCCGGCTGCCTGGCTCTGCTCCTGCACTGCCGCTGTCCGATGGACTTCAGCTGCCAAAGACCCACGGCGCTCTGTGAGGCAGCGCCGGGCCCACGGTGCTGGTAACACCTTCCCTGTGCTCCACCAGATCATTCTTGGCTAGCCCCACTGGCCTCTCTTTTTTCGATTCTTTTTGTATCCCAACATTTAACCTAGTTTGTTTTTTAATCTCCCTTTCGGGTATGTGAAAAATACATATTATATGATTGGCTTTTCGCAACTGTTACTTTTAATATTAGATGTGTAATGTTAGAAAGTTATGCTGCATTAATTCTCTTTAGTAGTGTGTTACATATAGTTTTAGGTTCTAACATAATATTAAAATAGAAACTCTGCTATGTGAAGGGTTTTTCTAAGGAATGAGATCCTTACTTTGAGGAATACCTAAATCATCCAAAGAAAAATAATGTATCATTGTCTCATCTCACGAAGCTAATTTCTTCAGGCCTTACTCAGACTCAAAGCGCCATGGGTATTAAAGGAAACAGTTGACATACAAGAGACAGAGCTCTTGTTTTTAATAAAACGTATGCATAAGCATGAAAGATATATGAGTATGCAACCGGCTATTGCTTTTAAAGTTATTCCTTTGTTCACAAGGTATACTGTTTGTGACTTAGTGTCCAAGAGCATCCAGACGTCCCTAATTCTTTGCTTTTTATTGTCTTTTAGTTGTCCTAACTCTAAATTTAATTACTCTAATTGTATTACTATTTTAATAATAACTTTATTATTATTAAAATGTTAAGAATTAAAAAAAAACAGTGATTGGCATTTCTTACAGGGCACATAATTATTCCAAGAGGTGGTGTCAAAATGTAGTTGCTACAGTGGCATTTTCAGCAGGAAGATAAAAGGTATATTGCAGGAAAAGTGGTGGAAGAGGCAAGAGTCTCAACAGATCCTCTGCTGTATTCCAGAGCTGCTGTATTTGAAGGGGAAAATGCTCACAGGGTCTGATAAATGAACACCCAGACATTCCTCATGAGTCTGGAGAAAGCAGGAGCCTTGGGGGAAGCAGAACTCTGCAAATAAGCTCTGCCGTGCGAGGAGGTGATTTTAACTGTTGTTCCTGGAATTTAAGTAGAGGATGTTGATCAGCAGCATGAAGCTGAGCTTGAGGCTGATCATCAGCAGTGCAGCCCAGGTGTCAGTCCTGGGACCAGGCCTCTTCCTTCTTGATAGTGGCCTGATTAATGGGGCCCAGGGCACCCTCAGCTGTTTGGCTGAATTTCCTGCAGCGGGAGGAGCTGCTGAGACACCAGAAAAGGACCACAACAAGCAGGAGAAATGGGCTGATGGAACCTCCTGAAGTTCGACCAAGGACCGAGCAGTCCTCCCCCTGGGCAGGTGTCATGGTTTGACACCTGCACAATGCCAATGTCCCCATGAAAATGCAATCTCTCAATTGAATGCTGTGAAACTCAATTGAGAACAGAGCAAAGTAGGCCCAAGCTTAATTACAGAAAGGAAACTTTATTAGGCTACTACTATAAAAGGAAAAAAAAAAAGGAAAAAACCAACACAAAATGAAAACCTTGAAAAGCATTTCTCCTTCCACTACCCAACTCCAACAAACCACAGCGAGACACAATCTGGACCCCAATCAGGATTCCACCCTCCAGACAATCGATACTCAGTCCATCAAGGGAACAGAGTCTCTCCTGTGCCACAGACCCCCCAAGAAACACAGCTGCTACATCCTGTGCTTCCATGTCACACATGGCACCGCCCGGAGAAAAAGTTTGCCATGGTGACCCTTCTCCTTTCCATGCACAGTGCTCTCACCACTAATGCATGGATGGACAGACTGCTTTTAGGACTTTTCCTTTCAAGGATGCCCTGCCAAGAGGGGGAAAAAACAACAGTTCAGTTTTTCATTTTTGGGGCCTCAGTCCCCCCCCGTTTATCCCTGAGGCCGAGGGCCCAAGAACAGAGATCTTCTTCTCTTCTCCTTCTCTGAGGACAGGGGCCACCACCACAAACCCCCTAACTTTCCTCTGTTCGCTCCTCTTCTGTCTTTTCCCACCTGAAGCAGGTCTCTTTGGCTCACTGGCATCCTCCTAAAATACAGTCACTCTTGGAGGAACAAAATTGGTTCAGTTTGTGGTGAGCAAGGAAAAGTCCAGCCAAAAAACCACTCCTCATCTCCTCCCAGCTAGAATTTCTCCTTCTAACATCCCAGGGTCCAAGCTGTCTCTCTTGCTCTCTTTCAAACCAAGGAGGGGAAAAATTTCACAAAGCTTTCATTTCTCAGGAAGGGTGAAAAGTCCCGACTCCCAAGGATGGCTTGATGCCCAGGCTCTGGCTCCCACAGGCAGCTGGGCACCTTGCGGCACCCCCGCTCCTCTCCTTCCCCCCAGTGAACTGCTGATAAAAACTGCTGCTCCTGTCTCTTTCTCTCTCTCGAGTAAGAGAGAGAGAGTCTGGGGGGGAACGGAGACATCCCAGATTTCTCCACACTTCCATCTGCAGGGGCCCAGCCCGGCTCCAGTCCCTCCACCCTTGGGCCCACCCCAGTCAGGCCATGGGCCTCACCCTCCCCACCCAGCCACGGCCGGGCAGGGGAGAGCACAGCACTGCAACCTGACCGGAACCAAAGAGAGCGAGTTCTCCTGGGAATTCTGCTTTTAACCTCTCTGTGTTCTCAGAGGCGTGTCCACCTCCAATCGGTCAATCTCCAAATTGGGCTCTTCCTTCCGAGAAAATACTTTTTCTATGTCAAACAGGAGATGCAGCCCCAGGACACGCCATGGGAAGCAGCTCTGCAGAGCAGGTCCTCGGCAGATCCTGGTGGTGTGACTGGCACAGCCCCACCCCAGCAGGGACAGCCTGGAAGGGACCTGGGTGAACACTGAGGTGTGCAGGCCACTGCCAGGTGGGCTTTGTGCCACAGGATCCATCTCTGTGGATGGGGGAGCTGCTGGGCGTGTCCCGCAGAACCCTGTGATGTCACCACTCGGTCACTGTGACACCACTTGGGTAACTATAACCACCAGCGTTGGGCAGAGCAAGAGCACTCAGGCTGTGACTCACTGGCAGCCGAGGAGCTTCCCAGTGCTGCCAGTGTCCGAGGAGTCTCTGTGTTTCCAGAGTCTGAGAATATTCCGAGAGCTGCCAGTGACTGAAGAGCTTCTGAGTGCTGCCACTGACTGAGGAGCCTCCAAGTCCTGCCAGTGACTTTGGAGGAATCTCCAAGTCCACAAGTGGCAGCCAAGGCTTCGAGTTCCTGCCAGCAGCCGAGAGGAGGCAGCTCCGGGAGCACCGATGGCGGAGGTCGGGCCAGAGGCACCAGCGCCAGGAGCCGTCCGGGTCTGCCGCATCTGCGTGGATTTCCTGCGGAGCCCCGCTGCTGCCGTGGAGCCCTGCGGGCACGTGTTCTGCCACGCCTGCATCCAGCACCAGGCCGGCCACGACCCCGCTGCCGCCTGCCCCATCTGCCAGGGGCCCATTGGGGCCATCCGCCTGCTGCAGGGGCTGCAGAACCGTGCCGGGCGGGCCCCACGTCGGCCCCGCTGCCTCCATCCCTTCGTGGTGCGGTGGCGGCAGCGGCAGCAGCGGGAGGCGCAGGAGGATGCGGCTCCTGGAGGCGGCCGGCGCCGGAGACTCGCCGATGGGGACCGGGCACCGAGCCCTGTGCCCCGCCAGCGGCCCCGGAGAGAGCTGGAGGATCTGCGCAGAAACGGGCTGGGACAGCGGCCGCCGTGGGGAGATGCAGCGATGCCCGCAGGGGACAACCAGCACCGCCCGCCCGTCATCTGAGTGATGTGGATCCTCCAGGGCCCCTCGGAACTGAAATCCAGGCTGCTGAGAAGGGCCTCGTCTGCTTTATGTACATAACTTTCGTACATACATCTCCTTTTGTATATAACTTCAAGACTGGGGGAGTGGGCGGTGTGGGAGGGAAAGCATATAGTTGTAGAAACTTAGAGAGAGGATAGGACGTTCATATTAGGATAGTAGCTGTAGAATAAACATTTTTGTGCATTTGAAGCATTAGAAAGCAGACATTCTTTATCAGCGTCGGACACAGGGAAGAGTGTCTCCTTGAATCTGATGTGTGTGGTGAAAGTTCACAACAGGATATTTGTTCCATCCTGAACATACTTATTCATTACAATGCGGCTCCTGTCTAATAGCCAAATACCACTTACCTCCAAATAATTTGCATGCATTTGCCTTCTACTTGAAGATCTGTTTTAGGCCCGGATTTCATCTAAAGGGGTGTCTGGTGGGCATATTCACTGAATGCTTCAATATTTGGCAGCTGCAGCTGCCAAATCTGCAGCGTGTCGGAGTCTTTGCTGTGTGCTCGTGCCCTCCCCCAGTGCAGCTCCGGCTGCCTGGCTCTGCTCCTGCACTGCCGCTGTCCGATGGACTTCAGCTGCCAAAGACCCACGGCGCTCTGTGAGGCAGCGCCGGGCCCACGGTGCTGGTAACACCTTCCCTGTGCTCCACCAGATCATTCTTGGCTAGCCCCACTGGCCTGTCTTCTTCCTTTTCTCTTTTAAGAAAAAGTAAATGTAGCAATATCACTTTGGGTTTCAACATTTAACCTAGTTTGTGTTTTAATCTCACTTTTGGGTATGTGAAAAATACATATTATATGATTGGCTTTTTGCAACTGTTACTTTTAATATTAGATGTGTATTGTTAGAAAATTATGCTGTATTAATTCTCTTTAGTAGTGTGTTACATATAGTTTTAGGTTCTCACATAATATTAAAATAGAAACTCTGCTATGTGAAGGGTTTTTCTAAGGAATGAGATCCTTACTTTGAGGAATACCTAAATCATCCAAAGAAAAAGAATTTATTGTTGTCTCATCTGACACAGCTAATTTCTTCAGGCCTCGCTCAGACTCGAAGCGCCATGGGTATTAAAGGAAACAGTTGACATACAAGAGCTTTTGTTTTTAATAAAACGTATGCATAAGCATGAAAGATATATGAGTATGCAACCGGCTATTGCTTTTAAAGTTATTCCTTTGTTCACAAGGTATACTGTTCATGACTTAGTGTCCAAGAGCATCCAGACGTCCCTAATTCTTTGCTTTTTATTGTCTTTTAGTTGTCCTAACTCTAAATTTTATTACTCTAATTGTATTACTATTTTAATAATAACTTTATTATTATTAAAATGTTAAGAATTATAAAAACCAGTGATTGGCATTTTGTACAGGGCACATAATTATTCCAAGAGGTGGTGTCAAAATGTAGTTGCTACAGTGGCATTTTCAGCAGGAAGATAAAAGGTATATTGCAGGAAAAGTGGTGGAAGAGGCAAGAGACTCAACAGATCCTCTGCTGTATTCCAGAGCTGCTGTATTTGAAGGGGAAAATGCTCACAGGGTCTGATAAATGATCACCCAGACAATCCTCATCAGTTTGAAGAAAGCAGGAGCCTTGGGGGAAGCAGAACTCTGCAAATAAGCTCTGCCGTGCGAGGAGGTGATTTTAACTGTTGCTCCTGGTTTCTAAGTAGAGGATGTTGATCAGCAGCATGAAGCTGAGCTCGAGGCTGATCATCAGCAGTGCAGCCCAGGTGTCAGTCCTGGGACCAGGCCTCTTCCTTCTTGATAGTGGCCTGACTAATGGGGCCCAGGGCACCCTCAGCAGTTTGGCTGAATTTCCTGCAGTGGGAGGAGCTGCTGAGACACCAGAAAAGGACAACAACAAGCAGGAGAAATGGGCTGATGGAACCTCCTGAAGTTCGACCAAGGGCCGAGCAGTCCTCCCCCTGGGCAGGTGTCATGGTTTGACACCTGCACAATGCCAATGTCCCCATGAAAATGCAATCTCTCAATTGAATGCTGTGAAATGCAATTGAGAACAGAGCAAAGCAGGCCCAAGCTTAATTACAGAAAGAAAACTTTATTAGGCTACTACTATAAAAGGAAAAAAAGAAAGAAATAAACCCACACAAAATGAAAACCTTCAAAAGCATTCCTCCTCCCACTACCCAACTCCAACAAACCACACTGAGACACAATCTGGACCCCAATCAGGATTCCACCCTCCAGACGATCGATACTCAGTCCATCAAGGGAACAGAGTCTCTCCTGTGCCAGAGACTCCCCAAGAAACACAGCTGCCACATCCTGTGCTTCCATGTCACACATGGCACCGCCCGGAGAAAAAGTTTGCCATGGTGACCCTTCTCCTTTCCATGCACAGTGCTCTCACCACTAATGCATGGATGGACAGACTGCTTTTAGGACTTTTCCTTTCAAGGATGCCCTGCCAAGAGGGGGAAAAACAACAGTTCAGTTTTTCATTTTTGAGGCCTCAGTCCCCCCCCGTTTATCCCTGAGGCCGAGGGCCCAAGAACAGAGATCTTCTCTTCTCCTTCTCTGAGACCAGGAGGCACCACCACAAACCCCCTAACTTTCCTCTGTTCGCTCCTCTTCTATCTTTTCCCACCTGAAGCAGGTCTCTTTGGCTCACTGGCATCCTCCTAAAATACAGTCACTCTTGGAGGAACAAAATTGGTTCAGTTTGTGGTGAGCAAGGAAAAGTCCAGCCAAAAAACCACTCCTCATCTCCTCCCATCTGGAATTTCTCCTTCTAACATCCCAGGGTCCAAGCTGTCTCTCTTGCTCTCTTTCAAACCAAGGAGGGGAAAAATGTCACAAAGCTTTCATTTCTCAGGAAGGGTGAAAAGTCCCGACTCCCAAGGATGGCTTGATGCCCAGGCTCTGGCTCCCACAGGCAGCTGGGCACCTTGCGGCCCCCCCGCTCCTCTCCTTCCCGCCAGTGAACTGCTGATAAAAACTGCTGCTGCTGTCTCTTTCTCTCTCTCGAGAAAGAGAGAGAGAGTCTGGGGGGGAACGGAGACATCCCAGATTTCTCCACCCTTCCATCTGCAGGGGCCCAGCCCGGCTCCAGTCCCTCCACCCTTGGGCCCACCTCAGTCAGGCCATGGGCCTCACCCTCCCCACCCAGCCACGGCCGGGCAGGGGAGAGCACAGCACTGCAACCTGACCGGAAACAAAGAGAGCGAGTTCTCCTGGGAATTCTGCTTTTAACCTCTCTGTGTTCTCAGAGGCGTGTCCGCCTTCAATTGGTCAATATCCAAATTGGCCTCTTCCTTCCGAGAAAATACTTTTTCCACGTCAAACAGGAGGTGCAGCCCCATGACACGCCATGGGAAGCAGCTCTGCAGAGCAGGTCCTCGGCAGGTCCTGGTGGTGGGACTGGCACAGCCCCACCCCAGCAGGGACCGCCTGGAAGGGACCTGGGTGAACACTGAGGTGTGCAGGCCACTGCCAGGTGGGCTTTGTGCCACAGGATCCATCTCTGTGGATGGGGGAGCTGCTGGGCGTGTCCCGCAGAACCCTGTGATGTCACCACTCGGTCACTGTGACACCACTTGGGTAACTATAACCACCAGCGTTGGGCAGAGCCAGAGCACTCAGGCTGTGACTCACTGGCAGCCGAGGAGCTTCCCAGTGCTGCCAGAGTCCGAGGAGCCTCTGTGTTTCCAGAGTCTGAGAATCTTCCGAGAGCTCCCAGTAACCAAAGAGCCTCCGAGTGCTGCCACTGACTGAGGAGCCTCCGAGTCCCGCCAGTGACTGAGGAGGAATCTCCAAGTCCACAAGTGGCAGCCAAGGCTTCAGTTCCTGCCAGCAGCCGAGAGGAGCCAGCTCCGGGAGCACCGATGGCGGAGGTCGGGCCAGAGGCACCAGCGCCAGGAGCCGTCCGGGTCTGCCGCATCTGCGTGGATTTCCTGCGGAGCCCCGCTGCTGCCGTGGAGCCCTGCGGGCACGTGTTCTGCCACGCCTGCATCCAGCACCAGGCCGGCCACGACCCCGCTGCCGCCTGCCCCATCTGCCAGGGGCCCATTGGGGCCATCCGCCTGCTGCAGGGGCTGCAGAACCGTGCCGGGCGGGCCCCACGTCGGCCCCGCCGCCTCCATCCCTTCGTGGTGCGGTGGCGGCAGCGGCAGCAGCGGGAGGCGCAGGAGGATGCGGCTCCTGGAGGCGGCCGGCGCCGGAGACTCGCCGATGGGGACCGGGCACCGAGCCCTGTGCCCCGCCAGCGGCCCCGGAGAGAGCTGGAGGATCTGCGGAGAAACGGGCTGGGACAGCGGCCGCCTTGGGGAGATGCAGCGATGCCCGCAGGGGACAACCAGCACCGCCCGCCCGTCATCTGAGTGATGTGGATCCTCCAGGGCCCCTCGGAACTGAAATCCAGGCTGCTGAGAAGGGCCTCGTCTGCTTTATGTACATAACTTTTGTACATACATCTCCTTTTGTATATAACTTCAAGACTGGGGGAGTGGGTGGTGTGGGAAGGAAAGCATATAGTTGTAGAAACTTAGAGAGAGGATCGGACGTTCATATTAGGATAGTAGCTGTAGAATAAACATTTTTGTTCATTTGAAGCATTAGAAAGCAGACATTCTTTATCAGCGTCGGACACAGGGAAGAGTGTCTCCTTGAATCTGATGTGTGTGGTGAATGTTCACACCAGAGTATTTATTCCTCCCTGAAAATACAGATTCATTTCAATGTGCCTCCTATCTCATACACAAACACCCCTTTCCTAGAACTAATTTGCCTGCATTTCCCTTCTACTGGATGTCCCTTTCTTAGTCCTGGCGGTCATCTAAAGTGGTGTCTGGTGGGCATATTCGCTGAATGCTTCAGTATTACAAGTGATCTTTCTTTGATCTTTTTCTTTTGGCATGGACTACTGTTTTTTGTTACGTAACTTGCAAAAAAGCCCGCTGTAGTCTAACGAGCAGAGCTCCAATCAAGGGAGAAGAAAGGCAGCAGAAGGCAGAACCCCGCAGTGCTGACGAATTCTCCCCACAGCGGCCGCAGCCTCTCTCCCCTCTGAATGTCGGGAGCACGAGAGGCTGAACCCAACGCCTTTTTCCCAATCCAAAGCTCGAGGTATCTCTGCCCTCCACAGGAAACCTCAGGTAAAGCCAGAGTAGCCAGCGGCACCGCTCCCCTGAGCTGACAACTTCTTTCTCCTCTCTGAAGTATCAGTCATTTCCGTGTCCTAGCAACACGTACTGGGGAAAATTCCTAAAGAGAAAAACAAAAAAATCCAGCTCCTCAGTCCCCAACAGAGGCCATTCCTGCTTGCTCGTGTGCCAATTTGCCCAGCTATGCATGGGCAGAACCAGGAAAGGGAAAATCCTTTATGACTCTCAATATATTCTGAAGGCACCAGTATATGTTTTCCTCACGGCCAGGGTGAGGACAGAGGCTGAGATGGAGGTTTGGGGCAGAACCTCTACCCCGGCCCCAGAGTAGCCCTAGGGCTGGAGGAGGCAGCCTTAGCCACCGGCTCCAGGGCACTGCCTGTGGGAGAAGTGGACTCAGCCGGGATGGATCTCACACTCAGGAGGTTTCCTCTGGAGAAGCCCGGAGCCCTTTCTGCCCCTCCCTGCAAGGGCAGCTCCGTGAGCACAAACCTCCTGCCCTGCTCTCACCTGGCCCTGTGTAGTGAACAAGTAAAAAGTAACGAATGATTTTCTTCATTGCCTCTTGGAAGATTCAAGTGTGAAAATTAAGGTTTTACTCTGCCTCTAATAGAAACCTTCATTCCTGCCATATTTTGGAAAAAAAACCCTGTTTGAAGTCAAAAAGAGCGCTTGTATTTGATACATCAGGCAACCAATCAAGAGAGCTTCGATATATAAGAGAAGCAAGCAATAAACATTTTGGTCCATCAGGGAAATTTCAGCTCAAATCCAACGCCCAGCCAATGAACTTTAAGGAAGCAAACGTGAATCTGCCCACGGCCGTGCTGTTGCTTTGATGTGGACATGACATTGCCACTCTCCAAACCCTCCAGAAGCAAATGCCACAGAAGCTGCAGCTCCCAAATCTGCAGAGTGTCGGAGTCTTTGCTGTGTGCTCGTGCCCTCCCCCAGTGCAGCTCCGGCTGCCTGGCTCTGCTCCTGCACTGCCGCTGTCCGATGGACTTCAGCTGCCAAAGACCCACGGCGCTCTGTGAGGCAGCGCCGGGCCCACGGTGCTGGTAACACCTTCCCTGTGCTCCACCGGATCATTCTTGGCTAACCCCACTGGCCTATCTTCTTCCTTTTCTCTTTTAAGAAAAAGTAAATGTAGCAATATCACTTTGGGTTTCAACATTTAAACTA
This sequence comes from Lonchura striata, assembly GCF_050655825.1. Taxonomy (NCBI): domain Eukaryota; kingdom Metazoa; phylum Chordata; class Aves; order Passeriformes; family Estrildidae; genus Lonchura; species Lonchura striata. Next base: position 5,315,210 of record NC_140711.1, read on the forward strand.
GTTTGTGTTTTAATCTCACTTTCGGGTATGTGAAAAATACATATTATATGATTGGCTTTTCACAACTGTTACTTTTAATATTAAATGTGTATTGTTAGAAAATTATGCTGTATTAATTCTCTTTAGTAGTGTGTTACATATAGTTTTAGGTTCTAACATAATATTAAAATAGAAACTCTGCTATGTGAAGGGTTTTTCTAAGGAATGAGATCCTTACTTTGAGGAATACCTAAATCATCCAAAGAAAAAGAATTTATCGTTGTCTTATATGACACAGCTAATTTCTTCAAGCCTTGCTCAGACTCGAAGCGCCATGGGTATTAAAGGAAACAGTTGACATACAAGAGCTTTTGTTTTTAATAAAACGTATGCATAAGCATGAAAGATATATGAGTATGCAACCGGCTATTGCTTTTAAAGTTATTCCTTTGTTCACAAGGTATACTATTCGTGACTTAGTGTCCAAGAGCATCCAGACGTCCCTAATTCTTTGCTTTTTATTGTCTTTTAGTTGTCCTAACTCTAAATTTTATTACTCTAATTGTATTACTATTTTAATAATAACTTTATTATTATTAAAATGTTAAGAATTAAAAAAAAACAGTGATTGGTATTTTTTACAGGGCACATAATTATTCCAATAGGTGGTGTCAAAATGTAGTTGCTACAGTGGCATTTTCAGCAGGAAGATAAAAGGTATATTGCAGGAAAAGTGGTGGAAGAGGCAAGAGACTCAACAGATCCTCTGCTGTATTCCAGAGCTGCTGTATTTGAAGGGGAAAATGCTCACAGGGTCTGATAAATCATCACCCAGACATTCCTCATCAGTTTGAAGAAAGCAGGAACCTTGGGGGAAGCAGAACTCTGCAACTAAGCTCTGCCGTGCGAGGAGGTGATTTTAACTGTTGTTCCTGGTTTTTAAGTAGAGGATGTTGATCAGCAGCATGAAGCTGAGCTAGAGGCTGATCATCAGCAGTGCAGCCCAGGTGTCAGTCCTGGGACCAGGCCTCTTCCTTCTTGATAGTGGCCTGATTAATGGGGCCCAGGGCACCCTCAGCAGTTTGGCTGAATTTCCTGCAGTGGGAGGAACTGCTGAGACACCAGAAAAGGACAACAACAAGCAGGAGAAATGGGCTGATGGAACCTCCTGAAGTTCGACCAAGGGCCGAGCAGTCCTCCCCCTGGGCAGGTGTCATGGTTTGACACCTGCACAATGCCAATGTCCCCATGAAAATGCAATCTCTCAATTGAATGCTGTGAAATGCAATTGAGAACAGAGCAAAGCAGGCCCAAGCTTAATTACAGAAAGAAAACTTTATTAGGCTACTACTATAAAAGGAAAAAAAGAAAGAAATAAACCCACACAAAATGAAAACCTTCAAAAGCATTCCTCCTCCCACTACCCAACTCCAACAAACCACACTGAGACACAATCTGGACCCCAATCAGGATTCCACCCTCCAGAAAATCGATACTCAGTCCATCAAGGGAACAGAGTCTCTCCTGTGCCACAGACTCCCCAAGAAACACAGCTGCCACATCCTGTGCTTCCATGTCACACATGGCACCACCCGGAGAAAAAGTTTGCCATGGTGACCCTTCTCCTTTCCATGCACAGTGCTCTCACCACTAATGCATGGATGGACAGACTGCTTATAGGACTTTTCCTTTCAAGGATGCCCTGCCAAGAGGGGGACAAAACAACAGTTCAGTTTTTCATTTTTGGCGCCTCAGTCCCCCCCCCGTTTATCCCTGAGGCCGAGGGCCCAAGAACAGAGATCTTCTTCTCTTCTCCTTCTCTGAGGACAGGGGGCACCACCACAAACCCCCTAACTTTCCTCTGTTCGCTCCTCTTCTGTCTTTTCCCACCTGAAGCAGGTCTCTTTGGCTCACTGGCATCCTCCTAAAATACAGTCACTCTTGGAGGAACAAAATTGGTTCAGTTTGTGGTGAGCAAGAAAAGTCCAGCCAAAAAACCACTCCTCATCTCCTCCCAGCTAGAATTTCTCCTTCTAACATCCCAGGGTCCAAGCTGTCTCTCTTGCTCTCTTTCATACCAAGGAGGGGAAAAATTTCACAAAGCTTTCATTTCTCAGGAAGGGTGAAAAGTCCCGACTCCCAAGGATGGCTTGATGCCCAGGCTCTGGCTCCCACAGGCAGCTGGGCACCTTGCGGCCCCCCCGCTCTTCTCCTTCCCCCCAGTGAACTGCTGATAAAAACTGCTGCTGCTGTCTCTTTCTCTCTCTTGAGAAAGAGAGAGAGAGTCTGGGGAGGAACGGAGACATCCCAGATTTCTCCACCCTTCCATCTGCAGGGGCCCAGCCCGGCTCCAGTCCCTCCACCCTTGGGCCCACCTCAGTCAGGCCAAGGGCCTCACCCTCCCCACCCAGCCACGGCTGGGCAGGGGAGAGCACAGCACTGCAACCTGACTGGAACCAAAGAGAGCGAGTTCTCCTGGGAATTCTGCTTTTAACCTCTCTGTGTTCTCAGAGGCGTGTCCACCTTCAATCGGTCAATCTCCAAATTGGCCTCTTCCTTCCAAGAAAATACTTTTTCCATGTCAAACAGGAGGTGCAGCCCCAGGACACGCCATGGGAAGCAGCTCTGCAGAGCAGGTCCTCGGCAGGTCCTGGTGGTGGGACTGGCACAGCCCCACCCCAGCAGGGACCGCCTGCAAGGGACCTGGGTGAACACTGAGGTGTGCAGGCCACTGCCAGGTGGGCTTTGTGCCACAGGATCCATCTCTGTGGATGGGGGAGCTGCTGGGCGTGTCCCGCAGAACCCTGTGATGTCACCACTCGGTCACTGTGACACCACTTGGGTAACTATAACCACCAGCGTTGGGCAGAGCCAGAGCACTCAGGCTGTGACTCACTGGCAGCCGAGGAGCTTCCCAGTGCTGCCAGAGTCCGAGGAGCCTCTGTGTTTCCAGAGTCTGAGTATCTTCCCTGTTTTGCCAGTGACCGAAGAGCTTCCAAGTGCTGCCACTGACTGAGGAGCCTCCAAGTCCTGCCTGTGACTTTGGAGGAATCTCCAAGTCCACAAGTGGCAGCCAAGGCTTCAGTTCCTGCCAGCAGCCGAGAGGAGGCAGCTCCGGGAGCACCGATGGCGGAGGTCGGGCCAGAGGCACCAGCGCCAGGAGCCGTCCGGGTCTGCCGCATCTGCGTGGATTTCCTGCGGAGCCCCGCTGCTGCCGTGGAGCCCTGCGGGCACGTGTTCTGCCACGCCTGCATCCAGCACCAGGCCGGCCACGACCCCGCTGCCGCCTGCCCCATCTGCCAGGGGCCCATTGGGGCCATCCGCCTGCTGCAGGGGCTGCAGAACCGTGCCGGGCGGGCCCCACGTCGGCCCCGCCGCCTCCATCCCTTCGTGGTGCGGTGGCGGCAGCGGCAGCAGCGGGAGGCGCAGGAGGATGCGGCTCCTGGAGGCGGCCGGCGCCGGAGACTCGCCGATGGGGACCGGGCACCGAGCCCTGTGCCCCGCCAGCGGCCCCGGAGAGAGCTGGAGGATCTGCGCAGAAACGGGCTGGGACAGCGGCCGCCGTGGGGAGATGCAGCGATGCCCGCAGGGGACAACCAGCACCGCCCGCCCGTCATCTGAGTGATGTGGATCCTCCAGGGCCCCTCGGAACTGAAATCCAGGCTGCTGAGAAGGGCCTCGTCTGCTTTATGTACATAACTTTTGTACATACATCTCCTTTTGTATATAACTTCAAGACTGGGGGAGTGGGTGGTGTGGGAGGGAAAGCATATAGTTGTAGAAACTTAGAGAGAGGATCGGACGTTCATATTAGGATAGTAGCTGTAGAATAAACATTTTTGTTCATTTGAAGCATTAGAAAGCAGACATTCTTTATCAGCGTCGGACACAGGGAAGAGTGTCTCCTTAAATCTGATGTGTGTGGTGAAAGTTCACAACAGGATATTTGTTCCATCCTGAACATACTTATTCATTACAATGCGGCTCCTGTCTAATACCCAAATACCACTTACCTCCAAATAATTTGCATGCATTTGCCTTCTACTTGAAGATCTGTTTTAGGCCCGGATTTCATCTAAAGGGGTCTCTGGTGGGCATATTCTCTGAATGCTTCAATATTTGGCAGCTGCAGCTGCTAAATCTGCAGAGTGTCGGAGTCTTTGCTGTGTGCTCGTGCCCTCCCCCAGTGCAGCTCCGGCTGCCTGGCTCTGCTCCTGCACTGCCGCTGTCCGATGGACTTCAGCTGCCAAAGACCCACGGCGCTCTGTGAGGCAGCGCCGGGCCCACGGTGCTGGTAACACCTTCCCTGTGCTCCACCAGATCATTCTGGGCTAGCCCCACTGGCCTGTCTTCTTCCTTTTCTCTTTTAAGAAAAACTAAATGTAGCAATATCACTTTGGGTTTCAACATTTAACCTAGTTTGTGTTTTAATCTCACTTTCGGGTATGTGAAAAATACATATTATATGATTGGCTTTTTGCAAATGTTACTTTTAATATTAGATGTGTATTGTTAGAAAATTATGCTGTATTAATTCTCTTTAATTCTGTGTTACATATAGTTTTAGGTTCTAACATAATATTAGAATAGAAACTCTGCTCTGTGAAGGGTTTTTCTAAGGAATGAGATCCTTACTTTGAGGAATACCTAAATCATCCAAAGAAAAAGAATTTATCGTTGTCTTATCTGACACAGCTAATTTCTTCAGGCCTTGCTCAGACTCGAAGCGCCATGGGTATTAAAGGAAACAGTTGACATACAAGAGCTTTTGTTTTTAATAAAACGTATGCATAAGCATGAAAGATATATGAGTATGCAACCGGCTATTGCTTTTAAAGTTATTCCTTTGTTCACAAGGTATACTATTCGTGACTTAGTGTCCAAGAGCATCCAGACATCCCTAATTCTTTGTTTTTTTATTGTCTTTTAATTGTCCTAACTTTACATTTTATTGCTCTAATTGTATTACTATTTTAATAATAACTTTATTATTATTAAAATGTTAAGAATTTTAAAAAACCAGTGATTGGCATTTTTTACAGGGCACATAATTATTCCAAGAGGTGGTGTCAGTGTGTAGTGCTACAGTGGCATTTTCAGCAGGAAGATAAAAGGTATATTGCAGGAAAAGTGGTGGAAGAGGCAAGAGACTCAACAGATCCTCTGCTGTATTCCAGAGCTGCTGTATTTGAAGGGGAAAATGCTCACAGGGTCTGATAAATGATCACCCAGACATTCCTCATGAGTCTGGAGAAAGCAGGAGCCTTGGGGGAAGCAGAACTCTGCAACTAAGCTCTGCCGTGCGAGGAGGTGCTTTTAACTGTTGTTCCTGGTTTTTAATTAGAGGATGTTCATTAGCAGCATGAAGCTGAGCTCGAGGCTGATCATCAGCAGTGCAGCCCAGGTGTCAGTCCTGGGACCAGGCCTCTTCCTTCTTGATAGTGGCCTGATTAATGGGGCCCAGGGCAAACTCAGCAGTTTGGCTGAATTTCCTGCAGCGGGAGGAACTGCTGAGACACCAGAAAAGGACAACAACAAGCTGGAGAAATGGGCTGATGGAACCTCCTGAAGTTCGACCAAGGGCCGAGCAGTCCTCCCCCTGGGCAGGTGTCATGGTTTGACACCTGCACAATGCCAATGTCCCCATGAAAATGCAATCTCTCAATTGAATGCTGTGAAATGAAATTGAGAACAGAGCAAAGCAGGCCCAAGCTTAATTACAGGAAGAAAACTTTATTAGGCTACTACTATAAAAGGATAAAAAGAAACGGAAAAAACCACACAAAATGAAAACCTTGAAAAGCATTCCTCCTCCCACTACCCAACTCCAACAAACCACAGCGAGACACAATCTGGACCCCAATCAGGATTCCACCCTCCAGACAATCGATACTCAGTCCATCAAGGGAACAGAGTCTCTCCTGTGCCACAGACTCCCCAAGAAACACAGCTGCCACATCCTGTGCTTCCATGTCACACATGGCACCACCCGGAGAAAAAGTTTGCCATGGTGACCCTTCTCCTTTCCATGCACAGTGCTCTCACCACTAATGCATGGATGGACAGACTGCTTTTAGGACTTTTCCTTTCAAGGATGCCCTGCAAAGAGGGGCAAAAAACAACAGTTCAGTTTTTTATTTTTGAGGCCTCAGTCCCCCCCCGTTTATCCCTGAGGCCGAGGGCCCAAGAACAGAGACCTTCTTCTCTTCTCCTTCTCTGAGACCAGGAGGCACCACCACAAACCCCCTAACTTTCCTCTGTTCGCTCCTCTTCTATCTTTTCCCACCTGAAGCAGGTCTCTTTGGCTCACTGGCATCCTCCTAAAATACAGTCTCTCTTGGAGGAAAAAAATTGGTTCCGTTTGTGGTGAACAAGGAGAAGTCCAGCCAAAAAACCACTCCTCATCTCCTCCCATCTAGAATTTCTCCTTCTAACATCCCAGGGTTCAAGCTGTCTCTCTTGCTCTCTTTCAAACCAAGGAGAGGAAAAATTTCACAAAGCTTTCATTTCTCAGGAAGGGGTAAAAGTCCCGACTCCCAAGGATGGCTTGATGCCCAGGCTCTGGCTCCCACAGGCAGCTGGGCACCTTGCGGCCCCCCCGCTCTTCTCCTTCCCCCCCAGTGAACTGCTGATAAAAACTGCTGCTGCTCTCTCTTTCTCTCTCTCGAGAAAGAGAGAGAGAGTCTGGGGGGGAACGGAGATATCCCAGATTTCTCCACCCTTCCATCTGCAGGGGCCCAGCCCGGCTCCAGTCCCTCCACACTTGGGCCCACCTCAGTCAGGCCATGGGCCTCACCCTCCCCACCCAGCCACGGCCGGGCAGGGGAGAGCACAGCACTGCAACCTGACCGGAACCAAAGAGAGCGAGTTCTCCTGGGAATTCTGCTTTTAACCTCTCTGTGTTCTCAGAGGCGTGTCCACCTTCAATCGGTCAATCTCCAAATTGGCCTCTTCCTTCCAAGAAAATACTTTTTCCATGTCAAACAGGAGGTGCAGCCCCAGGACACGCCATGGGAAGCAGCTCTGCAGAGCAGGTCCTCTGCAGGTCCTGGTGGTGGGACTGGCACAGCCCCACCCCAGCAGGGACCGCCTGCAAGGGACCTGGGTGAACACTGAGGTGTGCAGGCCACTGCCAGGTGGGCTTTGTGCCACAGGATCCATCTCTGTGGATGGGGGAGCTGCTGGGCGTGTCCCGCAGAACCCTGTGATGTCACCACTCGGTCACTGTGACACCACTTGGGTAACTATAACCACCAGCGTTGGGCAGAGCCAGAGCACTCAGGCTGTGACTCACTGGCAGCCGAGGAGCTTCCCAGTGCTGCCAGAGTCCGAGGAGCCTCTGTGTTTCCAGAGTCTGAGTATCTTCCCTGTTTTGCCAGTGACCGAAGAGCTTCCAAGTGCTGCCACTGACTGAGGAGCCTCCAAGTCCTGCCTGTGACTTTGGAGGAATCTCCAAGTCCACAAGTGGCAGCCAAGGCTTCAGTTCCTGCCAGCAGCCGAGAGGAGGCAGCTCCGGGAGCACCGATGGCGGAGGTCGGGCCAGAGGCACCAGCGCCAGGAGCCGTCCGGGTCTGCCGCATCTGCGTGGATTTCCTGCGGAGCCCCGCTGCTGCCGTGGAGCCCTGCGGGCACGTGTTCTGCCACGCCTGCATCCAGCACCAGGCCGGCCACGACCCCGCTGCCGCCTGCCCCATCTGCCAGGGGCCCATTGGGGCCATCCGCCTGCTGCAGGGGCTGCAGAACCGTGCCGGGCGGGCCCCACGTCGGCCCCGCCGCCTCCATCCCTTCGTGGTGCGGTGGCGGCAGCGGCAGCAGCGGGAGGCGCAGGAGGATGCGGCTCCTGGAGGCGGCCGGCGCCGGAGACTCGCCGATGGGGACCGGGCACCGAGCCCTGTGCCCCGCCAGCGGCCCCGGAGAGAGCTGGAGGATCTGCGCAGAAACGGGCTGGGACAGCGGCCGCCGTGGGGAGATGCAGCGATGCCCGCAGGGGACAACCAGCACCGCCCGCCCGTCATCTGAGTGATGTGGATCCTCCAGGGCCCCTCGGAACTGAAATCCAGGCTGCTGAGAAGGGCCTCGTCTGCTTTATGTACATAACTTTTGTACATACATCTCCTTTTGTATATAACTTCAAGACTGGGGGAGTGGGTGGTGTGGGAGGGAAAGCATATAGTTGTAGAAACTTAGAGAGAGGATCGGACGTTCATATTAGGATAGTAGCTGTAGAATAAACATTTTTGTTCATTTGAAGCATTAGAAAGCAGACATTCTTTATCAGCGTCGGACACAGGGAAGAGTGTCTCCTTAAATCTGATGTGTGTGGTGAAAGTTCACAACAGGATATTTGTTCCATCCTGAACATACTTATTCATTACAATGCGGCTCCTGTCTAATACCCAAATACCACTTACCTCCAAATAATTTGCATGCATTTGCCTTCTACTTGAAGATCTGTTTTAGGCCCGGATTTCATCTAAAGGGGTCTCTGGTGGGCATATTCTCTGAATGCTTCAATATTTGGCAGCTGCAGCTGCTAAATCTGCAGAGTGTCGGAGTCTTTGCTGTGTGCTCGTGCCCTCCCCCAGTGCAGCTCCGGCTGCCTGGCTCTGCTCCTGCACTGCCGCTGTCCGATGGACTTCAGCTGCCAAAGACCCACGGCGCTCTGTGAGGCAGCGCCGGGCCCACGGTGCTGGTAACACCTTCCCTGTGCTCCACCAGATCATTCTGGGCTAGCCCCACTGGCCTGTCTTCTTCCTTTTCTCTTTTAAGAAAAACTAAATGTAGCAATATCACTTTGGGTTTCAACATTTAACCTAGTTTGTGTTTTAATCTCACTTTCGGGTATGTGAAAAATACATATTATATGATTGGCTTTTTGCAAATGTTACTTTTAATATTAGATGTGTATTGTTAGAAAATTATGCTGTATTAATTCTCTTTAATTCTGTGTTACATATAGTTTTAGGTTCTAACATAATATTAGAATAGAAACTCTGCTATTTGAAGGGTTTTTCTAAGGAATGAGATCCTTACTTTGAGGAATACCTAAATCATCCAAAGAAAAAGAATTTATCGTTGTCTTATCTGACACAGCTAATTTCTTCAGGCCTTGCTCAGACTCGAAGCGCCATGGGTATTAAAGGAAACAGTTGACATACAAGAGCTTTTGTTTTTAATAAAACGTATGCATAAGCATGAAAGATATATGAGTATGCAACCGGCTATTGCTTTTAAAGTTATTCCTTTGTTCACAAGGTATACTATTCGTGACTTAGTGTCCAAGAGCATCCAGACATCCCTAATTCTTTGTTTTTTTATTGTCTTTTAATTGTCCTAACTTTACATTTTATTGCTCTAATTGTATTACTATTTTAATAATAACTTTATTATTATTAAAATGTTAAGAATTTTAAAAAACCAGTGATTGGCATTTTTTACAGGGCACATAATTATTCCAAGAGGTGGTGTCAGTGTGTAGTGCTACAGTGGCATTTTCAGCAGGAAGATAAAAGGTATATTGCAGGAAAAGTGGTGGAAGAGGCAAGAGACTCAACAGATCCTCTGCTGTATTCCAGAGCTGCTGTATTTGAAGGGGAAAATGCTCACAGGGTCTGATAAATGATCACCCAGACATTCCTCATGAGTCTGGAGAAAGCAGGAGCCTTGGGGGAAGCAGAACTCTGCAACTAAGCTCTGCCGTGCGAGGAGGTGCTTTTAACTGTTGTTCCTGGTTTTTAATTAGAGGATGTTCATTAGCAGCATGAAGCTGAGCTCGAGGCTGATCATCAGCAGTGCAGCCCAGGTGTCAGTCCTGGGACCAGGCCTCTTCCTTCTTGATAGTGGCCTGATTAATGGGGCCCAGGGCAAACTCAGCAGTTTGGCTGAATTTCCTGCAGCGGGAGGAACTGCTGAGACACCAGAAAAGGACAACAACAAGCTGGAGAAATGGGCTGATGGAACCTCCTGAAGTTCGACCAAGGGCCGAGCAGTCCTCCCCCTGGGCAGGTGTCATGGTTTGACACCTGCACAATGCCAATGTCCCCATGAAAATGCAATCTCTCAATTGAATGCTGTGAAATGAAATTGAGAACAGAGCAAAGCAGGCCCAAGCTTAATTACAGGAAGAAAACTTTATTAGGCTACTACTATAAAAGGATAAAAAGAAACGGAAAAAACCACACAAAATGAAAACCTTGAAAAGCATTCCTCCTCCCACTACCCAACTCCAACAAACCACAGCGAGACACAATCTGGACCCCAATCAGGATTCCACCCTCCAGACAATCGATACTCAGTCCATCAAGGGAACAGAGTCTCTCCTGTGCCACAGACTCCCCAAGAAACACAGCTGCCACATCCTGTGCTTCCATGTCACACATGGCACCACCCGGAGAAAAAGTTTGCCATGGTGACCCTTCTCCTTTCCATGCACAGTGCTCTCACCACTAATGCATGGATGGACAGACTGCTTTTAGGACTTTTCCTTTCAAGGATGCCCTGCAAAGAGGGGCAAAAAACAACAGTTCAGTTTTTTATTTTTGAGGCCTCAGTCCCCCCCCGTTTATCCCTGAGGCCGAGGGCCCAAGAACAGAGACCTTCTTCTCTTCTCCTTCTCTGAGACCAGGAGGCACCACCACAAACCCCCTAACTTTCCTCTGTTCGCTCCTCTTCTATCTTTTCCCACCTGAAGCAGGTCTCTTTGGCTCACTGGCATCCTCCTAAAATACAGTCTCTCTTGGAGGAAAAAAATTGGTTCCGTTTGTGGTGAACAAGGAGAAGTCCAGCCAAAAAACCACTCCTCATCTCCTCCCATCTAGAATTTCTCCTTCTAACATCCCAGGGTTCAAGCTGTCTCTCTTGCTCTCTTTCAAACCAAGGAGAGGAAAAATTTCACAAAGCTTTCATTTCTCAGGAAGGGGTAAAAGTCCCGACTCCCAAGGATGGCTTGATGCCCAGGCTCTGGCTCCCACAGGCAGCTGGGCACCTTGCGGCCCCCCCGCTCTTCTCCTTCCCCCCCAGTGAACTGCTGATAAAAACTGCTGCTGCTCTCTCTTTCTCTCTCTCGAGAAAGAGAGAGAGAGTCTGGGGGGGAACGGAGATATCCCAGATTTCTCCACCCTTCCATCTGCAGGGGCCCAGCCCGGCTCCAGTCCCTCCACACTTGGGCCCACCTCAGTCAGGCCATGGGCCTCACCCTCCCCACCCAGCCACGGCCGGGCAGGGGAGAGCACAGCACTGCAACCTGACCGGAACCAAAGAGAGCGAGTTCTCCTGGGAATTCTGCTTTTAACCTCTCTGTGTTCTCAGAGGCGTGTCCACCTTCAATCGGTCAATCTCCAAATTGGCCTCTTCCTTCCAAGAAAATACTTTTTCCATGTCAAACAGGAGGTGCAGCCCCAGGACACGCCATGGGAAGCAGCTCTGCAGAGCAGGTCCTCTGCAGGTCCTGGTGGTGGGACTGGCACAGCCCCACCCCAGCAGGGACCGCCTGCAAGGGACCTGGGTGAACACTGAGGTGTGCAGGCCACTGCCAGGTGGGCTTTGTGCCACAGGATCCATCTCTGTGGATGGGGGAGCTGCTGGGCGTGTCCCGCAGAACCCTGTGATGTCACCACTCGGTCACTGTGACACCACTTGGGTAACTATAACCACCAGCGTTGGGCAGAGCCAGAGCACTCAGGCTGTGACTCACTGGCAGCCGAGGAGCTTCCCAGTGCTGCCAGAGTCCGAGGAGCCTCTGTGTTTCCAGAGTCTGAGTATCTTCCCTGTTTTGCCAGTGACCGAAGAGCTTCCAAGTGCTGCCACTGACTGAGGAGCCTCCAAGTCCTGCCTGTGACTTTGGAGGAATCTCCAAGTCCACAAGTGGCAGCCAAGGCTTCAGTTCCTGCCAGCAGCCGAGAGGAGGCAGCTCCGGGAGCACCGATGGCGGAGGTCGGGCCAGAGGCACCAGCGCCAGGAGCCGTCCGGGTCTGCCGCATCTGCGTGGATTTCCTGCGGAGCCCCGCTGCTGCCGTGGAGCCCTGCGGGCACGTGTTCTGCCACGCCTGCATCCAGCACCAGGCCGGCCACGACCCCGCTGCCGCCTGCCCCATCTGCCAGGGGCCCATTGGGGCCATCCGCCTGCTGCAGGGGCTGCAGAACCGTGCCGGGCGGGCCCCACGTCGGCCCCGCCGCCTCCATCCCTTCGTGGTGCGGTGGCGGCAGCGGCAGCAGCGGGAGGCGCAGGAGGATGCGGCTCCTGGAGGCGGCCGGCGCCGGAGACTCGCCGATGGGGACCGGGCACCGAGCCCTGTGCCCCGCCAGCGGCCCCGGAGAGAGCTGGAGGATCTGCGCAGAAACGGGCTGGGACAGCGGCCGCCGTGGGGAGATGCAGCGATGCCCGCAGGGGACAACCAGCACCGCCCGCCCGTCATCTGAGTGATGTGGATCCTCCAGGGCCCCTCGGAACTGAAATCCAGGCTGCTGAGAAGGGCCTCGTCTGCTTTATGTACATAACTTTTGTACATACATCTCCTTTTGTATATAACTTCAAGACTGGGGGAGTGGGTGGTGTGGGAGGGAAAGCATATAGTTGTAGAAACTTAGAGAGAGGATCGGACGTTCATATTAGGATAGTAGCTGTAGAATAAACATTTTTGTTCATTTGAAGCATTAGAAAGCAGACATTCTTTATCAGCGTCGGACACAGGGAAGAGTGTCTCCTTAAATCTGATGTGTGTGGTGAAAGTTCACAACAGGATATTTGTTCCATCCTGAACATACTTATTCATTACAATGCGGCTCCTGTCTAATACCCAAATACCACTTACCTCCAAATAATTTGCATGCATTTGCCTTCTACTTGAAGATCTGTTTTAGGCCCGGATTTCATCTAAAGGGGTCTCTGGTGGGCATATTCTCTGAATGCTTCAATATTTGGCAGCTGCAGCTGCTAAATCTGCAGAGTGTCGGAGTCTTTGCTGTGTGCTCGTGCCCTCCCCCAGTGCAGCTCCGGCTGCCTGGCTCTGCTCCTGCACTGCCGCTGTCCGATGGACTTCAGCTGCCAAAGACCCACGGCGCTCTGTGAGGCAGCGCCGGGCCCACGGTGCTGGTAACACCTTCCCTGTGCTCCACCAGATCATTCTGGGCTAGCCCCACTGGCCTGTCTTCTTCCTTTTCTCTTTTAAGAAAAACTAAATGTAGCAATATCACTTTGGGTTTCAACATTTAACCTAGTTTGTGTTTTAATCTCACTTTCGGGTATGTGAAAAATACATATTATATGATTGGCTTTTTGCAAATGTTACTTTTAATATTAGATGTGTATTGTTAGAAAATTATGCTGTATTAATTCTCTTTAATTCTGTGTTACATATAGTTTTAGGTTCTAACATAATATTAGAATAGAAACTCTGCTATTTGAAGGGTTTTTCTAAGGAATGAGATCCTTACTTTGAGGAATACCTAAATCATCCAAAGAAAAAGAATTTATCGTTGTCTTATCTGACACAGCTAATTTCTTCAGGCCTTGCTCAGACTCGAAGCGCCATGGGTATTAAAGGAAACAGTTGACATACAAGAGCTTTTGTTTTTAATAAAACGTATGCATAAGCATGAAAGATATATGAGTATGCAACCGGCTATTGCTTTTAAAGTTATTCCTTTGTTCACAAGGTATACTATTCGTGACTTAGTGTCCAAGAGCATCCAGACATCCCTAATTCTTTGTTTTTTTATTGTCTTTTAATTGTCCTAACTTTACATTTTATTGCTCTAATTGTATTACTATTTTAATAATAACTTTATTATTATTAAAATGTTAAGAATTTTAAAAAACCAGTGATTGGCATTTTTTACAGGGCACATAATTATTCCAAGAGGTGGTGTCAGTGTGTAGTGCTACAGTGGCATTTTCAGCAGGAAGATAAAAGGTATATTGCAGGAAAAGTGGTGGAAGAGGCAAGAGACTCAACAGATCCTCTGCTGTATTCCAGAGCTGCTGTATTTGAAGGGGAAAATGCTCACAGGGTCTGATAAATGATCACCCAGACATTCCTCATGAGTCTGGAGAAAGCAGGAGCCTTGGGGGAAGCAGAACTCTGCAACTAAGCTCTGCCGTGCGAGGAGGTGCTTTTAACTGTTGTTCCTGGTTTTTAATTAGAGGATGTTCATTAGCAGCATGAAGCTGAGCTCGAGGCTGATCATCAGCAGTGCAGCCCAGGTGTCAGTCCTGGGACCAGGCCTCTTCCTTCTTGATAGTGGCCTGATTAATGGGGCCCAGGGCAAACTCAGCAGTTTGGCTGAATTTCCTGCAGCGGGAGGAACTGCTGAGACACCAGAAAAGGACAACAACAAGCTGGAGAAATGGGCTGATGGAACCTCCTGAAGTTCGACCAAGGGCCGAGCAGTCCTCCCCCTGGGCAGGTGTCATGGTTTGACACCTGCACAATGCCAATGTCCCCATGAAAATGCAATCTCTCAATTGAATGCTGTGAAATGAAATTGAGAACAGAGCAAAGCAGGCCCAAGCTTAATTACAGGAAGAAAACTTTATTAGGCTACTACTATAAAAGGATAAAAAGAAACGGAAAAAACCACACAAAATGAAAACCTTGAAAAGCATTCCTCCTCCCACTACCCAACTCCAACAAACCACAGCGAGACACAATCTGGACCCCAATCAGGATTCCACCCTCCAGACAATCGATACTCAGTCCATCAAGGGAACAGAGTCTCTCCTGTGCCACAGACTCCCCAAGAAACACAGCTGCCACATCCTGTGCTTCCATGTCACACATGGCACCACCCGGAGAAAAAGTTTGCCATGGTGACCCTTCTCCTTTCCATGCACAGTGCTCTCACCACTAATGCATGGATGGACAGACTGCTTTTAGGACTTTTCCTTTCAAGGATGCCCTGCAAAGAGGGGCAAAAAACAACAGTTCAGTTTTTTATTTTTGAGGCCTCAGTCCCCCCCCGTTTATCCCTGAGGCCGAGGGCCCAAGAACAGAGACCTTCTTCTCTTCTCCTTCTCTGAGACCAGGAGGCACCACCACAAACCCCCTAACTTTCCTCTGTTCGCTCCTCTTCTATCTTTTCCCACCTGAAGCAGGTCTCTTTGGCTCACTGGCATCCTCCTAAAATACAGTCTCTCTTGGAGGAAAAAAATTGGTTCCGTTTGTGGTGAACAAGGAGAAGTCCAGCCAAAAAACCACTCCTCATCTCCTCCCATCTAGAATTTCTCCTTCTAACATCCCAGGGTTCAAGCTGTCTCTCTTGCTCTCTTTCAAACCAAGGAGAGGAAAAATTTCACAAAGCTTTCATTTCTCAGGAAGGGGTAAAAGTCCCGACTCCCAAGGATGGCTTGATGCCCAGGCTCTGGCTCCCACAGGCAGCTGGGCACCTTGCGGCCCCCCCGCTCTTCTCCTTCCCCCCCAGTGAACTGCTGATAAAAACTGCTGCTGCTCTCTCTTTCTCTCTCTCGAGAAAGAGAGAGAGAGTCTGGGGGGGAACGGAGATATCCCAGATTTCTCCACCCTTCCATCTGCAGGGGCCCAGCCCGGCTCCAGTCCCTCCACACTTGGGCCCACCTCAGTCAGGCCATGAACCTTCCCCTCCCCACCCAGCCACGGCCGGGCAGGGGAGAGCACAGCACTGCAACCTGACCGGAACCAAAGAGAGCGAGTTCTCCTGGGAATTCTGCTTTTAACCTCTCTGTGTTCTCAGAGGCGTGTCCACCTTCAATCGGTCAATCTCCAAATTGGCCTCTTCCTTCCAAGAAAATACTTTTTCCATGTCAAACAGGAGGTGCAGCCCCAGGACACGCCATGGGAAGCAGCTCTGCAGAGCAGGTCCTCTGCAGGTCCTGGTGGTGGGACTGGCACAGCCCCACCCCAGCAGGGACCGCCTGCAAGGGACCTGGGTGAACACTGAGGTGTGCAGGCCACTGCCAGGTGGGCTTTGTGCCACAGGATCCATCTCTGTGGATGGGGGAGCTGCTGGGCGTGTCCCGCAGAACCCTGTGATGTCACCACTCGGTCACTGTGACACCACTTGGGTAACTATAACCACCAGCGTTGGGCAGAGCCAGAGCACTCAGGCTGTGACTCACTGGCAGCCGAGGAGCTTCCCAGTGCTGCCAGTGTCCGAGGAGTCTCTGTGTTTCCAGAGTCTGAGAATATTCCGAGAGCTGCCAGTGACCGAAGAGCTTCTGAGTGCTGCCACTGACTGAGGAGCCTCCAAGTCCTGCCAGTGACTTTGGAGGAATCTCCGAGTCCACAAGTGGCAGCCAAGCCTTCAGTTCCTGCCAGCAGCCGAGAGGAGGCAGCTCCGGGAGCACCGATGGCAGAGGTCGGGCCAGAGGCACCAGCGCCAGGAGCCGTCCGGGTCTGCCGCATCTGCGTGGATTTCCTGCGGAGCCCCGCTGCTGCCGTGGAGCCCTGCGGGCACGTGTTCTGCCACGCCTGCATCCAGCACCAGGCCGGCCACGACCCCGCTGCCGCCTGCCCCATCTGCCAGGGGCCCATTGGGGCCATCCGCCTGCTGCAGGGGCTGCAGAACCGTGCCGGGCGGGCCCCACGTCGGCCCCGCCGCCTCCATCCCTTCGTGGTGCGGTGGCGGCAGCGGCAGCAGCGGGAGGCGCAGGAGGATGCGGCTCCTGGAGGCGGCCGGCGCCGGAGACTCGCCGATGGGGACCGGGCACCGAGCCCTGTGCCCCGCCAGCGGCCCCGGAGAGAGCTGGAGGATCTGCGCAGAAACGGGCTGGGACAGCGGCCGCCGTGGGGAGATGCAGCGATGCCCGCAGGGGACAACCAGCACCGCCCGCCCGTCATCTGAGTGATGTGGATCCTCCAGGGCCCCTCGGAACTGAAATCCAGGCTGCTGAGAAGGGCCTCGTCTGCTTTATGTACATAACTTTTGTACATACATCTCCTTTTGTATATAACTTCAAGACTGGGGGAGTGGGCGGTGTGGGAGGGAAAGCATATAGTTGTAGAAACTTAGAGAGAGGATAGGACGTTCATATTAGGATAGTAGCTGTAGAATAAACATTTTTGTTCATTTGAAGCATTAGAAAGCAGACATTCTTTATCAGCGTCGGACACAGGGAAGAATGTCTCCTTGAATCTGATGTGTGTGGTGAAAGTTCACAACAGGATATTTGTTCCATCCTGAACATACTTATTCATTACAATGCGGCTCCTGTCTAATAGCCAAATACCACTTACCTCCAAATAATTTGCATGCATTTGCCTTCTACTTGAAGATCTGTTTTAGGCCCGGATTTCATCTAAAGGGGTCTCTAGTGGGCATATTCACTGAATGCTTCAATATTTGGCAGCTGCAGCTGCCAAATCTGCAGAGTGTCGGAGTCTTTGCTGTGTGCTCCTGCCCTCCCCCAGTGCAGCTCCGGCTGCCTGGCTCTGCTCCTGCACTGCCGCTGTCCGATGGACTTCAGCTGCCAAAGACCCACGGCGCTCTGTGAGGCAGCGCCGGGCCCACGGTGCTGGTAACACCTTCCCTGTGCTCCACCAGATCATTCTTGGCTAGCCCCACTGGCCTCTCTTTTTTCGATTCTTTTTGTATCCCAACATTTAACCTAGTTTGTTTTTTAATCTCCCTTTCGGGTATGTGAAAAATACATATTATATGATTGGCTTTTCGCAACTGTTACTTTTAGTATTAGATGTGTAATGTTAGAAAGTTATGCTGCATTAATTCTCTTTAGTAATGTGTTACATATAGTTTTAGGTTCTAACATCATATTAAAATAGAAACTCTGCTATGTGAAGGGTTTTTCTAAGGAATGAGATCCTTACTTTGAGGAATACCTAAATCATCCAAAGAAAAATAATGTATCATTGTCTCATCTCACGAAGCTAATTTCTTCAGGCCTTACTCAGACTCAAAGCGCCATGGGTATTAAAGGAAACAGTTGACATACAAGAGACAGAGCTCTTGTTTTTAATAAAACGTATGCATAAGCATGAAAGATATATGAGTATGCAACCGGCTATTGCTTTTAAAGTTATTCCTTTGTTCACAAGGTGAACTATTCGTGACTTAGTGTCCAAGAGCATCCAGACGTCCCTAATTCTTTGCTTTTTATTGTCGTTTAGTTGTCCTAACTCTAAATTTTATTACTCTAATTGTATTACTATTTTAATAATAACTTTATTATTATTAAAATGTTAAGAATTAAAAAAAAACAGTGATTGGCATTTCTTACAGGGCACATAATTATTCCAAGAGGTGGTGTCAAAATGTAGTTGCTACAGTGGCATTTTCAGCAGGAAGATAAAAGGTATATTGCAGGAAAAGTGGTGGAAGAGGCAAGAGACTCAACAGATCCTCTGCTGTATTCCAGAGCTGCTGTATTTGAAGGGGAAAATGCTCACAGGGTCTGATAAATGATCACCCAGACATTCCTCATCAGTTTGAAGAAAGCAGGAGCCTTGGGGGAAGCAGAACTCTGCAAATAAGCTCTGCCGTGCGAGGAGGTGATTTTAACTGTTGTTCCTGGTTTTTAAGTAGAGGATGTTGATCAGCAGCATGAAGCTGAGCTAGAGGCTGATCATCAGCAGTGCAGCCCAGGTGTCAGTCCTGGGACCAGGCCTCTTCCTTCTTGATAGTGGCCTGATTAATGGGGCCCAGGGCACCCTCAGCTGTTTGGCTGAATTTCCTGCAGCGGGAGGAACTGCTGAGACACCAGAAAAGGACAACAACAAGCTGGAGAAATGGGCTGATGGAACCTCCTGAAGTTCGACCAAGGACCGAGCAGTCCTCCCCCTGGGCAGGTGTCATGGTTTGACACCTGCACAATGCCAATGTCCCCATGAAAATGCAATCTCTCAATTGAATGCTGTGAAACTCAATTGAGAACAGAGCAAAGCAGGCCCAAGCTTAATTACAGAAAGGAAATTTTATTAGGCTACTACTATAAAAGGAAAAAAAAAAAGGAAAAAACCAACACAAAATGAAAACCTTGAAAAGCATTCCTCCTCCCACTACCCAACTCCAACAAACCACAGCGAGACACAATCTGGACCCCAATCAGGATTCCACCCTCCAGACGATCGATACTCAGTCCATCAAGGGAACAGAGTCTCTCCTGTGCCACAGACCCCCCAAGAAACACAGCTGCCACATCCTGTGCTTCCATGTCACACATGGCACCGCCCGGAGAAAAAGTTTGCCATGGTGACCCTTCTCCTTTCCATGCACAGTGCTCTCACCACTAATGCATGGATGGACAGACTGCTTTTAGGACTTTTCCTTTCAAGGATGCTCTGCCAAGAGGGGGAAAAAACAACAGTTCAGTTTTTCATTTTTGGGGCCTCAGTCCCCCCCCGTTTATCCCTGAGGCCGAGGGCCCAAGAACAGAGATCTTCTCTTCTCCTTCTCTGAGGACAGGGGCCACCACCACAAACCCCCTAACTTTCCTCTGTTCGCTCCTCTTCTGTCTTTTCCCACCTGAAGCAGGTCTCTTTGGCTCACTGGCATCCTCCTAAAATACAGTCACTCTTGGAGGAACAAAATTGGTTCAGTTTGAGGTGAGCAAGGAAAAGTCCAGCCAAAAAACCACACCTCATCTCCTCCCAGCTAGAATTTCTCCTTCTAACATCCCAGGGTCCAAGCTGTCTCTCTTGCTCTCTTTCAAACCAAGGAGGGGAAAAATGTCACAAAGCTTTCATTTCTCAGGAAGGGTGAAAAGTCCCGACTCCCAAGGATGGCTTGATGCCCAGGCTCTGGCTCCCACAGGCAGCTGGGCACCTTGCGGCCCCCCCGCTCTTCTCCTTCCCGCCAGTGAACTGCTGATAAAAACTGCTGCTGCTCTCTCTTTCTCTCTCTTGAGAAAGAGAGAGAGAGTCTGGGGGGGAACGGAGACATCCCAGATTTCTCCACCCTTCCATCTGCAGGGGCCCAGCCCGGCTCCAGTCCCTCCACCCTTGGGCCCAACCCCGTCAGGCCATGAACCTTCCCCTCCCCACCCAGCCACGGCCGGGCAGGGGAGAGCACAGCACTGCAACCTGACCGGAACCAAAGAGAGCGAGTTCTCCTGGGAATTCTGCTTTTAACCTCTCTGTGTTCTCAGAGGCGTGTCCACCTCCAATCGGTCAATCTCCAAATTGGCCTCTTCCTTCCGAGAAAATACTTTTTCTATGTCAAACAGGAGATGCAGCCCCAGGACACGCCATGGGAAGCAGCTCTGCAGAGCAGGTCCTCGGCAGGTCCTGGTGGTGTGACTGGCACAGCCCCACCCCAGCAGGGACCGCCTGGAAGGGACCTGGATGAACACTGAGGTGTGCAGGCCACTGCCAGGTGGGCTTTGTGCCACAGGATCCATCTCTGTGGATGGGGGAGCTGCTGGGCGTGTCCCGCAGAACCCTGTGATGTCACCACTCGGTCACTGTGACACCACTTGGGTAACTATAACCACCAGCGTTGGGCAGAGCCAGAGCACTCAGGCTGTGACTCACTGGCAGCCGAGGAGCTTCCCATTGCTGCCAGTGTCTGAGGAGTCTCTGTGTTTCCAGAGTCTGAGAATCTTCCGAGAGCTGCCAGTGACCGAAGAGCTTACGAGTGCTGCCACTGACTGAGGAGCCTCCAAGTCCTGCCAGTGACTTTGGAGGAATCTCCAAGTCCACAAGTGGCAGCCAAGGCTTCAGTTCCTGCCAGCAGCCGAGAGGAGCCAGCTCCGGGAGCACCGATGGCGGAGGTCGGGCCAGAGGCACCAGCGCCAGGAGCCGTCCGGGTCTGCCGCATCTGCGTGGATTTCCTGCGGAGCCCCGCTGCTGCCGTGGAGCCCTGCGGGCACGTGTTCTGCCACGCCTGCATCCAGCACCAGGCCGGCCACGACCCCGCTGCCGCCTGCCCCATCTGCCAGGGGCCCATTGGGGCCATCCGCCTGCTGCAGGGGCTGCAGAACCGTGCCGGGCGGGCCCCACGTCGGCCCCGCCGCCTCCATCCCTTCGTGGTGCGGTGGCGGCAGCGGCAGCAGCGGGAGGCGCAGGAGGATGCGGCTCCTGGAGGTGGCCGGCGCCGGAGACTCGCCGATGGGGACCGGGCACCGAGCCCTGTGCCCCGCCAGCGGCCCCGGAGAGAGCTGGAGGATCTGCGCAGAAACGGGCTGGGACAGCGGCCGCCGTGGGGAGATGCAGCGATGCCCGCAGGGGACAACCAGCACCGCCCGCCCGTCATCTGATTGATGTGGATCCTCCAGGGCCCCTCGGAACTGAAATCCAGGCTGCTGAGAAGGGCCTCGTCTGCTTTCTTCGGCCCATTTGTACATAACTTCAAGACTGGGGGAGTGGGAGCTGTGGGAGGGGAAGCATATAGTTGTAGAAACTTAGGTAGAAGATAGGACATTTATGTTAGGATAGTAGCTGTAGAATAAACGTTTTTGTTCACTTGAAGTATTAGAAAGCAGACATTCTTTATCAGCGTCGGACACAGGGAAGAGTGTCTCCTTGAATCTGATGTGTGTGGTGAAAGTTCACAACAGGGAATTTATTCCTCCCTGAAAATACAGATTCATTTCAATGTGCCTCCTATGTCATACACAAACACCCCTTTCCTAGAACTAATTTGCCTGCATTTCCCTTCTACTGGATGTCCCTTTCTTAGTCCTAGCTGTCATCTAAAGTGGTGTCTGGTGGGCATATTCGCTGAATGCTTCAGTATTACAAGTGATCTTTCTTTGATCTTTTTCTTTGGACATGGACTACTGTTTTTCGTTACGTAACTTGCAAAAAAACCCGCTGCAGTCTAACGAGCAGAGCTCCAATCAAGGGAGAAGAAAGGCAGCAGAAGGCAGAACCCCGCAGTGCTGACGAATTCTTCCCACAGTGGCCGCAGCCTCTCTCCCCTCCAAATGTCAAGAGCACAAGAGGCTGAACCCAACGCCCTTTTCCCAATCCAAAGCTCGAGGTATCTCTGCCCTCCACGGAAACCTCAGGTAAAGCCAGAGTAGCCAGCGGCACCGCTCCCCTGAGCTGACAACTTCTTTCTCCTCTCTGAAGTATCAGTCATTTCTGTGTGCTAGCAACACGTAACGGGGAAAATTCCTAAAGAGAAAAACAAAAAAATCCAGCTCCCCAGTCCCCAACAGAGGCCATTCCTGCTTGCTCGTGTGCCAATTTGCCCAGCAAAAGCGTGGGCAGAACCAGGAAAGGGAAAATCCTTTACGACTCTCAGAATATTCTGAAGGCACCAGTATGTGTTTTCCTCACGGCCAGGGTGAGGACAGAGGCTGAGATGGAGGTTTGGGGCAGAACCTCTACCCCGGCCCACGAGTAGCCCTAGGGCTGGAGGAGGCAGCCTTGGCCACCGGGTCAAGGGCACTGCCTGTGGGAGAAGTGGACTCAGCCGGGATGGATCTCACACTCAGGAGGTTTCCTCTGGAGAAGCCCGGAGCCCTTTCTGCCCCTCCCTGCAAGGGCAGCTCCGTGAGCACAAACCTCCTGCCCTCCTCTCACCTGGCCCTGTGTAGTGAACAAGTAAAAAGTAAGGAATGATTTTCTTCATTGCCTCTTTGAAGATTCAAGTGTGAAAATTAAAGTTTTTCTCTGCCTCTAATAGAAACCTTCATTCCTACTTTATTATGGAAAATAACCCCAGTTTGGAGTCACAAAATGAGCTTGTAGTTGATACATCAGGCAACCAAACAAGAGAGCTTCGATATATGAGAGAAGGAAGCAATAAACATTTTGGTCCATCAGGCAAACTTCGGCTCAATTCCAATGCCCAGCCACTGAACTTTAAGGGAGCAAAGGTAAATCTGCCCACGGCCGTGCTGTTGCTTTGAGGTGGACATGACATTGCCACTCTCCAAACCCTCCAGAAGCAAATGCTGCAGAAGCTGCAGCTGCCAAATCTGCAGAGTGTCGGAGTCTTTGCTGTGTGCTTGTGCCCTCCCCCAGTGCAGCTCCGGCTGCCTGGCTCTGCTCCTGCACTGCCGCTGTCCGATGGACTTCAGCTGCCAAAGACCCACGGCGCTCTGTGAGGCAGCGCCGGGCCCACGGTGCTGGTAACACCTTCCCTGTGCTCCACCGGATCATTCTTGGCTAGCCCCACTGGCCTCTCTTTTTTCTATTCTCTTTGGATCCCAACATTTAACCTAGTTTGTTTTTTAATCTCCTTTCGGGTATGTGAGAAATACATATTATATGATTGGCTTTTCGCAACTGTTACTTTTAATATTAGATGTGTAATGTTAGAAAGTTATGCTGCATTAATTCTCTTTAGTAGTGTGTTACATATAGTTTTAGGTTCTAACATCATATTAAAATAGAAACTCTGCTATGTGAAGGGTTTTTCTAAGGAATGAGATCCTTACCTTGAGGAATACCTAAATCATCCAAAGAAAAAGAATTTATTGTTGTCTCATCTGACACAGCTAATTTCTTCAGGCCTCGCTCAGACTCGAAGCGCCATGGGTATTAAAGGAAACAGTTGACATACAAGAGACAGAGCTCTTGTTTTTAATAAAACGTATGCATAAGCATGAAAGATATATGAGTATGCAACCGGCTATTGCTTTTAAAGTTATTCCTTTGTTCACAAGGTATACTGTTCGTGACTTAGTGTCCAAGAGCATCCAGACGTCCCTAATTCTTTGCTTTTTATTGTCTTTTAGTTGTCCTAACTCTAAATTTTATTACTCTAATTGTATTACTATTTTAATAATAACTTTATTATTATTAAAATGTTAAGAATTATAAAAACCAGTGATTGGCATTTTGTACAGGGCACATAATTATTCCAAGAGGTGGTGTCAAAATGTAGTTGCTACAGTGGCATTTTCAGCAGGAAGATAAAAGGTATATTGCAGGAAAAGTGGTGGAAGAGGCAAGAGACTCAACAGATCCTCTGCTGTATTCCAGAGCTGCTGTATTTGAAGGGGAAAATGCTCACACGGTCTGATAAATGATCACCCAGACATTCCTCATCAGTTTGAAGAAAGCAGGAGCCTTGGGGGAAGCAGAACTCTGCAACTAAGCTCTGCCGTGCGAGGAGGTGATTTTAACTGTTGTTCCTGGTTTTTAAGTAGAGGATGTTGATCAGCAGCATGAAGCTGAACTCGAGGCTGATCATCAGCAGTGCAGCCCAGGTGTCAGTCCTGGGACCAGGCCTCTTCCTTCTTGATAGTGGCCTGATTAATGGGGCCCAGGGCACCCTCAGCAGTTTGGCTGAATTTCCTGCAGTGGGAGGAGCTGCTGAGACACCAGAAAAGGACCACAACAAGCAGGAGAAATGGGCTGATGGAACCTCCTGAAGTTCAACCAAGGACCGAGCAGTCCTCCCCCTGGGCAGGTGTCATGGTTTGACACCCGCACAATGCCAATGTCCCCATGAAAATGCAATCTCTCAATTGAATGCTGTGAAATGCAATTGAGAACAGAGCAAAGCAGGCCCAAGCTTAATTACAGAAAGAAAACTTTATTAGGCTACTACTATAGAAGGAAAAAAAGAAAGGAAAAAACCCACACAAAATGAAAACCTTGAAAAGCATTCCTCCTTCCACTACCCAACTCCAACAAACCACAGCGAGACACAATCTGGACCCCAATCAGGATTCCACCCTCCAGACAATCGATACTCAGTCCATCAAGGGAACAGAGTCTCTCCTGTGCCACAGACCCCCCAAGAAACACAGCTGCCACATCCTGTGCTTCCATGTCACACATGGCACCGCCCGGAGAAAAAGTTTGCCATGGTGACCCTTCTCCTTTCCATGCACAGTGCTCTCACCACTAATGCATGGATGGACAGACTGCTTTTAGGACTTTTCCTTTCAAGGATGCCCTGCCAAGAGGGGCAAAAAACAACAGTTCAGTTTTTCATTTTTGAGGCCTCAGTCCCCCCCCCGTTTATCCCTGAGGCCGAGGGCCCAAGAACAGAGATCTTCTTCTCTTCTCCTTCTCTGAGGACAGGAGGCACCACCACAAACCCCCTAACTTTCCTCTGTTCGCTCCTCTTCTATCTTTTCCCACCTGAAGCAGGTCTCTTTGGCTCACTGGCATCCTCCTAAAATACAGTCACTCTTGGAGGAACAAAATTGGTTCAGTTTGTGGTGAGCAAGGAAAAGTCCAGCCAAAAATCCACTCCTCATCTCCTCCCATCTAGAATTTCTCCTTCTAACATCCCAGGGTCCAAGCTGTCTCTCTTCTCTTTCAAACCAAGGAGGGGAAAAATTTCACAAAGCTTTCATTTCTCAGGAAGGGTGAAAAGTCCCGACTCCCAAGGATGGCTTGATGCCCAGGCTCTGGCTCCCACAGGCAGCTGGACACCTTGCGGACCCCTGCTCCTCTCCTTTCCCCCCAGTGAACTGCTGGTAAAAACTGCTGCTGCTGTCTCTTTCTCTCTCTTGAGAAAGAGAGAGAGAGTCTGGGGGGGAACAGAGACATCCCAGATTTCTCCACCCTTCCATCTGCAGGGGGCCAGCCCGGCTCCAGTCCCTCCACCCTTGGGCCCACCTCAGTCAGGACATGGGCCTCACCCTCCCCACCCAGCCACAGCCGGGCAGGGGAGAGCACAGCACTGCAACCTGACCGGAACCAAAGAGAGCGAGTTCTCCTGGGAATTCTGCTTTTAACCCTCTGTGTTCTCAGAGGCGTGTCCACCTTCAATCGGTCAATCTCCAAATTGGCCTCTTCCTTCCAAGAAAATACTTTTTCCTTGTCAAACAGGAGGTGCAGCCCAAGGACACGCCATGGGAAGCAGCTCTGCAGAGCAGGTCCTCGGCAGGTCCTGGTGGTGGGACTGGCACAGCCCCACCCCAGCAGGGACCGCCTGGAAGGGACCTGGGTGAACACTGAGGTGTGCAGGCCACTGCCAGGTGGGCTTTGTGCCACAGGATCCATCTCTGTGGATGGGGGAGCTGCTGGGCGTGTCCCGCAGAACCCTGTGATGTCACCACTCGGTCACTGTGACACCACTTGGGTAACTATAACCACCAGCGTTGGGCAGAGCCAGAGCACTCAGGCTGTGACTCACTGGCAGCCGAGGAGCTTCCCAGTGCTGCCAGAGTCCGAGGGGTCTCTGTGTTTCCAGAGTCTGAGAATCTTCCGAGAGCTGCCAGTGACCGAAGAGCTTCCAAGTGCTGCCACTGACTGAGGAGCCTCCAAGTCCTGCCAGTGACTTTGGAGGAATCTCAGAGTCCACAAGTGGCAGCCAAGGCTTCGAGTCCTGCCAGCAGCCGAGAGGAGCCAGCTCCGGGAGCACCGATGGCGGAGGTCGGGCCAGAGGCACCAGCGCCAGGAGCCGTCCGGGTCTGCCGCATCTGCGTGGATTTCCTGCGGAGCCCCGCTGCTGCCGTGGAGCCCTGTGGGCACGTGTTCTGCCACGCCTGCATCCAGCACCAGGCCGGCCACGACCCCGCTGCCGCCTGCCCCATCTGCCAGGGGCCCATTGGGGCCATCCGCCTGCTGCAGGGGCTGCAGAACCGTGCCGGGCGGGCCCCACGTCGGCCCCGCCGCCTCCATCCCTTCGTGGTGCGGTGGCGGCAGCGGCAGCAGCGGGAGGCGCAGGAGGATGCGGCTCCTGGAGGCGGCCGGCGCCGGAGACTCGCCGATGGGGACCGGGCACCGAGCCCTGTGCCCCGCCAGCGGCCCCGGAGAGAGCTGGAGGATCTGCGGAGAAACGGGCTGGGACAGCGGCCGCCTTGGGGAGATGCAGCGATGCCCGCAGGGGACAACCAGCACCGCCCGCCCGTCATCTGAGTGATGTGGATCCTCCAGGGCCCCTCGGAACTGAAATCCAGGCTGCTGAGAAGGGCCTCGTCTGCTTCCTTCGGCCCTTTTGTACATATCTTCAAGACTTGGGGAGTGGGAGCTGTGGGAGGGGAAGCACATAGTTGTAGAAACTTAGGTAGAAGATAGGACATTTATGTTAGGATAGTAGCTGTAGAATAAATGTTTTTGTTCACTTGAAGTATTAGAAAGCAGACATTCTTTATCAGCGTCGGACACAGGGAAGAGTGTCTCCTTGAATCTGATGTGTGAGGTGAAAGTTCACACCAGAGTATTTATTCCTCCCTGAAAATACAGATTCATTTCAATGTGCCTCCTATCTCATACACAAACACCCCTTTCCTAGAACTAATTTGCCTGCATTTCCCTTCTACTGGATGTCCCTTTCTTAGTCCTGGAGGTCATCTAAAGTGTTTCTGGGGGGCATATTCGCTGAATGCTTCAGTATTACAAGTGATCTTTCTTTGATCTTTTTCTTTGGGCATGGACTACTGTTTTTTGTTACGTAACTTGCAAAAAAACCCACTGTAGTCTAACGAGCAGAGCTGCACTCACGGTAGAAGAAAGGCAGCAGAAGGCAGAACCCCGCAGTGCTGACGAATTCTCCCCACAGCGGCCGCAGCCTCTCTCCCCTCTGAATGTCGAGAGCACAAGAGGCTGAACCCAACGCCGTTTTCCCAATCCAAAGCTCGAGGTATCTCTGCCCCCCACGGAAACCTCAGGTAAAGCCAGAGTAGCCAGCGGCACCGCTCCCCTGAGCTGACAACTTCTTTCTCCTCTCTGAAGTATCAGTCATTTCCGTGTCCTAGCAACACGTACTGGGGAAAATTCCTAAAGAGAAAAACAAAAAAATCCAGCTCCTCAGTCCCCAACAGAGGCCATTCCTGCTTGCTCCTGTGCCACTATGCTCATCTCTGAGTGGGCATAACCAGGAAAGGGAAAATCCTTTAAAACTCTGATCATATTCTGAAGGCACCAGTATGTGTTTTCCTCATGGCCTGGGTGAGGACAGAGGCTGAGATGGAGGTTTGGGGCAGAACCTCTACCCCGGCCCCAGAGTAGCCCTAGGGCTGGAGGAGGCAGCCTTGGCCACCGGCTCCAGGGCACTGCCTGTGGGAGAAGTGGACTCAGCCGGGATGGATCTCACACTCAGGAGGTTTCCTCTGGAGAAGCCCGGAGCCCTTTCTGCCCCTCCCTGCAAGGGCAGCTCCGTAAGCACAAACCTCCTGCCCTGCTCTCACCTGGCCCTGTGTAGTGAACAAGTAAAAAGTAAGGAATGATTTTCTTCATTGCCTCTTGGAAGATTCAAGTGTGAAAATTACAGTGTTTCTCTGCCCCCAACAGAAACATTCATTCCTACTTTATTATGGAAAATAACCCCAGTTTGGAGTCACAAAATGAGCTTGTAGTTGATACATCAGGCAACCAAACAAGAGAGCTTCGATATATGAGAGAAGGAAGCAATAAACATTTTGGTCCATCAGGCAAACTTCAGCTCAATTCCAATGCCCAGCCACTGAACTTTAAGGGAGCAAAGGTGAATCTGCCCACGGCCGTGCTGTTGCTTTGAGGTGGACATGACATTGCCACTCTCCAAACCCTCCAGAAGCAAGTGCCACAGAAGCTGCAGCTGCCAAATCTGCAGCGTGTCGGAGTCTTTGCTGTGTGCTCGTGCCCTCCCCCAGTGCAGCTCCGGCTGCCTGGCTCTGCTCCTGCACTGCCGCTGTCCGATGGACTTCAGCTGCCAAAGACCCACGGCGCTCTGTGAGGCAGCGCCGGGCCCACGGTGCTGGTAACACCTTCCCTGTGCTCCACTGGATTATTCTTGGCTAGCCCCACTGGCCTATCTTCTCCCTTTTCTCTTTTAAGAAAAAGTAAATGTAGAAATATCGCTTTGGATTTCAACATTTAACCTAGTTTGTGTTTTAATCTCACTTTCGGGTATGTGAAAAATACATATTATATGATTGGCTTTTCACAAATGTTACTTTGAATAATAGGTGTGTAATATTAGAAGGTTGTGCTGTATTAATTCTCTTTTGTACTGTGTTACATATAGTTTTAGGTTCTAACACAATATTAAATAGAAACTCTGCTATGTGAATGGTTTTTTTAAGGAATGAGATACTTACTTTGAGGAATACTTAAATCTTCCAGAGAAGTCAAACT
Organism: Lonchura striata; assembly: GCF_050655825.1. NCBI lineage: Eukaryota > Metazoa > Chordata > Aves > Passeriformes > Estrildidae > Lonchura > Lonchura striata. The sequence continues at coordinate 5,344,090 of NC_140711.1, forward strand.
TACAGTTTTCTTATCAGAAGAAGCTAATTTCTTCAAGCCTTGCTCAGACTTGAAGACACCATGGGGATTAAAGGAAACATCTGACTTACAACAGACAGAGGTCTTGTTTTAAATGCAATGTATGTATAACCATGAAAGATATATGAATACGCAACAGGCTATTGCTTTTATGGTTATTAATTTGTTCACAAGGTATGCTATTCATTACTTAGTGTCCAAGAGCATCCGGACATCCCTAATTCTTTGCTTTTTATTACCTTGTAATTGTCCTATCTCTAAATTTTATTTCTCTAATTGTATTACTATTTTTATAATAATTTTATTATTTTTAAAATTTTAAGATTTTAAAAACCAAGTGATTGGCATTTTTCACAGGGAACATAATAATTCCTAGAGGTGGTGTCAGTGTGTAGTGCTACAGTGGTATTTTCAGCCAGAAAATACCAGGAATATTGCAGGAAAAGCGGTGGAAGAGTGTTCCAGAATTTCTGAGAGACAAAGGGCATGATTTATGCCTGGAGTGAGAAATTAGCTACCCCTCCCACTAGGCCCCTGATAAGCGGCCTTGGTGGGGCCTGGAAGCCTTTGACGCAGTACGAATTTAGTTGTGGTGCAGTTAGAAATATGTTAAGGTAAATACAAAGTAATGAGCTATCTGAGTGTGAATTAGGGGAGAACTGCGGTGTGAAAAGCCTGACCACCACAAGGCAAAGGTAAACAACGTTAGCTTGCCATTGAGAGCGCCTTTGTAAACTGTAAACTATATTAAAGTGTATAGAAACTGCCATCTTCTCGCTAATAAAAGGAGAAAGTAGCTTTACCCATATTGGCTCGACCTACGTTTGTTGTGTCCAGCAACGCCGCATATTATAAGTCCCTATGGTCAAAGAGGCAAAAGATTCAAGAGATCCTCTGCTGTATTCCAGAGCTGCTGTATTTGAAGGGGAAAATGCTCACAGGGTCTGATAAACGATCACCCAGACATTCCTCATGAGTCTGGAGAAAGCAGGAGCCTTGGGGGAAGCAGAACTCTGCAAATAAGCTCTGCCATGTGAGGAAGTGATTTTAACTGTTGTTCCTGGTATTTAAGTAGAGGATGTTGATCAGCAGCATGAAGCTGAGCTAGAGGCTGATCATCAGCAGTGCAGCCCAGGTGTCAGTCCTGGGACCAGGCCTCTTCCTTCTTGATAGTGGCCTGATTAATGGGGCCCAGGGCACCCTCAGCAAGTTGGCTGAATTTCCTGCAGTGGGAGGAGCTGCTGAGACACCAGAGAACCCAAAAGGATCACAACAAGCAGGAGAAATGGGCTGATGGAACCTCCTGAAGTTCAACTAATGGATGAGCAGTGCTGCCTCTGGGGAGGTGCAGCCCCAGGACACGCCATGGGAAGCAGCTCTGCAGAGCAGGTCCTCTGCAGGTCCTGGTGGTGTGACTGGCACAGCCCCACCCCAGCAGGGACCGCCTGGAAGGGACCTGGGTGAACACTGAGGTGTGCAGGCCACTGCCAGGTGGGCTTTGTGCCACAGGATCCATCTCTGTGGATGGGGGAGCTGCTGGGCGTGTCCCGCAGAACCCTGTGATGTCACCACTCGGTCACTGTGACACCACTTGGGTAACTATAACCACCAGCGTTGGGCAGAGCCAGAGCACTCAGGCTGTGACTCACTGGCAGCCGAGGAGCTTCCCAGTGCTGCCAGAGTCCGAGGAGCCTCTGTGTTTCCAGAGTCTGAGAATCTTCCGAGAGCTGCCAGTGACCGAAGAGCTTCCGAGTGCTGCCACTGACTGAGGAGCCTCCAAGTCCTGCCAGTGACTTTGGAGGAATCTCCAAGTCCACAAGTGGCAGCCAAGGCTTCAGTTCCTGCCAGCAGCCGAGAGGAGCCAGCTCCGGGAGCACCGATGGCGGAGGTCGGGCCAGAGGCACCAGCGCCAGGAGCCGTCCGGGTCTGCCGCATCTGCGTGGATTTCCTGCGGAGCCCCGCTGCTGCCGTGGAGCCCTGCGGGCACGTGTTCTGCCACGCCTGCATCCAGCACCAGGCCGGCCACGACCCCGCTGCCGCCTGCCCCATCTGCCAGGGGCCCATTGGGGCCATCCGCCTGCTGCAGGGGCTGCAGAACCGTGCCGGGCGGGCCCCACGTCGGCCCCGCCGCCTCCATCCCTTCGTGGTGCGGTGGCGGCAGCGGCAGCAGCGGGAGGCGCAGGAGGATGCGGCTCCTGGAGGCGGCCGGCGCCGGAGACTCGCCGATGGGGACCGGGCACCGAGCCCTGTGCCCCGCCAGCGGCCCCGGAGAGAGCTGGAGGATCTGCGGAGAAACGGGCTGGGACAGCGGCCGCCTTGGGGAGATGCAGCGATGCCCGCAGGGGACAACCAGCACCGCCCGCCCGTCATCTGAGTGATGTGGATCCTCCAGGGCCCCTCGGAACTGAAATCCAGGCTGCTGAGAAGGGCCTCGTCTGCTTTCTTCGGCCAATTTGTACATAACTTCAAGACTTGGGGAGTGGGAGCTGTGGGAGGGGAAGCATATAGTTGTAGAAACTTAGGTAGAAGATAGGACATTTATGTTAGGATAGTAGCTGTAGAATAAACGTTTTTGTTCACTTGAAGTATTAGAAAGCAGACATTCTTTATCAGCGTCGGACACAGGCAAGAGTGTCTCCTTGAATCTGATGTGTGTGGTGAAAGTTCACAACAGGGAATTTATTCCTCCCTGAAAATATAGATTCATTTCAATGTGCCTCCTATGTCATACACAAACACCCCTTTCCTAGAACTAATTTGCCTGCATTTCCCTTCTACTGGATGTCCCTTTCTTAGTCCTAGCAGTCATCTAAAGTGGTGTCTGGTGGGCATATTCGCTGAATGCTTCAGTATTACAAGTGATCTTTCTTTGATCTTTTTCTTTGGACATGGACTACTGTTTTTCGTTACGTAACTTGCAAAAAAACCCGCTGCAGTCTAACGAGCAGAGCTCCAATCAAGGGAGAAGAAAGGCAGCAGAAGGCAGAACCCCGCAGTGCTGACGAATTCTCCCCACAGCGGCCGCAGCCTCTCTCCCCTCCGAATGTCGGGAGCACGAGAGGCTGAACCCAACGCCTTTTTCCCAATCCAAAGCTCGAGGTATCTCTGCCCTCCACGGGAAACCTCAGGTAAAGCCAGAGTAGCCAGCGGCACCGTTCCCCTGAGCTGACAACTTCTTTCTCCTCTCTGGAGTATCAGTCATTTCCGTGTCCTAGCAACACGTACTGGGGAAAATTCCTAAAGAGAAAAACAAAAAAATCCAGCTCCTCAGTCCCCAACAGAGGCCATTCCTGCTTGCTCCTGTGCCACTATGCTCATCTCTGAGTGGGCATAACCAGGAAAGGGAAAATCCTTTATGACTCTGAGCATATTTGAAGGTGCCAGTAAGTGCTTTCCTCACGGCCAGGGTGAGGACAGAGGCTGAGATGGAGGTTTGGGGCAGAACCTCTACCCCGGCCCCAGAGTAGCCCTAGGGCTGGAGGAGGCAGCCTTGGCCACCGGCTCCAGGGCACTGCCTGTGGGAGAAGTGGACTCAGCCGGGATGGATCTCACACTCAGGAGGTTTCCTCTGGAGAAGCCCAGAGCCCTTTCTGCCCCTCCCTGCAAGGGCAGCTCCGTGAGCACCAACCTCCTGCCCTGCTCTCACCTGGCCCTGTGTAGTGAACAAGTAAAAAGTAAGGAAAGTTTTTCTTCATTGCGTCTTGGAAGATTCAAGTTTGAAAGTTAAAGTTTTACTCTGGCTATAACAGAAACATTCATTCCTGGCTTATTTTGAAAAAAAAAAAAACCACTTTGCAGTCACAAATAGAGCTTGTAGTTGATACATCAGTTGAGCAAGCAACAAAGCTTCAATTAATAAGAAAAGCAAGCAAAAAAGTTTTTGGTCCATCAGGCAAACTTCAGCTCAAATCCAACGCCCAGCCACTGAACTTTAAGGGAGCAAACGTGAATCTGCCCACGGCCGTGCTGTTGCTTTGAGGTGGACATGACATTGCCACTCTCCAAACCCTCGAGAATCAAGTGCTGCAGAAGCTGCAGCTGCCAAATCTGCAGAGTGTCGGAGTCTTTGCTGTGTGCTCCTGCCCTCCCCCAGTGCAGCTCCGGCTGCCTGGCTCTGCTCCTGCACTGCCGCTGTCCGATGGACTTCAGCTGCCAAAGACCCACGGCGCTCTGTGAGGCAGCGCCGGGCCCACGGTGCTGGTAACACCTTCCCTGTGCTCCACCAGATCATTCTTGGCTAGCCCCACTTTCCTATAGTCTTCTTTTCTCTTTTAAGAAAAAGTAAATGTAGAAATATTACTTTGGATCCAAACATTTAACCTCATTTTTGTTTTAATGTCACTTTCAGGTATGTTTAAAATCCAATTCTTTCCTCAACTGTGGCTCGAGGCAAACTTGCCTCTTCTCCCTTTAAGGGGATCTGAACACCCCAGCACCGGTTTGGGCTGGGCAGCGCTGGAGATGTTGGGTGCTTTCATGGAAGGCTTCCCGTCCCCTTTTCCTGCACACAGGAGCTGCCGTGTGACAGAGAAGGTGCGGTACCAAGGGTGTCCCAGGGTGTCTGGGGGCTGTCCGGGGTTGTCCCGTGGCTTTTCCGCGAGTGTTCAGGGTCTGTTCCAGGCTGTCCATGGACTCTGGAGACACCAGAGGACCCACAAGGACAACAACAAGCAGGAGAAATGGGCTGATGGAGCCTCCTGAAGTTCAGCCAAGGGCCGATCAGTCCATCCCCTGGGGAGGTGCAGCCCCAGGACACGCCATGGGAAGCGGCTCTGCAGAGCAGGTCCTCGGCAGGTCCTGGTGGTGGGACTGGCACAGCCCCACCCCAGCAGGGACAGCCTGCAAGGGACCTGGGTGAACACTGAGGTGTGCAGGCCACTGCCAGGTGGGCTTTGTGCCACAGGATCCATCTCTGTGGATGGGGGAGCTGCTGGGCGTGTCCCGCAGAACCCTGTGATGTCACCACTCGGTCACTGTGACACCACTTGGGTAACTATAACCACCAGCGTTGGGCAGAGTCAGAGCACTCAGGCTGTGACTCACTGGCAGCCGAGGAGCTTCCCAGTGCTGCCAGTGTCCGAGGAGCCTCTGTGTTTCCAGTCTGAGAATCTTCCGAGAGCTGCCAGTGACCAAAGAGCTTCCGAGTGCTGCCACTGACTGAGGAGCCTCCGAGTCCCGCCAGTGACTGAGGAGGAATCTCCAAGTCCACAAGTGGCAGCCAAGCCTTCAGTTCCTGCCAGCAGCCGAGAGGAGCCAGCTCCGGGAGCACCGATGGCGGAGGTCGGGCCAGAGGCACCAGCGCCAGGAGCCGTCCGGGTCTGCCGCATCTGCGTGGATTTCCTGCGGAGCCCCGCTGCTGCCGTGGAGCCCTGCGGGCACGTGTTCTGCCACGCCTGCATCCAGCACCAGGCCGGCCACGACCCCGCTGCCGCCTGCCCCATCTGCCAGGGGCCCATTGGGGCCATCCGCCTGCTGCAGGGGCTGCAGAACCGTGCCGGGCGGGCCCCACGTCGGCCCCGCCGCCTCCATCCCTTCGTGGTGCGGTGGCGGCAGCGGCAGCAGCGGGAGGCGCAGGAGGATGCGGCTCCTGGAGGCGGCCGGCGCCGGAGACTCGCCGATGGGGACCGGGCACCGAGCCCTGTGCCCCGCCAGCGGCCCCGGAGAGAGCTGGAGGATCTGCGGAGAAACGGGCTGGGACAGCGGCCGCCGTGGGGAGATGCAGCGATGCCCGCAGGGGACAACCAGCACCGCCCGCCCGTCATCTGAGTGATGTGGATCCTCCAGGGCCCCTCGGAACTGAAATCCAGGCTGCTGAGAAGGGCCTCGCCTGCTTCCTTCGGCCCATTTGTACATATCTTCAAGACTTGGGGAGTGGGAACTGTGGGAGGGGAAGCATATAGTTGTAGATACTTAGGAAGAGGGTAGGATATTGTTATTAGGATAATAGCTGTAAATTAAACTTTTTCGTCCACTTGAAGCATTACATAGCACACATTCTTTATAAGTGTCGGACATACGGAAGAGTGTCTCCTTGAATCTGATGTGTGTGGTGAAATTTCACAACAGATTATTTATTCCACCCTGAACGTACAGATTCATTACAATGTGCCTCCTATCTCATACATAAACACCACTTTTCTAGAACTGATTTGCTTGCATTTGACTTCTACTGGAAGTCATTTTTTAGTCCTTGCGGTCATCTAAAGGGGTTTCTGGTGGGCATATTCACTGAATGCTTCAGTATTACTGGTGATTTTTCTTTGATGTTTTTCTTTGGGCATGCACGATTGTTTTTTGTTACGTAACTTGCAAAGAAACCCACTGTAGTTGTCTATCTGTTTCTCCACTGGTTGCAGCTCCTTTGTGCATAGTTTTACAGCCTGTTATCTTTTTTGCTAGTTAGTCCTAAAACTCTATTGAGCAACTTGAGGAGAACTGAAAAATTCTAGTCTCTGTGTTATTTAACAATAATAAATTTTTCTTGAGGCTACCTCTTTTAGACAAGTCTCAATACTTCATTTTCCATGACAAAGTGCTCCAAAAACTGTAACAATTAATACAAGGAAGTACACCGTGTTGCTATCATGCTGGCATGGTAGCGTGGAGGAAGGTTTTAGAACGGTCTTGGGAATGGTAAACTGAGGAAAAGGATACATTCATGTATGCCCCATTGTTTTAGAAAGGCTTTGGGAATGAGAAACTGAGGGAAAAAATACATTTATGTATGCTCCACTGTTTCAGGAAAGTCCTGCTTCAGCATTCCTCTGTAGACCCCCTTCTCCCCACCCCTGAGCAGTTCCCATTGGACCTGGCCCCTGGGGTGGTTCTGATGTGCTTTAGCTGAACACTGTCTCTATTGTTTAAGACCTTATCTCTTAATTTTGCTGCATAAAACTGTATCTGGGCAATAGCCTGGGGCCTTTGGTTCCTGATACCATTCAGGCAATACAATCTCTCTGGACAAGCATACCATTGGTCTCTCTTGGTCTCTTTATCTCGAATCCTAGCGGCGACTGAGGCAGCGCCGCAGCTCGGACCATGCTAACCCAGATGCTGCCTGGTGAGCCCAGGGCAGCGGGACCGTGGAAAACCCCAGCCCTGGAGGGGACAGCTAGCCGGAGGGTCCCGGGGGGCCGGGGAGGGACGGGGGACAGCGGCGAGGAACCCCCACCAGCAACAAGTGGTGGTCAAAAGAGAAGCAACAATAATATATTTTACTATCTTCCCTGCAAGCAGAAGGAGGTGCAGATTCACAGTGTTTTGTGCTCAAGAGGGGCATTGAAGCTCTGTAGGTGCTTCTGCCCTTTTTCCCTGACCCTAAAGAGAAGGGACACTGTGCCTGCATGGATAGTCTTGGTCTGGAAGTAGTTGGCCTCAGTAACACAGCGTTTTAAGGGCAGAGCGTGGCGATCAGGAGAGGAAGGTGGTTCCCGTGCCTGTGGGAAGCTCTTCCCGAGATCATTGTTAAGTAGGAAGTGGGTGCGTTTCCCAAGGAAAACTTCAGAAATTAAGCTCCAGGGGCAAACACTGTGAGGTTCTACCACCTCCTTGAGGACATCCTTAAAACCACTGGGGCATCAGCAGGGCTTGGAGCAGGACTGGCCAACCCCAGAGCACCTCATGAAGCCCTCTGTGTGTCTGTGGCAGTCGAGTAGCACCTGGGGGGTGCTGAAAGTCCCAGTTCTGACAGAAAATTCTGTTTAACTCGTACACGTTGGCTGGGTGTGTCCCCCCAGTACAGCTCGGTTCTTCTCTGAGGCGGTGCCTGGCAGGGTCTCTCCCTGTTAAGGGCCGGGCGTGTTTCTAGCACAACACAGCAAAGTGGATTATTTGCTTCAGCAAGAGGTGATGATGTCTGGAGAGTTTTTCAGGTACCTCAGCAGCCAGGAGCACCTGTCTAGGTCACTAGGAACACTTTTTGATCTCGATCAGTTCTTTTCTGTGTGAGGCTCTGTGGGCTGCTGGCAAGGCCCAAAGTAAGGAAGGTTGCCCCAGTGTCCGTGCTCATGTCAATAGTTTAATTTATTTGGCTTTTCTAGGAGCAGACGTCGTGGAGGACCTTGGTGCTGTTTTCACTGGCCTCCTGCACTCTCTGAGAGAGCCCCTTGCTCCCTGCTTGACGTTCCAGCTCTGTGACAAAGCTGCTAAGTATCCTCAGCTCTACCAGTTTAACCGATACTATAGACTCTGGATGCCCAAGCAGTCCCAGGAACCTGTGGTATGGAATCCCTGAAGTCACTGAATTCTTGAGCCAGTATTCCTATAAAATCCTCACAGTCGACAGAGGTAACATTTCCATCAGAAACAGCGTTTTTATTGAGGAGGTAATTCTGCATCTCTTGTTGATCGTGCTGGGGACACACGTTTGCTCCAGGGCTTTTCTCTGATGACACAAGAGGTCTCTGTGGTGTTTGGGAGGCGATGCCAGGGCTCAGGGCTCATACAGAGACTCCTCACCGGGCACAGCAGAGCCTGGTGTGCGCTGTGGCCTCTGTTTACAGCGCAAACACCCGGAGTTCCCCCGGGTGGGTGGAGGATCACAGGCCCCTGGGCTGGGTTTGGTGAGTTTTTCTCAGCTCAGCAGTGTGAACACTCCAGATGCCCCTGGGGACACTGCTGGACAGCATCCATCCACTCTCTCCATCCACTCATTTGTACCCAGGAATGTAGGAAACTCTGACTGGGGATGGGCAGTAGTTTTGAAAATCATGCCCTAGCCTTTTTCTCTAGGAACGAACCAAGAGAGTGCCCTGAAAGCACCGGAGGGGCTGCAGGGGCTGAAGGGAACAGAAAGGGCTCCCAGCACCTTTTGCCTCTGTTCTCTGCCATTCCCCAAAAGGCGTCTCAGTCCCGGAAGAGGAGTTTGTCATGCAGCCTGCCAAAATAAAGACCTGTAAAATCCTAGCTCTGCCTTTTGTTTAACATGTTCTTACTTCCTATCTATGTCATCACAGAAAGCAAGGAAAGAAGAAATGTGACTGGTTCCCACTATTGCTCCGTGCAGGCATTTTTAAAGGCTGCTGTACTTCTGTCCTCTTTTTCCACTCCAAGCTTGACTTTCCCCCTCCTTTTTCGAGGTCTGCTGCTTTGGGTGTCCCAAGCAGGGCTGGGTTCCTCAGCAGGGGTCTTAGGAGTTGGTGCAGATTCTGCTTTTTCCGAAGGTGTATCAAAGTGTGCCGGCAAAAGGACTGTTTTCTCCAGGGGAAAGCTTTCTCTCAATGACCATCAATGCACCTATGTGTTTTAATCGTGTAACCAGGTGGATTAAGAAAAGCCGACACCTGTAGCAGATTTCTGTTGGATCTGTGTCTGTGAGAAGTGGGCTGTGCGCTGGAGAGGGAGAGACGCTGTTGGAGAGTGGCAACAGCGGCAGGTGTGAGCTATGAGGATGATGAGGGCTCAGAGCAGCCCTAGGGGTGAGCTGTGAGGATGATGAGGGCTCAGAGCAGCCCCAGGTGTGAGCTGTGAGGATGAGGAGGGCTCAGAGCAGCCCCAGGTGTGAGCTGTGAGGATGAGGAGGGCTCAGAGCAGCCCCAGGTGTGAGCTGTGAGGATGAGGGGCGGCTCCTGCCGGTGGGAGGTTGTTTTAGGGCGAGGGTTTGCCTCCACTGGCTTTTGCACGGAGCTGCTGGAGAAGAGGAGTTTATGGGGAGCTCCCGGGGCTGTCTCCTGGAAGAACGGTGAGCGCTTTGGACAGGGTCTGGGGAATCACTTGGATACGTGGAGCATTGCTCAAAGGAGGAGCCAAGGGACAAACCTTTGTGCCGGGAAGCAGCAGCCAAGCAGGTGAGCCGGTGCGCCTTTGTGGCAGGGACTTTTCCCCTTTCCCTTTGAAATTTCGTCATCCTGAGGTTGAATTGGAGGGGGCAGTCCTGTGGTCCCGCCTTTTAAGGGGTTTGGATTGAGGTAAGAAGCCCCCTTTTGCCATCGTTTGAGGAAAGCCGCTTCTTTTCTGCTCTTCTAGGGGACGCGATTGAAGGGAAGCCTACGTTTCTGTGCCCTCGTTGGGGTGAGGTGAGCGCCGGAGCGTGGCGTCAGTGTCGGGGCTTCAGAGGAAGGGAGCTGCAGCCGTGGCAGCGCTGGCAGGGCGGGGATCGGGCTGTGCCGCTGCATTCGGGGCGCTTCTTCTGCCCCCGGCCCGGCAGCGAAGGGTGCGGCGCGGAGCCCTGCCGGCAGTGCCGGGGCTGGCCGGGGCGGAAGGGGAGCTGGGCGCGGCTGGGCTGCCGCGGGCCCGCCGGAGCCGCGCCGGTGCGAGCCGTGCGGAGCCAAGCGGAGCTTTGGCCGGGCCGGCGGGCGGGGGAGGCGGCGCGGGCGCCGCGCCGGTGCCGGCCGGTGCCGCCGCTCCGTCCGCTCCGGGCGCGGGGCTCGGGCGCCGCCGGGGCCCCCCGGGCCCGGTGCCAGCCCCGCTGGGCCGGGGGCAGCGGGCGGGGGTCTCCCGGCGCGGCGCCGCCTCTGCCTGCCGGAGGAGCCGCTTTCCTGCCGGAGCCGCGCTGCGCCCGGGGCCGGGAGCGCGGCTCCGCATCTTCCAGCCTCCCTCGCTGCGCTGGGTCTTTAGGGTCTTATCGATGTGTTTTAAGGATTTTGGGACTATTTTTAGAGCTCTTTTAGGAATATTTAGGGATTTTTTTAAGGTTCTTTGGGGGTTTTTAGGGGTGTTTTAAGGGTGTTTTAAAGTAGGGTGTTTTTATTGTATTTTAAGGGCGTTCTGAGGCTATTTTTATGTTTTTGTGGGGGTTTTAAGGCATTTTGAAGATGAGGGTTTTTTTTAGGGCATTTTTATGGGTTTTTAGGGTCTTTTCATGGCATAGAGGCTGAGGGGCAGCTTGAGGGGCACTGTGGGGGCTTGAGGGTGACAGAGGCTGGGTCTGAGGGGGGAACAGGGGAGGGGACAGTGGGTGGCACAGAGAGATGCTGAGGGGGGCAGGGGCAGCTGGAGGGTGACAGAGAAGCTGGGGGCTGAGGGGCAGAGGAGAGGGATTAAGGGTGGCACACAGGAGCTGAGGGGCAGCTGAGAGGGGGCTTGAGGGGCAAGGGGGGGCTCGAGGGTGACAGCCAGAGCCTGAGGGCTGGGGGGCAGAGGGAGGGGTCAGGGGTGAAGGGAGAGGGTCTGAGGGCTGGACAGTCCAGTGGAGATCAGGGCTACAGGGTACAGCTTAGGAGGCAAGTTAGGGTACAGATGCAGCACCACTCACCCCAACACCAACCTCACCCTAAGCAGCCTTTTCCCTTTTCACCCCCAACAACAGCAGCACAGCACAGCAAGCCTGACAGCGAGACCACACCGGAAGCCTCCCACTGGGACAGGGCAGCGACCCTCGCACCAGGACACTGCCAGAACCCTCAGAGGACAACAGGACCCGCTGCAAAAAGGTAGGGATGACATCTGTGGACTAGAGAGCAACAGGAAGGGGTTTGGAGGCTGAGCAGGCTTCCTTGAGTTTTTTTTGTTGCAGGGTTACTAGGAATACTTAGGGGATTTTTGAAGGCTTTTTCTGGTGTCTTTTAGAGTATTGTTACACCTTCCTAATGGCTATTTTAGAAATCCTTGGTGCATTTTTAAGGTCAGAATGTGGGACAGACAGGATGCCCGTGGAAAATGCAGAGTATAACTGGAATGCAGTGGAATGCTCTGGGAAGGTGCCAGTGGAGGGCCAGTGGGTCAGGTGCCATGCTGCTGGTCTAAAGGTTGTGAATTCTGAGCAAAGCAAAGTGGTTGTGGTTAGGGTTTTATGGTGGCAGATGTCTCAAGGAGAAATCCAGCACAGAAAAAAATAAAGCCCCAAGCTTTGCACTCTCAGTTTGCAACAGGTATTCGGCAAGAAAAAAAAATCACTGAGTACTTGGGGGTGGGAGATGCAAGATGAGAGAAATCCTGCGCCGTTTTGACATTGAGGAGGCAAAAGGAAACTTGGGACCTGACAAACCAGGGGGATCGCAGGGCCATGGGAATGAATGAGGGATATCTACATGGTGAAAGCAAATTCAGAAGCCCAGATACCTGGCATCAGTTTGTAGGGCTCCCTTGGGACTGTCAGGGCAGCACAAGTTTGAGGGGGGGACGACTTCGGTCTGGGGTACAACCTTTGATGTATGGACTTTTTGCAGTCAGATCCCAGCCCAGGGCCAGGGGCCCTTCGGCACATGCTTTGGCCATTTTCCCTGGGAAAGAAAACTCACCAGTCCAGGTTCCTGATGTCAGTTTGTCGGGCTCTCTTGGGTCTATCAGGGCAGCACAAGTTTGAGGTGGGGACAATTTCAGTCGGGGGTACATCCTTCGATGAATGGACTTTTTGCAGTCAGGTCCCAGCCCTGGGCACATACTTTGGCCATTTTCCCTGGAAAAGAAAGCTCACCAGTCCAGGTTCGTGGTGTCAGTTTGTAGGGCTCCCTTGGGACTGTCTGGGCTGCACACGTTTGAGGTGGGAACAACTCTGTTCTGGGGTACATAACTTTTGTACATACATCTTTTTTTGTACGTATCTTCAAGACTTGGGGAGTGGGAGCTGTGGGAGGGAAAGCATATAGTTGTAGAAACTTGGGGCGTGCATAGGATATTTATATTAGGATAATAGCTGTAAAATAAACTTTTTTGTTCACTTGAAGCATTAAAAAGCAGACATTCTTTATCAGCGTCGGACACAGGGAAGAGTGTCTCCTTGAATCTGATGTGTGTGGTGAAAGCTCACAACAGGGTATTTATTGCACCCTGAACATACGGATTCATTTTAATGGACCTCCTATCTAATACACTGTCACTATAGGACATGTGAAGGCGCAAAGCAAGCTGCTGCAATTGCAAAGGTGAAAAAGAGGAATTTTATTTTCTGACTCCAGCATTTATACTTTTGCAAAAGTGACAGTGGATTGGAGGGTGAATATGCCACCTCTCCAATGACATTGGATAAACTACTAGTACATCAAATTTCTCCACCTCTGTGGAGGAATGGTAAACAATATATAGTTCTTAGAAAGTTATGTGTGAAAGTTCTCTACAAGAATGTAAACTCAGAAGGCTTTAGAAAATCTTAAGAATCAAGGCAACAATACACAAACACCACTTTCCTAGAACTAATTTGCCTGCATTTGCCTTCTACTGCAAGTCCTTTTTTAGTCACGGATTTCATCTAAAGGGGTATCTGGTGGGCATATTCACTGAATGCATCAATATTACAGGTGATCTTTCTTTGAACATTTTCTTTGGACATCTACTATTGTTTTTTGTTATGTAACTTGCAAAAAACCCCTCTGTAGTCCTCTGTCTGTTTCTCCACTGGTTACTGCTTTCCTTTACATCTTGTTGTCTTTTTTGCTAGTTAGTCCTAAAGCTCTATTCTGCAACTTCAGGGGAACTGAAAATTTCTAGTCTCTGTGTTATTTATCAGTAATAAATTTTTCTTGAGACTGCCTCTTGTAGACAAGTCTCAATACTTCATTTTCCAGCACAAAGTGATACAACAACTGTATAACAGTTAATACAAGCATGCACACACAATGATTTCGGTGACTATTATGATATGAACGCATAATAACGAGGCAAACAGACACCAATATCCACAGCAGCAGCACCAAACAGAAGCAGAAACTCTGAGACCACCTCAGCACCGATGGCGGAGGTCGGGCCAGAGGCACCAGCGCCAGGAGCCGTCCGGGTCTGCCGCATCTGCGTGGATTTCCTGCGGAGCCCCGCTGCTGCCGTGGAGCCCTGCGGGCACGTGTTCTGCCACGCCTGCATCCAGCACCAGGCCGGCCACGACCCCGCTGCCGCCTGCCCCATCTGCCAGGGGCCCATTGAGGCCATCCGCCTGCTGCAGGGGCTGCAGAACCGTGCCGGGCGGGCCCCACGTCGGCCCCACCGCCTCCATCCCTTCGTGGTGCGGTGGCGGCAGCGGCAGGAGTTGGCTGCTCCTGGAGGTGGCCGTGGTCCGACATTCTCCGATGGGGACCGGGCACCGAGCCCCCCTGGGCTGCGCCAGCGTGTCCAGAGAGAGTTGGAGGGGCTGGACAGAAACGGGCCAGGGCAGGAACCAACCTCCTGGACAACCTGGGGAACTTCCATCGTGGCCACTGAGGGAGCGGGGAAGAAGAGCCGGCCTCGGGACCACGTGCACCTCCTCCCCTTGATCCCATCTGATGTGGATCCTCCATGGCCCCTCTGAAATGAAAACCAGGATGCTGAGAAAGGCCTTGCCTGGTTTCTTCTGCTCGTTTGCTCTTTAGTGCAGGATTGAGGGAGTGGGAGCTCTGGGAGAGGGAAGGATACGGCTGTGGGAACATGGGCAGATAGGGTGGGATAAGGCTGAAGAACTGGTGGAGAGGGGTGAACGTGGTTATTGGAGCTGGAGGAGAGAGGCCATCCTTGGTTGTTTCTGTGCTGCTTTGCTCATGCTTCTGGGTATGCAGCTGGGAAAGGGAAAGGGAAAGTCAAGTCCCTCAAGACTCTCTGAGCAGATCCCAAAGGGGGCCAGTGCCTGCTTTCCTGAGGAGCAGAGTGAGAAAAGAGGCAGAGATGAAGGTTTAGGGCAGAACCCCCTTTCCTCTCATGCTTCTGCACACCCTTGCACTGTGGAGAGCTGAAATCCCAGGAGATGCTCTCCAGGCTGGGGGAGACAGCCCTGGCACAACCCTGTGTCAAAGGGCTTTCTGGAAATTCCCCCCTCCTACAGCAAAGCATAACCTGCATTCAGGCTGGGGCTCTATTGCTGGACAGCATAAGCTTATCCTCCCCATGAGAGTCAGCCTGCACTGGAGCCAGGGAAGCGTGAGAGGCTGACTCTGTAATGTATCCTTGCCAGCTAATCGGTGTTTATAGGCTTAGATCTGCTGCTTCTTAATTTTATTCCAGCCCCTTGATTGAATTTCTCACATGTAAGTGAGCCCCACGAGTCCATGCTGGCCATATATAATGGATGGTGGTGGAGAGAAAGAACACAAATGTGACTGAATGCCAGTAACCAATGCCCAGGCAGTGGTGCAGCAGAACCATCTGCTGAACATGTCCCACTGCCAGAACCTGTCCTCAGTGCCACTGGGCAAGATGCTTCCTCTGTCCCCAGCACCTGGCCTGGGGCCATGACCAGACTCGGCCATTCTCTATTGGCCCCAAGAGGAGGACAAGGCTTGGAGCCAAGTCACCAAGCTACTATCTCCAGGAACGGCGCCAGTTCCACCCACTGAGCCCTGATGCTGCCACTCGATGCCCCATCAAATATTAATACAATGCTCAATGCCTCTGTGCCCTGCCCAGCACTGCAGGGCTGCCTGACCACTCCAACCTCCCCTCCTGGCCCATTTTGTTCATTTCTTCCCAAACAGGGACTTTGGGGGTGCAGCTGCACCACCTCTGGGTGTTCCCTGAGCCTGACACTTCAGGACCCAACCCCCTTCAGCAGCCAGCTCAGCCCCCCCTAGCAGGTAAGACCCTCCTGGGCCTGGGGCAGTGGGCACTCCCATTCCCGAGGAATGCCAGCCTGTCACCCCGGGGAGTGGGAGGACGGGCTGGGGGCATGAGATGCTCCGAGAAGGGCTGGCGGCCATGGGACAGCCCCGGGCTCGGTCCTTGGCTACAGGGGAACAGCGGGCAGCAGAGATTCCTCAGCTCCGTCCTGTCCTCTGAAGGAATCAGATCCACCCGTGGCTGTCCCCCGAGGAGGGTTCTCCCTAAGATCCGGGATGATGTGTCGGGCCACCCCTCAGCTGGGGGGACCCTGGAGGTTTTTGGGCCCACCTCCCCTTGCTGCCCTCCCCCAGGAGGAGGCCCGCGCTCTGCCCCCAGCAGCCGCCCGGCCCGGCAGGGGATGGAGCCCGGCAGGTCGGTGCCGGTGGAGCTGAAGCTCCGCAAGCCCTCGCAGCGGGCCAGGATCCCGGCGCCCTTCCTCGCCCAACCGGTAGGTCGCTGGCTCGGCCCGCGGCCCCCGGCTCGTCCCCTCGGCGGCCGTACCCCTTCGAGCCCCCATGACTCTGTCCGCACAGGACGGGGCGCTTGGGCCGGCGGGGCCCCCCAGGCCGGACCCCGCGGAGATAGACGCGGAATCCCTGGTGCCCACGCACGATGAGCGGGGCCGTCTCATCCCCGAGTGGAAGCGGCAAGTGATGGTGCGGCGGCTGCGGGCCCGACTGGCGGACGAGGACCCGGCGGGAGAGCAGGTACGAGGGGCACGGGGAGCAGAGGGGGCGCGGGCTGTCGGAAGCCGCTGACCGCCTCTATCCGCAGGATGCAGGCTCCTGGAGCTTCTCGCCCTCCCACCAAGCCGTGCTGGGCCCGTTCGGGGAGCTGCTGACCGAGACAGACCTGCATCAGCTGGAGAGGGCAGTGGAGAGCCTGCGGCTGCGGCGTCGTGGCGAGGTGTACCAGAGCGAGCTGCGGCGCCTGGTGCGGGAGCTACGCGCCCTCTTGCCCGCGCCGCTGCTCAGCATCTCCGTCCGCAGCCCCCCGCCTGCTCCGGGGCAGCCCCTGCCCCTCTGGTGCGGCCGCCTGGCCGGCGCCGTCAATAGCCTGGCCGCGCTGCTGGGCAACGCCGAGGGGGTGCGGGGTCCCTGCGCCGCCGCCGCCGCGCCCGCCGCCACCTCCGCTCTCCCCGCCGCCGCCGGGCATCCCCGGGAGCCAGGGGGCAGCCTGGCGCAGCGGGAGATCCGCCAGTGCGGCGTTTGTGTCCGCAGCCTGCGCGGCGCCTTCGAGCCCGCCTGGGGGGCCGCGGGGAGCGCCCCGGCCGGGGGCGGCGAGGCGGAGGCCGCCAGCGACTCGGGCATCAGCTGCGAGGAGGCGTTCTCCGACGGCGGCTCCCCGCGGCACGGGAAAGGGCCGGGGCCGGAGTGGGGCAGCTTGAGGAAGGAACGGATCGTGATGCTCTTCCTGAGCCACTGGAGACGCTCCGCGTACGCGCCCTTGCGGCCCGCCGCCGGGGACCCTCGGGAGGCAGCGGGGAGCGGGGCCCGGGCGGCGGCCCGCCTGGCGCGGCAGAGAGCGGCCATCCAGAAGCTGCTGAGCGGCTGGCGGGACGCCGCCTCCCGCCGGCCCCCGCCGCCGCCCCCCGCCCGCACCCTGCTCTCCCCGGAGCAGTTCGTGTCGGCGGCGGGGGGCGGCCCGGCCGAGTACGAGAGCCTGTCGCTGGAGCTGTTCATGCTGGGCTATTTCCGCATCTTGGAGCAGGACCTGCCCCCCGAGGAGCGCCGTGGCCGCCACCTGCTCTGTTTCGAGGTGTTTGAGCAGCTGGGCCGGCACGGCTGGCGGGCGGTGCGGGCCTTCCACCGCGCCGTCATCGACGAGATCGCGGCCGGGCGGCGCGGCTGGCGCGACGGCTTCGACGACATCAAGGCACGGTACTTCGGGACTCCGCACAGCCCGGCCCAGCGGCCGGGGCAGGCCGGGGAGGAGGGCGACGAGATTTGTCGCTACATCGATCGCAGCTTCGCCTTTTGGAAGGAGAAGGAAGCCGAGATCTTCAGCCTGGAGGAGTGATGCCGAGGGGCTTCGGAGGCCGCGGGCTGCAATAAAAACCTTCTCGGTTCTGTCCCAGCTAAGCGAGGCTTTCCGGGGCGGTGAAGAAAGCTGCTCAGCTGGGCGGGCCGCCTCAGTAGCCCAGCTCCCCCTCTCCCAGGGCGGGTGTTCCAGTCCTCGGCTGCCGCCGCGTGTTTACGGCTGCCGCGGGGTGATAGCCACCTCTATTTATAGCGGCAGCGGCAGTGCGAGCCGGAGCAGCGAGGAGGGGCATCGCGGGGAGCCCCTGCTGCCGATGGGGTGGAGGGAGGATGCTCTGGGAGCTTGTCCCTCCAGGCTCGGTGCCCAGCCGACCCCTTCGCGAGGGGGAGGCTTTCCTAAAGGCAACAGCGCCGCGGGATGGGGCAACGACGCAGATGGGCAGCGGCGAGAGCTCTGCCCGCGCGGTGCCTTTAAGAGCAGGGAGCAGTGTCCAGGTGCCGCCTAAAAATAGCGAGTGCCCCCGGTCCCGGCTGATCCCGTGTCATGCGGCGTGTCCCTGCCCAGCGCCGGGACCGCGGTCCCTTCCCTCCCGCGGGGCGGCCGGGCTGGGGAGCACTGGTGAGAGCGGGAGCGACCGCGCCGAGAGGGCTCAAATCGCCCCGAAAATCATCCCCAAAAGGCCGGTCGCCGCCCCGGCAGGGCAGCTGCGGCGTGGTGAGGAGAAAACGCGGCCATCGTGGGAGGGGGGCAGTGGGAAGCGCTTGTGCAGCCGCTGCTGTCTGTGACTCCGGCGCTGGGAAGGGGGGGAGGATGTCGCGGCAGGGGGAGAGGGAGACACCGTCGCCTTTTCCTAGCAGGGACACTCTTGCCTCCCGCTGCTCGGGCACTGCCCGCCTGCCAGGCCCCACGGCCATCCCCGGCACCATGGTGAGGAACATGGACGACTTTGACTTCTGCCTGCCTTCGCATGCCCAGGGCGTGCTGGAGGGGCTGCAGCAGTTCCGCACCAACCCCAAACTGGCCGACGTGACGCTGGTGGCCGGCGGGCGGGAGTTTCCCTGCCACCGAGGCATCCTGGCCCTCTGCAGCCACTACTTCTATGCCATGTTCTCCGGTGACTTTGCTGAAAGCATCGCAGCACGGGTGGAGCTAAAGGAAGTAGACCCCAGTGCGCTGGAGATGCTGCTTGATTTTGCCTACACGGGAAAGGTCACCATCAACCAGGGCAATGTGGAGGGGCTGATGCGGACCTCCAGCCAGCTCCACTTCCCTGCCATCCAGAAGGTCTGCAGCCGCTACCTCCGGCAGCAGATGGATGCCACCAACTGCCTAGGTATCTGTGAGTTTGGTGAGAGCCACGGCTGCCCTGAGGTCTCCTCCAAGGCCTGGTCTTTCTTGCAGGAGAACTTTGAAGCCGTCTCTCTTCAGGAGGAGTTCCTCCAGCTCTCCAAGGAGAGGCTGGCTGTCTACCTCTCCAATGACCAGCTGCAGGTGCAGGAGGAGCGGAGCCTGGTTGAGGCTGTACTGCGCTGGGTACGCCACGACCCGGGATCCCGAGCCCAGTTCCTGCCAGAGCTGCTGGAGCTGACCCACCTTGTCTCGCTGCCTGACCAGTACCTGCAGAACCTCCTTGCCACTGAGCCTCTTGTTCGTGACTCAGATGCCAGCAAGGCCCTCGTTGCCCGATCCCGCACCATGGTGCGTACCTCCTTCCCCTAAATGCCACTTCCCGAGCCAGGAAGGAGGAGCCTGACAGTCCCATCTCTGCCTCTTCAGCAGGGGCAGAGTGGCACCGGTGCCCTGAAGAACCCCCCAGCCCCACCACAGAAGCTAGAGGAGGTGCTGGTGGTGGTTGGTGGCCGTGTGCTGGAGGATGGCGAGGATGACGAGAGGGGGCTGGAAATGCCAACTACCACCAGGAACTTTGCCTTCTACAACCCTAAAAGCAGTAAGTGCCCCCCACTTCCTCCAGCTCCCTCCATGTTAATTAACCATCTGTCTACCCTGAAGGCACCTCTTGCCAAACCGGTTTAGAGAGACACTGGTGGGGTTGGGACGGGCTTGAAACATGGGTAGCTTAAAAAGTGCCATCGCTGGCTCTGGGATCATTGCTTGGCTCTGTTGGGTTTCAGGGCGATGGATGGCTCTGCCTGACTTCCCTGATTACAACAAGTGGGGCTTTTCCCTGGTGGCTCTGAACAATGATGTGTACGTCACAGGTCAGTGCCAAGGCTGGTGGTGCAGGGTGGGGCTTCAAAGAGCAGGGATGGAGGACAGGGGACAATGGTATGAGCATGAAGCACTGGTGTGGGGCCAGAGGCTCCTCTCTGAGCAAAATCCTCTCCTTACTCTCTGCTTGGGCAAATCTGGCCACAGGCAAGGAATACTCAGGGACAGCTGCACTTGGAGAGGGTGGCCCACCTGACCTGTCTCTCTCTAGGTGGCTCCCGGGGGTCCCAGAATGACACGTGGTCAACGACACAGGCCTGGTGCTTCTGCCCCAGGGATGGAGTCTGGCAGCCCATCGCTTCCATGCTGAGAGCCCGGACAAACCACACCAGCGCTGTCCTCAATGGTGAGATCTACGTGATCGGGGGTAAGGCTGCAAAGACCCTGTGGGTGCTGCTAGGATGGGGGTCCACAGGTGCCCCAGAGCAGCAGGGTGGCTGCAGTGTCCTGTCACCCTGCAGGGACAACAGTGGATGTGGTGGAGGTGGAGCGCTATGACCCGTACAACAAGAGCTGGTGTGCCATCAGCCCAGCCCTCAAGTACGTGAGCAATTTTGCAGCTGCCAGCTGCTTGGGCAAGCTCTACCTGGTGGGCTCCTGCGCCGTCAAGTACAACGCGCTCACTCTGCAGTGCTACAACCCCGTGCAAGGTGAGAGCTGACCCTGCTGCCACACCCCACCAGTGTTGTCCCCGGGAGAGGGACTGAGGGGGACCCCCAGGCAGGCAGCACCCCTGGACTGCCAAGCATGGTCCTGTGGGATGGAGCAGGTGCTGACAGGGTGTGGTGGTGGCTGTGGCCCAGGAGCCCCAGAGTGGAGCTGTTAGCAGCATGGAGTCACAGTGTCTGACACAGCTCAGAGCTCAGCTTTGGCAGAGTGGAATCTCTGAGGCATTGGGATGGGGGAGGCTGCCTGCCTTAGGGAGAAACTAGCGCCTTGTGACAATCCTCAAGCAGACTCTTTTCCATCCCACAGCACCACTACAAACCACATCCTCACCCCCCGCTATTTTTTATGCAAGACCCTCGACTGGGATGGGGACTGTGGTGCCAGTCTGCCTGGCTGCTCTGCCTCCTCCCTTTCAAATTCCCCCTGAAATAGCAATGCTTTTTTCAGCGACTGGCAGCTGCATGGAGAGCCGGGGTGGGGTGCGCTGCTAATGGCTGCTCCTTGCAGATCTGTGGAGCGTGATCACATCTCCCTTCATCCCCAAGTACCTCTCAGCCCCACGCTGCGCCACTCTGCGCGGGCTCATCTACCTCATCGGGGACAACACCAAGAAGGTCCACGTGTACAACCCAGAGGCCAACATCTGGCAGAAGGTGGGATGTGGGACCAGGCACAATCAGCCTCCCAGGGATACGGGGATGGTGTTCCCAGCTGCTTCCCCTCAGTGCCAGCACACCCCTCTCCCTCCTACCCACTCATCCCTTGGTTCTATTAACACCTACAGAGCTGAGGATGCCCCATTCCTTCCTCCCCTGCTCCCCATCACACATGCACAAGGCACTAGAGGCCCCCAAACCCCACAGATAGGAAAGATGGGGTAGGGAGACACTTCTGGTGGGTCACTGTCCTCTGTGGTGGGAGTAGGAGGTCACCAAGGAGTCCCTACACATCTCACTCTGTCCCTCACACAGGTGCAGCTCCTACACACACTGCATGAGAACGGTGGGATGGTGGCACTGGGTGACCGGCTCTTTGTCACCGGTGGCCACTGGAAGGGCATGGACGGGGACTACCGGGTAGAAATGGAGGTGTATGACTGCACCAAGGACCTCTGGACGCGTGAGGGCTCCCTGCCTTGTCTCTGGCTCTTCCACAGCTCTTCCTCCATCTTCATGGACACTTCTAAATGGACAGAACCTTTCCAGGGTGACCATGGGTGGTAGGAGAATCTCAGTGATGCCTGTCACCCTTTGCAGCCATGCTCCCCTTTTTTCTGCTGCCTGTTCAGACTGGCGAGTGGGAGGTGGAAAGCCCTGTGCCAGGCTGGCTGGGGCATCAGGAGCATATTCTCCCCCACCACTGCAGAGAAAAGGCTTTTCCTTATAAACATGCTTTGGTTAATGCTCTCTTCTTTTCATTTGTGGGTTTGTGGTTTTTTTAGAACTGCATTTCCCACCCTGCCCCCCCCCAAAAAACAAACAAACAAACAAACAAACAAAAAAACAAAAAAAAAAACCCTAAAGATTTCTGGGTATTTCAAGTCCTCCCAAAGTGTGATTCATCCCATCAAAGCCTGACATTGCTGCCTGGGGGCAGCAGCCTGTGCAAAACCCTGTTTTCTCTCCTGGGATGCGCAGCATGCACCCCAGGGAAGCAATCCATGGCCATGGTGAAGCAGCTGGCACCCGAGCGAGCCCGTGCTGGTGCGGTGACTCCTGCCCCAGCCCCGGTACCGGGGGCAGAGGGATGGGTGAGCACAAAATGAGGCTTCCCCGCTGGCTGGGCCCACAGCCAGCACCGCCGGCCGGTTCAGCTGTTCCCCCTCCGGTTGTCCGTGTTTCCGAAGCGTTACCAACGCCGCGCTGAGGCGCCCCCGGGGCGGGGTGGGCACCGCCCGCTCCCGGCGCTGCTCGCTCGGCCCACGCGGGGTTTTCCCCGCGGGGAGGTCCCCGAGGGCAGAGCCCAGCAGCGAGGCGGGGCCGGGCCGCCCTCCCGGTAGCGGCGGCGGGATGCGGCTGCCGGAGCTGTGCCTGGCGCTCCTCTACGCCGCCGGCACCGGAGCCCCGCGGGCAGCCCGGGAGCGGCCGCCGGCCCCGGGGGCGGCCCGCGTGGATCCCCGGCAGGCGTGGATGCTGCTGGCCGGGAGCCCCGGGAGGGGCAGCGGCGATCGGGGCCGCGGCGGCACCGGGGCTCGCTCGGCACCGGCGGGCCCCGGCTCTCCGGGAAAAACAACCCCGGCAGCCGCGCAGACCGGCGGCAGCGGGGCCGGCCCGGCCTCCCCCGCCCTGCCCGAGGAGCTGCGGAGGGAGCTGCAGCTCCTGCTCAGAGGTACCGCGCTGGGACCCCAGGGTGGCAGCTGTGGGGACAGCAGGGCAAGGCAAAGCAGGGCTGGGCAGCAGAGCCAGCCGAAGGGAAGGTTCCCTTCCTAACGTCAAACTCCGGTGGGGTTTGGGGTCAGGCACGGCAAAGATGTGCAGGACAGCTGGGGAAGGGTGTAAGGAAGAAGAAAGCAGCAAAGGCAGCCCCCGCGCCAGGGCCCAGCGTCGTGTGGAAGCAGCCTTCCATTGCCAAACCCGTGAAGACATCGTTGTGGAGAAGATGTGGCAGGAGCTGGGGCTGTTCTATATTGTAAGTGCCCAGCCTGCCCCTTTTTCCTGTCTGCAGGGGCACCTGCCCGGGCACAGGGACTCCTCCTCTAACTCCAGCCATTCCCTATGCCAGCCTGAGAGGGAGGGGATGTTCCACCATGGCCCAGGGCTGAACCTGACCAGCGGGCAGTACACAGCCCCCTTTGCAGGATACTACACCTTCAGCAGCACGCTGCACATTGGTGAGCCCTGTGACAGCCCCACGGCCCTGCCGGGGCAGGCGGGGATGGGATGGTCTCACCCCCTGCTCTGTCCCAGCACGCCGGGAGCCGCGGAGGAGGAGGCAGGGATGCCGAGGGAGCCGCCTGCGGGTGCTGATCTGTGTGCAGTCCTGCTGCCAGCACAACAGGTATGGCAGGGCAAGGCCAGGGCCAGGGACGGGGGAAGGAGCCCAGCATTGCTGGGAAAGGAGGGGCCTGCTACCCCCACCACTGTCCTTCCTCTTCGGCAGCCATTTGGAGAGCATATCCCAGCTGGAGAGCAGTGGTGACCTTTTCACCATCTCTGTCACAGGCACCCTGTACCTGCAGGTGAGTGGTGCCAGCTCCTGGTCACAGTGCTGGGCAGGAAGGTGCCTTCCATGGCCCGAGCCCAGGGCTGCTGGGCATCAGGTCTGCTGCTCAGGTGACCTCCAAACTCCAAAGACAGTGAGGGCACTATAGCACAGACTGTGGCTGGGCTGCCCTAAAGGCTGCTCTTTTCCCAGAAGGAAAGGTAAGGGCAGCTCCTCTTGGTTGCTGTGTGCAGGGGAGAGCTCTCTCCTTGGCTCTGCCAGGCCATGCCTGGTGCCCAGGGGAGGTGTCCTGGCCCTAATCCCTCTCTTCCCCCAGGCTGGGCAGTATGCCTCTGTTTTCGTGGACAACACGGCAGGCTCTCCCCTCACAGTTCAAAGTGGCTCCGATTTCAGTGCTGTTCTGCTGGGAGTGTGAAGAGGCTGAACCATGCTGAACCTGTGCCAGGAGCAGCCAGACCCTTCCCTCTGTCAGCCACCATCATGATCAGCACCAAGCCTAAGGAAGACTGCTCATGCCGGAAACTACAGTCTGGTCCGACACTGCTCACACTGCAGAACCAGCTAAAGATGGACAAAAGATCATGATGATGATTATGATGATAGTAATAAAGCAGCCTGACCAGGATATAAAGGCATTCACTTTTATCTAAAGGCTAGGCCTAGAAGTTTATCTTGGAAAACACTGCTGACAGTGGCAGTGGATGGCAGCCTAGGGCTCAGCTCCCACTGTTCCTGGTAAAAGCCCCACACATCCATTTTTGCCCTTCATGGACCTCCAAACCAGATTATGTAGTGCTTTAGCCCCCTGCAATGTATGAACAGAGGGTTTTGCTGGCAGGAGCCAACATCCTTTGCACTAACCATCAAAGCAAAGTCCCAATAACACCGCACGTTGGATTAAAGCAAATTCCTGCCCTGTGACTTTCCAGAGCAGGCACTCCCTGCCTGTGGCCCAAGGCCTGGCTGTGGGAGGCACAGATACAGCACAGCTCATTGCTCTGGCTGCGATAGCTGCCTGAGCTCAGGATGGGCACAGGCCTACGTGACCGAGCAGGGCTGCAGCAGAAGCACCAGGAAGGCTGAGCGTTTGATTTCCGAGTAGCACTCACTACTGGGTAAGTTGTGCCAGCAACACTGCAAGATAGGCTGAGCCAACAGCCCCACCTTCTCCCAGCGATGGCCCTGGCCCTGCCTGCCCTTCTCCACAGGCTGCATCTCCTTGAGGAGCCTGGTGAAGGAGCTGTTAATGCAGCAATTTTGGGTGGGGTGTTTGGGTCTGGAAAAAGGGGGAGCTGTGAAGGGAAAGCAAGTTGTCTTTCTGAATTTTGCCATCAGGGTTTATTTTGCCACAAACAGAAGCAACTCCATGCTACTCTGTCTGGGCCCTCCAAATTTGCCTTTCAGGAGTAGAAACAGGAGAGTGTGAGAGGCATTTCCTCTCAGTTTATCCTGCACTGCAACCTTACATCAAAATACACACGAATGGTTGGGAACAGAACAAGCTGGCAGAGGACAAGCACTACCCAAAATCTATGCCAGAGGGCCACTTCCTTCCTCAGTGCTCTGCAGGAGATGCAGAGTCAGTGTGCACCCTCAGACTAAGCCCATGAAGTGTAACTCACTACTGCTGGAGCAGAAATAGAAGTAAGATGGTCAAGCCACCTGTCCCAAACAGGACAGCCATCGTGTGCTCCAGCAAACAGCCCAGGAGCTGGGACCATCTCCCAAAGTTCCAGGGATACAGAAAACAGAAAGGAGCCAGGGAAGCCTCACAACCCTGCACAAAACAGCAGACACCACCCTGCCCTTGCCCCCCTCCCCTGGACCTACAGCTGTGCCTCATCAGAGCAAGGAGGCAACCACAATGCAGGCACCTCAGCCCACCTCCCTCCCTGTCCCCCTCACACAGAGTGGGAAATTGGAAACTTCAGGGCCTAGGTAGCCCAATCCATTTAGCTTTCATCCTGTCACTTGGTCTTAGGCCAAATTTTCTCTGGAAAACAGCACACCGACTGCAGCAACAGCTGGTAGAGGCACTGAGACAGGATGAGACACCAGACACTTATTAGTACCTAAAACCTGAGATGCCTCCTCCTCAGATAGCACAGACAAGCATAGAGCCTGCCTGCAGCTCAGCTGCCTGGCAAGTCCATTTGGTAAAAACACCTTTTCCAAAAAACATCAGGAGCAAACTCCAGCCACTTCTCCCATACCAACATTGTGGTAAAACTCCAACATGTTCTGCAGGCACAGGACAGGTATGCTGCTGCTCTGCAAGGGGTGTTTGTGTACCTCAGCTGCAGGCAACCTCACAGCCCAGCTTCAGAGCCAGGTTTTCTACCCAGTGTGAAGAGACAAGCTCATACCAAATCCCAAGCTGGTGGCCTGTAGCACCTCAGTCTGCATGGTACAGTCTGAGGCCTGCAACTCCAGACTCTCCCAGGGTCTTGCATAAAGCTCAAGGATGTGGAAAGAAGAACTGTCCCATTAAACAGCTGGCAGAGCTCATGCCCCCAGATGCCTCCTGCTAGCACCCCTGCCAAATGAATTCACTGCATTTGCCAAGACATTCAACCCTACTACTAAGTGAGCTAAACCTATTAGAAAAAAGCCATCTTTATTTACACTGAAGAGCATCCAGCAGGACCCACCCTCCCCCAGGCACACATGCATGCACACAGACCTCTCCCCTCCTTCCAGCCAGCACACCTCGTCCCTCAGTGCTCTATCCGGACCACCATGACGGTGACGTTGTCGGCCGAGCCCCGCTGCACTGCCTTGTTGGCCAGCCTGTTACACGCGGCCTCGTACCGAGCGTCGGCTTCCAGCTTCCCCTCTCTCATCTGGATATTCTTATCCTGTTGGGACAAAGGGATTTCACTGCTCCCAGCAAAGGTAGGTACATTGCATTTTCCAAGCACTGGGAAAAGGGAGGACTCTCTGGCAGAAGTCCATTTTGTGCCCCCTGCACTGACAAACCCAGCCCCCAGGCCACTACTCCTCACCTCCAGGCAGGACACAATGAAGTTCACAGCTTCTTCTGGTGTAAAGACTTTAAACAGGCCATCACACGCTATCAGAATGAACCTGGAAATCAAGTGGAGACAGATTCCAAGGCTGAATTTTTGGCTTCTCAGCTACAATCAAATCACTGAAATCTGTTTTATGAACATCCATACTCAGATCCAAAGGGAAGATGCCATAAAAGCTCATCTGAAAATCCCTTGGGACCTAACGTCCATGCCAATTCAAAGTACAGGACAAAGAGCCAGGCAACTAACATAAGACCTTGATCAGGACATCCTGGCTGTCTTACAACACTAGCAAGATCATATATGATCCTGGTCAAATGCTCCACTGTTTCTGTAAGAACTGCTTCCTTCCTTTGAGTCCTTTTCATTCATGAATTTTCCCTGTGAAGCAGCTAATGCAAGGAAATAGAGAAACAAAGCTGAATCCCTCATGTACATCACTTTACATTTCTACACTCCTGAGGTAATTTCAATATGCAAATTCAAAAGAAAATCATGTGACACAACTGTGATCAGAAAACTCTGACACAAAATATTGCCACAGGCTGCAGAAGGTCCAGGAGATACAAAGTCCAAGGCAAGGACAGCATCTCCGTTAGGATGGGGAGACAGCCTGCTGTGCACTCCCTGCCTTCACAGGAGCCCTAACCAGAGTCACCAGGACAAGGAAAACTACAGCAAACCTACAGAAGCAGTCAGTCTGCACATGCCTCTGAAGACATAACTTCAGTGCATGATACTCAAGAGTATCTTTAGAAATATTTTAGTGGATCACTTGATATGGAACTCTAATCCCAGAAAAAGCAGCAGTACTGGGTTACACTCTCATCTCTGAGAGTCTGCAGGGCTCTACTGACACAAAAGCTCACTGCAATTTGTTGTTGCCAATCATATAATGAAAAAGTATCTCAAATCTTCAAATATCAGAGCTGAATGCAAAAGTATTTATGGGCACTACAGCTACTAGAAACAACTCCTGGACAGAATGGAGACCCAAGAACCCAAGCCTCAACTACCTGCTTAAACACTGATTTGTGAACTTAATCAGAGCATGAAGGACATCTAAGGCTTGTGTATGCTGTTCCTGTAAGGCTGGTTCCTCCAAGAGGAGCCTTCAGAGTATCTTGGCAGAGCAGCAGATTATCCCACTGTTCTAATAATGAACAGAAGCAGAGAGACAGCAGCAGTAAGAGCATCCTCTAATTCTGGGGGGATCAGTCTGAAGTGCCTTGGCTCTCACAGCAGAGCAAACAGGGATGAGCAGTTTCTGCTGAGCAGAGCTGAGACAGACAACCCCCTGTGCAAGGGCACACTTTACCTGTCGTTGTGTGTGAGTTGGCAGCGTTTGATATCTGGCACAGAGATCACACCACAGCGCTTGTACTGGCCATCCCCAATGGAGCGGGAAACCTCCAGCACTCCCAGGACTCTCCCTTCCCTGCACAAGGAAAGAACACACTGAGAGCCCTCCCCACAGGTGTATTCCACTGCACTGCCTGATGGGGACATTTTGTGCATCCATCTGCTTGTACAAATAATGACCCACTTCCCCAGCAAGTTCAAATCTTCCCTTCAAAGTCTCCTTTTCTTTCTGTATGTGTGAAGCTCTGGGAAACAAGAGAGGGGGAGGATAAAATGAAGTCAGGAGACTTCAAGGCTGTTTTCTGTCACCCTGCCCGAACTCAAGTCCTGCTTAGCCTAGCAAACTGAGGCAGTAAAATTATATGTGAGCTGAACACCCAGTGGCATAGTTTGAATAGAGATTATTTTTTGGCAAGATATCCAGCAAACTGCTCTTCACTAGAAGCACAGAGTGGCAGAGGCAAGAGGTCTGAGTCAGCAGCCCCTCCTGTGTCCTGTCTGAGGACACCAAGCCCTACAGACTGGCCCAGCTGCAGGCAGTTCCCAGGAGTGAGAAACACAGCATGTTCAGCTCCTGATCATTTGGCCTTTAGTAACCACTGATTGCAGCAAGCATTAAAACCTACATTACAACACCCTTTAGGAAACAGCTCTGGGTTGTTAAACTTTTCTAATTAACCAAGCTCCCTAGAGAAACAGCTTCCCACACTTCACCTTTCCAACAATCAAGCATCTTGTCTCCAAAAAGGCTCTTTTGTGCCCTCTGAGAATACACAAAGCTCATTAATCTTGTAGCCCAAACAGCCCCGCTTGAGATAAAAGCAAGAAGCAAGGCATGCCACAGAGATCTGACACTCACAGACTGTGTGGCTTATCTCTTGGGCCCAAAATATTGAACTGCAAGCAGTGGGAGAGGCTCCCAGGCAGTCAGGGACCAGTTCTGAAAGGAGCTAACAGACACTGGGCCATCTCTTTGCCATGTGCAAAGAGAGATCAATTCTGAGTCTAAGTGGCAGCATGTGCTCCCCAGAGATAAGGGGAACAAAGCTTTCCAGACACAGCTGCATACCAGAACTGAGCCCACCCCCCTACACCCTGGGTGCATTTTGCTTCCACAGGCATGAAGACACTTCACCTGAACCGAATCCTCTCTTTGTGAAGATGCCACTAAATAAACAGCCTACAAAGAAGAGAGAGAACCTAGCCATGAAGCAAGACTCAGCTGTTGTGTTTGGCACCTACTCCCCAAGCAGCCACGAACTACTTTTTGTACAGGAACATTAGGATAATCATATTTTGGCTCTAGAATCTCCTTCCTAATGCAGAGATCCTCAGTGCATCAGCTAACCCCAGGGGAGCAACACCAAGGTACATCGTGGGCTTTTTGTGCTCTCTCAAACTATGCCCCCTCTCACAGGACAAGGACAGAGGAATCATGCTGCAAGGAAATGAGTTTTGTCCAGCACCACAGTGTGCAGAAAGCAGTAACTTCCTCAACAATCCAATCTACCTCTGTAGGTCCAAATCTGTAGGTGAATTTTAAGCATGCCTATGCTGGTATCCCACTGCCAGACTGTTACATGGGTCCTGCTTTGGCCATCCAAAGGCTCTGGGAACCACCAACAAACTCCAGGAACCGAATCCTTACAGGCCTCAGGCAGCAACAGATTCTTTCAACTACGATGCATACTGGGCTCAGGAAGCCTCAAAACCTCAATGCTCAGGCCTCAAATCAGGCTAGGGTTTAGATCAGCAAATTCACACCCTCAGGCACTCACCTGACGTTTCCCCCAGCCTTCTGTATCCGCATCCGCTCCTCATACTGGGTGGGGTTGTGCTCCTTACTGAGGCTCAAGGCCGTGTGTTTCTGACTCTCCTCGTTGTAACGACACAGAATGGCCTGTGCTGACAAAAGACCACCATCAAACAACAACACAACTGCAGTAACAGCTTCTTGAGAGAGAGCCCCAAACTGTAGTGAATGGTGCTACAACAGGCCAGGGACTGGTGGCCAGGTGTTTCTCAGGGCTCATTTCTATGCAGGAGATGCTGTTCAGTGCTTTTATCAGTGATCTGGATACAAAAGCTGAATGCACCAAGTTTGCTGATGATACCAAGCTGGGAGTGCTGTGGGCTCTCTGGAAGGACAAGAGGCCTTGCAGAGGGATCTGCACAGATGCACCATGTGGCAGTGCCAGTGGCACAGAATTACTGAGCCCAAGTGCTGGGTTCTGCACCCAGGGTGGAGCAAGGCTGAGCATGAGCATAAGCTGGGAGAGGAGTGGCTGGGGAGCTGCCCTCTGGAAGGGTCTGGGGCTGCTGGTTGGCAGCAGCTCAGCAGGAACCATGGCCAGGAGGGCAGGTGGCATCCTGGGGACACCTGACACAGTGTGGGCAGCGGGCCAGGAGAGGGGATGGCCTGGCTGTGCTCAGCACTGGGGCGGCCTCACCCAGAGCACTCCAGCGTTAGAGATGGTGGGAACATGCTTGAGTGTCTCCAGAAGAGGAGAACCACGCTGGGGGTGGAAGATGTGACCTGGGAGGAGGCTGAGGGCTCTGGGTTTGTGTGGCTTGGAGAGAAGGAAGCTGAGGGACAACCTCATCCCCCTCTGCAGCTTCCTGAGGAGGGGGTATAAGAAACAGCCAAAGTTCCCTTCATTTTTGGCTCACTATCATCGCAATGGCAGAGACAGAGATCAGAAAGGCCCTGACTGGAGCTCTGGCCTGGCTGAGGTGGATGCTCACCCAGTGATTGTTTGCAGGTGTGTCTGCTGTGTTGCCACGCTGCACTGCTCCTGGCAGGGCCTGGCAAGGAGCAGCTTGCTCTACACACTTACACCTGCTTCACAACATCCAAACCCATGAATTCTCCCACCTCTTGGCAAAATGAACTTTCTGGGCTAACTCTGGTGACCGCCCACAGAAAACCCCTCATCTGCCTCACGACCACCATGATGGATGGAGACTGAAGCCCCCTCCCAAGGACTGAGACCCCTATAATTCTAACATAGGGGTGCTGGTCTGACTGAAGCAGGATGTTTGTGTCAAGTGTTTCCTACAGGTGTGTTTGTTGGACCAAGAAAACAATGGGTTTCATTCACTGCCCTGCTTTGGAACATGGACTGTCTGTACCTGTTTTTCAATAGACTCCTTCTCCATTACCAGTTCCCCCCCACTCAGCAGAGGACTATAAAAGACCCCTAAGTTAACCAAGACTTTGGTGAACCCTCATGGACAACGACAGATCTATTGGCTGGACCATGAGGATTTAGTCTCTCTGTTTGGCAGCTATATCCCCCTCTTTTTTTCTTTCTATCCTTTATTTCCTTTCTGATCCCTCTATTACATTTGCTGTTGGCACTCAATAAAGGTGCATTTGTTGTGATTAAACTGATGGTCCCCTGCTGTTCACCTTTTGCACTTTTGGGATGAGTAAAATGAACCATCACAACACCCTGCATGTCCTAGCAGATCGTGACAGGGGCATGGAGAGGGAAGTAATGATCTCATGGGAATGCTGATCTCAAAGCAGGGCCAGGGCAGGTTCAGGCTGGACATTAGGAAGTGTTTCTTTATAGAGCATATAATCAAACACTGCACCAGACTTCCTGGAGAGATGTCAGTGACTGTCAGACTGTCAGTGTTTGAGAGGCACTTGAGCAGTGGTGTAACTTTAGGGCAGCCCTGAACTGGTCAAAGCAGGTGGACCAGATGATTGTCATAGGTCCATTACAACTGAAATATTCTATTCTTGATACTGTGAAATATTTAGCACCACCAAGAGAGAGCTTTCACACACCACTGTTTTACACTATGGGAGACAAACACAGAAGTACTCTGTACCCACCCAAAACAAGATGCTTTATAGGAACAGTTGAGTAGCTCATGACAACTCAGATATCCCAAACAAACAAACAAAAACCCCACAAAGCTCTGGGCAGAATAAAGATGCCACCAGTGGTCTCCATTCTGCTTACCCGGCTGTCCCCGAGGTTGGCTATGTAGAGAATATTGTCAACAGCTAAGACACAAGTAGCTGTGGAGCCATCCTTCCATGCTGGCTTCCTGAAGGGAACAAAAATGAGATTACTAAAGGAAAAATAACAACACTTCAGTTACACAGTGTTCTTGGGGACTCAAAGTGTCCTGTGCCAACACACAGCAATCAGGTAGCACAAGCCCACAGCAACTGCCTGCTAGCAGCTCAGGTTGGTGATAAACAGCAAACTGGACAAGGACAGAGGAACTACACAGACTACAGATTTCTGAATGCACAACCAATGCCCAGCTGGTGTAAATACTGCCAACCACAGCTCCCACACCAACTCTTCCTCACACTCAGCTCCCAGGAAACGTCATATGTGAGCAAAACAGGCTCAGCCCTTATGGCTGCCCAAAAGCTACAGCATCACAAGCAAACAAGCACCTCACACTGCTCCTTGGAAAGCTTCCTTGCAGCAAAACTCTGCAGCAGAAATGCCTTCTTTTTTGCTTACGTTTTCCTTCCTGTTTTCACAGTATCCCTGCTCCCTCCCCCACCTCACCCTCCACCACCCCACCTCAGCAGCAGCACCACCACCACTCTTCAGTTGCTCTCCTGTTTCACTTCCTGTAGTTAAGCTTTTATCTCTAGAGCTCTAGGTAAAACAAGAAGCATTTCTCAGATTACAGCTGCCAGACTAGTCCTGTCCACAAAAAAGCCTGGCTATGATGCCATTCTCCACTGAAACTAGCTCTGAGAGAATAATTTCTAGACATATTTCACCCAGTTTTTCCTTACTTTGAAGGTGTGGCTGAAAGAACATGATTCATTTCACTATCA
The DNA here is from genome assembly GCF_050655825.1 of Lonchura striata. NCBI lineage: Eukaryota > Metazoa > Chordata > Aves > Passeriformes > Estrildidae > Lonchura > Lonchura striata. Next base: position 5,376,799 of record NC_140711.1, read on the forward strand.
ATACGGCTACTGCTAGCAATCCTTCGTCATAAGTCATGTTTCTGACCAGAGGCTGGTTTGAGAAAGACAGTACTGTGACAGACTCAAGAAAGCATCCTCCTGGTCAAACTTGTTCTGATTAGGCTTAAGAGACTGAGCCAGTTTGCAATTTACTTAAAATTGAAAGTTTTCAGGGAATCAGAGAATCAAATACAGCAACAGTCTATCTGTGAGAGAGGTGTCACTGTGAAATAGGTACAATAAAAAAGCAAATGTGAGTAAAGGATTGGTAACAAAGTGACTGTATTTGAAATGCAATCTGTATCTTCCCTAGCCCACACATTCGGTGTGTCAGTTCAGCAGAGAGAGAGAGAAGGGAGCTTGGCACTCCACACCCAGCTGCAAGGCAGGCTGGCATTTATCCCACAGAGGGACATTCTTCATCAACATCTGTTTTCTCAAGAGTTGAAGAAAGCAAGATTTAAATTTACATTTAAATTTACATTTAAAGACATAGGTCTTTCAACACAGGGCATTAAAAGCTACCTCAGGGATGTGCTCCAGCCTGACAAGCACAGCTCTACAGAAAGCTTACTGGCCTCTACAGATCCCCTCTGGCCACACACTAATGCCATTAACAGAGAGATCCCACCTCAGGCAGTACAGGACAAGTCCTTTCAGCAACACGCCAAGTCTTTAAAAAGAAACCAAATAATCCTGAGAAGGACAGAAGTTGGTCCTTGGACCTGTTTTGCTTCCTTCCTTTGGAGAAACATTTTAGTCTAAGGGATCCTATATACCACTTACCATAGAGTAAGACTGGAACATGCCAGGATCTAGTTCTAGCAAGCACTCAGCTGGCAGAGTCATAGCCTGGCACAGTGGAGGTGTGTGGAATTTTGCCAAAGCACAGGAATGACACAAGGAATGTTTCCTCTGCCCTGCTCACAACTCAGACCTACAAGTGAATACAAGTGAACAGAAAGCATTTGCACTTACTGGCTGGATGCCTGCTTTAGAAACTCTTCATCTGTGTGTTTGAAGGTGTCCAAAAGACATCTCTTCACAGTTTTCTCCACGCTGGCTACCTCACCTGTCAGACAGAGAAAACAGCAACTAAGCTCCAAGTAAAACATATCTATCTATCCTAGTCTGCCCCTTTGTTCATCCAACATTCAGTCAGGCAGTGCATCTCTTGAACTCTGCAGGGCAGCTGGGGCACATCCTGGGCTTACCCTACCAGAAATCCATGCAGTACTCTACGTGGAGAGTTTATGACATAAACCTCTCCATCACAGGAGTATTTTCATACTTGATGTGGCACTGCCAAAACTAGCAACAGCACATCCAACATTTGCTGAGTGAGTCACAACTGGCTACTTGCACCCTGGTGCCAAAAAGGCTTCCAGCCCTCTTCCCCAGCAGACACAGCAGTCTTGCAAGCCCTCTGGTAATAAGGGATGAGTTGTGGAAAGCACATTTCTCTCCCTCTCAGGATTTTTCATAAAGGTGCACAGAGAAAAATGAAAGAGAAAACAATTTCTATTTCTGCTCCTTGTTTTTCCCATGTGGAATGTGTTTGGAGAATTGTTTACCTGGAGTGAGTGCTTGATTGGATTCTGTTGAGGATTGTTTGGGCCTGATGGCCAATCCAACCCACTTGTGTCTGGACTCTTGAGAGGGTCACGAGTTGAGTTAGAGTCAGAGAAAGTAGTATGCAGTTTTAGTATCCTCCTTTTATATAGTATATATTGATGTATTTTAGCATAGTTATAATAAAGAAATAATTCAGCCTTCTGAATTGAGTCAGACATCGTCATTTCTTCCCAATGGGCTCGCCTGCATTTACAATAATGGGTGTATTGTAGGACAACACCCAAACAGATCAGTTTCCCTATCCACTGCCAAGGCAGAAAAGGTGATGGTTGAACTACAGCCCTTATTCCACTCCTCTTACCTTTAGGAAATTTCTTAATCAGGTTTTGGTGCAGATTCTGTGCTGCAAATTTGGAGGCTCGGACTCCCCCATGGCCATCAAAAACAGCGAAGTACGAGACCCGTGTGCTGTGAGGGAACAAAAGGCAGCAGGAGGAGGCTAAGAAAGGTCATTAGCCAGGGAATGGCATCAAGCACATTGCTCTCCAGACCACCCTGCCCTGTGCCAGCCAGACTGAAAATCCTGCACTGCAAGGCACAAGAGGTAGCAGGTTTCTGAGCTCATATATTCAGCATGTACATGGTTTATGTGTTCCACCACGGAGCTGAGAACTTTCTTGTAATTTTCCACTCCTCAAGAAAATGAAGGGCTAAAGGGTTTACAGACCTCAACTTGGCATAAAAGCAGATAAACATATTACCTCAAGGACACTGCAACTCTCCAGCATTGCAGACATCTGTCTAGTCAATCCTACAGTACCTTCCATACCTAAGCTTGTTTCAACTATGCTACAGACAAAAAATTTGGATCTCTCAGAACACAAACCTCTTGGGACAGTACTAGTTCAGAAGCTACATCCAGTATCAGGGTGATGCTCGAGAACATTATTTTCATTTTACATACCCACTTACATTTGGGTAATATAGGATCAACACCCAGAGTTATCAGGCCCTCATGGTGCTTGTAAAGTCAGTGACTGAATCCACTAAGCACCCCTCAAAGGGAGGTGTTTGTACACCAGCCCTGTGAATTGCCTGGGAACACAGCTAGCTGATGCTTCACCACAGGTCTCCCAATAAGAAGCTCAAACCACTCACCACAAGACAGGCAGACAAGAGCAGCAGCTGGTCAAAGCAAAAAGGATCATCCCATGGGCTTAGCTGAAGCAAGCTAGAGCCCCCTCACCCCCAGGATGGCTGTTCTGGCAGCTGGGGCCCACTTACATTTGGGAGGGCAGAGGCCGGCATTCCTCAGTGATGTCGTTCAAGATGACGTGTGCATCCTGCATGTCTTCTCTCTCACCTTTCCTCTCTGCCACATAACCCTTCAGTCCAAGAATGCCCACTGATCCTAAAGGGGAACAAAGCAGGCACACACATGCAAATCAAACACCTCTGTCTCCTCAGCTCAGGCTAAAAAACAGGAAGTTCTCAGCTTTCAGAGCCCTGTCCTGGCAGTGCAGCCCTCGTCCTGCAACAAAACATCTAGCATCTGCTGCTGAACAGGACACGTTTATTTTGTAACATGGGTTTTTACATGCCCCCAAGGTCAGCAGCTCTAAAAGCAGCCTGCCCTCATTTCAGCAAGCAGCTGTAGCCAAGCAGGATTGCTGAGCATTGGACAGGACTCTTACCAAACAGGGGCAGGGGACAGGGTGGGCAGGTGTGGCATGTGGCACTGAACCTGCAGATTAATAAAGCACAGCTTTAAAGAGTGCACTAAGGACAGGAAATCCAGGTATGATGTCCCCAGGACATGTCCTTTCCTTTGTACCCCTGAACACATTTTACTCCCAAAGCTGCAGCACAGCACACAGGCACTGAAGCCAAGGGCCCTGTATGTAACAAGCCTGTCTCTCCCCTTCCCTGGCATCCTCAGCAGCCAGCAGAGGGGTCTGTGCCTCTGGCAAAAGAAGCGGTGTGGATCTAGCCTTACAGAGGTTCCACACCCAATCTCCCTCTTGGCAGCACTGCAAGTGCTGAGGTGCCTGCTGCTCAGCTCCTGCTGCTTCAGCAGGGACAGAAAGAAGGTCCAGGGGAAGGAGACAGACCCAGGAAGCTCAGGGAGCTTCCACAGACCCCTGCAGCAGTTTGTTTCCTACAAGAGGCTGAAAAGGCAAACAGACTGAAGAACCAAAGCTTAGCTTTGTTCTGGACTTACTCAGCCCAACACCAAAAGTACAAATTGAGTACATTTGTTTTCAAACTGTCTGAAAACCTTTACAAACTTTCTTTTCCACAAGTTCTTCCCTGCCATTCTTCTCGTCCTCCTCCTCTAAGGACTTTCTCTTCTGCCCTTTCTCTTGGCTCTCTGCTGATGAGACTTGCTTAGTAGCACTGGAGGCTGAAAGAAAGCAAAAATGCAGGTGGCTCAAGTGTTCCTGGACTGTTTTACTTGCATAAATTCAGCAGCAAGTCCTTTCAGACCAAAGCACACTCAGGAGTGCAGGCTCACACACTTACACAGCATTAAGACCACAGTTACTACTGAACAACCCACAGGTTTTACTCCTTACCTACCAGGCTTTTTTGTTTTGTCCCCCAGTTAATTGCTCAGGAAGTTAATGTTATAGGCTGGAACACTTCTACGTTATTATTCTCCTCTATGATCTCTGCCCACAACAACACAAAGGAACTTAATTTATTACTCTGAACGTGCATATTTTTAGAAGATTCAGAAGAAGGCTACAAATTAAAGCTAGCAAGCAAAACCTGATGTCAGAACTCTGGCTTTTTCCTTCTGGAGATTTAGGCTCCTATGGGTATAGTGAATTATCTCAGCTCCTCCCAGGTGACAGCAAGCACATGGCTGCATGGAGAAAGCCTTGAGAGCAGCACTCTGGGCAGTGACTGCACCAGGCCACTTCCCCTCCCAAAGCAGGGAGCTTTCAGAGAGAACCGTGGTCCCCAAAAGACAGCAATGTACTTCTGGGAACAGGCCTAATTTTAAGATTCAGAATCCTGATTTAAACAATTAGGCTACAAATTGCCATGAAAGTTGCCAGCCAATCTGGGCTGGAGAAATAAGCACCAGGTTAACTTGCTAAGTGTCCAACACAACATGCTGCATCGTGGGCTTTTCCCAGAGAGGGGTGGCTCAGCAGAGGCTGATGAGGGACACAGCTCCTTACCTGGGTCACCACTGCTGGCTGGTGGGAGACCATCGAAGAGCAAAGAGCCTTCTTTTCCTGGAGCACAAGAACAAAATAAAAATAATTAAATACCTTTGTCCCTGGCAGGGAATAATGCTTTGCCTATGTCTCTCCTGAGGTGAAGAAATTATGTCAGTTTAGCAAAGAGAGACAAATTTCTACTTCCATTACTAGTTGGGCAAATCCAGGCTTTGCATTTGTTCCAGAGAACATTTTTAAGGAATGTTTCATAGAATATATGTGGAACAACAATAACACCCTGGTTATAAAAAACCAAACAGGATGCAGCTATCTACATGCCAGCACTGATAACCCTACTGTCTTTATTCTGTCTAACAAAGAACAGGATTTACACACATTTCATCTGAAAGAGATGCTGATGCAGGAAACACGGAAAACCAAACTAAAGGTAGGAAGAGAGCACCCGTACCTGAGTCAGCACTGCTGGATGGTGGGAGATCATCAAACAGCAGAGGCCCTTTTTGGGCATCTTTCCCTGCAAGGCACCAGGGCAGAGTAAGGCACCAGTGCAGCACTCCTGGGGGAGGCTGTTCTGAAAGGACTGTCCCCAGGGCAGCACAGGTGGGGTAAAGCAGGAGAGCCTTACCTCCACCTGTAATTTTAGCAGCTGCTGCACAAGCAAGCAAAATAACCACCTGCCTGGGGCTGAGGTGAACTTTTGAAAGCATGTTTTTGGGGTTTTATTTTTTGCTAGTAATCCACTAAGCTCAGCAGCACAGTGAGAGGAAAGGCTCCAACACGGTCTAAACCGCAGGAAGCTGCAGTTCATACAGAACATGCAAAAACACGGTCTAAACTGCAGCGGAGCACGAAAACCACAAAACCCACCGACCCGGCAATTCCTCCAGCGATCTTTAACCCGTCCCCTCACCCTCCCCTCGCCCCTCACGCTCCCTGAGGCGGCGGCCTGGCCACGCTGCCGAGCGGCGGCAGGCCCGCGGCCCGCCCGGTGAGGCCACGGGCCGCGGCCGGGCGGGCCCGAAGGCCGGCGCGGGCCCGAGCGGGTGGCGGCCTCACCCGCGGCGGCGCCGGGCTCCGGCAGGTCCCCGAAGAGATCCATGGCCGCTGCCGCCCGGCCGGCCCGCACCCGCGGAGGGCCGGAAACGGGCGCGCGCTCCGCCGCGGCGGAAGCACCGCCTGGCCCCGCCCGCCGGGCCACGTGCCCGGCCCCTCCGCCAATCGCCAGCGGCGCCGCGCTGTCAATCAGCGCCGCCGCCCCGCCCCCTGCCCGCCGGGGCGCGCAGGCCCGCCAGGGGGCGCGCTGTCAATGGCGGCGGGCGCTGCCCGCCCTCAGCGCCGCTCCCGCCCCGGCCCTGCTGCCGCCCCCCGGCCCCGCAGAGGACGCTCAGCGCTCGGGAGTTGCGTTAAATGCGACATTTATTTCAGAACCGAACAAGCCTCACGTGCGCACGGACGGCCAAGGACCCGCAGCACTGCGCCCCCCCCCCCCCCCGGCACGACGAGGCGGGAAGCGGAGAGCGGGGAGGGCGGCCTCGCTCCTGCCCTGGCCCCAGCCTGCCCGCCGGGCCACCCGCTGCCCTGTGCGATGTCCCTTCCGCTTGGGCTTGCAGTAGTGCCTGGACCTCCGCTGTGCATCCTTGCCGAGGGGACGGGTGCCGGGGCCGCGGGGAGGAGCGCGGTGCCGCCACAGCGCTGCTGGCGAGGTGGCAAGCGGCCCGTGCGCGCAGCCAGCGGGCAGCTCTGCTCCCCTCGGCACCCCCAGCCCAGCCGGCTGCTCTGCAGGTTTGCTGGCCTCAGGCGTGCTTCGGCTCCGGCTGGAGGATGCCCTTCGCTGGCTGCGGCTTGTCCGTGGCACAGGCAGCAGCACACAGCCCTGGCCGGTGAACCTGTGTCTGGTCCCTGACAGACACTGGTCCTGTCTCTGCCAGAAGCTGCCTCCATTCTGTTAGAGCCTCCCCTCAGGTACTCCCTGTTTCTTCACCCTGAGCCTCTTACACTGAAATTTGGGGTGGTACTAACTAGTCCTTGCTCAGAGCACGGGAGCCAGGATGGTGCAGCCCGGGCCCCTGCGTTGCCCCAGCTCAGCCTCTCTGTGCCTCCAGGCTGGCACCTCTTCACACAGAAAGGGCACAAGTCGGCCTTCAGCTCTAAAAGGATCACAGAGGGGAAATAACCCATTTTGCTGGGGAGGTTGTCCTGGGCAGGGGAGCTGGGCTGAGAGGAACAACCCCACTGCAGATTTGGGCTCTAGTAATGGGGTAAGATGTCAAAGGAGCTGTGGCAAGGCCAGGCAGAACCAGCATGTGCTCAAGAAGAATCCCCAAATTCTGTCACCTGAAACCCAAGCTAAAGGGTGCCTGATATGCAGCAAGGGGGCCAGTGCAAGCCTCTACTCCTCTGCCACGTCCCTGCCTATCCGTGCCCCCCACAACACGAGTATAACGAGAAGACAGCACCACGTCCCACACACGCACACACACACACACACACACACACACACACACACACACACACACACCCCACAGACTGTGCAGGGAGGTGTGGCAGAGCCAAGGCGCAGCTGTGCTGGACAAGAGACAGCAGAGCTGGGGGGTGCCTGGGAGATGTACAGAGGAAGATGCTCAGCTTCCAGCACAGAGCTGTGCCAGATGCTGCTGGCCACTTGGGAAGCCCTGAACAAAAACATCTAACCATGGGTGAGAGATGGGAGAAGAGAGAGTGCTGCTGGAGAAGGTGAGAAGCAGTGATGGCTAGAGGAGAAGGTCTTTTCAGCAAAAACTCCTCCAATGCAGGAAGCCCCCAGATTAACATGCTGATGGAGGCAGGGTGGGGGGAGGTGGGTGTTTGCTTCTGCAGCAGAGCAAGAGTGAGAAAACACCAGCTATAACAGAAAAAAGAAGACCCGTCCCCACCCTGACACCCTTTGATCTGCTTTGAGTTCATCATCCCGCTGGGAGAAGAAGGGATGTTCAAGCCCTTTTGGGAAAGGGCAAGAAGGATCCTGTAAGGGTGGGATAGTCATTCTTAGTCGTGGCTCCTGGGGAATTTTCCCATTCCATCTGAACCTCCCTGCAGGGTTGGGATCCTTGGCATCCTGCCCTAAGAGTGGGAAATCCCTTTGGATGAGACACCTGGAGGTCCCAGGCTGGGATAGGGGAAGTGGCCCAAGTGCTTTTTGTTGGAAAGGGTAGCCCAGCATGGGGTGACAGACAGAGCCATACCCAGAGCTCTCCTTTTCCCTCCAGTAGGACCAAGCTCCAAAATGCAGTGACCCACCTGCAGGGACATGGTGCCCTGGCCAGTTGAGACTGTGGGCTCCTCCCTTCCAGAGGTAGATGGGACAGGTAGGAATTGCCTTCTTTGGGAAAACATGGTGGGCTGTCTGGGCACTGCTCAGGGGAAAAGTAGTTTAAGCTGTAGGGGAAGGCAAAGCAGATAGTTGGGGAAGGGCATAGAGTGAGGGTGAGAGCTGCACTGCTGCCAGGCACAAGCCAGGGACGTCCTGGGAAGGCATCTCTGGAACTCAGGCCCACCACCAAGGCTCTCCCCTGCCTGGGGGAGGCATTGGCTGGGGGCCAGGACTCAACTTAGGGGATTTTTGTGATGCAAATAGAAATAAATACTTTATAAATATAATCTTAAAGTACTGACACCTGATCTTACTCTGCTGTCTCTTGCAGAAACACCGGTAAATTAGGGAAACCCCACATCTAAATTACCACTTTCCCTTTGCCTGAGGGCAATTCCTCCTGTTCTCCCAGCTCTGAGCTTTACTGCATTCCCATCTCTCTAGATCAAAGACCAGCTTTTAGTCAAGACCACCCTTCTCACTCCCTCCCCTCTGATAGGGACCTTTTTTGGAGAGTTAGATGGTGTGATATGAAGGTCACCCATGGAGGGACAGGCAGAAGATGGCACGTGCACAAGGAATCCTGCCCAGGCGGGTCCAGGCTTTTGCAGCTACAAACAGAAGTGAGTTTCCCCTGTGAAGCTGTGAATCAAGACAGATCCTTCCATGGAGCAGAGAGCTGGGGCAGCAGATGGTGTGAAAGATCAGATATTAACATGGGGAGTCTTCAGACAGAATCAGCTATCTTGATCCTGTTGGCAGACGGATGAGGTGGAGGGTGTTTTTCAGGTTAGATTCTCATCTGGGCTGTTCTCCTTCTGGACAGCTTGGATCTGATTTGGAAAACAAGGGACAAAAGGTGTTAAAAGATGTGGACAAGGGAAGGTGTGAACTCCCAGGTTCAGTGTCCTGCATCCAGGCTGATACTTGAATCCAGACAGCTGGAGGGACATAGAATTAAAGTCTCTTTAGCCAGAGCACACACATTTCTGTGCATTAATTCCTATTCCCCTAGTCCTACCACTTGAGGTGATTTCAAGAAGAAGTCCATTGGATGGTCTTGTTGAGGAATGAAAGTATTTGGTGCAGGTAGTTTGGTATGCAGCTGCGATTTGAGCTGCGGGAGTGAGAGCCTGAGGCCAGAGGCCCTGAGCTGCCGATCACAGGGACCTGCGGCACAGCCAGGTGAAAGACACTCAGAGAGTACCCTTAGACTAAGGGTGTAAAAGCGCAGGGCTCCCTCTGTTCAGGTTCCTTTCTCAGAGGCACCCAGCTATAGCTGTTACTTTGTTATTGCACCATGACTAAAAGCATGTTAAGGAACGAGGTGTCTGAGACTCTGCTGTGGGGAACCTGTGACTGGGCCAAAACCTTGTCTGAGTGTTTGTGGTGAGTGCAGAAGTCAACCAAGGCCTGTCGGTTCCAGTCGGCTCACTGGAACCACCTGCTGTGAAGGGGCCTCAGTCCCAGCTCAGGTGATGCATATGTGACTTCCGGATGGTGAGACAGGAAAGTTTCTTTAACAAAACTCAAAAACTCCGTGGGATGGTCTCAAGAACAGTGACAGGCCAGAGGCCCTGCCACCAGGCACGGATGTTGCTTTGAGCTCAGCACAGCACCTCTGTACCACCTGGAATCTGCTTCTAGATGGAAACATTTAAATGTGGATGAGCTGAATTCAAAATTAATATGGTCCAAGTTTTGCCAGCTGAAAGCCAGTCCCAGAACAGCTCTGCACAGGAGATGTTCCCCACACCTGGCTGGGGCCTGTAGCAGGAAAGCACTGGGAGCCTTCAACCCCATCAGCAATGGCTTCTCTGCATCTCCCTTCCCCCAGCTGCCCCAGGTACCTTATGGATCCAGCCAGGAGAGGGTTGAAAGCGTAGAGCCAGTCGTGCATGTCTTTGTCACTGCTTGCCTGCAGCAGGATGCCCCGGTGCTCTGTGCACACCGCAAATGTGTTCGGGGTCTGCGAGGGGAGAGCCAGAGCTTAGTGCTTCACTCGGTGGGGTGTGCGGAGTGGGGCTGGCTCCCAGTGTCCTACCTTGAGCATGGCCTGCTGGTCCTCACTGTACTCCACCTGGGCCTTGGAGAGGTTGAGTATGGCCCTCTCGACCGCATCCTTGTCCGAGTTGTAGATGTAGACGTAGGGACGCCGGACCACCACGAAGCGTTTCACCCATCCATTGGTGTGAGGCTCCAGGAAGTGCAGGTAGCCCTTTTTGGAGACGATGGGACTGCAGAAGGGATCAAGGGAAGGGGTGGGAAACCATGAGGAAGGAGGCCATGAGGAGGTGGCAGTGGCAGGGCATGGCATTCTTGCCCATAGGTGCTCCCCTTGCTGGCTGCCCTGGTTGCTTCTACCTGACTCGAATCTCCTGGATGTCAGGCACCAGCAACCGCTGGGGCTCCTTCTCCTCCTCAGGCCGGCGGGCTGGGGACTTCTTCTGCTCCCCTTCTACCACAGGCTCCAGATCGGGGCTCTCTGCCCTGGAGGAAACCTGGGGGGGTCTGGGGAAGGAGGAGAGGATGGAATGTAGAAGAGTGATGGCTAGGGAACATCTATAGACAAGAACTGTGTCCCAGTGATACAGCTGCTCTGCTTGGGATATGTCACCAGAACCTCCCAGCCAGCTTCTTACCTGACTTCCATGGCATTGTAACATCCTTCCACCAGTGATGGGCAGGTCGAGGAGGGGGTGAGAGTGGTGACTCCAAGAGCTGGCATGGAAGGGTCTCTCATCAAGGTCACGGACATTTCAGACAGCTGCGGAGTAATGGAGGTGTAAACTAGAGTTTCTGTGCAAAGCCAGACACATGCAAAAGACCAGACTCCCGCTAAGACAGGGAAAGGCAAGAACCCTGGCTGGCAGGGTCCTCTCCTGTCATAGTCCTGAGAGCCACCAGTTCTGGGAGAGACCAGAGCAAGCAGAGGGAGCAGACCCCAGAAGAGGCATAACTTGTGCCATAGTGCCCATCTGGCCCCCACCCAGCAGTTCCCCTGCCAGCGACACATCCCTCCCTGGCCCCACCAGCCCAGCAGTGCCTGGGTAGAGCAGTACCTTGCTCTCACTGGCGCTAATGCAGACGTGGCTGTGGCTGTACTCCCTGTTGAAGGTGTGTGTGAGCAGGCGCAAGCACTGCAGAGAGAGGAGGAGGACAGTGGGACATGAGGCACATTCCACTTCCCACTCCCCTTGGGCTTCCTCCCACCACAGCCCCCAGCCACCCTGTGGAAGCCACTTCCTGGCTTCATCCTGGCAAGCTGGGTTTGCTGCAGGATGCTACCTTCACTGCCAGCTCCTTCTGCCTCTCGCTGGGAGTCTCGGGGGGAGAGGTGCGGCTTTCAGGTGCTCCGTCAGCAGAGAGTGGGGAGGAGATGCAGGAGGTGCTTCGGGACTCAGAATCCTCGCTGGAGCAGGGGGACAGGGTCTCCATGCCCAGGCGCTGGGTGGTCTCCAGTTTCTCACGCAGTAACAGGTAATGTCTTGTCTTCTCCACCTGGGCACAGGCACCCAAGGCTCAGGGGTGGCCCTTTACCCCATACCAGGCCCCCTTAACCCCATTTACTCATTAGCTTTGGATCTGCTGGGATCTGGCTAGCAGTGATGCACAGGAGTACTGGCAGCACAGCCCCATTCCTGCCTCCTCCTACAACCAAGATGGCTGTGCCATCCAGGGTGGGGAATCCCCCCAGCGCCAGTGGAGCTGTGATTGCACTATTTCAGCCCATTTCTAGCCCAGACTCTCACTTCTTGCAGAAGGCTGAGTTTTTCCAGCTCCCACTGATGGTCAAGGATGAGGCTGTCACTGCGAGGCCGCCAGCCAGCCAGGTTCTCCTCTCCCCTGACGTAGGCTACAGAGGTGTCCAGCACACGCCGGCGCCTTCTTTGCATGCCTGTGGGCACAGACACACAGCTGGAGGGACAGACACACAGCCCCTAACCCAAAGGCCTGGCTGTGCCTCCCTGCCCCAGCTGAATACCTGGGCAGAGGTGTGGCACCCACCTGGGCTGCCGGCATCAGCCACGCGGCAGAGGCTGAGCTCGTAAACTCCTGTCACACGGTTGCTGTGAGCAAAGAGAAGAGAATTACTGGCTTTGTCCCATCCCTACACCCCAGTTTTTTTAGCCAGGCTGCTGGGATGCCCTAGAAAAGTTCCAGTCTCTAGGTGATGGCTCTCCTGTCCCCAACAGGAGCATCCTGGTACCTCTCAGAAGCCCGCAGGCTGCCGCTGCCAAAAAGATTGCGGATGGAGCGTGAGGCAGGAAGTTTGGCATCCCGGGAGTAGAAAACCATGCAGAAGTCTTTGGTGATGACAGCAGGCTGAGTGCAGTTCTCCATCTGCAGTAGGGCAGAGGAAGGCATCAGGGGTGCTGCAGGGTGGCAGCCCAGCAGGTCTCTCCCTCCCCTGTGCCCAGCAGGTTCCAGTCCCGGGGTCCCACATGGCCCCCACACACCAAGGTGAGCCCTGCACCCCATAAGCAGTAGCTAAGGAAGGGCTCACACTGGCTGCACCCCAACAGCAGGGGAAATACCAGACTTTGTTGATGTATAGTGACCCCAAGGAAGGTCCTTGCCTCGATGTAAGCTGACAGGGTGATGTAGATCTTCTCCCGGTAAGGGGTAACTCGGTTGAGCAGCAGCGAGTTGTGCATAGAGCTATCCCACGCCGCCTCAAACTGGTAGAAAGTCCTGCCAAAAAAAACCAGCAGGGCCAGTAAAACAACCCCCCTGGAACCCTTGGCAGGCGAGCAAAGAGATATCTTTGTCCCCCCCACAGCGCTGCAGCAGGCCTGCAAGGACACACAGACATGCATGCGCAGTGGGGACAGACAGGGACAGCCACTCCAGAGGACACAGGCTCAAGGCAAAGGGCACAAGGCATGGTGGGAGGACACGGTGCCCTTGAAATGGCCAATGGACCAGGATTTTGGGGAGGTGGGACCGCGGGAGGAGTGGGGGCTCAGATGGAGTGCAGGCAAGGCAGAGCAGGCTAGGAAGGCAAAGGAGGGTGAAGGAGGGTTCATGCCCCACCCCTGTGTTCAGAGCAGGGGTTGCCACCCCCAGTGCACCCAGGCCAGTCCCCACTATCCAGCCAGGGGCACAGCATCAGTCCCTGCCAGGAGTGGCTGTCACCATTTGGGTAATGATGGCCAGAAGGGAAAGGAGGGAGGATGCTCAGCACTGGGGATGTGCTGCCAGCCCACCTCTGGGAGCACAGCCCCCCCACCAGCCAGGTCCCCTTTCCCAGGGCTGCCCCTGTCTGCCAGCCCTGGCCCCCAGTGAGAAGCTGGGGATTATGATTTGGTGGCTGGCCCCTGTCAGGCTGTCTCCCCTGGCTCTTGCTCGACCCTCATTGCCAGCCCCATTCCCACTCTGCTGCCTCAGGCCCCTTTGCTGTGTTTTCCATGGCTCCCAGGCTGGGAGAAGGAGCAGGGGACACCTGGTCCCACTCACCCATGCCTACAGGATCCTGGAGAGGATGGCACAGCTCACCCAGATCAAGAGTGGCATCTGCCCTCCTTGGGTTGAGCAGCTGAGGGTGAGGAAGCAGGAGGTGGCTTTGGTGAGAGAGCATGGGGGATCCCCATTTCACCCCCTGCACCACTCCTGGGCTCCCTCCTGGATCAGCCTTGGCTTTATGGTACACCCACTCCCCAAAACCACCCAGAGCTGCTGCAGCCCTGGCTCCCGCCTGAGCATCCTCAGGAAGCTGTGGTTCAGCCATATCTCAATGAGAACATTTCAGCATGTCCCTGAAGCAGCATCCAGGTGGCTGAGGAGCAATTTTAACAAGAGCCAGGGCAGCCAGTGGGAGTAGGGAGAGGTTCTCGACTGCAATTTCCCCCATTTTGGAAGAAGAGAGTGATGCTTTCAAAAGGTGTACAAAATACATAACCCCACTGGTATGAGACACAGCCAAGGCGAAGGATTGCTTTGCAGACACAGGTTGCTTAAGAAAAGAGTGCTCCCCAAGGAGGAGGAGGAGAAGAGGAGCCTCAGGGAAAGGGAGAAAGAGCAAAAAGCAAAGGGAGGAGGCAAAAGGGAAGAAGAGAAAAGCAGGAGGGACCAGACCGAGCAGGTGCGCGTGAAATACCTAGTGTCATTTCCCAGCGAAATGCTATAAGTGGAAGGTGACCCAAGGACAAACACACACATGTACACACACAGAAAAACGACAGGTCAGAAGAGCCCCTCTTGAAGGGACTCGCACATCATAGCACCGCTGGCCAAGGGAGCTCCAGCCAGCTGAACCCAAAATGGGAACCAAAAGGAGCTCAGCGAGGGCAGACAGAGGCGTGCCAGCCTGCATGAAAACCCTCTGCCTCCCACTTTCCTCATGGTCCAGCAGCTGGGAAGGAAGCACATGTGCTCCCTATGCCCTTAACTCTGTCCTTGTGCCATCCCAGGGCAAGGAGCTCCCACCCAGCGCAGTCCCCTGGGACAGTGCCAGCTGGGGAGATGAGATTTCCCACTGCCACTCACACAGCAGGTGACTTCTTGGCCCATCCCCTGGTCCACAAGGAAAGCATCACTGTGCTGAGAGACCACAGGCAATGCCAGTGTGAACCCACCTCGTCTTGCGGTGGGGGGGGGATGGATCAATGCTGTATCCACCTTTCCTGCACCCTGGGAGGGGACAGAATGCTGCTGCAGGGACAGCTCTGCCCTCAGACATCTCTGAGCATAACCAGCTTCGAGTTGCTAGAGGGAGGACAACCTTCAGGCACAAAGTTACGTGCCAGGACTCAGCACACTCCATCCCTTGTCTCCCAGGCACATGCCCCTCTTCTTCTGCCGTGGGTCACAGTGGTGGCCCTGTCCCCGAGGCCTCACCAATGCTCCCATCCAGAGTGGTGGCACACCCACAAATCTGGCACCTCTCACACATATGCCGGGCTCACCCAGTGGTCCCAGCTGGAGCCTGCAGTCCCCAGCCAGCCACTGCCCCTTTACACAGGGGTACAGCAGTCTGTGCCCCATATGCACCACTGTCACACCTGCACACAGACACACGCTGCCCGTATGCCACACCTACACGCACAGGACATCCCCGCGCAGCGTGCGCAGCTGCTGCCACACCAACTGCGGTGCTGCCATCGTTACCAGGTGCCCAAGAGAGGGCAGGACAAGCCCCAAAACTTCTACTGTCCTCACCAGCCCTGCAGCTACTCCAACCAGTACCAGGGCCTGAGCTGGGGCTGGGGCGGGAGACAATGGAGGGTCTGGCACACTCAGTGCCAGATGCCAGAAAAGATGGGAGAGTAGCAAAGTCGAAAAGCAAGAATAAAACCCAAATCAGGCAATGGAGACGCAGGCGTGCGAGGGGGAGCGGCAGCCAGCCAGAGCGTGGCCCACACGAACAGCAAAAGGGGTCGAGTGAGCAAGAGGTGCCAACGCAGTAGGGAGGAGGGATGGGGCATGTGGAGGGATGAGGGGCCGGATGTCCAAGTGCTGCCTCTGGCGGGAGTGAGCGTGCCGAGGCAAGGGGGTAGAAAGAAAGAAAGGAGAGAAGAAGGAGGGGTGGAAAAAAAACCAATGGAAACAAATAATACCTAGGCATATCCGAATCAAGAAACTGCCTGCGAAAACACAAAACAATCACATGGTTAGTGTGGGCTTAGATGGGCAGTAGCAGCTGAGGGAAGCGAGGGGGGACACCAGGCACTGCCCCCAGCGCCCCCGCCCTGGGCGCTCGACGCGGGGATGGATGTGTGCTGAGGAGAGAGCTGAACCACTCTCCCAGCCTCTTCCTGAGTGCCTCCGGGAGCTGGGGAGGGGAAGCCAGGGCTGCTCCAGGCAATGGAGGCTGCGTGGCACAAGGCAGCGAAGCGGGGAGCGCAAGCGGCTGGGAGGAGGGTGAAGTGGGCACTGGCTCTGCTCTCTGCCTTCCTTCTGCCTGTCCTCACAGCTGCAGGGTGAAGCATGCATGTCTGCATGTGGAGTGGAAGTGGAGGGCATTGCAGCTAGCACCCTGCAGGCAGCTGGCCACCCCCTCCTCCCCCTGCCTCACCATGGGCAGGCTACATGGAATAGATATGGGACAGACATGACATGTGCACTGGTCTGTGCCCCCAAATGGGCCCCCAGTCTCCGTGCTTCTCTCCACACCCCAAGTATCCCCCCAGGCCAAGCTGTGTCCCCTTGTCCTGCAGGACTCACGGGGTGGAAGGCAGAGCAGGAGGCATATCCCTCCTGCCGGGCTACTTTAAGCATGCTGAAGATCCCATATGGCTGCATCTGGGACCAGACAATCAAACAGATCAGGAGCTGATAAAAAACTGCTCAGCCCCAAGAGCCCGCAGGTGCCACAGCCACCCAGCTCCCAGTAAAAGAACCACCACTGCTCCACTGGGTTGGGCTCTCCTCATCTGACCATCCTCATCTGGCCTCCTTCTGTATCCCCAAGGCTGTGACAAAGTCTCCTGGTCCAACACTTGCACATGTGCTGACCCCAGGCCTCGCCTCTGCTGCTCAGATACTCTGTGCCAGTTCCTCTGCCAGGTCCAGGAGCTATCCTGAGTGTGCTCAGGGTACCAAATCCTATCCAGACCCCCATCATTCCCCCAAAACCTCCCTGCCTTGGGACAGGCCTCCTCGGGATAGTGGTGATCACAAAGCAGATGGAGGAAAAAGTGGTCCCCATTCCTTGCCAGGGTGTTCCTACACCAGCGACCACAATGCACACAGCCAAGGACCAGTCCGGCTGCTCCCAGTGCTGGCAGCGACCATCCCTGTCTCGTTGCAGCTGCCTGCATGCACACATTCTGGCCAGAGACCTCCACCAGTCCCCCGAGTCCCACCAGTAGCCCTGGTGCAGAGGAGAGCTCTGCCCTCCATACCCATGACTCCCCCTGCCACTGCAGGACTCACACAGGGAGATCTTGGAGAGAAAAAAATCTTCTGGTCCTGCTTCTTTCACACCCTGCCAAACCTATAGTGGGGACACCTTTAAGCAACCTGGTCTAGTGGAAAGTGTCCCTGCCCACAGCAGGGGGTTTGGAATGAGATTAAAGTCCCTTTCAGCCCAAACCACTCTGTGGTTCCGTGACAGCCCCCTGGGATAGGCAGGAAGGGATGGGCATCCCTGGAGTCACCCACAGCGGGTGGGAATGGCTTTCCTGCATTACTTACATACAGATAGGGATGTGCCATGGGTTCCAAGTGGCCTTTCCAGCAATTTTGCTGGGACACAGGACTAATAGCCTTCCCCTCTAGTTATGGAGTTGGGATATCCTCCTGGCACCAGCACCAACTGCCTCCCTGTGCCAGCCCATCACAGCCAGCACCAGAGAGCAGGACCCACACATTCACAAATTCCATTCAGTGCCCTCCCCAGCACAGCAAGACACTGGGGAGGAGGAGGAAGGGGGTTGGCAGCCCTGTACCCCAAGACCCCGTGCAGCTTCAGAAACACTCTGCCTCAAGGCAGCTGTGGGTCAGCAGAAGGGCCAAGAGCTTTCCAGGGGAAAGGGGGGCTGCTACTCAACCCCTCCATCCCTCACCACAGCAGGGGAAGAGCAAGAGAAAAAGCATCACGCACCGGTCGTCCTGGGAGGGGTGGATGTAGCCAGAGGAGAGGATGTTCAGGGACAGAATGTTGGGGTCGATGAGCGATTCATCTGCCTCTGGGGTGTTCCTGATTCGACCTGCAAACACAGCACAGAGTTACCTCTGAGGTGACAGGCAGTGGCCCTGCCAGGTCCCCCTGAAGGCAGGGCAGACTGCCTCTCTGGTGCTACCTGCTACCCCCCCGGCCAGAGATCCTGGTCCAACTCCTGGACACAGAGGCAGGGGCTGAGGTGTCCTGCCCATGCAGTATCCCAGTGTCACCTAGCAGGCAGCCACTGCTTTACTATTGCAGGGCAGGAGGGGAGACAAGGCATAAAGCTCCATGTGGGAGCATGGGAATGCGGGCAAGAAACAGTCCAAGAGGATGCCTGGGGGCTGGCTTGGCTTACCCACAACCAGCTCCCGTACTTCCTTCCAGTGGATGAGGCTGCCCGTTTCATGCACCAAGGTGACACTGATTCTCCTCTGGATGCCCTGAGACCCACGAAACCAGAGAGAAGGAACAGTAATTAACACAGGTCCAGCAGGAGTCAGCTAAGACAGCACCTTGAGCAGAGAGTACCTGATGAAGGAGGAAGGTCCCATGGCATGGCATGCCTCCACGGTGGTCCACAACAGCAGGGATGTAGCTGGAAGAGAGGATTGCAGCATGAAACAGAATCCTTCCAGCCTGCCCTGAGATGCTGAGCAAAGGGCAAATCCCTCGCTGCCCCCCCTCTCCCTCTCCCTCTCCCTCTCCCTCTCCCTCTCCCTCTCCCTCTCCCTCTCCCTCTCCCTCTCCCTCTCCCTCAGGACTTACTCGCCATTGGCCTCCAGCTCACAGATCTCAAAGAAGACCATCAGGTCGTACTTGCACTGGCAGGGGCCAGCACTGGGCCGAGTCATGGTGCTCAGCTTTGTCGCAGGCACTGCAGTGGATCAGAAAAGATGGGTAAGAGGTTGAGGCTGCTGCTGGCACTCGGAATGAGGAATATGATGGCAGGGGAAGGGCAGAGTAGGCAAGGATCTCAGAGCAGGAATAGAGGTAGCAACAAGAGCCTCCTCCCAGGGACCTTGCTGATCACTGGCAGTGCTTTCTCCCTTGCCCAGCACTGGGTGTCAGCAAGAGACTGGCCTCACCCATCCCCAGGTGCAGTGTGCCTGCAGGCTGGGCAGGGACACATCCCAAAACATACAGCACTGCCCCAGGCACTGCTCCAACCAGAGGGAGGCTCCCCCTGTGCTGGTGTTTTGACTGTACAGCCAAAGCCCCACGGCTGGGTCTCATCAGCTGTGCCACGCTGTGGGACACTGGGGCTGGGTGGCCACTTGAACCTCCTCCCTGCTGCTCTGCAGGAGGTGAGATGGGGGCTTTCCATCTGTTCAGTACTGTGGAAATGGGTGTCTAGGGCTTTTGAGTGCCATGGCCCATAAAAAATAAATAAAATAGTACATTTTGTGGTGCTTCTGGGGTCCTAACTGGGGTTCATCCTCTGGGGAAGGGGACACCCACCCAACACAGGAACTACAGTTGGGCACAGGAGTAGGAGGCTGGGTTCCCTACCTGGTTTTGAAAGTGGCATCACACGGGGGAAGTGGCGTCGGGATGGCCTCAGTGGGCTGCAGACAGAACCAGCTTGGTTACAGCATCCCCAGGGACCCCCAGACCCAGCCAGCCCCACCTATGCCTTGGGGCCACCCTGGGACCCCAGGCAGCCCATGGCAGAAGCCCCTAGCACAGCCAAAGGCTGGCCCAGAGGTGCCCACCTCAGGACATCCTTGCAGAGAGGTGGGAAGGGGTGCTGCTGGTAATGGCCAAACACCTCGAACACAATTGGCTGGCTCTTGATGTATTCAATGAAAGATTTTGTCACCTCCACAGCGATCTAGAAGAGAAAGAGCTGCTGAGCCACTGACAGTGCAGTTAATCTGGGAAAGGGGATAGAGCTAGCAACAGCACCTGGGGTGTGGAAGGGTATAAGGCTGTGAGTCCCCTGCATCCCTCACCCACTCCTCCCCCATTCAGGGAAGCTCTCTCCACCAAAACCACTGCAGAGAAATCCCAGCTTTTTCAGGTGGACAACAGTGGTTTCTGGTGTTTTTCCTGCATGTCCCCCACATCTAAACCTGGCTTAGCTGGGTGTCTGTGAGGGGCTGGGAAAGGCAGGAGGAAGCTGCTTCCCTGGGAGAGGATCCAGCCAATGGCTCTGCAGAGACTCCAGCAGCTGCAGGAGCAAAGGGGTAGTGGAAGAGGGGTGTACGCACATTTTGGACATGATAGAAGCCCAGGGGTGGTCCCCGTCCTGTGTTCTTCAAGGGCTCTGTTGAAAAGGCCTCATCGTGGCGATGGATGAAGCTGTGGAGGGAAGGAAGGATGTTCAGGGGCTTGTTGTGGGATGGGGATGTGCTGGAGCAGGGAGAGGAGTGAAAGCAAGGGACCACAACAAGAGCCTATTCCCCCTGGGGCTGCTGCCTGCACAGGACTCCCTGAAGCTCATGGGAGTCTCTCCTTGCCTTTTGCCAGTGACTAAACAAGTGCTTGGGCAGATTTCACAGCCCTTGGTTTTGCCTCCCATCCACAAAGGGCTCAGGGGTGGAGGAAACTTCCCAAATTCACCACGAGCCCCCAGGTGATGGCTGCAGCTTGGTGGAAGAAGCAGGGCTGGGGGGCACTAGGGGCTCACTTGAACTGGCAGAAGATGTCAGCGTATTCTGCAGAGATGCTGGAGGCTTGCAGGACTGTTACACGGAATGTGAAGATGCTGCCCAGCTTCAGGTGGTCCAAAGCCACCTCCAGTGGCCCATCCGGTGCAGGCTTCTCTGGGCTGTCCAGAAGATCCTCTGGGGTCACTGCAGGGAGAAGAAGGACCTTAGCAAGGCAGGGTGTCTTCCCCTCAGTGTTAGGAACATTTAAGAACAATGCTGAGATGCTGGAGCATGTCCAGAGAAGGGCAACAAGGCTGGTGAAGGGTCTGGAACACAAGTCCTTGTTCAACACAGCTGGAGCAGCTGAGGGAGCTGGGGGTGTTTAGCCTGGAGAAGAGGAGGCTGAGGGGAGACCTCATCACTCTGCAGCTCCCTGAAAGGAGGGTGTAGCCAGGTAAGGGTTGTTCTCCCAGGCAACCAGTGACAGAACAAGAGGACACAGGCTTAAGCTGCACCAGGGGAAGCTTAGGTTGGACATTAGGAATTAGTTGTTCACAGAAAGGGTGACTGAGCATTGGAAGGGGCTCCCAGGGAGGTGGTGGAGCTACTGTCCCTGGAGGTGTTTAAGCAAAGCCTGCACGTGGCACTCAGTGCTGTGGTGGTTGACAAGCTGGTGTCAGGATCTCAGAGGCTTTTCCCAGCCTAGCTGGCTGTGATTCTGTGATTCTGTCTGCCAGCAGCCCCCAGCAGAGCACTGGGCTGTCAGTGCTGGGGAGAATGCAAGAGGCTGGGTGCAGGGAGCCACTCCCAGAGTGCCTGTCACACCTGCTCACCTGCACAGGTGTTGTTGTTGACTTCATCTGCGGATGGACCCACGTCGCTGACCTGCCCCTGACCTTCCACTATGCGCAGCTCCTCCTGAGAGGTCCCCGAGCGAGACATCCCGACAGCTGGGCACGACTCTGACTGGAACTGAGCCAGGAGTGGAATTCAGGCACTCTGGTGGTTCCCAGGATGGTCCTGCTTGCACCACCAGCATCATCCCAAGCACCCAGGCACCTCTAGCTCTCCTCTCCCACCCCATGGGCGAGAGCAGGATGCACCAGTGGGTGCCTGAGGCTTCGTGGAATAAGAACACATTCCTTTCCCTCCACCTCTGGGAGCCTGGGGGGCCCCACGGGGAAGCACTGAGGTGGCAGGCAGGGATCTGGGGTCCATGGGCATCCCCCCAAGGGCTGGGCCCACCTTACCTTCTCGAAGTGCTGGTCATCAAAGGAGATCTTGGCTGTCCCTGATTGCCGCACGCCAGAGCCATAGTCAGGGGCTTCTTCATCCGCTGGAAGAGGGATGGGGTGAGCCAGCACAGAGGGTGCCAGGGATGCAAGGGGCACATTTTGCAGGGGGGGTTCCCTCCTACCAGAGATGGCCTGGACAGCCACGCGCAGGAAGCCCTTCACCTCGCCCTTCTCGCTGACGATGGCCACGCGGTGCACCAGGGGCACGGGGTAGAGGAGGTTGCTCAGGTAGACAAAGGCCCTGCCGGAGAAGGGGGGGACACACAACAGGGGGAGAGCGGTCACTGCTCCCACCCGCGAGTCCCCAGGCACGGCTGGCGTGGCCGGCAGTGGCCGGGATCCCAGGTCCCTGCTCAGGGCGCGACCGCAGCGCTGCAAAGCAAAACTAAAGAGAAGGCAGCCAGGGCCAGGCGGAGGGGCTGGGGCAGCGGGCAGGCAGCGTGCCGCGGGCAGGAGGGTGGGCAGGAGGGTGGCACACGCCACGGACAACACCACAGAACACACCAGACTTGCAGACCTCTCCGACCGTCACCTCCATGGCAGGCAGGAGGGGAGAGGGCTGCGCTGGTGCCACCGTGAAGCCGTAGGGCGAGAGGACCTTCTGTGTGGTAGAGAGCTGGAGAACTTGGGCAGGAGGTGCTGCAACATGACTGAGGGGGCAGCTGGAGAGTCACCACGGGGAGGACAGGGGCAAGACAGGGGGGAGGAAGGATGAAAAGGGAGATGGAGGCTGTCAGGAGTGAAGGAGGTTAGAGGACAAGGTCCTGGACCTCCAGAGGTGAACCTGCTGGGGGTTCATGGCCCTGGCTCTGCCTGCCGTGTTGGAGACCACTGGGAGGGAGGCTGCATGGTGCGGCTGGCAGCATCAGGTCGTGCATTCCCCCTCCCCATCCCTTCACACACATGGCTTCGGGGTCCTGGGCCACCTGCCAGCACGTCACAGGGATGGACGGCACGCTGGCAAGTCTGAGCCTCCCTGCTCTCCTCTGCAGCATCCAGGTTACTGACACCACCACAGCAAGGTGCCACACTGGAGTCTAACATGATGTCTCTGTCAGCACCTCCTGTCAGGCCACTGCTCTCTGCTTCTCAAGCATTTTGGGTCCTCTTGCTGCCTCCCTCTGCCTCACCGCCAGCTGCCAGTGGTCATCCAGCTCTGGCCATGGTGGCATGCTGCACCCTCTGTGGAGTCACCTTTGGCACAGAGCTCTCTGCCAAAAGGTGTGAGCTAGCAGCACCACTTCCAGCAAGACGGGGCATGGGGTGCCCACCACCTCTCCCTGTGGCATCCGCCAGCATCTTGACGTGTGGTGGGGTGGGATGGTGCTGGGGGCTGGCCAGGACATCTCTACTTCAGGAGGCTCCCATGAGGGCTGCATCTCCAGGTGGCTGCTGTGCTGCTCAGGGCATCCCATCCTCACAGGAATCTTCATATTCAATGGCACCCCAAAGTGCCCAGGGAGCTCTTGCAGCCCTGCACTTGCACCCGACCCCCAAGTCTGGAGATTCCCTCTGCTCTGGTGACTCCCATTGACCTTCAACTGCTCCTCGAGGCTTTTTCCACCCAAAGCATCTCAAAGGACTCAAGTTCTGGAAGCAGCTGATGCCAGATCATTATCTCCTGATGGGCCTGCCTCAACCCATCTCTTCTCACGTGGAACAAGTGGTCAGACCATGCCAGGGCTTCCCAGCAGGACTCATGGCTGGAGCTGAGCCCTGTGCCCACAAGGAACTCTCGAAGCGCAGGGATCTGTGTGCGCCCACCCACCCAAAATCACAGGGCAGCTGGAGTGGAAGCTGAGAACTGGAGAGGGCAGGGAAGAGAGGGAAGGAGGTGGGGCAGGCAGGGAGGAGGGGACAAGTATGTCACTAGAGGAAGGAGGGCAGGGACACTAACCACAAGATTGGTGAGGTGCAAAGATGGCATGCTCAGATCAAAGAAAAGCCTTTCCAAAGGAAGATAAAAGTGAAAGGACCCCAATTTTTGCTAAAGCTTTGAAGAGATAGAGCCAGCAGCTAAAAAAAGAATTAAAAATCCCTTAAAATAACCAAAATTAAAAAGAATGAAGAGAGAAAGAGAGAAAGAAAGAGAGAAGGAAAGAGAGAAAGAGAGAAAGAAAAAGAGAAGGAAAGAGAGAAAGAGAGGAGGAAAGAGGGAAAGAGAGAAGGAAAGAAGGAAAGAGAGAAGGAAAGAAGGATAGAAAGAAGGAAAGAGGGAAAGAGGGAAAGAGAGTGAAAGAGTGAAAGAGCAAAAGAACAAAAGAGAGAAAGAAAGAAAGAAAGAGAGAAAGAAAAAGGAAAAGAAAGAAAGGAGAAAGAAAGGAGAAAGAAAGAAAGAAAGAAAGAAAGAAAGAGAAAGAAAAAAAGAAAAAGAAAGAAAGAAAGAAAGAAAGAAAGAAAGAAAGAAAGAAAGAAAGAAAGAAAGAAAGAAAGAAAGAAAGAAAAGAAAGAAAGAAAGAAAATCAAAGACAAGGATCCAATCATAAACCAATCCAAGCACACTTCACAAGAAATGTGGCCGGCGGAGCTGCTGCGCGGGGAGCCAAACCCAGGGCAGACTCAAAAGAAGTCAGGAGGCACCAAGCTCTGGGGAACACACCCCCGGCATGGAGTGGGGCCGCTGCTACAGGGCCTTATCTGGTTTTTTGAGGTGCCCTTGAGAGTTTTGGGGTTGTTTTGATATGTTTTTTTCTTTTAAATAAGGAAAAAGGAAAAAAGAAAATAAAAGGGGAAGAACCCAGCTCTTTCGGTCTGAGGCTGCAGGACTCTTACCCCACCTCCACCCTCTCTGCCTGCTTTGGTCCCTCCTTCCCACCATGCTGCCTGGCTCTGGCACACCGAGGAAGAGGAGCCCCAGATCACCCCAGTCAGGGAGCCCCTGCCCGAGGCAAAGGCTCTCAGAACAGCTCCTGGTGCACACCCCCTTGGGAAAACCCCAGAGAAAGCTGGCAGCTCCTCCTACCATTCTAGGGATGGGCAGATGGCTCCAGGTTTGGTGGCACAGCCAGGCTTGGGGCAGCTGGTGGGCTTCTCCAGGCCAAGACTGATGGAGCCCAAGGAGGTCTCCAGCCAGTAGGTATGAGAAATAAAAGTTTCTTGTCCTTAGTTCCAGCTAAAGAGGAGCTGGAGCCTACATCTAGATCCCCACAACTTCTCTGGACATCTCCTATGCCAAGAGGGCAGGTATGGCCCCAAGCCAAGCACTGGCCGGAGCTGGGAAGAGCAAACACTGCTTTTGGCACTCTGTTCTGCACCCAGCTCTCCACTCACTCCCCTCAGCTTCACCCCCCCCAACCACTTAGGGACACCCAAGCCTCCAGATTCAGGGGGGCTCACCCTGACCAATGCAGCCAGGATAGCCGAGCCAGTGCCACAGGCACACAGGGTTTTGAAGCGCCTGTGTGCCCCCAGTCAGCACCACAGGGTCATCCCAAGCCAGGTGGGAACTGATCCTTCCTGGGACAGAAATGCCCAGGACCAAGACCCCCAAGTGGCTCCCCTGGTTCCTTTGGTGTCGGGAGACACAGCAGAGCTCTGCTTCTCAGGAGATCTCCCAGGAAGGTGCCCACATAAAGAAAGGCACCAACCACTTTCCCCTGGCATCCCTTTTCCCCGTTATGCTTCTGACAGCCCTACCTCAGCGGGAACCTCACCACCCGCCAGGCGCCCGGGCTTGGCGGCAGCGCCAGGCACCCCCTGCACCTCCGGGATGCCCCGGAGGTGGGAGTCGTGTCCAAAAGCAGTTCCCTCATGCGAAAGAGCTAGGTCCTTCCCGGCATGCTCTCCTAAAACCTCACCAACCTTCCTACTAAACTGAACAGGGGGAAGCGGTCGTAAAATGGATCCCGGCCATCACACAGCGGGCACTCCGGAAAGATGTCTTCCTCCAGGTCCTCCTCCTCCTCCTCCTCCTCCTCCTCCTCCTGCCCCTGGTGCTGCTCGTCAGCAGGCTCGGTGATGTCGGAGTCGGGGTTCGAGAAGGTAGGGGAGGGGGTGAGATCAGCCATGCGCTCGCTCATGCATGTGTTGAAAAGAGGAGAGCTGTTGCAGCCAGAGATATCTGAACTAAGGTTAGTACAACAAGATAGAAGACATGTTAACACCAGCTGTTCCAAACAGAAAGAACAGGAATTTTGCTTTTTTTGTTTTTTTCTTGGTTAGTTTTTGGGGTGGGTTTTTGTCTGCTTAAATCAAGGGACATTGGGAACAAAGACCTGCCAATCTGGTGCATCTCTAAAGCCACCAACAGCCAGACAAAAGAGCAACCCACGGAACCAGTGTGAATGCTGGGGACACCCTTTGCTGGGTTTGCAGGGAACTCAGGGACAGAGCAGGTGGCACAAAAACTTGCCGCTATCCCTGCTGCCGGAGAGAATCCCTCCTTGTGCTACAGCACGGGGGAATGCCTCCAGGCCACGCAGCTCAGCCCTCTGCTCCCCCTGTCCTGCCCCAGCCTTCTCCAGGGCGGCCCACCGTCCTCGCTGGCACGGCACCCTTCCATCGGTGTGCAGGAAGCGCACGGAGACACGCGGCACACACTGCACAGACAGACGCCCGGACACAGCGCGTGCACAGGGACACATGCCCACCGCCTGGAGCTCCCACGGCACAGGCTCCCTGCCTGCTGGACAGCCAGGGCCCCTGCACCCCCAGGCCGGAGCCCGTGGCTCTCTGGGTTACGGCAGGCGGCGGGAGCGTTGCCAGCAGCTCGTGTGCCCCTCGGGGCGCTGGAGCCAGCACGGGGGAGAGCCGCCGCGCGGAGCCCACGGCGGGGTGAGTGCCCGCGCGTGGTGGGCACGCTGGGCAGCGTCTCCTCCCGCAGGACTGTCTGTGCGTCCCAGCCACGCTTCGAAGGAGCCAAAGCGCTCACCTGCCGACCAGCCTGAACCAGGGAAAGCGGTCGTAGAAAGGGTCTCCGCCGGTCACCACATTGTCACAGTCCTCGATGACACTGGAAGGCACTTCTGCTGCTCGGTCATACATCTCACGCATCAGGTCCAGGCGCTGCCTGCGGGCAGAGGGGGTGCCGATGGTGGCAGTGAGACACAGGGCTGTGGGCACCCAAACCCTCCCGGCACAGCCATCTCTCACCTACCTCAGCTTCTCCAGCGTCCAGTAATGTGTCGCCCCGTTCTTCTGGTCCTGCACCTCTACAGCCACGATGGTCCTGGGGAACGGCCGCTTCTCCCGGTCCTTGGCAGCGTCGGGAGGCAGCAGGTCGGGAGGGAGAGGCGAGTACAGCGTGTCCGTGAGGAGCACAAACTGGAACTGGACCTGGAGAGGGGCAGAAGGGGCTGCTGAGACACCTGGGAGGGCAGGAGGCTTCATGTGCAGCCTCTGGTGACCTCTCCTCAGCATTCCTGGCTGCCTGTTCCTGTGGCCTCTGCTGTGGGTGCTCCAGCTAGCCAGCAAGGAGCCCAAGCACCCACCTTCTTTTTCAGCTCCACGCTGATGGCATTGGCTTCCTTGAGGAAGATGGCATTGCCCCAGAGCAGGTCACGGAGGGAGGTGAACTGGTACCACTTCCACTTCCTAAAGGCCCAGAGGGCGAGCTCGAATTCCCGCTCTGTCCATTGCACTGTGGGGACATGGAGGGACAGTCACTCCAGTACTAGGACATCGAGACACAGCTCACTCTTAATGCTCCCACACAAAGCATCAAAACATCATGGTGGCTCCTAGCCCTCACCTTCATCCTCAGGTTCTTCCTCCTCCTCATTTGCCTCAGGGTAATATCTAGAATCCATCTGCTTCTGCAATGCCTCCAGTTTGCTCTCATAGTCCTGGGGAAAACAGGAAGAGAGGTGATGAGACCCACTGGTGTGACCTTCCTCCACGCTGCCACATCACACTCCTCTTCCCTGCAGGAACACAGCCGCCTCCCTCCTCTGGATCAGTGCTCGTGTGACAACTCCAGGAACAACACATTTGCCCTTATTTTCAGAACACAGATCCACCCCACACAAACATCTGCCAGGATTTCAGTCATGCCTGGGCAGCCTAGGAAGGAGCCATGTCCCAGCCACCTACCAGCCTCTGCTGCTCCAGAAGGTAATTTGCCTCTTCCCGTTCCCTCCGGTACTGGTCCTCCAGTTCCTGGAGCCTAGGTGGAAATGGGGAAGGAGAGGATGACCGAGCTGGAAGTGAACATCCAACTCCCCAGCACCTCAGGCCATGCTCTCACCGCTGCTCCATCTCCTGTTTCATGTCGATGCCTTGCTTCTCCAGCAGCTCTCTCTGGGCAAAGGCCCAGTCCACGGGCTCTGCGGGGGTCTCAGCGCACGGGGTCCGCTCGCGCTCCTGCCGAGCCTGCTCGGGGTGGTTGAAGCGGAAGACGTGGCTCTTCCCCATGATGATGCGGTTTCCTGCAGCGATGTGCACGGGGAAAGGTGTAGGGTTAACTGGGACAAGTGCAGGGCTCCCGTGGCAGGGAGGAAGGAGGGTTGGAGCAGCTGTGGTGTGCCAGCCTCAGGAACCCACCTGAGCGCAGGATGCTGGGCTCTGTCACCTTTTTGCCGTTCACGTAGGTGTCAGCACCTTCACAGGGCTCCAGCGTCACTATCACTGTGGAGATGGTGGGAAGGGGAGAGGTGGAAGCACAGGGATGAATCCTGCATGTCCTGCTCCTCTGCTCCAGCAGCCTCAGGAAGGGAGAGCCACCCTAGCCACCACCACCCCGGTGGTGGTACCCACCAGCAGCACCCACCCCGTGGGCAGATAACAGGACTCAGCCAACCTGATGTTAATCAGAGCAGTCCAAGGAAAAAGGGCAGCTGGAGACTGCATGTGGGAGGAGACCAGAGCATCCCCAGGCTCATCTCCCTCAGCCCCTTGACACTCAGGTTCCTGCCATTTTGGGGGATGGATTCTGCGCCACATCTTGAGCAGGGGAATCATCCAGAGTCTGCTCAGCCACCCTTCCCTGATCTCCTCACCTTACTTTCTTCCCACATGCCTTGTGCAAGCTTCCCTCCCATGAGGGATGTAGCTTGACTGGAAGCATTGGTGTAAAGCCCAACTAGTTTGAGGAGGGCAGGACATTCATCTGGGGGCAGGGGCTGAGGACATGCAGAGGGATGTGTCCCCAGGGCAGTGGAGCCCCTCTAGACAAGCAATACCTTCACCACCAGTTTTGGTGTCGCTGCGGAACAGGCAGTGCTCTTCTTTAATGAAGTGCCCGCTGAGAACGATGTCCTGCCTCTTCTCAGCATCTTCCCGGCCAACCCTGCAGGGGAAATCCAGCTCAACTCTCCCTCAAAGCAGCCTCTCCTGACTCTCCCCCCAGCCCCATCCTTGGAGCTGACAGAAGCAACCCTTGGTGCACTGCAAGACCAAAATCTTTGGGGATGCCCTGGGAACAGTGCCCAGTGTGAGGACAGCTGTCACCCCACTGCCCAGTTGGGGGAGTCAGGCACTGGTATATGGACAATGATCCCACCTCTCCATGGGACCTGCCTCTCACCTCGTTATCCCATCCTTGATGTAGTAGAGAAGACACTCGGACATGAGCGGATCCTCATTCAGGTTGACCAAGTGCGGTGTCTGGGAGAGACAGACGAGGAGCCATCCCTGAGTGCCCTGCCCGGGCACTGAGGGTGCTCTGAGGAAGGTGGGAGCTCAGCAGCGCTGCAGGCTGCCCCTGCTCAGGCTCTCCTGCCCTCTGTTATCTGCAGGGTGACACATCCAGACAGGTATTTTTCCAGGGGACTGCAGAGAACATGAGGATCCCTGCTTCCACAAGCTTCCTTGCTTTCCTCCTCACAGGGCTGAGTCCTAGTTAGCCTTCCTCTGGCCACTTTTGAAAATTCATGTTCCAAACAGGCCCAACACAAAGCCAAAACCTTCCCATGGGGAATCCCTGATGTGGCTCAGTCTCCTGGGGCAGGACCCTTCTCGCTTGTGCTGTGTATTTTAGAATCATGGAATGGTTTGGGTTGGAAGGGACATAAAAACACACCTCGTTTCATCCCCCTGCCATGGGTAGGGACATCTTCCATTAGACCAGGTTGTTCCAAATATCACCCAACCTGGCCTTGAACAATTCCATAACAGGGGCACATGCAGCTTCTCTGGGCAACCTGTGCCAGGGCTTAATCACACTCACAGGGAAGAATTTCTTCCTAATACCTAATCTACCCCCGCCCTCTGCCAGGTCAAAAAAGAAGTGCCTGTTTTCCTCCACTGATTGTACACCAGATGATGCATCCAAAAAGAGCAGGTCCCAGAGGTTCATCCAAAAGTAATGCAGACCTGAAGCCCTACCTGCAGGCTGAATTTCACTTTCTGGTCTTCTTCCTAACAGGTCCCTCACAGCCCTTTCTTGCTCTGGGTCACAAACCACTTTGTTCTTGATAGGAGGAAAATTTCTCCCCCAGTCACAGGCCTCTCTGGCCAGAGCCAGCTTAGCTGCTGGAATTACACCTTCAGGGAACAGAGGCAGTCCCAGGAGTATCAGTGGGAGAAGTTCTGAGTTTACCAGACAGAACAGTGGCTGTAAGGAACACCTTATCAGCCTGCTGAGACCCAGCATGCAGAGGGGGCCCCTCACCATGGTGCCACAAGCCTTGGCTGGCAGCAGAAACTCACTGCAAACAGGGCAGCAGAGCTGGAAGTCGAGGGAAAGGTGGGCTCTTCTCCACGATGGCTGGCAGAAGTTGGCTGCAACATTTAACCTCTGGCCCCACTGGACAGACATACGGGGGTTTGAGACCTCCTTCACTTGCAGTTTTTGTCCAGATTTGTAAAGCTGGTGGTGACCTTCCACTGAGCTCCTGGAGCCGTAGCCACACCAACCATGGCACACAGAAGGACAACAAAGTGCAATGCCCATAACAAAATGGAGTTTGCACACTATCAACACTAACTTTCCTCACCAGCCACTGGAGAAGTCAGAAGAGTTTCCACCTGCCAGATAGCTGAAGAGCAAGGAGGCACCAAGACCACCACAGCAATGCCCCACCTCCAAGACCAACCTGCTTTGGGGAATAAACCCCCACGCTTCCTACCCAAAGGTCTGGAGTCCTAACAGGCAGCAGCTGGGACAAGAAACAAAGACAACAGGGTACAAGTTTATCCTAAAAGTCAGTTGGGCCACATAAGGGGAAGGCTGTGAAGTCTTTATCACCACCTGAGCTGGGGACACACAGACTTAAGAGGTTTGGCCAAGCCAAATGCTGCAAGCAATAAAGAGATGGAATATTCGCCCACCCACATTTC
The DNA here is from genome assembly GCF_050655825.1 of Lonchura striata. Taxonomy (NCBI): domain Eukaryota; kingdom Metazoa; phylum Chordata; class Aves; order Passeriformes; family Estrildidae; genus Lonchura; species Lonchura striata. The sequence continues at coordinate 5,407,629 of NC_140711.1, forward strand.
TTAGCAAGGACTTGCTGGCTTCAGGGGCAGCAATTTTAAATATCTGAAAGTATGAATTTTTATGAGTTAACACTGAAGTCCAAGAGAGTGATCATCAGGAAATCCCCTCATGAAGGGGGACAGCACGCCAGCAGTGGGGGGTGGACATTTACCCACATATTTCTATCCATGTTTGCACCCAGCAGTTTCAGTGCTGGGATTTCCCCCATAGGTTTCAGAGCCAAGAAAAGGGAAATATATGGGACTGGCCACTGTGACAGACTGGATCAGAAGGAAGCTGCAGGGGTACAAATCAGTCCCCAGGAAGAAGAAAATAGGACGATCCTACCTTTTTAGGAGAAAATACACCCAAGGTGCCTCCATCCTCCCTCATGGCCACTCCCATTTCAGCCAGCAATGCTTCCCTGAAGGAGCAAGAGAAAGAAGTGCCTGTCAAAACTCCATGCACCCCTGGGGCCAGCAGTAGGATGGAAGCCCATGGATTGCAATGCAGGGCTTGCCACAGCTTCATCACAATTCAGGTGGGTTTTTCAGAGCAGCCCACCTCTGTGCAGGCTGACATGGTGGGTACTGGGGTTCCCAGGGGCAACCCAGGGTCCGGCTGGACATTCAAACTGTTTGGCTGCCCCAGGAACTCAAGTGCTCTAACAAAATGCCCAAGAACACCACTTGTCCCATGCCATGCTGCCCCAGCTCCACCCAGCCCACCCACCTCTCCATCCGTATCGCCTCTGTCCTCCGCAGCTTCTCCTCCCACGTCTCGTTCAGCTCTGCAATGATCTTCTCCGTTTCCTGCGCGGGTGGGTTACACAGGGGTCAGGGCAGCACGCCTGGCCACTCTGCCCAGCTCTGCCCAGCGTGCCTCAGCGGGACACTGGCCCCACGTTCAGCCTCGTTTAGACAAGCTGCAGCAGCATCTCACCCCCATCCTTCCATCAGCCCCACCTTGGAAGAGCGAGGCACAAGGACCAGCCTCTCCATTGCCTTGCTGCCAGCCCGCTCCTGCGCCACGCAGCACCAGGAGCGCTCTGCCCAGGACAGAGTGCCCATCCCAAGCCCAAAGCACCTGTCCCACAGGTGCAAGGCAGCACCAGGAAGACCCTACAACACCCAAACCCTCTAAGATTGTCCACGCTGCAAGAGCACATCCGAATATTCCCATGGGGATCACCCTTCATGGAGTCCTAGAAAACACTGAGCCGGGAAGGGAAGGGAAGGGAAGGGAAGGGAAGGGAAGGGAAGGGAAGGGAAGGGAAGGGAAGGGAAGGGAAGGGACCAGCCTCTTACCTTGAGTCTTTCAATTGCCTCTTCACTGCCCGGAGCAAACATGATGCGCTCGTGGAGGCTGGCGACCGAGGCAGCGCGGCTGGACAAGGCAGAGAGGGAGGAAGAGGGGCTGATCCCAGCAATGGCATTGGTCACTGTGGAGAGATTGTCATGGCGCTGACTCAGCTCTGCCCCTCCAGCATCATTATTGTTCTCAAAGTCGGACATATCTACGGGCGCGGAAGGAGGGATGGGCCGGGGAAAGACACACAGACGGGATGACAGAGAGAGACAGAGACAAGAAAAGCTGTTGGGAAAAAAAAAGAGTGGCCGGTGCGTCGAGAAAAAAGCCAGGAATTACAGGAAAATGCACAGGCAACAGCACAGCAGCACAGACAGCGACAGGGCAAGGGCAGGCACTCCCTTCCCCAGCCCGGGCAGCCCCTCAGGGAACAGGGCTGTTTAGTGAAGCAGATGCTGGAAGCAGCCATCCTGGGCTCCCAGGAACACTTTTTTGCAACCTCAGGTCCTGCATCCATCAGGTTTGGGATCAAATATCCTCCCCAAGTACGTGCCACTGTCTCATCCTCTCCATCTCACACAGCCTGTATGGTTTCCCCTGCCCAGATGCCCCAGATTAGCCAGATCTGGGAGCAGAGAATAAGAAGGGAAGGGGATGAGAGGGGTGGCCCTCTGCCCCACAAAAGGTCAGGTAGGCAGCACAGGAGGAATGGCAGGATTGCCTCACAGACTGCTCAAAGGAAGCCCATGGCCTGCTGGAGCAGCACCTTGGCCAGGCAGCCAGAGAATGAGGCCAGGACCACAGGCAGTGGTGCCTGCCAGCTGGCACCCCAGGAGTCAGCTGTGGTGGCTTAGGACCCAGGCACGGGAGATGCTCCTCCAGCCCTGAGGAGTTCTCAGAGCAGTGTGCAAGAGGCCAGCAGGGCACAGGTCAGCAGCTGCAGGATTAGTCACCCATCTCCATTAGCCCACATCCAGGGAAGGTGAGCCAGGAGGGGACAAGCAGGCCCCTGTCTCCTCAGCCTGCTCACCATAGCCCAGCTGCACTGCCTGAACTGGGGTGGGACAGGGCCATGGTGCTTATCCGTGGGCCAAAGCCTCCTGGCCACCACCACCCACCACATCATCAGTAGAGCACCATTCCATCCCACCCAAGGGCCATGCCAGGCTCCAGTCCCAGTGAGACACCAGCAGAAGCAGCAGCAGCAGCAGCAGCAGCGGCAGGAAACATCACAACAGCATGAAGGAGGAGGTCCCCGTGTGGCCTGGGCCTTTGGCATGGCCAAGTGGGAGAACACTGGTCCCTTCAGCCCCGGCCCAAGCCCAGGTGCTAACCACGACTCTGGCACCACCCCCTGTGCCAGCTTGCTGAGGATGGGCAGCCTGCAGGCACACACCACTCCACCAGCAGGGCTGGCTGCAGGAGCCCTCCCCATGCTGCACGGGTGCCCCTGGGCACAGCCTAGATCTCCAAAAAGCCGTGAAGCAACAGAGAGTACCAGTGATGGGGAATACACACATTTGGATCCTCCCGCAGCAGGATGGGCTAAGAGAGAAAGAGAGGGCAGGGAGTGGGGGTGAGACAGAGAGAACAGAACAAGAGGGGCTTCATCTCAGTAGGATATCAGACAGCACGGGGAGGGGAGCCCATGGGCATGTGCAGTCCCAGTAACACCTTCCTGGCACCTCTGCTGGGTGCTGGATGCTGAAGATGGTGGGTGGAAGGGAAGAAGGGAAGGTTTGCCGGGCAGAAAGCAGCTCCCCCTGCGACAGGAGGGGGTGGGGGGCTGTGAGCATGCGTGCAGGGGCTCACCAGAGGCAGCACGGATGCTGCTGTGGGGCAGGGCAGCAGGGTGCAGGGAGGCTGTGGGGACATCAGGCCAGCAGGACCCCAGCCCATCGCTGCCTGGAGCCACTGGCAGAGAGCAACCATGGTACCTACTGTCAATGATGTCCCCGAGGCCCTGGGCGTAGAGAAGGTCACGCAGACGGGCCACCTCGTCCTTCAGCTCCCGGATGAGCTTGTTGTTGGGGTCCTCGTTGATGACAGCATTGCAGCGGATCTGCTTGGCACGGTCAGCATACCTAGGGAAGGGCAGGGTCTTGAACACAAGAACAGGGGCAGGGTCTTGAACAACACAAGAACAGGGGCAGGGTTTTGAACAACACAAGAACAGGGGCAAAACCTCAGCTGCTGGGCAAGCAAGAGTGTTGCAGAGCGCCTCCAGTAAGAAGGATCCCAGTGCCAGGACAATCCTTTGGTTGCAGGCTCCCTCCACGTACACCCCCAACCAGGGACACCACAGAGGTGGGGAGAGCATGTGGCAGTGCCTGGGCCTCTGACAACCTCCCCAGTTCTTGCTCACTGCAGGGAGAACAAGGGCATCTCTTCCTACCTGAGGGTGCTGAGGGTCTCATCGTAGTTGATGTCAGCAGGACTGAGAGCAGCCACCATGGCAGTTCTGGAGTTGCCTCCTGCCCAGTAAGACAGACCCATGAGGGAGATGCTGGTCCTCGTGCCCCCTGTCACACCCTGCTTGGCAGCCACGCCCTTCACCAGACCACCCCCCAAACCTGTCCTCACCCAGGTTCTCCCGCAGCAGCCAGGTGAGCACCGAGTCTCGGTAGGGGATGAAATCAGTCTTCTTCTTCTTTTTGTTCTGGGGAATGGAGAGCACAGGGAAGGGCTGTCAAGCTGCCTGCTCTCCTCAAAGGTGACAGCTGGTCCCCAGCCATGGGGACTTGGAGCAGGATGGCAACCTTGGGCATCTTTTCCCTGGTCCACAGGTCCTGCCTGTGAAATGCCCTGAGCTGGGAGGGTTGTTTAAGGCTGGCTACTGAGAGCCCCAGAGGGAGGAGGGAGGAGGAGGCTGAAGATCCTGCCAAGTCCCAGGAGAAGAATGGCTCAAGTCCAGGCACAGTCTCACTCCCAAACCACCCTGCAACCCACTCCCACCACTCCCACTGTGCTCAAAACCAGAGCCCCCCCTCCCCATCCGGCCCGGGCACCTACCTTGTTTGGCCCCGAGTCCTGCAAAGGAAATGGAGAGACTGTTTAGGGGAGCTGCATTTTTCCTTGGCACCCACCAGAGATCCCTGGCCCTCAAGTAGAGAGTGCCACAGGTCCCCATGCAGACGATATCTTCACCAGCCCAGCTTGTCCCAGCTACAGGACAGCTTGGGATGTGTCTGCCCACCCCTTGGAGCTGGGATGCTCCATCCCGCGGAGCTGGGATGCCCCATCCCTCAAAGCTGAGCCCAGCCCTGCTGGCCCGAGCCCATTTCCCCCTGGTGCTGCTGTTTGTCTGTTCTCCAGCTACCTACCATTTCTGCCAGGGCAGAGATGACTTTCCCCAGAGTGGTCAAGGACTTGTTGATGTTTGCTCCTTCCTGGTTAAAAGAGGAAATGCTCAGGCCCCATTTCAGAGCCACATTAAAGCCCAGGAGAAAATGAGGAATATCCAGTATGGTGTGGGCAAGGAGCAGCTGGTCTTACTGGGTAACCAGCACCCCCCAGCTGGAACTCACGGACCCCAGTGAAACCAGGGTCACTGGGCAGCTTTCAAACACAAGGATTTTGGCAGTGCAGTGGGCAAAGAACCAGACAAGGAAAGGAGATGTTTTGGAGATGAGGGAGGAGGCCATGATGTCCCACCAGCAGAAGGGGACCTCAGGTCAGCTCTCACCTTTAGCCTTGTGCCCTTGGCACCTGTGGAATCAGCTCGCTCACTCCCAGCCAGGTCCACCAAGCTGATTTTGCTGACCTGCAGGCAGAGGGGAGGCTGTCAGCCCTGTGGGCACAGCAAACCCAGCACGAAGCTAAAACCTCTTGCAGGGTGACACTGTTCTGAGGGCAGCAGTGGGCTGCTCTGCAGGGTCATCCTTGCAGGAGTTGCTCAGGAGCAGGGCTAATATCCTTGCAGGCAGGGCTGAAGGGCACCAGCTGCCAAATATTCTGCGCAGGGGTCAGTCCCTCAAGGGACCATGAGCCTAGAATGTGACTGGGACTTATCTCCCTCCTGCTCCAATCCTCCACCAGGCTGCACCACCTTGCCCCAAGTGCTGATGAAAGGGCATGGAAGTCCTTCCTGGATCCATGAGGGCTCCCCTGAGTCCTCCAGGCCCTGCTCTTACCTTCTCAGTGGTGATGTCTGTCTCGGCATCGTGCCGCTTCTGCGTGAAGATGATGTTGAACACGGCGTGGGAGCGGCTGCTGGTCTCATTCATGTTGGTAGCAGCCACTGTGCTGCAGGGAGAGTAGGACAGGGAGGTGTGACACCCTGTGAGGGACCCTGGAGTGGCTGGTGACAGGGCCAGGGCTCATGCCAGGACAGGGCACACGGTGGAAGGCAAGTCTGGAGAGTAAGAGGGGGCTCTGGGAGAAGATGTGCATGAGTTCAGGCTTCTTCCTGCTGTCTCCAGTGCACTTGGAAAGCAGGAGGAAAGTGAGGTGAAAGCAAGTGGGAGTACCCAACACTCAGCGAGGAGGGGACTGCCACTTCCAGAGCAGCTGGACTGGCAAAGTAAGGCAGTGAAGCAGGAGCTTATCTAGAAGTGACTGCAAGCTTCCCAAACCCTGCCCATCTCCTCCTTCTCCAACTCACCGGGCTTTGTTCCCAGAGTCCATAAGGTCCTGGATGTCATTGTAGGAGGTCACAGCCAGCTTGGAAAGGTCCTCAACATATGGACCCATAAGGGGATGCTCCCTCACCCGCAGGTTCCCCTTGTTCTTGGGGTTCAGCAGGTCCCTCACGCGTTCGCAGTAGATCTCCATGTAGCTCACCTAGAGTAGAGGGCACGGGCAGAGCGAGCAGGGTGACCCCAAAGAGGGCTCTGCACACTGGCACAACCTGTGGAGCCAGGGGGGAGGCCAGAAGGGGCTGGCAGGCAGAGGGGTGCCTACCTCCACGGAATAGGACATGTTGTCATTGGTGGTGTCGTTGATGCGGGAGAAGAGGTCCTCGCACAGCTGCGGACACAAGAGAGAGGCTCAGCCCCCCGCCAGCAGGATGCTCCTGCCTGGGGTGCCCAGGATACAGGGATTTCTACCTTTTCACCCCAAAAACCAGCCAATGAGTGCTGGAATGGCTCCTGGGGAGCTGGCAGAACCGCCCCCCGCCCACGCTGACATGGAGAATCAGCATCCCCAGAGCCCCGCCGTGTCCTGCCGGGCCAGCATGCAGCAGCTCAGCACTTGGGCCACTGTTGCTCACGTCCACTGGCCCTGTGTGGCCAGACCATAGTCTATCCAGTCCTGGAGAGCCTGGATGACCCTCCTTGACCCCCTCCTGGTGGAGCCATGCCAGCTCATTGTCACAGCAGCACTAGATTAGACTTTGGCAAAACCCGGCCTCACTCCCACCCTGCTGCCCTCTTTCCTCCCAGCTCTGCCTTTCCTTTGGGCACCCCTTTGGGACGAGGGGGACAGGTGGTTTTCCCCAGGCATACCTGTGGGATGATGCCTTGCTGGTCCTTCTCCTGCTTGCCCATCATGGTGTAGGATTTTCCAGCTCCTGTCTGCCCGTAGGCGAAGATGCACACATTGTAGCCTTCAAAGGCGTGCTGCAGCATCTCCTCTCCAATGTCCCGGTACACTTGCTTCTGGGATGCATAGTTGATGTCTGCAGGCTGCACAGAGGAGGGGGACGTGGAGAAATTTGGCAAGGAGGACCTCCTGCCTCTCCCCAGCCCAGCCTTCAAGGTGGGCTCAGGCCTCCCAGTGCTTACCGTAGTGTGGGACCAGTAGGAATAGTCAAAGCTGAAGCTTTTTGGTGTCTCTTTGGGCTGTTTTGGGTTCAGGATAGCTGGGGACAAACAGATGGAACATGAGGCCACCAGCCACCCATGGTACCCCTGCCTCACCCCCCTCTCCCCCCGTCCATGTGGGAGGGATGAAGGGTGATGGGTTTCAGTCCAAAACAGTCCTGGAAGGTGGACTGGGAATCTTCCAGCATTGCAAATGGGTCCAGAACCCCCAAACCCCACCTCTGAAAGCAGAGGAGGTGGGTGCCATGGCCAACAGAGCCCAGGGAACAGGGCAGAGCCTTGCCCAAACATCCTGCTGGACACATGAAGGGGACACAGCTCCTTCCCTCAGGTTCCCTCCTGCTGTGGCAGCTGCCCATGGGAGCCCAGCACTGGCACGGGAGGGTCACAGCCTTCCTCCCCTCACAGCTGGGGCAGCGTGTCCGAAACTGGGGTGGGAGCAGCTGCAACCCTGGGGGCTCCCCTAGAGCCCCTCTGGCCCCTGCCTCCCCACTGCCAGCCCCAGCAGGGTGATTAATGCCTCGTGTCACACCACCACAGAAACAGGAGCCTGCTTTTGTCATCCCCTGATGAAAAGGACGTTGCTATGGAAATTGGAGACTGCATCACCGCTCTTCCTCATGCCATGTTTTTTTTTCCTCCTGTAGAGCATTTACCATGTGGCTTTTTTCCGAAACAGATGCATCAGAAGAAACCCAAAGCAGCGGGTAATCACGAGGTTCAGCCACCAGCCATGTCAGGTGACAATGAAGTGACATTGAGGCCTGCACAGCACAGTGCCCGTGCCCACTGCCAACACCAAGGATGGAGAAGCCACAAGCCCTGAGCTTTCTCCATCCCAGCCTGCTCTGCCCTTCAGTCAGCCAGGGCTCAAACCCACTCCCAGCTCCAGCTGGGCCCTCCTGGGCAGCCCCAGGCACGGTGCAGCTCAGTGCCAAGGTCTCTGATGGCCAGATGTGTAGTGTTACACACAGAGATGCTTTCTGCTCTAAATCCCTCCTCCAGCACCACAATGGACATGCCTTCTACTCCCACAGAAAGGGTCCACCACTCCTGACCTGAGAACAGCCCAGCACAACAGCGAGGCAGGCTGGGGAAGGGTGGCAAGTGGGGTCAGGACCCAGCCCCGACCACAAAACCACAGCCTGGTGCTTCTGAGATGCTCCTTAGCACGGACAGAACCCAGCTCTGGCAGCAGAGAGGGGCTGGCACGGGCTCCCTGCCTGCCTACCTGCTGCAGGCAGCCTGGCTTTGGAGCTCTGCATTCCAGGCACACTGACTACCAGGGAAAGGGCTGGGAAGTACCAGCTGGCGATCCTGCAGCAGCAAACAGGGGTGTGGAGGCCCCTGGATGAGCAGCTCTTTGGTGGGCAGCATGGGCAGCCACGGTTCCTGACCCCTGCCACTGCCTGGGTGTTGTGCTGAGGGCATTGTGAAGAGAAGCAGGAGTGGAGGCCATGCAAGGAGTGGGATGGAGCATCTCTGCTGGCTCCTGGTGCTCAGCCTGGCAGCTCCACCGTGCCACCCGGTCACCAGGTGCGTCTCTGCCCCGCAGAGGTGACGCTGGGCCCAGCAAACGGGAGCACAGCTGAGCTGTGGAGCGGGGATGGAGCCACACGAGGCGCCTGTTCTGCATCCCAGTGCCAGCCCATGCTGGGCACAGGGCACAGAAGCAGCCGGGGATGGCACCACACAGCTCCAGGCATCCCAGCTGCAGCTGCCCAGCTGGCATGGGAAACCAGAGACTGGGACACAGGGGAGAAGGGAGCATCCCAAGTGAAGGCATCTCCTGTCCTGAGCTGAAACACTCTTCCCATGCCCCTGCCATTCCCATTTATTTGCCTGCAGGCAGATGGATGCTGCTGGTGGAATTTTTCCTTTCCTGTGACCAGGCATGTAGGACTTCTGCAAAAGATTCATGCTCTGGGCCATTGGGATTCAAAAGGCAAGGAGGGGATGTGGAGGTGAAGACAAACATGGAGACAAGGGGGCAAGAAGGAGGAAAACATCTGGAGATGTCCCACTCCTTGCCCTGAAGCAGCAGCATGAGTGGGCAGGCACGAAGCAGGAGAAAGCCCAGAACCACATCAGAGAAAAGAATCACCAGGTTTCAAAGGCAGCAGAGGCACAGCTCTAGACAGAGAGCATGAACGGGATCAAAGCCAGGGGTCTCCTCTGCACCACCCTGGTGGGAGCCAGCAGGAGAGGGGCCAGGAGCCTTGGTGCCCGGGATGGTGCCCACAGGGTGCAGGACACCCCAGGAACAGAGCAGCAGGGTTGGAGAGCAGGTGGTGGCTGTGGCAGCTGGAAGTTTGCAGGTGAAAGGACAGCAGGGAAAGGCTGAGATCCCTTCCCACCCTGGGCCCCACTGCCTCCCATGGGGCTCGATGCTTTAGGCAGAAGAACCCGCCTCCCTGCCCCAGCACAGGCAAATGTCCCTGCAAATAATCCTGGGAAGGGGAAAACTTGCTCTTACTCCCCTCAAACATGATGATCTTTGGCTTCTCTGCCAGGAGCTGGGGGGATTGAGACAGTCCTGCTCTGCTGGCATCCTCCTGCCTCCACCACCCACGGCAGCAGCAGCCTTCTGAGCCCCCACATTTGCTCCCCAGCCCCCTGGCCAAGAGGATTAGCCAGTGGTTTGTCCATTCATGGAGAAAATCCTCCCTGTCAGCAAAGGGCTCCTGCCTGCAGCCCTGCTGCCCTCCCTGTGCAGACAGAGGCACGGCTGGAGGGGTGGGGGCACAGCCAGGGTGTGCAGGGTGCACGGGGGCAGACAGCTCTGAACAAACACAGCCATAGTGCAGGTGGGGGATGCCTGATGCTCTTGACTGGGACTGGGGCACGACAGAGCCCCCCCACCCATCAGAACCACAATGGGGAACATCTGCCCTACTTATTGCCTGGCCCTGGGCAGGTGGGAAACCCCTGCATGGACATGAGGGCAGAAGCTCTGCACCCCAGGCAGATGGAGAATCCCTGTCCAGCCACGAAGGGATTGAACCCCCGCAGGATGCCAGAGGCCAGCAGGTGCTGCCCCACAGAGCCGCTCCCTAGGCCTGGGGTGGCCAGTGGGGTCCCAGAGTCACCCTGCACCCTTGGGTGCCATCCTCTCCCCAGCAGCAGGGTTGTCATAGCAGCCTGCACGGCGGGGGTGGCTGGCACCGGTGTCTCACCCACCGCCGGTGACGCAGGCAGCCCCAGGCGGGCGGGCAGGGAGTTATTTTAGACACTGCCCCATCTGGAGGCTTCCAGAGCCAAAGAGGAGGGGTTTGACTGCCATTCCCACACCCTACTGCCAGCAGCTGTTATTTAAAGAGGGGCTGACAGGCTCCCGACAGGACATACAGCCCCAAGCCTCCAGGCTACACCCTCCACCCTGAGCACACCATTCCCTCGGCAAACCCTCCTCCCACCCTCCCTCCATCCTGCTGCTGCTGCTGCATCTCCAAAAGCCCCAGAGAAGCAGGGATGGGTCCTGGCACGCTGCAGTGAGTGGTACCTGGCCAGGCAGTCAAAAACCACTTGCTGGCCCACAAACAGCTCCAAGGCCAGGTTGGACGTGGAAGAGCCTGATCTACAGTGGAAGGTTGGAACGAGATCATCTTTAACGTCCTTTCCAAAAAAAACCATCCTGTGATTCTGTGATTCCTCCCTCATTGCCCACTGGGGAATACTGCCCCTTTCACTGTCACCAAAATCCAAGGGCTCAGTGCCATGGCGATCCCAGCACTGCCATTCCAACAGCAGGACTGCATTTCTCCATGGAAAGCTGCCATCCTCCCCACATCTCCTCCTCCAAACCACTGGAGATGCTTCAGGCATCCTCGCCACAGATCCCCACAGGCCAGCGCTTGCTGCTGTGACCACAGCACACGTGCTCCTTCCCAGGCAGCAGCCAAAGCCCCCCAGCCCCTGAGGCACTCACTGGTGGTGCTTCCCGACATCTGGATGATGCATTTGGACTCCCGGCTCATCTCCCGGGAGTTGAAGGGCCGGACGCGCACTGCCACCTTCACTGACGCTCCCGCCATGGCGCCGGCCGCACCTGCCTCCCGCCGGGGGGGAGCAGCGGCTGTCCTGCAGAATGGAACAAAAGGGGGTTAGGGAAACTTGCATCCCAATCCACATCTCGCAACTGTGCCGGATGAACTGTGCAAGGAAACCTGCTGGGAGCGCTGCTTTCTGCCTGAAAGATGGCATTTTGTTTCATACCTCGATCTGCCCTCATTTTACCTCTCCCTTCTCCCTGTCCTACCTCCGGTCAGGACCCCCAGCTCAGTTCCAGGAGCCATCCCTGCCCTTACCCCGGGGCAGCACTGGAGCCTCCATCACCCTGCAGCATCCCTTGGCGGGCACCAACAGCAGCAGCACCAGCACAGCCCCCAAGGAGCAGCTTTTTCATCCCAGGGTGCCAATGGCAGCGAGCAGGTGCCCCCCAGTCTGCAAGAAAGGTCCCTGCCTGTTACCCGAGCCTCCTGCCTCCACTCCAAGCCCAGCAAAGCAGGGACTGGGCAGCAGGACAGAGTGGGGAGGGAGGGAGGGAAGCATGGCATTCCATTGAGAACAGAGGCGGTGGCTGAACACAGCCAGGGCATGCGCCTCCCATTCAGCTCCCACAAAGCAGAGGTGCAGCATCAGCACCAGCAGCCCTTCCTGGCAAGCCAGTGGCCATTGCACTCAGCTGAACCTCCCAGTTTACTGTCATATTTCCAGTCCTTTTGCTCAAAAATGATTAACTGCAAATCTCACAAGACACAACAAACCCTCACCAACATGTCCCAGAGCAGTTGTCCATCCCAGCACTGATGCCCAGGTGCTCTGCACCATTCCCACCTTCCCTCAGCTGCAGTTAAGCCTCACGAGCACTGCCCAGAAAATTATACTGGGATCCTTCCTCTGTTTGCTGCATCCTTCAGGATCCTTCTGGACCTGACAAATCCTTTTCTGCCTTCTAACATCAATCCCTTTTCCTGCCTTCCCTACTCCCCATGCTGAGCTAGGCGGTGAAAATGGAGCACAGGACCCCTCAGAAAATGGGCAGGAACGCTCCTCTGGCATCCCACCTGCAAGGGGATGTGTGAATTCCCTAACGCTTTCCAAGCCTGGGTTTTGCCAGCAGGATATTTGCTCCGGGAGGGAGGAGATCAGGGAGAAATGAGATCCTTAGTGAGCACCAGCACAGCTCTGGTTACACGGGCCATGACCAGAAGGAAGTGGAACAGTAAGGAGGGATCTTGAACATGAGATGTGTTTTCCCATAGTGGAAATGAAAAATTCAGGAGAATTTGTGGAAAAGGGGGGGACAAAGGGAAGAAGAAAAACAAATCCACAGAATAGAAAGTATCCCAAGAGAAGGGGATGGCTTTAAAGCTACCTGAGGTCTGACAGCTGTGGTTTGATTTCCAAGGGGGTGAGAGGAAACCATAGACACAGTGGAAAAATTTGCATCAAGAAAGTGTTACAAGCTTGGCACTGCCTTTCAGAAACCCTTTGCCTATTTTATAAGTGAGCTGGCATGTTCAACAGCATTCAGAGGACAAAGCTGCTTCTGTTGGAGTTCCCAAGCCCTCCTCTTATCTTCCCACTGGGATGGCTTCGGAGCTCCCACTGTGCTCAGCCAGTGATCACACCCATAAATCCCAGAGTTCAAGCATTTGGTCTCAGGCTTTCTTGAGCTTGGATTATTTTAAGCAGGTGTTTAACACCACCCTTGAGTCCCTAAGCCAGGAAGTGGGCTGCTGCCTCCCTATGGCCTCCACCTCCCCACCCAGATGGGGGAAAGGAAAAATTAAACAGAAATGCTTGCCAAAGGGGAATGAAGGAGTTGTCTTCCCATTAAAATGATTGGATATATTCCCATGTGGAAGGGCTGCATCTTCATTAGGCCAACAGCTTGAGCTGCTCCACCCTGTGGCACCCACCGCTGAAGGACAATGGATTCATCCCCAGGCCAAATCCCATCTGCACCTGACAACTGCCCATGTCAAACATTTCCCTCTCCTCCCATATCAAGGCAGCTCCCTTCTCCCATCTCTGCAGCCTCCCTACCTACCAGGGCTCTGAAGAGGTGGGTCAGGTCCCTGGACTCCTGCCCCCTGCACAGCCCCAGAATAGCAAAACTCATCAGTGAGCCCATCAGGACTGCCTGCTGCCTGCCACGGGCCACCTCAGCCCCTCCTCTTATCCCCTCCCACCCCTGTGCCTTTCCCAGCCACTCCAGCCCCATCACTTCCCACAAAGAAACTCCGGTTTCTCCTTTTAACCACTTTTCCACGTGCCTCATCCTGCTGTGCACCTCCCATTGATGCTGCTTTCCTTTCTTTGCCTTCTTCTGCCCTCTCAGCCCCACACCCCGTGGGGTCATGGGACCATTGCTGGCCGTGAGAACTTCCCTCCTGGCCAGCAGGACCTTTTCTCTCTCCCTGCCATCCACAGGCTACATCCCAGTGTATTCCCATCTGGCTGTCCTTGCCCAGCTGTGTGAGCTCCCCTCCTGGCCAGTATTCCCTGCTGCAGAGTCCCAGTTCCATTTTCCGTTCATCCATTTCCCTCAGCTTCCTTGGTGGTCAATGCACTGCTTCCCTCTGCTCCTCTGCAGCTCTCCCGTTCCATCCCCGCCACAGCAGCACAAGGACCCCAGGTGGCATCGTGTGCCCTTGGGGAGCACCAGCACACGCTGACCCAGCTGCTTCTCAGCCTCCTTTCCTTCCCCTGACTCACTTCCGTGGCTCAGCTGCAGGGAGGAGGAATTCACGCACCCATGGCATCAGTGCCCGTGGGTACTCAGCATCCTGCAGAGAGGGGGGCCAGGCTGCAGGGCAGGGCCAGGCAGCCCCCCCAGCCTGTGGGCAGCTCCAGCCCGGCCAGCTCGCTCTGCCTGGGGACAGCCAGGGCAGCCACCGCCTGCTCAATCTGCTGCCATCGAGAGAAATTCGATAAGGCACGAGCAGCCCTTGGCTGGGAGCGTGCCAGCACCAAAGCCCGGCTCCCTGTTCCCTCCCTGCCCCCCACAGGGCTGCCCTGCTCACAAGGGAGGCTCTAAGGAGGAACAGCCAAGTCCCTGGGGCCAGGGGGAACATCTGACCTGCCCCCAGTTCTGCAGGGCATCTCTTCCCCCCACTTCCCTGCTGGCTCTGCCCATCCCTGTGACACGCCAGTCACCCCCAGTGAGGAGCAAAAGGCCTGGAGAGCCATGATTAACTGGATCAGCTAAGATTAATTGGGCAGAGATTAGCTAATGAAACCGCTCCTAAGTCCAGGGGCTACCAACTGGCAGCCTCTCCTGCTGAGAGGTGACCAACAGGAGAGAGCATTGTCCCCAGGTGCCACCAACCAGCAAGCTCTTCCCCAAAGGAGGCTAAGGAACGTGCTGTGCTGCTGGTCCCCCAGCTCCAGCAGATGAGGAGCTGCCTGCACCCAGGGAAATCCAAGGTGAGTTTCCCTTTGTCTGCACACATCCAGCCCCACGAGGGTGGACGCCCCGGTGCAGTGAGGGTTTGGCTGCACCGGTGCATTCTCAGCAGCTGCCAGCCTTTGTTGTGGTGAGCCCTTCCCCTGCACCCTTTGTTGGGGCCCCCCAGCTCTGAGTGGGACCACGAGACTCTGTCCTGCCTCTAGGGCAGCAGGGAACACGTTGCTGGATGACATGGCACCATCAGTGCCTGCCAGCCAAGCTCCTCACCCACCTCCCGCCCCACACAGGACAAGGGGCCATGACGGTGCAGTTTTCTCCAGAGCAGCACCTGCAGGCAGGGAAGCAGCTCAGAGGACAGCCCAGGACAAGGACAAATGCCCCCCACTCTCAGAGGAAAGCCAGCCCCTGCTTCCCCAGTGCCACCACAGGCACCCTGCCCCGTGCCTCCTGACCTCCTGCCCACCCCAGCGGGGGACACAAGCCCAAGGCAGAGTTTGCACCTCCCTGAGAATTTCCATGTGGATTCAGTTTACAAGTAGCAAATATAAGGACATGGATGAGGGGTTCTGCTTCCCATCTCTGCTGCAAAGTAACCCCACCCCCCATCCCTGCTCCCTCCATCCTCTCTTCCAGACACGCCAACCCAAAGCAGGGAAAAGCTGCACAAAAAAGGCAGTGAGCTCCGGTGGATGCCCAGCATTGCTGGGCATGGAGAAGGGTAGCCAGGGAGGGGGCAGCCAACAGATCCCCACACGACCCAGGGCTTGAGGGGCTGCAGGTCTTGCCACATGCGGGGAGGTGGAGGGTGGTGGCAGCATCTTCGCCAGCGCCAGCTGCCACCTCCCAGACAAAATGGAGGTCAGCAGCAGCATGCCGAGATGGTAGAGCCACCACACCCCTGGCCATCCCCAGGGGAGGGGGAGGGTCTGCTACCTCCCTGCCCCCCAGTGCCACAGAGGCCACCTGCGTGGGGCTGCTCTGGGCGCTGGGACAGAAGGGTGCCCGGCTGTGGGCTGGTACGGGAGATGCTCGGCTGGTCCCTTGTCCTCCCCGAGCCCTGATGCTGTCGCATGGGACCTGAGCAGGCAGGAGCCCGGCTCACACGGGGTCTGCGGGATCTAGGGGAGGGGTCCCTGCCCCGTGAGGGGGAGGAGGGGGAGGGGGAGAAGGAAGCAGAGGAGTAAGACAATAGGGCAGGTGCAGGGCTGCTCCGTGCGAGCCTCGTGACCAAGCATGGAGCTCTGCACTAGCCCGGCACCCCGGGACCTGCCCCTTCAACAGCGAGCAGCCGCTGCACCGGCCCGCAGTGACATGGCGGCCCTTGTCCAGCCACTCCACGGTGCAAGGTCACCGTCAGCTGCTCGTCCTTGGGGGCCAAGAGCAGCCTTAGCATCGCAGCATCCTTGCCAGCTAGCCGCGGCGAGAGCCCCAGGTGGGGCATCCACCACTCCCTCCAGCGCTGCTGTCTAAGTCTGAAGCATTATGATGGTGATGACGCAAGATGGCTCAGCAGCATCACCACAGCCATCTGCCCTGGAGGGAAGAGCAGGGGTGGCTCTGGGGTGACAAGGGGTCCCCCGCCATGGGCTGCGGGGATAGCATCCTTCCCCTTCGCACCCTGGCTGGGGCCGGGGCGGCAGAGGCGTCTCCCGGTCCGCAGGCACCCCCCGCCGCACCCCGGCTGGATCCTTCTGGAAGATGGGGCGGCACCCGGCGGTCACCGCGCTGGGGACCCGAGGGCAGCTTCCCCACACCCACAACTTCCAGCATCGGGGGGCTCCGCGAAATGGCCACCGGCCGCAGCCCCCCCGCCCCGCCGGACCCTCGGGGATGCGCATCCCGCTCCCGCCCGCCACGCCTCGTCCCCGCCGGGGCCACGAGGGGCGGCACCGCCACCCCGGAGCGGCGCCGGTTCCCCCGCGGCCAGCGCCCCGGGGGGCGCGGCGGGGCTGCCCCGGGCTGCGCGATGCCGCCCGCCCCTACCTGTGATGCCCGCGGCCGTGGCCGCGGCCGGTTCGGAGGGGCGCGGCGCTCAGCCGTGGGCGGGGGGCGCCGGCATGAGGCCGAGCCGCGCGGTGCGATGCGGTGCCGGTGCCGGTGCCGGTGCCGGTGCCGGTGCCGGTGCCGGTGCCGGTGCCGGTGCCGGTGCCGGTGCGGGTGGCAGCGGCCCCGCCCCTGCGGTCCCCGCCCCACGCGCTGGTTGGCGGCCGCCGCCGCCCGGAGGGGGACGCGGGGACCGGGAGCGCGCGCTCGGGGATGGAGCGGTGACGTCAGCGCATCCCCCGGCCCCGGCCGCGCTGCGGAGCCGCCGCAGGGGCGGGGCGGGGCGGGGCGGGGCGGGGCGGGCTCGGCAGATGTCGCCTGGCAACCGGCACCGGCCCGGTGGTACCCCGGTGCCCCGGTACCCGGTCCGGACACCGCTAGCCCTGTTTTCCGGCGCAGTGTTCCGAGGAGCGGCGCTGGGCAGTGCTTCCCGTGCCCCGGTCCCGAGCCCCCGCCCGCCGCCCGGGGCACGGCCGCTCCTGCCCGTCTGCGCCCGGAATCCAGAGCCTGCGCGGAAAGCGGATTATTCCTTCGCTGCCAGCTGTTTCCAGCAGCACGGCCACCCTCGCCCCACGGCAGCCGCGAGGCCACGCGTCCCCTCCCCGCCCCAGCCATGCCCCAAATCTCCCTAGAGGACAGGGAGATCTTCTTCATCCGATATGTCGTCATCGCTTTGGTGGGATGATGGCTGGGCAGCAGTCCCTATGCTGACTGTGGCTTCCATCGGCCATGCGGGATCAAACTCATCTGCCCCCAGCTCCTCTCAGTGGTGCAGATGTGCTCTCACCTGGCACTGTTGCTGGCCCCATGTCTCTGTCTGGTATGTCTTCAGCAGCGGCCACTGGTGCCAGTTCTGCCGGGTGGGAATTCTCATCCCTGTGCTCACCCCTGTTCTCATCCCTAGCCAAAGCTTTGCTCACTGAGGGGCTCCTTTGAGCAGAGACCCACTCATGGATCTGCTAAAGCTGGCAGCGGGCAGCTTATTTGCATTTCAGGGTGTGGATGGCAGAGAATGTGGCTGAAGTGAGGCGCAGGGCAATGTGCTGTGGGTACACACAGCAGGTAACAGAATATCGACCCCACGTGGGGCCTGTGGCACCCTCAGGACACATTGGGATGCTCATGGTCCAGCTGTGCCTACAAGAGCGCAGCTCGCTGTGGCAATGACTGTGTCCATGTCCCAGTCCACAGCCCTGGTGCACATCAGTCCAGTGGCCAGCCTCCTTCAGGCTGTCACCCTGCCAGATGTCACTCTCCAGGGCAGGTCCCTGGTCGGGGCACCCTGGTCAACAGGAACTTTTTGCTGCAGGAGGAGCTACGACCATGGCAGCTGTGCCAGACCAGTCTCTGTACAGCCATCCTGTGGCACAGGATCTAGGTGCCCAGAGCAAGGATCCCACCTGCTGGGACACTGTTGGGAATCATCAGCCCTCGTATTGTGGGGGGCCACGGGGACAAGGACTGCCTCAGTGCTTGGGAGTCCCAGAGGCTGGCATACCTAGAGAGTGATGACCTGAGCACCACCAAGGGAGCATCCCCCAAAATGAGGGGCCCAAGACAGGGATAGCAGAGATGACACATTAACCAGGCAGAGGAGGCAGCCAGGGGTAGAGTCCAGACTGGTAGGGGGGAGCACTGAATACTGGGTCAAGGTCCGTGGGGACGCCGGACACTGCTGGCACAGGATAGACTGTGCTGCAATGCTGGCAGCTGCTCAGGCAGCCTCCTCTACTCCTCCTCTTTGGGCTCAGCTCCTGGGGACAGCACGGCGTGCCATGGCCACCGGACTGCTCCGCGTTGCCCCTCCGGAGGAGCTGCTGCGGCCCCTGGCCGTGCCCGAGAGGCTGCTGCTCGGGCCAGGGCCCAGCAACGTGCCCCGCCGCATCCGGGCTGCGGGCGCTCGCCAGCTCCTGGGCCACATGCACCCTGAGGTGTTGCAGGTGAGCTGCCCCAGCCCAGCCTTCCTTCCCTCCCCTCCTCTTCCTCACCCCCAGGAAGGGCTGGAACAGCTCTGCTGGGGCAAGAGGAGCAATAGCAGTGCTGGCCAGTGTCCTGCTGCCGCAGGTGATGGATGAGATCAAGGCGGGCATCCAGTACGCCTTCCAGACGCAGAACAGGCTGACCCTGGCCATCAGCGGCAGCGGCCACTGTGCCATGGAGGCCGCCCTCGTCAACCTGCTCGAGCAAGGTGACACCGTGCTGGTGGCCATCAACGGCATCTGGGGACAGCGTGCTGCCGATATTGCCAGGAGGCTGGGTATGCTGGGAACAGGCAGGTGGTGTGGCAGGGCTCAGGGGACTGGGCTTGAAGGCAGGGTGCCCTGGTTTGCTGTCCGAATGCTGGCAGTGCTCAGTGACACGGCTTGCAAAGCCAGAGAGCACTCTGCCAGAGAGCACTCCAGGTTTTTCCAAGAATGATGCCACTCCATTTATGGTGCTTTATGGCTTTTCCACTGGGCAAATCTGCAGGAGGCCAGACTCCGGCAGGTGGCTCTGCTCCTGCTTCATGCATGATCAATTGCCCCATGGAGCAGATGAGTGCCCAGTGGGAAGCATGCCCAAACCTCACTCTCCTCTGCCCAAATTCCTTCCAGGAGCCAATGTCTATGAGCTGCTGAAGCCCCCAGGCAAGTACTTCACTCCACAGGACATTGAGCAGGTGAGTGCTGGCCACTATGCAGAGGGCACAAGCTGACCTCCAGTGTGGTCACTTTCCCTCTGTGTCATGCAGGGCCTGCTGCAGCACAAACCTTTGGTGCTCTTCATCACCCACGGCGAGTCCTCCACAGGGGTGCTGCAGCCACTGGAGGGGCTGGGCGAGCTGTGCCACCGGTCAGTGCCTGATGGCCACCCCAAGGTCACCACCGGGGATTTGGGCCTGGGGGTTTATATGTGCTGGGCTCTTCTCTGGCTCCGTTGTGCTGGAAGCAGTTGGTGCCAGTGAGACACACAGTTCCTGTGGGGACCAGGATGCCAGGGCTGCAGCCAGAGATGTGGCAAGAAGAGGTGGCAGGGACACCAGGCTGAGCTCTGTCCTTCCACAGGTATGGCTGCTTGTTGCTTGTGGACGCAGTGGCATCGCTTGGGGGAGCCCCCATCTTCATGGACCAGCAGGGTAAGAGCCACAGTGCCACCATGAAGAACCAGGGGACAAAGGGGTTCATGCCTGGGACAGGGAGCAGTGGGATCAGGCCCTCGGCCTGCATTTTGGCTAGCAGCACTAGAAACTGGTCCAGATGCATCCAGAGAGCCTGTTCCCCTTGGGGCACCATCAGCAGAGCCAGGGCCCTCCCAAAGCAGCCTGGAACAAGTGGGACCTGCCATGTGTGCCATCCTTGTGCTTCCCACCCACCACTTGCAGCTAGGTCAGCGGGCTCAGCATTTTCCTGCTGGGAGCCTCTGATTCCTAAGGAGCTGTCTTCCCTCTTGGGCAGAGATCGATGTCCTGTACTCGGGGTCCCAGAAAGTCCTCAACACACCCCCTGGCAGTGCCCCCATCTCATTCAGTGAGCGAGCCAGGTAAGAGCAGCCCAGTCTCAGCAGGGTGGATGTGGCTGGGGGAGGTTGTCACCTCTCTCCTTTGCCAGCCACCTGCTTCTGTCCTGCTCTGCAGTGCTATGGGGGCACAGCCCATCCCATCCCTGGGCAGTGATTGGGAGCTGGAGCCAATCTCTGCATTCACTGTAGGGGAGTTACTGCCTCCCACAGGGCTGATCCCACCTTGGAGCTGGTGGGGTCAAGGTCCCACCTCTCCCCGGTACTCTGTTTCGCCAGGGAGAAGCTGCTGAGGAGGAAGACGAAGCCCCCATCCTTCTATCTGGACGTGGGCTGCTTGGCAAACTACTGGGGCTGTGACGGGGAGCCGAGGAGGTGAGGGCGGTCTCCCTCGTTACAGACGGCTGCGAGCACTCCCCACCCAGCCTCTGTCCTGGCTCGGGGGCTGCCCGCCCTCCCCCTGCCTCCTGGTCACACCCTCTGCACTGGGTGGTGAGGAGGGGGGATACCGTGCCTCAGTTTCCCCTCAGTTTCCCTCAGGGGCTGCCGTGCTGCAGCCAAGCTGAACGCCCCTGGGTGCCTCTTGCAGGTACCACCACACGGCGCCCATCAACAGCTTCTTCAGCTTGCGGGAAGGCTTGGCCCTGCTGGCAGAAGTGGTGAGTGGCACCAGGCAGGCAGGGGAGCACCAGCAGTGCCCGTGGGGCTCGGAGGAGCCGTGGGTGCCAGGAGATGCCTGCCAGCAGCAGAGACCTTCTCTCTTCTCTCCTCTCTGCCCACAGGGTCTGGAGAGCTCCTGGGAGCGACACCGGGCCAACTGCACCCAGCTGTGCCAGGGGCTGCTCGACATGGGGCTTGAGCTCTTTGTGGAGGAGGAGGTGGGTGCAGGGCAAGCCCACCAGCAGCACCACAGAGTGGGGGCAGCGTGAGGGCACAGCCCTGTGCAGCTGGAGATGTGCCTGGGCAGCTTTTGATGCCAGAGAAAAATCTCCCCAGCTCCGTGATGCTCTCTCCTGGCACGGCGCTGGGGTCACCAGGGGCCGTGGGACTGAAACCAGTTTCTCTCTTCCTCAGAGGGCCAGACTTCCCACCATCACCACCGTCAGGGTGCCCGAGGGCTACAACTGGGAGGACATCACGGCCTTTCTGATGGACAACCACGGCATGGAGATCGCTGGGGGCCTGGGCCCCACGGTGGGCAAGGTGGGCAGAGTCCTCCCGTCCCGCTGCCCGTGGCTGGGCACAGAGCCCCGCATTCACTGCCCCTCTCTGGCTGCCACTGCGTGTGTCGCTGGCTGTGTCCCATTGCCCGGAGCAACGCATAGCAGCATAACCACACACAATCACCTCCTAATTGAATAACCACGCACGTAATTAGCCGGGGCGACACCTCTTTATAGGGAACGATGTGTTAAATGCGAGCAAGGGAGCTGCGCACAACCACTCACACCTGGCCGTGTGTCCCCCGCTCCCTCCGCACGGGCTGCTGAGGCGCAGACACTCACCCTTCTCCTCCCAGGTCCTGCGCATCGGCCTCATGGGCTGCAACTCAACCAGTGGCAACGTGGAGCGAGTGCTTGGAGCCCTGCGAGATGCCCTAAAGCGCTGCCACCGCAGCCGGTTGTGAGCATCCCCGGAGGGGGGAGGCTGGGGGAGGTGGCCTGGCACTGCCTCGCATGCCTGGCTGCAGGCAGCTGGCAGCAGAGGGACTCCACTGCCTCCCTGGGATGCTGGCAGGAGCCAGCACGGCAGCATCCAGCAAGCCGAGGCACAGTGGAAAGGAGCTGGGATAGCAGGGCACATGGAGGAGAGGGCTGTGCTCAGCAGATGTGAGATGTGGCTCAAAACCACTTCTCCCACCACCCCCTACACTGGCCTGGCCCCTCAGTTCTTTCCCTTCCCCTGGCCCCAGGGCATGGTGACCCTCAGCCAGCTGACAGAGGGTTGGATGCAGGGTCTGACCATAGGTCACTTCCCCTCCCATCACCAACAACCTCGGCCTTCCCCACCCTCTGCAGCAGAATGCCAGCCATCCCCCTGCAGATTCTGGTCCATGGAGCACCCAGTGCCCCGGTCCACCAGGGCAGCCAAGAGTCTGTGGGTGCCCTACCAGGTGCAGCAGATGTGCTCTCTCCCCTGTACCACCTTTCCTCAATAAAATTACACAGCAGGATGCTGCTCCCTAGCCCTGTAGCTCTCCTTGCACCTCCCAGAGTTTTGAGACACCCAGTGGGACAGCAGCAGGGTCTCACTCAGCTCTGCTGAGGGATTTCTTGGCGGATCCTGGAGAGGAGCTGGGATGCTGCCGAGCGACGTGCACTGTCCTGGATCCTGTACACCTGAAACTAAAGAGGGTGGGCAGTGAGGGGAGAGGGCTCCCCACTCTGCTGGAGCTCCTTGCCCAGCACTCCCAGCCTCCCACAGCCTCCTCAGCACGCCAGAGAGCTTGGTGGAGCCGATTGCAGCTCATCCCAAGATTCCTAGCCCAGGTGCTAGGGATCTCAAGTGCTGCCTCACGAGTTCTGCTGAAGGGCTGGGGTTACCTGGCTGAGCAGGATGTCAAAGTAGGCTGTGTCCCAGCAGGACCCATCCTCGGTGGGGAGCTGCAGGAGGGCTTGGGTTTCCGTGTCTGCCTGGCAGCTGCCACTGAACCCATGGAGGCCAAAGTGGAAGCGGAGGAAGCGTTGGGGGTCACAGGCAAAGCTCTCCACTTTATGGTAGAGGGAGGCAAGGTCTGGGGCATCTCCTTGGAAGAGGTTTTCCTCTGGGTTCAGGAAGTGGGGCAGGTGCTGGGTGGCCAGGCAGCGGAGAAGGATCACCAAGAGCCTGTAGACAGAGCCTTCCAGGTCCTGCCAGTCCTCAGGGGAGGGGAAGAGCTCTGTGCTCCACAGCAACACCATCTGTGAGGAGGGAGAGAAGAGCACAAGGCCTGATCCCAGGAAGGCTGTCCCTTCACACCCTGCAGGTCACCATGCAACCACTTGTGGGGCTGAATCCATGCGGGCTGGAGAAGATGATTCTTTTGTGAAGGCCAGATACATACATGTGCCCTTTTTCTTAAAAAAACCTACAACCACCACCCCCAAAACATCAAAGATTGCAACGCAAAGCAAAGTACACAGCATTTGGGTTACTTGGAGCTGGAGCCGTTCTGTAAGCAGAAAACACCCTTGCATACTTCTTGACCCTTGGCTTGGAGAGCCATCAAAAGGCAGGCCACACCTAGATTGTGCCACCAAGTGCTGTCCCCAGCATGGCCAGTTGGCACAGCTCCAGGGTGTTGAAAAGAGGTTGGGTGGGGAGAGGAGGTTTTTTCTCAGCAGAAATGCCACCCGCAGCCCTGTACAGGCACGTCCCAGCACACCAGGGCATGGGGCAGCCTTGCAGTGTGGCACAGGGATGCCATCCCACCGAGACAGGCAGCCTGGGCCAGGGGGTGATGCCCTGCACACCAGTGCAGAGCCCCAGCTCTGAATGCACAAAGCGTCTCCAGCTGGAGGTTGCTGGTTCAATCCAAGGAAGAGGATCAAAGCCCTCTAACCGTGGCTGGCAGCAGCACACATCCTTCCCAGACACAGCCATGGGCTGCTACACCCCAAAGCCCTGCAGATCCTTGTCTGGGTTCTTGTGCAGGGGAGCAGCCTTGGCTCTGCTTGCCCAGAGAGCCACGGTCCCAAGCAGCAGAACCAACCTACCTTCAGGTGGTTGAAAGTGAGGGCGCCTCTCCCCCCGTGCCCTCCCCAGTCCTGGTCACGGAGCTGGTCGAGCAGGCGAAGGCTGTCCAGACGGGGTCCCTGCAGGGTGTCCACTCCTCGGAGCAGCTTCAGGATGGGAAGGTGAGTGGAGGATCTGGAGGAAGAGAGTGGGGTCTGGTGGGAGGGGAGATGAAGACCTGCATCCTCCCAGGATGGGGAGAGCATGCCTGCAGTGACATGGCACGCATATTGTTGGATAGGATGGATAAATATAATTTTTCATAAATAATACAGCCAGGATGAGAACAGTCCTCCCAGCTAGCCGGAAGATGCCCCTGCCTACGGATGGGTCCAGGGGTCAAGTGGACTGTTCCATCTCACCCCCAAAATGTATGGTTCACCCCGCACCTGTAACCCTCCCCTAAAACATCAGGTGCCTGTAACCCCATTGGCCTGAGCCTTGTTCCAGCCCACCCTGAAGCCCCCTGATAAGGGGGCTCCAAGGGGCCAAATGCCCTCTTGGAACTCCCCCCCCCTTCTTGGATCTTCCCCCTCATAGGACCCCCACCCCTTCCTTGAGCATCTTCCTGTCGCTCCCCTCTCCCATCCCCTCGGGCCTTGCCACGTGCTGTGTCTGGCAGCTCGAAGCAGGACCTTTCTCCATCCCTAATAAACCTTATACCACAAGAGCAGCCTTCAGAAATCTCTCATCTCCATTCATCTACACCATTCTGGAGCAACAGCACTTGCTACAGCATGTGGTCCCAGCCAATGCAGCATCTGGGATCTGCAAGATCCCCCCCATGCTTGCCTCTGGAACTTCAGAGGTGTGGAGCGAGATGGGAACACTGCTGTGCAGCTCCTGCCTTCCCAGGAGGATCAGGAGTGGGGCAAAATGGGGATTTTTTTCCCCTATGTGCAGTGGGGAGAGGAGGCTGGGTTGGTTCCCAGCGAGAGGCTGGACATCCAGTTGGACCACCTTGTTCCCAAAATAGATACGGACTGGTCCAGCTGGCTGCTCAGCCCCGCCATGGGGCTGGGTCATTGTGCTGGCAGGCAAGGTATGTCAGTGCAGGCTTGTTTTGTCCTGCAGCCCACCTTGGGAGGCAGTTCATCACCCTTCTGCTGCCAGGTGCCTGGGCTTGTCTCTGAAGCCCAAGCAGGGATCTGAGAGCTGCCACCCTCTGCACAGTTAGGGTGCATCTCCAGTGAATAATTCCAGGGGCCTCCTTCAGTTACACTCCCCCTCTTTCCCTGAGCTGTCTGAAACTTGTCTGAAACTCCCCAACACAGGGAAGAGGGTTTGGGCATCATAAGGAGGTGACTTCAACCCCTGCTGACTTGTCCCCGCCCTGTCCCAATCTCTTTTTGCCTACACCCGGCAGGGCTGCCAGCCAGGGGGCATCCCTGGCACAGGATCACCCCGCAACTGAGCCTCTCACCTCCAGCAGTGGGGAGAGGCAGGGACAAAGTGAGCCTCTTCCGTGGCCCTCCTGAGGCTGCCTTCAGGGAAGCCCCTGTCCCTGTGCAGCCTCTGGAGCTGCAGCGGCTCCTGCTGCCTCCTCACCACAGGAACAATGTCAAAGCGAATGGTCTTCCAGCTGCCACGGATCAGCAGGGAGAGCTCCATGGCATCTTCCCGCAGATTTTCAGCACTGATGTCACCTAGAAGCAGAGGGTTTGGCAGCTGTGAGCAGGTTAGCACAGCCGGTCCCGCAGGCTGAACCAGGTCTGTGCTGCAGCAGCCGTGGCCGTGTCCCACCCCACTCGACTCAGCCCTTTCCAGTGCTGCAGTCTGGGTGCAGTTCCCCGGGTAAAATCCCTCTCCCGGCCATGCTGGGGTGGTTTTACAGGAAGAAGCATCGCAGGGGTCAAGGTCAGGCACAGCAGGAAGTCTCAAGCAATCAAACTGAGCTGTGCTTCTGGGTGGCTGAACAGTGCCAAGAAAAGCAATGCACTCCAAGAAAAATGGATCAGGAAAGGTTCATTGCTTTCTGGGGGTGGAGGAAGATGAAGGTCACTGGCTTGGCCACAGAGGAAGAAGGGGATAGTGGATTTGCTGGGACTGGGTTAAGAGACTTTCAGACCCACTGGTACTCTCACATTACCCTTTCACCCTGGCTGAGCTTTCCTTCAAGAAGCACAATGGGAGATGAAAATGCATGAAGAAGCTTATGGAACAGCTATGGGCATCTCCCAGGGTCCCCTCCCACCAAGGACACTGCTGCCAGCTGGGGCCCACGTGTTCACAGGGTCAGACCCGTGCCCCAGGGTTCTGGTCCAGCTCTGATGCGCTCCCAGCTCACTCTCCAAACAGCCTCCTCCAGGGAGCAGGGGGCACTTGGAGGCAAGAGGTGGAGGGGAGAATGTGGTGAGGGCAAACCAAGCACACCAAGTCCTTGAGCAAACCCTACCTGGGGACTAACAGCAGGGCTGGGTGGACCCTGCACCCACCAAGAAGGGTGCCATCAGTCCCAGGTGAAGATGCCTGAGGATGACTCTGATGCCCTGGGATGGCAGGGAAAAGTTTGCATCTCCCCTTTTCCTTAGCTGGGGGCAAAGCCCATCCCAGCACACAGCAAGGTGCTCGCTAACCTGCCCCTGCAGCTTTTGGGTGGGCCACATGCCCAGGAACCTACGTCCCAGCACGTTTGCATAGGGATGACTGCCAAGCTGGGAAGCTGGGCAGGCACTGGAGGCAGCTCCTGGCGGGGAAGCACCCTGCCAGCGTACGCACCTGGCTGAAGCAGGAAGAGGCGTTGGCAGCGCACGATGGCTGAAACAAGGAGCTCTTTCAGGTGCTGGAGGATTTTGCCTGGAAGCAGGCACCTCGCACCACCTCCGTGCTCCATCACATCCACACCACCAGTCCAGTCCTCCAAATCAGTCCCTGGAGAGCACACTTCCAGACAGCAGGTGTTCATCTCTGCAGGGCGCCCGCCCGGGCTGTCCCTGTTCCGGCATGCCAGCACACGCAGGGTGTCACCATCAATGCGCAGGGGCACCTCGAGAGTGACAGCGTCCTCAGAGGCACCGACAGCAAACTCGAAGGCTTCCAGGTTCCTGGCGTAGTCCACGAGGAAGCGGGGATCCCTGGCATGGACATTCTCCAGCAGGGTGAGCAGGATGTCCTCGGCCCGCTGGAAATGCTCCACCCGCTGCCTCTCGCGGGACAGGATCACTCCGAGGTAGCTGTGCCAGAGGGAAGTGTTGGCTTCCATGGCAGCTCTGCTTCTGCCTTACGCTGCTCCGAGCAGCAGGAAAGGTGCGTGGGCAGGGAGGGCAGGGCTGGCCCGGCGCGGGGCGGGCGGAGGGAAGCAGAGCCGGGCGGTGACAAACACCGAGTGCTGGGTGACTCCCAGGGAGAGGTACGGGGCAAACCCAGGGCGGGGGCTTGAGTCACACCGTGGCCCCTCTTCTGCCACTCCAGAAGGGTGACAGCGAGTGCTCAGCTGCTGGGTCATGCCAGGGGAACGCTGTGCTCTCCCGCACCGCCCTTGGCATAGGGAGTAGGTGCCGGCAGCACCCCTCCCAGCCAGTGCCAGGTGAAGCACCCACTGTCCTTCACCCCAGCCTAGTCCAGCGCTGCCCGCCCGGCTGCTCCCAGCCTGTGCGGCACCCACAGGAGCTGGCCAGGCTCCTGCAGGGGCGGGGCAGTGGAAGGGCAGCTGGATCCAGAGCCTGCCTTGCCGGTGCCCAGAGCAGCCCTGCAGGCCCAGTGCAAAAGCTCAGCTCCATCGGGCTCCAGCTCTCGCAGGTGCGGCAGCCCCCGGCGCCCCTCTCCAGCCCGCCTCGCCGCACACACGGGCCCCGCCCGGACCGCGGTCTCCTGCCAGGCTGCGGGAGGATGGACCCGGGAGGACGCACAAAGGGGGCTTTGGACCCCACAGCCGCCGTGGGGAGGCTCCGGGAGCGGCAGGGCCGGTCCGTGGGTGCCTCAGCCCCGCCGCTGCTGCCGTGCCCCGGCCCCGCTCCGCGCTCGGGGGCTCGGTGCATCCCGAGCTGCCTGCGCTCGTACCCTCAGACCTGCCCGCGCTTCTCCCCATCTCCCACAAACCCCAGAATGCGGATTGCCCGGCACGTTATCTTTTCTGAGTGCCGTCACCTTCCAGAGGTCCCCGAGCTCCGCAGGCCTGGAGCCGCAGCTCAGTGATGATGCCTGCGAGGCTGGGCTCTCGCCGCGGGACCCTGTGCTCAGCCGTCCCGGCTTTCCTGCCAACTGATCCTGCCTCGGTCACAGCAGGGAAGGCAATGGGGAAGCGGGGGAGGCTCCGTGGCAGCAGGGGGCCCGAGACGAGCTTGGGGACCACTTGTGATGAAGAGAGGGAGAGTGCCAAGGGGCTCATGGCCGCTCCTCCCATCTCCTGTGGCTCACGCTTACCCTTTTTAAACAGCCCAAGTGAGGTTTCTCGATCTCCCCAGGGGTTATTTCCAGCGCCTCCTTCAATTCCCTGTTGCTGAGGAGCTGCCCTGAAGGTAGGAGTCTGTCCCTCATGTTCATTAACCCTTCTGCCAGCCGACTGAAGGAGTTCTGCCTTCCAAGGGTCAGAGCTTCCACCTGCAGGGCATCCTTGAGCAGCTGCAGTCCGAGCCACTAAGCCTGCATTGGGCTTCTCACTACCAGGGGGCTGCAGGTACTCTGAGCTGGGGAGTCTCAGCCAGATTTTAAACCCTGACAGGAGCGATGGGCTCTGCATTTCCTTCCCTGAGCTCTGTGCTTCAGGTTTCAGCCCACCTGAGCACGGGATGCTCAGTCCCCCACGCCAGTGACTGTCTCAACCGGAGCGGGGCAGGTCTTGCCCTCCTCCATCATGTGGGGAAGACAAGCTGGCTGGTGTCCCGGAGAAGGACCAAAAGCAGCAGACCCCCATCAGAGTGTCTTGGGCTCATCCTGAAGAATGCTGAACCCAAGCCAGACAAGACAGATTACTGCTTCATGCCCTGGTGTGGGAAAAAGAGGGCAGAGAGATGCAGGCAACCATGTTTCTGGAGGTGGTGGGGCATGGCTCACTGCTGTCAGGGTTGCAGTGTGTCCATCATTCTGTCATGGATGGAGTCCCTGCCTCAGCAGCAGCCAGGACATTCCTTCTGTCCGTGCCTGGCAGGAATGCTGGAGGAGGCTGTGGGCATCGTGCAGAAGCTGAATTGAGAGCCAGGAGTGGTTCTATAGGAAGGTAAGGCTGGGCAGGGCATGGAAACATGCCTGTCCCTCCAGATGTCTTGGTGCTAGTGGGGTAACCCTGTCCTCTTGTCACAGTGCTGGCAGAGCCCACAGTGTGACCTGACATCCTGCTGCCAGAGCTCTGATGCTGGGAAGAGCCAGTGTGATGTGATCCCCTCAGCTCATCTCTGTGCTTTTCAGACCCCTGGGTGCCACAATCAAGAGGTTGGTGCTGCAAATGCTGCCTTCCTGTGGACTAGGACCTCCCCTTTTCCCCTTTTCCCCTTCCCCCTTTTCCCTTTTCCCCTTTTCCCCTTCCCCCTTTTCCCTTTTCCCCTTTTCCCCTTCCCCCTTTTCCCTTTTCCCCTTTTCCCTTTTTCCCCTTTTCCCCTTTCCTCCTTCTGCCTTTCCCTTCCTCCTTTCTTCCTCTTTTCCTCCTTCCTGTTCTTCACCCTGTTTTTCTCCTTTCCTATTCTCCTTTCCTTTCCTCTCTCACTTCCTCTCCCCTCCTCATTCTCTCCTCTCCCCCATAGGCAAGGGGCCAGGGGCAGGCCCTGGAGGAGCATCTTCCTGGCTGCTGCCAGGCACAGGCAGCACAGTGAGTGACCCTGCTGCAGGCACCATGTGAGAAGGAGGAGTGATGCTGGGCAGTGGCACATCTGGTGACAAAGCTGGCCAGCCAAAAGAGGTGGGAGCAGCTGGAGGTGCTGCCAGATGCTGAGCAGGGCTCTGAGCAGGATGGTGTACATCAGGTGGTGGGCACAGAAGCTCCAACCCACATGGGTGAGTGGCTGAGCCCTGGCTGGAGCCGTGCTGCGTGGGATGAGCCATGGGGCAGGGACACTGCACGGCTGGGCATTTGGGGCAGCACCTGGACACTCAACCCACAATCAGCCCAAGCTGAGCACAGGTCCACTGGCCCAAAAATAGCAGGAAAAACTTCCTAGTGGGAAGGTCAGTTAGGCTATGGAAGACATGGCTGGAGTGCAAAGTGTCTGGGCAAGTCACTAGAGGCTGGTGGCGAGTGCCTCGGCACTGGCAGAGAGTTTGGCCTGAATGAGCTAATCACTGTTTCCATCTCGCTGCTTTACAGTTCCAAGAATTTTTGATCTGTTAGAAACAGGAGAAAGAAAACAACCCCAAGCTGAAGGGCAAGTACAAGCAAGAGAGAGGAAAAAAACCTGGGGGCATGGGAGCACCTGGCACAGCAGAGGTGGGCGAGGAGCTGCAATGAGCCCCCAGTGTCCCTTACCCAGCTGCGGGGCTGTGCACTGTGACTGCTGCATGCCAGACCCTGCCAGATGCCATCATCACTCAGCAGAAAGATTTTGGGGTGCTGAGCTGGTGGGTTGAGGAGCTGGCAGGCACATGGGCACTGGGATGAGGGAGGGAGGTTATGTTCTGCACCAGCACCAGCACTTCGGCACCCCACGAGCCCCCAGAGTGGCATGGCCCCCAACAAAAGGGCTGGGATAGGGAGGGGGGACAAAGGCAGGGAAGGTAGAGAGGAAGAGAGAGTAATTTAACATGACAGGCTGTTTATTTTGGCAAAAAGGGTCTCTTTTCAACAGATTTCAAAGCTCAGCCCTGGGGCTTGCGGGGGGACCACACAGCGGGGTGGGAGATGAGGGGTGCAAGATGGGGGGGTTCAGTGGGGCACCCAGACTGAGAGGGAGAAGAATGCCCTGTCTGTTCCTGCCTGGGGCACAGGCTGTTTTTCAAGCCCTGGCTGTGCTTGAACGCTGCAGCAGCGGGGTGTCCCCGTGGGTGCCCACGCTCCCGCACGCACACGCTTGCCTGCATGCACACACACACATTCGCACGCTCCCCCTGCCCCTGCTCCTTCCTCCAGGCCAGGGCTCAGCTGGAGTCTTGGCTTCCCCCAGTGACATTTCAAAATAGGCTGTTTATTAAAATTAAAAAAAAAAAAAAAATTAAAAAAAAAAAAACAACCGCAGGGGGGGGATTGCTAGGAAAGAAATAATTATTATAATCACATTAAGAGCTTTGGCTGTAAAACTCTTGTGAGAGCACAGGGAAGGAGCTGGGGCTGCTCTCTGCAGGGAGTACAGGGGGTGGTTTTCCTGCCTTGTGCTCTTTTATTTTCCAGTCCTGATCCAAAAACACCTCCCCTCCTCCCCTTTTCCTCCCCTTTATCCTGGGAAATGAAAACAATTTATTTAATGATGGATCATCCCTTTCTCTGGTCACTGACCTTCTGGGTGAATTTCTGCTGAGCTCGGTGGAAAACTCGAGGCTGGGTTGTGGATCCCATCTGTGGATGGGGGAGGGGGGGAGCTCACCCTTATCCTTCCCAAAATCCACAGCAACAATCCTGGGGAGCAGGACAGGGCTGGCAGAGAGGGTCCCCACCAGGAAGCCCAGCAGCAGACCTTGCTGCGGGCACTATCCCTGCAGACCGGGGGCTTTGGGGGCAGATATGGGGGCCCCAAAGCCTTCTCTCAGCCTGATGGGTTTTTGGTATTTATTTGTTCTGCTCTGAGGTTGGGGTGGGCTGGGGTTGCAGTGCTGAGGTGGGAGTGGGCAATGGAGGAGTGATCTCCACCCTGCCAACAGCCCTTTCTGCCCAGCGGGGCTTCTCTGGCTCAGGGTGTCTGTGGGAAGTGATTTTGGGAGCTGCTCAGGGACCGTGTGGGGCAGCGTGGGGTTCCCAGCAGCAGCAGCCAGCCGTGCATTCCCGTGTTTTCCTGTGTATTCCCGTGTATTCCTGTGTATTCCTGTGTATTTCTGTGTACTCCCGTGTACTCCCGTGTATTCCCGTGTATTGCCGTGTATTTCTGTATACTCCTGTGTGTTCCCGTGTATTCTTGTGTATTCCTGTGTATTCCTGTGTATTCCCATGTACTCCCGTGTATTCCCGTGTATTGCCATGTATTGCCGTGTATTCCCATGTATTCCCGTGTATTCCCCTGTATTCCCATTTATTCCCATGTATTCCCGGTAGTCCTGTGTATTCCCTTGTATTCCCATTTATTCCCATGTATTCCCGGTATTCCTGTGTATTCCCGGTATTCCTGTGTATTCCCAGTATTCCCGTGTATTCCCGGTATTCCTGGTATTCCCGTGTATTCCCGTGTATTGCCATGTATTCCCGTGTATTCCCGGTGTTCCCGTGTATTCCCGTATATTCCCAGTATTCCCATGTGCTCCCATGTATTCCCGTGTACTCCCGGTACTCCCGTGTACTCCCGGTATTCCCGTGCATTCCCGTGCAGGCGGTTTGGCTCGGGCCGGTCCGTGTTTGGCTGGGTCCCGTTCCCGGGGGGGGGATTGCCGGGAGTGCGGGGAAAGGCGGATCGGGGGCGGTGGGGATGTGCTGTCAGCGCCCGGCGCTGCCCTGCATCCCTGCCGAACCCCCAGCTGCCCTGCAGAAAGGGATGGAGCAACCCAGCATCCAGCCCCCTCCCCTCTGGCCCTTCATCTGCCGTGGCCTGTTGCTCAAAGCATGGTTCTTGTAAAAATGCGTAAATATTTATACAAGAATAATTTAAAAAACATGGTCTGTCAAATAATCAAAGCGGCAGAACATCCGAGGAGCTTTCAGCTGGATTGGGAAACCCAGCGTTGCTTCCCGATGCTCTGCTGCAATGCTGGAGGTGCCCGTGGCCAGCCCCAGCCCTGTGTGATGCCACACTTGCCAATGTGGCTTCACAACAGGCTTGAAATCTTCATTAAAACTGGTGGTGGGTTGGCTTTCACTTCCATTAACCCAGCTGCCTGCTGCAGGAGCCTCAGCCAGGGGTAGGACTTCACCAGGATCTGGTTTCTGCTTCATGTCCTGGTTTTGGCACTGTTCCTGCACTGGGACTGCCTCAGGAGCTGGAGATATCCTTGGGTGAAGTGCTGTGTCCCTGTCCTCCCCTGAGATGTGTGGTGAGGCCAGGGACTGGTGTGGGGAGTGACAGGGTGGTGGCTGAGCTGACAGGGTGACTCCTGGTGCTGCTGGGTTGCTGGGGCACTCCCTGATAGCATCTCCATCCCTCCAGAGCCAGAAGCACCCTCAGCGTTTCAAAACCTGCCTCTGCAGTGGTGGGGCAAGAGCCTTGGGCTCTTTTCTGTGTCCCCAGGGAGCAGCCCTGAGCTTCCCAGGGGAGCAGCACCTGCGACCCCCCGGGTCCATGTCCTTCTGCTTGTTTTGGACTCCGCTAGGAGCAGGGAGGGAACACAACTGCAACCCAGCAATGTCCCTGCCACCACAGCCCAGATGACACGTGGCCACCAGATGCCTGGGCCGTGGGGTTCAGAAGGGTCCAGGGTGGCAGGAGGAGGTGACAGGATGGGAGAGGGGAAGAGATTCCACCCTGTTCCTGGCCCTGTGGGGTGGAGGCAGGCGTTGCTGGGGGTTTGGGGGAGTGGGAGCTGGGTGTTGCAGTAACCTCCATCCTCCTGGCTACCCTCCAGCCCCTTCCCACCACCCACATCCATGCACGTGATCTGTGTTGCTGCATTCTTTGAGCCTGGGCCAGATAACGAGTTCAAACCCTTTCCTTAAACCTCAGCTCCCCTCAAACACCCACACACCTCCCTGGTCTACCTAGCTGCCTCTCCCACCCTGGGGAGGGAGCTTCCAGGACTAATTCTCCCCCACAGGAGGTGATGCTTGTGCCACACACGTGTTTGGCATCTACAGGGAACGCTCTCTGGGCTTGGCCCAATTAGCTGGAAGGGAGGAGAGAGCCAAATCCAAACCATGTGCTGACCTGCAGTCCCCTCTGCCTGAAAGCATCCGTGCTGAATGCGCTCTGGATCATTAATAGCTCCCCAGGCCCCTTCCACATGTCCCGTCCCCCAAGCACTGACGGGTGGGGGGTGGGAAGGGTTTCGTGCTCTTTCCCAGTGCTTTCTAGAGCTGCCTTTTGTGGGAGGTAGTGGGCTCCACTGTGGGGCTGTGAGCAGTGGCCAGGAGGAACCAGGGGGTGACTCCCTGTGGATTTGGGGCAGCCCTGAAACCGTGATGCCAGGTGGAGACAGGCTTGGGGTCAGAAGAAGGATCTCTGCCTCCACCTCTCCCTCCTGGAGGTGGTTCTTCACTGGGGAGCATCTCCAGCTGAAGGTGGGATGACAGTCCAGGATACCCCTGGGACCTGCAGCATCCCCTCCACAGCCTCACCAGAACCACCCCCTGGGATGGGTGGGGCAGATCCTGGCTGAGTTTTGGTGGCCATCAAAGGGCTGGGCACCATAAAGGTGGAGGCAGAACGGGGCATCTGTGGCTGGAGATGGAGTGGGTGGTGGAGGACAGAGCTTGGCCAGATGCCGTGCAGAAAGGGCTGCTTTCCCCCACACTCCCCCCAGCATTCTCAGCACAGAGCCCAGCTTTGCACTGGCTCCAGCTCCAGGCCCAGAGGAAATGTCTGCAGCTGGGGCCCACAGCTGTTCTCCCTGCTCCATTTACTGCTTCCAATTTAACGTCCCGGGGAGCTGGGCTGGACAACATGGGGGGAATGTGGTGATGCTTTCCTGTGCAAAGCCTGCCTGGAAGAAAATCCTCCCCTCACTCTTGGGATGGCTGCCCTTCCCCTCTCTCGAGGTAAAACCTACCAGGAGAAGCCCAGGATGGCCCTGTGGGGCTGGTCCTGGAGGAGGGGCAGGTTCTGCCACAACATCCCTGTGTTCCTTGGAAGCTGAGCTTGTGGCAGGCCTGGCAGGGCATGGCAGGGCCAGGAGATGGGATTTGGGAGCACAGGGCTCATTGTGGTGGGTGTAAGATGGTAGACGGTGATGGCAACATGGTCCCACGGTCACTCCCCTAAAGCGATGGGTGTCTGGCATGGCAGAGCCACAGGCTGGCTGTGGGGGAGGTTGGCAGTGCCCCCTCTGCATCCCACCTCAGCCGGGCTGTGCAGTCTAATGCCTTCCAGAAAATCAGCGATGAATGGCCAGGGAGGGTAATTCGTATCAAACCCATAAAACCTTTATTAGCATCCTAGGGGAGAAATCCGGATGTGGCTGCTTATTTATTTTGGATTTCTCTCTCTTTTTTTTTTCTCCCTCCTTTCCCTTTAACATTTGCTTCCAAGAGATTTTTAAAGTGATAGTGTCAGCTCTCTGGGATCAGCAGTAGGGCTCAGACAGGGCTGCCTGCTGGGGGGACATGTGGTCCTGGACCACTGGTGGATGCACTGGCATTCCAGGAGTCAGGCTGCTCTTGGGATCCAGCTTTGCGACCCATCATGAGTTGATAATTATTCAGAACCATTGGTGCTTTTAGTGGGGAGTAGCCCTCACCTTTCCTGGGAGCTCAGCCTCTCCCAGTCAAACCATTTCCCGATAATAAATGTAGGGTGGGTGTGTTTGTTTTGCTTTGGGTTTTTTTTTTTTCCCTCCAGTAAAGACAAAGAAGCCCTTGAGCTTGGAGCGTAACCTAAAACACGGCATTCCTGAAAAGAATTTCCTGATAATATTTTTAGCACCTCAAAAAAAAAAAAAAAAGAAAAAAAAAGAAAAAAAAAAAAAAGCGCGGGGGGGAGGAGAAGGAGGAGGGGAAAAAAAAGCCAAAAAAACAGGGGGAAAAAGGGAAATTACTGAGGTTTTTTTTCTCCTTCACTGTTTTTTACTTTCCTCGTCCAGGCCCGTGTTTTAAGGGGCCGCGGCTGGGCACGGAGGGGGCTCTGTGCCCACGCGTGGATTTTGGGCGGCACGGGGGGACCCCCGCCGCTCGCGCTCCGCGGGGAGCCCGCCCCCGGCCCCGCCCCCCGCGCGCCGCGCGCCCATTGGCCGGCCACACCCCGCTATGCAAATGAGGCGCGGGGGCGCGGCCGGCGGTGTGAGGGCGCTCGGGGCGCGCTGGGGCTGAGGGGCCTCAGGAGCCTCAGGAGCGGGCAGCGCCGCTCCCGGCTCCCGGCTCCCGGCTCCCGGCTCCGGCTCCCGGCCCCGGCCAGGGCAGCGGCAGCCACCGCCACCGCCTCCCCGTGCCCCTCCGCGGCCGTCCCGCCCCGCCCCGCCCCGCCCCCGCCATGCTTCCGTGGCTGGTGCCCCCGTGAGAGGCGAGCGGCGTTGCCGGCGGCCATGCAGGTCCTGGCAGGCTGGGCCGTGCTGGTGGCACTGGGCGAGTGGCTGTGGGCCGCTGGGGAGGTGCCGCTGGGCGACTTCTACCCCTTCGGGCCGGCCCAGGGCGACGCCGCCACGCGGAAGCAGGACGACGGCGGCTCCGAGCTCCGGCCCCTCTCCATCCCCTTCCCCTTCTTTGGTGCGGGGCACACCGGCCTCTATGTGAGTAATTTCCACTGACTTCTGCGCGTTTCCTCCTGTTCGCTCCCTCTTATTTATTTCCTCCTATCCCGCTTTTTCCCCTCCCTCTAATTGCCTCTTTTCTGTTTATTTCTTCCTCTTCCCTTTCCCTTATTTCCTCTTTCCTGTCCTGCTTGGATGAATCCGAGTTTCCTTGGGGGCCATCAGGTGGTCCCCATCTAACGGGAGGCATCAGAGGAGTAGCGGTGTGCCGAGGATGGCGCAGTGGGCCCTGGGCCTGGGGAGCATGCAGGACCCCTGGCTCAGTGTGGGGGTCCCCAGCGAGGATCCTGGCCCCACTGCCTTGGGAATGCTCCCACCCACGCTGGGGAGCCTGGACTTAGCCCTGGCTGGAGCCGGTGTTGCATGCGTACCCACACCCTGTGGGACTGGCTTGGTGACACGCTGGGGGATCCCGCAGCAGGGAGCTGGATACATCTGGTGGGCAAGAGCCCAGAGTTGGTGTGTTACAGCCCTAGCGTGGTGGCCTTTGCTGCAGCAAAGGGGGGTTGGTGGGCTCTGGGTGTGATGTACAATAAAGACAGCTGCACTTTGGGCTGTGCACTCTGTACATCCGATTCCCTTGCCTTTCCCTGCGCACACTGGGCTGCTGGCACTACTGGTGACACACTCCCTTGCAACCCCTAAGCCACCGGGAGGGGACTGTGGCCAAAGAACTCAAATCATGCCTGGCCCATCATGTCCCCTGTAGCTGTGGCCAGAGGGGCAAGCCCAAGCGCCTGGCTGTCCATGGACTCTTTTGGGTGGTGCTGTCTTGCATCCAGAAGTGAGATTTGGGCTTCCCATGCTGGTTTCCACCTGGCACAGTGAATCCTTCAGCGTCTTGATCCCATCTCCCTGGTTTGCTCTGGGCTTAATGATGGCCCAGACCCAGTGGCAGAGGAGAGGGCTGAGCGTTGCCCTGATGCCATCCCAGAGCTGGGCTCATGTACCATTCCACTGCCTTGGCTCAGTGCAGGGGGTTCTTGGTCCTTCCTGGTCGTGTTTTTCCCCTGATCAAAGCACCAGCCCTGCCATTGGGTGGGAGGGATGCAGGCTTGGGGCTTGAGCCACCGTGGAAGGATAGGAGGGGCTGGGAGAAGCGAGGTGACATGACGGTTGTGCCATAGAGGATCCACAGTGTGGCTCTAGGTCTTGGAGGGGCTGCAGGGATCAGAGGACAGTACATCCCCTTTCCCTGAGCTAAACCCCCACGGCTCTGCAGGGCCAGCTTGCCTGCCCCCAGCACAGAAGTCCATGTGGCATCAGCCCTCCTCCCCAGGGAGCTGCTGTCCAGGGGGACTGGCACAGGGCTGAGTTCACCTGGAAACCTCTGTTCTCAAGGGCTGCCTCCAGCCACCCCCCTCCTCCTTCACAAAAACCAGCAACAACAAAAAAAAAGCCCTTCTTGGCTCTGGTTCTTTCCCATCTTGCTTTAATCAAGGGAAGAATGTTCCTCTGTGGACACAGTGGGGTTACAGAGGCTTTGGGAAAACAGAATCCTCTTTCCCTTAGTCACAGTAAGGACTGCCCTGTGTTCAAATGGAGGGGCTATGAACCCTCCTCAGGGACTGGGGACCTCCCCCAGGGACTGCACAAGGCCATCCCAGCTCAGCCCCCTGTGCCTGGGTGTGCTGGCAGCTGGGGTGAAGGGATTCTGGCTTCCACATGGCTCCTGGGGGTGCCGGCTCCCAGCACCTTCTTGGCACACGAGTGTGACACCACTGCCTGCCTGCGTGCCAGAGTTGCTCTCTCCAGTTGAGAGCCTCTTGCCTGTACCAGGACCCCTTTTGCATCCTGCCTGGAGAGCTTGGCTGCAGTCTGTGTATTCCTGCCTGTCCCACGGTTGCTTGTGGGCTGGGGAACAGAGTGGCTTGGAGCTGACTGGATTGCTGGTCATGGTGCTGTGGCAGAGTGCTGGCAGGGTCTCCTCCAGGGAATTTGGGAGCTCAGGATAAGAGCATTTCCCTTTGATCCCTGTTCAGGCAGGCAGGGGGTTTCTTTACCTTCCTCATTTCCCACTGCATCCCTACATTGGGAAGTAGCACTCCAGGCAGCAACATCCACTAGTTCCAGTTTCCTTCCTTGCTCTCAGGCTGCCTCTGCCATGCATCCATGGGCCAGGCATCCCAGAACTCTAATTGCCCCAATTAGTTAGTGCTGAGGAACAGCTTGAAGTATCTCACACTGGGGGTCTGACATCCCACACTTTAATGAGAGCAGCCTGCTGAAGCACCGGGGGCTTTGCATGGCGTGGCTGTGCTTGGTCACCTGGGGATCAAGAGCCCATTGGCACACCCGGAGTGCTGTGCATACTGATGATGGATGGATGGATGGATGGATGGATGGATGGATGGATGGATGGATGGATGGAGCAAGGGTCCTCCCACCCTGGGCCAGTGCCCACAGCCCCCCTGCCAGTAGAGTCCATCCCCATGGGCTGCCTGTGAGCCGTGAGACTGGGGAGCGAGCTCAGGCCCTCTCCCCTGCCAAGAGCAGTGCCGTGAGCTGGCCCCACGCGCCGGGCACTGTTTGTTTTATGCGCAGGCTCCTGCAGTTTTTGCAGCTGTTCCCCTTTCCCTGGCCTGGAGAACAGGGCTGGGTTTGTTCGGGCAGTGGCCCACAGCCGCGCTCCAGTGAGCAGGCGGCTGGGGCGGGGGGCTGGGGGTGTTGTGGGTGCTGAGGCACGTCTCTGCTTCTAAGGACAGGAAGGGGAAGCGCTCCAATATTTGTAGAAAGGGGAGGGGGAGAGAAAGATGAAATGGAAAGCACCTCTAAAACATGGATTCCTGCTGGCAGCAGGAGTCAACTGTGGCCACCCGTTTCTTTCCCTTCCTTTCTGCAGGTAAATAACAATGGGATCATCTCATTCCTGAAGGAGGTGTCTCAGTTCACGCCGGTGGCCTTTCCCATCTCCAAGGACCGGCGTGTGGTTGCTGCTTTCTGGGCAGATGTGGATAATCGGCGGGCAGGTGAAATATATTACCGAGAGAGCACCGAGCAGCCCATCTTGGACAGAGCGAGCAGGGACATTGCCCAGTATTTCCCTGAGTTCCCAGGGTTTTCTGCGCAGTGGGTCTTCATTGCAACCTGGTACCGAGTCACCTTCTTTGGGGGCAACTCATTTTCACCAGTGAGTAGCTGAGGCAAAGCAGCCACCCCACCTGTGTGCCTTCAGTGTGGTGCCAGACCTTCCACTTGGCACAGAGCTGTCAGCAGAGCTCAGTTGACCATGATGGCTCCGTCATCATACCTTGCTGTGACAGAGTAATGTTGGGCTAGCAATACCAAACCCTCCTCTTTGTGCCATGTGGAGGCTTTACATCATCAGCCTTCTTGGGCAATAGGGAGACACTTATTGCCTTCCAGATCCTCAATATCCATGTTTTCCCTCATTTTTCCCATTCCTCTGAGCTGTTCTAGCTCAGGATCACAATTTAGGATTAAAAATAATTAAACTCTAATGCCCTTGCTCATAGAGGAGGAACTGGTGTTC
Organism: Lonchura striata; assembly: GCF_050655825.1. Classification (NCBI taxonomy): domain Eukaryota; kingdom Metazoa; phylum Chordata; class Aves; order Passeriformes; family Estrildidae; genus Lonchura; species Lonchura striata. The sequence goes on from NC_140711.1 coordinate 5,447,240, forward strand.
AAGGGAACACCCCTTTGCTGAATGTCATTTCTGTCACTTTATTTTAGGACTGGTTCATTGTCCCTCACTGCTTTCCTCCCCTCCCTGCTGCAGGTAAACACTTTCCAGATTGTCCTCATCACGGATGGCAAGCTTTCCTTCACCATCTTTAACTATGAGTCCATCACCTGGACCACGGGTATGCACGCCAGCAGTGGGGGGGACTTTGCTGGGCTCGGTGGCATTGCAGCACAGGTAAGTGGCAAATGCAGCCCCTGGGGTGCCTGGGTAGCACATCTGCCTTGTGAGCTCATGGCTCCTGTTTGGGTTTCTTCGAGGTGGAAAATCTCCCCCTGCTTGTTTTTTTTTTTCTTCTTCAGAGTTCTTAAATATCTGTGTGTGCTCTGGCTCCCAAAGCTGAGACCATACAGGGGGCTTTGTTATCCCAAAACCACAGATCTTTGCCTTGGCTGCTGCTTCATAGTCCCTTTTCCTTCCTAACCTCAGCCTTTAAGAGCAGCTGCCACGGCTAGCACAGCTTTTGCTTGTAGTTTTATTTCATCCCTGTGTGTGTTGTTGTGTTAAAGGGAAAAAAAACCAACACCCGCACCCGCAAAACCCCAGTACCCACTTGGATGTGTGGATTTAACGACAGTTGATCCATGCTTGGCTCTCTGCTTGCCAGCCAGCAGCAGGCAGGATGCTGCAGGTGGAGAGGAAGCAAATGGGATTTGAATTCCCAAGAAGGGCCTGAGCAGGCCAAGTGTCCACCCTGTTGTCCTGTCACGTGAACAGGATTGAATGCTAGCCTGTGGCATGTGAAAAGGGAAAGTTGGTCCGAGTGGTGCCACCAGTGGTGTCGCATGACAAGAGAGATGAGTCCAGGTGCTCCAGCTGCCTTTTCCCGTGCATTAGTGATGTCTCTTTACTCTCTGCCTTTGTCCTTCCAGGCAGGTTTTAACGCCGGTGATGGAAAGCGCTACTTCAACATCCCCGGATCCCGCACCGATGACATCGCTGACGTGGAGATGACGACAAATGTGGGTATCCCCGGGCGCTGGGTGTTCAGAATCGATGATGCCCAGGTGCAAGTGGGGGGCTGCAGCAATACAAGTAAGAGGACAGCAGTTAGGTTTACTTAACTCCCAACCCAACCCCACACTGTTCTCCAGCCCCACCTTTCCCTGCCTCAACCCCCACCTCCGCGGGGTGGAAGAGATGTCTGGAAGGGCTTTGGGGAGGGAGGGGAGGCAGCTATGCGGGGACTGTCTTCAGCACCAGCTGCAGTTGCCCTGGGGCTGGGAACGGCTGGGAGAGCAAATGGGAAGGGGAGGAAGAGTTCTTAGTTTAAAGAAGCCTGCGGGGAGTGATGAGGGAGGCTGGGGAGGAGGTGATGCACACAGTTGGGCCCCTGCCAGCCCAATGTCAGGCAGGGCATGAGGGGCCAGCACCCCTGGGGGATGCATAGGTCCATCAGTCCTCAAACGTTGGACTGAGCCGAATGGAGGGCTGATGAATGCCAGCCTGCCATGTGGGGTTAGGTTGCCAGGGCCTGGTCCATGCTCCCAACTCTAGGGGTCCTGGCACATCCCCCACAGAGCTGTTGGTCTCCGGTTCCTCATCCCCACTTCCCCCTGGCCGTGTTTTCCCACTCGTGATCTGTGTGTCTTGCGTTATCGGTGGATTTTCTGTACATGGGCTCTCCCGTCCCCTTTCCCTCTGCCCTGAATAAGTGAGGGCATGTTCATGTCCTCTCAGGCAGTGGAGCAGACCGCCCCATAGCCAGGCTGCAGACCTGTGCAGCCTCTCCCCCTTGCACAGGAGGAGTAAAACTGCCCCATCCCAGGGGAGCCCACAAGGAGCAGCCCCTGCCCCACCATCAGGCAGGCAGCCCCACGGGCTCCCCAAGCACCACAGGGAGCTGGGCGGGTGCAGGGGAAGACCCAGGCACTGGTGTGGCTGGAAGGTGGCAGGTGAGCCCTGCCAGGGTGGGGGCTGACAGGGATCACTGCCTGTTCCCACAGCCTCTGTCTGCCTGACACTGCGGCCCTGCCTGAATGGGGGGAAGTGTATTGAGGACTGCATCACAGGGAACCCCTCTTACACCTGCTCCTGCCTGGCCGGTTTTACTGGGAAGAGGTGCCATGTTGGTGAGCACTTTGCTGCAGGGAGCAGGTCTAGCTCTTGGTGTCACTGCTGCCTGCTGGCAGTGTGTCTGTCCTCGCCCTGAGCTCCTGTCCCCACCCGGGGCTCTGTTTCAGATGTGGATGAGTGCCTCTCCCACCCATGTCAGAATGGAGCCACCTGCCTCAACGGTGCCGGCAGGTTCACCTGCAGGTGCCCGCCAGGCTTCAGAGGCAACTACTGCGAAATTGGTGAGCAGTGCAGAACTTGAAAAGCAGAGACCCCAGGCTTGGGGGGGCACTTCTGCTCTTGGGAGGGCTCTCCAGACCAGGGCTCCTGCAGTAGCTGCTGGGCTCTAGCAGTTTGTGACAGCCAACTTGGATTTCAGCTTGCTTCAGGCAAAAGAAACTTTTCTCTGGCCACGAGCCTTTCCTTCTGCTGACTCCTCTGAGGGCTTCGCTCAGCACTGCTGCCAGCACTCTTCCACCACCACTCCCTTAGCCAGAAAAGCTGGCAGCCAGTACTCAAACAAGCCTTGCAGGCCCTGCTTTTGCAGGTGATGCTTTAGTCCTAAGTTCTTCAAAGTCAGGGGAGACCCTCCCAGTCCCTGGCAGGGGCCGTGGTTGCAGGTTTCCCCCACTGCTGGCCTCTGCCTGCCAGTGGAAGTGCCGCCAAAGCATTTGGCTCCCAGCAAGCTGCCGCACCAGTGGAAAAGGCAAGAAGGGAGTTGACTTGTGGGGGCGGAAGGAAAGGAGGGAGAAATGCCCAGCAGAGCATACTGACTTCCAGGAGGTGTGGGGGGATGAATGAGCTGAGCTGCCTAAGGACAGGTTTTGGGAACAGTCATGGCTGGGCACATGACCATTGTCCCCTCCCTGACAGAAGGTGCATGGGTGCCTCCAGTCCATGCTCTGCCTAGGCCTGGTATCACCATGTGTAGAGGGTGCCATGTGCTGGTCCTGTGCCTAGGCTGACACCCCTGTCCCTCTGGTTTATTTTTATGCTCTTCTGCAGCAGAATCACCGTGTGAGAACAGGGTGTGCCAGAACGGTGGGAGTTGCCAGGTGGTTAACAGGACAGCAGCATGCTTGTGCCAATCAGGGTACACAGGGGAGGACTGCCAAACAGGTGGGTGACAGAAACAGGTATGGGATGGAGATGGTGACATTTCATACCTTGGCAAGCTTCCTTCCCAGTCAGCTTCATTCCTGGATGTAATTTTTGGAGGGGAAAACCTGAGCATCATCCAGGCTGGGAGGGAAGCACCAGGTGAGCTGGGTGTGCCCACACATGACCTGACAACCTTTCCTGGCTTCCCTTTGCAGAGGTGAATGAATGTGAGTCCAGCCCATGCCTGAATGGCGGGCACTGCATTGACCTGGTCGATAACTACACCTGTGTGTGCCTGGAGCCCTTTGTGGGACAGCGCTGCGAGACAGGTGCTTGTGCCCCAGCGTCACCCACAGCAGGAACTGTGTGCCCTATATTCTGCTGGCCATCGTGGCCCAGGCTCTCCTCCTGCTCACTTCCTTGCTTTCCCCTTACCAGATTCATCTTCCTGCGAGGACCGGAGTTGCCAGAATCGGCAGACGTGCAACTACATCCGCCCTGGCCGCTATATCTGCACCTGCTCCCCGGGTTATTATGGCAACAACTGCCAGTACGGTGCGTGAGGTTGTGCCTCGACCAGCCTGGCATGGGAACTGCACTCAGGGGCACTGGGCAGGAATGGACAAATGGCTGCAAAGGGGCTATGTTAGTCATAGGCACTGTTGAAACTGGTGGTTGGCATGTGCAGAGCAGCCATGGTGCTGCCAGTAGGGAACACCTTTGTGTGGAGCTGCTTGACCGTGCTGGAACCTCCGGCAGGATCCCTGGGACAGAGGGTATTCCAGCCCCAAACTGGACCTCTCCAGCTCAGGCTCCCCATTCCCCACAGGTGGGCCCCGCATGCCCGGCGCCTGCCTCTCCCAGCCGTGCCAGAACGCAGGCAGCTGTCTGGAGACCGAGCAGGGCTATGTCTGCGAGTGCCAGGAGGGCTACACTGGACAGGACTGTCGAGACCGTGAGTACAGCCAAGGGGACTTGATAGTGGGGTGCAGCATGTCAAGGGGAGCTTTCATGCTCATAAGAGGGAGAAGCAGCAGCCCCAGAGAACCTGTTCAGGGTTCTGGGATTGAGCAGAAGGTCTGTCCTCCTGGAGGAGGCTGTGCCTGTGTGTCTGAGGGCCTCAGGGCTGCTGCCCACCTGAACTTCCCCTGTGAGTGGCATCTGGCAAGGCCGTTTGTCTGTCCCAGCCCACAAGCAGGAGAGGTCCTGGGAAGCTCCTGTTTCCTCTCTTGCAGAGCTCTCTGAGGGCTGTGAGTGTCGTAATGGGGGCAGTTGTCTGGAGGGGAACGTCACCGTCTGCCAGTGCCTTCCAGGGTTTTTTGGTCTCCTCTGTGAATTTGGTAAGTGAAAGCTTCTTGCCTAGTGTTTTCATTCCCTCAAAGGTGCTTGAGTCAGGCAGCCTGTGGGTCAGCAAGGGGGCATTGCCCATGCCTGGGCCTAGCACAGTGCCAGAGGGACACACTGAATTTGAACCTGGAAATATTGTCACCTGGTGAGATGGCAATGCTTCCACCTCCATTGCTCCCACTTTGAGCAGTGCCTCTCCCAGCCTTTGCCTCAGCCCAGCTCCCATGGGTGCGGAGGGAGTCAAGGCCTTTGTGCACTTCCTTGCTGAAGCTCACTGAGCATCCAGGCTGGGCATTGCCATTTGCACTGTCTGTGCCAGAGGATCTGTCCTGTCTCATTGGACCCTGCAAAGTTAGGAGACTCCTGTTTCCATCTGGGTGTCCTCCTGCCACTGACTGAAAGAGGCTGACACTGGCCATGTGTTTGCAGAAGTCACCACGACACCCTGCAACATGAACACACAGTGCCCGGACGGTGGGTACTGCATGGAGTATGGCGGGAGCTACCTCTGTGTCTGCCACACCACCTACGGCACCAACCACAGTAAGACCCCATGGGGATGCAGGCACAGCCCCGGGGTGGGGGTGAGCAGGGGGTGCCCTCACCTCACCTCAGGGGAAGCTGCCCTTGTACCCCTGGCCATATATCCTCGGTGATGCCCTGTGTTTGGCTCTGCAGCGATGCCATCCCCCTGCGACTCAGAGCCCTGCTTGAATGGGGGGTCCTGCAACGTTCATGATGACTCGTACATCTGCGAGTGTCCTCAAGGCTTCCTTGGCATGCACTGCGAGAAAGGTACCTCCACAGTGCTCCCTGTGCCCCAGCACCTGGCAGAGGTTGGAAGAAGGGCTTGGACCTTCTTGGGAGATGAACAGTTCCTTGCAGAGCTGGAAGTTGGTGCAGGTTTTCCCATCCCATCCTACAGGGAAGAGGGAGGGATTGAAGGACTCCCTTCATGACACCCAACAATCGTAGCAGCAGATCCAATTGTTTTCTGTACAACACCATCAGTGTTGATGTTTTTTATTTACATCCACAACTTCCACCCTTGGGAGCAGCCAGCTGTCTCCCAGCATCATGCAGCTGTTGGCTCCCAAGGCCCCAGTACACGTCTGCACGGGTGTAGTTTTTGTGCTTGCTGGACCAGGATGCAGTCAGGCTTCCCGCAGCGAGGGGTGCTGGGGTGCTGCTGGGAGGCAGCGGCTCTGGGTGACCCCGCTCTGGGCTCTCTCTGCAGCCAAGCCTCGGCTCTGCAGCACGGGGCCCTGCCGCAACGGGGGCACCTGCAGGGAGGCGGATGGCGAGTACCACTGCACCTGCCCCTACCGCTTCACCGGCAAGCACTGCGAGATCGGTACAGCCCCCGGCCCCCGCAGGGAGGAGAGGTGGCAGCTGCCCCACCAGGCTCACGCCTGCCTTCTGTCCCCAGGTAAGCCAGACCCCTGTGCCTCGGGGCCCTGCCAGAATGGAGGCACCTGTTTCCACTACATCGGCAAGTACAAGTGTGACTGTCCCCCAGGCTACACTGGCCGGCACTGCGAGACTGGTAGGTTTGAGGAGGGTGTGCCACTACCTGGGGGGATGATGGACCTGACTGTTGGGAGCTTGCTGCTTGCTTTGAGTCCCCTTTCCTGCAACTCTTCCTTGTGCCCTGCTGGAAGGGGAAGGGGGCCGGCTCTGGTTTCATTCCTTGCTCTGCTTTTCTTCCAGTGCTCTCCCCTTGCTTTCTTAGCCCCTGTGAGAATGGGGCTACCTGCGAGGACCTTGGCGGGGGCTATGCTTGCACCTGTTCCGTGGGCTATGTAGGGAAGCACTGCCAGTTTGGTAAGGGCCTTGCACTTCCCCTGCTGACTGGGGACTTGGGGCTCTTCTGTGGGCCCCATTCATCCCCTGTCTCTCCACAGAGGTCGACTGTGGCATCCCCAGTGAGGTGAAGCATGCCCAGGCTTCTTTCAACTCCACCAAGGTGGGCTCACTGGCTGAATACCAGTGTGAGCTAGGCTACATCCTCAGCCAGCACAACCATCCCCGTGTCTGCCGTGTGCCAGGTGTCTGGAGCGATCCCCCCGAATGTGATGGTGAGGAATTCTGGGGAGTGGGCAAGCCCTGGGACACCATCCCCGTGGCCCGTGGTCACAACCATGGTTTGGTGACCCTAGGACATGTACTCCAGTTGTCTGCTGCCTCCTCCCCTGGAATCCCTGTCTTGTACTTATGTCTCTCCCTTGCTCAAATGCCTTTAGAGATTGATGAGTGCCAGTCGCAGCCCTGCCTGAATGGTGGCCAGTGCAAGGATCGTGTCTCTTCCTTCCTGTGCTTGTGTGAGCCAGGTTACACTGGCTACCACTGCGAGCTGGGTAAGAGACCACGCCAGGCATGCTCCAGGACTGTCACAGTCCTTTCCTCACCCTCCCACCCTTGGGAAAGCCCCGGTGGATTGCTAACTCCATTGCAAGGAGCTAGGTTGCCAGGAGTTGTGTGTGCTTGATCAGCCTGAGGTAAGGGCTTCTCTCCCAGGACTCACAGCCAAGTGTAGGATTTTCCACCAGGGAGATGCTACTCCTGTTTGGGGACAATGGGCAGCATGGAAGGTGGTGAGACTGGCAGGTGGCTCCAGCCCAGTTCCCTGGGATCTGGCAGAGGACAGTGGTAGGAGAAGGTGGGCTGTTGGAAGTTAGATGAGGGAACATGACACAGGCACCCTGTGGGATGGATCTCTTGGCACAGCCCCACACTGCCAGTTGTTCCCAGGTGTCCCTGAAGGAATATCCCATACCATGTTCTTCAGGGGCAGGCCTGAGGCAGTGGGCATCCAGGAGCAGGGATGTTCCTGGCCACTGGGCTTGGGGAAGCAGATGACATGGGAAGGGTCCAAGCCCTGTGGGAGGAGTGCTGCCTCTCCAAGCTTCTGTCCGTAGCCACCAGCCATCTGTGCTGAACTGGTGCTTTTCTTCCACTGGACCCCAGATGTTGACGAGTGCCAGTCGGAGCCCTGCAAGAACAGCGGGACCTGCCAAGACCTCCCTGGGTCCTTTGCTTGCTACTGTCCCGAGGGCTTCCTGGGGACCCAGTGTGAGACAGGTAGGGCCTCTCTCTTTATGGGTCAGTGGGAGGCTGGACTGTGGCCATCAGGACACTGCTAGGGCTGGCACCATGCCAGGTGGCTGGTTACTGTCTTGGACACCTTGACCCCAAGCCGTCACCTAGCTGCTCACTGTTGCACCTCCTTACCTGTAGTTTTGGAGCAGAGCTGAAACCGCTCTGCTGGGGAGGGAGCAAGGAATGAAGTGTCCACCAGTGACAGACTCTCTTTGCAAGGTGTCCACCCCTTCCTGGGGATGTGGGCACCAAGGTGGACAGTGCAGGTTTCAGTGTCCAGCCCAGCTGTGCCAAACTCTGGGCTGTGCTTCTGCCCATCTGCCCCCTCAGGGGTCTGTTGCTCTTGCTTGTTCATGGCAGCTGGGAGCTGGCTGCTGGCATTGTTCACTGTCGGCCTTCTCCCCGCTCCAGAAGTGGATGCCTGTGAGTCAGACCCTTGCCGAAATGGAGGGGAGTGTGAGAGCTACGGGGGCTCCTACCTCTGCGTGTGCCCAGAGGGATTCTTCGGCTACCACTGTGAGACAGGTGAGGCAGGCAGGGCAGCGCAGGGTAGCCCCAGGGTCAGCGGCATTGCTGACACTGCCAAACTGGCACCTCTCCCACAGCCAGTGACCCGTGCTTCTCCAGCCCCTGTGGGAGCAGAGGCTACTGCCTGCCCAGCAATGGCACCCACAGCTGCACCTGCAAAGTCAGCTACACAGGCAAGAACTGCGAAAAAGGTAAAGGCCCTCAGCAGCGGCACCAGGACGTGATGTGGGGCTTGACGCCAGCCTGGCAGTGCCCACCGCCCACGAGGGGCTCCACACCATCCGGGACCAGCAGCACTCCTTGAGGCAGGCAGGGCTGGGGGCTCACCTTGCGTAGGGCTGCCCATGCCCCTCCAATGCCATGGGTGGGTGCTGGCATGCTGAGTCGCTGCCGCAGGTGCTGAGCTTGGCAGGCACCAGGACATGGGGGACAGATTTCCCCCGCAGCAACGGCAATCCCTCGGATGCCCTCAGGAGGGGAGGCAGAGGCATCCGAGGGAAGCCTCTTGGCACTGGCCTCCCCCAAACCCCTCACCCCATCCCGCAGTGGCAAGTTCTTGGCCACCAGTGATACCAGGGAATGCTCCTGGCGCCCTGGCTCCTCCTGTGCCCACTGAGCCAGGAGTGACTTACACCCAGAGAGCCCCTGCCAGATGTGCCGAGTGAGACAAGCGAGGACCTTGTCCTCTTATCGCCGCTGTTCTGCCGCTTGCTGACAGGGTCTGTTCTCTAAAGATTCATGGCATTACCTCTCCCCTTTGCTTTTGCACACACCCTGAAGAATTGCTGCCACCAACCTCATTAAAGGTGGAAAGGGTGGAGGACACTGGTGTGTTGATTTCTTGGCACCCACCTGAGGACGCAGCTGCCAGGCAACTCATTGACGGCTACGCCGTGACGTACGTATCCCTCGACGGCTCTTACCGCAGGACAGATTTTGTGGACCGAAGTCGTTCTGCCCACCAATTGCGGGCACTAACCTCCGGCAGAGCCTACAATATTTCTGTCTTTTCAGTCAAACGCAACGTGAACAACAAGAATGATATCAGCAGGCCCGTCATGCTCACCACGCGCACTAGTGAGTAGCGTCCCCAGGGGGATCACGGTCGTGAGCGTGTGCGGCCCCTGCAGGTGCCAGGGTTTGTACTGCCACCTCCAGCCTGCCACCAGCTCCAGCATGGTATCAAACCTGGCAGGTTTGCTGGTACAGATCCTAAAATCCAGCTGGGGGCCTCTGGAAAATGCTTGGCACAGAGAATCGCTGTTTTCTATGCTGTGAGTAAAAGGCCTGACACCCTGTGGCTCACCCTGTCCAGGGGTTGTAAGGCAGCTTGCAGTGGGGATTGCTCCTGAACCCTGTTCACTGGGGCCAGGCTGTTCTGCTCCTTGTTACTGTGCCCAGGAGAGTATGAGGAGCCGCCATGCCAGGGAGGCAGTGGGGCTTCTGCAATCCTGTGGACCAGTCATCCTGCCATACTGCTGGGCTTGGAGTGGGAGCATGGCAGCAAGGGCAGGGGCTGTCAGGGACCTCTGCTGCACAGGTGGAGGAAGGGGCACAGTGATGCCTCTGGGGCACGGACAGGCAGAGAAAATTTGATCCCACTTCTTAGGGCAGGCATGTGTGGAAATCAAATGCAAACAGGATGGAGAGAATTAGGAAAGCAGATGGCCTCTGAGGAGAGGAGTATGGTGGTGGTAAAGCCCCATCTCCCACAGCAGGTTGAGACCAAGTGAAGCCCAGGGGAAGAGATGGCAGCATAATGCTGGGCACAGCATCTCTTGTGGCCTCAAGCCATGGCTGGATGCTGGGGTCAGGATGGCCACTTGACCCCATGGACTTAGCAGCTGCTAGTGGGGTTCCTCAGGGCTCGGTTTGGGGCTGGTCCTGTTTAATGTATTTACTGATGGTCTGGACCTAGGGATTTTGTGTAGCCTCAGTAAATTTGTATACAACACCAAGTTGGATGGAAGTGTTGATCTCAAGTTTGAGGGTAGGAAGGCTCTGCAGAGAGACCTTGGCACACTCAAAGGGCTGAGGACAACACCATGATGTTCAATAAGGCCAAGTGTTGAGTCCTGTACTTGGGTCACAGCAGCCTCCTGCAGCTCCAGGCTGGGGGAGGAGTGGCTCAAGAGCTCTCAAGAGAAGGGGACTTGGGGGTGCTGGTTGACAGCAGGCTGAACGCGAGCCAACAGTGTGCCCAAATGGCTAAGGCCAATGGCATCTTAACCTGTATCGAGAGCAGCGTGCCCAGCAGCACTAGAGAAGTGATCATCCCTCTGCACTTGGCATTGTCGAGGCTGCAGTGCATTCAGTTCTGGGCCCCTCACTTTAAAAAGGACATTGAGGCACTGGAGCATGTCCAGAGAAGGGCAACAAGGCTTGTCAAGGGTCTAGAAAAACATACCTTATGAGGTATGAAAGAGCTAGATTTGTTTAGCCTTGTGAAGAGGAGGCTCAGGGGGACCTCATCACTCTCCAAAACTCCCCTACAGAAGTTTGTAATGTGGTGGAGGTTGTTTTCTTCTGTCATGCCTGCAGAGAGAGAACAAGAACAAATGGCCTAAAGCCAAGACAGGGGATCCACATTAGATAGTAGTTAAGAATTTTTCACTCTTTGGATGGTCAAACATTGGGATAGGATGTCCAGGGAGGTGGTAGAGTCACCATCCCTGGAGCTGTTCAGGAAGCATCTGGATCTGGTGCTGGGTGATGTGGTTTAAGGTTTATTGCGGTTTATAGTGGCAGTGCTGGGAGGATGGTTGGACTGGATGATCTCCTAGGTCTCTTCCAGCCTTGAGGATTCTATGCTTAGGGCTGGGCCTGGACACTACAGCCCCTTTGGCATTGTGGTAGGGGGCTGGGGCAGAGGGGACAGCCTCGGGGTGCTTTGAGTAGCAGCAGGCCCTGGGGGTGGGCAGACAGATGTGCCTCCCTCGTGCTGGAGACTGAGAGGAGAGCATGAGTTCAGTGGGAGAGGTGGCACTGAGCTGTTCCACTGGGGAAGGTGATCCAGAGGTGCCAGCAGCACCCTCCTTGGGGGTGCGTGGGGAAGGGATGGGGTGACCCACGATGACCGCAGTCCTCTCTGCTTGCTCCGGCCAGGACCGCGTCCGGTGGAAGGCTTTGAGATCACGAATGTGACTGCCAGCGCCATCACGGTGCAATGGGCTCTCCACCGCCTCCAGCACTCCACTGTCAGTAGGGTGAGGGTCTCCATCCGCCAGATGGGGGACCTGGGAGGCCGCACCGTGGAGCTGAACAGCAGCGTGGCCAAGTACACCTTCCTGTGAGTGGGGTGCTGCTGGGTGCCAGGGCTCTGCTCCCTCAGGTCGCCTCACTTACCCCTTCCCACCCTATCTTTTTCCTCCACAGGGACCTGCAGCCAGGAGAGAGATACATCATCCATGTCACAACTCTGAGTGGCATGGGAGTGGAAGACCACCCCTCAGAGAGCCTGGCCACAGCCCCTTTTCATGTGTGGACAAGTGAGTGAGGTTGCCTTTGCCATGCCGGCTTGGCAGGAAAGCTGTGGGGAGGGAGAGGTGTAGGAGCTGCCAGACTGTCTGGCCAGCACAGCACGTAGGAGGTGTGCAGGCAGGGCTGGGGAGGCCAGGAAAGACATTGGCATGTCCTCCCCTGCCAAATGTTCAGTCTCTGGGACCAGCATGAACCCAGCCCCATGTATGAGCGCTGTTCATCCCGTTGTCTGGCAATCAGAAGGCAAGGGCTGACCTGGGTGTCAGCATGCAGTGAGGCTCTGTCTGTCTTGGCAAGGACCTAGTGCTGAGCATCCCCTTAAACTTTGCCATTTCATGCCCTCAAACCAGCCATTCCATGGCTGGAACAGGCTTGGGGCTCGTTGGGGCAGTGCCAGCCAAGCTGGGCCCTGGCACACTTGTAAGGTGATGTGAGCGAGTAGGGTGGCGACCATTCAGGGACGCCAGCACTGACCACTTTCCTCCCCATTCCCTGCCTGCCACAGGGCCTCTCCCCCCACAAAACCTCACCGCCTCCCACGTCACCGCCACCTCTGTGTCCATGGCATGGGAGCAGCCGCCCGTTGGCACCATGGAGGGGTACATCATCAATGTCACCACCGCTCAGAGCGTCAAGAGCCGCTACGTGCCCAACGGGAAGCTCGTGTCCTACACGGTGCGGGACCTGCTGCCCGGGCAGCGTTACCACCTGTCCTTGACAGCTGTGCAGAACACGGAGCAAGGCCAGGTGCACAGTGAACCCATCCACCTCTACGTCAGCACCTGTGAGTGCTCCCGGGGCTCTGCTGGGTTGCTGCAGCACAAGGGAGGAAATGGGATGACAGGGAAGTGGGGTAGGGGGTGGAAACCAGGTGGCCAACAGTGACAAGCCTTTGCTGCCCCAGCACTGGGTGTCTGCAGCAGGCTGTGGAGACAAGGACACAGGTCCACTGGAATGGGAGATGGAGGTTGTAGGGTTAGCAAATGGCAGACGCGGAGCTCCAGCTTTGCAATGGGCACCTACATCCTCGGTGTGTGGAGAGTGTCCATGTGCCACCTGGCAGCCTGAGGATGATGGGATGGGATGATGGGACCGGCTGGGAGGTTGGTTGCTGGCTGACACTGCCTCCATTAAGCCTCATCCTTTGGTCTGCAGTGCAGAGGGATGGGGCCCCAGAGAGACGGTGGAGCCAAGCTGGGCACCCCCGGGTTCTGCGAAACCGGCTGCCCCCAGCCTTCCTGCCGGAGCTCCGCCTGCTGGCAGATCACGACACAGCTGAGGAGCCCTCACCAGCCCCCAGGTAGGCACTGCCTCTGCACTCCTGGCTCTTCCACTCTGACCAAGCACTAGGTTGAGCCAGTCCCTTTTCCCAGCTTCCATGCCCAGGAGTGTGCAGGGTCAAGCCATGCTCCTGCTGGGATGCAGCCTCTTACCCATCCACTGGGGTTCTCAGCCAGGCCCCTTACCCTGACAGCAGTTCCCCCATGGGGCTTGCACAGAGCCTGATGCCACCAGTGAATGCTTTATACAGCTGCCATGAGCCCCAGCACACAGAGCCTGGGGCACCTGCAGTGCCCTGTACTATTATGGCTCTCCTGTCCCAGGTTCACGGAGCTGATGGATGGCAGAGGGAGGATCAGTGCCAGGTTTGGCACTGCGCTGGGAAAATCCATTACTGTGAAGACACGTAAGTGCTCTCATGCCTTTGTGTCCTGCTCCTGTCATCCAATACCATTTCCTGCACCTCCCTGCAAGTTGAGGTGGCAGCCAGGCAGGCTGCTGTAGGGCTGGAGGAGATAGAGAGGAGGGTGGACCCCTCTCACTGGCCCTGGGCAGGCAAACATCTGCTCTGTTTGTTAGACACCTGCCTGAGGAGAGGAGTGACTGGCTGGGGGAGCCCAGAGAACAACCCTTGCTGATGAGAGGCAGGCTGCCCTTCTTCCCTGCCAGCAGCAGCAGGGGCCTGAGCAGTAGCTCCATAGCCCTCCCGTGCAGCTCCTGCCTGCCCAGCAACCTCAGCCCCCATGGTTAAGGGCAGCCTCACACCCAAGGCAGGTGCCTGGGTGAGAAACCTCTCACTAGTCCAGATGTAGCCCCCCTTTTCCATCCCCAGAAGAGTGGAGACCAACCCAAGTGCCAAACCAAGATACCCTAGAGCACCTGCAAACCCCACACCATGGGGTGGGGAAGGGGCCTGGCACACCTGAGTGCAGCCCTTGGCCTCACTGCACATCCTGGTTCTGCCCCTGTCTCCCCAGGACTCTGTGTCCCAGCCCCTTACAGGAGTAGTGAGAGTGTCACCCGAATTCTAGGGATGCCAGCTGGGAAGGGCTAAAGCACTGCCTCAGGCCTGACCAGTGCCCCAAAGCTGCAGGCAGGCTGGATCCCTTTGGAGGGGCTGCCTTTGGGTCTGGCTCTGGCCTGAAAGGTGACATTTAATCCTCTCATTGTCCAGAGCCAGAGGCTCCAGTGAAGCTGGAGAACACAGAGGTGTCCAGCTGGGACAGTCTGGCACTGCAGCTGCGTGAGGCAAAGAGCAAGAGTAAGTCCCAGGGGAGACCCACAGCAGCAGGAACCCAGCCCTGGCCCCAGAGGCAACCTGCTCAGCACCAGCCTGCCCTCCTTGGAGGCATGGCAGGCACCTGCTCTTCCTGGGAGCACCCTGGCAATGCCAGGGGCTTGGCAGGGCTGAGCTGTGGCCCTGGGCTCTGATGGTCGAGCGTGTTTTGCAGGAGAGGGGCAGAACTGCTCCAAGAATCCCTGCAGGAATGGAGGCACCTGTACCCGAGATGATGAGTCCTACCACTGCGCCTGCCGCCCGGGCTTCAAAGGCCGGGTCTGCCAGCTGGGTGAGTGCCAGGCTGTGCCCAAGGGCCAAGCTCCATCCTGCAGTGCCAGGCTGGTGGCTGTCCCTATCACAGGATGTCCCCTAGGATGTAGGTCACCCAGCACACCCTGCCAGCAGCCAGGGGCTCCCACGGTGCCCAGGTTTTGCTAGAGATCTGTGTCATGCTGGCAGCTGAGAGAAGGGCTGGGCTCTGCTTTTAGTTTGAGGAGATGAGTGCAGGTCTGGTCTCTGCTCCTGGCTGATCTCTCTGCCTCTGCCTGGCAAGCCAGGCCCCTGCCTTACCCAGAGACTTATATAGGCAGTGTGAGTCTGGGGGCTCTGCTTCTGCTGGTGGGTCAGCTGTGTTGAGGCCAGCCCTCCAGCATGGCCAGGAAGCCAGAGGGGTCTCACAGACCCTTGCCACAAGGCACAGGCAGGCAGGACCAGGGATGGGCTCAGTGATAGCTCCCCTCTCCTATTCCCCAAGCAGCCTGCAAGAAGGTGCCACACTGGTGCACGCGGCTGTACTCGGAAACCAGGTCATTGCCAGTGTGGGAAGGAGGCACCTGCCACTATCTGTGAGTACTGCCTGCAGGTTATGCTCCCCCCTTCCCCTTGTGCTCTGAGCTGGGGATGTCTCCCTGCAGCTCGGCTTTGGGGAAGGGAGAGCGAGCACAAGGCCGTCTCCAACCCCAGCTGGCAGTTGCCCCCTCCCCAGTGCAGGCTGAGCAGCCTGGCAGCCCCTGTGGCCACCCCCAGCTGTGCATCAGGGCAGGGTGTTGCTGAAGTGACAGCCCCATACTGCTGTTACCCACCCACATGGCAGCAAGGTTGGATTTGGTGTGTGTGACCCCCAGACAGAAGCAGATCCCATCCAGCTCCTGGCTGCCTCTCCATCTGTGAGCAGAGGGCTGGGGGAGCCCTGATGCAGTGCCAGGGCATGGGGGGCTCTGCTCTGCCCCAGCCTCCCTGTGGTGGAGGCACGAAGGCCTGGCTGGGATCGGTCCTCCAGCACAGCAGGCTGAGCCTCATTCCTGCCAAGGCTGGCTACTGCAGCCTGCAAGGAAATAGAGGAAATACCCAGACTTCCCCTTCACTCTCCTTAAAGCACATCTGTTCCTTTTGTTCCCTACACTCACACCTCCCCTGTGTGTGCAGGTCCAGGAGAATCTACAAGGTACACCAGGATATCTGCTACAAGGAGAGCTGTGAGAGCACCATTTCCAGGAGGACAAGCAGCAGGTACAGCCCGCAGCAGCACACTGGATGTGCCAGCCTTCCTGTGATCCTGGACAGGAGCATGTGGCTGCCTGGTGTGCCCCAGCACGCATGGGGACACCCAGGCTGGGGGTGGATGGGTAAGGGGTGCAGACATGACCCAGGCTTGGATGCCAGTGCTGTGAGCTTGCCTGTGAGCAATGGCCAAAGGGCATGGAGCTGACAGTGCTGTCTTCTCTTCTCTTCCAGAAAGCCAAGCAACAGTCACACACTGAAGAAGCCATAGAAGTAAGTACCTGCTCCAGCTCTCCTCAGATGCAGGCAGGGGCATTTCTCATGCAGGGAGTCAGGGAGATCGGTGCAGGCTGGGGCACAACCCTAGCTCATGCCACCATGTCGAGGGGGTGTGAGGGCTTATGGCTGAAGGCTCCTGGTTGTGGCTGGCATAGAGAAGCAGGAGGCAATGCTCTGCTTCCCCCTGGCTCTGCAGCTCCACCTGAACAAGAGATTCCTGCATAAAAAGGGCCAGGCAAAAAGGCTGGAGTCCTGGAGGCAGCAGGTCCCCTTCTCTCAGCACAAGACTGGTGCACAGGGTGGGAAGAGGCCAGCTGCAGGGCATTTGGCAAACTCTGCACACCGGCTCATTTTACTCCTGCTCCTCCACAGGGTTTAAAGCAGTAGAAGCTTCATCTTTCCACATCTAAGGGCTTTTTGAACACCAGGAAGATCTGATCTGCTCACTGGGTTGAACACAGCAGGGGAGCCTTCCTGCCTGGTGTCAACCTCTCCCTCTCCTCCAGCCCATTAGGGACACGCAGCTGGATCAGCACACTGAGTAGTGTTCCCTTTCCCCCTGCTGGCCCAGCACTGCCTTTGCTGGCCCCCTCTCTCCCTGAGGAGCTGAGCACCAGTGCCCCTTGAGGGGGCCAGCCCTGCTCAGCACCCCCAGCCACTCTGCACAAGCGACGGGCTCCCTGCTTCACTCAGGGATCAGCCCAGCTCCTTGCCAACAGCATCTGCTTTCATAATCCAAGGTTATAAATTACCTATAACCCTCAAATAAAACAGTTTAATGCAGACCAAAACGCTTTAGCCATCACCTGAAATCTGGCCCCCCAAAACACGCTCTGAGGAGCAGCCTCTGTAGATTAGTTAGAAACGGTGAGCAGCTCCGAGTGGTGAGGTGAGCACAGGCAGTAGAGGAGCATTCCTGTTTCCTCTGCTCTAGCAGGGGAAACTGAGGCAGCTTCTACTGCCTGCCTTTTTTTCTTTGCTTTGTAAACAAGCCCTGGTTTTAACCAAATATCCAGCTCAGAAGCCAACAGAGTACCTAAAAAGCATTTAAAATGTGATCTGTAGGGTGAAGTCTGTCAGATGAGGCATGTCAGTACCACCACACTTACAGTTGCCTCCACACCAGTGCAGGGCACAGCAGAGGCTTGGTGAGGAAGCCAGCCCCACATGCCAGCCCCTTGCACTGCACTTCCCTGTGGCACCAGTGCTGCAGGGTTATGTGGAGGAGAGGACCAGCACCCAGCACTGCAGCAGGGCAGGCAAGGAAAGAAAAAGTGTAGCTTAGAAACGTTCCTAGTTTTTGTGAGTTTGTATGACAACACTAGTTAAACATAGATTTGTGTATTAACGTACACGGTGTATATTATAAATTAACACATACCAGAGATATATCGCAGTTATGGTATAGAGCGTCACGGCCCCAGCAGAGTGGGATTATTCTGGTGGGGAGGGCCTCCCCTCCTGCCAAGCAGGGCTCTGTTGCTCAGCCACATGTCTCAAGCAGCAGCTTGGAAGATGCTCTCAGAGCAGGACGGGCCCAGGAGTTTCAGTGCTCCTGCCACCACCCTCTTCTTCCCCAGAGCAGTGTTAACAGTGCTCAGCCTGGGGGCAGGGGCAATGTGAAGCCACGACCAGCTGGCCCGTGTGCTGCTCCCCTCCTGCACCACCTCTAGCTTTGCTCCCACAGGTCAGACATGCCTTGTTCTCCTCCAAGGCTGCCTGGTCCTGCCCCAGCTGCCTGGCAAGCACAGCAGCCCTGCCTTCCCAGGGCAGGAGAAGCAGCCAGCCCTCCCTACCAGGAAGAGCAGGGTAAGGGGAAACCCAGACAGGAGAGTTTGGAGCTGTGGTCTCAAAGTATTTGCACCCCTGCTCTGTCAGCCACGAGATCAGCACTGCCGTGGGCTGTGGAGGTGGATGTGGCCCTGCCACGGGACAGTTCTGTATCCACAGGATTTGTCCCCACAGCACCAGGAAGCTTGATCCCACTGCCAGCCAGCAGAGCAGCCCACAGCCTCCTGTCCCTACAGCTGGCTCAGTATGTAATGCAGCTGGAAAGTTTTAACCTAGTCTTGGAAATAAATTAGGGATTTTTGTTTGATTTTTTTTTAATAAAAACACTTTATGGAAACTGTTTTGTTTTGTTTTTAAGTAGTTGGTCAAGGAAGAGAAATGAGTGCTGTTGTATTTGACAGATGGGATTTATTGGTACCCCACCCATCGGGCCCTGCAGTCACCCCGGGTTGCGCTGGTGTGGTGTGGGAGCCCAAAGCACCCAGTGACTGCAGCAGCCCGGGAGGGCTGGCACCTCAGAGCCTCACCTCCTCACTCCCTGGCTGTTTCACTTTCATCACTGTCCAAATCATCATCATCATCCTCTGTGTACAGTGCACCCACATCCTCCTCTTCCTCCTTCTCCTCCTCCTCTCGAGCCAGCAGCTTCTTGAAGACCTCAAACTCCTCCGGAGTAGAGTAGGCCAGGCTGGCCAGGAAGTCTTTCTCTGGGAGCTGAAGGATGTCCTTCAGTTTTGGGTTACTAGTTTGGGTCTGTCCTTTGTGTGGGGTCTCGTAGAGCCCCCGGCGCTCCAGGAAGATGTGCCGACTCCGGAGCTCGGCAAAGGGCATTTGGAAGAGCCGAGCCTTCACCATCTCCTTCTGCTGGACCCCCATTCTGAAGTAGGCGTACTGCGGGCGGAACGGGGGGTGTCAGGCACAGCCCTATTCCCGCAGCCCGTTCTGGCAGGAACGTGGGTCTCGCTCCTCACCTGGAACTGGTGATGGAGGGTGCGCGGCTCCTCCAGCAGGACGGCGGGGCAGGTCCCCAGCACTTCCCGCAGCTGCTCCGCCGTGAAAAGGCAGCGCTCCCGCAGCAGCCGCACCGCCGCCTCCAGCCTCTTCCGCGGCACGTGGAAGAGCTGCGGGCAGCGGCTCGCCGCCCGCTGCAGCCGGCCTGCGGGCAGCGGGTCAGCGGCCGGCAGCTCGGCGGCAGAGCCCCGCTGTTCCCCCCGCAGCCCCGCTCGCTGCCCTACCTCCGTCCAGCCCCAGGCGCCGCAGCTCCTCGGCGCGCTCCCGGAGTCGCTCCGCGGGCAGCCGCAGCAGCGCCGGGCTCCGCTCCAGCAGCGCCAGGGCGGCCTCGGCGCTCAGCCCCAGCAGCAGCAGCTGCGCCGCCGCCGCCTCCCGGTGCTCGGGGCCGAGCCGGGGCTGCAGCGCCAGGAGCCGCCGGGCCTGCTCCTGGCTGAAGCCCATGGCCCGCAGCCCCGCCAGCTCCCCGCAGCCGCGGCGAGCGCACGGCCCGGGGGCGGCGGGGAGCGCCCGGCCCGGCCGCAGCGCCGTCCCCGCGCCGCGCAGCAGCAGCAGCCGCCCCGCCATGGCCGCGCCCGCCCCGCTCCGCCCCGGCCCGGGAGCGCAGGAGGGGCGGGCTGGGCTGGGAGCCGGCCCGGTGCCCCGGGGAGAGCGCGGGCAGAGCGGCTCGTCCGCTCCGGTACCCGCAGGGCCGGTCCCGCCGGGACCGGAGCCGGGGCGCGGTGCTACAGAACGCAGGGGAGGTCAAGTGTTGGAGATAGCAGAGTCCAGAGCTGGATACAAACCTAATTAGTGTTATGTGTAGCAAACACAATTCGCGCCACTCCTTGTATGAAATATGTAATATTGGATACTTGTTGGATTATGCTCGTTTGTATTAGAAGCCCCCCCCCCCCCCCCCCCCCGGTGTGTCTTGAAACCCGATTTACAAGTAAAAGGATGAGGCTCAGCCAGGAGATGGGCCGAGATGTCCGAGATGGATCTCATGGAAATCCTCGGGCAGATACATGTTAATGCAGCGTTCCCATAAATTTCATCAAGGGATTCACCAACTCCGGACACTGAATTGTTCTTCCTCATCACCAAAAAAGAAAATCTTATTAACCTATGGACTCTGAATGGAAGAAAAGACTGACTGCTGAAATCTTGGCCTCAGGTGGAATTTTCCCTATAAAAACCACTTGTGCCAGGATGGAGGTGTGTGGGCATAGGGAAAAAACCTCTCCTGAGGCTGATTCCTTGTTGCACACCCAGGGTCGATCCCCGGGCTCGGCCCTGTTTTTGTTTCCTTGGCTGGCTAGATAGAATTTGACCACTAATAAAACTATTTTTATTTTTAATTTGGCTGAATAAATTTTCATTTATAACATTAGTAATTAAGCCGAGTCCTGTTGCTTCTCTGCAGAGCTGCAGCAGCCGGCCAAACCGCTGCCTTTTCCCAGCATTTCCTCCCAGGCAGCCTGACCCTGGTTGACCTGTACCCCAAAATATTCCTGTTCCCCATATCTTGACCAAATTCTCTTTATTGAATCTATTTTTAGTTCCCAATATCTCTGTCTCATCAAAATTGAGAACTGTTTTCCTGAATATAGATAGGACTCTCATGTTAAAAAAAAAAGGACACTACCAGCCTACCCCTCCTACCCAAATAATGTGATTACATATCTGGTTTTGAGTCTCCTTTGTGCACACACATTCCAGAAAACTAACAGCAATATTATCATTCATTTATTAATTCACTTTTCATAAAAATATATAAGCTACATATAAAAGTAAAACCAGGCAATAAAAATATTTTCCAAGTTATGAGCAACTTAAACATGAAAATCTTCCCCTCACATCTTTGAAACATGTCCTGGGTAAGAACAGTAATAAACTGAGTATATGTGGGTGTCAGCAGGTAACCTTCCAACGGGACCTGTCCTGCTAACAGAGCTCATTCTTAGTTCTAAGTCGTCCCTAGCTGAAGAAGCCTTCAGAGCGAGGTGCCAGCTGGCTCAGCAGGGACAAACACCTCCTCCCAGGTATAATCTGCCAGGTTCACAGGCTGGCACAGCCAAGGATCCTCTGCCAGCATGGCCAGAGTCATGCGCTGCTCCGGAACGGGGTGCAGGAGCCCGGCCATCAGATCCATGAGACCTGGGCAGGGACAGCAGAGGATGGCTCAGGCTGGGTTTTGGGCAGGTTGGGAATGAGAGATACAGTCTATGTTCAAAGAATGACAAATTTCCCCAACTCTGCTGCACTGAGCAGCTTTCCAAATCATCACAGAACACATCAGGAAGCATTTCTTCAGTCTTCCCCTTTATTTGGGGTGAAAAAACACCACTTATACTTTCCCAAGAGATCTGCTCCTTTTGAAAAGCAAATAGGAAGAGCTCACCTTCTGACACAGGGCGAGGAGGACTCAGGACAGCTGCCAAGGCCTCCTCCAGCTCACAGAAGGGATTCTCCCCAAGCACCAGGGTGTAAAGGGTGATGCCAAGTGACCACATCTCCAGCTCAGGGCCGTGGTACCTGTGCAGAGATAAGCTTGCTGAAACTCAGATTGCAAGTACAAAGCTATATGCTAAAGAAAGTGAAAAGAAAAAAGGGACCTTGAGAGCCCTTGTTTCCAATTTTTATTTTAACATAGAAAGTTTGTGAGAATACTAAGAAGGTTCTCATGTGTTTCAGGAGTCTGCATTATCCTTCTCCAGGAAATAAAACCAACCACAGAACAGCCAACCAGTGTAACATGCACCCAGACTTCCACATACATAAGCTGGTGACAAGAACTTACCCCTCCACCGCCTTCATCATCAGCCAAAACTGTCAAGTAAATATTTAACTGCAAGAGCAAACACATCCTCCCAGCCCTTTCAAAACAAAAGTTACATGGAAATAACTATTAACTATCTCAGTTCCATCTGAGAAAACATGCCAGTTCCTTCACACAGTAAGAGGTGGAATTCCCAGGGCAGAGCTGCTTGCTTCACCTTTCTCCAATTCCCAGCAGGAATTTCCTCTCTCCCTTGCATTGCTTCCCCCACACTCCTTTAGGAGGAGGGCCCATGGAAACAGCTGTGAAGCAGCAGCAAGATCCATGCAGGCATGTACAATTACAGCAGTGCCACCCTGTGATGGGGAGGCTTCCTTGTGGAGCAGCTATGAGAGCACCAGCTGCCAGGTACAGAGCACTTGGAGAGGGAAAGAAGAGGGAAGAGAGCCAAGATTTAGGTAGCACAGCCAAAACAGCAGCAAGAGAAGCTGTAAGAGAAGAATCCTTGAGTCCCGAGGAGTACAAAAATCAGTGGGGAGATGAACAAGGACCAAACTGCAAAAATTCAAACAGAGGGAAGCATGTAGGAAAGAAAACAGAGAGGATGAGAGTGGGAGGATACAAAGCACAGACATGCAAGGAGAAGGTCCTATCAACAGCAATACTTGCTTACTCCACCTCTCTGAAAGAGCAGCTTTTGCTAGAGAGAGCCTGGAAACAGTTTTAGAAACACCTTTGTACATATTCAAGCTTTTACAACTTGATTTCTGTCACTAGAGTGCCCTACTTTGTATGCACTCAGACCTTCACAGTGATTTCTGCCACTGCAGTGCCTTAAATCTCACTGCAGTTTCCTGTGGTTGGATGCTCTAGCAGCATTCCAATGGCACAGAAGCTTGCCTACTGTTCCAGCCCTGCCCACATGGGTTATTTTTGGTGTTATGGAACAAAAATGACTTTTCAGAGGGTGACATACGGTTTGCCAGACAGCACTTCTGGTGAGCAGTATTCAATTGTCCCACAGAAGGTATAAAATAATTTCCCAGGTTCCAGGTAGGCAGCCGAACCAAAATCCACTAATTTAATTGTGAAATCTTCAGCAATGACAATATTTTCATCCTTGATATCTCTGTGAAGGATGTTCCTACAGTGGAGATACCCAACAGCTGATACAAGCTGGAAGAGACAGAAGGGACTAGGTGTTACTACACAGAGTCCCTGAATAGTTGATGTAGCATCACAGCTTTCCCAGAGTCACATTCTGGCTTGTTTTGACACTGCCTAAACAAGATATACATCCTAATTATGGCAACTGGAAATGGCCTCAGGCCTGCCTGTCATCATTGCTGCAGTGCTTATGGAAGAGACACTTCAAAGAGCCTTTGCTGCTTTCATCTCACAGATGTGCAGGAGGAGGGGATGCTGCAGTCAGGATGGGATTGAGAACATTGGAGCTCGCTGCTACAATCCTGCAAGTTCCTCTATTTTTATCCCAGCATTTGGAGGGTCCTTTGGTTTCTCCAGAAGGATATTACTGTGTGCCTTCCATGCTGCAGGATGACAAAGCATTTGAGAGCCAAGTTTGGTATAAATAACATAGTCACTCCTAAACTCCATTCTTTTTCCAGCACGATTCATGCTTTAATGCCATAATTAAGGATAATATGAGAACGATATCACCGTGGAGATGATCCTGACTCCTACAATGTTTTTAACAAGAAAAGCAGATGGCTGAGGGAGAAAAGTTTCTATTTATAATACAAATGTGCCTCTGCAGGGAAATGCAGTGCAGATCTGAGGGAACAATTCAGCCTTACAAACCCCAGGCTAGGTTAAGCAAAGGGCTGATCATCACAAGGCTAAAGGGATACTTTTGGCTTCCATCTTCCATCAGCACCCCAGGTGAGGGCAGGGTGGGCACAGCAAGGGTTTGTGTGGGGGTTACCACATGCACAGTAATTCTTGCATACCCTAGAGCTAGGAATTTACTCATGAGGGGAAATTACCTGGGGACTGCTGTTGTGGCTAACTCAATAAACAAAGTACAGTTCAGCCCTCAGGCAAGCTCCTGACTTATGGGAAACTACTCTGAGTTACCTTGCATTATGCCACCTTAAAATCCAATATAATTTCTTGATTTAAAGAGCAGAGCCCTTTACTCCTGTAAACAATCAAAACTAAGCACTGAGGTAAGTGAAAACGTGGCTTTTTGCAGGCTTGGGGCAGCTTCTGTGAGTTTTCCTTCTCAGGGGAAATGTGAGTGCTACATGAATGGTGTCTGGGTGACAGGGGCTGTGTGCTGTCCTGGTAACAGCTGAGGGGCCAGGGAAACCTCACAGGCAGTGAGGTCCTGGAAAGGCTTCTTGGTTGTTTCTAAGTAAACCTTAACAAGGCTTCTGCAGGCAGCACTTCAATCAGCCCTACAGGATGGTGGGGAAAGGTTCTGCAAGTATAGAGCACAAATCCAGTGCCAGTTGATTAGCCAGTGTTAAGTGGAACAGAATCCTGGTT
Organism: Lonchura striata; assembly: GCF_050655825.1. Classification (NCBI taxonomy): domain Eukaryota; kingdom Metazoa; phylum Chordata; class Aves; order Passeriformes; family Estrildidae; genus Lonchura; species Lonchura striata. Next base: position 5,471,317 of record NC_140711.1, read on the forward strand.
CTTACATTAACCAATTCTCACCTGCATGTAGCAATTCTGCTCTCACCTGTCTGAATATATAACTTGCTAATGGCTCATCCAAGTTGGGCTGATTATCAATAAATGTAAAGAGGTCCAGACCAGATCCATGCTTCTCCATCACCAGTTGGAAGAAGCATTCATTTTCAAATACATCCAGCACCTATAAATAAAAGACTTGTTTAATCATGTGCTTCATCCTCAAAAATTGGCTTTTTTTTTCTTTAACAAAGACTGTTGTCCTCTTGGAGATTTAATTGGTGTATATTATAATCTTTAAAGTCTCATTTCACCAAGCACAAATGTTTCTTGAAGTGTGCAGAATTAAAACTGGGAGCAGAATTAAATCCAAGAGGAATTCTTTCTGAAGCAAAAAACAAACAAACCAACCAACCAACCATGCAACCAAAAAACCACCAACAACTTCAAAACAAAACCCAACAACCTCAAAACAAAGAGTAAGAAACAAGATGTGTCCAGATTATTTACTGAACTAGTACATGTTCAAATGGACATCACACTTCCAAGATACATGTCTCATCTTGAACTAGCTTTTTTTTTCTGTTAAGAATCACATCTTTAAATCACTTTGGGGCAAAAGTGTTGAAGCAAGCAACAATCTGCTGTGTCACACCCTCCAAAACAAAGCAGGATAAACAGAATCTCTCCTGAAAAGACAGATTCAGTGCAGGACACCTCACTCCTGAAGAGGAACACCAGACACCCAGATGCAAACAAACCACCCGGTGCAGTACAAACTGCATCAGTTCCCAGCCACTCTACCTTAATGATACTGGGGTGCTGCAGCTTCTGCAGGATTGCAATTTCTTGAGTGACCCTCCCCAGGTCAGGATCATCTACCCAGCAGTCCTCCAGCACCCTCTCCTTCCAGATGAACTTCACAACAACCTACACAGACAACAGCATTCAGCATCATGTGCCAAAGCAGGGCTTGGAGTGTCAGGGAAGTTAATTGCCAGGAAATCTGTTAGTGCCTCATACTACTGGAAGTGGAAGTAACCCCATGTGAATAGCTTAGAGTGTATTTGAATGTGTTTAAATTAATTTAGTCCTAGCAGCTAAATGATACACATAAATGGAATATATTTATTGCTGCTCTGAATTCCAAAGGCTTTGGCAAGCCAGGTCTCTTATCAATCAGTTACAGCACATGGGTGCAGTGGAGGGAAATGAGCACTAAACATCCATGCAAGGGAAACACCAGAACTTGCCCTCTGAGCACCCAAAATACTTCTTCTGAAAAAGAGGAGGTGCCATCATCTCAACACATCTATTCTCCATTCTTGGGGTCATGGCACAATAAAGATTTTGAGGTTTGCTATTCTCTCTAGTAACAGAAGACTAAAACCTCTAATTCTGTTAAGATTAATGTCTACTTCTTTCAACAGGTTCAGTTAGCTGCATTAATTAGTTCACTAACTCATTCTGCACCTGTTGTCTCAGGTAACATTTACACACAACATCAATGCAAATGTTTTGCTATCCTGTTTCCATTACAGATTTCTGTTTCAACAAAACAAAACCCCAACTATCAAAGAGAAGCTTCTGACAGTATAATGTTAACAGAATATGAATGCTCAGATCTTTCAGTTTTCCTCCTAAATCATTATTGCAATAGGGCAACAAGAAATACTTCACCTCCTGGTGATCTTTCTTGCTCCTGGCACTCCAGACAAAGCCAAAAGCACCTTTGCCAATAAGATTGAGGGTGCTGTAATTTTTTGCATATTCTCCCTCACATGCTCTTAATCCTTCAAGATCTTCAGCTCTTGGGGAATTGTTGAAAAGTGAAGCTGATCTGATGGCCTAAGTACAGATACATAAGCATAAGTTACAATAGCAGCAAAAATTGACCAGCCACAGAATCACATTTCTGAAATTAATAAATACTGGAAAGAACATACACATCTGCAAGAATAGATAAAATGAGGAATCTTTGCTTCTGACAGTGAGAACTGCACTATATATATATTTATGTATACACATGATGGTGAGTATCCTGCAGTTTGGAACTGCACTGTTTAGGCTGGAAAGGTAGCTACACTAAGCCCCACACCAGAAGTGTTACAAAACAGCAATTGAGATTTTGGTTTAGTACATGGACAAAAAAAAAAAAAAAAAAAAAAAAAAAGAAACAGCAACATCCACCCCACCAACTCATGTCATTAATTTGAAAATCTTCTTGACTTTAGCTTCAGCTTAACAGTCAAACAAGGGGAGAAATGCTTAATATTCAAAGGTAGGATTTCTTACTTCTCCAAGACTTTTAGTAGAGAGATCAGCAACAGACTGGGAAGAGTTTGCCAGGCTGGCAAGCAAATGCTGAGTCTTTGCTACAGCTTCCTTTTGGCTCTGTGAAATGTCTTTCACCACCCAGACACAGAAAAGCACAGAGGGATCCTGCAGCTCTGCACATTTCACCTCGAAGAGGATGCCTGTAGAAACAGGTGAGGAAATGAAAATGGTAGAATGCAGCTTTAGTGTTGAACAAGACAGAGGATGTTTTAGGACAAAATTCAGAGCTCTTGACAAAAAGTTCAGAATTTGGGAAACAGCTGCTCAGTAAAGAATCATCAGAGGGGCTGACACTAGCACAGCTATTCTAGAGGCACCAATCAGCTACCTCCAGCAGAGATTTGTCAGTATCCAATTGTGATTATTCATTTCACACTGTTATTCTAGATTACATAAAAATGGGGATTTTATTCAACAAGCAACTGATTGCAGCTGAAGGAGTGAATGAAACAAATTCCATTATACAATTTTAATGCAATTTACAGTTTTACAGTGTAGTTTGTATTTTCTCTTCAGAAAAAGTTATCAGGTTCACACTTTTTAATTGTGCTTTGAGAGTATTTCTGACTTTTCAGTAGGGATTAATTTCTTACCAACTTTGTATTTTATACCACCTCCTTTTCTGATATTCTCTGGACAGACTTAAATACTTTTTTTTTTTTCTTCTAGATGCTTCTTCCTTCCTCTCCACTGTGAGCTTCTAACCAGAACTGTCTGCATTCTGCAAAACTGTGTGTGAAAAGGAGCATCCCAGGAAGAGTTTGGGAAGGGGACAAGGTTTCACTTACTGAATTGTGAACCATCTCTGTGACAGCAATTCCCAATGTAGCTGCCTTCCAGAATCTCCCAGGTCAAAGCAGCTGCTGGATTTAGCCTGCCCTCTTGTTTCACTGGGGTGGATGTTACTTTGATCTTCATGTTTTGCTGCCTGAGGAACTGACAGTGTTCTTCAGGCCTACCTTTGCTTTTCAGGGGATTTCTGTTGGAGTTGTCTCCCACAGTTTCTGCAATGGTTTCAGGTTTCTCAGGAAATGCTTTGGAGGATTCCTCAGAGTTTTGTAAATGCCTTCTGGAGGCCAGCCATCCAGAATCAGCTTCTGTGGCAACACCACTCAGCAGCTGCTTTCCTTGATGAGTGGAAAAGGCACCGTTAGTCTCAATTAGCACACTGGAGTCCACTGCATCAGAGCAACATCCTCCTCCAAGAGCTGCAGTAACACCTAAAGAATCGTCTGAGTTCCCCTTGACACCAGCATTCAGTCCCAGTACCTCAAGACCAGAGCAGACCCAGTTCAGGTCAGATTCTTTCACATTTTCAGAGGCTGTGGCAGCTCCTGGTGCAGAAGCACTGCAGCCTGTTTTATTTCCTGAGCAAACATCACAGCCACTGCTTCTTTCATGTGCAAAGGAGATTGAAGGATCATTTAGCAGGCAGTTGTCAACAACAATATGCTCGAGGCTGGAATGTTTTGCATCACATATTGAGTTTGTTTTTGACACCTGCCCTGGAACCATGTGGCTTTTCGAGTCTTGTCTGCAGTTCAGAGCTGTCCCAGGCCATGGCTCATCCACTGTTGGTGTTCCAGGTGAGTTACAAGTGGCTTCAGAAGGCAGCTTCACTGGGTCACAGGATGCTGCATTTAGATTGTCTTCTAGTCTGCAACAAACAGGCAACCAGGCAACAGTTACTGCAGGAGATCCTGCACTGTGACTGCTTCTCTCTGCAATCTCCAAGTTCTGACCTAAATCCCATTGTTGTGAGTCAGGTGATGTGTGGGAGAGAGCCTTGCAGAGAGCATCTTTTGAGATTTATTTGATCCTGAACTTCCCACTGTTCTATACTGTGCCACTGCTCTGATTGTGTCAAGCCAGCTTTTGGGATAAGGCTCTGTGGTGGGCTGAGAGCCCATCTGTAGCAAGGCTGTCCTCAGAGCAAAAATTCAAGGCTATCAGCAACATCATGATTACAAAATAAGAAAACTGTCCTACTGTATAATACCCATTTAAATATGGTCACTATTTAAAACCTGGACCAATAGTTTTATTTCAAGTTTAAAAGCAAAAGGCAGAAAGATGTTTGCACAGGCATCCAAAATCCTGACAGATTTTCCAAAGGTACACTCAAATGACTATCTTCCCCTATGGATAATTTCCTTCTCTAGCTTAATTCCTAAATATAGATCATAAACCATTTACCACCACAAAAAAACCCTAATACACATGTGAGGCGTTTTGCCAGTTGATGGGGGTGATGGAATGGGCACAGACACCAATGGAAAGAATGGTCTTATTTTCCTATTAATATTGAGGCAATACAGAAGAAAAAAGATAACCTTCTTGTTTTATCAAATGTATTACCCACTCAGCTTTAGCAACAAGCAAAAATAAGCAAGGTGATGCATCTGATCATTACTACAGGAGAAAGAAAAGTGATTGCAAAAGATCCATCACCAATTGCCTAAATACTTTACCATCATCCAGAGTCTGCAATTGCTGGGGAGCACTTTTTTTTTTTTCAGTGAGGACCTGGAGAACTCTTCCCAGCAGTTGGGAAAATCCCATGTAGTGCATCATTTGTAGGTGAGGTCTCCCAAGTTTGCTCAAAAAAGGGGTCCAGGTTTATAGGCCCAAATTAAACAATCCAAATTACTTGTTCACCTTTTTGTGCAGAAAACATCTGGTTCTGATGGCCCACTTCCCACCAGCCAGGGCCAGGGCTGGGAGGGTTTTGCCTAAAATATTCGACTAACAAACCTCCAGGGATATCTGTTGGGACAGTTTCTTAATATACCTCACACAAGGTTATACCAATGTCTCTACAACAGCAGGTTTGGCATTAAGAACAACTAATATTAATGTTTTGATCATCTATTTTTAACTGAAGAACCTTGATGGTATTAATAACATAATGTTCAAGATTCATCTTGTAAGTCAATTTGGTGCTTAGGCCTGCTGTTCAGGCCTCAGCAGGATGCTTCCAGTCCTGAAAACAGAAGTTCCCTTGTCTGTCCAACAGGAGATGCATGTCTCCATCCATCAGGGTTTGGATATATGCTTTGACAGAAACCCAAGCCCTGAAAAAACAGCTATTGTCCTGCTACCTGTAATATTTTAGACTAAATCCATCAGTTTTATGTTATGCCATTAATAATAGAACTGTTTAGGAAGTATGCAGAATATCTACATTGGGTCATTTGTGTGATGATTTTTAAAACTACCATATTTCAAACCTTTTTATCCACCTAAAGTGTTTGCTTAAAACACTTGTTGATTTCCAGAATTATACCATGTCCAAAATTCTCTAACAGGGAAAATACAAAAGCTTAATACAGCTTTACAGAGTTCATATAAATACATAAGAAATAAAAGAATGCAGAATTGTACCTTTAATAATCCATCCATGGCACAAGGTATTTTGCAAACATTTCCATTAGTAAAAATGCAGCATAGAAAAACAATGAAGCAGAGCACTTACAGTCCTTACTTACAAGGATGATATGAGAGATGTAAACCATGAGAGCACAAAAAATGACACTATCAGCCACTTTAAAAAGCAACAAGAGCTGTGCTGTAATGGTTTATACCTTAAAGTGGATAGTAAATATTTACTGTGGTGGAGAAAACCACAACTGTAGCAGATTTGCAGCTAGAATTGTTAATGTGGAAGGCTTAAGATTTGACTTAAAGTAGGCCATGAGCATGACATTTGTACTTCTAGAGAATTTCTAACCTTGTGGCAGGAAAAAGACCTGGAAATGTACAAGAAAAATGGCTGGATTTCAGTAACACAGTACCCTGTTTTAATGGATGACCTGAGAGTTATGCCAAGCACCAGAAGGAATAACACTTAGAATTCCCTCCAGGTAACCTGGCTTCAGTGCAACACCAGCTGGAAGGAGATAAACATCCACTATTTATGATTAGGGAACCTGATTACCTTAGTCTGGATGAAACATTTGGTCTCCTTTAGAGTTGGAATTTCTGTAATTTTACAATGGTAGCTTGTGCAGATAGAAATAAAAATCTAAGGCAGTGACAGCTCAGCCTATCTTACACTCAGATTCTAAAGACAGTAAAGCATGGAAGGCTCTTGCTACACCCTCCCACAGACATCAAACAGGTGAAAAAATCAGCTTTTGCTGGTGATTGCCATCACAGCTCTTCATTTCCCCAAGTGAATATACAGTCTGTGAAATGCCTACCTATTATTGGGGGTGGATGCTGCTTCAGGAGGTGAGGGAGGAGAAAATAAATTGGTCCCATTCTTCCCATTATTTTGTTTATTCTCATCATGTATTAATTTGTCATCTTTGTGTTGTTGCTCCAATTCCTGCTCTTCATCTCTTGACAGAAGGTGTGCTGAAGATGCAGCCAAGAAACTGCTCTCTGTACCAAACAGGAAACAAAACCACACCAATTTAAACTTTTATAGGCTTCAGAGGCTACAGTGATTAAAAATAAACTTGGAACTGCCTTGGTCTGTTTTTTCCCTAAGGAATTGAGTACAAAAGGCTTGATTGAGGCAAAACAGTCTAAATACAAGCATTCCATTCTACTTTGATAAATCACCACATGCAGGAATCTACATGTTTTAGGGCTGCTAAAATTTGCTTTTCTAGCAAAGCTCTTGAGCAGATATTGGTATCATGTATTAGCTACTTGAAGTTCAGAGGCCTAAGAAAATGCCAATAATATAAATAGACTGAAATTAAAATGATCATACAGCAGTAGCATTAAAAAAACCAAAAAAGCTCAAACCACACATATACAGCCCATTCCAAATCCATATAATGGAAAGGTTTGGACTGCATTTATATAACTCACTGAAGCTATAAGATTAAAAAAAGAGTCAAAACATGTTTGAAAGAAGAGGAAATTAAGGTCTTTCCTTCCCCAGTGACAACATATCAGATGAAAAACATGAGTTTGTTAGATGAAGTAAACCAAGTACTATTGCTGCAGAAGAAGGTAATGAGTAAGCAATCTAGATTTGAATCTAGAACAATGTTTAATTAGTAACAGCTGAGTGCTAACAACGCTTCCTCACTGAAGAATTGAACTACTCCTAGATTAGGGGCATCATTTCATCAAATAATTACCTAAGAAATTGTACAGTGTCTACTAACTCTTCTTTGTTCCAGTGGGGTGCATTGGTTTCAGCACAGATGTGCATTTCTAAGCAAAGAGAAAAAAAAAATAGGGGGGAGAAAAAGGAGACAAAACCAGCCTAAAATGTGGTATGGATGAGAGCATGAACTTGCTGGTGTTCTCTGTGTTGGGCAGAGCTGGCTGGAAAAGACAGATGTGGAAAGATGAGGCTTCTTTGCTTCTGTTTATTCATGCTGTGTTCAGAGAAGCAAAATTTTGGTGAATTCTGATGCAAGCTGCATCAGAGGAATAAGTGATGCCTCCCTGATTGAAATACAGCAACCATAACATTGACTATCAGCCAGCAGCACAAGCCAATTCAGAATATTAGATTTTTCCCTTAAAATATTAATCCTAAGTAGCTACAGCTCCGCTGCAATACAGTCACAAGAGCTATATTTTTCACATTTTAAAATACCACAGGGTCCTAGCAGGGAAGGGAGGAAGGGAGGGGAAGTGCTTGTTAAGTACAAAGTGTTCTCTATTCTCACTGTAATTTCCATATTGGATATTCAGTTTTATCTTCTTGGCAACAGAGAGAAAAGCTCAATCTTAGGTGAACAATTCTCTTTACCTGAGGTTATAGTGGAAATCTGATTTTAAAACTGCATGGAGGGGCATGTTCTCTTTTTTGTGGGTCAACCTCTTGTCTCTGCTTGTTTCCCCTTGGTTACAGCAGCCAGAGCTTGCTCTATGGCAGGCACTGACACTTTCAAAAAAGCACTCACCTTCTGTCCCTGTGGGATCATCCAGAGGAGGTAAAGGCAAAGAACAGCCACTGCTTCTTTCCATGTTGTTATAGAAACCAGGGATCAGGAATGTAATGTTCTAAAACAAAGAACAAAACCTTATAAAGCTAAGCCAGCTCTCACAGGACAGGGGAAAATGCTGACAGAGTGTGTCTGTGAGCCTGATTCTCATGGACAGCCAGGCAAAAGTGATCCACATGACCAATGGAGAACATAGAACTGTGCAGCTTGTTTTGGGCTACTTGAAATCCATAGCAACTCCTCAGCACTGCAAGTCTCAGCAATTCCAGCATGGGAATTTGCATGTCATCCCACACCTCACTAACCAAACATGTGTAACACAAGGATTTTGTGATGGCAAGGAGTGTAAAACAGCATCACAATTCCAGTGGGTATGCTGCCACACGTATCAGTCTTCTGGGAGGATATGAACTTATCTTACCTTTCCCAACAGATCTTTCTTCTCATAGCCAAAGAGCATTAAAGCAAAACTATCTGTGATGCCACAGATGGTTCCATCTGACTGGAGAGCAATAAGACCACTGATGGTGGAGAAAACCACAATTGTAGCAGAATACTGATAGCCTGGGAGAGAGCCTTCTGTCTGTGGAATCTCATCTTTCTGCACTGCTGCTGGCTCCTCCTCCAGATGGCTGACTTCCAGCTTTAAACTGAGAGGAAACATGGTGCCCTCTCTGCATCGGCCTGCAGCTCGCTGGATCCTGAGGTTCTAAACCAAAGCAAAAAAACCCAACCAAACAAAACTCAATCAGAAAACCTCTAACCGACCAAATGCTTTGGGTTTATTGCACTGGTTATATAAAATGACATGGGAATTCTCAGGAAAAAAGAGCAGGAAAAGAAAATGAACCAATTTTGTGAGTATCAAAATGAACAACATCTGTTGTTCACTGGATTTGGAATCCAGTGTTGAACTACTAAATAAATATCCTGAAGACCAGTCTGTGCTGCAGCTTTTCAACAAATTAGGCATTCATAAGAAGGCCTCCTTCAACTCCCTGTCTGCCCATTTCCATGGCATTTGCAAGATCTGAGTATTCTTTCACTCCTCAGACAGACATGATTGAAATGGGTTAAAGAATTAAAAGGAATCTTTAAGAGCTTGCAGAGAGAGCACAGTATCTTACAAAGCTAGGACTGGAGAAAACTGCCTTTGACCTGGGCAGATTCCAGGGCATGGTCTCATCCCAGGTTAGGAACTCTTCAGACAGCAGCTGCACAAAAAAGCAGGGGAATGAGGCTTCTCTCTGAAAAGGCTTTCTTCTGTTATGTAAGGAGGGAAAGCAGCATGCACTCCAAATGGGAAGGCTATGGAAGAATGAGGCTGGTGCTCGTACTATACCTTTGGGATTTTTTTGCCTAGAGGAGGGATCTGTAAAGAAGGAATCAGGTCCTTTATGTGGAGTCCAACTACTGCTTCCAATGTTGGGTAGCCATGGAGTTGGGCATAAAGGAGATCACATGATGTAATTTTTCCCTGGGGAGGAAAATTTACGGGATTGTTAAAATTTTAACATTTTAGCCACAGTCCACTCAATGCTTTGACAATGGCTTCTGCAGTTACCTAAGCAATGGCAGGAAATTTCATTCTGCAATCCTTTGGCGGACACAACTCACTCAGTAAAAGCAGACACAGCATAAACCAATATTCCCATATCACTGTGCAGGGAGCCTGCCCTTTGCCCAGGAGAGAGGTAAATGTGTCCAGTGCTCCTCACAGAACTGTTCCTCAGCCAGATGATCCCTTCACAAGGACATCCATACCCCAAAGTATCAACCCCCTGCCAAACCAACACTGCTTAAGGATAACACATCCCCTGAAGAGAGAGAGTGCATTTCTGTGTTGTCAAACACATCAAGGTGAGCCTCACCAGAGATCCATGCACAGCTCCTGCATGCACAGCCCTGCTTTCAAGCCCTGCCATGGACACAACTCCATGCTCACAAAGAGCAACCTACCAGTCCCACACAAACTCTCACAAATTACAGTCTAGTTTGATTGTTAGGAAAACACTTACATCGGCCGTGAAGGAAACACGAGCTGAAAGTCTCTCCACTGGTTCCAGCACGACCACACAACGCTGCGTGTCCTTGCTTCTTATTTGCCTCAACCAGACTGAGACAGGGATCTTCTCACTGAGGTGGCCAATAACATCCACCTTCCCACCAGATTCAGAAATGGAGACATGACTTACTTAGATTGTGGTTACTTAGAAGAAACTTCAAACAGGAGTAAGATACTGAGCCAAGATACCTCCCTATCATATTAGATAAACATCATTTCTTGACTACTTTCTAATATTTTATGGGACAAACAGTTTTAATCCAGAAAAATAAAAAATAATTCACAAAATGTTGTTACTTTTGCATAGTCTCTCCCCACCTCAGGAAGTCTAAATGCACAAAGACTTCAGAATAATAAATGTACCACTCTAACACCTTGCATTCAGTGTGAAGTGCCTCTCAGAGATGTCCTATTTAAGAGATGTCCCATGGTGCTAATGAACACTCCCCATTAGTAACAATCCTTACTTTCAGCTGCAAAACCAGCAATTTAATTTCTTTTGGGAGGAGATTCTTCTCAGATCAGAAAATGTTTATTTATCTTATAGCCTGCAAGGCTCGTCCCAAGCCTTTTATGATTTTTAATGATCTCAGCAGAATGGTTTTATGACTTACACAGTGACTCCCATAAAGTATTTGGAACAGCTTAGAATAAGTACCTCTGTCAGACATTTAATTTTAATTCTCACTGAATCATACTTAGATCCTTGCCCCTACCCCATATCCAGCTGAGGATTCAGGAAGATCAGGCTCTGAGATACCAACAATTTCAGTTCGAAAACAACACTCCAGAAAGAACAGGAGCATATTTTCCAAGGACTCTCTAAGGACAACTCACAACAGCAGAAAAAAAAAATAGTATGGAGATTTTCTCATACAGTTCTCTTATAAATAACCCCATTCTAGGCAAAATACCAATTCCACTCTTTTGCACTAACTATGGTCTTTTGACACAGACATTTCAGAGTATTTCAATGGCTTCAACCTTTACAATATGCACAAGCCAATTTGATATAATTTAAAATATATTTTTAAGGACCAGACAATTGGGAAATTTTCCACAATAGACTTTTTCCATGTTAATCTATTTTTTAAAAATCTAACATCCTTTAAATTCTGGTTTGGACAAGTCACAGTGACTCCATGTGTTGACAGCTGCAAGGTTCTCATGGGTATCCCCTTGAATCATCTTTTGCCCTTTGAATTCCCACACCTGCAAACTTTTAAACCAAACAATCCTGCAAATGACAATTGCCAAATGTCCATGGAGTTAAATATATCAGGAAACTGCAGAAAACATAAAAAAATTTTAAAAATCCCAAACCAAAGCCTACAAAACCACTTTATGTGGTGGAGAATAATTCCTTGAACATTTGACATACCACAGCTCCTGAAGCCACCAATGAACATTCAGAAGTTTCTAGGTACTCCTCACCCACTGCTTCCCAGGCCTCTTGGCCAGATTTGGATATCAAGTGAGATAGCTTTTGACCAATGAGCTCCTGACTACTGCACCCAAGCAACTTGCAAGCTTGGTCATTGGCCACTAGGATCTAGAAAAAAAAACAAAAACAAACAAAAAACTTAAACAAAGAATAAAATTTTTTTAAGAGCTCATCATCTCCTCAAGTTGTTGCTTTAATGTCTTAAAACATCCCTTTCTCCTGGTGGAAATAAAATGGTTCTTTACAATTCTGAGTTCATTATAGATTCTTATTCTAGGACATCCCTTGTCCACTCATCTTTTTGGTTAAGGGGTTTTGAGACATTGCTTTCCTTTTAGGTTCCCTGCTTTCTTTTAACTGTAAACAATGACATCCATGGAGGCAAAACTACAGAGTTGTATTTGCAAGCAAAGCCCAGGAAAGCCACAAGTTTACATCCAAACTCAGAGGTGTGCAGTGATCACACCAGTCACTGGCACACTGGAGCCTGTGCAATGGAGCAAGCTGGGACTCAGTGTTTCCAAAGTGGGCAAACCCAAACTGTCAGTTCGAGCTAAAACATGGCACAGCTCTTTAAAGGTATCAGGATCCAATGTTAGATTCCTCTCAGGACAGGAACAGAGAAATTCTTTCCCTCCCAATGCAAATGAAATGTTTACTGGGGCAGATAAAGAAATCTTATGCCACCACAGATACATTTCAGGGTTGGTACTTTACAGAGAGAAGGCCTGAAGCACATTCTGCTCTTCCTTTCTTCCCTCATGTCACTTCACAGCTGCATTCTTATAGAACCATTGAATGACAGAATGGTTTGGATTGGACAGGACCTCAAAGACCATCCATTTCCACCCCCATGCTATGGGCAGGGACACCTTCCACCAGCACAGGTTGCTCCAAGCTTTATCCAACCTAGAACATTTCCAGGAATAGGGAGTCCACAACCTCCATGGCCTGTTTGAGAAAGACTCAACATATCCTTGCTTCTGCTATTATTTTGTGTATTTTGCTAACTACAACCTGCAATGGAAATAAACTCATCAGCCTTTAGAAGACCACTGAGCTGGAGTAGACTACAAACTGCCTTCATGACATTGATTACCTGCAGATACACAAGATAAAACCAGACATTTTAGCCTGCTATCACACAACCTGCAGCAGTTATGGGGAGCTTAGTGCTGCAGGTTGTGCTGCAGGTACCTCTGTTGTGCTGGCATCCACAGTGAAGATGGCTTGGTTTGGGTTGCGTGCAGCAGCTGGGAGGTACTGGCTGGATTCCTCCACAGCTGGGGTGTGCAAAAAGGAGCAAGAACTTCCAATGGAAGCAGAGAGAGAGGCAGGATCCCACTGAGCCCATGGGTTACCAGTTTTGCTGGCACAAATGTTACGAGCTGTCAGAGAAGACAAACAGTAAGAGCTCCACTTCTCCCCTGTGAAAACATAAAGGTCAGGAATGTTGCTGTAACAGGAGTATCAGAAGAATGAACTAAAGAAAAAAAAATGCTGTCAGCTGAAGCAACTGTCAAATAATCCCAAAATACACGCTTCTAGATTTTTAAAGAAATTACAATAAAATAAAATAGTGAAACTAAAGAAAACAGAAACTATCCTAATAAATTTATCTTTTTGAATCTGGAACACATAAAGTTAGTCCATACCACTTGCCAACATTCATAAGTTTTAACCAGACTAGTTAACTTTTATTTTAACTTAGCAGTTTTTAAAATGTTTTGAAATCTCTCAAAAGAAAAATGAAATGGTCATTAAATAATTGCAGTAAGTGCCCAAGCCCTTTTTAAAAACTGCATTAGTTGCAGTTTTAGCTAATTAAGTGTTCCCACTATGTGACATTGAAATACCTGTATCCGCACCAATGTTTTAGCTACACAGTGCCAAGTGACTGCACTACATATTTCAAAGGTTCTGTGAGCATCTATCCAGTAATGTTTTCCCTGTAAGCTCTCCCAGCCTGCAGCAATCCATGGCTCAGGTGCTCACTGAACAAGTGCATCGTGGCAGATACTTATTGCTGTAGTCTCTGTGTTTGGGGAAGGGGAAGAGGAAGATCTGAAACTGCTCAAAAGCTTCCTGGGTACTCAGTCTCACAACAGACTGCTCACCAGGCAGTGATGCTCCAAGCTGACAGAGCCCAAAGAGACGACTTCTCCTGCTTTTGTTGCCCCAGGGGAAGGATCTGCTTAGTGTATCAGAGCCATTCAAGTGAGTAAGGACTAAGCCTGCTGATGAAGACAGAAGGGCTCCTTCAGAGGGGCTACAAGCCTTAGCTGCCATGATCACACTCTGGTCACCAGGCCACACTTAGGGAGCCACGATCTGCAAGAGAATCAAAGGACACAAAGTCAGACCCGCAGCAAGGACCAACGCTGGCAAGTGACAATGCCTTCTGACCCAGCCACACCCCTGCAGGTGACAGCAGAACCCTCATTCCTGAGCTCCTGCCCTGAGGTTGGGCTGTGTGGTTATTACCCACAGCTGACTGCTGACTTGGCATCCTGCCCAGGTGAGGGTTCCATCCCTCTTGGGGCTATTCACTGAAAAGCTGGATTCCATGATCCTTCTGGGTCCCTTCCAAGCCAGACGCTTCCACAGGACACGAGTGACCACCAGGACGCCGCCACCACATTTATTTCTGTCAGAGCTGCTAAGCGCCCACCCAGCACCCTCCCTCCTTTCTGCTGGCTTTGAAACCAAAACCCTTGGGTAATTTGGAAAGTCACTCGCTGTTTTGGTGTGATTTTATGTTTTACCCCAGGGCCCCTGGTCCCTCCCCTGACGGTGTCCCCCCAGGTGTGTCAGTCACTCTGCCTTTCCCCACCCTGACCCCTGCCAGCACTGTCTGTCACTCCTGGCATTCCAAAAGTTCGTGGAGTGATTGGGCAGGTTCAAAGGCTGCCTTTCACCCCGGGGGGACACTGGGCCACCCTGGTGTGCTCTGTCCCCTGAGACCTCCTCTCCCGTACCTGGTTGGTGGCTCCTTATCCCTTCCCCTGTCCCGTCCCCCAGGTAGAAGCGAGGGGAACCAGGCTGTCCGGGAGTTCTGATGGAGCAGTGACAGGATTCACAGTTCTGCTTGGAACCGCTGCTACATTCAGACGCCTGAGGGCCAGAATAAAAACTTTGGATTAAACCCTCCATCAGACCGACTCCTTTCCTTCCCCATAGCCTTAAACGCCTCTCCGACAGCAGGAAGCCTGAGGGAGCAGACCCTCTGCCAGGGAAGCTCCATCCTGCCGTCCCCTGAGCCCCGGCTCGCCTGGACTTGTCTCCATCCAGCTAGCCAGGAGCGTCTCTGGGGCGAAACACCACAGTGGCCGCTACTTGGTCCAGCAGCAGGGGCCAGACGAGCCAGGGCACGTCCCGTTCGCTATGCTGGAGCCACCAATATATAACTCGCGGTTTTGAATCGGCAAGTGGAGCGCAGATGGCTCCCTCCCACCCAGGGTGCCGGCCGGGCCGGGCCGCTGCGGTCACAGCCGCGGCCCCTCAGGGCGGCAGCGCCGGCAGGAGCGGGGGCGGGACTGAGCGCCCGGCACCCAATGGGTACGGGCGGTGTGAGAGCGGCACGGCGAGCAGCAAACGGGGCGGCAGCGCGGGAGGCGCCGCCAGCTCGAACGCCCGGCTGTTCGCCGGTCCCGCCGGCCTCCCCTTCCCCGCCACTCACGGTGCCCCCGCGCCGCGGGGCAGCGCGGCCGGCCTGCTCCGGGCGGCTGCGGGTGGAAGGCCGTTCCGCAGGGCGGTAGCTGTTCCTCTGCTCCTCCCAGGGCTTTAGAGGCGGAAGGACGGGGCCCAAAGCAGCGCGTAACGCGTCCGGCTCCAGGCGCCGGACAGGTCCCGAGTGTTTCTCACCCCTCCTGCAGAGAACTACAGCTCCCAGGAGGCAGCGGGGCGCAGCGCGTGCGCGCTGGGGTGTGGGCGGGCTATGCCCCGCCCCCTGGGCGCGCCGGCTGCGCGCGATTGGCTGGGGCGCGGCGGCAGCGGCGCTCTGTGATTGGGCGCGGCGGCGGCGGGGGCGGCTTCCGGAAGGGGCGGTGGGAGGAGGAGCGCTATGGCGGCGGAGAGCGGAGCGGGGCCGCAGGAGATGATGGAGGGTGAGAGCCCGCCGGGGCTGCTGCGGGGCTGCGGGGTCGGGGCGGCGCGGCCGGCTGCTCCAGCGCCGCCTCCGGGCCGTGCGGCTGCCAGCTGCGCGCCGGGGCGGGGGTTGCGGGCCCTGCGGGGTCGTGCAGCCGCCGTGTGTCCAGCCCGAGGCCAGCGGCCGGGCCCTGCCGGGCCGGTGTCAGCGCACGGCGGGTGCCCGCGGGCTCCGTGTGCCGCAGGGAGAAGGAGCGGGGTTCTGGAGATGGCCGTGACGTGAAAAGTATAGATAACCAGAAAGAAGCCTTCTGGATGGCGCTGGTTTTTCTCAGTCCCATGGTGTAAGGAGAGGAAAGACTGAGGAAGGGGGAAAGGAGCGAGGAGCTTCTTCTGGTCCAGGCTCAGGGTGGCCACCACTGTGGCTCGGTAAACGTGAAGGGACCTGACAGGTTGTTCTGGGGAGGTTGCTCTTATCTGTGAGGATTTACTTATCGATGCCTTCACTTTGTGTCATTGGTACTATCGTACATGATACTGATATTTTTAATATATATTCTAAAAGCTCTTAAAATGTAATCGTTCTAATTCCATCTCCGTAATCTTTGGAATTGCACTTCATTGATCTAAGAAATTTCCTTTTTCCTCCAGTCTTCTTCCCAGATTGTTGGTTTTAGGAAGATGTGAGGGGAGGAAAAAGTGCATCCAAAATCAAAGTAGAAACAAGGGGTAAGAGGCCTTTTATTTAAGACTAAACCTTTCATTTAGTTAACTTAGGATTTCTACTAACTGCCTAGTCGTTTATGTGACTCCTGGTTATTTTATCTGCTTGCTGCTCGTCCCCTGTGCCCCTCTGCTGGGAAAAGCCTAACTCTGCCGTTCTGTGTCTTGTGCAGTTGATAAGAGGATCGAGTCGGAGGAGTCGGGGGACGAGGAGGGGAGGAAGCAGGCGGTTCGCTTGGTGACAGAGCTGAGCCAGCAGAGCCTGCGGGATGAGCAGAACGGCGAGAACTCCGCAGGTACCGTGGCAGCCTCAGCACTGCCTCCAGCAGCCCCGGCCGCGTGTGCACAGCCTGCAGCAGCCCCCTGTGCTCCCGCTGCCTGGGTAGCCATGGGAATCCGCCCTAGAGCCACCTCCCTGAAAGTTCAATAAATTTAAACTTATCCTTGCTAGAATAAAGTCGCCTGTTTTTTATGGAACTGCTAGTATTAGGCCTTTGATTTTTTTTTTTTCCTTGTTTATTTACCCATCCGTGTTTCTCTTTGAAATACTTGGTATCAAAATGTAAAGCGTCTTTATTCATGTTTTCCTTTTATGGAAATTTAGAAACTTTATGTGGGAAGATGTTGGACATTTTCATTAGCAGTTATCATGAGGATCTTTTCATAATTCTACCTTTGTTTATGTGTTTGGTTTTTTTTTGCCTAAAGAATTGTCAGGTTCCTCTGGAAGGTAACCAAGACTATTTCCAGACTATTTCCAGATGGATTGAAGGAACCTGTCCCTTTTGTTGTTTTAATTTAAAAGGTCTAAGACATCTCAAAATTATATATTTAAATCCTATTGGGTTTAAGCTTTTCCTGCTGATCTTACTGTTTGTACTAGAACATGGGGTCGAAATACTGACAGGCTTTAAAGCCTGTGGGTGTTTGATGGAAGGGTTTTCAGTGGCTTGCATGGAACTTGTCAGAGCAGATCCACTTCTGCAGACCCTGTGTGGTGATTTGAGCCCAGCTTTTGGTGCAGTCTGAAGTGTAACATCATTATTTTCACAGAGATGTCCATATTATTATTATTGGGATACTGGAAGGGAAATAATGAAAGAAATTTTAGTTCTTACAGTGGATCCCTGCTCGTCTTAACCTTGCACATTGGGATTTGCCAAAGCATTTTTCAAACAAGTAAATTGTTACTAGAATTTTACATCTCTTCTCATAACTAAATGCACTCTATATAGATCTAATTTGTTGTTGATAATTTAACCCCCCTAAATATCAATAAAGAAATGCTCTTACATTCTTCATGGCTTTGCAAACTGTGCAGTTGATGGAACCATGCAGATCAGACAGAGCTTTCCTTTGCATGCCTGGAATCATGAATGTTTGCTCAGCTGCCATGATTTAGCTGTGTGTTGGAGGTTGTATTTTGCACATTGTTCCCCTGGGAATTCTATGAAAGGAAGTACAGAAGTGATGTACTCTCACTCTACTGAAAGCAAGAAAAGCACATTCAGATTTGTTTGCTGAATTACATTTTTGTACTGTTTAATATAATGACTGTATTGTTACTTTTTCCAAACTGTAAGCATTCAGAAAAGTAGGGCAGGAACCAAGCAGAGGAATAATTTCTGAACATTTGAGATAGTTTCCACAGCCAGCTTTGAATTTCTCAGCTGAAAGGAAAATGATGAGTTTTCCACATTTTTTCACAGAAGATCCTGAGTAGCTTGAACAGCTGAAATTTCAAATTCATCATTTAGCTAATTCTCTGAGGAATAGAGCCTCTGGTTAGAAATCATATAGCTGAGCTATTTATAATATTCTTCATGCATATACACTTTAAAAGTGTAGTTAGGCTTTTTTGTTGATTGAAATGCTTGTGGTACTTGAACTTACATAACTCAGTAATGACTGTTCCCACTGTGGAATTTGGGTTTTCTCAGTGGTGGATTTTTTTCCACTTCTGCAAAGGCATGTGGCTTGCAGGTATAGGTTACACAAAAATTCACTTAGGAAACTGCACTGCCAGAGTGATGGGATTTTTTCCATTGAGAAGTGTGGAGTAAAGCAATTTGCAAGGGAAATTGCAGTCCTGGCTGTAAAGTGCTTGTAGGAGGGTCAATTTAGAGGTTTTTTTTATCCAGTCACTTCATAAATAAAATTACATATAAATGACTGTAAATTTGCTAGAACCATTTTTCTTTTCTCTTTCCTTTTTTTTTTTTTTTTTTTTTGTTTTTCTGCTCTTGAGAGAAAATGTATTTTACCATTTTCCTACCAATACTGATTTGCAGCTGGTACCAGACACACATCTCCCTCAAGCTGCTGTGTGCTTTATACACAGTGCATAGACTTCGTGACAGTTGGCTTTAGTACACAACAGCACTGCCCTTGTGTTCAGATTTAAATTTCTTTTATTTTACTGAATTCAGTGTGTATCCTGTGTGATTTGGTTTTGCAGCTTTGGATTTGAATGCTGTTTTCCACACTGGCTATCATGAGTGGTCTCTCAAAGTCATATGTCAAAATTGAGAGGAGCCCCAGAACAAAGTATTTAACACATTACCTAAATTAAGTGTTTATAAATTAAAATATTCAAGCTTCATAGCCAAATGAAGTAAAATATATTTTTTTTACTTGAATGGGGTTTTTTGCTGAAGATTTTTTTCTTTTCCAAGTGCGTAATTTGCTTTACTGTTGGACAGCTTTAAAGTCTCAAAGGACTTGAAACACAAAAAGTTCCTTCACCATGAACACTAAGTTACTGCCAGTATAAATCAATACCAGGGGCATAATTTGGATTTTTTTGTGTGATATCTCAAATAACTGTTGTTTCAAAGCTGAGCACTGTTCCTGTGGGCTATAAATTCTGCAAAGCTGCTTGTTTGGCTTGGAGCACTTCTCTCTGAATCTCTGCATCCATGAAACAGGTCAAAGAGGTCCAGTCTTGATAGCAGCAGGGTGGAGTATCTCACTCTGCTGAAGTGCAGAGCTCCTGATATGGAACTAAAATAAGAAAAAGCAGGTGTTGCTCATTGCTAATTGCTGACAGGCACATGTATGTGTGTTAATTTTTGGTGGCATTTCTGTCTTGCTGTTCAACATCCCCAAGACTACCAGCTCATTTTGCATTCCCAAAATATAATTTGTTTCCTGCTATTTTATGCTATTAAAAAAAAAAAAAAAAAAAAGAGGATTGCTTTTTCATTTTAACTTCTGTGAATCACTCAGTGAATCTCTTTCCTGTTTAAATGTCCAGGCAAGAGTAACAGCCCAAATACAGGAAGGTCAGTGATGATCTGTGGACCACCAAACCCTTGGAGTTGGATGGTGGCATTAAAAATGGTGATGCTGGTACTGTTTGTGCCTGCACTACTACTTACAAGGGCAAGCATTAGCAGGAGAAACACTCATTAAATAGGAACTCTTGACATTTTACCATTCTGGGCTGTGAAAATAGTCACTGCTACTGGGTTAAGGGAATGAGTTTGCATACATGCAGGAGTTAATGCAAAGCCCTTGGGATGTGACTGTAATCAAAGTTGCTTGAGTTTTTGGTAGCACTCAGAGAAGCTTTGCACATGAAGTAGAAAAATCTTGCAAATCGTGTTGTGTGTCAGTTTTGCAAAGCTGAATCAGACTTTGTTTTTCTTCATAAATTGATGTAACCAGCACACCATCTCCAACAAATGGGAATGGGCATGAATTATTCAGCATGAATTCTCCAGTAAATCTCCCTCCCTCATGTGCTGTGGTAGAAGCACAGCAAATGCAGGGGTGTTTTCCAGAGCTGTAAAAGCATTTCCCAAGGAAATTCATGCAGTGGGATAAACAGTGTTGTCTGGCATAGTAGAGAGTTCAGACAAACAAAGGAAGGGAGATCCATGCAAAAGCATTCACAACAGTGCCATAAAGTGGCAGTGCTAATTAAAAAAACCCTAAAGAGTGGGATTGTTGAGATGCTTGGTCATTCCTGGTCATCTCACCAGACAATTAGGATTCCTTCTTGGCAAGGTTTTATTATGCTTTCAGAGGAGCACAGACACTTTGGATGGGGTAGGTGTGAAGGAAAGGCATCCTGCCCACCCTTGAGCCTGGAGTTTCCAGCAGCCACACAGGCAGGTTGGACAAGGTGCTGATGTGTGTGTGTTTTACAGCTGAGCATGAAATCCTGCTGTAAAGAAAGGTTTTTTTCTGTAATGAGCTCTTGTGGTTTTAATGAAGCAGAATGTCTGAACTGTGCCTCTCATGTGTTTCTCCTCCTGAGGAGCATTTGCTCTCTGGATTTGGCTGTTATCCTGCCTTTGGCTGTCTAGTACAGGACCTTGTAATGTGTTTGCTTCTCCTGCAGGAGAAGCAGAGACACCAGTGGACATGGAGACCATTAGCCTGGACCCAGAGGCTGAGGTAAAGGCAGATTTTTGTCCTTATGGGCTTTATTCAGCAGGAGACAAAGGTAGGCAAAGGCAAGTATTGAAACCCAATTCAAAGATCTAATTCCTCTGAAGGTGCTGGCTACTGTGATCCTCCTCAGAACTGATTCAGAGCCTTTAGACTAGCAGTAGAGACGTTCTATTTTTCATCACTAGCGAAAATGTTTCATTAGTACTTTAGAATTTTAAATTAAGCATAGATGCACTGAAAGTGTGTCTGTGCTGCAAGAGGTACTGCTGGGCTGGGAGCTTCAGGAGTCTGTTCAGAGAGCTGTTAGCTGCTGTGAGCCCTGTGGTTTGGAGCAGGCACAGTGACTTACCCAGCCAAGTGCCTTGGCATCAGCAACCCTGTGAGCCCGTTAGCAGCAGAGGCTTTGAGCTGGGTGGGAAGTGCTCTGTTTCTCTTTGACTTTCAAAACTGGAGCATCTGGGGCTGAACAGCACAGATGGGAAGTGCCTCAGCTGATTGCCAGTGCAGAATTAACATTCACAAAACCACTGGTTTTCCAAACTGTCAGTGACTCGTGCTCATCTGAGGCTTGGAACTGGAAATTGCAACTTGTGTTCTGGTTAAGCCCTAGCAATGTTGGTAAGAGAACTTTACACAAAACTTTTATGCAAGAATTTTTCCACCTCAATAGATTTCTAATTTTGGTAATGCCCAGACTCAGGAAAGGGCTGTTGCATTGTATGCAGTTGACATTTTGCATTTGCAGTTGCCAAGTTCAGGCCATGTGTCTCAGTTGTGGTGGTAAAATCATGTACCAAACCCATTTTATAAATGCCCTTGGAAGGGAAGTTTTAATGAGCTACACATTTTGTAAGACTATGATTTCCTTAGAACAAAGTACCAGGTTGATCTTTAAAGACCAGATTTGTTTTGAAACAACTGCTAAATCCCTCCATTTCTCTTTAAGGATGTTGACTTGAATCATTTCCGAATTGGGAAGATCGAAGGATTTGAGGTGCTCAAAAAAGTGAAGGTAACAGTCCTGGGGAATAGAGAATGGGTTTTGTAGATTTAACCTGTAAGATGACAGAGAATCTCTTCTTGGCTGAGATTTAATGAGTTGCTTCATTTTTAGCTGAAAAAGGTGGTTTTACCTATTTGTCAAGTAGTAATATTTTGGGATTTTGCAAGTGTGTTTTGGAAGTGGATGAGAGAGCATTAGGGCACATCCTGGACTAGCACAGCAGACTGAACACAGAATGACCTGGATGGTAAAGTCCTCAAAGCAAGCCCAGTTAGAACATGTTGCTTAAGGCCTTCTCCAGTTAAGCTTTTGAGTATTTCCAAGGATGGGGATTATGTAACCTCTCTGAGCTGCTGTTACTGTATCTGACCCTTGTGGTGGAAAAATTTCCTTCTGTAGAATTGGAGTATGC
Source organism: Lonchura striata (assembly GCF_050655825.1). NCBI lineage: Eukaryota > Metazoa > Chordata > Aves > Passeriformes > Estrildidae > Lonchura > Lonchura striata. The sequence goes on from NC_140711.1 coordinate 5,493,703, forward strand.
CAAGAAAATATTGTATTAAAAGAACAAAACAAACAAAACCTAACAAACCACTAACAACCCAACAAATTCTCAGCAAAACTTCATGTGGAAACCCTCACAAACATCTTTTTGTCTGTAAGCATAAAGGCCTTACATGCAATCCTTCATAGCCATTTTTCTGTTTCTTTCTAAACTTTTCCTCAACAATTAGACTCTGTGTCTCCGTCAGAATTTGATTAAGCACATTGAGAACCTGGAGCAATTGCAGACCCTGCGGGAGCTGGATCTCTATGACAATCAAATTCGGAAGATTGAGAACTTGGAGTCTCTGGTGGAGCTTGAGTGAGTCCAGGGGAATCACCAGGATTAGGCTGGGGGTGATTTGCTACTCACTGTGTTACTCATACTGTACTTATTCCAGTGTTTATCACCCAAGCCTCTCTCAGAATTTATTTTGGTGCTCTATTGACATTTAATCTGTGCAGTACACAAGTTTCATTGTCCTGAAGCTGCCCAGGGACAGGCAGCTTGAAATGAAACCTGTGCTGTGTAAGGCAGTGAGAATGGCTGGTGGTTGTAGCTTCCACACAGGTGTGGGAGCTCTCAGGCCCCCTTTGCTCTTGCAGTGAGAGCTCTGTGTAACAGGTGTTTATTCCTGCAAAAATGACAAGAGATTTCAGATAAGGTTATTTTCTTTTGAAGAGTATTAGGGAAGGAATAGTACCCTTCCAAGTTTCTGAGTTTCTGGTATTTGCCTGGATCACTCTGGAGGTACATTACAAAAATGTTCCCCCTGGGGCAGGACTGGCCCATTTCTCACCATCACAACTGCTTCCTGCCAGGGGAGCCCTTGACATGGTCCTGTCAGAGGCAGATTTTGTAGGCAGGTACCTTTCCCAAGGAAAATGCAGATTGGCTTCCTCCCAGCATGGCAAGCTCCATGGCTGGGAAAAATAATGTCTGTCTTCTGCATGTGGCAGATGATTTTTTCTTTCCAAACACACTGCAAAAGTATTTTGAATGTTTTATTTGTTGTATTTTTTGATAAAAAGAAATTGCATTCATGACTTTAGCTTCAAGGCCTAGCAAAGGCTTGATCTCTGCAGACAGGGGATTCCCCACCAATTTACAAGTGCCTCTTTCAGAATCATCCATGCCTGATGAGACCTTTGGTTTGTTTTACCTCAGGGTCCTGGACATCTCCTTTAATGTTCTGCGACACATTGAAGGACTGGATCGACTTACCCAGCTTAAAAAGCTCTTCCTTGTCAACAACAAAATCAGCAAAATTGAGAATTTGAGCAACTTGCAGATGCTACAGATGTTAGAGTTGGGGTCCAATCGAATTCGGGTAGGTTTGTTCTGACAGATGTTGGCTGGAGAGTTTTCAGCTCTGTGGTGTGATATTGGCATTTTCTGCAAGGGCACTGCATTGACTTTGATTTGCAGTTTTGTTGGTTTTTACTGTTCCAGTCACTCCCTGTGCTTATTGCTGTGCATGCTGCAGCCTTTCATTCTGCATTAGTGCCTGGCTACTAAATCACCATTTGTGAATTTTTGTCTTTAATGAACTCGTATATCCTCTGTGTGTTTCCTTTTGCAGGTGATGGTTTCTTCCTGCTAGGGAGCCAAGCCTATCAAAACTAGTGTTGTTTTCTCTTACCTTTCTACACACTGGTGCTGAGTCCATGAAACCTATTGAAAAAAAAAAGAGTTTGATTTGCAGGTGCGACTGACAGCCTGCTATGGTAGTCAGTCTTGTTTAGGCAATGTTTTTTTCTTGAGGCTTTGCTCTGGGATGCCTTTAAAACCTAAAACTTGGTACTGTAGTGTTGATTGCTTTGGGGTTTTATTGTGCAGATTGTGACTTTTTCAATTTACAATCTGTGCCACTTAAGGGAGAGCAGTTATGAGTAGTCTCTCCTGTCCCTAAGGTGTGATTCACTGTATTTGCTTGGTTCATAAGAGAACTGGTCAGACAGATGACACAAAAGACTTGCAACGTGCAAAATAAGCTCTTTTTTTTTAAAAGCTTTTAAAATTACATGCTGCTTAGAAAATACTGATTGAAGATGACTGTATTTCAGTCAATGTGGTGTAAGTTGTTGCTGCCCATTTATAGTGTCTGAGAAATGACTTGTTATGCTGAAAGATTACGAAAAGATCTGTTTGTCCTCTTTGTTTCAGGACTTTTGGAAGAACACTTGTCTTTGTAGAAAATGAGGAAACTTCAGCTATTAAAAACAGCCTTCTAAAGCAGAAATGTGTGCTGCCTTTTTGAAGAGGAAAAAATTTTGGTTTCCTCCTAAAGCCAGACTGGACTGAATTGTTTTCCAGGAATTTCTGCTTTGGAAATGAAATTATTTAGGGGGCTAAATCTAGGGGGATAATCTAGAAATTATTTAGGGGGATAAATCTAGAGTGTGAGAACATCAGCCAGGTCAGAGGAAGAATTAGGAACCTTAGAGTTTGCATAGGATGAGGGAACAGGAGTTAAGGAGAGAAGCAGAGCAAGCTCAGCACACTGACCCTTACATTAAGAAGCTGGGTTAAGCAAAGCTGTACTGTATTCTGTATCTAAGCATCATTATCATCTGGGACAAAAAAAAATCTAGCTAGAATTGATACGTAGACAGTACGTTGTCAATGTTGTCAAGCCAAGGAATATATTTTTAGCAATGAGATTAGATTTATTTTATGTGTTTTCTCAGTGTTCAGCCTGAGCATATTAACAGAACAGACAAACAAACAAAAACTTAAATTGTCACTGTATGGGTACACAAGCTTCTTAAATTATTTTATTTTTAATGTTTTTTATTTTTAATGTCTGTTAATTCTATTCTGACTTGTTCAAGCAGCAGTGTTCTATGCTTCTAATTGCTTTACTGGAGTGAGTAACCTGTGAGTTGGCTTGGCACAAAGAAATGTCGTGCTGCCTGAGGGTACCTAGAACTCCTGGGCTGGTTTTCTGTGGGTGTAGGGTGCCTTGGCTGTGTGTTTCACAGCTGGACATGCCCTTAACTCTTTGGGGTACAAGCCTGGGGACTCTGCAGGCAGTGTTCTTGGCTCTAAGGTGCCTGATTGACTTCTTCCTTGTGTATTAAAGCTGCTGCAGCAGGGCTGTTGTTGCCTACTCAAACCTCCCTTGGTGTCCTTAGCTCAGGAGCCCTCATGAATTGGCACTTCTTGCTCTGTTTCTTTTGGGGAGAAGAACTTTATGCTTGAGCTGACATATTTGATGCTTTTTTTTCTTAAAGCTGGACTGAGGCAGCTGCAATGTAAAGCACTCCTTTGCTTGTTCTTAGGTTTTTGTCCCCTCATATCCATCTGTTCCATTCCTCTCCCTGCACTGAGTCATCAGTATTTCCTCCTCAGGGCTGGAGAAGTTGCTAATGAGCAACAAATCTATATTTTTTCTTGCAAGGTCAAAACAGGGGAAATCCATAATCTAGAAGGGGGGTGAATGCAAATTTGAACTGATTAACACTGTATGTTCAGTCTTCTGGCAGCTGTGGGATAGAGGTTGAAAAGCTTCTTACCTTTCCTGAGTGTCCTTCTCCTTCCTTCTGCTAGTACATGCACAGGTGAACACACAGAGTGATCCAGGGGGTGCTAGGACTCAGTGGCCTGGCTCCCCAGCACTACCAATTTGAAATTTTGGCAGGCAAGAAGCATGTGGAAAAGCTGAGATGTCACAGCCTGCCTGAGCACAGCAGGCACACAGCTCTGGGTGTGTCTGTGTCCATATTACTGTTTTACTGTGAGCTGAAGTCTGGTTGTAATGTCCTTGTTGCTTTTAACAGCATCTTGGTTTTTTAATTCAGAGGCTTTTTCCTGCAAAATAAAAGTGTCTCCTTTTGTTTGCAGGAGCCTTTTGTAATCTTACCCTTTTTCCTTTTTTTCCTGTTTTCACTGTTTTATTCGCGCTTTCTCCCTTCCTTTGTAATATCCTTGATGCTTACAGAAATCCTGATTTTCTCTTCCTGAAGGCTGAGCTCGAGCTAAACTGGTACAGTGTCTGTGTTCTCCCAGTAAAGTATGTATTTAAAAAGTGTACATCACTCAGACTGGTGTGGGTGTGTTCTGCCAGAAGCCAGGCTGTACAGCCAGTAGTTAAATCCAGTAACACACACACCTGTGAGACAGTTAACTTTGCTTATGGCAGAGAAGCTGAACAACTTCCCTCTGTGTTATACAGTCGCTGATGTGCAAGACTCAATTTACAAAGTCTGTTTTTCCTTCCCAGATTCTCTTTCCATTCACTAGTAACAGCTTTTTTTTGCTTCACAAATGAGTATCTTCTACCCAGGATACACCACATGGTTCTAAACCTGGCTAGAAAGTGACAGCCACATCTCCCAGGTGGAGTTTTTCAATAACACTCTCTCCTCTGCTCGTTTCACAGGTAATTGAAAACATCGACACCTTGGCTAATCTTGACAGTCTGTTCCTTGGAAAGAATAAAATTACCAAGCTCCAGAACTTGGATGCCCTGACAAACCTGACTGTGCTCAGTATACAGGTACTGGTTGTGTTCTGAAAGCCTTGAACCACCCTGTGAGATAGGATCAGTTCTTCTGAGTCACAGAATCCCAGGATGGTTTGGGTTGGAAGGAGCCTTAAAGACCATCTTGCTCCACACCCCTGAAATGGGCAGGACACCTTCCACCATCCCAGGCTGTGTCCCAGACTCCCTCAGGGATCCAAGGGCAGCCACAGCTTTTCTGTGCCAGGCCCTCACCTCCCTCATCGAGAAGAATTTCTTCCTAACATTAATTTAAACCTGCCTTCCTTCATCTTAAGGCTGTTCCCCTTTGTCCTATCACTGCATACCCTTGTGAAAAATCCCTCTTCAACCTTCATTTGAGCCCCTCATTAGCAGGGCTGCAGGGTTAGAGTCCAACTCCTGTGCTGGAAGGAAGTGAATTCTCTGTGTTGTTTCTTTTTCATCCTTTAATGCTACTTGAAATTGACAGACACCGATAAAATTATAAAACAGCTATTTGATTTTTATGGAAGAAAGAACAGGAAATGAATGTAATCCCCTATTTCTTTCCTGAAACACTGTCTCCTAATGTATCACAGTAACACTGAAAGTGTTGTGCCAGGTAGTCCTTACAATGACAGTGGCTCAGTGTCACTGCCTTCTTACTGAAGAGGCAAGAAATGTGAATGAGCCTGTGCTGAGTGCAATCTGTCCTTAATAAGATTTCAAACAGCTTCTTCCATTTTGAAAGGTGAAATAAAATGTACTCAGCTAATTTCTTTCACCGAATCTCATTCTTATCCATATGACAGTGCTTGTGCATTGTAGTATCTCTTAAAGCTGCTGACAAGTCACTGACTACCTGCTGTGGTACCTGTATGTGCCATTATTGTATGTGCCATAAAGAATTAGCTAGAGCAGAGTGCAGTGTGATTAAGGTGGTGTAACTTTCACTCTGACCTTCCCATTTGTAAAGACTTAAAACTGAACGCTGTTCATGCATAGTCCTGCTGTTTGTTAAGACACCGAGCCAAAAACTTTCAGGCTGCAACTTTGGATGGGAAGGTCAGAGTCTGATTATTGCTGGAGACTGGGACTCCCATGGGCCTTCTCATGCATCAGTGATGCAGAGATCAAACAGCTGAGCTCCCAAGATCTGTGTGGGCCCAAGCAGACTATTTGCACTTCTCACCCATACTTTAGAGAAATGGTTTTCCCCCAGTGAGTCACACGGGTTTGGGTTTGTTTGGAGGTACTAAACAGCCTGCTGCACTTGCAGAATAACCGGCTGACCAAGATTGAGGGGCTGCAGAGCTTGGTGAATTTGCGGGAGCTGTACCTGAGCCACAACGGCATCGAAGTCATCGAGGGACTGGAGAACAATGTGAGGCTTTTGCTGACTGTGCAGCACAGTTGTTGCCCTGAGCTGCTTGTGTTAGTGGCTTTTCTGGAAGTTTTTGTTCCTCAGTTTCCTCAGTTAAGTGTGGGTTCCTGAGTCTCTTGAGAGACCACAAATATCCAAGTGTTTGTTTTATGTTAAAGTATCTCGTGTGGGTAAAGATCCTCCAGATATTCTGGAGTATGGGGAAGGGAGATGTGGTTGGAGCAGTAGCCTGGCTGATCCTCAGCCATGGGAAGGCTCCTGGACACAGCTGCTGCAGCCTTTCATACAGCAGCTTGTAGATAACCGTGAGTGCTTTTCAATAGGACAAAACTGGAGCTGGGAGTAAGAGAGGCCAGCCATGGCATGCAGATTGTCTTCCTGTCAGTGTACATGTCTATCTTTTTGAGTGGGATGGATTTTGTGGAAGCCTGTGTCATTTTCATTCTCACCCAGCAAAAGCTTTTCTAAAATTGTTGAGTTTCGTGCTGCTAAGAGTTTGTTCAGCTCTGCTGCTCAAGGGGAGACTTTGGATCCAATTTTTAATGCTCCTTCTAATGTACTTTGAGGAAAGCTCACTTTTTAGGAGCCCTTGGCTGGCAGTTGCCATCCAGACAGTAACTGCCTTCATTTTTGTCACATGGCATCTGGGGGGTCAGTAGCCCAGCTTAATTGAAAACAATCTTCCTTGTTCCATGTAGGCAGCCAGAGCTGAGCTGAATGTGAGCAGCTGGCAATAACATGTCTGCTCTTGACAGCTTCCAACTCTGGGCCTGGAAAAAGTGTCACAGAGAAGATGAAATCAGATCTAATATTTTTGTTTGCTTTGTCTAGAGCAAACTCACAATGCTGGACATTGCAGCCAACAGAATTAAGAAGATCGAGAATATCAGTCACCTAACGGAGCTGCAGGAGTTCTGGGTAAGCACAGGCCAGAGCTGTTCCCCAAAATGTCTGTGCCACAGTGAGGGAAACCCTTCTGATGGGCAGCATGTGGACATGTGTGCCTTGGAGGGAGCTCTTCTAATTCTGGTGATCAGCTTTAAGGTCTTGCCAGTCTGAATGGATAGATTGTGTGGTGGTTTTCCCTAGGGAAAGGGAAGAGCTTCAAGATTTCTTTGCCAGGTTTTGCTGAGTGGTAAGGAGCCTGTCTCTGCCTAGGAAATGGGCCCTGCCTTCCTGCTCAGGTTGGTTATGAAACAGCCCCACATGTCCTATTTCTGTAGCTGTTCTTTCTGTAAGTGAGCATGACAGAGTGCCAGGGGAAGCACAGAGCTTGTGCATAGCAGAGTTGGTATATTTATGGTGTTATAAATATGAACAAAATGAAACCAACTTCTGGTTCCATTCCTTTGAGGCAGATAACAGCTTAGGATTGCTTCTGTTTCTTTCTGGCACCCTGAATTGCTGAGCTCTTCGGCTTTCCTAAGTCAGGTCAGGAAATTCAGAGATGCCCTGTCCTGAAGCATCAGCACTGTGCCATGTCTGGGAGCTGTGCACAAACGTGCTCGTGTGAAAAAATGGAGAAGCAGCAGCAGATGTTCATGAGCTGGCACGTGCTTTAGCTCTTGTGGAGTCCCTGCATTCAAGGCTGAGAATGAGAGCTGTGCTGTATAATGTCTGTCATTTGGAGTTATTTAAACTCTTGGGCAGATGCTGAGAGAAAAGGAGTGGAAAGCAGCTTCAAATGAAACCCAGCTGGAGTCTGGAGCCCAGGCTCCTTAGATGGTTTTCCTCATCTTGCAGTGTGGCTGAGGAGCCAGCCAGCAGTGTTACCTGGCCATGCCTGTCTGTAAGGAGCTCTTTAAGGAGCAGGACTGAGAAGCCATTTAACTGCCCATGAAGCTTTTGGGCAGCAGAGGTGAGGCAGGCAGGGTGGCTGGTGTGGGGCTTGTCCTGATCCCATACAGTTTCCTCCTGTTTTCCTCTTTGCTGTTGCTGTGCTTCTAGGAGGTGTCTGCACTGGTTGCACTTGTACTGAAAGGACAGGCCAGAGCTGGACTTGGCTGGATTCTTTTGCAAAAACACCAGTGTGTCCAGAGTCCTTTGTCAGAGCAGAGTACTGGCCAAGATCTGTTAGCTGAGCACAGCAAATACCCTCCTGGCTTTGTTCCAGCCTTCCAACATTATGTTAAAAAAACCTGAGATGTTTGAAAAGGAGCAGGGCAGAATTTTCAGTGGAAACCAGTATTGTTTTTCACTGACTGAACGGTTGAAGCCACATAACAATGTCCTTTAACACCTTAAGTAAACAGAATTCAAAATCCTAGCTACTGTGACAGTCTTCTAGCAGTTTCCTAGTAGCATATCCCCAGTGGAGGGACTGAGATATCTGCAAGTTGAGTGACTTGGGTGAAGTAACATTGTGATGAGCTGTAGCAGAGTGAGACAATCCAGTGAGGTTTTTTACATTTTATGTGAAGGTGGCATTGCTGCAGTGACCCTGTATCCAAAAGCAAAGGGTGCTGTTGTCTCAGGGTTGGACAGCATGTGTCCACCTTGCAGCTTTGCTTTCTTGTTGGACAGTTGAAGCACTCATTCCTTTGTGTGCAGTTGCTGAGCCAACAAGGAGGCAGGAGAAGAACCCAAATCAGGGAGTTTGGCATTTCTTCTGGAGTGTAGAAGCAGTTTTTGCAGGGAAGTTTATGTTGAGGAGAGAGGAAAATATTGCTTTTCTTTTCAGTCTGGGACCTTTTTTAATGTTTCCTGAGAAGTCATCAAAGTAACGATGGGTGTCACAGTGGAAATAAATTATGATATAAATATTTCCAGCCCATAAATGCATGGTGGAGTGGGAGATGGTGCAGAGACTGGCAGACGTGCAGTCTTTCCTAGCACACTGGCTGGACTGGATCTGCTGTCTGAAGGGTGAGGCATGTGCCCAGCAGCCAGGACAGCATGGGGGAGTTGGGTTTAGTGCTGAGGCCTGGGATGTGAGACAGGAAAACTCATCTCAGAGGCTCCAGCACAAGAAGGACCTTGTAGAGAAGGTGTTTGTGAGCGCTGGTGCCCTGGTAGCAGTGACACGGCACCACAACTGCTCTTCTTCTTTTGGGAATCCCTGTGGGTGTGAACGTGCCTGTGTGTGCTCTGCAGATGAATGACAACCTCGTGGAGAGCTGGAGCGACCTGGATGAGCTGAAAGGAGCCAAGAATTTGGAGACTGTATACCTGGAGAGAAACCCCCTGCAGAAGGACCCCCAGTACCGGCGCAAAATCATGCTGGCCCTCCCGACTGTGCGGCAGATCGATGCCACCTTCGTTCGATTCTGAAACTCTTGCTGCCCTCTCTCCCCAGCCCTCCTCCAAGAAATGTCCCAGAGGGGTTTTTTATCCACTCACCATCCCCCAGGTCTTCAGTACACTGACACACACAGGGCAAAAAGTCAACAAAAAGCACTGAAACCAGGTCTCGTGTACAATGCACTCATTGTTTTTGAAATGTTGTTATTATTATTATTAAATCTTAACACAAGAGCCTTCAGTGTGGCTGTGGTTTTTATTTCATAGGGGAGGTTTTACCAGAAGGTGTTTGCAGCAGACTGAAGCCATGTGAGCCACTTGCAGACCTGACACACGTTCAGGTTAGGAATGTCCTCACAAACATCACCTCCAGATCAAGGCTCAGGAGTGGCCTGTAAAAAGGTGAAAAAAGATCTAACCCAGGTTAGTCCCAGGTATACCTGGTGGTACAACATGGGGCTGCAGGGGGAGTAGCCTTTCTGTACTCATGTTTTTAAACACAGCTACAGGCTCATGAGAGGACTGGGGACAAGCTGGTGTTAATACATTAACCCAGGTAAGGGTTTGGTGGAACTTTGTTGTAGACAGTGTTTGCCATCAGAAAATCTGAATCATGTCCTGCTTCTATGGAAGATGGCAGTGTGGTATTGCTGTCCCTCTGCACCTGTGTTTGATCCAGGCCACTGAACTGCATCTCTCCAGCAGCTGAAAAACCCTGGGAAGCACTTGCCATCAGCTGCTGTGTTTGTCCAACAGCCTTGTCATCAGCCCAGGGGAGCAAGGAAAACACAGGAGGGGTGCTCGAAAATGTGCTCTTGGTGGTAATTTGATTAGTTCTGATCTGACATGAATCTATATCTTTGAAAGAGTGGGATGAATCCCTTCAGCTGGAGACTGGGCATGTTAGGTAGGACAGTGTGGCCCTGTAACAGATTTTACTTGCCCTTTGTGGGCTGTGTTGAGTTTGCTCACTGGCAGCTCTGCTGTGGATTGTGATGCTGTGGAGGTGCTGTGGTGGCTGGTGGTTGGGGAGCCTGCACCCTCCCATGTCCCTGATCTGGGAATGTGGTGAGATGGAGTTGCTTTGAGTCCCTCAGAGTGCCACAAACTCTCCCTGGGAACTGTAAAAGCAGCATCTCAGTTACTCTGTTCCATCAGTGCTGTACTCCCACATGGCTCCTGGGCTGGCATTGTGCCCCTTGGCTGGCAGCACCCAGCAGGTCGCAAAAACCAACACAAACTGTGTTCTTGTAGGTGTGAGGTGAACACAGTGCTTAAATCTTCCTGGTGCCCCAAAATCCCTTGACCAGGCACCAGCTCCTCCAGGGTGCAAGGGGGAGCTGCTCCCTCTTGCTGCCTCTCCATGAGTCCCACTGAGCCCTCTTTGCTCAGGGCCACCCAGATCCCCACCTCCAGCTCAAACAGAGGCAGGGCCTCCTCCTGGCTGCCTGGAGGAAAGTGTTTCCAAATGGGGAAGGTGCCTTCACACCCATCCACCCTCATCCTCCTCCTGTCCCCTGCCCCTCCTGCACAGGGAGACTGATGTTGCCCAAGAGGGGAAGCAGCCATCAACAGGAGCACCAGGGTGGCACTTCCCACTGTCTCCTCACAGGAGGGCAAGCAGCATTAGGATGGGAGGACCCCTCTGCCCTGTGCCTGCTGCCTCACATCCAGCTCTGTGGAAGGAACAAGCAGGGCAAGGTCTGGGCAGCAGCTATGGGGGCCAAAGTTGCCAGTTTGGGGGTCGTGTTGGGAGCTGTGGGAGAGAAGCAGGATGGAACAAACCCCAGTGCCTTCATCCAGCTTTTCAAGCAGTGCCTGGCCTTGTGGCCTTTTCCCCAGCACACTCCCTCTCCAGCTCCAACACGGGGCTCAGAGGTACCTGTTGGGCTGCTGTGGGGATTGGGGATTTTTGTGGCTGTCTGCCAGGAGGGATAACCAGATGCTGCCCCAAAGGAGCAGCATCTGGTTATCCACACACTGCCAGGCACTGTGGAGAGTTGGGGCTGGATTGCTTCCTCAGCAGAGATGCTTGTCCCTGTACTCCAGATGGCATAAGGGCTTCTCACTGTGTGATGGAGGGGTTTTTTGGAGTAGATCACCCCAAAGCTTTTCAGGACATGGATGTTTTTTGTTAAGGAGATTCTGTGCTTCCTGACTGATCACACACACTGGTGGACATGCCTTTGAGCTGGGTAACCCCAAAGAAAAGTCCTTACATACAGCGACAGAGAAAAGATGCAAGAGGAGGTTGCTCCACCACATGAATTTGGCTGAAGTGGTGGAGGAGAGGGGCACTCAGATGGGGCCTGGGTGGTGACGTGACAGGAGAACAGTGCACCAGACCACTGACCTCTCATGTCTCCTTGCTTTCCACCTGGAAACATTCCTGATGATAGGCGTCCCCAGATGTGGACACTGGCACTGCCAGGAGGGGTGGTGGGACTGTGCAGTGTCCATGAGCCACGGGCACCCCATTTTCTGGGCCTGCTGCTCAGCACTAGGAGGAAGGAAGGGGCACAAAGGCTCTGCCCTGCAACAGAGGAGCTCCACAGATGAGCCCTCCCCCTGCAGCCTGGTGGGGCAGGTTGGTGGCAGTGGGTGAAGAGGCCATGGAAATGCCCCAGGTGGGTGGTCACAACCCATTTCTGCTGCAGCCAGGCTGCCTGGGGGAATTGCTGTGCTCCTCATCCCACACACCTCACCCCCAGCCCAGCCACACAGCCCTGGCCAAGAGGAGCATGGAAGTGTCTTCAGCAACAGCTGCATGAGAACAGGTGAGGGAAAAAGGAGCTTGGAGTTTTGACACCTTTCCATCCTGCAGAAGAGGCTGGGGCAGGAGAGGGTCTGCCAGGTTGAGGAGCTCAGGAAAAGCCACAGTGTTCAATGCCTGGAGCTGGCAGCTGGTCCATACATCATGTTCAGAGCGCACTGGACCCCCAAGCCCTGGCAGGCACCAGCCGACTCATCCTACTCAGGTGCTCCAGTCCTTCCCTTTCACAAGACAGGTGCAGTCCTCAATCCTGTTAATCAACCCTCCCAGCTTCCTGCTTCCCGTGCTAGGATCAGGTGAAGTGGCTGGAGCCCCCTCCAGAGCAGGCACATCATTCCCTCAGCTCCTTGTTTCACTCACAAGACAATGCCCAGCCCCACAAGAGCACCAAGTCATGGAGGAGAGAGACCTGCAGGACAAACATGGCTTTGGGTTCCACCATGAGATCCCTTTCATTGCCTCAGACTTGGTCCTGGTGTGGGAGACCATCCCCCAGGAGCTGAGCTGGAAGCAGGACACTGTGAGAACAGGGACTTGCAGGAGAGATCTGCTGCCATCCACAGGACCTGGAGGAAGAAATTTCTGGATGAACTTCACTCTGCTGGGATGCACATTGAAAAGGTACCCAGTGATCTGCCTCCAGATTTCAATCCCCTTGTGGTAAATGCAGCCTTGATTAGTGGATTGTTGGATCCAGGGGAGGATGTGTCCTGCTATGGGGGGCCTTTTACAGGAGGGGAGCCAGGGGTGTGATGTGTTTGTGCTCATCTCCTGGGTCAGCTCTACCAGCTGATCCACACCAGCACAGTCACCCCAGTGCTGCCCACGTAAACATGTGCAGGTGCCAGCAGCCTTATCTTTTATCTCCTGCTGGAGTCACCTTCTCCCCACAGCACATGAGAAGGTGGTGCCCTATCTGAGAGCACCCTGCAGCCTGCTCTGCTGCTGTGCAGCAGCTCCAGCTCTGGGTGCCTCTGCAGGTGAGGGGCTGCGGTGCCCAAGCTTGCAGGGGAAGGGGGACAGTGCCCCAGTGCTCCTGGATGTCCCACTCTGCATGACCAGCTGCATTTCTGTGGGGCTCTGATGGGGTTTGCAGCCTCCTTGCTTTCCAGGGGACCCAGAGACCCCCCAGTCACCACTCTTGTCCCATGGACAGCTGTGGGATCCCACTTCATTTTGCTTCTGAGTTTCTCCTCCAGAGCCCCATCCCTCCTTTCCCTGGCTCCTGAAAAGCAGGTTCCTGGGCCTTTGGGCAGGGCTAAAGGACAGGAGAGTGCTGCTGCCACCACGGGCAAGGAGCACTGTGGCACAGGGACCATCCCATCAGAGAGTGGGAGCACTCACGTGGCCCTGGGGCTGAGGCAGTGCCAAGTGGCTGTGGGCTAACTGGTCCCAGTCTGGGACCCATCATCAGCCCTTCTGTCCCACCCTGGCAAACAGGAAGAGGGCTCTGTGTGAACCAGACAAGCCCTTCTTTCCCTGGGGCTGCTCTGGATGCATTCCTGGACTCAGTGCCTGGGGTATCCACCCACAACTCTCCCCTGGCTCCTGCAGGTTTGTCGGCTGTCCCACAGACTACCTGAGCTCTCTGGGGATCTGCAGTGAGGAGCTGAGTGCCAGCTGGGACAGACCAGCCCCTGCACTGGCCTTCCCAGCTGGTGGGTGGGTGGGAATTCCTGCTCCTGCTCGGCTCCCATCTCCCTGTGCCAGCAGGCTGAGGGCTCCACTGTCCTGCAGGGCAGCTCAAGTGGATGTCCCACGGAGCTGGCACAGGAGCTGCTGGACATCAGGGTGGGGAACATCAGCATCAACAACATGCAGGAGGTGGCCAGCCTATGAGTATGCCCTGGCTTGCCAGAGCCATCATGCATCCCTGAGTTCACACAGGTTGCCAAGGGCATGTTCAGCCCTTCTTCTGTTCCTCCAGAGGGCTGAAGTGCTGGTGGTGTAAGCAGAAGCTCCTCTCAACCAAGAAGGAGGGTGAGGAGGGGGAGTCAGCCCTGGTGGAGCAGGCACACTGGGCTGTGGACCACCAGCTGCTGGGGATCAAAGGGCTGCTTGATGAATTCTTGGAGATGGATAGGGACTGGCCTTGGGCTGGGGAGTGCTGAGAGGTGCTGGGAGAGAGAAAGCTGGTGTGGAGAGGCAGGAACTGCAGGAGTCTCCCAGAGGAAGGAGCTTCCACCCTGAGCAGCCTGCAGGGGCTGTGGGAGAACTCCCACAGAATGGGGCTATGAGATGCTGCAGTTAATGCTGTCATTTCAATCTGTGCCTCCCTGCTCCTCTTCCTCCTCTTTCTCCTAGTCCTGCAGTTTGGCTTCACCACCATCTTTGTGGCAGCCTGTCCCCCTGGCACCCCTCTTCACCCTGCTCAACAACGGGGTGGACATCTGCCTGGATGCCCACAAGTGCATCTGTGACTACCAGCAGCCTGTGGCTGAGCAGGCAGGGGGCATTGGCACCTGGTTCTCCATCCTGGAGGTCATCACTCACCTGAGCAGTGGGCTGTGAGGGGGCTGCAGGTGGAGTAAGGGAATTGGGAGAACTTGTTTGGGTGTTGAAGGATGCAGCGTGATGAGGGGAGCAGCTCAGAGAGGGTCTGCCTGTGCAGAAGGTGCAGCTCCAGCCATGGCCATTGGGTAGTTGTCATGCTCTGGGCCTTGCTTGGCAATAACTGGGGGAAGAGAATGGCTGTCTGCTGTCCCAGTGCCATGGCTGGTTTGTCAGGCTGATGGCAAGGAAAGGCAGAAAGCCAAACAAGCAGCACAGGCATGAAGGAGAGTGGGGATGGGGTGTCCTCAGCTGCAGAATCTGCTGCTGTACATCTCCTTGCTTTCAGGCCTTCCTCTTAGCCTTCACCTCTGATTTTCTGCCCCATGCATACCATGGGCACATCCATAACAGCAGCCTGCACAGCACAGGAACTTCACCTTGGTGCATGCACCACGGGACTTTGTCCTGCAGAGCAAGGCCCCTGGCTCGGCTGCCCTCTCCTTCCTCAGGCTGGGATTTTGCCTTTGTCTGCCACAGCAAACATTTTGTTTAGCAGAGCGACTTCTAGCCAGGTCCACGCTGTCTACCCACTTCCTTGAGGTCCTGGGGTCCCTCACTCAGCCAGGGCTGAGCGTGTGCTGGACATGTGTGCAGGGTGGTGGGGAGGGTCACTGGACACTGCGTTTTGTGAATAAACCCCCAGGGCTGGGTTACCTGTGAGACTTGGGTCCCAGCAGGAGCTGGCTGAGGGCTGGTTCTGCTGTGCTCTGGCACGCCAGGCTGGAAGCAGGAGGAGCTGCTAGGGAGTTCAGTCAGCACCTGCTGCACTTTGCTCCCTCAGTTACAGAGCATTCAGGGACCAGGATGGCAGCCTGCCCTTGACTGACTGGCAGCTGCTGGCCGTGTGCTCGGGTTTCATCATCACCTTTGAGGCACCAGCTGCTGAGCCCAACTGGGCGGCCCAGGGTGTGGTGCTGGGGCAGGGTAAGGACTCACCACGGCAGCCAACTCACACCTCCCATCCACTTGAGCATTCGGGTTTCCTTACTGCATCTGTGATTGCATGGCTGGCACCTGACATGCCTGAGGCTGTGGAGGTTAAGATGAAATGGGAACATCACCTGGCCTGGTTGTGGAGTAGCTGAGCAAGAGGGACTATGGCTGATGTCTCCCCTTCCTCCTTATACCAGCAGCATCCCCAGCACAGCTGCCTGGAGGCAAGCGGGTTTGTGTTTCTCTACTGGGAGGGCACAGCCCCCACCCCTTTCCTGTTCTTACCCCTTTCCTTCAACCCACTGCTTGCCATGTGAGTCCCACCCCTTCAAGGGCAAAGGCTCAGGTGTGCAAACTTGAAGTCCTTGAATCCCTGGCTAAACCCAGTCCAGCATGGGTTGTCTTGTATCTCACCCCAGCAGCAGAAATAATATCCACCACACTCCAAGCTGTTTCAGGTTTTATTTTAGAATTTATAAAATTCCAGTGTCATCCATACTCATGAGCCTTTTTACATGTTTGCATATAGTCTCCAAATTCCAAAGTTAAGGCCAAGGGATCATTGCTATGGAAACGTACAATATGGAAGACGTCAAAGAGAAGAAATGGACACATGCCACAGTCTGCTGCGGAAGGAGGATGGTGGGGGGACAGTACTAGGTACAATCACTTCATGACCTTCTTTAGAGTGGAAGGTTGGGCTGTGGGGCATGAGCACAAGGCAGTGGGTGCCCTGGATGTAACTCAAGCCTTGCTGTGCAACTGGTGAGGGCACGGGGGCATAAAGAGGAGGAGGGGGTGATAGGCTTGGTGATGCAGGGCAGACCTAAGCTACAGGCTATTAACCATTTTCTGACAGACGCAGATGGGAAGGTGCCTCCCTAGTTCCCCTTCTCCCGTGCTGGAGGCAAGGCCACCCTGTCCTTCAGGAGCAACCAGGCACCCCACAAGGGACCATGGTCCGTTTCACTCAGTTCTCAGGCTACAGGAGAGCACTGTGAGGTTTTGGTTTGACATCTGCATAGCAGTCTCTGCCAAGAAGAGCTGCTGCAGGAAGGAAAAGCATCGGCATGTTTGGCCTGCCTCAAGGAGGGAAAGGCAAGGCAGCTGGGCTCAGCCTGCCACAGTTGTGCTCTGTCAGTAGCACTAGAGAAGAGAGGCTAGGGACTCCTGCTTGTCCAAGAGCTGAAGCAGCTGGGACAGAGGAATGGATCACACTACAAGCTCTGCAGGACCAATGCAGGGAAGTGGGGGCACACAAAAAGCCCACACTACACGCCTCCCTCCTCCATGGAGGTTTTCCTTGCTGGAGAAGCTCAGACAACACCCTTTGAGCAAGCTGTGGCAGGGCCCAGGTGCAAGAGGCCCCGAGTAGAGATCATGGATCACCCTCTACCACGTGATGGAGGTCTCAGGAAGGCTCAGCACACACATCAACCCCCAATAATGTCGGAGCAGAAGCCTGGCTCACACCACCTCTGCAGCCCAGGGCTACAGCACAGCTGCACCCACGGCCCTGGGGCCAAGCATTGTGCTAGGTCAGCATGCAGTCCTATGGATTCACAGCCTGCCTCAGCACCACCATGCTCTGCTTCCCTCTGGAGCAGCTCTCACAGCTGTGCGGAGACACAAGGCTCCTCTTGCTTCTCCTCCACGCTTCTGCTATGGCTGCCCGGGTGACAGCTGGAGCAGCTGCTATCCCACAACCATAGAGAGGTCCCCATCACACTGCTGTTTGAGGTAGAAAGAAGGCAACAGGAACGGTGTGCCTGCTGCTCATGCCGAGCTGCTGCAGCACCAACAGCGAGCTACAGCTTCTCCAGGCTGTGTGTCCCACCAGCTGCTCCTGAGCCGCGTCACTGCAGCCACCTCAGCCGAGCCAAGCCTGTCCCATCCGGCCACACAGCCGTGTGCTGGCTCTCCTGCCTGCTCACACTGCTGGCAAGGGGGAACAGGGAGTGGGGGTCTGTCATCAAGCACTGGAAGACTGGTCAAGTGTGCAGGCTGGGGCTGTGCTTGGTGCGGCGCAGGGATGCGCGCTCGCTGTGCTCATGGGTGTTTTCCTGACCAGGGAAGTCATACGTTGTTCTGGCCCCTTCCATCTCTGTTGTCTCTACAGCCTATTGGAAGTTTTGTTTCTTTAAAAAGCAGGTTTCTGACCTTATAGATAATTTGAAGCTCTCTCCCCACAGTCAGCTATCAGCATTAAATGAATTTTTGGCAGTTAAAAGGAAAAAAAGTTGATTGCACTCTACAAAGGTAAGGTAAGGCCTGGGATAAACACAAAGGAAAGAGGGCAAACGTTTTGGCTTTATAAAGTCAAGGAAATTTATTTCCTGAGGTCATGAGACAGGAAGTAGATTCCTAGCCACAGTAAAGGAGGTCTCCTAATGAAGGCGAGAATGCCTAGTCAGACATGCTCAAGAGAGCAGATTGCTCTGCTAGCGCTTGGGAAGCTGCAAATCTTAGCCACTTGGAGTCAATTATGAAGTTTCTAACAAAAACACACACATTTAGTGTTTGAATCTGAGTGGAAGTCTTGTTCCAAAGGAGGAAAGAATATCCATCAAGAGATGAGGGTGGGTCCTAGACACGGTGATAGCTGAGGGGAGCAGGATGGGGTCTAGCACTCCAGACACCATTAGGAGACCTCTTGGGACAATTGATTTGTGCTCCAGCCGCTGGGTCAGATTTCAGACAGGAAGTATTTGTGGCAGGTTAGTGTCAGGTCAGCGGGCTGGAGGAGATTCTGCTTCCAGGTCATTATCGTTTGGGTCCCCAGGGAAGAGTCTTGGGGGCCACTTGAGCCCCAAAGCTGGGGAAGTCTTCAGAACTGCTCATATCAGGGGCCTAGAGCAAACAAAAAGGGAACAAGTTAAGCTTCTGCCCTGCTGTGAACCTATGTGGTGAGGCCCTGAGCTAAGCAGCATTGTTGATATCCCAGGAGGACAGACAATGGGGAGGGGATAAAAAGGCTCATTGTGGCCCCAGGAAACCTAGAGGTGGCATTGAGGAGGGTGCAGATAAGGTGCAAAGGGCTCCAAGGGTCCCAGCTCAGTAACTGGGACACTGGAACAGGGTCAGGCCAGCCCTGCAGCAGCACTGGGGCAGCTGAGGATGAGCTGTCACATGTCCCATCTCAGGGCTGCAAACACTGAGCCAGTTCTGTGCTGCAGCATGAGTCTCAAGTCCCAGGCCCTACCCCTAAAAATAACACAGCCTGACAGGACACTTTCTGGTAATGATCCTCCATTCCCCAACAGCTCCACACTGACGTAGCTAGAGTGACAAGACACTGGGAAAGTGCTTTGAAAGCTGGACAGGAGAGCCCAGGCCTGTGCTCAGGCCACAGAGAGCAGCTAAAAGCTGCTTTCTCTGTTACCAAGGAGAGAGAATGATGTGTCCCCAGCACAGACAGAAGTGTCCCCATGCTCTGTGTCCCCAGCCTGCAGCACAAGCAGCACTCACCTTCTCGTTGTTGACGGTGGCCCAGGGGGCATCTCTCACCACAAAGCCCTTGGATGGGGCCTTGGACTCTTCATGTGAGGAGGGCTTCATGTACACCTGCATTGCCTCGTTGTCCACCACATCTGCAAGCTGCAGTAACACAACCAGTGAGGGGGCATCTGGATAGCTCCTCAAACTGGAATAAAATGCCCACCCCTCCATCTCACCACACTGCAAACTGCTGAAGCTCACTAGCCTGTTCTACAATGTCCAAAAATGGTGTATCTGCACTAGTCTGAGTGCTACAACTTTTAAATGGTGCAGGCTGCAGGCTGTTACAAGGCAAGAACATGCACATCCTGAGGTGTCCCAGCATTCTCACTCACTGTCCTCTCTGGACATTAGGAGAAGAGGCAGTCCAGCTGGTTTGAGGGACAGCTGCAGTGGAGGCTGACAGCCACCCACACAGGGCTCAATTTCTCTGATGCAGTGGAAGAAAATACCACATGGACATAGTTCAGACATCCAGCTGTGTGGCAGGGGGAGCTCTTGCTAAGCCCCATCATGGACTTGCTGAACACTTACATATTCTTCCTCCAAGTTCAGGATGTGATCAATAGCTTCTTCTACATTCTCAGGGAGTCCTGTCACAGTCACACAGTTGGGGTCAGGAGCTCCACTCTGGGGAAAGCGAATATCCACCTGTAACACAAAGAACAGTGTAAGACTGATACCTGCACATCTGAAATGCCAGAGACTCCCCATGACCTTGTCACTGGAATCGCAGATCACTGTCGCTGATGCCCTAATTACTGTCTGTTCACAGCCACAAGTCTGTTTCAGACCTCCACAGCTCAGACACTGAGGGGTCAGCAGGTATATAGCTGGCCCCAAAGCTTGCCCAGTCTCCTGTGGAGGGAAACAGAGCAGTCTGTAGTAAGGACCCAATTTCCAGCAGCCTCTGCTGCTCTCACTCCCAGAGGCTCACTGTTTTCTAGGCAGCTCCTGCAGCACAGGCAGGAGAGGGGCAGCATTTCCAGACAGTGTCCTCACACTGCTGCAAGCGTTTTTACCACTGAGCCATCACTGAAAAGCACAATGAGCTTTCAGTGTTTGCCACAGAATAATCCTGGCTAACAATGGCTTTATAGAGCTGGCCTAGTGCACCCCACACACAAGCACTGTGCTCTCTCACACCCTGCCTTCCAGATGGGTGCCAGAAATCTAAACAAGACAGGACCAAACCCAAAGGCTGCTCATTTGGGAACCAGTTTGTTTCAATAACTGAGCCCAGCCAAAATGCAAGTCTCCAGAATCCCATCTCTCAGTATTCACATTCACTGCTGGCCCTGCAGTAAAGCCTACTGCTGATGCCATATGCTATCAGGGCAGAGGTCCCTGACCTTCCAGAGCCAGCTAACTTTGCCACATCCACAGCCCTAAGAATGTGCCATGATTCCCAGAGTCAAGGGGATTCACAGTGGGCTAGGGGAAAGCCGGAAGAATTCCCTAAATTAAGCTCAATGTAGCTGGGGGGTCTGGGGACAGCCTCCTCACAGAGCCTCCCAGCAAGAGGCCTAGCTGCCCACTTCCAGTAATCAGAGTAGCTGACATATATACCCCCTCCCCTCTCTCAAGATCATCTGGGACCCCTGTCTGCAAAAAAAAACAAACAAAAAGGCTCCAGAGAAGCACAGAACTCAGTGCTGCTTGCAGAGGTAATCCAGAGCACTGAGAAAGCATTCCCAGATTCCACTTCTGTCTAGGTTCCAGCAAAACAGGAAAAGCTCCTGGCCTGGCTTCCAGAGAAATATGACACAGAGCTGAGGAGTGTGGGGATGCTTCAGCTGGTGTCTGACTATGGTGTCCAGACAGCCCAGGTGCCCTGGGCACATCAGGGTGCCCTGGGCTACAGATGCAGCTCATATGCTGGTGGAGTGAGCAGGGAAGCACTGGCTTTTCTTTCACATCTATTCTAGCTGAAGATGCTGAACAGGCACAAGACACAAGAACCACAAGATGTGAGCCTCATTCAGCACCAAGCTCTTTCCACAGGAGAACGTGGCTGCTCAGGCCCATCCTGACCTGTGTGGCATTGCCCCACTGCTCACCTTGAACTCATCCATGATTTTGCGGATGGCTTTTCCACGTGCACCAATGATGCGTGCATGAACACGATGGTCCAGAGTCACATCCTCAGAAACCATCTGCTCCAGCTCACCAACAATCTTCATGATGGCATCCCGGGCAGCCTCAGCATTCTTCTCATAGCCAGTAATGGTGATCTGGTCTTGGGCCTGGGGCACAGAAATGTGTGAGTGACCAAACTCATAAGCAGCTGAGCAAGCTTTCTCCCTGCTAATTCCCTTCACCATCCACCTTATCCAAAGGCAGTGGAAAGAGTTCAAAGCTCTTGAGCAGATGCTCAGAGACAACCACTAGCCATCCTTGCACTCTGTCTGATCTCTCACCTGGCTTTCATCATCCTTGTCGGGGAACTGGATGTTGACCTCATGCTCTGTGCGTATCTGGGTGATCACTGCTCCCTTCCGCCCAATGATTTTAGGGTGATACTTGGGATCTACAGTGACTGTCAGTTTGAAGCTCCGCAAGGCCTGGAACAGGAGAAGCAGAGTGAGAGCAGGGAACACACCATGGTTGTTCCAGTGATGTCCACGTAAGTCACAGCATTTCCTTCTGGCTTCTGAGATGCATGGAACAGATTTTGCAGGGCCATGCTTGAGCACCCAAGCCATCCATCCACTGGAGCCTTGTGCTTTTGCCAAGTTCAGAGGGAAACTGCAAACAGCAAACATCCCTAACCTATTATTTAGAGCTGTGATAAGAATTCAGTGAGACTAGGTAGAGAGAGACTGGCAGCACAGTGAGGTTCCCACCCACCAGTGTCTCAAAAGTATGTGAAGGTGCGAGAGAGACATGGACAATCCAAAGTTAATTCCCAAACACTCCTGTCAGTTCATGGTAAATGAGCTACCTTTGAATAACCCATTTATGACCATTCCACACCCACAGAGCAGCTAAGGGTGTCCCTAAAAATGAGGTGTTCCAGGAGTCTGTGCCCAATGCCTGAAGCCACGTTTGGCTGGAAGGAAGGACAGGCCCAGGC
Source organism: Lonchura striata (assembly GCF_050655825.1). Taxonomy (NCBI): domain Eukaryota; kingdom Metazoa; phylum Chordata; class Aves; order Passeriformes; family Estrildidae; genus Lonchura; species Lonchura striata. The sequence goes on from NC_140711.1 coordinate 5,515,625, forward strand.
CTTACCCGATCCTCTTGTTCAGCTTGCAGCTCCTTCACTCTTTCCAGGAGCCCGACCTTGGCACGGTCCAGGTTGGTAGCCAGCCCAGTGATTGTGATGATATCTGACTGCAGCTCAGGAGCAGGCACCTGGATGTTCACCTGAGTGACAAGTAGCAATTATCACTGCTCATTCTGTATCACTTGTGATGCCTCTAACTGCAAGATAGCATCTCATTGGTCTCCCCTGGCACCAAGACCAGCTCCCACCCAGGCAGCCTAAAAAACACAGAATGGCTCAAGTTTTAAATGACCTCTGAAGATCATCAAGTTGGGCCACCTGGAGTCAGTTGCCTGGGACCATTTCTAGATGGTTTTTGAATACAACTCTGTTTCTGTTGCCCCTGTGCTGGCCTAGAGAGGCCAGGAAACAAATATATGTTCAACAACAATGACTGCAGCCAACCTGCATCAGCCCCAGAAGCTCTGGAGAATTCTCCTAAATTGGTAGCCACAGCAGAGCTGTTTCCCAGGGCCCAGGAGGCAAACAACTCTCACACTGATGAGGAATCACTGCAGACACCAAACAAGTCATGCAATACTCACAACACCAAGACCAATAGTACAGCTTCAGCATGAAACCTACCAAGCTCTGGATCCAGGGTCCAGAATACACAGGGATCATTTTCCTATTATGGAGCCTTGGATTCCATGGCAGACCTCAGTATGTTGTAACTGTCCAAACCCCCAACACAGTCACTTACAGATTCTCCAGGACAGAGGACATGGAAGGAAGGGCAACAACTTACTTCAAACTCATCCATCATTTTGCGGATCCCACTTCCTTTCTGGCCTATGATGTAACGGTGAAGATCAAAGGGAACTTCCACCTCAATGGTGACAGGAACCAGAGCCTGCAGGGGATGGAGCAATTTACCAGGGGAAAAGTTTCTCCTGTCTTCTAGCTTGCCATATACTTGCTTGCCCAAAAGAACATGTTGCTGAACAGAGGTACATTCCCTTGTAGCCAGGATACAAATTTGACAGAAAGGACAGCTGGGAACACCAAAATGACCTGTTGCATATTTTTGAAAGAAGCCATCTGAAACCCCACCTGTAGGACAGGTTGCTTTCATATGCTTGGCTTCAGTCTAGCAGAGACTTGGAAAACATCACTACAGAAGCATGGCAAGGTCTGCTGAACCTGGAATGACTCAGCCTCAACCAGACTCCTCCTCTTCTCAGCTGTGCTCCATAAAACAATCATGTCATGCTTTTATGGCTATTGGGGCTGCTTACAAGCACTAGTAATTACAAAGGCAGGCACTATGATTCAAGCTGCCAGGCTAAGTCACAGAGGGGCTTCCCTTGAGCAGTGCAGACCCCCTCTACAGCCAACATCACTGACCACTTGCATTGCACCTGGACTTCTACTACCACCACCACAAATTATATCCAAGCATCACCACATTAACAGGGTAAGGGACTGAGAAAGCCACACACCTGCAGCGCCTCCTTGGCTGCCTCACACTTCTCCCTGCGGCCGGAGATGATGATGATATCGCATTTCTTCGGAGAGCTGGGATCTGTGTCCTTCCCTTCCTTGCCTTCCCCACCTTCCTCACCATTCTCCTGCACAGTTGGCTCCACAACAGGGGCTGAAAATATGCAAAGTCTTGTGTTCAATACACAGAGCCCCCTCCTCGCTCATCACCTCCCTCCTCCAGATCCTAAGGCCACCAGTCAGAGCTCAGAGACATCACTTTTTTGTCAGGGTTAAGTCCTTGCTCTCCCTGTACTCTGCAGTGACAACATGTTCACAACACCCAGGTCTGCAGTTTGACCTCCTGAAACTGTTCCCTTCCCAAGAGGACAAGGTTGATGCTAAGCCCAGATTCAAGGACACTGCAGGAACACCAGGGATCAGTTCTCTCCATAAATTTTAAATAGAACATACCCACTGGTACAGAGTGTAGGCTACACTACACTTATTTGACCATCCCAACTACTACCCTAAAATGCATCAACAGACATACCTGGGTTTTCCTCCCTGTCAGGGAATTTGATCTGGACGCCATAGTCCCGGGTGATCTGCTGGATCCGGGACCCTTTGGGGCCCATAATGGAGCGGTGGAACTTTTGAGGAATGGTGCATTCGATTGTCACTTGAGCTTCCTGTGGGAAAGCAGAGTTGTTCTATTGAGATACAGCCTCTTTCACACCAGAAAACAGGATGTTTGTGCATGGTGAAATCCAAAATGGACAAAAGAGTCAAAAAAGATAACAATGGCTGACAGGGAAAGAACTGAAAATTTCCAAGAATCTAACCTCTCTTAGAAGAGCGGAGGATTTAAAGAAGGTTGCCTTTAACTCAGGACATTAAAGGCTTCCTAGAGCAAAGCTCAAACTCTTTAATACTCTGAAGAGGAGAAGCATTAGAAGAAATGAAAAAAAAATAAGGATAGATGGGAAGAGAACAGTTTGACACTTGACTGCTTCCAAAAGCCAATACTAGCAGTGCAGGAAACCCCTGAAAGCAACCACTGCCCAAGGCCAGACATGGAGATGCACAAGAAGGCTCCAATCTTTTAATGGCTAGATGTACATCAAGCAGTGGCCTCCTACTTCCACCCCTAAAACACAGGAAGATTGTCAGAGGAGATTAATTCATACAGCACTGGCATTTTGGAGTGAGCTGCTACCCAGGATTGAAAGTCTACAGATCCTGTATGTTGACAGCAAAGGTTCAAATCCAAGAACTACCATGGGACTTGTTCACATAAAGTTTGGACTTACAGCAGGTTCAAGCAAGACACTGCTGAGGGAACAGAGTACAGAAGAAAAGGTTTTTCTACAACATACCAGGTCCTCGATGATCTCCTGGATGCGTTTCTTGGCTGCCTCCACACAGTCCTTGGCTCCCTTGAGGGTGACTTTATCGCTCTGGGTGCCGGAGCGCGGGAAGCTGACCATCACACCACCATATTCATCCGCAATCTCACGGAGAACTTGTCCTCGACGGATGACAAAGTGGCGGTGGTGCTTGGGGTCAACCACCATGGAGTCTTCAACCACGTTATCCTGCCAACACACAACAGCAATTCAATCCCACCTGTACTGGTTATAGGCATGAGCTGGCTGCACTCAACAGCAATCAGCTTACAACCTCACTCTAAGGCAAGGAAGGATCTTCCTGAGCTCCCACAAAGGGCAGCAAATGGTTTTAGGACACACAGGTCCTTCATGCTGACTCGTTACACCTTGCAATAGTGAGAGGCAAGAAAGTAGAAAAAGTTCATACCAAGTTCTTGATGAGGGCCTCCAGCTCCTTCTGTGCCTCTTTGACAGCCTCCTCTGTTCCCATGATAGTGATCAGTTCCTGATCTTTGTCCTCAGAGGTGGGGAAGATGATGCGGGCCCCTGTGTTGTCTCGCACTTTACGGATGTTGCCACCACCCTTACCAATAAGGAATTTGTGGTACTCTGGCTTTGCACGGAGGTCCACAGTATAACTCTTTGTTTGCTGAAAGGAGACAGAGACCCATGGAATGTGTCAATATATAGAAAATATCCATCAGCACAAACACTCAGCATGTAGATATGTTATCTGCACCCACATGCAGAGTGCTGCAAAAGCAAGGTAGATGCAGCACACCATTGAAAGTAAAAAGGGTATACAATGTCTTAAATAAAAAGCACTACCCTAAAGATGTTCTCAGGGCCAAAAAACCAACTGTACACTTAGCATGACCCATGAGAATATGAGCAGAGACTTCCCTAGGAGAAGGGTCTGACCCGCACAAAAGGCAACAAAATCATTTGCTAGCTGCTGCAAGCCAGGCTCCCAGAGGTAACCAACCAACTCCCGTGGAGAACATATTCACCTGCTGACCCTAGAAAGCTTGCTATTATAAAATGACCAGTCAGCCACAACTCAGAGCAAGATCTTGTAACCAAAAGCTCCCAAATCTGAATATATGCAGTAAATGGAAGAACTGGAGCTAAAATGCAGAGATCAAGAAAAAAACGTGAAGGAAATTGATAGAGTAAAGTGTTTCAGAGAAGTGCAGATACCCAAGAACATTCAAATCACAGAAGCAAGGAGTCTGAAGTCTGAGTATATCATCAGTCTAGCCAGAGATGCATTACAGACAGTTCTGCCCATGAGAGAAGAACTCATTGTCACAAGGATGGAAGATCAGCTTTCTTTTAAACATCTAAACTGTACTCAAATCTTAAAAAAAAAATTGTTCTATTGATGCCAAAGGCTTCCATGCAGACAGAGGGAATCACTTCAACATCCAAAAACAAACAGCTGGTCAAACCAACCCATTCCCTCCCCTGTAAGGTAAGGCTCACCTTCTCCTCTGCCAGATGTAGCAGCTGTTTCTTGGCTTTCTCCACATCCTGGGCTGGGCCCCTGATGGTCACAGTATCACTGCCAGAGCCCTCAGTGGGGAAGTGGATGTGGACTCCACCACATTCCTCCATGATGGAGCGGATGAAGCGGCCTTTGGCGCCAATGAGGGAATTGTGGAGTTTGGAAGGAATAGAGACCTCCACCTCTGTGATGTTGGCCTAAGCGAGGACAGTATGGCATGTTAGTCAAGCTAGAGCAATGTGTTTGCTTGCCCCCTAACTCCTACATTGCCAGGAGCTTTGCAGAGCTGAGTGTGATAAATGCCTGGCCAGAGGGAATTGGGACTGGCCACTCCTAACACATGAGCAGCCACAAACTTCGGTTGAAGAGTCAAGAACAGATTGACATCCATATTTACTCCCCTCTGCTGTACCCCACTACAAGCACTTCTATATTTGTATCTCCTGTAACTTCTATATTTATGTTTTCAAGTCCCTAATCTGCCACAGACCAGTTGTTTCACTTACCAGTTCTTTTTGGATAGCCAAAATTCTGTGGCGAGCAGCCTCACAATTTGCTCTTTTGCCTGTGATAACAATTGTCTCCGAGTTGCTGTTCTCAGCTGGGAGATCTATTTTGGTGTTGCTTTCTTCACGGATCTGCCATTAAAAAAAAAAAAAAAATCCCATAAAAATAATTTGAGAGGTGTCCCATTTCAGAAAAAAAGGGCCTTGGAAGTTTTATTTTGCATTATCAATGAGCAGGAGAGACCAGCCAATGAGATTTCACTGCAGTCACCATAATGACAGTGAAGACAGGAAAGATATCTAGATATCTCACCTTCTTGATGTTGGCCCCTCCTTTCCCTATGATGTTCTTGTGGAATTGTTTGAAAATGGGAACAGAAATAGAAAAGCTGTTTTCAACCTAAGAGAGAAAAGAAGGGAGAATTGAAGATTGCACCATTCTGGAAAGTGAGACCCCATCTCAGGAACTTGATAAACAAGCTTCTGACAACAGGCTTAGACCCAAGGAATTCTTCATATGGGACACTTCCTAGAATAAGCAAAGACATGTACCCTCTCCTATAGATCTTAAATAATAGGTATTATTTGCCCCCATACACATAGAACCAAGTCAACAGTTCCCTCATCTTGAGGTGTGCCAGCCCTAGCCAAGCCACTGCAGCTCTCCTCTATTCCAGGGTTATCCAGGCATGGAAGAGAGAATAGCAGATAGAAGTCTCCCTTACCAGGTCTGCCACCATCTTTTGCATGTACTTGGTGCATTTCTCCACTTCATTTTTGGGACCTCTGAGTTGGACAATGTCACTCTTGTGTGCAGGGTCTGGGAAGTTGATGATAACCTGCAGGAAATGGTCACTTAGGGTCAACTCAAACAAATATAATGATTGTTATGTCAGATATGTGTGAAGGCTGGGGGGATCCTGCACATTTCCTTTCCCATTTGGAAGCAGGTAACCACGTCAGCAGGTCTTTGGCCAGAAAAGCCATCTTCTCACATACATTAGATGTATGAGGAGACACGTATCAGTTAGATATTTCTCATAGTCACAGAGAAACTACATTTATGACCTTACTGATCATGTGTCTATTACTAATGTAGGAAATATGCCCTCTGAATCCCTCCTCTCCTAGAAAGCCTTACATCTGGGAATTTCTCCCGGATTTCCCGGATCCGCTCGCCCTTCTGCCCAATGATGGTCCGGTGGAATTTCTGCTCAATGATTAGGTCCTTGGTGCGTTCATTTTCCTGTGGAGAACAGAGTTTATAAGGAGTGCTCAGCAGGAGAGCCACAGAAATGTCATTACCATCTTGCTACCTGACAGCTAACTTGCCATCAATGTTTTTCCTCCAGATATATTTTACTCTAGGTTGACAGAGAAGAGGATCCAAGGGAATAGAGGAACTTGCACTTGTCATGAGATCCAAGTGCTCAGTGGGCCAGGAGCACAAACCTCTACCAGAAGGTTACTGGGGAACACAAGAGCTCAAACCCTGTGGCCTCCCAGGCATCACATCCTACTAACCATACGGGAAGCGAGTTCCAGCAGCTCTTTCTTGGCCTGTTGGACCCCCTGTGGGTCTCCTTCAATTCTGATCAGGTTGCTCTTCTCATTGTCCGGGGGAATGCGCACAGACACCTTGTAGAGGTCCTTAATCCTGTTAACTGCAAGGCAAGGGCTGTGGTGACACACTCTGCTGGGCACGATTTGGAAGCAAAGACACCTTGACTAGAGGCTTTAGGAAGTACATCAGACTCTGAGGAAAGGCCAGAGGGATAGAGCTGAATCAGGGGAAAATACCTCTTCACCCTGGGGTTCAGCAAGAGCAGATCCATGCTACACAGGAATCTGTACAATTAAATATTAAGGCGTCCAGTTCACTTGCCAAAGTGAGGCATCTGTTTCTTCCCCAGACAGCACCTGTCTTTTTTGGGGAGAAACTCACCATGCAGATTTCTACCTCCCCAAACTGAGTTCTAAATTGAAATTCACATAGACCAACTTGAAGAAAAGAAAAAAGGACTATTTTCCAACCTCCCTAAAACACAAAAATTCTACCAGGACACAGCAAAGTAATCTGTCCAACTCTACAAAACATTAAAGCCATATCAAGGCCTCACTGCCCATTTATCTTCTTGTGCCAACTTCACTCCAGAAGGGCAGAGGCAATGTAATGGAGGCAGCGCCCTGGTTGAGCTGCAGAGCCATGATATGATAGGCTTATCACAGAGAGTCTGAGTACAGGAAGGATAAGAAAGGCACCCTACTTACTGTTAGCTCCATTCTTGCCAATGAGGTGTCGGTGGAATTTGTGGTCAACATTGATTTCTGCATAATCCATCCGGTTGATCTACAAAGAATTGTACAGGGCTAGGCAGGGCAGGCCCCCTCTGCTGCTGCCTGTGCCCACTGCCAGTGCAGGCACTGACTCCAACTGCCAGCTACAAGCACTCCTCCTGCTAGTGAGCAGAGCAGAACACTCCCCTCTGCTTTGAGCTGAGAGAACCAGGCTTATGAAACATTTGAAGGTACTTAAATGCTTCTCCAGCTGTGACTGAAAGAGAATCTTTCCTTCTCTGCATCAAAAGACTAAGGATGTGCTTGTGATTTTTTAAGGAAAGCTTCATAACCAAGGTTTTTGTTCACCTGCCACACAACTCACCCTCTGTAAATTCAGTTAAGCTTGTGAAGATACCTGCAGACATGAACTATACTTCATCTCTGTTCTGTTTCCCCACCTTTCCCCATTTTCTTCTTATACACTAGAACTAGCACATCAACTTACCAGATCCTTGACCATGACTTCAATCTGTTCCTGAGCCACATTCACATCTTCTGTAGGTCCTTCCAAAGTGATTTTGTCTTCTCCTTCAGTGAATTCGATGTGAACCTTGAGACACAAGGCAAGGAAACCAAAAAGAATTTTCCAAGACACAAGCCAGGTCAATGCTGTCAGTCAGGCCTACACCATCAATCCCTACCACTAAGGGTACACATGATTTCTGAAGTAGGCAACCTACACATCTGGCAATATTGGTGTCTAGAGCATAAGGTTTTGGTGCTGTCCTGAGTCTGCAAGGGTTTTGGAGAAGTTCCTCACCTAGCCTTTCTCCAGATAACATCTAACCCACAAGGGAGAAATCTCATTGCACTCAGCATTTCCAGGTCTCCTACTATATCAGTTCTCCAAATACTAACACATAAAGCTTCCTTTGAAGGACTCAACACTTAAAAATACATGGGATGGGAAGTGTTCAAGGCAATAGAATTTGGAAGTTTCCCTGACTATATAAGATCTGTGTAATTTCCTCCCTGGTTTTATCCATACTAGAATACATTTCTCTCTCTACAAAGAGTGAACTGGATTAAACCACATTCTACTGCAAATGCTGGTAAGCTAATAATTCATCCATACCTTTGGCATCTGCTGAGTTATTTTGGCCAGGTTTTGTCCTTTCTTTCCAATGATGAAACGATGAAGCCAAGAGGGGGCTGAGACCGAGGAGACGGTAAAACTGTTGGCCTGAGAGACAGAGAAGCTGTTTGATGGACAGACTGGAAGAGGCCTTCACAAAAGTTCACTTCCAGTTCCCATGCTGCACTCTCGTTATTGAGTTCTAAGCTGCATCTCTGACAGCCTGACAGAGACCACCCCCCTCCACTTTGTCACTGCCCAGGGATGTATCTTTGTGGGGCTTTCAAAGGAGCCTGGCCCATCCCATCAATACCTTTGCATAGACTTCAGTCAATGCTTGCCCAAGCTTTTCAGGCTCGCCTCGCAGTATCACCGTCTCCGAGCTACTGTCAGTGGGTGGGATCTCGACAGACACTCCAGTTTTCTCCAAGATCTCCTGCAGGGAATTACCCTTGGGGCCGATGACATACTTGTGCTGGGACTTCTTCACCTCCACAGCGATGGTAGTAGTCTTCTTTTTCTGTAGGAGCAGAGGCACTGGAGCATCAATCACAAGGGAGCAGGGAAGAACAAAAATGAAAGGAAGAGACACAAGATGCAGTGAAGCTCAGCACCCAGGAAAGATCAAAGCAAAGGTGAGCACAGGAGTTCTGCAGTACCCTAGCATCTTTTGGATCTGCCTATAAAAAGCCCTATTCTCAAAAAAATTAAAGGTGAAATACAAAAATTCTGTTTAAGCTCCCTGGGACACTACATGGAAGAGACCACATACACACCCCTACCCTTGCACAATGCTCAGCTGTCCCCAGGCAGCGCTGTAATGCAACACCACGCTATAAGCTGATTATCTGTGTTGAAATTCAGACTGGTACAAATGCAGACGTAACCATGACGAAAAACAGACCAACAACCCACAACAAGGATATTCACAGTGATGCTAGCAATGGAAAATAAACTGAAGTGAAATTTACTTTTCAGCAACTTCTACTCATGTAAAAATTTTGATACTGTCAGTTGGCCACACTGTAGCCTTCACACTTCCCTCCTTCCTTTGCAGCACCTGTGAAAACACGCACCCAGAGAGCTCTTTGTGGTCTGCTAATTTCCATTACAGAAAAAAGCAGGAAATCTGTCACCTCCCAGGCAGAATCACACCGAGTCCCACTCTGCTGAGCAAGGAAATGGTAAGACCCAGGTTCATGTACTGCAAGAGCTGCTGAGCAAGAGCTGACATGAGGAGTATGCAACTGAGGGATGCACAGAAGTAGAACAAGAAGGGAAGAGGGGCTGTGAGCAGGTGGGGGGAAGATGGGAAGCTCTAGGGACCATCCATACCTTCTCCTCATAGATCTTCTTAACACGAGCCACAGCCTGGGCCAGCTGTTCCTTTTCCCCTGTGAAGACTATCTCTGTCTTGTTAACGCTGGGTGGAGGAATGTTGATGCGTGTCCCTGTCTCCTGCATGAGCTCACTCACCAGCTTGTTGTAAGGGCCAGCAATGAAGGGATGGTACACTTTCTCCACATCCAGCCGCTCCACGGCACGCTTATCCTGGAAGAATCCAGAACAGTTCTCAGTAGAAACTGTTGTTGATATTACCATCTCTGCCACATACAGCTGAATTCCCAGTGCTGTCTTGCTTGACACTCTAGCCCAAGCACCCTTTTCAGTTTGCAGGTTCCACCCCTTTCCATCTACAAATACTGCTGTTCCCAATTCATTACATTCACTTCTAATCTCCTGTCTTATCTCAGCTGGCATCTAATATGGTTCACTTCAAAATATGAAAAGTGTTTCTATGACTTTAGAGATGGACAAAAGGGACAATCAGAAGGTGAAAAACCTGGAAGCAGTGCTCAACCAGCCAGTTGAATGGTATACATCTCTGTTCAGACTAACAGTGCTACCACTGGCTGTGGCCATGGTGGCTACAAACATCTAATATACTGTGGAGAACCAAAATGGCAGTTCAGATAATGACATGAGAGAGATCACAGGACTGAAGTACCTGCTCAGCAGAGATAAGCAAGATCTCGTGTCGGGCCTTTTCAATCCCTTCTTTAGTGCCAGTGATCTTGATCTGGTTGCTGGGGTCATCTGGGCGGGGGATCTGGATCTTGGTTGCAGTTTTGAGCTCCAGGTCCTGCAGCTTCTCACCATTCTTTCCAATGACAAAACGGTGGTGCTCCTTGGGGATGGCAACTGTCGCTGAAGCCTGCAATACAAAGGCCAAGCATCTGTGAGAGCCCCTGCCTGTACAGGAAAAGCTTTTCAGATGCTGCTTAGTGCTACAACTGAGGAGTAAACACAATGCCTTCCAGAACATACATCTAGCACACAACTGATACTATGGCAGAGGAGTTGATCGAAAGTGCCTGTATTCCAGGAGTCTAAACCCCACTATTCCCTAAAAAGCCTTCTGTTTTCCCAGGAGCAGTACTCTGAATAAGCAAAGACCTTCAAGGCACAGATGAGGAGGTGTCTATGCTCCACTGTCTCAGTTTCTCAGCACCAGAGAGCAACTGGGATGACAGCTCTGGGGTAGAGTTTATCTGAACTCCGATATCTGCTGTCAAGGCTACAGAGAAGAAGACATAGCCTGACTCCTAGGAAACTGAAATTCAACACCAGAAACTTATTCCAACAGGCAGACAGCTCAACTATGCTTACCATTACGGAGTGCTAAGGTGTCTTCAAAGCAGCATATGCTGCTGCAGGGACTGCTCTTCCCTTGAAAAAGAGAACTCTTCTCAATCTAACATTAAATCTAACATCTCTGCCTTGTAACAGGGATTCCTGACTTCTTTCCTTCGCAATAAGTTTTTACTGACCTGAGATCTTAGGATTGCTACTATGTTCTTAATCCCAGGGAATATTATAACTATTAATAACTAGGCACTTACAACTCAAGCTACAATGGAAAAAGAAATATCAAATAAAAAACACATCACTTGGTGTGACTCTTCAACTTCCTGTTCACATACTGATGCCAGCCAAGTCTCAAAGAAGGTGCAATACAGACACACCTTTCAGACCTGGGGCCAAGTAGGAGGGATATTTGAGGACAGTGGGGCATGGATCTATAGTACAAACTAAACTATTTCTTCAGATGTACATTATGTAGAGTTTGTCCCTTTTCGTCCCTCTGGCAGGGTATGACACATGGGCTGAACAGCACTGAGCAGACATGGTATTAACTACTGCATTAACTACCTCAGACATTACACTTAAAAACACACCATGACACCTGGCTGTGATGGATCTTAACATGAACTACCATTTTGATAATGAACTCAAGAACCTGAAAGTAAGAAATCAAAATGCAGAGGACTGAAAGGAGAAGCAACTGAAACAAGGAGTCTGTAATTACCAATGGGGCTCAAGTTACTGAACTCAGAACCCCAATCTGAAACTTCCAGCATTTGGCACAACTCCCTCTTCTCTACTTTTCTTTCTCCCATCTCTCCACATTCATCTCTGAAGAACTTCAGTGAAAGCACCATTCCGTTCTCACATACTATGAATTTTGTGTGAGGGGCCTGTAACCCTCCAGCACCAGCACCTCAGCACAATGTCACAGATTGAAGACTCCACCCTTCATGCAACACCATGGCCTGTAATTAGCTTTGAACCCTATTTTAAGCCTCATTTCCATTCCAAATTGCCAACTGTATGCTTTGAAAATATATGGCAAAGCTGAATTAGTCATCTAATAACACCTCTTTGGCTTATAAGCACACACACCCAAAGGTCTCAAAGCATTTAGGAGTCTTGGGGAAGAGCAAGGATCAAGTGAGAAACAGTTAGCTGCGCTCACCTGAGTCTGCAGTCGAGCAACAATTTCCTTCCGAGCCTTCATGACTGCTTCCAGCTTGCCAGAGACCATGATGGAAAGGCCCTGGTCCTTTGCAAGAGACAGCTCCAGGTGAGCTCCAGTCTTCTGCATGATGTCAAGGCAGATCTTGGCCTGCTCGCCTTCTCCAAACTGATTCATGTCCTTGTATTTCCTCTCCTCCAGCGGCACATGGAACACCTGCTCAGCCACAGAAAAGAGCACAGCAAGCTGTCAGTGTGCTTTTGCCTGACAGCTCCTCTCTCTCTCATGGCTATACAGGACTTCAGTGGCAAGCTGACCTCCCAGGTTTGTGCAGCACACGAACCAGCTGTGCCCAGGGAAGTGCAGGAACACTTCAGCAGCCAGTCTGCCCCACACTAGGATGCTTCCTAAAGGGGGATTAGCACTCACTACAGGAATTCTGCAATCCTCCCTTCGAACCTGCTTCAGCTATTTGTGGAACAGGCATGCAGAGCTCCTTCTGGACAGTTTTCCAACACATCCCTCCCCTCCAGAGCAGTCCTACCTCTCAGCTGCAGTGCCAGGGTAGAATACAATGAAGAGGCTGGCATACCAAGGATTTCATACTCCAGGGAATGCTTCACTTCACCTACATACCTACTTGGGGAGTGGGGAAAAGACAGGATGTAAGACATCCACTCCCACCAACCTGAGTGATGACAGAAGCCTTTATTGGTCGAATTTTGCTCCAAGGACCAGCAGGTTCCTGGGCAGCTTCCAAACATGGTGCTTTCTCAGGGAGTGGAGGGAAGGCTTCCTTGTAGGTTGGAGGATCATTCTCTTCTTCAGAGTTTAAAGCTGTAACTGGGGTAAAGCAAATAGGGCAAGTGAGTCACTTTCCTTGCAGAAATGCCCCTGTTCACAGGCAGTGCAATTGTAATTAGGTACCACTAACAGGAGAGAGCAAATGGCTTGTGCCCTGCTATTAATCCTATTATAACTATGCCTATGGGGCTGCCAAGTCTGGAGCACAACTGACATCAGCATAGCACAGACTGCAGTGGATGCCACAAACCACCAGCCTTGTCTGAGCTGGACAGAGGGTGCAGGGAGTGAACAGCACCTTATTGCCAACTCTGTCAAGAGGGGCTCAATTAGGGGAAAACAGGCTGAGCAGAAAGAAGTGAAAGGACCAAAGGGTGCAGGTCAGAAGGGGATAAGATAAACATAAGCCCAGGAAAAAGGCAGAGAAGGACTATAGCTAGGCCAAAGTCTAGGGAAAGCCTGTATGCCTGTACATTATGTTCGACTCACCTGTGCACTGGGCCATACCAAATGGGACAGTTCTGGGAATAGATGCCAAAACCCACCACTGAGTCAGTTTGTAGAGTTAGTGACCTCCCAGCACATGGCTGAGTAAAGGGTGGAAATGATAGCCCAGCACACTGATACATGAGGATCTCATGTAGCTCAGTGCCCAACCCCAGGGCTGAGAGCACTGCTCCTAGCCAGAGCTCTCGGAAGTGCTCAGGCCATCTCCTCACAGCCCTGCATTGTGCAGCACCACCACTGTGCTGCTGGGGGTAGAAAGCTAGTCCAGCAAAACACTAATTTAGGAAAGGAAAATGTACACTTTTGGGGAACCAGACACATAGAGTGACCTTGGGTAAGAGGTCTGTGCAGTCTGAATCTGGAGGCACATCACAGGAACTCACCTTTCACTTGCTGCTGGGCCAGGCCGCTGCGGTGTTCAGCAAAGCTCTCCTGGGTCAAAACTGCCACAGAGCTCATTGTCGACTTCCCACCCACACACAATCCGGGTATGCCACTGGAAGAGAATGAAAGTGGCAACACTATTACCAACACCACCCAGGGTGAACAAAGTCAGTCCAGAAAGACAAAGTATATGTTACTGAGCACTATTCCAGTCATCATCTTGAAAAGCACCCACAGGGCTCATTGGCTGCCCAATTTCCTTGTTAAAACAGACAGAAATTTAGAGGGGATATTTCCTCCCTACACAGTGGTCACCAAAAACAGGGCTCCTCCTTAAGAAGGCAGAGGATTTGCAACCTAAGAAGAGGTTACACTAGACGGGGGAATAAGAGGTCACTGGAAAGGGGGACACCACGAATTTCTAAAGCATACTCTAATTAACCTAAAGTACAGTCTCATTAATTTTTTTATTATTAATGGTGTGTGATTTTTGCATGAGTATGTGAATGGCTGGAGTCAGTCCAAGACTATCGTGTACCCCTAGAGATAAAAGAGAAAGGACCCAGGAAGCTGTTGCATCTTCATGAGAAACTTATTTAGGTGCCTGACTTAGGGAGGACTCAGAAAGCCACTCTGACTGGCAAGCTCAGCAACAGCAAGATGTTTGGCTCTCCCAAAATAAGAACTTACCAGCTAAATGGTCAGTAGCCAGAGAGTCCGTCCTGTAAGCTGCCTGTTTGTCAGCCTGCCAGCTTTTGCTATAGAGAAAAAAAAAATTAAACAATTAAAATAAACAAGTTAGGTCAAAGACAACAGAAAACCATGACATCCCTCTTACTGTGACTTCCAAGAGAGCACTGCCTGTACCTTTCAAAGTTGCACCTTATCCAAAACACCCAGCTGCATCTCCTCACACATGACACCTGTCATATTTCACTAGCTCTACAGGCAGTGCCACTATCTACTCAAACTTCACAGCAGGAAGTCTGGAGTAGTTACTCTTTCACCACACTGGCTACAAGAGCTGCCATCCAATATCAGGCAAAAAATATAGTCAATTAATAGCAGATGTTCAAAACGTGAAATTTCAGGGTTGCAAGCAAGACCTACTCTAGTCAGAAGAGACTAACAACCTGAAAACCTGCCAACAACACTGCCATCAGTCACAAGTTAGGAATGTAGTTCAGTGGAGCTTGGGTGAATCAACACAGACATCCTCACAAACTAAGGCAAACACTCAGGGCTCTCTACACTCAACTGCTGGGCAGTCCAGCTCTGCAGTTTTTATTGCAATAAGATCATGCACCAGGCACCAAATTCTGCCTCTAGGCCTAAATCTGAAAGTTAGAAGAAGAAAATTTACACCGGTTTACATGGACTATTTTAAACATGTACAAAAGGCAGAACCAGGAAGAAAAATACACTGCTAGGAAGAGATTTCCATCTCCTGAAAAAGTGCTTAGGAATACAAGGAAAAAAGTAAAAGCCAGTACAGTGCACATGCTTGTCAGTTGTACAATATCCACACCCAGAGTGCCCCAGAGCTGTTCTGTGTGCTTCTGCAGAGCTTGCACTCTCCTAAAACCCAACGCTTCTGCCTGCACATGGGACAAGATGCTCCTCTCCCACACACACCCTGCAGTGCTGCTTGGACCATCTTCTGTACAGCAAACTTGATTGCTTTGCAGGAAAGTGCCAGTTGCCATCTCTGATCTTCCAAAATATTAGAAAAGGCTCCCAAAACCAGGGTCATTCCTAAAAACACAGTGTTGCTGATGAGGTGTCTCACATTATGCTCGAGCTGTGATGCAGTAAGGAAGGCTGATGGTGGCAGAAGGAAAGGAGAGAAGAACAGTGACGCAACAGAGTCATACAGGCGTGATCTGCACCTCAGCCAAGGCTATTGTTTTTCCCTACTTCAACATGCCTTTAACAGGCAGAAGGCAGCACAAACTGTGCTGTCAGAGCAATAGAGCTAATGCTGCAATTAATCCAGGAATGAGGCAGCAGGTACTGGGACAGCCAGTCATGCTGCTGAAGTACAGCTGCTGCAGCAATGCAGATCTCTGCAAGGCATTTGCAGTGTACAGAAAGGGTGGCTAGCAACCTGATCTTGGAGAAATCTCCTTGCTGTCCAGGGTTACACCACAGTGTAAAACATGGTAACGTGTCCATGGTACATGCCTGCACTGCTCAAGCTGCTGCAGATCCAAGGAAAGCAAGTTACTACTATTGCACCTGTTCCAGACTATCTCAGCAAGGCTTGCAGACTTTGTGGCAGCTCCTCCAGCCTGTTGGGTTACTAATGAGGGTGCCACAACTTCATGGCAAGCTCCAAACGAAAGTAGGAGGGAGAAGCATGCTAGACATCACAAACAGCTGTCAAGCTCTGGCCGGAACCTTGCTAAAGGCACAGATGTGGTTATAACTCTCATTTCTCCAGAAAACACCACCTGGATGATCTTGTACGCATTTTCCTCCTTAGAGGAGGAGGGTAAGGATAATAGTGAACAATACCCAATATAGCACCTACTTGAAAGAGACAACCTCAAGGCACAGCTGCTGGTTTCACTGTGTACACACCAGCTGCACAGATCCTCCTTGCAGCCTCCACCTCAGAGAGCAGCCAGACATTCAATGCAAAATCAAAGGGCAGTGTTTATCCCTATAAATTTCTGCTTTGTCACCCATACAAGAAGCTAAGAACAAATACTCCTCATCTCCAGCAATCCCAAGCATCTGGTATATTGTAGGCCTCAGGGATTAATCTCTGGCCAAAATCAGAGGCAACCATTAGAATGGTATTTTAAATGTAACATCAAAACCAGCCGTTCAAGCATTGCATTTGGATCTTACACCTCCTTGGCTTCCCATTTAGGTTTTGAAACCAAGATTACAGCTACGTCATGCCAGTGTGTAGTTGACTGGGTCAACAGGTTTCAAACTGCCTGGTTGATACACTGCCTGTAGTGCTGGCCTTGTGTACCCAAAGAAGTTACAGAAATCTAAAGTACACCTCAATAAAGAGAACGAAATCATTCCAAAAATAACCTCCAGCAAGGGCCAGACCCTAATCACACAGGAAACATTTGTATAAAAAGAAACAAAGGCGAAGTCATGAGTTACACTGTCAACACAATCACTTCTTGGGGATGGAAATGTCAGTTACATGTTATTTAAAAATATATTTAACAAAAACATTATTACTTTGTTAATCCCATGCGGTGAGAACCACACGCAGCAACAGGGCTGAGCTGGTTGTGGTAGGCACTGTCACACAGGATAGGGCTAACCTCTTGGCTGATGAATGGACACAGATGAGAATACTTGCTTTTTGAAAACCGACGGGCCCCCTCAGAGATTGGAGGCCCAGGTCCTCTAGATTTGAGGGAATCAGGCTGACAGACAGCTGCTGTGTGGCAGAACGCAGTCTCCCTTCGTAGCGATTCCCGACTTAGTGCATCATAGAGTGCAACACGACCGCAGCCCTGGCCGCGGGCAGCCCTGACCCATCCCCCATGTTTACCCTTCCACTAGCGCCGGCCCCGGACAGGAGGAGCCCCGTGGCGGCCCCGCCACCCAGGACGTGCACCCGGCCGCGTCCTGCTGGCCGGCCGGTGGGACAGGCACAGATAGCGGGGCTGGGAGAGGGGCAGCGGCGGGGGAGCCTCCCGCACGGGGCTGTCTGCGCCCGGAGCCTACCCAGGCCCGCACCGCCGCCGTGACCCGCGGGGCAGCGGCACGGGGCCGCCGCTCCGCCTGGCCCCGCGGTGCCCGGCCGAGGGGCGGGGGAGCCGCCAGGCCCGCGGGCCCGGGCGGGCGGGCGGCGCCGCCAGCGCCACCTCAGCACTGGCGGCACCGGGGGCGGGGCGGCGGGGCGGGGCGGCGCCCTTAAAGGGCCCGGCGGGCCCCGCTGTCACCGCGCCCCCCGCGGGGCCGGGCGGGAGGGGGCGGCGGGGGCGCGCCCAGCGCGCCAGGACCGTGCGGGACCGGGGTCGGGGCGCGGCCAGTGCCACGGGGCAGCCGCAGCCCCGGCGGCCCCGGCCCGCCGCGGCCCTGCGGGGCGCAGGCCGGGGGCGGCCGCATCAGGCGAGCGGAGGGCAGGAGCTCCCGCGGGGCCCAGTGACAGCCGCGAGCGCGGTTCCGCGGCCCCCGGAACGCTGCCGGTGGCGGTAGCGCGGCGGGCACGGCCAGCTCCGGGCCCGGCGCTGGCACCTCCCCCCGCCGACAGTGGCCAGGGCGCTCGTCCTTCTATAGCCACGGCAGGCTGGGCTGCCCGCCACCGGCGCTACGCGGGCTGACCAGCATCGGACGAACGCTCGCCTCCGGCCGCTTTGGCTCCTAGCGGAATCAACCCCTCAAGACGGCCGGGAACGGCACGGACTCGCCTCGGCCTGCGCCACTAACCCTCTCCCACCAAGGACGGGATCCACGCCGCGCCTCGGCCCGGCCGCCCCCTCCCCAGGCAGCCGCGGGTCCCGGCCTCCCTGTCGGCCCGGCCCCCCACGGCAGCTGCTGCCGGCCGGCACTGCCATGCCACCGCTGTCCGCGGCCGCGGGGCCAGACTTTTCCCCACCTCCCGCCGCCGGATGCCCTCCCTCGCCGGACTTTGCCCTGCCCGGCCCGGCCGGCGGGAAGTTAGAGCGGACTTTGCAGGCAGCGCCGACACGTCGGTGCCCTGGGGAGGATGCAAGGCCGCCTCAGGCCGGGCCGGGCCGCCCCGCCAGCCTCCACGTCGGCGCCGCGGCCGCGGCGGAGGGGCCGCCCCCCATCCCCCGTGACTCACTCCGGCCGGTGCCCGCTCGCCCGCCCTTCTGGAGAAACGGAGCGCTCCTGGGAGAACGGCGCGGCGCCCGCCCCGCCGCCTATATAGGCCGGGCCGCTGCCAATCCCCGGGCCGCACGTCAGCGGGACATGCCCCTTCCCGGCGGGGCCGGCCCGCCACGCGTGCCCGGCGCCGCCGGGGCCGCCCCGCTGCGGCCGAGCGCCCCGGGAGCCTGCGGCTCTGCCGGCGGCCCCGCTCCCGCACGGCGGGGGAAGCGAGTCGCGGGCGGCTACCGCCCGCTCTGCGCCCCCGGGGCCGCGCTGCCGCCGGCTCCCGGCTGATATCCGCGCCACAGGCCCTTTGCACCTTCCCTGCGGATTCACCGCGGAACGCGCCTCCCGACCGCAGCCCAGCGGCAGACGCGGCTCAGGCTGCCGTGGCACCGAACCGCCCGCGGGCCCTACCTAGCCCCACGACGGCCCCAGAGCTCAGTATTACCCGCTTTGGTCAAGACCGGTTTCATGCAGGGTTAGTGAGCAGTGGCTCATGAGGGCTCTGATCAGCCTGAAAACCACGGCTTAGAGAAGTGAGCGAACAGCTGGGGCTCCTGCCCGGTCCCGCGAGTGGAAAGGGACAGCGAGGCCCCAGCCCCAGGAGGCCCCCTGATCCACCTCCTCCTGCACAGACTATGTCAGAGGCTGCAGGCAGGCAAAGGGGCAAGGTAAGAGCAAGAGTAGGAAAAAAAAAGTAACAAAACCATAGGAAACCCCCAAAACCACAACACACCCCCTATACCCAATTAAAAAAAAAAAAATAAAAGCCCCTCTTCTTATTCCAGTCTCTAATTTGGAAATGGGGAAGAGTGAAGGAGGGGAAAGGCAAGCCAGCAAGCACAATACTCTCCTTTCCTGCGTAGAGGATGTTTATTACTTTGTGCAATATAGATATTTTTAATTATTAGCTTTGCAGTCTCAGGGAACCAAGGAAAAAAGCCTGTCCCATCACTCAAAATACACCAAATTTGAACTGATTTTTGCATTAGCTAATTTTCCCACACAGCCTAATCTTTCCTAATCTTTTCCCACACAGCATTAATCTTTCTCATAATTCATAACTTACACTTAGTGACTGGTTTTCTCATTTCCACCTTGAGAGAGAGCACTCAGATCCTAGCAAACAAAACTAAAGTTGCTGTGTGGAGCTCTGACCACAAAAATCTGAGGTCTCTGGGTTAACTGCTTTTGATTACAAGCAGTAAATTTTAGAGATTTCATCTACATGTTTATTTATGGAAACATGGATGGTATTTAGCCTTTAGTAAAGTTATTACTTATTAATAAACAAGAGTAGACTTCTTCATTTCTGCCTTTTTTATCTTATGGCTGGGAGGACATCATCAAAGCACTTGGATTTTTTTAACACAAACAATTTATAACCATAAAGATACACTTGTGGGTGAAATCAGGAAGCCTGCTAAACAGAGAACAGTTGTCAAGAATTGACACCATGGCCAGGCACCTCCATCTATCTCCCCCAGCCCAGCCTCTCCTCAGAAAGCCTGTTATCTCTGGGAGGATGCAGGAATTCCACTCCAGAAACAGGATTCTCTACAGAAAGGCGGTGACCACTGCTGCCACATCGTATCTGCTGCAGGAGCTGGCTCTGGCTGCTCTGACACAAACCACCTGGGCTGTGGATGCCACCAGCACCTCTAAGGCTCCCAGGCAGGCTGGTGCCTACCAAGAGCTACAGGGACCTGGGCAAACCTCAGCACCTCCAGCCTTTGGGCAGCAGCTGCAGTGCAGGGTGTTGTAATCTGGGACTCAGAACCTTGCTTAAAGTGCAGGATGCTTTTCAGGTGCTTTTGCTCCCTCAGGTTTATCTCCCCAGTGCAAATCAGGCAGGCTTCTTTCAACACTCTAACTTCCAATTAACTCTAACACTAATAAGTACCACAATCCCCTGTGCCAGGGAACCAGAGAAGCATCACAACCTCCAGCCTACAGCATCTTACCAAGGCACCAACATCTCCCTGAACTCCACCTCATTATCTGGTTTTGCAGGGGCCCTTTGTGGGGATATGCCACCTTGTGCCTCTGGGATAACAGCACGGCCCTCTCCTGCTTTCTCTATATAGTACTGCTGCAGCCACAGGCTGCCAGATCATTATGGATTTCTTGCTTCTATCACAACTTCCTCTCCAGGTCTGCTTAAGAGGCAATCTTCCTCTGCCTGTTGCTCTTCCTTTATTTGCAGTTGCAAGTGGTGGGAGGGAAGCCTGCCAGTCCCAGAAGCTACTGGAAAGCCTGGAGCACCTCACTATGTGCCACCCTCAAATAATGATTTCTGCTGAAGGAAATGTGTCACAGGCTGTTCTCCTTAGAGGAAGATCTTCCACAGGGAAAGAGGGGTGTGTATGGGAGGAAAAGCTCACCTTTCCTCCCACATTCACTAAGTATATAAGTGCAATACACTATGCATGGACAAAAACACATTTAGAGGGTGCCAGGAGGCTCATTTCAACCTCCTGCTCCCACCAGCACATGGACTATCTGTGTTCCATCCCATACCTATGGAGTCTGGGTAGAGAGGGGTTTGCAAGGATTGCTTCAAGTCTGTTATGCCTTAACTTTCTTGCCCAAAAGTGCAATCTCACATTAAAAAAATAAATTAAAAATACACTTGTCATGGAGATGTGTGTAAAATGGCTCTTCTATAAGCCAGGTGCAGGAATTTTTGGTAGCTGAGGGGAATGGAGACAGAAGGTACCCAACCCCTTGACAAACATTAACCCACCACTCTCCCTCAAGCAACCTGTATTTTGGCAGCATTACAATAGGCTTTTATTTTATGACTTGTTAAAACAACAGAAAAAGAAGCCTCCCAAAGAGAACACCAAAGGGTGGTAGAAAGGATAAAGGATTGGGCAGTGCGTACTTTCCATGGCTTATCAGACTGGCAGCTCGTATCACCAGTCTGAGGGAGGACACAAATGGGACCAGCAAAAACATCAAACACACAGAGAGATAAAAGTAACACTGAACTGGTTTGGGGCTTGTTTTTTTGGAACATGTGTTCATCCATGTGAAGGCGAGTTTGAGGAGTTAAGAAGCTTTCCATGATCACTTCAGCCCAGGGCTCTTGGGGAATGGAAACTGCACCTAAAACTACTGGAGCAAAAAGGCTGGTCTTTCCTGGCACATCTACCCTCAGCTGAGCTGGGATTTTGCAAAGCATTTCTTCTAGCCTATTCGTATTTTCTGTTGTTATAAGAGAGTCCTATTTTTCCTGCCAGAAACCAAAAGCCTTATTTGGAAAGCAACCCAAGTATGTTCCAAAGAGCGTGTGCTGTGATTTTATTTCCTGTTAAATATAACTCCAGATTTCTAAAACTGTACAAATAAGCACCCTTTTTGTACTCTGGGTGCTTATCCCACACACTCAAGTCAGAGAACACCATAAAAGAGCTACCCCCCCCCCACCCCCCACCCAAAGCATCCATTTCAGCACACCCCTTGCCAGTGGCATTAAGAGAAAAGGGTTGGGGGTATACTTTGCATCACACTAGAAAAAGCAAGCAAAAGAGGATTCAGGATGCAGAGCACTTGTATGGCAGAGAGTACTGAGGTTCTCAGCCAAAGCAGGATACGTGTCTCAGCTCTGTATCGCTGTGGCTCGTCAGGGGATCTTCCAACAGAACATTTGCATTTCTACAGAAAATCTCTGTTAAACTGAATTTAGGAGTCAAACTATATAGATAGTTTTGTTAAGAGAATAAAAAAAGTTTCACCATAAGAAATGACTGAACACAAGTCCACAGTGCTTATTTCTCTATTAATGTGAGACTAGCTTTTAGTTATTTGCCATGAGGAAGAAAAGTTCCAGGGATGTGCAAATCTTATCTTCCCCATTCACGCATCAGTGTTGGGAAGAAATTATTCTGTAGGCAAAATTCTGCCCCTTGGCTGTACTTAATGCAACCCCACCATTTTCAGAGGCCCACTGCAAATACCCAATTAGAGAATTCTAGGTAGAAAAAGAAAAGTCTGCCCAAGCCTAGACACTAATCCCAGCTCCAACCACTTAGTGATACTGTGAAGAAGAGAGGGTGGTGGAAGGAAGATGAGAGACTATGTGTGTGCGTCTCACACAGGATCTGGGTGGTAGGTATAAAATATAAGGTCCCAGGTGGGTGCAACACCACTTGCTTTTCTCCTGGTAACCTACATTGTTTACTAAGGACAATGCTCTTGCAGAACAGAAGAGCTGACTTGATCTTGAAAGAAAATTACAAACCTCAGCAAGGCTCTCAGGCAAATATGGGTCTTTAAAAGATTTATTTCATGGGCACTGACAATTAAATTATGCAACCATCAACTAGCAAAGAATATACACACTGCCCTTCCTAGGCTATCACAGGGTGCTCTGTAACAAGGGGCATGCAGAATAGGTAGGAAGAACATGAGCAACTTACTGGTGTGGACAGTTTTAGTGTGAACAAGGAGCATCAGGCCTTCCAACTGCAGAGGGGAAAAGTTGCTGGTTTTACACAGGGACACTGAGAGAAGATGAGATTTAATGGAAAAACAAACAAACAAACAAAAAAGAGACTCAAGCTCTGCTCTTAGATTTGCTGCAGATTTGGTGAATTGACCAGCAAAATTCTCTTCGTTGCCCTGGCTGTGCACACACAGCATCTTGATTTTCTCTGTGAACTTGTTATTTCATTTCAAGTTGTTCAGAATGCTGTGATCCTTGGATGTCAGGTGCTGTGACAAAACAAATGCCTTTTCAGAGATGAGGAAGGGAAAAAAAAAAAAAATCAATGGACAGTTTAATAAAATAAATTCAACAGTAAAGCAGAAGGAAGCCACAGAGGACCAGTCTGAGTCTGCCCTTCCACTTGCACTGTGAAAGAAAACTGATTTAATATAAACTTGGCTTTCAAGAAGTAGCAAAGGAGTAAAATTTTTAAGGAGCAAAAGCAAATTTCAGATTCCTGGCCTTGGGGAGCCAATAAACATTTTCACAAGGAATAAATATGAGGGATAAAGTAAAATACAGTATCTTCCAGTTTCACCATAAAGCAAAACACTGTTTTGACTCAAGAATGGAAAAAGTGATTCAGAAAACAAAGATGCCAAATATATTGCCTGGAAAGTGGGAATGGCACAGAAATCACAGAAATTCAGAGTATGTGGCAACACATGGAGGTCAGAGTCTCTCTCTGGGGCCTGCTCAAAGCAGGGTTAAACCAGGGCATTCCTCACACACGTCTCGAAAACCTTCAGAGCAGTACAAACTTTCTGGGCAACCTATTCCAATAGCTGACTATCCTTACAGTGTAAAAAGGTTTCTTACTTGCAGTTAGAACTTCAAATTTCAATGTTGGCTCTTTATGCTGATCCGAACTTGCTTTTTAGTTTAAATTACCACCACACCGTGTGCTTATGACTCCCAGGTGCTTTCAGAGAGGTGCTGCAGCACTGCTTGCCACTCCACACTGCAGAAGAACAAAAATCTTCCACAATTAGAGAGCTGAGAGGTGCCTTCCAAAGCCTGCTAATATCCCAGTTACCCAAAAAAAGAGGATTTTGGAGATACTGCAGAACAAAGCATGCACTATTTTTTTTTTTTTTCTGTGCTTCAAATGGAAACTTTCACTTTGCTCTTCTTTGGCTACTGAAGTTCTTCTGTTTACCTTTCAGTGTCTCCTGATCTCTCTCCACTGGCCACTGCAATATAAAATGAACACGTGGCAATTTTTTTTAAAGAAATGCTGCCAGCAGCTCTCATCCAGTCTACATCACCTAGCTTGAAAAGGCAAGGGATTCACAAGCCCTAAACTTACCTTTTTCCACATTAACTGTCATATACTGAGAAAATGTAAAGTCAACTGCTTCCCTGAGCTCAAACCTGACACCAGACCCACTAAGACCCTCCTCCAGGTACCCTTAAGCTGATGTTTTGCAGGGCAGGGCAGAATTTAAGTTCTTTCTTACACAGTTCATAAAAATGACAACAACCACTTCTTTTTGCATTGATTGGATAAATATATACAGAAAATTAAGAAAAAAAGAAAGAACAGTGGCAAACTATATGAGATCTCTCCAATGCCACTTTTCAGGGCAGGAACAGAAAAATTGCAATTTAAGCAAAAATGTAAACAGACATTTGGTTTTGTCCATTTTGTTTGGGTTACAGTTCTTTTTAATCTTGCTTAGCTACTTTGATTCCACGTGTTATGTAAAAAAACCTCAGCAAAGTTGTTCAAGGCTCCTTGAAAGATTCCTCAGTTCATAATGTTTATTGGATAACGAAGACTCAAGAGAATGCCAGAGCTCCATTTCTATAAACTTCTATGTGCTCTGGTATGTTTTGCTCTGAATTCCAGTTTCCCAAGTCACATGGCTTCACGAGACTCTCTAATTTGTAAATTTAATTTTTCTTCATTTCTATCTTTCAGTTGCAATAAGCAGCTAGAAACTACAAATCTAGAAAAGTTAGCCTTATTGTGACAAACAAAACGCTTAAAAGAATAAAAGCCTGAAACTTGCAGGGCGGCTAGTGCTCTGGAGCAGGACAGAACTATTTAAAAATGAAAAAACCCACCTTCATTTTGGCAACAATTCTTCTGAAAAAGCATTAAAGTAAATATCTGATTCCAATTGCCACTTTGGAAATGCAATGCTCGGACCCTCACTATTTAAGCACTGCCTTCCCTTTGTCCTATTCATAGCACATGCAACAGGGGCTCAGCATATCCACAGACAAGCACTAATTCCTAATCTCTACTAGGCCAAGCAAAAGGCTCTTCATGTGTTAGACAGAATTACATCACGGTGATCTAAACTGACACTGAAAAACCCAGACAGTCCTCCCTTCCAAATTTGCAAGGCCACTCTAAGCCTGCTATGAAAGGAGAGAAAGACAGATAGGGAGAACTCAGAGTAAAACTATTCCCCCTAATTGTTACAAATAATATTATTTTACGCTTAAAACCCCTTTTCATAACTGAATCATTCCCAGTTCTACCCTGCTCATCTTTGGGCTGAACTGGAACAGGATATGAACCATTTTGGGTACAATTTTTTTTGTTTTGATACCTCATGCTGCTCAGCCCCTCCACCCACTTGGAATGGTGTCCTAAGCAAGATGAGTTTTCAAATAAAATACAGGGGTAGTGTTTCCTGAATTTGCAAGAACTTCCAACCTTCTGTAAATACTCACTGCTTGCTCTCATTTTACCCACAGCTATGCTGCAAGCAACAGAGCCATCTACACAGTCTTTTAATTTAATGAAACTATTTATAAGAGCAAGAGTAAAAATTCACTTTTAAGTTTCTTCAATGCTACACAACCAGCTCTACTTTTATGCAATAGTCATATACCTACAACTTGCTATTCTCCAGACATTCCAAGGGTCCTTGTAAAACAAAACACCTAAATCCCAGCACGCTGCACCAACTGCTGAAGTATTCACTTTGAAAACAAAGGCATATACACTAGCAGGTCAACCATAATATATTCCCATTCCCACTCTCACCCTGCCTGCTCTGGGAGTTGTTCTTTTCAGCTTTCCTTTCAACTGCTCCAGCACAGGTTTACATTCAGCTTTATCACTGGCACAGAGATAACAGCAAACTTACTTTCTCCTGAGCAATGGAAACTGCTGGGGACTGCTGTACAAACAGCAGAACCCTGCTCTCCTCTTCCAGAAAGGCAGAAATCAGGCAGTCCACACTGGAGACAAAAATGCCCACCAACTTCTGGGGCAAGCAGTAATAAGCCCACTGCAATCACTCCTGGCCTCCTACCCCACAGTGGCTTTCCCCAGCCTTTGTCCCTGCCAGTGGGGAAATCTTAATTCCATCTCTTACGCTCTTCCTTTTTCCTAACTCAACCCATGTACCCATCACATGCCTGAAGTCCCAGTTCTGGCCACACCGCCTGCCCTTGGCTTTGTTTGTCACTCATCTTTGGCAAATATCCAGTTTATTTTGTGAAATACCCAGTTCAATTCCCAGTGCCACAAATGCAGGGATAGGCAAAAATACAGGACTACAAAAAAGCAGAAGAGAAGTAGCAAGTGATGCTACAGCAGGTAGTAGTACCACCTGAACCCAGCACTGGCCATCAAGGCAGTCAGTGTTCCTCTGGAAAAAAAAAAAGCCTCTGCAGATTTTTCAGCAACTTGCTGTCAAACCTTTGAAATACCAGTCAACCAAAACCAACAAGGGTGGGGAAAAGGGACAGGGGAGTGATGCCCATGCTGTGTGCCAATACCTGGAGCCAAGCCTGAAATCTGAATGATGTAAGAAGATTATTTGTTATCCAATCCCTGATGAAAAACATGCCA
Organism: Lonchura striata; assembly: GCF_050655825.1. NCBI lineage: Eukaryota > Metazoa > Chordata > Aves > Passeriformes > Estrildidae > Lonchura > Lonchura striata. The sequence continues at coordinate 5,542,541 of NC_140711.1, forward strand.
GAGGTTACCTTTGTGACAGTAGCTACACCTGCCTCACAGTATTTACTGAGAGATATGATACCAATACCCTTCCTTTAAACCAGAATCCTGACATGTGACCTGGGGTCAGACAGCACTTTATGGGCTTTGAGAGATATCTCAACAAGCAACTATCAATTCAATAACACAGGGAGAAGGCTGGGTCCTGCCTCCTCCAAACAGGATTGTAATAGTCATAACACAACAGGGTTCCAAGTCTTTCCTCCTTAAAATCCAGTTATTTGCTGGGATGTGGCTGAATTCAGAGCTACAGCACACAGGTATCAATTACCATGATATGAGAACTCCCAGGAACTTTCCTTCATAGGTATTTATTTCTCTTGCAGGTAAATGATGTGGCATACACAACAAGTTGTATATGTGCAGATACTTTTACTAGAATAACACTGACATACATTTATAAGCAAGTTTCTCATAGAATTCTGTTTCTTGGTTTTGCTTTATTTCCATGTTTGAATTTGTTTCATTGTTGGGGTCTTTTATTCAGGGGAAAGGGATGGGTGTGCCTCTTTTCTTCCATTAATGCTGAATAAATCTATCTGTTCCATCCCCAAACTTTTCCCAAGTGGCTCTCTCATCACTGAAATATTGTCAGTAAAACAACAAAACTGTTGCTGGAAAACAGCTCCAGACACTGTGCTGTGGAGTGTAAGAGAATCTGGTACTACTTCCATTCTGCGTCAACAAGTAAATCCACTTTATTTTGCAATTAAATTAAATAACATCTTTTAAGGGAGGTCACATAAATATTCCTGTGCTATTCAAGCCCCTCAAAGGCAAAACTTTTCCTGTGAGTCACCATTTCTTCGTGTCTTGCAGCTACTAAACCAATCCCTTTCCTTCTTCTAGTGCTGTTTTTCCACTGAAGTTAAACTCGTTATGACTTCCTCTAGATGAGCCTTTTGTGGTCTATCTTTTCTCTCAGGTTTCTCCCTGTTTTTTTTTCCTGCCTGCTGCTTTGCAAGTGCCTCTTTTGTACCTCTAGCTGGACATAACTCCTTGCTCCAACCCCTGCTCCTCACAAAAGAGTGACATGCTTCCCTCGCTGCCTCAGCAACACAGCCAGCTCCCACAGGCCAGGCAGCTGTGGCCAAGGTCAGCCCTCTGCACCCACAGGAGTGCTTATGTGTATTTAAGTTACTCACATGCTAATGTATCTAGGACTAAGTTGCAAAATATTAGTAGGTATCACTGAGGCTTGAGAGATCTACCAGATGCAATACTCAACAACATAGAACCCGTCATGAGAGACAAGTGAAGTCTAGCAGCAGGATCAAAGAGAAGTATCTGTATTATATGGCAGCTGCCAGAAATGATTGCTGTGCTTCTGCAAGACCGGAAAATATCAGACCTTGTGTGGGTAGAAACACCACAGATCACCTAAATGAAGGACAAATTAACTATTTCAGCTTTAACACACCTTTTTTATGAAACAAGAGCACTATCAGAACACTAATCACAGCCTGATTACTCCGTGTTGCAATTAAAACCTTAAATGCATAAATCCTTTAGCAACTCAGTTTTTTCCCTTGCTTGGGCTGGAACTTTTCCTCCCCATTTATTCATACATCTTTTTCCAACTTGACTTTCTGATTTCCTCCCACTGAAGTCACCCCATGAGAGCTAAGGGCCAACATGAGTTCTCAGAAGGAAGACGTGGAAAAAGATCACTAGAGTGATTAGGCATTCAGGACTTATCCATTTAAGATGGGAATGCAAGTCACAAGATTTTTAACAGACCGTTTATATCCTAAAAATCTACTTTCTTTTAAAGCTAAAGGACAGATAAATACAAACATAAATATAAATACAGATCTCTCCAGTGTAATTCCATATCCAGGACATGCTAGTAACCCAAAATTGTTTTCCTAAACCTAGGAATTTCTAAAATGGAAAGAGCTCTTGAAACAATACTAGATTCTTGATTTAATCACCAATCTAGTATGAACACCTGGAGGCCAGAGACCACTTCCAGGTGTCCTAAGTCCTCTGCAATCCCTTCCCCAAGAGGCCCTACTGACCAGAGCCCTCCCTTCCACTCCAAAAGCAGTCTCACAGTCAACACCACAGACTCTGCAGGAACAGCTTCTAGACCAAAGGCCTAGAAAAAGCAATAAGAAAAATAAAAAAAACATGAGCAAAGCCCAACAAGCTACACAACAGCATCATGCTTTCAAAGGTAGGGTAATTAGGAAGAGGAACAGAGGCTTCATCCTGGAGCTGGGTTTTATTTTCCTGTCTCTTCTTTATCTGTTTTCATATTTTACTACAATAATACCTACCTAATTCCTGGGCAGACACATGCTGTAGAAGTTCTGCAGGCCCTGGGCCTCTCATCGTGCTCCTGGACAAGTCAGACTTTTTACCTCCTGGGTGAACATGTCTTTCTCAGCCTGCTTTAAAAACCCTGTTACAAATTCTGCAGTGGTGCACAGAATCTCAGAATCACAGACTGGCTTGGGTTGCAGGGGACCTTAACCACATCCAATTCCACCCCTTGTCATGGAAGGGAACCTTCCACTAGGCCAGATTGCTCCAAGTCCTGTAAAACCTGGCCTTAAATATTTCCAGGGATGGGGAAGCCACCCCTACTCTGTTCTTTGTCAGGACTGTAACAACATTCCCATAAGGATTCAAAACACCCATGGGAACACTTGACAGTCTCATTATTTTACTCTGAGGTTTATTTTATAAGCTCTGCGCACTACAGGCCTGAGGATTTCCTTCTGTAGAATTCTTTAATACAAAACAAAGTTAAATCATTGTTGAGTGATTTTTTTCAAAGAGAAATATTTTCACATAAATATGATACTCTACAGAAACCCACCATTGAACTGACAAAACCCTCCCAGTTACGGTAAGTGAACCATTCATTCATAAGGGAAGGTTTAAATTGGATTTTGGGAAGCAGCACAGACTACCCATCAGCCACCACCCCTGGAAATGTTTGAGATGCATGGACATGGCACCTGGGGAATGGGCTAGTGGTGAACACAATGGTGCTGGGTGAAGGGTTGGACTTCTTGTTGGAGGTCTTTTCCACCCTAAATCATTCTATGATTCTAACCACATACCTGCATTCATTTTGAATGTTCTGGACTGGTCTCATTGCCACTGCTGACTACCCTGACCATCTGATTGGAGGAATTACCCAAATTTTCACAGCAGCACAATCGTAACTGTATTTGTACCAGCTTAACAAGCTTCTATATATAAAGAGAAGCGTGTGCTTTGGAAAAGGCAGTATCACCCAAAATACTGAAACCAGTGAAATATCCCAGTTTTCATCAAAAAGGTGCAAACTGCACAGTTTTCCTTGTCTGGGATGGCTCCCACTCTGATAACAGCTATGGAAAGTCCAAGGGTACAAAGCTCTCTTCTAACAGACCATACTGTCTTCAGAGGTAGCTTAATGTTAAATGGAAAAAAAACAGCTACTTGACCAAGAATAACCACCCTTAACCTATCAAAATCAAGTTACTATTGTCGCCATTAAGTTGTGCAATAACCAACAACAACATTATGATCCAATTCTAGTTCAAGGGGAAACATTCCTCATCATCCCAGTCTATGTAAGTGAGACTAATGAAAAAGTAGGGATCATAACAACCTTCAAAATCCTAAGAAAATATGTCCATCTTTTCACCCTATCAGGCAAAACTGGGGGAGAGATGAAAAAGAAGCCAACAGCTTGTAACAAAGGAGGAGACAGGAGTGTGTATCACACTATCAGCTCTGGATACACCAAAACCATCTACATAGAACAAACCTGGAGAATATTTAACTATTTCTTACAGAAGCTACTCAGAAAGCTGTCCTTTGCAGCAGAGGCAAAGCTCAGGCTGGCTGGTTACACTGCCTCTTGCCACCCTGCAGTCACATACCACCAGTTACTGTTTCATATCTAGGGAGAGCTCTTCCTGTGCCTGCATCATTCTGATCTCTGTAAAACTATACTGTGTACCTTTATGAAAAAGGTTGTGCATTTTTGTTGTGGATAGCTCTGCCTATGATTTGGGCCCTGCTTTATGAAAATCCATGTACAAATAGGAAGACTTTGGTTTTTTTGGTCTTTTTTAACAGCTTGAATCTACACAGAGAGACAGAGCTTTAGTAGATACACAGCCACTCATTAGGTTATTGCTTCCTTTCCTGCTTCATCTCTGATATATGCTCCTTTACCACTGAGAGGGATGCCCAACCCTCACGTGAAATAATACACAAAACAACAATTCCAAGTCAGATTTGGGGAGAAAAAAAAAAAAGCAAACAAAATCAAAATCATAATCTGTGGTCTTCTAACTGAAGACAGTTGTCAGAATAGAAACAGTAGGAAAAATGGGGACTAAATCAGCAGGCAGATTCTTCACTTACATTACTGAACAGAAAAGATGTGATAAAGCAATGCAGTACACATGAGTGTGCAGATTTTTCTCTGTCATTACATAACAGGGTAAGACAAGAAATTACTCTTTCAAATACCCTGGGACTGAATGTCACTAATCTTAACTTCACAGGCACAGAACTGGGAATGTTTCAAATTCTAAACTTAGTGAATTCAAGGCCCTTGCCTCATCTTACAAGTTAACTGATCCCTGTATTACCAACATTCCCAGCACAATCTCCTCTCTTGCTTCTTGTCTTTCAGTGGAAGGAATTACTCTTGCCAGTTATGAAACCTCTCCTACTGTTTGGGGAAAGCCATCACTGGAACTAATACTTATCATGTGCCATTTCAGACAGAGCTCAAAAATCATCATTGCCCCATGCTTAACCCTATTCAGGGCGGCTAGTTTGCTGGATCATCCTGATCTATAAATAACCCGCAATAAAACCACACTGCAGGCACGGAGAGCAGGTGGGCAGAGGCGGAATTTCCCCTGGTATCATGCACAGAGGCGGCTGACGCTACCTGCAGTGTCACAGGTGAGGCCAAAACCCTCCCACACGCCGGCCCACGGCGCAGCCTCAGCCTTCGGGACCAGGAGCAGTGGAGACTACTGCACTCGGAGAGCCCGCAGCAGTGCGGGCCCGGGGGCAGGGCAGGACCTGCCCAAGGCGGGGGCAGGGCGAGCGCTTCCTCAGCCGCATCCCCTCAGCAGCGGCGCGGGCCCAGCCCCGGCCGCTCCGCCGCAGGGGGAGGAAGCGGGACATGACTCATGGCGTTCGTCTCTCCCGGCCGGCCCCGCAGCGCTGCCCGCCGCCAGGGCGGCGGAGCGGGGCCCCGGGGCGGCCCCCGCGGCCCGGCTCGGTGCGGGTGCGCCGGCCGCACGTGGCCCGCGCTGCGCCAATGGCAGCGGCCGCGACCATAGAGCGGGGCCGGGCACCCGCTGCACATCCCGCCCGCCGCCCTTCTCGCCGCTGCCGCCATCTTGCTGCAGGCGACGGAAGGCGCTCCGCCGCGGCGCCGGGCCCGCGCCTTCCTCCCGCTCACCTGAGGCGCTCCCGCCCCCGCCCTCCCTTGCCGGGCCCGGCGTTACCTCTAGTCGGCCCGCAGCGAAGCCTATGCTGGGTACGAGGCCGACGGCCCGGCCGCCATCTTGGTGCAGCAGAGGGGATGCGCGTGACCTACAGCACGCGGGCGGCCCCGCCCCGTCCCAGCGGGTTGCTATGGGGACGGGGCGCGCGCGTGCGCGCGGGGCCCCGCACCGCCCGGGGGGCGGGGCCTGGGGCGGGGCGGCCCCGCCCCCTCCCGTCCCCCGGCCGCGCGCGCGCGGGAGCGGAGCTCGCGGCGGGCGGCTGAGGGAGCGCGCGCCGCGCCGAGGTGAGGGGCCCTGCCCCGGGCAGCCCGAAGGGGAGCGGGCGGGCGGGAGCGCTGGGCAGGGGTCTGTGCTTTTCAGGCGGCCGCCGAACCTGAGGGGTTTGGTCGAGGCGGGGTGATGAGCGCTGCGGGCGGGGCTGGGGAGATGAGGCGCCCTGGCCGCCCTCCCGACCTGATGGGCCGCCATGGGACCCCCGGGCGGGGCCCGTCCCGCAGCGTGTGAGGCAGTCCCTTCTTGCTCTCGTAGGAAACTCCAGCCGCGCTGTTGAGACCGGAGGGTCAGGAGCATGGCCGGCTCCCGAGGAATGTCTGGGCTGCTTCGAGGCACCCCAGCCCTAAGCCCCGACCGCAACCCTGGGCCCCCCGTGCGGTGCCCTGGGCTCGGGTTTGCGGTCGGACGGGGCCTTCCTTGGCCTTCAGGTTCGAGTGTGCCCCTGCCTGTGTGGGAGCGCTCAGACCTGACGGGAACGCTGTGGGGAAGTTCACTCGTGGAAGGTTTCTGTGCTTGGCCCGTGTGTTAAAATATAATGTAGCTGTAGCCATCTGCATGGCTCTGCTTGCTGCTTCGTTTACCAAGTAGCTGTGAGAAACTTTCCTCTGCTCTTAGCCCGCCTCTGAGAAATAGTTGGGTGATAGACAAGTCTCACAAATTAAAAGAATGTTCCTCTGTATTCCAGCAGGATCTAGTTTTGTTTGGCATTGAAAACCTCTCATGGAGAATGCTTAAGCAGGAATCAATGACATCACTGGGCAGGAAACACTCTTGGAAAGAAGAATTGCTATCAGAGCAATCTTACATGATAAAAGGCTCACGGATAAGTTCTTCACTAGCTGCATACATTATAGGTCATAGGCTGTTTTATGGACTGAAATACAGATTTTGCAGATACTAGATTTTATTTTTATGTTACAATTTCTCTTGAGAACCATGTTGTCCAGTTTGTATTTTGTGTCAGTAGCCACGGTGCCAGATTTTTCTCAGCAAATTTGGCTTCATGAGAAAAGACACCAAATTGCTTCAATGTTTAACATCTTCAGTCTGTAACTTCCATCAAATTCAAATGAGGTTAAAATTGTGAAAACATACACAAAACATGGTACCTTTGAGAATAAAATCCTGGAAATCATCCCCACGTTGAAATAACTTTACCTTGTGCCTGACACAAAAAGTTGGGCTTCTGCTGTCTAATGCTGGGCAGTTTGTTTTGATTCCAAATGCCTCTTTGCTGAGAGGAACAGACTGAAGGCTGCTGCAAACTGAAGCAGTTTTGTGTAATTTCACACAAAGCTGAAGTTGTTGACAAAATCTGCTTGGAAGATGGAAAGAAACCAAGTAGCGATAATTTCAAATCCTGTAGAATTAAAGTGTGAGTGAGCTAGGTAAAAGGTGGCTGTGGGCTTTGGGAGTGGGAGCAGATACTTTGTGGTAAGAGGGTGAGCCAGAGGGACTAGAAAGGGGAATTGAGCCTATGCAGACATTTCTATGTTGCCACAGTAACTCACATGATCTCCTGAAATCATGCAAGTTAGTGGTTGGTGAGTCTTTGTTAAGAGGCTTTTTTGCATAGAATTGTTAGATAAGAAATCTTTGAAATTTTTTTGTGTGCCTGTCTGTTTTATATTTCACATGCAGCTAGATATGAAACTTTTATACTGGTAAACAGAAGATAGAATGACTGAGTTTGCAAGCATCTAGATAAAAGAGGAAGAGAAAGTTTCATTTTGAAGCTGTGAGCTCTTTACAAAACATTCAAGCATGGATGGAAATGTTGAGGAGAAAGAGGCTTGAAAAGAAAAATAATACATGAGTTAGGGTTTTTTTTTCTGGCTTTGAAGAAACTTTTTCCTCTAAAGAGCAAGGTGTTTGGTTTACTTAGTTTCCAGAAAGGATGTGGACTGTGAAGGCTTCAGAATGGTTTGTCTCACATCTGGTGCCTTCAGCACTCCTCATTCTTGTTGGTTGTATTTCTTGTCTGACTGCATTTATAGGAGCAATGGTAGCTGAAAATTCTGCCCCTTGTTAGTACAGCAGATCAAATACTTGTGCTCTGTGAAGAAGTTGACACTGTTTCAGAATCTGGACATCCAGTCAGGGATGCTTCTTTTTCGAGTTAGTGTGCAACAGCAGATATTGCACTGGTTTGTGGGTGAGTTTTTTCCTCATACAATTTTTAATAAGCTGATAAACATTATTATTTTTTCAGATTTTTTCCTGTCCTTTGCTAAAAATGTCTAAGGTAAGAATAACATGTCTGTCTTCCAATGTAACAATGGGAAATATATCTTTTGTTTTTAAATATTAATCTTCAATGACAAATCGTGCAACTTGCATTTTTTTGATGATAAAGGGTATTCAAAATTTACTGTCTGTGGGAGACACAATATTGAAGAATTAGTGATGTAAGACATAGATTAAGATAGTTTCATGCAGCTATAAATCTCTGCAGTTAACTAATATTCTTGGAAAGATTTAATTTTGGTCAGAGTTGTATAAAAGCTCCCTTGTACATTTTCATTGAAACTTCCTTTCTGCAATTTTTGTTTTGAGCAGGCATCATTTAAGAAAATGGTGGTTTAGATTTAATTTCTTTCTTTACTAATAGAATCAACTGGTTTTCCAGTAAAATCCCTCATTTAAAATATTATAACCTGAAATATTATCGTCATGCTGGGATTAATCTAATTCTTGGCTCTGAGCATTTGATATAATGGGTAAAACATCCATGTTGGTTTATTGGAGAGAAATGAACGATAAAGTGCTTGAGTAATGTGTTTGAAGAGGGAACTAAGAGATGTAAAAGTTTCTCTGCCATATTTGCAGCAGTGAACATTCTAAACACTATTTTGTAAATTCCCCTTCCCCACACTTGAAGAGAGCTCTCTGAAGAGCACTTCCAGCAAATGGCTTTTACTTCACAAGTTGCTCAGGGTTTTCCTTTGAATGTGCTAAAAATGGATCAGGAGTTGTCATCTTTTTATTCAAGTCCATAGAAAATTATTTTATTTCAACTGTGTGTGAAGACTGTTCAAAAATTGATTAATACCCACAATTCATACTTTGTCATACTTTGATAAATAATTATTTGGGATTTTGATTCTGTTTTACTTAAGGTGATCTTGGCTGGATAGCTGAACAAGTGAAGCTTTGTTTTTTAAACACTAGGTCAGTGTAGTTCTGCACTTCTTTGTGAAACTGCTGAGTAGCAGGAACCTCTGAGTAGTTTTCTCTCTGTCATGTAGCTTCAAACCTTTTGAGTTAAGTGAGGGAAGCAGTTATACAAACTAGTAAGACTTGAGTGGTTGCTTATTATTGTATTATTTTATTATTTTCAATTTCATTTTTAGCAACAGCCTGCTCAATTTACCAATCCAGAAACTCCTGGCTATGTTGGATTTGCAAACCTTCCCAATCAGGTTCACCGAAAGTCTGTGAAAAAGGGGTTTGAATTTACTCTGATGGTGGTTGGTAAGGAAGCATTTTATAATTTTTCTCAAAAATTAGTACTTGCTCACAGGGAAATTTGAAGTTAAATCAAAATTACTTGCATTATTCTAAGGTTTCATTCAGCTTGCATCAGAAACTTTCCTTTACTGTTGTGTTTAGCTTTCTTTTATATTTTGTTGATTCTTGTGGCAGTTGTTTACCACATTACAAACAATGCTTGAATACATTAATAAGTTTGTGGGTGAAGAAGTTTTATTGTGCACTCCAGAAATCCAGTTTTTCCATTTTCCCTTTTCCCTTTTCCCTTTTCCCTTTTTCCTTTTCCCTTTCCTTTCTCCCCTGTCTTACAGGATTCCAGCACTCGGTTTAAAATGTAGTTTAAAACTGGTTTTGCATTTGATTACAGTCTTAGTTCACTTGTGTGTTTTGATTAAGAGACTAGTATTAAGGAGACCATACTATTTAAAATGTTGTTTATGCTTCTTTAGCTCAAAGCATTCTGAACTCTAGTCTTTTCAACCCTTCCAAATACTCCTGTCAAAGAGTGAGAAAGGCTGAAAATTGGACCAGTTGGTTTTGATCTGAACTGTTACTTTTTACTCTGATCATGATTTTTTGTGAGCAGTTGTAATGTAAAGTGTTATTCTATTTGATAATTCATTGGGAGTCTGTGTTGGTATCTGCAATAGAAAGAAAAATCTGATGTCTGCAGAAATACCTTGATCCTTTGAGAAATTGGTAGCTATTCTTGAAAATTAAATAGACTCCCAAATCAGGCTTGGGTGTCTTCTCTGTCTCTCTGTTTGTGAGCCATAACTTGGGAGTTTTGCTGTTTGAACTCTGTAATTCTAGCTTTTAAATAGGCTTTCACAAAAAGTACCCAAATAGAATTAGGCTCTTCATTACCTGGCACCCCAAGAAATAAATCCCATTTGTGTGCTAGATTTGCCTAAGAGAGATCACAGAGGGAGGAGGAGAGGTGAGATAGTGCATGATAGGAGGTGTTTAACTTCTTAATGGTTTTGGATTTCAGTAGTTACAGGGAGAGTCTATCCTCAAACCTTTCATTAGTTTTGCTAAGTGACAGCTTTAGCACTGCTTTTGTCCTACTTCTGTATTTTGTACTTCAGTATTCCACAGAGTTTGCCCTTATCTTTGCCTTCTTAGAATTTTATCATAGTTTTTTACTGTATGTTTTGTTGGATTTGATTTGGATGATACCATAAAGGATATCTCATAAAATCCAAGAGTAAAACCAAACTATAAGTAGCTGCTTCAAATTATGCTGTCTACTGTAACTCCAGAATTTATTGTGCAGTGATCCTAAAAGTGTGAACAGTTTTGAGAAAGAAAAGATGTTCTTTCTTTAAACTTCTAGATCTGTTTGAATTCTAATTGCAAATAGTGCCACATAAAACAGTTCTGGAAGAAAACAATGTAAAATTATATAGACCAACAGTTGTTTCTAGTCTCTTGTAAAATAAAATAGAGGGGAAATTATATGGTGTAAGAGTAACAGAAAGAAAATTAATCCACCCATGTTGGAGTGAAGTGGAAATTACTGTTGTTGCCTGCCAGAATTTTAAAGGATAAATGAAAATGAAGGGAAAAGAACTTGGAAAAAATAATTTCATTGAAAATTTGGAATGGTATTTTAAGATACATTAGCAGAGGGAGGCAGCTGATGTAAGATAAAATAAACTGTGCTTTAAATTGTTGATTATTTCAACAGATTGGAATGTGAATTCTTTCTCTTCAAATATGCATGGAGTTTAAGTAGGTTCTTTAGTGGGCTGTGTCACAGTGCCTGTTTTGAACTATCATTTTTCATTAAGTTGCCATCCTCTTTCATTTCTGAGCAGGAAAATACTTTAAAATCTGCCTATGCTGACAGAATCCTAATCACTGATTTTGCTTTTTCACACAACTTTTTGTTATATTTTTTTCCTCTGCTATTGTTTACTGTGGTATCTGAAAATATGAGCTGGAGTTTATAAGAATTTGGCTGCTTGGCTGTGTTGCTCCTATAGAAATCCCAGTCACTTGTGTTTATTTTTAGGTTTGTTCTCATTATTAAGCTATGACTTAATCTAAATAGTTATTTCACATAAGAGTCACTAAACTGTAGCCAATATAATCATTGACAGTGACTATGAAAACTGATTTGGTATATGTGTAATATTTACCCATACTGATGGAGTGGAATGTGGCATTGGATGAAATCATACTTTTCTGGTTTTGCTGAAATAATTCCATGTGACTGTTGAGTTACTCTGGGTGCATGTCATCTTCACTGGTGCAGACTGCACTGACACAATCTGATCTTGAAAGCTGCATTCTGTAAGGCATTAAAAACTGGCAGCTCCTACTCAAATCTTCATTTTAAAACAATTTCCGTCCTTCTTTTCTGTTGTTCAGATATTTTTGTCAGATTCATATTGCAGTGTTACTCAGAGATTCTGTGGCCCATAATTTTTAAACATTTTTTAAAAATTTAATCCTATCAATGCCTGAAATAAAACTGAAATTCTAGAAAAAGATCTCTTCAGTGAACTCAATACTGAGCATTTCAAGTTGCTACTATTTTTTTATGCTATAAACATTTGTTCTGATTGAAATCTTGATCTTTAATGAGTCTAAATTCTCCTTATGGCCATCAGTATCTCTAGGTCAAAAATATACTTACAGTACAATTTCGCAATCCTCAAGTTCTTCTGTATAAAAAAATTGCTCAGTGGCCCTATTCCTCTTGCTTTGAGTTCTTGTTTGCCACATTGGCATAAAAACCATAAATAAATCCTGCTTTATGTTGCCTGGCTGTACAGAAGTTCAGCAATGCATTTTTCATTGTTTAAATTGATGATAAAGCCTTGACAGGTTATAGCTTCTCAATGGGTATGATATTTCACATTCTGGACTGGTCACAGAAAAGCAGGTCTTAATGAACCAGGAGACATGAAATGGAAAATCTTAAGTCTAAATGGGTCACAACTCTACTTGATTAGCAGCATTACTAACAAATCATCAGTGAAAGCTCTGGGAAATGCATTAAAAAGTCAAGATGTAAAAATTGTTTTTCAACCTTTTTGTGTAAATTTGGCTAATCCTAAATTAGAACTTGTAAATTCTTTATTTGAAAGAACTGTGACAAAATCTGTAGTCAGATAATACTGTCAGATACTTTTGAAATTATTTATGTAAATATGTTGAATTTGTCTTTATCGTGAATCGCAGGTGAATCTGGATTAGGAAAATCTACATTAATAAACAGCCTCTTCCTGACAGATCTCTACCCAGAAAGGATAATCCCAGGAGCTGCTGGTAAACACATCTTTGCTTAATGGTTTTTGGAGTTTAATGCATTTATCTTTGAATTTTGGTAAAAGCCAGCAGTGATTTCTCGCTGTAATAGTTTCTAATGTATTTCCTGACACTTAAGCTATTTAATAAAAAAACCATTTTCTTTTGCACCCAGGACATCTAGCAGGTCTTTGTTATTTAGTCCTTGGGTGTATTCGTATTAACACCTAGAAATTTGATCCCTTCTTTTGCTTAAAAACAGTCTTTGTGTCACAGTAAGATAAACAATGAACTAAAACAATCAGAGAATTTATTTCATCCTTAATCTGTTGCAATTGTAAACATATGAATTGTTTATACCTGCTTGTGCCTTAATTAATTTGCTAGATTGATATTTAGTGAATGAGAACTTCACTTCCTATTCTTCTTTACTTCCTTGTCCTATTTTTGCTACATTATTCAAGGTATGTAATAATCCAGCAAAAGAGAATATTTTAATAAAAGATCTAATTTTTCTCTTTTTGCTACCTGTTGCATTACTTGCTTTAATGGTTTTATCATGTTCCCTGATGATTACTTATAACTTCCAGCCTTAAGAAAAAAATCCATTACATATAATTTTGTATTGTTGTCCCATTACCAATGGTTTTGTCTCAGTCCCTTTTGCCTTAATTTCTACATTATTTTTAAGAAAAGTATGAAATCTCATACAGCCCTCTAATAACATTGAAGGAATTTATGTACTGAGTCTTTTTGTTATCAAGCCTTAGAATGTAATCGATAGAATAATATTTATGCTGTTTTATCTGGCAATTAATCTTTGGAGCTTATCTCAGAATGACATGGTCTTAGAGATTGGATTCTGCAAGATGGACTTTGTTGTCTTTCAGATAAGATTGAACGCACTGTGCAGATTGAAGCCTCCACAGTTGAAATTGAAGAGAGGGGCGTGAAGCTGCGGCTCACGGTTGTGGATACACCAGGATATGGGGATGCCATCAACTGTCGAGACTGGTACGTGCACAGAGAACATCTCTCTATCTATCTATGGGGACTAACAGATTTCTTACCTGTCGTGGGGGATGCAAGTGTGCTGTGTGTCTGTGAAATGCTAAGTTTGAGGTGGGATTTTTTTTCTAATTTTGAGGAAGCTTAATTTTGGTGTTATGAATTAATTCCAATACATGTGAAGAGGCATCAGTAACTTTGACACAACTTGAAATAAATTTTGTGACACTTTTTCTTTCTTTGTTAACTTCCATTTTGCTTGAAAGAGCTTTAAGTGAACAGTGACCTTGAGTCTCAATAATACTCTGAGAAAGTAAATCACCTACTCTTCAGTGAAAGCAAAAATCCACACCTAGATCTTGTCTGCATTCACTTGAGCATTCTCAGATTCTGTGCCTAATTTTTAAGTGTTTTTTGTCATCTTAGAGTGTGTTTGGTTGTTTTGGTTTTTAACATATTTATATTATAGTAAATACTGAGAAGTAATCTTGAGATCAATAGCAATCAGTTTTCAATGATAATATCTTTTTCCCCCATCTCAAACTCCTGAACCTCAAGGCAACCTCTGCCTCTCCCCATAATTTTGGAAATTAAATTCCCAATAAAGTGAAATTCAGCTTCAAGACCACATGTCCTATACTGGTGAGCCCAAGGGCTACTGCATGAACAATCTCCTGTTTAATTTGATCAAAAGCTTGTTGTTGTCCTGGACCCCACTTGAAATCATGCTTCTGAGTCACATCATAGGCCTTACAATCTGATTGTACTGTGGAATATGCACCTCACAAAAACCCACAGCACCTAGGAAAGCCTGATCTTCATTCCTGCTGGACACTGGGGACAGAGCTGCTGTTTTATTGACCACATCCATTGGAGTTTGACAATGTCTATTTTGCCATTTTACTCCTAAAAACTGCATTTCCTGGGCAGGTCCCTTGACCTTACTTTGTTTCACAGTAAAACCAGCCTTCAGGAAGATCTGGATTATCTTCTCCCCTTGCTCAAAAGCTTCCTCTGTCCCACATGATAGTGTCATCAATGTACTGCAAGTGTTCTGAAGCCTTACGCTTCAGAAGTAACATCAGCCCTTCTATTCTGAGGACATGCCCACTGGAAACTGGAGCTGCATTTATGCATGAAGAATTTCCTGTGGTGGTTGTACTTCCTCTGAACTCCTGCACTCCATGCTGCTGAAGCAGTGCTGGGTTTTTTGTGGTCACGCAGGTAAAACCACAGGTTACCACGTGGTAAATATTCTGTCTCTTGAGGATGGGGGTGTTTGCTTCCAACAGCAGAGACTGGTGGAGTATGGAACATTTCCTCTCAAGTTTTTCAAATCTGTTCTTATTATCTTGGACAGTCTTTCCACAGCTGAGATGCAGGTTGGTAGGGAAGAAAAAAAAAATTATATTCATGTTGCTAGAGTTGGGTCACCTGAAGCACTGTATGCTCTCCTTCTTTCATTGACAAAAATGCCAGTGAGTTGACATACAACAATGGTATGCTCTGTACAAACTTCTGCCACATGGATTGTGTACAGTGGACCTCCTGTGGATCTACAGGACCCCTATAGCACAGCTATTTCTCTCAGGTACTGGATACCTTCCTCCATGGCCTTCCATCTGCCTGGTCACACCATTGGATCATCCTTGAGAGAATACCTTTCCCTCACACTTGACAAGTCACCACCAGAGCTGGGAGTTTCTGCCCTTTCCCCAATCCCCTTGTCAACGCCCACATCCCAGCACAGGGATCCCAGTTGCTTGGCTTCCCTATGATCTGGTTCCATGTGTTGGGCCACAATGTCCTGTACCAGAGCAGCCAGGTTGCCAGGGTCTCCACCAAATGGCAGCTGAAATTTTTTCACATATCTTGTAGCTCACCCGGGACAGCAACTGGGTGATTATCTCTGGCCCTGCCTCTTCCTCCTGCTATGAGGGCCCTCCTTCCTCTTTGTCCTTCACTAAGCAAACTGGTTTGGTCTTGAATTTCTACTTCAGTGTAGGGGCAGCTGTTTGTGGCACAGGTTGTGGCAGTGGTTCAGCTGCATGGTGCCTGTTGCTCTGCTTTCCTCCTCCTTGCCTGAGGGAGCTCTCTAGTGATGAGCAGTGTCCAGTAAACAAAAGCCAGGGCTCAGCACACTGCAGTAAGTTGCTCCTCTCAGGAGTTGCCTTCTTGTGTAGATCTGGGCCAAAACCAGGACACTAGTGGACACAAAGTTGGATATGAGCAGGCAGTCCCCGAAAGCCATTATTATCCCAGGCTGCATCAAAAGCAGTGTGGCCAGCAGATTGAGGGAGGGAGTTCTGCCCCACTCCTGTGCTCCTGTGAGACCTGCATCCTGCTCTGGGGCTCTAACACAGGACAGACATGGACCTATTGGAGCAGGTGCAGAGGAGGACCACAAAAATCATCCAAGGGCTAGAACAGCAGTAAGGAGAGGCTGGGAGAGTTGGGGTTCTGTCTGAACAAGAGAAGATCCGGGGAGCCTTTACTGAGGCCTTGAAATATATCAAAGGGGCTCACAGGAAACATGGAAAGAAACTTAATTCTGGGGCCTGTAGTAGCAGAGCAACTGAGAGTAGATTTAAGTTGGATTTAGCAGAGACTTTTTTCCAGTGATGGTGTTGAGGCCCCCACCACAGTAGCTCAGAGAAGCTGTGGCTGCCTTATCCCCGAAAGTGTTCAAGAGAACCCTGGACTAATGGAAGGTGTCCCTACCTGTGACAGTAGCTTGGAAATAGGTGATCTTTAAATCACACTTGAAAAAGTGTGATTAATGTTAATCAAGATATAAACACTAACCATAGAGAAATTTGTTGTAGAACTGAGGTTGGGTTATGTATATTTTATCTTTATATACATATGTAATATGCATAGTAGCTTGTTATTCTTTCTTATCCTAGAATTCCAGTAAAGTGTTAAAATATGTGCTCTTCTATTTTCCCCATTCTGTAGAATCAGTAAATGAATTTTTGTCCAACAGAAGATTGGTTCAACAGCAGGGTATCTTAGTGGTTTCATATTACCTTTGAAAGAGTCCTAAAGTTGTGTACCATTTGTTGATTCCTCAAATCTCTGTTTGTTTTACAGTTTTAAGACCATAATCTCGTACATTGATGAGCAGTTTGAGCGATACCTCCATGATGAGAGTGGATTGAACAGAAGGCATATCATAGATAATCGAGTTCATTGCTGTTTCTATTTCATTTCACCATTTGGTCATGGGTAGGTGTTTCTCTGTCATTTTTTTTTACATTCTTTTATTTTAGAGAATTGGTTTGTGCCTGGTGACTTACATTTTCAGAACCAGGTTGCCATTACTTAAGCAGCTGGTATAACTGCTGACATTAGTTGGCTGTGTTCTTTCTGTGTAAAGAGAGATATTTATGTTGGAGTGAAAATAAATTGGTAATTTAGAGTAAAAAAAAATATTTTCATGTTTTAATTTTAGCCTTAAGCCACTGGATGTTGAGTTTATGAAGGCCATACACAACAAAGTAAATATTGTACCAGTGATTGCAAAAGCTGATACACTTTCTCTGAAGGAGCGAGAGAGACTAAAGAAAAGGGTGAGTGTTTTTCTGGCTTGCAGAAATGTGTTGTGCTTTGGTTGTGGCAGTACGGTGGCTGAGGAGAGGGGCATTCTCATTAACCTTACTCTGTCCTAGCTGAGGAAAATATAATCTCATGCACAGTGTAGCATCACTTAATATGTAGTTTGATATCCTGTAAAATATTTTATTGTGTATTTAAATGAGAAATTGTCAACTGAGAATATTGTTTGCAAAATAACAGTCTAGCTACATTTGCAATTAGATTGAGTGAATTTTGAAACTTTGGAAAAATATTTAAATACATTTGCTGATGGTAATTGCTCTGTTACCTGTTTAATCAGTCCCAAAGCAGAGATAGTATCTGCATATAGAATGTGCATATCTATATTAGGGTTTTTTTACCCATTCAGAATTCTGATGGTTAAAAAATGGGATTTTCAGAGATGTTTCTGATTGTGAGGTTGTTTTTCTTCCCCTATGTTGTTCATTCTAAATCATTCCAGTTCTATCTTCCTATTAACACATTCAGTCATGCAGGACTTGATGCTGTATTTGCTTGGAGCAGGTGGGATTCAACAAACCTTTTTGAGCTAATAACAACTATGAAGTTTAGAAAGGAGTGTTAGAATTAACTTGTCAAAGGCATGCTCCAGTCTTAGCTTTTGTATTTTGTATTCATGATTTTTGTCAGTTATTCTGAAAATCTTTATAGCTATTTTACCCAATCTGGAATAAAAAGAGAGACTTTATATATAGTATACTCTAGTAGGTATGTTTAGAGTGCTAGAATTCTGCAGAAGTAAAGATTATTCTTTTTTAAAGAGCAAATTTTGGGGTCTATGGTAAATGGATTCCTGGTGCAGATACCATTACTGGCAGTCATGAAGAAAAAAGTATTTATAGTGTCTCTATATATCAGTTTTTAAAACTCCCACCCCTTCCTCCCCCAAGTAGTAATTCAGAGGTAAGAGCAAGGAGGTTAAACTGTAGAAAGCAAGTATGACTTCTGAGTCAACACCTTTATTATTACAAAAGAAATTGCAAAGGTTTTACAAAGCACAGTTTCCACAAAGGGCAATGTTTTTTGTGAACACTATGGTTTGTATGAAAGTCCATGGCAAGTAGTTCTTGAATATCATGAAGAAATATAGTATCTAGAAGTAAATCCTTGTTGAGCAATTTGGATCAGTAAGATAAGTACAGATTTCTTAAGAGACTGTGTATTAAGTAATTTTATGTTAAGATTTAAAAGTACTGATTCTCCATGTACATTATATCGACTTCTTTTATCACATATCTCAGATTCTGGATGAAATAGAAGAGCATGGCATCAAGATTTATCACCTACCTGATGCTGAATCAGATGAAGATGAAGATTTTAAAGAGCAGACCAGACTCCTGAAGGTGTGACTGGTTTAATAAGTTATATACATGGATAATATATTGTATTTTTTCAGACTGCTGAGATGGCTTTCGAGCAAGACCTTCAGTGCAACCTGGAGTCACTGTGTCTCTGCCCAGGCATCCCTAGCTTGGAAGATGGTGTCAGCAATTCCTTTTATTTCATTTACACCTTTAATTTAAAATAATTATGAACTTATTATCATAATATGCAGCTCTGAGCAGAACAAGAGTAGTTCTTGCAGTTGTTTGTCCTGGTTCATTATGAGTAACTTTTACACTTTTGGCTTTCAGGCCAGCATTCCATTTTGTGTAGTGGGCTCCAATCAACTCATTGAAGCAAAAGGTAAAAAAGTTAGAGGTCGGCTCTACCCGTGGGGCGTAGTTGAAGTGGAGAATCCAGAGCATAATGACTTCCTGAAGCTGAGGACCATGTTAATGTAAGTCAGAAAATTCCAGTTAAATTGTAGTTTAGAAAGCAACCACCAAGATAATAAAGCATTGCATTGGGGTCGTGCAGCAGTTGTGTAGTCCCAGGACACATTCAGAATTTGTGTGTGGAAGGCCATGAGCAGCCTTGACCTAGCTGAGCTAGGCCTAGTCAGGGGCTGGACCACACAGGACCCACAGGTTCTCTCTGATCTGAATTACTCAGTGATTCTGTGAAAGTAATGATTTGTCTGCCTCTGCTGATGAATGTAGTGTTGTATTGCTACTCAGATCACCTGGAACATAAAACAGGTTGTGCTTTTTTTCAATGTATCTATAAGTAGATACACTTGCAAGGGAGCAGATTTGAAAAGCTCACTGGTTGGTGGTGGGGTTTTTTTTGTTTGTTTTGTTTGGTTGGTTTTTTTTTTTTTTTTTTTTTTGGGTTTGCTTTGTTTTGTTTTTTTCCCCTGGTCTTTGCTACTCTGTTTCACCTGCTCATATTCATCAAAGGCCTCGCCCAGGAGCACGGCTTCTGTCAGGGCAGTCTCAGAGCTGAGGTGACCTCTCTGTGTCCTTTATTGCACCAATTTAACTGAAATTAGTTTTAAATTAGTATGCTAAAAGGGCGTGCATGCTGAGCACACTGATCCAAGACAGTGCTGAATGCCAGAGTTGCTTAAGCAAACTGATGTACACAGGATGTTTTATCTTTTAATTACTTTTCTTCCTCCAGCACCCATATGCAAGACCTTCAGGAGGTGACCCAGGATCTTCACTATGAGAACTTCCGCTCTGAGAGGCTCAAACGAGGCAGCAGGTTGTCATCTCATGGTTACATGCTGCTTTCTCCTCTTCTGAATTTGTGTTTTGCTCTTCTGTGTCTCACCTACCATTGCATTGCTAGGATTTGGTAAACCAAGGGCAGGTCTGTAACTCCAGTCATCATCAAGTTCTATTAATCAGCTTACGAAGGGTGTAAGAAAAAATATTTGGTAAATCTGGAGTGATGGTGGTGAAGTTAGGGAATTGTGGAACTAGATCTGCTTTGGTCTGAGGCTTAAATCTGCAGATTAGATCAGAGCTGATATCTTAAAAAGAGTGTGAGTTTTTTTCAGAATTAACAACCGGAATATTTGGATGGGGCCTTCAAAAAGAGATGATCAAATTTTTTGCAATGCTTTATTAAACATGACATACATAAAATAGCAGCAGTCACAGACTGTTAGCCCTGTTTTGAGCTGGGTTGGTTAGGGCACAGCTTTCCTGGAAAGAGAACTGGGCAAAACACCCAATTTTTAAGTAAAAAGGGTCTGTAAAGATGAGCTGTGGAGTTCTTGTGGGAAACTGTTTCCTGGTTTAGGTGTTTCAGCTGCGTCTCTTCTTACAGCCACTAGAGGGTTCCGAATTGCACATTTTGGGGGCTTTGGGGCATTTTGCAAAAGTTTCCTCATCAAGCTGTTAACAGACATTTTGTAACATGTCTGGTCGGTTTTCAGCAAAAGGAGTTTTCCTTTTACAGTTTCCTGCCTGTAGTTTTGGCCTACAGGCAAAATAAAATTCTCTTCTCTCCTGATTTTAAATCCTGCTTTCTGAAATTCAAGGTAAAAGTCCCCAGACTTCCCAAGTTCTGGGACCTCTTATCCAAAAGGTGTGTACAAAGGCCTTAGAGGTAATGTGACCTAAGGTCATCCAATTTTTAGAGGATTTCAAGTTGCAGTTGAGTATGTGAAACTAAAACATGTTTTTGTATATTTTCTAGTTAAGTGGCCCTTTTACTTTCACATTTCTGAAATAGTACTAGATTGTAGTTAGGTTTACTGTGAGAGTAGATTTCATGTGAATTTATTTCAGGCTTGCACTTCTGCTACCAGGAATGCTTGACAGTAGGTGTTTGTTGCCTGTACTCACTAATGATGTCAGAGGTTTTGGGGCACAGAGGAATTTTTACCAAGTACTTATTTACACAGAATTTATTTACAATAATTTATTTATTTTTATTTACACAGGATTTTTTCTCTGTTAACTTTTTAACAAACCCCAGATTGTTTGCTTTGCATGTTTGATGGTACTTGCTTGATTAGAGCCATTAGTAGATCTTCCCTGTTGTGACATGGAGTAGGAGAAAGCTATTAGCAAAGTGGTAGGAACTCCTGAATAAAGCCAGGTGGGAGTCCTCCCAAGTAACAAGTGATGCAATAGCAGCAAATAGCCTCAAGTTTCACCATGGAGGTTTAGATTGATATTAGGAGAACTTTCTTTACAGAAAGGGTGTTTGTACACTGGCACAAGCTGCCCAAGGGCAGTGGTGTAGCTGCCATCCCTGGAGTTTTCAGACTGCTTGTGGATGTGGCACTGGGGGATATGGTTTAATGGTGGGTTAATGCTTGGACTCAGTAATCTTAGAAGGTTTTTCCAACCTTAATGATTTTATTTTTCTAACAATATTGATATTATTTTAGGAAAATAGAAGATGAAGAAGTAAATAAAGACCAGATTCTGCTCGAGAAGGAAGCAGAAGTAAGATGACAAAACTTTATATTCTTGTAACAGGGGAATTTTTGTTCTTTTGTTGCTACTTTAGAGCAAATATTTATATGATCTTGGTAATTTGTAGAGCAAAACCAGTTTTATGCCAATATAAAGTTATTTAAGGTTCACTAAGAAAACAGAATGAGAAGAGGTGAAAGGAGACTCAGGATAGGGATTTTTTGGAACAAGTGGAATATGGTAAAACATGATTCCACTGTAGTGATCAGCAACAGATGTAATGCACAATGTGTGGGCAAGGAGAACCATCCTGGGAGTAAGGGTTCTAGAGTTAACAGCTGCAGACTGGAACAAAGTCAGTTCAGCTCTGCAGCAAAAGAGAGAATGATGGTAGAAACGGTTAGAAATAAAAAATGAAACAAATTCTCATTCTGCCACTGTGACAAATTTGTAATGCATAGATCTAATGCTGCTTTTCTTGTTCCTCTAACCTATAAAGATTATAGGCAAGACTAGAAAAAGTGCAATGAAAAGCAAAATGTGGGCAGAAAGGCTGGAGACCTGAAGCAGGTCCTGTGCTAGGGTAGATGAGATTAATAGCCTTGTTGAGAAGTAGATGACAGAAGGAAAAGGGACTAACATGATCACAGATGGCAGGATGAATGGGAATCTACTACACAAGCAAGAGGTCATGGTTAATGGGATTAACAGAAGGTTGATTTCAATTTAAAAAGATACTTTTAACATAGCCTGTTATTCTAAAATGCAATACTCTAAAACTGAGCTTCAATCAAGTTTAATCGTGCTTGTGTCTCACTGGATAGTTTGCCTGTAATACTTGCTCCCACCAAGTCATCCCTAGCAAGGGAGTTGGGGAATAATCCTTACAATTCTTTTTTTTCATGACAGATACAGGAGTAGTTTGGAGGGACATAACCAAGCTGCTTTTTAATTTTTTTTCTGATAAACTTTAATAAGTGTAAATGCTTGTTCAGTACTTCAGAACCGTAATTTTTATATGTATAATGTCAGAGACTTACACTTAGGGATGGTTAAAAATCCCATCCCATAGTACAATAATAAAGTCTGTTTGTTTCAGTCAGTAAATGCCAGCCTCTTCAGTAATGAAGAGCAATAAAAGAAGATGCCATAACCTGATTTCATTACCTGTCAGATAAAGAATGCAGAAATGTGATCCCTCTTTAGTAAAAATGAGCATTAGAGTAGTGAGAGTGAGGAATTATATTGAGGGAGATTAGGCTACTGAATTCTTCTGTGCTGCTTTCCAGCTCCGTCGCATGCAGGAGATGATTGCAAGAATGCAGGCACAGATGCAGATGCAGATGCAAAGTGGAGAAGGTGACAGCAGTGCAGTTCACGGGCACCATGTGTAAAGTCCTGGGTAAGATGCTCCAATAGCCACTTAAAGGGCTACTCCTTTAGCTGCTCTCTAATGTGCTTGGTATTAAGAAGTTTTGGAAAAATGTTAACAAGATGAGTTTCCATAGGTTTCAGTCTGAATTTTAATTTATAAGGATTAACTGCTGTTTGCAAAGTCAGATGGCTTGGAATCAAACTAAACAGTGTGGTGATGTGTGTATGTGTACATATCAAAGTTTTCCAGAAAGTCAATACAACATATCCTGGTAAGAATTATGGAAGAAGTCTTTGAAATAGTTTAACCAGGTTTCTTAATCTCATGATGAAGTCATTGTTTACTTGTGACTTATAAAATCTTATTTAAAAAAAGAGCTGCAGTTCTTTCAGGTTTCTTAATGTGAGAAGACTGCTGATCTGAAATGGTATTTTCTTGTCTTGTTTTTAGATGATTTTATCTTCTGACTCACAGGAGACCTTCTGGAGCTGGATTGCAGTGGTGGAGGCAGAAAGGATGCCTCTTGCTTCCATGTGACCTGCAGCTTGCTGTGGAGTTTAATGTGGGACTATTTTGTGGTAACATCTTGTGAGATATTTTTCATGACATGTAGTCCGTTGGTATTTTTATATATTATACACATTTGACTTTCATTTACTTTAGTCCTTCTTTTCTAGAGGTTATTTTAAATTTCCTATTAGGGATACAAAATAGTAATTGAAAGTTTTCTAGCCTGATAAGCATTAGATAATAATATTTTTTTAATATACCTTATTAGCTCCCTGCATTTAACTTTGTATTCTATTTAGAAATAACAACTGTCAGTGATACCTTGTTCAGTGCCAGGTAACAGTCCCCTCACTAAGGTTGCTCCCCTGCAAGGGTAATTTTATAAATATTTCAGTGTTTACATGTGTGTGTGAGACCAGCAGCCCTTTCTCTGTCTCTGCTCACATCAGAGGATTTTCTTGACCTCTGCAAAATAGCAAATGAAAATTCAAGCACGCCTTGTGTCTCAGCAAAAGAAAGAAGAGGAAATGCCTCTGTGAGAGGCACACTGTATGTTACATGACAGGCTTATTTCTTTTAGATTTAACCTTGAGGGTTATTTTCCTAAAATCTCTTACTCTATTCCAGCTAATTTTGAATAGTTTCTTATAGGTCATCACAAATCACTCCTGCTATTTTCTGGCATTATTGTAGCCAAATAAACTTGAATAAGGCTGATTTTATTGTTGAGTGAGGTAAACTCCAAAGAGTAGTTTTATATGCATGGGTGTTTCCTATATCCAAAGGATAAGAAATTCTATTATTCCTGATAAGTATTTTCATACTATTTTTAGGGCATTTAAAACTGTTACATGTAGTAAAAACATATATTGGCACACTTCTCTTTTTAATGGTGACCTGTCCCTGACAGGATCAGTGCAAATTGTATTTTAAATTCTTGCTCCAGGATGGAGTCAGCAGTATTACTTCAGGAGAGACTCTGTTTTCTTTTATTAGGCCAAGGTCACTTTGTTAATCCTGGTAGCAAAGGAGACTGTTTTTAGCTTGGCTGGCTTGTGCTGCAGATCATGCCTCGTGTTGTATTTGCAGCAGATAATCAATGTAGCACACAGCTGCCCAGGTGGTGGCTGACAGGGCAAGCAGTGACACACCCTGGGTTGTTTGCTGCTCCTGATAAAGCCAGCAATCAGATTTCTTCATCTGATCTATCACAAAACATCCTTATCTGAGCAGCTGATAAACAAATAGAATTGCAACTTCTTTTGGCTCTTTGAGCTCAGGTGCAGCTATGATTTTTATAATTTTGTTTATGTTCCTGTGAAAAAATAACAGAATTTCTACAGCTAATGTATAATTCCAGTGGTGCTTCAGTGGTTAGATTAAATAGAAACCTGTTATCAACTGAAATTTTTACCTGCCTGAAACTACTGTTTTATGTTTGAATCTTTCTAAAAATGTTAAGCAAAACTGTGCATCATAGCTGGGGAGCTCCAGTTCTCTTTTCCAAAGTAATTACTATCAAAGTTTGCATGACTCATTTGACCTTCCTAACCTTGACAAAAGTGAAAATGAGAAGAACCTATCTGTATGCACAGAAGAGTTAAATCCCATTTGGTCAAATCTCTGCATATAAAACTTGGATGGAAAAACTTGTGCTTCTAAATTCTTGAATTGCTTTTTCAAAAGAGGGTGTAGGACCAAAGTAATGTAGCAGCACTGTCAGAGAACACTCCATAACACCTCACTTATTTTTATTACCATGAACCTGTACTTGAAGAAAAACTGTGAAATATAAAATGTCTGCACAGGGGCCTGGTTGTACTTACCACTCTCACTGTGTATATTGTGTTGGTAGGGGTTTTTTCCTCCATTTTTAACATGGGAACAAGAGCACATTGTCCATTTGTTTAGTGCTGTTTGGTCACTATCTGTGAAATTATTTCAGGCAATGTTTGATTCTTTGGAATATTTACATATCTATTAAAATATTTGATCAGGATAAAGCATTTCATGTGATTCTTAAGCAAAAAGTAATTGATCTAGAAATTCAACAGGAGAAATATTTTTGTATGTTGTTTTGGCATTTAATGGGAAAAACCAAGTTTGTGGCACTGGGCATTTCAGCTGAAGTACTCAAGACAGGTAATTAATTAGTGCTTCTTCCCAAGCCTTTGGGACAATTGTTCATAGTGTGCCTGATATCTCTGAAGGTCTAGTTCCCCTTCACTTTTCTTGGGGTGGTCTTGAAATGGATGATTTTGTGCTAAGGCATGAAAAGCAAGACTACTTTTCTCAGAAAAGCTGCTGGTAAAAGAAAGATATGACAGCAGAAAGGCCTGGGGACAAAAGGTAGATTCTGTTTGGTGGCATGCTGAACTGGCCACAGTTCATTTTCTTTTACTGTGTTGTGATGGTTTTTATTTTCGGAGTAAAAATACTTTTAAATTTACAGGGCTTTATAGTTGATAGCAAAAATTACTTGTTCTTGGTACAAAAACCTGTTATAATCTATGTACTACAAATAGCTAAAACTGTAATAAAAATAATAAAAAGCTATTTTGTGTTTATTATGATTCTTTATTATACGCAATATTAATTTGTGGTGATATGTTTGAAATACTGCCCTCTTCCAGCCAGGACAGGGTTCACTTTTGGGGCAGCCAGGAAGGGCAGGGTTGGAGTGGCAGTGGGTGGGGTTGGGCTCCACGGTAAGCATTTTTCCATGTGATGCACTCTCTCTTTTGTATCCTTTTTGTTATTTAATATGGTTGCTGTTACTGTTCCTTTTCTTATCTCATTGCTGTTTCCAGTAAATTGTTCTTACAACATTTTGTGTTTCCAGTTCTCTTCTCCATCCTGATGCAGACAAGAGGGAGAGAGGGAGCAAGTGATTGGCAGCCTGGTTTGGAGTTTTAGTGAGAGCACTAAACTGTGGAATACCATTCCTAAACCAGGACAGCCTTAATTCAGCCCCAATGTGGTGCACAGAGGAGTGCGATAACAACAGATCTACCCAGAGCAGGTTGGAATCTGGTTTGATCCAAGCATTTTCTGTCTTTGGTCACAATGTTGCTTGGTCTGTTCATGTGGGTGTGGTCCTAACTCTGTATAGATTGCCAGAGAAGCTCCTCATGGGGAGGTTGTTTCAGGACAAGGAGAGCAATCAGGATTGCTTTGCTGCTGTACTATGGGATGTTAGTTTATGACATGGTAACATTGAGGACAATGAGGGTCACTTGATGAGTATTCAGTGTTGCTATCCAGGGAGAAGAGGGAAGGATGATTTTCCCCAGCTTTTCACCCCTTTTTCCTCCCTCCAACCTGTTACAACAGCTTTTGAGAGTTTTGAATTCACTTTGTATGTTAAGGAAAGCATGTTCTTGTTGCTAAGTCTGCCAGGTTTAGTCAGTGGGCCCCTTATTCTAGGGAGGTCATTCAGAGATCTGCCCCCAAGGATGAATAGGCATGCATAGCATGGGAGAAAATAGGCCAGGTTTTGGGGAAATTATCTGCTACAGTGGTTTGGAAGTTTACCTCCAAAGAAGTACAGGACCCTGTTAAAGAATATTTGCAAGGAGAATATTGTGGCAACTCCAGAGAGGAGAAATTTCTTGCAGTGTGCTGAGCCCTGGCTTTTATTTACTGGGCCCTGCTCATAACTAGAGAGCACCCTCTGGGGAGAGGGAGAGAAGCAGAGCAGCAGGCACCATGGCTGTCTTTAGACTCTCTCCCTTTCTTTGCTCCTTCCATTTGAGATCCTGCAAGCTCCCATCTTTTTTCTTATATTTCATCCATACTTTTGGGGTAGCATTTGTGTATGTTCCACTTATCCTGGTTAGAATGATGGTGGCTTGTATGCCCAAATGTTCTCTTTTCTGAGGAGTTCAAGTTCACTCCCTAGCCATCCCTGGCCTCTTCAGTAAAGAATGAGGAAAAAGATCATTCAGAGTCTGTGATATGCCCTTTTCAGGTGGTTTTGAATATTAGGATGGCTGGGCTGGAGATCAAATTCTGACACTGCTTGCTCCCAGGCTTTCCATTTGTGTGATACCTGTGGATGAATTAGTCACACCTCTGTCTTCATACACACTCTAATGACCTCAGAGTAAGCTACTGAGGAGAAAGCTCTCCTGTGATGTGAGTAGAATGGAATGTTTGGCATTCATTAACAAATGCTAACAATCCCAGCTAGATTCAGAAGGCATTTAGTAGAAAATCCTCTCAGGACTGCAAGAAATTAAATTCAGATTAATGGATTGTAACTTCGATGTCAGTTGAGTCCTTTGCTGTTTCTGTCTCAGTAGACAGCATGAGTGCAGAGAAGTGCCTTGTTATCACGCAACTCTCCTGCTCCACACTGCCAGATATTGCCTGGATCTTTCTGAGGATTTGGACAGGGCTGAGCACACCTCGTGTGTCTGTTTTCTTGGTTTCTCTGTGGTGCTCTTACTGGTTTATCTGACTTCTAGGCCTTGGAGAAGGATTTCGGTCAGCATTTTGCTAGCTTGTCACACACATTTAGTGGTTACAAAAAGAAAAAGAAAGTGAACAAAATATCTATAAACCTTTGTTTCCTGACATCTGAGTAAATAAAAATGAGAAATGTAACTTTTTCTGCCTTTCTCTGGACACTTTGTAAGAGATCATGAAGTGCTACATGCTTTAGGGAAGTGTCTGAACTAGAGAACAAATGAGGTGGTAATTGCCCGGAATGTGCAAGAGTATAATCCAAACAGACTTTGGGAAGAGTTGAAACTACTGCTTGGAAGGACATTGTGCTGGAATTCAGTGCAAAGGACTCCATGGAACTATGAGCTCTTCCCTATTTGCTGTTTTCTCTCAATGCTGTGTATGGCATAGAGCTCAAAGAGCTTAACACAGGGCTTCTGCTGTCAGAGAAAGCCAGAAAGAAATGCTTAAAGGATTCCTGCAGTGCAAGAAAGCTGTGATTAAAGCAGTTCATAACTCAACTTGCCATAGAGATTTTCCCACAGCCCAGAATTCCCAAGGGCAATTTCTCAGGAGAGATAACAGTTTGATAAGCAGCTTGTTGTCCTGAAGCCCTGCTCCTGCCATGTCTGCCCCCTCTTCCCAGAGATGCTGAATGAGGCTCTGGGCTGCTGTTCCCTTGGACAGCCCCAAAGGCATGTGGCTGGCTGATCAGTTTACCAGTGAAGCAGGTGTTGTCCCTGTGCTGGAGCAGCCCTTGGTGTGTAGCTGTTTCCTCAAGCATCCCTTCATAATCTAAAAAATGGGAGGTGCTGGAACCAAGCTGTTGTCACAGTGCCCAGGTGAGCCCATGTGCAGTGAAGTTACATTTGATGTCATTACAGGTCAAGCCCAGAAACTGGGAATGGAGTATGAGGAGGAAGAGCTTTGTGTAAGGAGTGGTGTGATGGCCAGACACCCTGCCAGTGCAGCCCAGACACGCTGGGATCAACTGGCCTGGCTCGCAGCCACAGCAGGGTGTGCCCAAGTTTCAGGTGCGTTGTGGAGTTTCTGCAGCATTTAGCAAGGCAAGATCTGATGTAGCTGTGTGTTTGCAAGTTTAGTTTCGGTGCTTGAAATGCAGAAGGCAAATGAATTTCACTCCCACCCACAGGAATGAGAGCCTGTCAGTCCAGCAAGGCAGAGGAGGTGTCCAGCTACCTCAGAGAGATAACAACACACTTTTGGGGAGCTGCTCTGGTGAGAGCAGACAGCCTCACAGCCATCCTGCCTGGCGTTATGGAGCAGTCCCACAGAGAAGGCAATGCAGCACTTATTACTGTAGGAAACACTGAACTCCTAGATAAGAAAAGAATAAGTTCTACTCTCTTTTCCAAGCCTGCGGCTTATCCTGCTCCCTTTGAAACCTGCTGTAAACAGTTCTATAGAACTGATGGAGCTGGTTGTTTTTGCTCTATCCCAGCCCTCCCTGGCTCTCAGCTTTGCACATCTCATCTGTGGTGATGTAAATGATGTTAGGTTTAAGGCTGCCTTCCAAGAGTGATCCACGTTGCCAGATAGGAATTTCTCTTCAGCCCTGTAAGTCACATCCAGGAAGACATGGCAAAAAGGGAGATCTGAGTTACAAGATGTGCCTTCCATTATTAACTTCACCATGTTGAGTCATCATGCTTAAAGTGCTTCAGCCTGGCTGTTCCCCTGTTTTTTATTGACAAATAATTTGAAGCTGGTGGGGCAATGAGGAATCACTTCATTTTTAAAAGCAGAAGCCAAAAATTCATGGGGAAAAACCCATGTAGGAAGCATAGGAGCTCACAAGTGTTGTGAAGGTAACTCAGTGTATTCTATAAAATAGGTAAATATACACACCCATGAGAGCTAATGCAAAACACTCATTAAAACAGATCCTGTGCTGCTTCAATAGCATATTTAGTTTTTTTAAAAAGGCACTGACAGTAAAAGCCTTTGTTCAGGACATGCTCACTCCTGTGCCTTGCAACCTCCAATTCTGCTGTTATTTTTAAGTTTTTGATTTATTTTTACTTTTAAGAAGCTTTTGCATAAAGGAGAGCCCAAAACCTAGGTTGAACTGTTCCTGTAGTGGTACTTGCTCTGATTTCAGAGCTTCTCCCCTGCAGAGAACATACGATTTGCCTCTCCAGGAATATTTCAGTCTCTTTGAAAGCTTGCACGCAGAGCAAGAAAACTGGTTTGAATCTTCATTTCCTGCCCAGCAAAGAGTCTCAGGCTGCTTTGAAACATGGAAACACAGCATGGCAGGGGTGGTTGTCCATGTGTCCAACAGCTGGGCCCAGCTCAGGGGCTGTGTCTTGGCAGCAGGGGGACTGCTGTGCTCTATGTCCTGGCACAAACAGCTGGAACAGCCCTTGAGTTGAGGGCAGAGTGGGGAATCCACCAGTTTGTTTTGCCAGCAATCTGTGATTGTCTACTGCATTTCTGAAAGAGCAGAGTTGGTGTTATTTACGGCCTCAACTGTGGTTTATCTGACAGTAAAATAATTGCCAAGCGTATCTGTGTCTAGTGTTTGGAGATCCTAAATTTATCATTTTATTCTAAGTTTCCTGTCCATGAAATAGAACTAGGTCTTTTTCTCTTTTATATTTAACTGGGCATTTGTGCATTTGTTGCCTTGTTGACTGAAGATGATCGGTATGTGAGGATGAGGTGATCTTTCTTGTCAGAATTCCAGATTCTGGGGGATCAGTGGTTTCTGTCTGGGGATGTGTTGTTCCCCACCCCACCAAACACACAGAGACATTTTTCATGTAGATCTTTGAGGCATTGTATAAGGCATGGCTGACTTGAACCCTTGTGCATTTCTTCGAGGTAACAAAACCCAGGCTGATTTGATGGGCAGGGAAATGAGATGAACCTCAATGGGATTTAAAAAGTAATAATAAAAAAAAGGCAGGGTGAGCTTTCTGGCTCTCCCAGTTTTGTTGAGGGGTGGTGTTCAGGCCTTGCTGCTTCAGACATGCTTTATTGCCCTCACTGTGCAGACATTATTAAGTGTGAGAGAGGAATAAATCAATACAATTGCAGAAAAGACTATTTGGTAGCAGCTTAACGTTTAGGCTATTGCAGTCATAGAACTAACATCTATCAAAAAACCTTTGGATTCAATTTAAAGGAAATTTAGAGGAATTCTGGGCATATTAGTGCTTTTGTGCAGTAGGATTGATGCACCACGTGGGGGCAATAAGGGATTGTCTGTGTCTCAGCTGTTACCTGTAGATAAGAATATGGCAGGAAAAGCTCTCAGATTTTGCCTGGAATTTTGTTCCAATGTTGTGGCTCAGCAGGTCTATTTCATTGCACTTTGTAGCTTGTCTATGCTCTTGATTTTTGTGCTGTGGCTTCAAAATTGCTGCTGGCTACAGACTGAACCTTCTGGGCAGGGAGGATGTGCTTGGACAAGTTCACTAGTCAGACTGAGAGAAGCTGCTGAGTGAGTGTGTCTGTGTGTGCAGGTAGGAACATATGCTGTGCTTAATTTACTTGTTCTAATTGCCACCTTCACCATGAGAGCCAAGTTCAAATAGATATATAATTATGAAAGTCAAAGTAGGTGATTGCAAAAAGGGATTGCAGCCTCTCGGGGTTTTTCTGTTAGCAGAAGTTTTTCCTGTACATAGGTACCCAGGCCTTTTCTAAGGAATTGGTTAATAATGAGGGTTTAATTCCAGGTCATGGTCTAAGGCTGGTGGACTTTGTGCTTTATAAAGGCCAATGTAATTAGAAGTTGCAGTGTGTGTAGAAGGGCTCCAAAGGGGAACAATCTGAGAAACTCAAAGATTTCCTTCTGGGAGAAGTGCTAGAGCATGATTGTGGAGGGCAGAATTATTTAAGATTGGAAGTGTAAAATCCCAACCACAGGGTCACAAGTATCCATAGCATGGAAACCAGTTGGTTTAGCAAGGTACTACTTCTGCTGAGTGCATTTGCTATTCCATCTCTGCCAGTAGAACGAGGTGCCTTCTGACCATTTTTGAAGCATCTTCATTCATTGCTGTTGAAGAACAGTATTTCTCCTATGCTTTCTGGTCAATTTTAACAGTAAGTGAGCCTGGAGTAAGAGAGTAATTCTGGTAAGTGGCATGTACAGGTATGGCTGCGTTGTTCAATCTTTGTGCTCATTGTGTGGGTCATATCTCTGCTTATATAGCAGCTCCTGTTCACCTTGACTTGAGTCTTTTGTCATTTGCTAATGACAGTTGGTGGATTAATCAAATTTTATGATTTCACTCTTTTCTGTTTTTCTACCATCTGGGGTACTTGTGGGCTGTTAGTACAGAGCACCATCTGATTAAAATTACTGAAATTGGCTTGATTTTGCTATTTAAGAAATAAACTTAAGCTCTTTGTGACTGTTGAGTAAAGACCTTGTTAATCAGTGATGAGGAATGACTTGATCCTGCAGACTGGTCCCTGCTGAGATGTCTAAGGTGATGTGGGAGGCAATCCAGAGAATGGATCAGTAAGACAGGATAACTGGTCTCTGGTTCTGCTGCGCAGGCCATTACAGACTGAACTCTTCAAGGTTGAAACATTTCTAGACCAGAAACATGGCCAGGGTGGTCATTAATTGTCATAACATTTCATCTAACATGTAAATACAGTTGTGCAAAGGTGAGTTTTTCCCCTGGTGGACCTCTGAGGTGCTCTGCAGGTGGTGCAGTGTCACCAGGTCCTCAAGAGTGATGCAATAATAAGTGATCATCTTGTGGAGAAAGCTCTCAGCCCTTCCAGTTAGTCCTTAGTGGCACTGTGCTTATGCTTAGGTTAATGATGCCCACAGCAAATTGTTGAATATATCCAGGTAGTAACAGATGGGATAATTGTCATACAAGGCTCTGGCTTGAACTAAAGTAGGACAATGGCAGTGAACTGTGGCAGTCAAAGGTCTCTGAACTGCCCCAAAAGGGATTCTGGTGCTTTCAGTGACCCACCTGCAATGAAACCCATATCAATCCATCTTCCTCTTTTCATCCTTGGCATGCCCATGTGTGCTGTCATTGTGGAGTCCCAGTACAACACACTCAAAGTGAATTCGTGGCATGTGGCCCAGTTACTTTGGTGTACATGATATAAAATGCTGGCTTAAGTGGTTGTAAATATTTTTCCTCTCAGCTATGCCAACTTGCTGCTGTAGACAGCAGGGAAGACACAGTGTAAGCTTGCCTTGTTCTTAGGAGATGGAGACCTCTGAGAGACAGAGCTCTGTAGTGTGTATTTGGAAAATATGTGCTGACAAAATCATCAGTATGTGTGATTTTTCAGTCTGGAGATTTTCTCTTTGTCATGGTGAAGGATCTGAATAGAAAGATTTCCCAGCTGTTATATTAATTGGATAAAAGTCTGCTTTGAAGGACTTCCTCAAACCTCATCCAGAGGGTGACTGAAGAAAAAGATGATATTATAGTGTAGTGAAAGGGTAATTCTAATTGTCCTGCTCAGGCCAAGGGGAGAATATGGTGCAGATTATCTGTTGTATTACTTGAGTGCAAAAGTTACACCTTGTTATCAGTTTTTATCTCAAAAGGAGAAAGCTGTGCTTTGTCCTGACACTGCATCCTTCCAACTGCAACAGCTGGCTTTCATGTGTAATGACATTCTTCTAGTTTTAGTCTTTAAACGTCTTCCTCCTCTTGTAAAGGCTTCAAACACTGTTTGGATGGCTGAAAAGTTTGATTTCATGGCTGTTACAGAAACTTAAGAGACTTTGTGGACAGCTGTGAAGAACATACTGCTGAGTCTGGTAGAGATAGCCAATCTACTCCCTCTTTTAGTTTTCAAAATCACCAAACCAATCCACTCCCTCTTTTAGTTTTCAAAATCACCAAACACCACATCTCAAGCATGTTTTTTGTTACAGTTGCTGAGGATTTATTAAATGATTGAGTGTACATAACAGAAGTTCAACCTGATATGGCCCTTCCTCATTGTACCCTGTGGCTGCTCTAGCCCTGGAAGTGTCCAAGGCCAGCTTGAATGGGGCTTGGAGCAATGTGGGACAGTGGAAGGTGTCCCTGCCCATGGCAGAGGAGACCTTTAAGGTCCTTTCCATCCCAAACTATTCTGTAATTCTCTGATATGATGGAATTTTTTTTTTTTTTTTTTTTTTTGCTTGTGTGAGTAGACAGGTCAGAAATGAACTGCATGTAGAAACAGGTGTTCAGGATGAGGACAATTAAACACTGAACCTTTGTGCCTTTTCCTTATTGCATTGCTTCAGTTCAGTAAATTACATGTATTTTGGGTAAGCAACAAGGTCAGGACTCTTGAATGAAGCATAAAGAGCAGCAGCAGGGTGTTGATGTTCCTAAAGACTGCCACATCTGTAATTTTTGCTTACTCTCCTTAGTGTGGTGGTGTGTGACTTTAAAGTGATCACATCAGATTTGTTCTCTTAGTGGCAGCTGCTTTTTAGCACAAGAAAACTTTAGTGGTCTTTTTAGATTTTAAAGAAAGTGATCAAAATGAAGATGACTCTGAAGTGTCTGCACTTTGAAGGATGTGAAACTATATTAGCAGTTAAGTTGCAAATAAAAAGCCATGCAAATAAGATACTTAAGCAGCCTGTCAGTAAGGAAAGCATTTCACCTGGCTGAGATCACCATTGATCTTATAAATAGAATTGTCTAAAATGTTGTGTATACTTTTACAACTTTCCTGTTTCTTTTCTGTATCCATGAGATTCTTCAGCTCCACATCACTTTTTAAGGAGACCAAATAATGGGACATATTTTTTAAAACCTTGTGTCTTGTTCTTTTGAAGAGATGAGAATGCTGTTAGTCAGGAATTACTCATTAAATTTGCAAGTTGCCTTTTCGTGAGCAAGAGTAATGAAGCTGCTTCTGTTTGAAAGGGCTGTTCTGCATAATTTATGTGTTTTTTATTACCAAAAGTCATATGCTATGCCAATATTTTGTTTTTAATATTGCTATGAAAAGGTCAAGTTCTCAGAAACAAGATGGCTCCTTGCATTTCTCATGCTACTGGCCAACAATCCATATCTAGAGAAACCCAAGGATTTCTCTCATTGCTGTTGCTTCTTGTCTTGAAGGTCAGAGCGTAGTGAGCTGTGGATGACTCAGGGGTTGTCAAAGGTGGCCCTTTTCAGGAAGATCTTCTTTCCTGGCTATCCTTTTATCTGCCAGCCTTGGCCTCAGCTTTAGAGCTGATGAAATCCAGACAGTGCAAAGATTTGTTTGTCCTGTGCTGAATTTCCTACAGTGTTTTGTTCTTGTCTGTGTCAGTGAGGGATGGGCTTGCTGGCTGGGGAGTGAGGAGAAGGAGGATGCTGCTTTTGTGGTCTTCAGCTCCTTTGGTCAGCAGCACTCCCCGATGCCCCTGCGCAGCAACCACATTTTCTCCTGCTCTGTAACACTGAGTCTATCCCCATTTATATGTGAAAAATTTAACCTAGTGAAGACCTAAAATTTTCACTATTTGGCCTGGGACTGGTTACTGGCATGGTGTTGTCTCCCAGGGCGGTGTT
The DNA here is from genome assembly GCF_050655825.1 of Lonchura striata. Lineage (NCBI taxonomy): Eukaryota > Metazoa > Chordata > Aves > Passeriformes > Estrildidae > Lonchura > Lonchura striata. Next base: position 5,577,828 of record NC_140711.1, read on the forward strand.
TCCCTGAGGATCTGTGGGGTGATGGATGTCTGGGGTGGCACTGGGGGATTTCATGTGCCTCTTTTTGGGGTGCAGACCTTGGGCAACAGCCTGTGAGCTGGCTGCCCTTCAGCTTCAGATGCACTATTCTATTAAAGCCCTCCTTGTGCTGGAAAACCACTCTTTGCGTTTCGCTTCGGTATAAAACAATCCCCTAAGCTCGGCGGAGCGGGCGGAGGGGCAGCGGAGGGCTCGCTCCGTGTCTGGGTGCGGGGCCCGCCCCGGGCCCGTTACCCGCCCGCAGGGTGGGGCCGCCCCGCCCCGGCCCCGCTGCCCACGGGCGGGCGGGGCGGGGCCGCTCGGGGCCGGTGTGAGCGCGGGCGGCGGAGCGGGCCGGGCCTGGAGGTGAGCGCGGGGCGGCGGCTCCGGGGCGCGAACCGAACCGAGCCGGGCCGGGTCCCGGCGGGGAGCGGGCGCGGGGCGGGAGCTGAGGGGGCCGGAGCGGCGCTGCCGGCGAGCGGCGCCCAGGCCGGCGGCTCGGCCCGCCCCGCCTGCGCGGCCGCGCTTCCGCCGCTGCCCGCCGTGCGGCCCGCTCTGCCAGCTCGCCGAAGTCCCCCGGGGGCTGCCGGGGCCTGGGGAGCGGCTTCCCCGGGGGCTCAGAGAGCGCCTTCACAGGGGGCTGCCGCAGGGGGCCTCGCTGCGAGTGTGAGAGCAGCCGAGCCCCGGCACGGCCCGAGCCCGGCACGGCCCGAGCCCCGGCACGGCCCGAGCCCGGCACGGCCCGAGCCCCGGCACGGCCCGAGCCCGGCACGGCCCGAGCCCGGCACGGCCCGAGCCCCGGCACGGCCCGAGCCCCGACCCGCCTCCGTGCGGGGACCCGGGCCGGGAGGGTCTTGTGCTCCCGGCTGCTCGGTCAGAGAAGCGCGGCTGAAGCGCCGCTCACCTGGCAGGGACCGGCCGCGGACATTCCCCGCTGTCCGCGCCCTTGCAGCTCCTTCCAGGCCAGCGTGGGGCCGGGCAGCTCTGCGGGGCAGAGCCATGAAACCCTCCGAGGCCGTGAGGAGGGACGGGGTCGTAGGGAGACACGTCGCTCCTCTCGCAACCGAGCACTCGGAATCTTCGCCTGCGATGGTGGATTCTTGGTGCATCATTTGTGTCTGCTCGGTATAGCAGTGCTAACGGGTGGCTGTGGCTTAAAGAGTTAAGAGAGGAAAATTTGCTTTTTTGTGCTTCCTTGCTGCTCCGTGTGTAGCCATCCCTTCCCATGGGAGGCAGGGACCACCCTGCTCATACTTGGCAACTGGGAAACTGGCCTCAGATCTGCCTTCTGCATGGGTGAGGGATGGAGCATGGCCCCTGACCAAAAGACACCCTGCTCAGAGGAGTTCCTTTGAAAGCCATTGGTATCATCCAAGTGTGCAAAGCCAGATTGAATGGGGCTTGAAGTAAGCTGGTCTAGTGAAAGTTGTCCCTGCTCATGGCAGGGAGCTGGAACAAGGTGGACTTTAAGGTCCCTTTAAACCCAAAGCTCTCTATGTTTCTATGATCTTGCATATCCTCAGGTATAAGCTGCCTTTCCAGATTTGCTGATAGCTGAAAATGCTTTCTCGCTTCTGAAAAATATGTTTATTCCATCCAAATAGAAGATGAAACTCATTGTGACTTAAAAGCTCTTTCAAAAGGTACCTGGTACAAAAAAAAAATAATTATATATATATATATATATACACAGCTATCTAATACACAGCTATCTAAATTTTGTAAGTTTTGCTTTGTTTGCTCCTTCATTTAGGGCTGAGAGCAATGCTCATTCAGTCACTGTACTTCAGGGAGCAGATTTAGCTTTGGTGCCTGGTCCCAGTTTGTAGGAAATAATCAGGATAAACACTAGGTGTAAGCAAGTTCAGAGAGAGGCAACGCAAGGAGGATTTTTTTTGATCCCAGAACACCAGTGTTGTGGTAATATTATATTTTAGTTTTGCATTGTTGAGACCTTGTTGTGGCTCACCCATGGCAGGAGGCTCTTGGTGGGATGTTCTGCTCTGTCTGTAGAAATTCTGTGTTCTTGGAGCTTGCAGCCTGTCTAGTTAATTTTCCTTCTCCTTTTGTGTAGTCCGCCCTTGAACTGAAGTGTTTTCTGAACCATGACACTGTGGTTTTTGTCCAGAAATGTCTTATGTAATCAGAGGACTTAAAACACGATATACAGCTCTGGTGGTGAAACTGGAAGTAGTGCTTGGCTTGGTTAGCACTCCTCACACATTGGGTGTTGCAGGCAGAGGGGGCAGACTGGGCTATCTGGGGGTTGTCAGTAGTTGTGGTGGCATCAGTGGGCTGCCTTGGGAGGGAGCAGGATGTGCCATGGGGGAGATGCTCTCAGCTGGCACAGCAGGCCACTGCTCTTCTGGGCATCATGCTTGCTTCTGCACATCCTGTGTTCTGCCTAGTGCTTGTTTGGCCTTTAAAATCTTAATATTGGCTGGCGTAAATATTTTGAGGAACATGTCATCAGTAGGATATGAGGTCAAGCGCCACTGAGTTCACTTTTACTGTTACCACCTGTGGGGAAAGATTTTGACACGTGCAATTTCTGTTTGATATGACTTTGGTCTCTCCTGGCTGGTGACCAAAGCTAGAGAGTACCCAGGAGCTCCTCCTGAGTCCGGCCTTGGGTGGCCTGCCTGCCTGCCTTGGGGAAGCAGCTGCCTCCAGCTGGAGGGGAGGCTGCTGAGGTCTCTGCAGGGCTGTTCCTTCTGCTGCCTTGGCTGTTGCTGCTTGCATTTTTTTCCTTTTGAGTAACGGCAGTGTGTGTCTCTTCCAGGAGCTGTTTATTCAGAAGGGAATGAGTGCTCCTGGAGCACTAATTTTAAGAGTGGATGGCTAATAAAGAGCCCTATGGAGGAGTATGACTGATCCTGGGCAGCTCCTGAATGCCAATAGCAAAAATTTACCATGTGATTACCTGATAAGGGACATGATATCAAGGGGATATAGCTCTGGTTTCTCTTCAAGCTCTGGTTTCTCTTCAGATTAGCAGTTAGAGGTGTAACCTGGGTATCGCTTTCTGCTGAATTTTGTTGTTAGGATGGTTTTAAAATTTATGACATCAAAGTTTTTCTATGTGGCTGCACAAACCTAGAAGTTCAGCCAAAAAATACACACAAAACACCCTAAGAAAGAAACTTTCTGATTATTTGTCACCCAAAGCTGGGAGGTTGGGCACAGGGTAGTGTGTGCCCAGTTTAAGGTTAAGCTCATCCTTCATCCTGGGTTTGGTTTTGGGTCCCTGGTGCATGTCCAGAGAAGGGCAGTGGAGCTGGGGAAGAATCTGGAGAACAAGTCAGATGAGGCACAGCTGGGCAGGCTCAGCCTGGAGAACAGGAGGCTCAGGGGGAACCTTCTTGCTCTCTCTAACTCCCTGACAGGGTACAGCCAAGTGGGGGATCAGGCTTTGCCACCAGGGAACAAGGACAAGAGGAAATGGCCTCAAGCTGTGTCAGAGGACATTTAGATTCAACATCAGGCAAAATTTCTTCACTGAAAGGTTTGTCAGGTGTTGGAACAGGCTTCCTAGGGCAGTGGTGGAGTACCCATCCCTGGAGATGTTCAAGCATGTGTGGATAGGGCATCTAGGGACGTGGTTTAGTGGTGGTGTTGGCAGTGCTGGGTTAGGGGTTGGACTGATGATGTCAGAGACTTTTTTCAGTCATCATAATTCTGTGATTGTCACACTTTCTTGTTGCACGTTGTCAGCTGGGAGGCTGGTGGCATCTCTGGGTGGTCTGAGCTCTGCTGCTTGGTTAGGGCTCTGCAGGGGCTCAGAGGCCCACACAAATCTTGTGGTAGGTGTGATTAGGTGGGAAGGCATCTGTCTGCCCTTCTGGGATAAGTTTATCTCTGCAGGGATCTACAGGTATAAAAATAAAATCCCCAAAATGTTGAAATGCACTTGGCTGCAAATTAGGAAGACATTTTGACCAGTCTCAATGTGTGTGAGAATTGATACATAAACCACCCCCAACTAATTTGTAAGGACATGTAGGGTTTTTCATTCAAGGATTTTCATTCAAATCCTTGGAGTAGGCTGCCTACCTACTCTGAGCACAGAGAGACAAAGGAGTGTTGTCATGAGCTGCCTCTTCTTGTCTGACAAAACACATTTACTACAAAACAATAAACTGTCACTCCTTTGGATGTGAAGCCATGTGGAGGCTGTCCCACTGCAGTACCCACACACTCTGGACTGTTGGGACACAGTGTGGTGTTTGGGTAATTCACCCAAAAAGGCCCAGGGAGCCTCCCTGTGTGTTCCTGCTTAGTGCCTTGCACCTTGCTACCAAATACTCAGTGCCAGAGGTGGGCGTGGGGCAGAGGCTGTGCTGCATTCTGAGCACACAGGCCTCACCTCCGTGTAGACCCCGCTGTGATTCCCCATGCAAATATAACCCCTGCTCTGGTGGTGTGGGAGAGCTGGGGAGAGCCTCAGGGACATTTTCCCCATGTCAAATTAAAGATTGGCTCTGCACAACTGCCACCAAGCTGTGACAGCAAGACTCGTGTAGGAGTCAACCTACATTCACTAGCGTCAGTCTCTGTCACTGAGATTTTTGCCCACTGATTTAAGCACAAATTTCTTAGTGAGGTGAGGAGCTATTTGGTAGCCCACTTGACTTTTCAACTTGCCAAAGAGCCAGAAAAGAGACTGACAGAGTGATGTAACGAATGGAGAGAGAGAACAAAATGGGAAAGAACATTTTTTTCTTTGTGTTGCCTTGTAGCAGTGCCTGATAAAGGCTCTGAGCTGCCAGCAGATAAGGTTTTGCATGAGTCATCATTTTGGGGATGCAGGAATTTAATAGTTCTTATCTCATGTGCAGTCAGTGGGATGGTTGGGTACCCATGAGAGGTACCTACCTCACCCTTCACTGTCCCCAGTGCTCATGCTGCTGGTGGGAGGAGGCTTATCAGCAGAAAAACCTTGTCAGAAACAAAAATGTTCATGTTGAGAGGGCAGAAGGCACAAGTTTGACTACCCCATTTCTTAACCAGGCTTCAGAATGGTTGGTTTTATTTCCTGCTTTTCCTTCTTAGCTGTTGGATTTTAGTCGTTATAGAATAGTTTGGGTTGGAAGGGGCCCTAAAGCTCATCTTGTTCATCTTGTTCCAACTTCTTCCATGGTCAGGGACACCTTCCACTAGACCAGTTTGCTCCAAGCCTTATCCAGAGTTTCATTAACCCTATTACTGATTTTGCTAGTGGGATAAATAGTGTTAAATGAGGATGTTGTTACAGTTCTTCAGTGGGTGGTATTTTCATACAGAATGTCAGTGTAAAATCTTTCAGGCTGTTTCCTTCCATGTTTCTACAGACTCTGCTTGCTGTTGGAAGATGGGAGAGATAGAAGGAACATACAGAATTCTGCAGACGCCGGGCTCTCGTTTGGGTGCCCAGAAGACCTCAGGAGTGAGTACCTTGGAGCCAGGACAGAACCTCTTGACTGCCATGGCATCATCACCTGCCAAAGCACATGAGCGTGACCTCCCCGTCAAAATCAAGATGTTGGACAACACAGTGGAAGTACTTGACATTGAGGTAAGAGATATTTAAACCTGATTTCAAGTACACTGAGCCTCTGATAATTTAAAGCTCACAAGGATGTGCCTCTGTAGAGAGCTGGGACATTTTGAGGCAATATGTGAATGAAGATTCCTGTTGGGATTTACCTGCTTACAAGTAGTGTCATCAGTTGCATGGCTTGTTTTTTAAAATCTTTCAAGTATAACAGATGTTTTGTGTTTTTAACAGACTTTAAATATAAGCATCTACTGTAAGGAGAGTCTTTATTTGTTGTTTGCTTTGGGGGAACACCAACTGTCTCCTGCCAAAATGTTCTTGCTTCCTGAGCCACATGCAGCTTTGTCAATTTGGCAGCTGGGAGAACAGAAGAGCTGTGCCTTAGTTACTAATTTATATTAATTATTTTAATGGTTTGTATCCTCTACAAGTAAACTTGCTCCTATTTGAAAGTCTTTGATTGCCAGCACGCTTCAGGAGGGATGCACCAAAGCAGTGTCAGTTCAGGTTTCTGAAAATGTTTATTTAAAAATATGCTTGGGGAAATGTGACATAAGACATAGAAGCCATGCACAAAGTAGGGAGATTCTGCTTTGAAGCTATTTTTTTCCTTCCAATTCTTGTTACATTTTCAGCATTAACCTCTTGAGTTTAATTCTAGTTTGCCTGAGAACTGTTGTTAGAAAACAATTGTGTTGTAGTGAAGATACTTAGTTATCAGATATTATTAGTATCAAACTGTAATCAGTAATTTATAATAACCACTTGGAGCCTTAGTGTGTTTCATAGACTCAAAAAGGGTTTTTAAAATAGAGTGAAAAAGGTTTCTGTGGATCTGTGGAACTCTGGAGAAATAGTGGATTTGGGGATGTCTTCTATAGATTTTGTCCAGCTGTTGAAGTCTCAGATAAGAAATCTGGTTTTGTGGTTGTTTGGTTTTTTTGTTGTTGTTTTTTTTTTTTGGTGGGTTTTTTTTTTGTTTTGTTTTGTTTTTTTAAAGAGTGAGGCTGTGCCTGTATCCTTCCACTTGAGCACAGAGTGTCTGGTACTGCAAACCCACCCATCCCTCATGTACCACACAGAACACAAAAGCCTCTTTTTTCCCTTTACATTATGTTAGAATATTTTTTTAGAAAATCCGCTGACTTTGGTTCTTTTGAAGGATAATTTTATTTCTTTTTCCTAGATGATGTAGATGGTGCTTTTGTGTTTTGATTCACAAAAGAAAAAAAAAACCCAAGCAACACCCTCAGCTCTGTAATTTTGAAAGTCGGTGTAAGGCCAGGTTTATGGGGCTTTCAGCTTGTTGTGTTGTATGTGTTAATCATAACTAGGAGCTGTCTTAGTTTTCTTTACCTGAAAAGCTCTTTCTGATTATGACACCCATAGAAACACCCAAATTCAGGCACTAGCATGCTGAGACCATAATGAATATTGTACTGCTTTTCTTTATGAGATCAGTTGGAACTGAAAGACTTAGAAACCTCATGGCTGATGCTGTGAGTGAAGAGGAAAAGGGGTCAGCCTTGGGTCAGCTTCAGAGCACCGAGCACGGAAAGAGTCAGCAGCTGTGGCATTACAGTCCAGCTAACACTGCCTCCATTGCCTTTCAGTTTTGGCTAAATAAGGTAGCAAATGATAGAAAACAGGCATGAGGTATTAAACTGTGACCATCTGCCTGATTTCTTTGGTGAGCTTTTGGGATAGCAGGAATTGCTGACTGCTGTTTGTCATGGAAAATGGGAATTTTTCACTTGGGATTGAGGGCAGGCATTAGGAAAAGGCAGTGACATTGCTGAATAGGTGGTGCATGCTAGCACAATAATTTTTCAAAAAGCAGTTGGAGAAACTGGTGGCCAAGCAGCTATCCTAGATCAGATTGCCATGCTACTTGCCCACTTCTCTTTGCTTTTGTAATTTTCGTCACTAGATGTGAAAGCAGGATGTGATGTTGTGGAGTTTGTGTTTGATTCAAGGCAGCAGTAGTTTGTCAGTGCAGTGCCACACAGGCCTTTCCCATGGGGATTTAGCACTGCCTGCTCAGGGAGATGTGGGTGATACCAAAAGGTGGTCTGGGTTGTTTTTTTTTTTTTCCTATTCAAATGATTTTCTCTTGTTTCTGTAAGAACTGTGGCAAGTGACTTTTTACTGGGAAAAATGGTGTGTCAATGGAAGGACAGACAGAGTGTAGGATCAGCTCCTGGAGTGACCCTTCCCTGTGCAGTGTGGTGGGGAGCCTGATGCAGTAGCCCAGTAGCCCTGTTTATTGCCTCCCTGCCTAAAATGAGCCACAGCAGCATTTTTAACCATATGGGATTAAGAGAGTAGCCACAGTAACAACTTAATCCATGCAGGTTTACCTTGTCATCCCTTCCTTTCTCCAAGAAGTGCTTAAACCAGTTGCTTCTCTCCTGGCAGGAGTTGGTGGTTGCCCTTTTTGGTAGCCCACTTGACTTTTTTACTTGCCAAAGAGCAACAAAAGAGACTGACAGAGTGAGGTAATGAATGGTTAGAGAACAAAATGGGAAATAGCAGTTTTTTCTTTGTGTTACTGGTGTATCTGAAACAGTTTGCTAAAAGTTCTACATAGCTATGTTCTACCATCTTTTAAGTCCACTGTCTCTGTCCATTTTCCCCATCTGTTTCATAAGGTTTGATTTCTTAGTAGGAATTTGATTAATTACTAAGAGAGAATTATTCTTTAAAGTATGTTGGGCAGAGCCTTTCTCCAGTGAATCTGATTTGAATGTTAGGGGATGGAGAAATACTCAATGTTTTCTGGAGTTTAAAAAAACTGAAAATGGGCTATTTATGGGTTCTCCTTTCCCTTCCAAAAGAGAAGAGAGAATGAAACATATCCATTCAAAGCTAGGCTGCAATATTAATTATTTCCATGAGTTGGGTTTTTTCCCTTTTTACAGCCAGCTTATTTAGTCAGATCAAATCTTGCATGTACCATTTCATGGAGTACCTGGCTTTTTCAAACTAAATCTGTCCAAAGAGTGGTTTTGCAGACTACAAGATGAATGATTGGCACATTACATTTAGTTCAGACTGTGAGCACACTTCAAAGTAATCAGGGTTTTACAGTAGAAGTTCTGCCAGCTTTCCAGGTTTTTTTGAACAGATTAAACTTGGAGGCTTTTGATCAGCACAAAAATGTGGCAGACTCTTACATAGAAGGGTCTGGGCTAGGTTGAATTCACCAAAATGACATTTAATGAAACTGCTGCCATCAGATGATGTTTAATATTTGGCCTCTGTGTTGTTCCTTATGTAAGAAATATGTGTCATTTAGGAAATTCTTCTACATGAAATATTCTCTATGCTATGAGGAAGTGCCCCAGAAGAAGTAGTTTATATTATTATGCTTCAAGTTTACTGAATTGTCTGGGGAGAACTTGATGCTTCTTCAATGGCATGTACTTCCTCTTCTTCTGCTGGGATGTCAAATGAAATTTGGGATTCAAAAATATTTGTACATTTTATTATAGGGTCTGCCTGCCTGCTCCATTCTAAGGTAAAATTTAAACTGGATTTTTTTTATTTTGTGCTAATCTTTGTTGGGTTGTTTTGAGAACAGAAATCTGTTCTTTAAATTTTATTTTTGTATGTAATGCAGTAATGATGTTCTGCACCCCTGCCATGCTGAGGTGTCCCTCTCCCCCTGATAGGGGTGGACCCCTAGCAGGGAGATGCTCCACCCCACTGCCATTATTGAGAACAGGCTAGTTAGGTAAGATTACACTGTAATTCCCCCATTTGTTTTCTTATTAATTAGTGTCCTCTCACTGCTCTTGTCTGCTTTGGTGTTCATTGGTGTACCCTGCAAAACGATTACATTACTACAAAACCAAAGTGGCTTATTCTGTCCTAAGCTGAAAATGTGTACTTGATGATTACTTTGATAGTGATAGTGTCTTTGTTGGGCACTTCCTTGGCTTATTGAAATCTATAAATTGCATTAATAAAAAGTGCAAAGCTATTCTCCATCCTTATGTTTAGAATGGAATATAATAACTCCAGTTATTCTGGTTTCTGTGGAGTTTGCAGTTATCTGTGATTGAAAAGGTGCCATGAAAGTGGCTTCCCCTGGGATGCCCATTGTTTTTGACCAGCCATTGGAGGCCCTGAAGTCAGGAGCTGGGCTGGGGCTGCAGGAAGTTTTTGGGATGGCAGAGGAAGCAATCTGACTGCAATATCCTTCCCATGGTTTGCAGAGAGTGTTTCCCACTCGTTCACATGGCAAAATGCTGCTCTCACAGCAGCACTGTGGTAGTGTTAGTGCCCCCAAGAACTTCCATGGGCATGATGCAGAAATGGTGCAACTTTTAACTGCTGTTATTGAGCAATTTTTAGGAAGAAATATGTGTATGTTGAGCACTGGGATGATGCTGTGGGCACTGAAAAGCACTTGCTGTGTGCCATGAGGAGCTGCTGGGACAGGCAGCCCAGTCCTGGCTCTGGCACTTGTGCCCTCCTGCCTCTGCCTTGCTCTCCCTGTGCCTGCTCAGACCTTCCTTTCATGAAGGCTTTCTCCCTCTGTGCTGTGAAAGTATTAACAGCTTAAATATGTGAGTAGTCAAGGGATAGTCTGCTGCTGAATCCTATTAAGTGCTGTGCTGGAGGAATCGAGGTGCTGTTGGTCAGCTCACAGTGTTTTTCTTCCCTAGCCAGGAAGAAATAGTCAAAATTCCAAAAAGAATCATAGCCAGATGTTTGTCATTGCTTCGGTTTGAGTCTCCTAAATATGGCAAATAAGCTGCCTTAGGACTTATTTTTATCTGACCTCAGAAGAGAAAGTTAGTAATTCACTATTTTAAATTTGCAATTATCATAGGGTTTAAAAAGAAGGTAACTAAAGCTTTGCCTTTTGTGTGCCGTTTGATTCCACTATATATTTTTTAGGCCTGTTATTTTGTGTTTGGAAACTTGACTTTTTTGATGCTCTGTAGGAATGTGGCATGGGGTGGAGAAAGGTGAAACCACAGCCATTTTATTGACAGGAATTTAGAGTGTATGTTTTGTTCATTTGAGTGTTTTTTGGTTTTGCTTTTTTTTTTTTTTAAGGAAAAATATGAACTAAAATTGTATAAGCCAAATTTATTATTTTACAGTTCTCTTGACCTTAGGTGTCATACTATATGTAAAGAAAATTGAGTTGTACTGCAATAAAGAAAAAACAATCTGAATATCCTTGTACAAAAAGTTGATTATGTGCACGTGCCTTAAAACACAGAAACCATTTAGGAAAATGGTGATCAAGTATTATTACAGTCCTTGAAATATTAATGTAGTGGATTGAATTCATAACAGTTTGTATGGCTAGGCAGGTGTTTGTTTCTGTTTTCATAATCTAGTTATGTAGGATAGTGAAAATCAGCTGAAATCAGTCTTATGCCATTCAACCAAAATGGCTGTAGGAAATGCTGTATTCCACATAAAGCCCAAAAATAAGAAGGCCATTGGAAATCTTTTAAACCTTTTCTGGGTGTGGGTAACATTCAAGGTCGGGCCCACAGATGGGTAATTCTGTAAAATATAGGGAGCCTGGAAGGGAAGAAAACTCAAAAGCAAACCAAGAATCAACCCACAGGCAGCTAAAGACAGCTACATGAGTTCAGTGTGCTGAGAGGCAGATCAGAGAAATTTTACGTTTGTGCCTACTGGAAAAAGGGACTTGGAGCTGAGCGAGGATGATGTGTCATGGTTCTCTCAGGGTTCAGAGCAGCACAGACTTGGGGATGTGCATTTAGCTAAACAGGGTTGCAAATGCATGCCTGTGTGTCAGCCCTTTCTCCTTGCAATCAAATTCCTGTTTGGAAAGGGCAGTGCTGCCTACTTGGGTAAGAGAGAGACTGTATATATTAAATATTTAAAATGCTGTGCTATGGTGACAATGCCTAGTGTGAGAGATTTACTGTTCATGATTTAGTGTTGGATATGGGAGGGGGATGGGCCCCTTTGTGTAACTAAGCAGTCATTCATTAATAAAAACAAGAATTAGAAAAGGGGGAAAACCCCAAAGCTTTGTGGAGACTCCGGTAGAGCTGTCTGACATGTTTTCAACTGAAATAATGAAGGAAAAGTGTTGTTGAGCCCTCAGCCCACTTCTCAGGCAGATAGCCTGAAGCCAGTGGTGTAGGAAACCCCTGCTGGCAAGGGGGAAGTTAGAAAAGCTTGGCCTTATCTAATCTGGCTTGTAGGTATTTATTAACCCATCACCACGTTATCAAACCTCTGCTCAAAGTACAGTGGGGAGTTATGTTAGGACAGCTGATACCATTTCAGTTTTGCACAAAACAAAAGGGAGTTTTGGCCTTTTCTGTAAAAGTACCCAATTTGTATTTGTCTTTTGTCCAAAGAGTCTGTTATAACTGTCTTCTAGATGTTTTGAACTATTTCCTTTGGGCAGATTTCCTCAAAGAAGTGTCAGCCTGGAGTAGCCTAACACCTTGCAGGGGAAGTACAGTCCCTGGGTGCTGTGACACCTCTCCTAGGAGAGAAGGCTGGGAGAATTGGGATTGTGCATCCTGGAGAAGGAAAATCTCTTGGGAGACCTTATTGCAGTCTTTGAGCTCCCGAAGGGGCTCCAAGAAAGCTGGAGAGGGGCTTGGGACAAGGTTCTGGAGTGGCAGGACAACGGGGAATGGCTTCCCACTGCCAGAGGGCAGGGATAGATAGGGGGTCTTGTGGGTGGTGAGGTGCTGGCTCTGGTTGCCCAGAGAAGCTGTGGCTGCCCCTGGATCCCTAGAAGTATCCAAGACCAGGTTACATGTGGCTTGGAGCAACCTGGGATAGTGGGAGGTGTCCCTGCCCATGGCAGGAGTTGGAATGAGATGGGCTTTTAAGTCACTTTCAACCTAAACTATTCTGTAATTCCATGAAAACCCAGATCAAATCTGGTGAATGTGGGCATGGATGGTGGTTTTGAGGCAAAAGCATAATTAATGGAGAAAGACTTGCAATTTTAGTGAGGTGGTAGGGTTTTTTTTTTATGAACAGAGGAAAACAGAGTATTTTCTATGTTTAAAATGACTTAAAAATACTGAGTTTTCTTTAGATGCATATACATGCATATGAAATGAAACTGTGCAAGATCCCAGAAGCACCAACAGATTGAGTGTGTGGGGTGGCCAGGCCCGAGGGAATGGCTGTAGAAAGGTTCAGGGCTTTGTGCAAAGAACAAAGTTCAAGGGGGAAAAATTGAGATCAGTCTCCTGACTTCTCATTCTCTTTATTAGCTTGTGTGTACGAAGGAGGTACTTAGACCTTCTGGTATGAACCTGAATTTGGGATCAGCTACCCCAAAGCTGCTCCTCTCTGTGATACTGTCACTGTTGTCACCTGGATGTTTAATTATTAAGAAGCAAGAACTCTGCTGCCAAATCATCCAGCAGTACCTGTGAAACTCTCCAAGGATGTGGCCCATGGTGTTAATTTATGTGGCTTCCTTCTTCCCCAAGTAATCTACAGCAGTTTTATTCCAAGTAGTCCAGGTATTTCAGAACAGCACCATTTCTAAAAACTTAGGACCATTTTTTGTCTCTATGTGCTCTCTACCTAAGTATACATTATCCAATCTCATTCACGTAATTCCCTCCTTTTTGGGAATGTCTTCTCATGTCAGCCAATTGCTGTTTTCCTACTTTCAGGCATCCAGCAAGTCCAGCCACTCTGGAAAAGCTTGTTTGTTGGGTAGAGCTGGTTCAGTGCTTTGACATTGCCTTAAATGATCCTTTAAATGATCATAATTTTAAAGCTAACCTTAATTAAATGAGCCAGAGGCTTCCATTTCTAGAATAATTTGTCTGGCTGTGGATTCTGCTTAAAAAAAACTCTTGACAAAACCACATCAAAACCAACCACTGAAATCCTAGGACAAAAAAAAAATCACTGGGAGAGAATCTTAGAATTTTATTTTTTTTTTCTAAACAAAAAATGCCCAATATGGAGTGTAATAATAGAACTTAAAATAGCTCCAAGATTTTTATTTGGATTTGCAGCTTCCATAGTTCAGTAAATGGTACTTCAATGCTATGTGGAAATACTGTAACACAATAATTCTTCTTTCTGTAACATAATAACTTCTTCTTTTTCATAAAGAAGAACTTTCAAGATGAAAGTGCGCTCTATCTCATTTTGTGATAATGAAGCTACAACCTGTGCTCTGTAAGATATTAAATGCTCTGCAGAATATTCTTGGTGTGGTCTTACTAAAGTAACCTGTAGTTGGGACTTATCAGTATAGAAGGGTGGATAAAATAAATGTATTTAAAATACCCTTTTCTTCACAAAGAGTTAAAAGAAAAATTGGAAGAATTGAAGATGAAAGTTGTTGTTAAATGTTCAGATGATCAAAATAAAATAGTACTTAAGCAATTTGGCTGAACACATGAAAACAGTGTTTGACAGAGTTGTTACCTGGTGCTTGTTTTTGTGGGGAATCAAGGATTATTTTCATTGGAGTTACTAGTTCAAATCAAAATTGAGAAAACTAATAAAGTACTGAAGAGGAAGGTAGTTGTTTCTTGCTTTTCCAGTCTGCAGATTGAACACTAGATATGGAGCTGTAAGGTCAACTTGTTTCAGCCATGAAAGCACAAAGTTAATGACTAGTATTCCTTGCCATATTAAATTATTTCCTTCTTTCTAATATTCTGATGTCCGCCCTGTATTCAGAAATGCAGTTTTGTTTATATGTGGAATTAATGATGATTATTAACAGGGAGTTTTGAGGATGTTTTTTCTGTCTCACGCTTCATTTGGACAGAGATCTAACAGATTACAGGAGGATTGGAGATAAACAGAGCTATAAACTCACCAAAATGTTTGCATATTTCTGATTAAGAAAGGAAATAACAAGTCTATGTTTAGTTGAAAATTGTGTGTTTTTTTAATTTGCCAAAAGATGAAAAATCACTTTTTATTAGGAAGACTGCTAAAGTGCCCCAAAGAAGAAAAACCAATAAAAATCCGTGTTGAAGTGGCCTTTATTTTATCGGTTTAGTTTGTCTTGGCCATTCACAGGGTGCTCTGTGTTGGCTGCTTGTGAGTGATGATGTCAAATCTAAACTTCTGCCTCTCATGCACATCCACAATTAACTAGAGGAATTGGATTCCTGACAAATGCAGATTTCTGTGACACAAAAATCCAAGGTGTTTGCTGGTGGTAGGGTCCAGTGGCTCTGGCTGCACAAGAGTTTCCATTCTACACCTCAGCTTTATAACTTTTTTTTCCAAACTCATTCCTTTTGGACTGATTTTCCCTCCCAGCTTATCTGCTGCCAAAAGTGGATTTCTTTTTTGGAAAGTTGGAGCAAGGGCAGCTTGCTAGTTTTGGAAGATGAGAGTATTAGTCCTTATGAAAATATGGGGGTTTTTGGTTTTTAAATTAAAGTATGTGGAAGCAGAGAGTTAAATGTTCTGGAACACAAGTTTGGGAGGTAGAAAGAAAGCCTTGATTTTGATAATATTTGAGCCATGGTCTACTGAAAATCGTAAGCTATGAGTTTGTTTTTCTCTCTTCCTAAGCTCAGACATTATGGCAGAGGGGGTATCTGCCATGTAGGAGTGATATTTGAGAAAACAGCAAATAACAGCTGGCTTGATTCTCCCCCTCTGCTCTGCTCTGGTGGGACCCCATCAGGAAGACATGGATCTGCTGGAGCGAGTCTGGAGGAGGCCATGGAGATGCTCCAAGGGCTGGAGCCCCTCTGCTCTGCAGCCAGGCTGGGAGAGCTGGGGATGCTCACCTGGAGAAGAGAAGGCTCTGGGGACACCTCAGAGCCCCTGCCAGTGCCTAAAGGGGCTCCAAGAGAGCTGGAGAGGGACAGGGGACAAAGGATGGAGTGACAGCACAGGGGGGAATGGCTTCCCCTGCCAGAGGGCAGGGATTGATGGGATATTGGGAAAAAACTATTCCCTGTGAGGGTGGTGAGGCCCTGGCACAGGGTGCCCAGAGAAGCTGTGGCTGCCCCTGGATCCCTGGAATGTCCAAAGCCAGGTTGGACAGGGCTTGGAGCAACCTGGGATAGTGGAAGGTGTCCCTGTCCATGGCAGAGGTGGAACGAGATGATCTTTAAGGTCCCTTCCCACCCAAACCATCCTGTGATTATATTGTTCTATAAAAGAAAAATAACTGCTGTTGGTACATTTTAAAAAATTATTTATATTTTATTCCTCAGTCCTAAGCATTCCTAACATTAAGTATGTTTATTCTTCTGATAAAGTAAAAAATAGAGATATCTTTGTGAGGCAAGAACCTTCAGCTGGGAATGGTTGTTCCTGTTTGATGTTGTCTTAGCACTGCGAGGGTTTTGGGGTTTGGTTTGGAGTTTCTCTTGCCTCACAGGGCTCTCCATGCCATTACTGGCTGTCAGGATACCTGCTGACACTTGCACAGCTGAGGGAACTTTTAAAGCTTCATCTCACTATAGAATCAACTTGAAATTAATCTATTCTACCAATCAGACTTATAATGATGACTTGTTATAATTATCTACAGTACAGTTAGAGCAGGGTCACTGAGGAAAGCTGTTGTTAGCTGCCTATTTAGTTCTTTTACCCCATTTTTTCTTTTTCCTTATGTGAAATAATTCACAAATATCAGTAGTCATTGTCTTGGCAGAAAATAAAGAGTAATTGAGAAGTTTGGAATGGAAAGTATGCCATGTTGTGGATTTGTACTGAAAGCAGGACCTTTATGAAACGCATTCATGCAGCTACTTGTCCTGATGTCAAAATTACAGTAATTAAGAAATTACTTCAAATATTTTGCTTTGTGCTGCTTTTATGCAAATTAAACAATGGCATGGAGCTGCCCACTGTGTTACTTTCATTTCTGTCTACTTCAAAATGTTCAGCTCTTCGGAAAGGATGGTTATAAATGTAATAAACAACTTGAGAAACCAAATACTTCTAGGAGGAGTTTTCCCAAAGAATTTGAAGCATAGTAATAAAATATTGTGTTCTGTCCCAAGCTTTTGAACCCCATTTTAATTTTAAAATAAACTTAATACTGTTCTTTCAAACTGTGACATTTATCCTTTGAAGGATGCAAAACTATACTGATTTTAAACTGGGGTTTTTCTTAGCTTTTCACTGTAAATAACACCCAAAATTACAGTTGGTAGCACAAGCAAAATTATTTTACACTTTTAACATTTGGCTGGTACCTTTATAATTTACTTGGTTGCCAAATGCTTCCAGTTCCAACTATCTAAATTTTTCATCTCCAGTTTCTCTTGAAGGAGTGTGCACTTGACAGTGGAAGGGGAGAAGTGCCAGGAATCTGTGCCATAAAACCTCTTTTTCTGGGGGGAGATGAAGGCAGCTAGGTTGTCTTCAGGCACAGAACTAGATGGAGCCAGGAGACATGACTCAGTTGAAAAGGAAGAAAGCTGTGTATTGGAATCCTGCTGGGATAATTGTAATGCCTGTATGGAGCTAGCCCTGCACACAGATTCCTTGATCAGTGCAGCACACAGTTTGTCTGTAAAACTTGTCTGATTGTTAGCAGGCATCTTTCAGGAGTTAATCCAAGTGAATCAGTTCTAACAAAAGGTGGTTGGATTCAGAATTGTTTTTTATTTCACAAATAAGAAATCAGGGACTTGGGTCATAGGATGCATCCTGTTCAGAGGCTTCTAAAGGTTTGTAGATTTGTCCATGAAAAGGCAAGGTAAGGTGCATGCCCCATTTTCTGCACATGAGATTGGTCAGGGTATTGCTGCCTCCCCACCAATATTGCTGGCTGAAAAAGTGTTCCCTCCTGTGGGGCCTGGGAAAAGGAGGTGTACAATTACAGATGTGTGGGTATGTACCTTAAAAAACAAGGGTCCTACTATATTTGAGGATATTTACTATTTTAAGGTTTTTGCTCAAGTCCATTGAGGAGTGACTTAGGGAGCTTGAGGAACAACTGAGGGAGCTGGGGGTGCTCAGCCTGAAGAAAAGGGGGCTCAGAGGTGACCTTACATTCTCTACAACTTCCTGAAAGGTGGTTGTAGCCAGGTGGGGTTGGGCTCTTTCCCCAGGCAGTACTGACAGAACCAGAGGACACAGCCTTGAGCTGTGCCAAGGGAAATTTAGGTTGGATATTAGGAAAGAGTTTTTCACAGAAAGGGTGATAAAGTTCTGGAATGGCTGCCTGGGGAGGTGCTGGAGTCACCATCCCTGGATGTGTTTACCAAAGCCTGGATGTGGCACTGGATTTAGTTGAGGTGTTGGAGCTGGGTTGGACTCAATGGTCTTTAAGATCTCTTCCAACCCAGTCATTCTGTGAATTCTGGGAATATCAAGAAATCTGTTTCAATTAAAAAGTAAAAACTTGATTTCCTAAATTAATTTATCCAGGTATAAATGTCTCCTGTAGCAGAGTCTGTAACCTGCATGGGAAATGTGCAGGGAGACAGCAGAGAAATAATGTAATTGTCTGGAGATGTGGCTTGCCATTACCTTATCATTCCTTATTTCATTGTCACCATTTAAGAACCAAAATCCATACCCACAGAGTCTTCTGGCACCACAGATTTTGGCTAAAAAAGTTCAGCTGTATTCTTACCAAGGAAATGCGTTTTTAAACATCACAAGACCTGTTCAGAAAGAGAGGAGTACTCATATTCATGTGCCATGTCAGCACTCAGCCTGGCATCTCTACCATCTGCAGTCACTGAGAACTGCATCATTTCTCCTGACTTGCAGTTTTATTTAGAGGTTTCAGCATTAGTGGCCTGAGCCAGTGTGATACCAAGAAACTTTTTGAATGACTTGTGTTTGCACCTGATTAATTCACCCGACTGAAGCTGTGGTTGCTCTTACAGGTACCAAGGGTGGTGAAAGCCTGAGTGAGAGATACAAAACCATCCTGTGTCATTCTCTGTCCTGATTCTATGCTTTTCTCTGAGGTTATAGGGTTGGATTCAGTCAGCTTTGCTCACACAACTGCAGATACCAAAGCTATTTCAGATTTGCAGCACTGCAGGGCTGTTCAGACTTTTTCTCCTTGAAATTTTAGGAGTTTTTAAAGTGTTACAGAGGCATTTGCAGAGCTCTAAAAACACTGGCAGTTTATATCTTTTTCCTGTAAGAGGCAATTACTTTTGAATTTTTTATGCACCTTAGTCATGTGAAACTATTTCCCCAATGTTCCCCTTGTTTTTTATCTTTTAAGCCTAAAATAGCACATTCTTGCTCTCAGATATTTTTAATTTTCATTGTATTGAATTATTCTAATTCTATTTTGGCTTTAAAGTGAAGAAAATGAAATGTTGAGAAGAAGATGAAATGTTGAGAAGAAATCCTACCCTGGGAGGGTGGGGAGGCCCTGGCACAGGGTGCCCAGAGAAGCTGTGGCTGCCCCTGGGATCCCTGGAAGTGTCCAAGGCCAGGTTGGACATGACTTGGAGCAACCTGGGAAATTCCCTGCCCATGGCAGGGGGTGGAACAGGATGAGTTTTAAGGTCCCTTCCTACCCAATTCATCCTGTGATTCTGTGATAATTTATTATAATGCCTAATATTTTTAAAGTAGGTACTATTCTGAGCATGTAGAGTCATTACAGAACTCTGTGCCTACTTTGAGGGGAAAGTCACAGAGTCTTTCATCACTGAATTTTTCAAAATGAACAAAACCATGGTGGCATCAGAACCACTGGCTGGCTGCCAGTGTGTTTTGCTGGATAACCCAGAATAGTGCCACACCCTGTCACCACGGCTGGGGGATGCTTCGTGACCCAAGGTGGAGCTTGGTGGCCATGCAACTCCTGCTGCACCCTGCTAGGTTTGTGTGTTGCTGGAATGGGCTGTGACAGCCCTTTGGAGTCTTTCCTGAGTGGTGCAGATGGGCTGATGTGTGGGTTCAAAAATGCTGGTTTTCTCCTGGCGCCTGCTGCAGTGAGAGATGCTGAGAGCAAGCTGGGTGATTGAACCAGCAGCCCCAAGTGGCGCTGGTTTGGGTGTGCTGTGGAAGTCTCCTGTTCTCTCCTGTGTTGCTGTAGCTGCTTTCTGCTGATGTTTGTGGCTTTGCCCCTAACCTGGCTCTCAGAAAGGGTTAGTGAGTGAGTCTGAGGGAGAGATTCACTGAAAGGATTCCGCAGCCAGCGTGGTGAGAGGAGGTTTGGTTGGGTTCTCGCTGTCCGCAGGCATTTCGAGCCTGGCTGGTGCAAAGGCTGTGTGTGGCCTGGGGTTCCTGGTGTGGGGAGGAGTGAGGGGTCTGTGTGGAGCAGGGATTTGGCAGCTCCTGCTCCAGGCCACAGCACTCAGCTACACAAACAAACGTGTGGGTTTATTGAGGGAGCCGCAAATAGCCCGCAGCTGGTCTGCTCAGCTCTCTGCTGACCCTGCTGTGAGCAGGAGACTCCGTGTAGGTGACCTCCAGTGGCCCTTTCAACTTCAGTTCCTCTGGCTCTGTGAAAGATTTTTGTATGGAGTCCTGTATATTAGATGTTTGTGTGTTAGAGTGACAAGAACAATGTGAAAAATATTTGTGATATTTTTCTCCAGTTTATGAAGATGCCATTTGTTTTTGCTGTAAACTTATTCTTTTTTATTGTTATTAATCTCACTGTAACTTTTTTCTACTACTTCTTTAGTCAAAATGTTACGGCCAGACGTTATTGACAGAAGTTTACAAGCATCTGAATTTGATTGAATCAGACTACTTTGGAATTGAGTTCCAGAATATCCAGTCATATTGGGTGCGTACAGTTCCCTGACAAATCTGGCATAATAAAAAGGTTGGGTGAATGCAGTTCCTTGAGTGACAAAAATTTCTCAGTCTGCTGCAGTTTCCTGTAGTCTCCTGTGGGATTATCTCTTGGATTCTTGTAAATTTGTTTCACTCAGCAGAATGACAAGAGGAATCAGAAGAAGAAGGGAGGAATCAGATCCTGCTTCTTGTTATGTTTCAGAAATTGTATAAAGCAGTTAAATAGCTGCTGATGTTGCCACTTACAGGGACAGAAATAAAACCCTCTTTTCCTCTGAAAGGAGAAACATGAACTCAAAGTGTCCTCGGCAGAGAATTTATAAAATCAAATTATGGTGTTTAATTTTGGTAGTGTTCATATTTATCCTCAGTTAATTCAGTCTTAAATTAATTTTCCTGAAGAGCCATTACAAACCTCTTTCTAATCAACACAAACCTCAGGAGGCACACGGGCCTGCAAGCTTTTTAAATCATTGATCTAGATCAATGCTGACACCTTTAAGCCTCCTAGTCACTTATCCTGTATCTTGCAAAGAGGACAGTGTGGCTTCTAAACTGGAAAATGTTCCCCAAACTTTCCTTTCATTTTGATTTCTTTTGTGTTTTTTGAACCTTTTTTTAATTTTTTTTAGATTTATGAGAATATGACTGAGAACATAGGGAATGCTAATGGCACTAAACTATGCTGCTCTTGAGCTGAGGAAATACACTAAAGCTTGTTTAGTTGCTGTTGCTTGTGCATGGTGTCCAAACTGTTCCTGCAGCTAATAAGGTTCTTAAAATCCTCAGCTGTCTCACAAACAGAGCAGTAACTAGTAATGACCAAATATAACTGTCTTCTAACAATTTTCTGTTTGGAAGAGTGGGGAAAATAAAAGGTTGAGCTTCCAGAATATTTTGGATTACCTTTATGGATGCTCCTTTTACTAGAACAATAGTATTTCTTTTAAAATGTGCTTGTCAAAAGAGAAAAAATGGTGGGAAAATAATATTGAGTCAAGAGCCTTAAGTAGGTAGGTAAGAGTGACAGAAATAGCACGGAAGGGAAAAAAACATTGGACCTTTCCATGTTCTGCAGATTTTCTGTAATGCTGCAGCCTGGCTCCTGTCAGACTGTGGATTTTGGCATGACTCCTGCACTCTTGGCACTGGGACTCTGCTTTAGCTGACTTGACTCTTCTTCTGTCCAGATGAACTTTAAGCACAGATCAGTGGCTTTTGTATTGATGCATGAAAAATGTCAATTCAAATAGATAAATACACTTTTTGTAGAGCAAAGGAATTACTGCATTGAGGAAGAAATGCTACTCATAAATAACTGCTTAATTTGAATTTACTTTTGATGTTTTCATATTATATTAAACAAGAATGTAAGTTTGTAATTTTTTTCTCTTCAATTTCAGATTTGGCTGGAACCTATGAAACCTGTTATTAAACAAGTACGGAGTAAGTAGTTTTAAAAAAAGGAAGTTTTCCTTAATTTGCATCTTCTTTATGTGGGTTGCTTTCACAATTACTACTTGATTTACTGGTTATGCTTCCCTGTAAAATACACATGGCAAGGGTGATAGTGATTCCTGCTGGGGCATGCTAACCTGACATTTTAATAGGTTCTGTGTGGTGGGTGGAATGGAAACTTCCTGCGGGTAGGGTTCTTTGTCTGATAAATATCTGGATAGGTTGGCTCAGCTGGTGTTATAGTGAAGTGAAATACAACACTTGCTGTTAGCTTTTGGAAGCTGTGTTGTCATACCGTGGGAAGAAAAAGGAACATTTTGGCTGATTCCCATGGCAGCTCTTTCCACATGCTGAGGAGCAGCTGCCCTGGAGGAGCAGAGGTGGGCATCTCCCACCTGGGTGCTGGCTGCAATGTCAGAGTCTCTGCCTCAGCTGTGAAGTGTGGTCTTGTCTCTATACCACCTAAAAAGTGTTCATGTGAGAGGCACTTTAAAGGCCCAAAACAGTTGAGGAATGCAGGTTGTTGGTTGGTTCTTCAGATGTTGAAAGATTAGATCCAGCTTTTTGTTTTTTTCCTTTGTGGAACACAGTTAAGCAATTTGTTTGTTTTGTGGTTCTGATTGTAGAGGCTTTGTGAAGGAACAAGACCAGGAGGGTGTGGTGGATTCCTGCTCCTTTCCAAATCTTGATTGAAATATGTTGAAAATGAGTTCTGGGACGTAGTTTTTAGCTACTCTTCTGTCTAAAAATACAGAATCATCGATTTCAGCTAATTTTCTGACTTTAAGGTCATGATTTTTGACTTTTGTCAACACTGTTTTTTAAGCAGAAGAGCCAAATCATCTATAAAATAAGGCTCCTTTGGGAGAGTACAGAATTTTTTCACTCTGTTTTCCCTGCCAAAAAGTTTTTGGGAGTGCTGTCTTTTTATATCCTCCTGGCTAGAAGGAATTATGTCCCAGTCAAAAGATCAGGTGGATCTGCAGTGCTGCTTGGTTACTCCTGTATCCTTTCCTATATACTACATAAATTGTGGTATAAACTTGACCTTTGACCACAGATAGTGTTCCCTGATGATACAAATACTGTTTTAAAATGGTCTAAAATAATGAGGATCTACTAAGATTTATGGCTGCTTTACAGTCTGCCACCCATGTTGTGGTGCCAGTGAAACAGAAAGATGTATTTAATTTTTTTGTTAATATTATTCTGTAAGAGATACCAGTCTGTTGTCTGGCAAATGTTCATGTTCTGAAATCAATTTTAAATTGACTGAAATGTCCTATTTTCTATATATTGGGGGTTTATTTGGTTTTTTTTTATTTTTGTTTTTGGTTTTTTTAAAGGTAGAATATAATGATTTTGAAGTTAAACTTCTAACTTTTAGTTCAGCAGCAGGGGAACACTTATGGGCTTTAAGGTCATCTTGCTCAAACTTGGTTGATCTTGCTGGTGATTGCTGTGTACCTGCACATAGGCACTTCTGAATCTTTGACATCCTCTCTAAAAACAGAAGTTCTTGGATTGCTCCCAGTTAGTTTTGGCTTTGTGACATCCATTGAACTTTGTGTGATAAGGTTTGGAGTTTTAAAATTAACTTCAAATGAATGCAGTCAGTTTTACTAGTGAATCACTCCAGATAGGAAGTTTGGATCCAAATTTTCAGCCTCCTTAACAGACACACAGTATCAGGTTGACATTTGGGTACCTTCTCTGAGATGCTGCTATTTGATATAATACAGTGTTGTATTCACCATTCCTGCCTGGATAATTTTTCCTCACATCCTTTTTATTTCTTTCTTTTGCTCAGACTTGGCTTCTTAAAATAAATTATGCATCTTGGTTAAGACTGGGCAAGTGTTTCCCTAATTTGAGTGGAACTTATTCATAGAGAAAAGGCAAGACTGCCTAAACAAAGAGAGGAGGGTTGTGCTACAGAGGAAAATATGTAGTATTATGTTTTTAATTTCTGATATTTATTATCATTTGATGTAAGTGATGCTTGAAACATTGCCAAAATCGCTCCCACATTGATACTTCCACTTGACTGACATCAGTATTGTGCAGGACTGTTCTTAACCTTGTGAAGGTCTTCCAGAGGCCCAGAGTATTTTCAGAAATTTGATGTAAAGTTTTGGTCTTTTAACTGGAATCATTGAAACTATTTATTTTCCTCACTTGATCTACAGTCTAGAAGTGTAGGATCCTTAGTCTCTGCCAAATGTGGGCTTTCTGTGCCATTAAAGGGTGTTATTTCCACCCTCATTGCATTTCTAGATACAACATTGTAATTAGGATATGGATTTTAGTTTTTTTGGTTTTTTGTTGTTCACCAAAGGTTTGGTAATTCTGGCATTGGAGGCTGGGAGCTGCTCTTGTCACAGCTGTGATAGCCTGTGAGTTCTCCCAGCTACTTGTCAAAAAGCAAAGTTTGTTATTCTCTCATTAGCAAACGAGAGGATGAGTGAAGGAATGTTTGGCCTTGGGAATCAGATATTGCAGAAGAAGAAATCAGTGTACTTTGGGGCTGATGGGGTTAAACTGGACTCTGTTAAGCTTTGAGAGATCCTGGTGCTTAAAATAAATTAAAGCAGGCTGCTTGTGCTCCAGCAAGTTTGATTTATTTTTAATTTGGGTAAGTTTACTTTGAAACAGCAGTGGCACGAGGAGTCCCTGGGGGCACTGCCTGGCTCTGGTCCAGAGGGTGCCTGTGGACATCAGGTGGATGCTCAGCAGGCTCCTGGAAGCACAGCCTGGCCAGTGCTTTGCCTGCCTCTGGAATACTTGGTCTCATTTGCTTTCAGGCAGGAAAAATAATGGGAAAACAGTGCTGCATGGTGAGAGACTGTTGTATTCTGTAGTAATTCCTTCAGAAAGCCAGGGGAAGCAGGGATTGTGGTTCCACAGGCTGAGTTGTGATGCTGGAACTGTTAATTTAGAGCACTATGGACGGCTGCCAATAGTGATCCAGGATTCTCTTTAATTTTGAAAATTAAATTAGTTTTCTGGAAATGCGAGGTAATGTGTATTACCAGACATGCTGGGAGCAGGCTGCAAGCACCCTTTTATCTGCATGGGGTGCTAGCTGGGTCTGCTGGTAACAGTCCTGGTAGTAGGGGATGGGTGTTGAGAGCCTGTGGGATGTG
Source organism: Lonchura striata (assembly GCF_050655825.1). NCBI lineage: Eukaryota > Metazoa > Chordata > Aves > Passeriformes > Estrildidae > Lonchura > Lonchura striata. The sequence goes on from NC_140711.1 coordinate 5,602,695, forward strand.
TCTCCCTTCTGCTCTCCTTCTGGGACCCTGTCCCTGGGTCACCTCTGATGGTTTTTTATGCAGCCAAGCAGCTGCTTTAGAGTATTACAGATTTCACATTGCATGAAACTTTTTCCAGCATTCAGCCTGCAGACTCACCTTGTCAGTGGTATCCAAGTTCCTCTGGAAAACAGCTGCTTTATCTCACTTGACATGAACAATCTACACCAGCACCTGCTGTGGTTAGATGGGATTTAAAATCTGGCTAGAATTTCTCTATGTTGTTTCTCTGCCTGTTGGCAAACAGAATATGCATGTGTTTATGAAGAGCATTGGGTGCTTTTGTGAAATGACCAACTTTTCTTCTAGGACCAAAGACTACAATGCTTCGTCTGGCTGTAAAGTTCTTTCCTCCTGACCCAGGTCAGCTGCAAGAGGAATATACCAGGTAAAGTATTTTTAGAACTACTGGACATGCTTCATGTACTGAATTAATATAATAGGAAAGCAGCACAGCTGCTTCCAAGCAAAACTGAGTGAAAGAGCACTTACAGTAAATGTTAGAGTTTCAGCAGATGTGTTGGCAGATGAATGGTATCAGAAAAATTACTTTTCAAAACAGAAAGCAGCACAGGTTTGGGCTTTCCAGCATCATGTGGTCAAGGGAGTCAGGGTATACAGAAAATGCTGATGTTTATAAACACTGTCTATAAAAATAAATATAAAATAATCAGTACATATTTTAATAAGTGATTGACACTTCCAAACATACTTTGCATTTGCAAACACACTTTGCTGTTCATAGTTTAAACTGTGCTCACCATAGGTTATTTTTGGGGATTGCTAATGGATCTGTGGTCAGTTAAGCAGCCCTATCCACCTGCTAGCACCTGGGGACCTGGTTTGAAGTCTGCCTCTAACAAGGACATTACCCAGATGTTTGTGTTTAAAGAACTCATTTAGTGCTTTTCACAGTTTCACTAATTTTAACTGGAATTCCTTGTAGGTTCCTCATTATCCTTCAGATGTGTTTAAGAACAAACCAGCGTGACAACTGTTGTGATTGTCTCTTGTAAGGAGAAATACTATCTAAATATTTCCTTTGCACCAGGTTTTCTTATATTAACTGCTGTTTCATATAGGAAATTCATTAGGAATACAGCTTTTTAGAGCAGGATCTGTATTTTGCCCATTTATTGAGTATTTATAGGCTGCACTTAGAGCATCTGGGTAGTCAATGATGCTGTCAATGATGCTATATTCTTTATTGTGAGTGTACTAAAAAGACTGAGAGCTCATCAGAAAGCAGAATATACTTTTTGAGAAACCTTTAATACATACTTACAGTACTTCAAAACTTTAAAAAGACCTATCACTCAAAAGGTATAATTTTTAGTATATTTTACTTCAGGAATAAAGTTTTAAAATAAACTCTTCTTTAAAAAAATCTTATTGCTATCTCTTAGGATGTAATTCAGTAAAGAAAAAGGATCAGTCTGTCAGTTTGAAGGTTTATAGTAGTGAGTTGTTGCCTGTTTACTGGAGTCCTTACTGTATCTCCTTCCAAGTTAAAGGAACAGCATACAAAACTGTCAAACTGAAATTATTCCTCTTTAACAACTTAATGGGAAATATTTTAGTTGAACTAATATAGCAGTATAAGAAAAGTAAATTGAACTTCTTACTGTCTTTGTAGGCTGCTAATATAGCTCTGGAAAATATAGCTGCTGAGTAGATTAGTTGAGTGCTAACAGAAATGCTTATCAGTTTTCCTAACAAAATACTGGAATCAGTGATGTTCTTCCATTTTTTTTTTTTTCTAATGGATAAGATCATTTGAAGTGTTCTTTCTTTCCAGCTAAAAATGACAGCTGCGATTACTGCACAGATGAAGCCTGCTTAAAACGTAGTTTTCCTTCTGCTTCCTTGTTCCTGTGAGTCTTTTTGTGCTGATAAATTGCACTGGAGCAGTCACAGGTTATTTTGGTTTGATTTGACACTCCTTGGTAGCCAGGCTGTTGTGTTGTTCTTTAGAGAGCAGAAGGATCAGGAGATGCTGATTCTATAAGCTCCTGCTCAGTTGTTCTGTTGTCCTTTCATGTGTCAGGATGGTCTGTAACTCCAAGCCTTGTACCTCTCCTGCAGGTACCTGTTTGCATTGCAAATCAAGAGGGATCTGGCAGAGGAGAGACTGACCTGCAGTGACAACACGGCTGCTCTGCTGGTCTCCCACCTTCTGCAGTGTGAGTATCCCAGCTGGGCTGGCACTGCTGGTGGTGCCAGTACTAACCCACATTAAATCTCACATAGAAGCTTTTGGTAACTAAAAGAATTCTCTGTCTCACAGTATGTCCTTCTCCACACACTGTAAATATGTTGGTTTTCAACCCTCTGATGGTCATCAGGGCTGGTGTGGGGAGGAACAGCCGGTGCTTATGTATGAGGTTAATTTGGCTTCAGAGGGGTAGTACAAAACCAGCACCTTGCTGTTTCCCTGGCTCTGCAAGCTCTGTTGCCAGCACTCCACATCTTCCAGACAGCTGTTCCCACCTGTCTAGGTGCTCCCTTGGCTTCACTTCACACTTTCCCTGTGCCTGGGAGGAGATGGCTGTACAGGAACTGGGCTGAAACACAGCTAAGAACCATGCTGGAACAGGTTCTGCAGTGGGGCTGTCAGCAGCTTTCCTCCTCGCTGGGACTGAAAATGGAAATGGGAAGCAATTTATTTGGAAGCACTCCATGCTGCTGCTGGCTCAGTCTGTACATGCATAAAGACCTAAAATGTGGCCTTGGAGACAAGGAGGTTGGAAACCTTGAGTGAGTTCAGACACCAAATTGCTGGAGCAGCAGCTGAAGTGTTCACAGGTCTGCAACCTGACCTGCAGGCAGGGCAGGGCCTTTGGGGGCTCTTTGCTGGCTGATCAATAATGCTTCTTCACATATGCACTGCTAAGTAGTTATTGGTTGTCTAATTCTGCAATGCAATATAATAATACAGTTATAATAGTATTACTTGTGGTGACTTTATTGGAAGTGCAAAGCTGTCTTGTGTGTGTGCCATCAGTGAGTGACACATTAAAACCTGCTCATGATTTTCCAGCCTTGCTTAGCCTGATTCTGCTCTTCTGGAAAGTTGGCTGTGAGAAATAACAGGTTTATTTTCAGCAGAAATTATTTTACAAGAGTGCCTTTCAGTATTTTTTACTCCTTCTTTTATGTGCTGGCTGGACTTTAAGCAGGATTTGCTGGGTTCTTGTTTAGAGCAATCCCATTCTTTTCTCTGACACTAGCTGATGGCAGATGCCCTCAGACACAGAGCACGCATATGGCAACTCTTCCTTTGCTGCATCCATCCCATAATCACTGCACACACAGCACCACAGACTGACTCTGCATCTGTTTTGTTGCCCTTGTATTTGTCTAATTTTGGAATTTGCTTATATTTTTGGCATCCTTCCACAGAAATGAGCTTTGTAGCTTAGTTTTTGGAAAGTTTTGAGGACAACATATGTACTTTTATCTTTTAAGACCTTTTAATTTTGAATTTAATGTTGCAACTTAATATCTTTTATCAGAAAAATGAAATTCTTAAAATTTATTTATTCAACTTGTAATTTTATATGCATTTGCCACATGTTCTGCCTGCCTTGTACTTTTGTATTCTGAGCCAAAGACTTCTGATTGTTTCGTGTTGTATCAGGTGGAAGCTGTTCTGCACTTCACAATAAAGCTTTGTTCTTCTGTAAATCTTCCTAAATTCACAGCATTCCATCTGAAAGACATGGATATGTGAAGGGGAGACCAAAATTCCAGGTGTAACTTGCCATCTTCCTGAGTAGCCTTGTCTATTGCTGTTCTACATATATATAGAAAAAAAATTAATTTAAATATGGTATTTGGTATAAGGTACCTGTAAGGAGGAAACGTTCTGACCACCCCACAGATCTTCTTACATGTCTCACATCTTGCACTCTTAAGAAGTCTAAATTTTCCAGACAATGTTCAAATCCCCAGAAAGTCAGCTTGGGGTAAATGTGAGTTTGGTAAAATGAAGCTGGATACAAAACATCATGCACAAATTTAAAGCACTTAAAGGCTCTTGTGGTCTCTCTAATTCCTTACCAAATATTTTCTATCATTGTTCCTTTTCCATTGTTTCTTCTTACTCTAACATTGTTTTGTTTTCTGTTGTAGCTGAAATAGGAGATTTTGATGAATCAGAAGATCAAGAACACCTTAAAACAAACCGGTATTTGCCAAACCAGGAAAAACTTGAAGGAAAGATCCTGGAGTTCCACAGGAAGCATGTGTAAGTGAGGATTAATGTAAAGCACTGAGGTAACCCCTGGGCAGCAGATGGACTTGCCTGGGGAAGGTTGAGCAGCTGCATGACAGGATGACATTAAGAGTGTGTGAATTAAACACCATTTACCTTGAGCAATAAAGTTTGGTAGCAATAGTTACATAGTCAGGATGGAGTTGTTGGGCAGCAGTTTTTCTCAAGTGATTTTTGCAGTGTGCCTTTAATACTGTCCCAAAGAAAGCTTACATGTAATAATGGCTATCGGCAAAATAATTCTTCATAATTTCCATTGTACAAAGTCTAAACTCAGTTTTGCCAGCATATGCAGAGCTCTTGTTTTTGTCTAAGTAATTAGAAATCAACTGCATCATATTCTTTTGCTACACATTAAGTATAAGGGAGATGGAGAAGGATGGAGGGAGTGGGGAAGAAATAATTTCCATCAGAATTCGTGCAATACCTTATCTTACAGCTGGGTATTTTTGAAATAAGGGAAGATTATTAGTGACAAAGAAACTCTGCCACGAATATAAAATCAGTTCCAACATGGAGTCAGGAACTGCAGGAACTTATTTTCCTGTAATTTTCGAGACCTTGAATATTAGGATTTAGCAATTTGAAGTTCTTCTAAAAATTGTGAATGTCCACACATGCATTTTATTGTGCATGGTTCTGTGTTTTAATCCAAACTTAGATTTTCCTTTGCTATCTGTGGATGAACTCATGGATTGTTGCTGACTGATTTTCTTTTAAGACAGAACAAAGGCTTTTCAGGGCAGCATCTGTTTTTAAAGACACATCTTATAGTATTGGAAAATTAGTTCCTGAGAATTTCAGTAATTTCAGTAATTTGCTGATTATGATCAGTAATTTTAATTTGTACTGAAATTATTGCTAATGATGAAATTGTTTTGTTGATTCTTCATGAAATCATGTGGTTACTTTTTTTTGCTTTTGATCCTTTGAGGTGCTTGTGGAAATGATGAAGAAACAAATTTTTAAAGTAATTTAAAGTAATTTTGAAGTAAATTAAAATATATGCTAGGATTCTTCACCTTGGGAGAAAGTTGCCAGAATAGGGAAATCATTAATATCATTCTTTTTCTCTTGTCTGAAGAAAAGTGCTGAAATAATTAGTAATTTCAAAGCAAAGGATAAGGGGGAACATCCTTTTCTCAGAACTTGTAGTGACATTTTGATACTACTGCAAGGTGCTGTGGAGTGTGAAGCTACAAATGGGTCATGCAAGGCTTTAATGACACCATGCAGGGTAAGCTGATGGCTCCCAAATTTGAGGTGAAACGTGGAATTTTTAGATCTGAGTACCCCCCAGAGTATGGACAGAGCAGCCCAGTGTTACTCACATACCAGGATTCTGTTGAGTTGCTTCTGCTTGTGGGGAATTTTCCTGGTTTGCTTCTCTTGATGGAAAGGTGTGACTGTCTTCTGAGTCAGGGACTGGTAGTTCTGTTTAATAGATTTGAGCTTTTTTTTTTCAAACAAGTTACTTCTAATAATTGGTTACAATAAGGAAAGTTTGTATTTTTGCCTTGTTAGGAAGGTTAATAGGTAAAGATTCCTTGCTTCATAAATGTACTTTTCAAAATTAGTTTCATAAGAATTGCATTTAATACAGCCATATTAAAATGACTGTAAATCTTATTTTAAGGCAGTTTTTTGGAAGTGTACATGCAAGCCATGTTCAGATTAACAGCTGAGGCATGAAATAAGAAAAGGTTACCTTTGAATGTTAGTGATACCTGAGTACCTTGAAGGCACATTTTAAATTTTCCCTGTGCCTTTTTTTGTTAGAGAGATGTCATTTTGCAAGCACTGCAGTTTTAAAATTAGCTATGGCTTCCATGGTTTAACCCCAGCTCAGCCCCATGCTGCTGCTGGCTCCCCCTTGGTGGGCTGGGGGAGAGATTTGGAAGGGTGAAAGTGGGAAAATTCACAGCGTGAGATACAGATAGCTTAAATAGGTGAAGTAAGAGCCACACAAATGCAAAGCAAAACCAGGAGTTCTTTTCTGGCTTCCCACTGGCAGGCAGGTGTTCAGCCATCCTCAGGAAAGCAGGATCCCATCACAGGTAACAGTGACTTGGGAAAACAAGCACCATCACTCCAAATGTCCTCCCTTTCTCCTGCTTCCCCCAGCTCTGTGTGCTGAGCACGAGGCCATATGGGAGGGAATATCCTCGGGGTCAGTTGGGATCAGCTGTCCTGGCTGTGCCCCCTCTCCCAGTCCCTCCCTGCTGGAGCTGTGTGTGGAGCAGAAAAACCCTTGGCTCTGGGTGAGCTTTGCTGAGCAGTAAGGAAAATACCCCTGGGTTATCAACGTGTTCCCAGCTCAAACAGAAATCTCAACCTGGTACCAGCTACTGTGAAGAAAATTAACCCCAGCCCAAACTAGCACATACATCCCCTCCCTCTTCCCTTAATCAGGGAATATTGACCACCCTTTCCCATCTTCAGCAGTTGAGGGGGGTTCTGAGTTTTCTCAGTGCACACACATTTTTCTTCATTTCTGTTCCAAGGAGCAGGCAGGAGCAGGGACCTGGGCATTTGGCTTTTTCCACAGTGCAGTTTGACAGACAAAAATGCTTCTCTTTCATATTATCCTGGTGTGTCATATTTTTACTTTATTCATTTATTTTTACTTTTTATTTCCTTTAATTTACCTTTTTATTCCCCCAGTTATCTTTAGCAGACTAATATTTTTGAGGCCAGGTTGGATGGGGCTTGGAGCAGCCTGGGATAGTGGAAGGTGTCCTTGCCCAAGGCAGGTGTGGGGGACTGGATGATCTTTAAGGTCCCTTCCCACCCAACCCATCCTGGGATTCTGTGATTCTTCCACTGATGATTGCTCCTGAAAGATTTTTTTGTACAAACTAGGTGTCCAGGAAGAGAAACCCATTTCTGGCAGGATGGCTCATCTCCTCCAGATTGTTTGTGTGGCACTTTCTTTCTGCCTTTTTTTTTTTTTTTTTTTTTAATTGCTTCAGTGTAGCTATTAGAGGTGGGAGAACGTCATCACCCTCAAGAAAATAGAACCTGTGTATCCAATCCATTCTGTAAATTGAGAATGTTATAATTGGAAAGATGGCAATTGAATGCTTATTTTCTATTAAACATATTTTTTCTTTTACATTTGGAAATACTTTCAAAAAGATTAGGAACATGGTTTCTATACTTTGCAAATGTAGTAATAGTAAACAAGATGAGTTATATTTTTGGTGTAGCACATTAGTTATTGCTTCAGCAAAAGCCTGAATTGGCCTATTTTATTTCTATAGTTTATTAAAAACAAAAGATCTATATTTTGTAGATGGTGCTAGTGCAATTAATTCCTGACACCCAGACACCCAAAATATAATGTTTTCTGCCTTCCTGTAAGTAGTAGAATACTTGCTGGGAGGTGAGTGCAGGATTCAACATGACACATTTTGCCTGTGTTCACATGTCTGTGGTTTCTTTGTCTGTGCATACTTAAATCAGGAAAGAAGTAGAAGATTTAATAGATTTATATTTACATTTACTGTTATCCCTCACGTCCTTTCACAACTTGTTAACTTAGTTGTCCATTAATTTAAATTCTTCAAATTGCGTGTAAATTAGAAAAACCCTAATTTGACACTTCATCTTTAAAGTTCTATATTAATCCCTGGGTTTAAATGCTCTGTAAATCACTTAACACTTGACAGCATTTATTTTGAGTCTATTACCATGGGAATATTGTATCACAACCAATATTTGTCTAGCTGTATGGTTGAAGGAACCTCTGCACTAACACCTATTGCACTGACAGCAGGTTTTGCTGGAAATACTGATATTAGAGTGTCATTTATTGACCTGGGGAAGATTAAGTAGATTTATCTGCTTAATGGCTGAACAAAATTAGAGCAGATTGTTTTGGGGCTGGCCTGTGCAGCTAAGCCTGCAGGCAACATCTGAGGGCAAGTTCTGTCACTGCCTCTCTTGGTACCTGTCTGTGGTACAATCAGAGCTGCCTGGCTCTGCTCCCAGCTCCTCCACACCAGGCTCAGCCTTCTCTGCTGGCTACAGGCAGGTTGTGTGCAAGTGAACACTCTGAAAATCGGCTGGTATCTTATTTTTATTTTTTTTTCTGAGATGTGCTGTGCTTTCGATCATATCTAATGGTACATGAAATAACATTCAGTGGTTCTACATCAGTTACTCCAGACTGATCGTGAGGAGTGTTTAGTGCTACAGTTGCCATTTTTTGGTTTTGCCTTCCTTCCCTTCCAACCCTTTTTCCCAACCTCAGCACCCTTTTTAAAAGACAAAGCCCTGCTTTCATTCTTAATGTCGCTGTATTCAGAAGAATTATAGCAGGAATTAGCGTGGGTGGGAGTTACACACAGTGCTCTCAGAGTGTAACTCAGGAAGCCCTGGCCAAAAGCAGGATTTATGATCTGCCTCTTTTGTCTCGTATATATTTAATAAATAGGAACCATGGTACTCCAGGTTTTTTGACTCAGTTAAGGAATCTGTGGTGGAAACTAAACAACAGTGAAAGACAATGTTGAAAGCACTTGCTCCAGTGTTACTCATTTCAGTGAGGAGAAGAGAAATCTGCTTTACCAGTTTGAGCTGTTAGATGTAAGTAGTAGACACGGTGGTAACACTGGTAGAAATGCAGCTACAAGACTCTCTCTGTAGTTTGGCATTTCTGTTCCATTTGAAATCAGATTTTTGTGCCCCTTATATTCTTCCCTTTATATTACATGGTCACATAATACTGACGTTTAGATGAGGTGGATTACAGACTGAGCCTGTAAAGTCAGGAATGTCACTGAATCCCTGCCTTCTGCAGCTGGCAAAATAAATTTGTGATTTCCTGCTGCAGTGTTTTAGGTTATTTGTTTTCCCCTCCAGAATGAGCAAGGCAACAGAACACTGCTGAAATGCTGTTGTATGCATTCAGGTTTACTTTCTCAGGGCATTTTGTGATTGTGTGTGTTTTATACTAAAGAGAATTTTAGTAAGTATAAAAAAATCATTGCTTTTTCTAACAGCTTCTATTTTTAAAACTGTAGCATATGAAATAAGTTTCATAATTCTATTCTGCATTATAGAGACAGTTCCTACTTGGAGTTAATATGTGTTGTCATTATCCCTAGTTTTGTTAAATTCAAATGTAATAATAATTCACTTCAGTGTTCTCTATTTGTATTTTTAAAAAATCTGTACGGAGCTAAACAACTGTTTGATCTAACACATGACTCTAGGTAGGTAGAAGGAGGTATTTTTTAAGGAGTATAACTAGAAAAGCCAGTCAAGGGACCAGAAGAATTTATTTAGTAGTGATGCTGTGGTTGGCACAGCATAGTACACAAAAACAGATAATGCTAAAAATAGTTTGTCATCTGTTTTAATAAAATGAAATGCAGATTTATGGAAGGAAGGCCACTTTCTTCTTGGAAAAAAAGGCTTGTAAAATATCCTTAGTCTTTGTGTGCAGGAATATAATATCTTTTCAGCATTGATTGTTTGTAAATAGTATAATAATGTTTTAGCACCTGTGTCTTCTGTGTATCATTACATTTATCCTAGTGAACTTGCACATGGAAGTAATTTGGTATTTATTATTTCTAATCATTGTCAGTAGTGATGTAGGGGGTCAGTTTATCCAGCTGTGGCTGATGCAGCCTCACTGCTCTGAATGCCCCAGCAGATCCTGTGCTGCTGGTGTTCCACAGAATTCCAGAGTGGTTTGGGATGGAAGGGACCTTAATATTGCATTGACTTTCTGCCATGGCCAGGGACATCTTCCACTGTCCCAGGTTGCTCCAAGCCCTGTCCAACCTGACCTTGGACACTTCCAGGGATCCAGGGGCAGCCACAGCGTCTCTGGGCACCCTGTGCCAGGGCCTCACCACTCTCACAGGGAAGAATTTCTCCTAATGTAGTCTTAATCTCATCTCTTTTAGTTTAAAACCATTCCCCCATCTCCTGTCATCTTTTGTCCATAGAAAAAATCCCTTTCTTTTTTAGAAGTCCCTTTCTTTAAGAACTGAAAGGCCACAATGAAGTCTCTCCAGAGCCTTCTCTTCTCCAGGTGAACACCCCCAAGTCTCCCAGCCTGTCTCCAGAGCAGAGGGGCTCCAGCTCTTTGAGCATCTCTGTGTCCTCCTCTGGTCTTGCTTCATCTTATGGAGTGTCCACTTATGCTGGGCCCCCAGATCAGCAGCTCTGCAGTGGGCTTTCCTTGGGGTCAGCACAGGAGAAGGTTCTTCTGCTTCTCCTGGACCATATGATGCTTAATACTGGGTAGTAGCATTTGCTTCCAGGGTGCTTGTAGTTCAGAGATCTACTTGGGTGATATTCTTATGTTTGTGATGAGACTTTTTTGCTTTGTAGTGTAACTGGGGCATGGTCAGCAGCAATAGTTGGACTTGATAATCCTCAATTTCTTTTTCAGCCCTAATGATTTTATGATTCTATGACTCCAAGATCTCCTTCATTTCCACAGCACCATTTGCTCATTCTTGGAGTATCTTGAACTCCTTGTCAGGACCCATGAACTTAGAGTGTTTTGACTTAACAGGGAAAAGGTCTTGGCAGTACAAATACCCACTGAAAATGCACTACAATCTAATACACCCCTCTGATGGAAAAAAAAAAAAAAACAAGGGGGATTGAGGAAACAAAAGAACTGTTTTCATGCAGGAGAGCAGAATGTTAGTGGTTTGATGTCAGCTAACGTGGGGAGCAGTCAGTGAGGGCTGAAATTGTGACAGGTATGTGCCAGAGTCTTGAACAATCTCTGTGGTGCTGTTTTGGACCTTGTGCACCCTTACAGAGCAGTTGCTCCTGTCTGTGTACAACTTCCTCTTGTTTTTAGAGTAATTTTGACAGCAGATGAGGTTTTATTTTAAAGATCCTTCTCTGGATTCCTTGGCAGGAAGGGAATTAGCCAGCCAATGGCAGGGGGAATGTGTTGCACCTGGTAGTAATAGAGTAATAATTTTGTGGTCTCAAAACCTGACCTAAAAAGGGTCATTCTGTTGCAATATTTGTATTGTTTCTGTTTTGCTGGCAGTGCAACTCTACCAGCTCTCACTTCTTATCTTAGTTAATGCTAATGTGTACACAAGCAAGCAGAAGGAGGAGCACTGTGGCTTGAATTTGGATTTGTTCAACTTTATAGTTTCTCAACTGCAAAAGCTCTGAGCTAATTAATATCTTTCTCAGCATCTGTCTTGGGATGCACTTGACATTGGCCATCAGCTGTGTCATTCCAGAACTTTCAGTGTAACACACAACATGGAGTGAAACCACCCAACTAGATGAGACAGAAAATTCTCATTTAGTGCTAGAGTTTAGAGTTAAGCATGTTGGAAGTGTGGTGGAATCAGATTGTTCTAAAAATTTTATTTTTCTTTCTCATTATAGGGGTCAAACTCCTGCTGAATCTGACTTTCAAGTGCTTGAAATTGCCCGGAAACTGGAGATGTATGGTATCAGATTCCACCTTGCCTCTGACCGTGAGGGCACCAAAATCAATCTGGCAGTTTCACACATGGGTGTGCTGGTGTTCCAGGTATGGCAGGGATGGCAGACTGAATGTCGTTTAGCATGTCTTGGAGTAAGTCTCTCATTTTAACATCAGGTGTTTCTGATGTCTTGAAAATTTAATGTGTTCTATGGTCAAGGAATGTCATTTAAGCCCCCAAAATTCTGTTCGGTGCAGCTTGTTCTTGTGCAGAGAGCAGAGCATCAAAACCAAGTGGCAGTCAAGTAGAGGGGCCTTGTTTGAAGTTAGGTGTGTGGTGATAGAAAATCATCAATTCATTTGGAACAGCCCTGGGACAGGTCTGTCATCCTGGAATTTTGGTTTGGTTTCTCTTATTTTAATATTCCAGTGGATTTTTGCTGGGGTATTGTTGCTCTTATTGTATAGGAATGCTAATTGGACCAATTAGTGTTACTATGTTTGTTGTATTAAAGAAGCAACTCAGTGCTCAGAATCCTGTTTATGAATGCAATGATAGGGTTTTCCTCTCCCCAAAACGCAGAGGCAGCTGATTTACTTAAATATTTCTGCTTGGGTGCTCAGCTGTGTCCTACCTGTTCTTTGGTCACTGTGGGGCAGCTTCTTTTGGAGGTGCATGAGCCACTGCAGTCCTGCAATCCCTCTCAGACTGCTTAGTGGCCTCTCTTGTTTAAGGAAATACTGTCACCAGAACTAAAAATCCAGCTGGATGTGTCCACATTCACATCTATATACCCACAACAGAATTTTGCTTGGTACTCTGCTTTTCTGAAACTTTTGCTAACATTTGATCATTCTCATTTTGATTCAGGGTAACACAAAAATCAATACCTTCAACTGGTCCAAGGTCCGTAAACTGAGCTTCAAGAGGAAAAGATTCCTTATTAAGCTCCACCCAGAGGTTTGTGTAACTTTTACTGTAATATAGATGGTCAGTGTTAAAAAAATACCTGTGCTTCATTTTATTATGAAATTTCTGCAGTTTATGATTTTATAAAATAGCCTCAGTGGGCAGGTTTGGCTGCATCATTCACATGTCAATCTTTCCTTTCTCACTCCACAATTTAGGATCTTTAGGTTTTGTGTTTCAAGCTCAGTTTATTCTTGACACCAGCTTACACATGTATAAATGTAAAACAGAAAAAAAATACTAGACCCAAGTATTTGGTGCAACCTTTCTCAGTACTTCTCTGTTGAAAAAGTTGCATCCACTTTCTTGATTCAAATGAAAATTATCTGATACACCTCAGGTAGAAATGGGTGGCTGAAATGATATTGTTGTACCTTAATTTTAAGGATGGTGTGATTACTCTTGCTTCATCTTTTCTATAGCAAAAGTGTCATTTTTCATACTTAGCTGATTTACAGTAGATGTTTTTCATTGCAGATGTCATCAAAATTGTTGCTTCCACACTGGATGACTAGATTGCATTCAGTGTTTAATTTATATTAAAATAGAGGAAAAAGAACCAAGTTTGGACATAATAAAATTTCATGTATCAAGGATACCTGAAACAGGGCACATTGTCTGCTGAGGTAGCAATGTGTCTCACAAAGAGACCCTCAAAAATTTCATGTGATAATTGTACTCTGACATATGCAGTATTTTCTGGTTTTGTCTGAATTTCCAGGAGACAAAGCATCAGAACTCCTAAAAAAGGAATAATATTTTAAAATAGCTATTTCACTTAAATGCCTTTGAATTTTCTAAAGGTGGTTTATATTTAGCACATTTCTAAAAAAGTGCTTTTTAAACACTTTTACAGTTTCAAGGTAAGCAAACATTTTTGACAGATATTAAATAATTTTTAACTCCATTCAGAATCACTCTCATTGCTTTAAGGCAGATGAGAAGTGACTTAGCAAAATCCTGCATCTTGCTGGAGTTCAGCTTTTTTGTTAGCACACATTTGTGCCTTCCTTTTCTCCTTACTGTCATTTTAGGTGCTACTGAACTTCTATGTTTTTTTCCCAGGGCCCCTATCAAGACACATTGGAGTTTCTTTTGGGAAGTAGGGATGAGTGTAAAAACTTCTGGAAAATCTGTGTTGAGTATCACACATTCTTTAGGCTCTTCGACCAGCCAAAGCCAAAGGCTAAAGCAGTGTTCTTCACCAGAGGGTCATCATTCAGATACAGGTAGGGAGAAACAGCACACACTCATTTTGCCTTAGAAAATGAGAGCAAAAGGAAGTATTCTAAAGACATTCCTCTCTAATGCTCCTCCCCTGTGTTTGATAACCTTTGTACTTCTGTGGGTTCACAGTGGACGAACACAGAAGCAGCTAGTGGATTATATTAAGGACAGTGGGATGAAGAGAACCCCATATGAAAGGTAAGATGAAATAGATTTGTAAGGCAAAACATAACTGAGACTCTCACAGTGCCCTTGTTGCCTACATTTGTGTTTTAATGCTGCTTGGAGGCAGGCTCATTCTCAGTTACCAAATTTAAGGTAGCTAAACTAAAATGTAAAAGTTTATTATTTTGTGATGCTATAAGAAGCTTAGGAAAGTTTTGGTACCATGTTTGGATGTCTGTGGACAATGTGTGGCTTAGCTGTCTGAAAGTTCAGCACGTACTGGAGATTCTGTGTTAGTGAGGACCTGCCTGTGCCACTGTAGCTGTGCAATCAGCCAGTGACAGAGCATATAATGGAACTTGGGATCTGCAAGTTTGAAACTGTGACCTAAAATACTCATCTCTTTCTAAACATATAAATATGTAAATTAAGAATATGTGTTTTCATTATGAAATTGCTTTTTCCTTACTTGACTCTAATGCTGTCCAGTCTACATGTGGGAAACTCCTCCTACTCCAAATCCTATTCCAAACTATGCATGAGAAACTTACTACTAATCCAAAAGATTCTAAGAATTTAATAGGAATTTTTTAAAAATTACATTAATCTACTATTAATAAATATTGCTAATGTCTCAGACTACAGTTGAGCTCCTTTTCTATTTGAAAATCTGATTTTCTATTTAATTATTCACATAGAGTGAATCTAAAGTGTAATGCAGTATATCACTTTTTGGAGTCTAACATACAAAATTTTATATGGTTGACTGAGGTTGCAAAAATTTGTACAATTATTAGCTCATTCTGGTTCTGAAGCCATTCTTCTGTAGATGTTTATAACAATGGAGAAGGATGGAGTTAAACTAAAATGTGCTGTTTAGTGTTCAGTTAGTATTCAGCTCAAGTTGTTCTTCAAGTCTCCTTCAGTGGTACCCCACCAGCCAGGTGGGGTCAGTCTCTTCTCCCAGATAGCAAATGACAGGACAAGAGGAAATGGCTTCAAGTGGTGCCACGAGAAGCTTAGGTCGGATACTGGGAGAAATTTCTTCACTGAAAGGGTGGTCAGGCACTGTCACAGGCTGCCCAGAGAAGTGTTGGCATCACTATCCCTGGAGATGTTCATAAAAGGTGGAGATAAAGCACTTGGGGAAATGGTTAGTGCTGGGGGAACAGTTAGACTTGATGATCTGAGAGGCCTTTTCCAATTTTAATGGTTCTCAGATTCTGTGAAAGATCTGGATCTTGCTTTATTCCATTTTTGTACGTTTCTTATCTTGCATCATTTAATTTACAGCTCTTTTGACCTTTAAGACTTGACCTAGTTATTAACAAAGCATGATAAAATAGAGCTTGAGATGTTTCTATTGGCTACTGGCATGGCCATAAGTGATGGGGGAAGGAATGAGGCTGATGCATGTCTTGGATGCTGACAGACTGCTCTGTTCCACAGGAGGCACAGCAAGGTCAGAGCATCCACTCGCACCTCGAACACAGACGTGCCAAAGCAGGTCAGTTCTGCAGCACTCTTGGGGTTGTGGTTGTGGTCAGGGCCATGGACAAACAGCCTTCTTGAGGTGACAGTGGAGGAGTCAACTCACCAAAATTGCTGCCACTGTAATGCTCTTTGTCTGCTGCACAGTTCTTTTCATTGCTGTTACTGATTTGGTAGTTGTGGCCAGTGGAGTGTGAAGTGAGTAATATTTTACTCAAAGTTCTGCTGAACCGAAAAGGAAGTGTTAGACTTTCTAGTATGTTGTTATTTCAGAGGATTAGTTATCTCCAACTACTCTCTGACTGCTCTCTGGCAGTCTCAAAGCTGTTGTAAGATGCCTTCTGCAGGACACGGCAAGAAATAATCATTTCACTGAATGCTCTTGTGTTAAGAGAGCATTCTTAACATGGGAGAGGTTAAGGAAGCATCACAGAATTTCACTGTCATTTTTTTGTTTTTCTTTGTGGATGCTTGTTCAGCTATAAAATGTATGCTTTGAACTTTCCATCCAGTTTTCACAATTAAGGAAAAAAAGTCTTGCCTTTTACATGGGCTGCTGGATCATGTTCTGTACAGTGTCTGTTGTAAAGTGAGCTCCTGTGAAGCATATATTTCTTCTGCATATGGATGTAACTGAATGTTACATTGGTTTTTAGGTATTACAAAAACCTTTTTATCTGTTGTGTCTCTGCTTTTCTGTCCCCTTTTAGAGTGTCCCATTCACTGAGGGCTTGAGAACTCCAGGGTCTCCTGCCTCAACAGCTGCCCCCTTCCACTCGGTTCACTCCTTGACCAGTCCTGCGTCTGTCCTGCCCATGTTTGCTGAGCCCAGCCCTTCCTCCTTGGACCCCCGAGCACCATACACAAGGATTGCAGACAAAACCACTGCAGCACCAGTGGAAGAAGTGGGGAGGAAGCTGATGCAGCAGCCTGGATCTCCCGTGCTCCAAGGTGTTGGGTTTGGTAGTGTTGCAGGAAACTGTGACCCATCTTGTCCTGTTGTTGAGAGTGGTTGCGGTGTAGACGTAGATGTAGTGAGAAGTAGTAAGGAGAGCAGGGTTGCTGGTTGTAAAAATGACAATGATGAGGATGACTTTACCACAGGTGTATTCATTGCTGAAAAAGAGCAGCAGCGTGGCAGCCGAGGGGCCCCTCTTTTCACACTGACAAATTCCCAGTTACAGGTGTCAGAGGAGTTTATTGATGATGACCCAGCAGAAATGTCCTTTTTTGCTGGGGGCTCTGAGGCATTTTCCTATGTGTACAGTGGGTTAGAATTAAAGGGTTCTGAGTTTTCTAAGTGTCTGTCAGAGCCGGCTGGTTTAGCTGCAGATGCCCTCCAGCAAAGCTCAGTCTCTGCTCAGTCGAGCCCTGACAGGTACTCAACCGAGGCCGTGGATATGAATATGGAAGAGGAGTTTGAATTTGAAGAAGGGAGCGATTTCAACGGCAATGAGAGGCCGTCGGACACCTCGGAGCTGTTTGAGGTGAAGGCCCAAGCCAGCAGAATGCAAAGCCTGCTGAGCCCCTCGGAAACCAGCTCCCTGATCAACAACCGCTCCGAGAGCAGCTCCCTCAACAACCTGCCCCTGAACGGGACCTCCTCCCTGCACACCTACGGCTCTGCCAACCATTCCGAGGCCAGCTCCATGCTCAACTTCCCCGCCTACTCCGTGCGCTCCGAGTCCAGCTCAGCCTTCCAGATCACGGACATTATCGACCAGCTGGAGCAGCTCAGCTGCCCTCCCACCACCACAGAAGACTCCAGCAGCACAGACACCGACTCCTGGGACTCGGAAACAGCTGCACCTCTGGATGTAAACCTTTTCTTTAGTAACCCCTTCGCTCAAAGCACGGGGGACAATTGTGCCTTTGACTTTCAAAATAATTTAAAAAATCTCACGCAAGAAGACTGGACAGAGAAGTCAGAAATCAATTGATTGGTTTTGATTTTTGTGATGGATCCCTCTATGCTTTTCAGGCTTGGAAGTCAATAGGGTGTGATATCAGTCAATCCAGTGGCTGGATTTTAAATCACATAACAGTTGATTTTTTAATTTTTGTTTTTTTAATTTGTGTGCCTCTTCAGTGTCTCTCAAAGCATCCAAGTTTTGGTGCTGTGTTTCTGTGCATCACACTACATCAAGAATGGGTTGTTAGGCTACAATATTGGAAAATACTACATTTAGGAAAAAAAACTGATTTCAGAGAATTTTAAGTATCAACTGACTCATGCAGACGTCACAATTTACAGTATACTGAAGAATTTCTTTGGCTGTAAACATGTCTGTACGAGTCTCATATAATATGCTGTTCCTCCAAAATCCAAATAAAACAGTCACTTCTGCACATGCTTATAAACCAGCAGCTGCATCCACTGAATTGCCTGTTTTCCTGTGCTGTAGCAAGATCCTAATTTTGGGTTTGTTTTTGTTTCCGTAATTTAAAAAAAACCCGAAGAATCTTCAAATCATCTCTGAAGGACAGTTTTAAAATACCAACTTATGCAACATGTCTGTGGTATGCTTTGAAGAATAAATAGCCTACCTCTGGAAGGTAGTTTGGAAGAGGGAATGTGTATACAACCAAATGGAAATAGCAGTTTCCAAACTTCTTGTGAAGACAAGCTTATTTGCTGACTTCCAGGTGTCTTCAGCAGTCCAGCAGCAAATGTTTTGCACCAGTTTGGAGGTATACAGAGACTATAAAAGCACTTAATCCCCATCACATTTCTTTTCTTGATCATTATTAATCACTCTGCATAAAAATACAAGGTAATTCAGAAAAGTATCCTGTATCTGGAGGACAGCTGGTGGTAAACCTGGAGTTAGCTTTAACTTTTTCTTTAATATATGGACTGTATTCAGAAAAATACTGTAATTTTCCTGAGAAATAGAGTTATTAGGAGAGGTAAATACTATAGACAACAGTTAGAGCTTCAGGTTGGTTCAGCTTCTAGCACTTGGCTTTGGGGTTCCCTTCTGCCCAGTTTTCAGTCCTTTGCTGAGACAGTGCAGTACTAACACAGTTGATGCCTCCAATATAAGCAGCTTAGTTACAAACGTAACTTTATGGTTATATATTATTGCTATCAGTTTAAATATGGTCTTGTTATATCATTAAAGACCTCCTTGTTTACTCAAGCATTAAAAAAATACTATTATTTCTCAAAATTCTGATAACCAAAACTTCGATGGAATACTTTTCAACGTGAGGCAGAACTCGAGGAGGTAAAACCTCCTTTAGTCACCCATTTATCCCAGGTTAGTTTTACCAAGGTATAACTATTCTGCACAGTGCTTGCTTTTATCTTGTGTTTGAGTGGAATTTGTATCCCATGAGAAACCTGTCCCCTTTGCCAGCAGCACAAAAAGACAAAGCACATTGAGAACAAAGTATTAGCTCAGACCTCCAGTAATGTACTACAAGGTGCTCTTTTTTTTTTGCTACAGGTTACTTCTGTTTTATATCTTTCCTGTTGAATGTGTGTTCTTGCTCTTTGTGGGGCTTTATTCAGGCCTGTGGAGATGATGCATGGGTGTGTGGTGTGACATTTTGAATCAGGGCTTGGAGGAGGTCTGCAGTAGAGAGTTGATGCCTTTAAATACATTTTTAGGGGATTCGTCTGATTTCTTCCCAGAATGAACTACATTATGTAACCTAGGGAAGAGAAAGAAAATGAGCAAAAAGACAGAATTCTGTCTGCAAACTCTGTAACAGGTGGTAGCATCAGGGACAAGTATATAGATAAAGATGTAGACAAAGGCTGTTGATGTCTTTGATCTATTAAAAAGAGGATCAAGATGCAGCTATTACATATGACTGTCTGCCCCTGTTTCATGTCTTGTGCCTCAGTCAGAAGCATTCCTTTAAATGTGTTAGGATAAGGAATAAATGCAACTAAATTCTCTTAGTTTTCAAAAGATATTGGTAAAAAGCTGCCTGTATTTTCAATGTACAGGCTTGCCAATTTGCTTTCTTGCATCACAGTTTGAAAAGACATCTTCAATGTTTTTCTTCTTTATTTTAAACTGTGCAGATCTTTTATTGGCAGTTCTAACTCTCAGGGATTTTCTTTTTTTTTTTTTTTAAGAAAGCAGTAAGATTTTTAGTGTAGTGCCCCTTTTGTTTTCCAAAGCAATGGTAGTGACAAGGATTTCAGTCTTCAGTCTTAGAGCAAGTTGTGTGGATCCACAGGTGAAGAAGAGGTGAGGGGACCTTTGACCCTGGCACAGATCTGTTTATATGAAGGCTTTAGGTACAAAATGAGAGTTCAGAACTGATGCTGTGCCCCTGTTAGTTCTTTCTGTGCTCTGTCTGACTGATAGCATAGAGCTCTCATGGTTTCCTTCTGTGCTTCACTTGATTTCCAAAGCCATATGAGGATATCTTTACTTACTGAGCTGTGTTGTTTTGTTCAAGGTTTCCCAGACAGACGCAAAAGAGAAGACAATTTGGTTCATAAGTGGAGTTTTTATTATAGCAAGAAAGCTGTGAGCAAAGGTGCTTCATAATTTCCTTCAGAGACAGAAGTTCAGATTCACTTTTTAGAGGTGGAGAGAAAACCAGCTGCCCTCAAGGGCATGTGGCAGCTCAGACCTTCCCAGCGAGCTGTGTGGGTTTTTTCAGTGCAGTGGAGCTGGCTGTCTCCTAAGGTGGCAGGAGAAGGTGGCACAAGGAAGGTCTTTCCCTGCTCTGTTCCCTTCATTTACTTTTGGGTTGCACAAGGGGAGTGGTGAACTGTAGGGCACTGTGGTGTGTCCTTAGTCCTGGCGATGCCGCTTAACTTCTGGCGTTATTCCCTGGGGTTTGTTTTATTTTCTAGTTACATTGTTGATACTAAAACTTAGTTCCTGGTACTGATTTCTGTTTATTTCCTGAGAACACAAGCTTTCCTTTCATGAAGGTGAGTGGTGAGCTGGCAGTGTGAGAGCCAGGAGCCTCGCAGTGACCTCTGCTGCAGGAACGGCACAGCATGGGAAACAGGGGAAATGACTCAGGAAGAATGATGAGATTGAGAAGATCTGTGTCGAGTATCATGAGCAAGAAGGCAGCATTTGAGGAGCTGTGGTAGAACAGATAAAACCTAGGGGTGAAAACTTTGTCCTGTGGCCAGCAAGTGGTTGTCCCCCTGCTCCTCCCAGTACCCGCCCCTGCAGGTTCTTGCACATTTGCTTTGTGCCTCCCACCCCGTGGGGAGCTGGGGGCACACACAGGTGTGAGCATTTCTAGCCAGTGCACAGGTTCTGGTGCTCTGTTTTTCCAGTAGGAGAACCACAGAGTGTCCAGGTGTGTTCTCCTGCTCTACACAGTGCACCCAGCAGCTGTTTCCAGCTCAGCTAAGGGAGTGTGCCAGGACTCCACAGTGAAGCAGGGCTGCTTTCTATCCTTCTGTCTCTCTGTTCTGTTCTAGCAAGCACAAGGCAGCTGTAGGATGCATTCCAGTATTAGTGGCCTTTTCCCAGTGAGTCAGGCTGCTGGGCTTAGCTCTTTGCAGTGCTCAACTGAACATTGCAGTGCAACTGAGAGAAAGCAAAATGGATGTTTTGAGTGAGCAATTTAATTCCCACCTGTACTTCTCTGTGTGTGTACTTGTAACCCTTCTGATGCTTAAACACATTTATGAACTGTAAAGCACTACATCAGAGCATTTTTTGATCATCATCTATGCAGTTAATGAAACTTCATTTGCACAAAACATGGGTCATGGAATATTCTCTG
Organism: Lonchura striata; assembly: GCF_050655825.1. Lineage (NCBI taxonomy): Eukaryota > Metazoa > Chordata > Aves > Passeriformes > Estrildidae > Lonchura > Lonchura striata. The sequence continues at coordinate 5,624,010 of NC_140711.1, forward strand.
ACCTATCTACCACCTGGTTAAGCTTTGTTAAGTTTACTAACCTGTGTTACCTATTGTGTGTAGACATTGTAATTTTAAAGTATTCATTAGTCAAGTAATACATGCTGTATATTCCCAGGACTTGCTATATGTTATCTTAGGGTGGAATTGGGTGATATATCAATCTACCCTCAACTTCCACTTTAATTTCCAGTGAATTTCAGAGTTGCTGAATAATCTGGATAATACCAAGTATTGGTTGCCTTTTTCCTGTGCTTATGTGTATTGTGGTCATAGGTGATTCTGTTTAAGGGATTTTCATTTTGTTTTGGGTTTGTTTTTTTTTTGTTTTTTTTTTTTGATGGCTTGGTTATGGTTTGGTATTGGGTGTTTTTATGTGATTTTTTTTTTTTTTTGGTGATGGTAGATTTTGTCTAGTTGCAAGTCTTGGTAGGGATAAGATTTTGTGAAGATACTAATAAAATTTGTTATAATTTTATGCATTTTTGGTGCAAACCTGTCGGTAAGTCATTCCCATTATTGTCATTTTGCAAAATGTTCTAAGCCATAATTACTCAGTACTGAATGAGTGTAATCACAGGTGTCAATGTAGTCCTGTAGCTGTCATTGCCTGTCATTTTTAGGGACTCTTACACCTCACTTGGCACAAGGGCTGTGTGTATATGTATGGCTGTACATATACATTCTCTGTCTGAAGATGGGGAGACTTTACAGTTCCAAACACATCATAAAATCCTCCTAATTAATTTCCTGCCCATGGGCTCCCATAGGATTACTTCAGTTCCTAAGGTTTGGAAGTTCAAAATTGGAGCTTGATTAATTGAACCTGGTCTGTGGGAAGGTTTCCTACATTTTCAATATTCGTAATGTTCTGCAGTTGCTGGAATCACAAAATTCCTGTTTATTGGTACGAACAGGGGTACGTGTGCCTTGGTTAGAGGGACTCCCCAGTTCCATAGGTGCTACTCTTGCCAGGAAAAGATTGCATTCAAAGAGAGCTGGAATTTTTTAAACTGATCTCTTGAACTTTATCTTTTATATGGGAAATGTTTATTGAATTATATGTTGGGGTTTTGAGTATCTTTGTGTCTGTTCAGATTGCCAATTATGAACCTACAGATTTGTACTAATTCATAATTTTAATTGTTTATGCAATAAAACAAGGAAATCTTTGATATAAATGACAACATGGGCTTTTTAGCTTTATTTTCATTACCCTTACCTTTGAAATAGAATAAATATTTGTTCTCCTAGCCAAGGCATCTTATAGTTTTATTCCCAGTTTTCTCCACACAGTTTTCCCCCTGTAGCACTTCATTGGAAATAGAGCACAGTAGGCAAACACTGGTGTGTGGGTTTCAGATTCCTGCTTTGTGCAGATCTTTTGCTTGGAATACAAATGGGACTAGAAGCTCAGATTTCTTTGTAGAAATTATATTTATTGTGGAGACCTTTTAAACTGGGTATATCCCTTGAACTCTCCTGTGTATCTGTTTCTATTGGAAGATTGTCCTTTTTCTGCAAACACAGCATGTGAAGGCAATTGCATGTTTTCTAGCTGGCAGGTTCTTCTTCAGGTGTCTGTGACCAATTTTTAGGTAAATCCTCTTTCCTGCAAACAGGGCTTTTACAAAGTGGAAAGGTGGCAAAAGGAGGGTTCAGCTGTTTTATGAGCATCACCATAAAACCAGGGCCAACCTTAGGATTCTGGTAGTACCACATGTAGATGTGACTTCACAGGTACACAGCACTGGGGCACATGCCAAGTGCTGTAAATGTGCTTTAATGTTTTGTGTGACCTGTACCTGTTGGAGGATAAAAAAGAGATCTTTGAACTTAAAGTCTCTCGCATTAGTTCTTTAGGCTCTCAGATAATTTTCAAGATTCTCATATGTTCCAACTATTTCTCATCTTTTTAAAGGGAAGATTTGCAGAGGGAAAAGCTGCTAGTTGTGATGTTTTGAAATAAGAAAGATAGGGAAAATATCCAGGATTTTACTTGTAGTACATCAGCTTGCTAGTGACATTGCTCTAGAAGCAATACTGTGTACTTTCACTCTAGAAATAATAATTTGGTCTGTGCATGTGATTATTTCAGCAGGGCATGGGGTGGAAGAGAGGTTCAGAGCAGGCTCCCATTGTCCTCTGGTCAGCCTCTGCAGGGCTTTAGCCTGAAAACAATCTCTGCTTTTGAAGCAGGCAGTAATAGCAATGATATATTAATAAAGTTGTATCTCTAAAGTTTTTCTGTCAAATACAAGAGACATTCCATTTGATAAGGAGCTGTTGCTGACATTTGATCCTTACATAGCTTTTGTCCATCCCATAATGCTCAGTATTATTGGGATACTATTTTAGTTGTCTGTCTGAATTATTTTAAGCATCCAGGCATAAAGCTTACAGAACATGTATTTTTTGTTTTGGCCAGTCTGTACACTCAGTCTGACTTTCTGTGTAGGAATTCAATTTAGACTGAAAAATGGAAATACCTGCTGAAAAAATAACTGGGAAGCGATGCCAAAAGCTTGTTATCTTATTATTCTGCTTGTTATCTGAGTGAAAATCAAATGGAGCCTGCTTCTACATGACCAATATCACACAGTAGCTGTGGAGGATATCGTCAGCATTCTCACCAGATTCTGTAGCTGTGCTCTCGAATACTACAGAGCTTTTACCATCTTTTATTGATTAGTTTTTGTTTTTTATTTCTATTAGGTGTATGCTGGGCTTTATGAAACTGTGGGTTTGTTTGTTTAAGGGCACATTTCTAACTATGTAGTGTAACTAAGAAGTATTAGTATACTTGAAGATCTTTGAGAATGTGGAATATTACCCTGAGCTGATGCATTTGTGGATGTTGCCTTGAGTGCATTTGTGTGTGATGCAGAGGCAGAAGTTTGTTGAGCCGTGTCTGACTGTCTGGGCTACAGCGCTGCATTCCCACGTCATTGCACGGAGGCCTGGCTTGTGCTCCCAGCATTTACAGACACCACTTTGGGATGTTGTGTGACTTACTTGTGGGGAACAAATATCCACTTCATGCAGGACATTGAAACACAGAAACATCCCTCTGAAAGAATAATCCCTTTTAATGTAACTGGAGGATGCTGCCTGTGGGGAAGGGAAGACCTCAGAACACCAAGGTTTGATGTCAGAGGGAATCATTCACATGTTTTGATCTTCACATCAGTATTTCCACCTAATTGGGAGTTTTCTACACTGAACAGCAGTTGAAATGGCTTCTCCCTTTACCATCCTTCTCTGTGAGAATGAGGAGTTGCTGTACATCCTCCCTGCTTGCCTGGAGTCCTCTTGTGCTGCTCTGGTGGAAAAGACTTGGGTTATGAGAATGAAAATTTCAGTCCTCACCTGTAATATCATCTGCCAAGACACCATCACACTGAGCTTAGATCAAATATTTAATTAAGCAAATGTTAGCCAAAAAGCTGACTTGAGCTGCTCTGTGACTTCTTATAGCCTCTTCCAGGAAAAAAAAATAAAATAAAAAAATGGGGAGTGTCAGGACAAGAGGGAAAGGCCTTAAGTTGAAGGAGGGAAGTTTTAGATGGAGTGAAATCATCCCTGTGAGGGTGGTGAGGCCCTGGCACAGTTGCCCAGAGCAGCTGTGGCTGCCTCTGGATCCCTGTAAGTGTCCAAGGCCAGGCTGGACAGGGCTTGGAGCACCCTGGTGTAGTGGAAGGTGTCCCTGCAAGTGGCAGGGGTGGAACTGGGTGGGCTTCACTCAAACCATTCTAAGATCCTGTGAATGTGCCTCATTTCCATCAGACACTCCAGCTTTGGGGAGGGATTAAATGTTTACAATTAATTTACTGGCCACCTTCTGTTGGAGGAGAAAAAAGATAGAACAACGTGAGTAAAAAAGCAGGGTGGTTTATAGCAAGTTATATCCCATTAGCTCCCACTGTGTCTGAGCTTTCAGGCTGTCTGGAAGCAATTCAAGTTACAGATTCTGGAATTTGTTGCTACTTCGTGTTAAATTCCAAGTTCTTAAAGAAGCTCCTCACCCCTGCAAACTCATTTGTTTGGAAACTGTTCTTTCAGCATTCCTGGCATGTAAAAGCAAACTTGAATCCTGTGCCTGGATAGGTGAAAAAAAGTGCTTTTTTCAGTGTTGCTTTCTTGGGGTGAATGGACAAAATGGTCAGGAAGAAGCAAAAATCTGCTCCAGACTTGGTACTGGACTAGTGTACAAATAGTTAACTCAGCAGCCTGGATGATCTGAATCTCTTCCAGGTGACCGAGTGCAGCTCTGTTCAGCTTCCTGCCTTTGTCCATGTGCAGTTTCGGGCTGGGGCTGCCTCGCCCTGCCTGTGCTTTCCAAGCAGCTGGGAATAGAAAGCTCCCAACTCCTCCTGCAGCACCCATGTCGCTGTCAGGAGATACTGGCTATCTTTGAGGGCTGGTTATTTTTAATTTGAAGATTTTCGTGATGATTTCTAAGTAGTCTGGGAAATGATGATTTGGCAGTTTGGGGTTGGCTGTTGATTTCCCCATTTGTATTGGGGCGGGTGGTTTAGCACTGTGACACAACAAATCCTGCTGGGGAGGGTGTTTTAAGTTGTAGTTGCTTAAGTGCTGATACCTGTTTAGTTGCCTGATCTGAGAAAACTCATTTGTTTATCGCAGGGAAGATCAGAAAAATAGTATGTGAGATTAGGAGGAATTCTGTGGGTGTAGTGTGTCTGTCACCTTCCTTTGGGCCAAAAAAGCTGATCTTGAATGGTCATTTTCACCCCCAAGGGGGTCTACATGCTAAAAAGAGGAGGTTTAAATTCACTGTGATGTGTCAGAAATCTCTAAAGGGTCCACAAAAGAAAAATAATTTTTAAAATACATGTTTAATAATCTAAATCAAAGTGGTACCTGTTGCTTCTGACAGCTTTAGCTGTGGATTGTGTCTATCCAGTTAATACTCAGTGCTATAAATTGTTTTCCTTGAGATTATTCTGTTTGTATACTTAGAAAAGCGATGAATGGAATTTTTTTCATGCTCTCTCTTTGTATAGCAATAGGCTTTCCTTTCCCTTTGGATTAGCTTTAGAGATGCCCTAATTTCTGAATGTATTTCTAACATACTTTGTCTTCTGGAGTAGCAAGTCTTGGGACAATTTGTCCTAGCTTTTCCCTGTGTTGAAAAGTAACTCTTATATTGAAAAGCAAAAATTAAAAGCTGTATTAGAGTCCCTTCAGTATAACCCTGTGTTGTCAACTGTGCTGCTACTCAGCAGCACTTTTTCTGTGACAATAAGTTTAATATAATTTAATAATTTATCCTTCCCTTTACTGTGGTTGTCACTGTGTCTGTACCTGCTGCACTGCCCTATAACCTCTGGGATGCAGGGAACACTCCCTTTACTTTGAGATACACACTGAAGTCTTTGCATTTGTATGCCTTTTTGCTCTTTTTCTTTTACCATTTTAAAAATAATATGAGATTATAATATGCTGGTTTGCTGTAACAGTGGGTAATCACCTAATTTGCACTATCTTTGAAATAATTTTCTCTCCTTTTCCACTCCATTTTCTTGTTGTCTTCCCACCCAGGCCTCCCTGTGGACCATGCCCAGCTCTCCTCCCTTGTGCTGAAGAGTCCCCTAGGCTTGAGCCCAGCCTTTCAGGTGAATGCAGTGGCTCAGGGCTCGTCCCCTCTGCTGAGCCCTGTCCTCAGCGATGCTGGCGGGGCCAGGATAGAAGAGGATGACGAAATGAAGAGGAAGGTAAGAGCACAGAGCTGGGGAGTGATGGTGCCATGTGGGGGGTGTTGCAGGTGTGAGGTGGGAGCTGTGCTTGCTGGCTGCTGAATGCTGATTGTGTTTTATCCTGTGGTGGCTGTGGCAAAACCCCGGTGCTGAAGGTTTGTTGGATGTGTTGCACTGGGAGTCCCCGGTGCCCTTGTGGCATCTTCTTGTGTCTTCTTGGCATGGCCACTGGGACCATCTCCCTCTGTTTTAGCAGGAGCAGTTTGTCAGGGCACTGTGTTCAAAATCCACCTTTTGTACCCCAGAATTCACCTTTTGTACCCAAGGAAACGAGCTCAGGTTGGATATTAGGGAAAGGTTCTTCACCCCAAGGCTGATCCCTGGACCAGGTTCTCTAGGGAAGTGATCACGACACCAAGCTTAACAAAGATCAAGGAATATCTGGATGATGCCCCTTGTCATATGGTTTATTTTCAGGTGGATTTGTAAGGAGTGGGGAGTTGGACACAATGATCCTCAGAGATCCTTATTTGTTAATGTATAAGGAGTTTGTTTCCTGGGTTCCTTCCTTCCAATGCAGTCTTGCCATGGTCTCATTGGTCCATCTCACCATACATTGTTCCTCCAGCTCATCCTTTCTGATCATAACAGGACCTTTAGACCTGTGGTGTTCCCCTTGAGCTGTGGAGGACCTGAACTCAGTGTGAATTCTCTCACATCCCTTTCATCATGGGCTTGGTCAGCAGAGCTGGCCGTGTTGTTGAAGTTGTCCTCTCCATGGCTCACCCTTCTCTCTGGAGAGAGGTGGACAGTGCTCTGGCCTTGCAGAAGCTTGAGTCTCACTTTCTGGAAAGAGGGGGACAGAAATACCCCCAAGTCTTGCAGGTGCAGTGAGTCTCAAAGCAGGAACAGCTTTGGGTCTTCAAGATGTGCTTATGTCTGGGTGCTGCTTTCTTTCTGCCTACCAGTGAGCACTGGTTGCTTTAACCAGGGACTCCCCCACATGATGTGGGGTTTTCCTCACCCCCATGTAGAGCTCAGGATTTGCTGCTTTTCTTCCAGTAGGATAAAGAAGTCCACCTAATAGTAGAGTTCCACGACCATTTTTCTGGAAGACTCTCTGCTCTCCTTGCCTTGTTTGCAGAGAAGTTTGTTGGCTCTGGTGCTTGAGAAAGACCCAGGACCTTCCATTACAGTGCAAGGAAGGCTCCACTGTCCAAACTCAGCTCCTTATGGAGCCAGTGGCCACACTGGGATTTCCATACAGCCACAAAGAAGAAGAAACCACCTTGTGTGATTTTTGCTTCTGCTCTTCTGCTTGCCCCATCCAGTGTTCTGGTTTCTTACCTGTGTCAGGATCAGGATCCTCAGGCAAGAAGGTCACAGCCCCCTGCTCTTTGGTGTCTTCACCACATTCTTGGGCACCTCCAGGCACTTTTGTGATGCTGTTGAGAAACACCCATGGAGTGGACATGGTGTAAGTGCTTGCCAGAGAGAGGAGGGTTTAACCTGTAAGTGGGAGCTGAGCTGCAGACAACCCACCCGACTGGCAGCTTCCCTGTCTCGTTTAGACTTCTTGAGGTGGAGTTTATAGCTTTGGCTGATCACTCTACTTCTAGTTTCCATAGTTATTTTAAAAATAACTCTTCTCATTTATCCTTATAGCTTGGAAATAATGAGCAGAGATTGTGTTAGCTGACTGAAACGTGAAGCCCAATCCCTTTCTGCCACATTCTGCAAGGCCTGGCGTTTTGGCAGCTTGTGTTCTCCTTCAGGCTGAAACTAATTTATGAGACTCCTTAGAAGGGAACTTCTTTTTATTTTATTGCTCTTAATCTTGGTCAACTCCTGAGTATTCCAAGGATCTGATATCTATTCAGAGACATTGTTTTAAGTGAAACATACACAGGAGGAAACCAGTGTGAAATTGGTTACATTTCACAGGAGCTTTACAGCTTTGTTGTACAAGAAAAATGTAATCTTACAATATCTCTCTGACTAGAGCTCTGATTTGAAGGTGATACTGCTGTACTTCCACGTGGTTAATCAGGACATGTTCTGCAAACTCTCCAGCCCTCACAATGTGCTATCTGCTTTTTGCTGCCATGGTGCTGCTGGTCCAGTACTGATACCTTGAGAAAGATGAGGCTTTTTTTTGTTTTTAAATCACTGTGCTTTTCTTTCATCTCACTGGTAGATTTCTCCCTGTTTCTTTTCTAATGGATGTTGGTTGTAGCAGCCCACTTAAAAAAGGGCATTGAAGCTGGGCTTTTTGGGGGAGTTCCCCCACTCAGAGTTATTTTTAACACTTCTGAAGCCTGGTGTTTGAAGTGAGAAGTCAAACATTTTTGACCATTACAAGTTCAGAGTAAAACTCTTCACTCCCCACAAGCTGGGGTTGCTGCATCTGGTGAGTGTTGAAGGTTTCCAGGTGGGATTGTTTGTGCATTATATGGTGAAACACCAGTTTTTCCAAGTGGGGATCTTTGCATTGATGCCTGCTATGGTTGTAGAAACATTTTCTTTGGACTCTAGAAGGAGACTGCTGCCTCAGAGAGTTTTTGTGTTTGGCTTTTGAGACATGAGCTGGTTTTCTTTCTCCGTGCAGAGCCTGAGCAGTAGTGAAGGTGTTTGGCAGGGCCCCTGTGCACTCTGACAGCTTTTCCTCTCCTCTGGTGCAGGGTCTGCTCAGCAGCTGCTGCCAGCACACAGCACAAGGGATGTACTTAGGACTGATGCAAGACTGAAAAAAAGCAAGTTAAGGGCACTAAATTCCAGCAGGGAGCAATTTAGAAAGAGCAGGAACTTCTGAGAATAAACAGAAAGGGCTGATGTGCTGGGGAGGGAAAAAGGAAGAGAAGATGCCAGGAAAAATAAAAGCCCTCTTGTGCCCCAGGTTAGCACAGTCAGCTGGAGAATGAAGCAGGGACCTGCAGAAGTGTTCAGAGGTGGAGAAAAAACATGATCCATGCAGGCTATGAGAAGTGACAGGTTATGACCATGTGGTGGTTTTAGTTTTTAAAAAAGTTCTCCCATCACTACCTGCCTGTGTAGAAGTCGTGCTCCCATGTTTTCACACACCTGCATGCTGTGTAAGATTTCAAAGAAGTGCAATAAGATCCTGTGCATAGTCCAGCCATAGTACCCAGGGCTGTGCAAAAACATCTCTGACAGCAGAAACTCTCCTGCCATGTAAGGAACTTCTGGGAAGTGGCTCCAGGGAGGCCAGAAAAATGATGATATTTCCTTTGGGAAGAGGCTGCTTATGAAGGATGCCCACTGAGATTCCACAGTATATGAGGCTGCAGTCAGGTAAATAGTCCAAGGAAAAAAGCCAAGATCAGGTAGGACTTTGCCTGACAGCATGTACCTGAGACAGGTAGATTGAAGCTTAGGGGATGGCTATGGAGTGAGCAGGAGTATGTTGTCCTCTGCTTCCTCCAGAGAGTGGGCTGACATGTGGAACTATAATAACTAGCATAAAATAACCTGAAAAGAGACTAGACAGTGTCTCAAATTAATTATTTGAGGGTACGCACCTCTTTGGATTCTCTGGACTCAATAGAGAGGTTATTGAACAACCAGGAGAATATCTCCTCCATGGGTAACATTGAGCTGGAGGATTGGGAAACACTCAGTAGCTGTGCTGACAGCACTGGAGGCATCTCAAAGTGACTCTATAAAGAGAATTTTTAATTAACTCAGAAAAACAAGGAAACAGAAGAAAGAATTTTCAAAGCAGTGTTTCCCTCAGGAGGGCAGAGATGGAGGAGACCAAATTTTGGCATAACTCAGTGGCATTTGGCAGAGAACTACAGCACAGCATTGTGAGCTAAGGAGACAAAGCAGTCCCTTACCTTGAAGAGTGACTATTTCCTTAACACTACATGATTTCTAGTAACATATGTTTTCAGAATAACTCTGATTTTTTGTTGTAAATGCACAACATCTCTTGCCACAATTTCATTCCTTTGTTTTTCCATATCCATTCTATCTTCTATTTAAAGAGCAGCCCAGAGCAATTGTGCCAACAACTGCTGTAGTTTGATTTCCTTTTTTTCTTAGCTAATTAATATGGTATTCAAATGAGTAGCTTGAGTAAAAGCTGTAAGTGGAAAGAAAGTTTTGGAAAAGGACTGTTTGCAAATCTGTTGGGCTCTGTTTGGTGGTTAGAGAAGTGTTTAAAATCTTGGTATCTTGGATTAAGTACTTCCATATTTTTGTAAAGTGGTCCCTTGATTTGAGATGGAAGTTCATGTAATGGAAGTGTCCAAGGCCAGGTTGGACAGGGCTTGGAGCACCCTGGTGTAGTGGAAGTTGTCCCTGCCCATGGCAGGGGGTTGGAATTATATAAACTTTAAAGTTCCTTCTAACCTAAACCATCTGTGATTCTGCGATAATTGACATTATTTTTTAATACTCTAACAATATAAAGAATATTTTAAAGTCAAGTCAGTATTTGGGAGTGTGACACTGAAGGAAGAGATGTCCTGTTAGTAATGAGCTGCTCCACTTGCACACAGCAAGGGGAAGTGGGTGTGAGGTTTGAGCTGATGCCCAGTGGGAAATAGAGGTTTGTGTTTCAGTACTGACTGCTGGCTGTGTGTCCTTCCAGCGCTGCCCCAGCGACAAGGCTTACTTCATAGCAAAGGAGATCCTTGCCACAGAACGCACCTATTTAAAGGACCTGGAGGTTATTACAGTGGTAAGTGGGTTTGACTTTATTTTTTTTTCCCTTTTTATGATGATTTGTGATTGTTAGGTTGGAAAATCTTGGAATTTCTTCTTGTGATGTAGCATTAATCCATGCACCAAGTAGCGGTCCCCTTCCTTGTTCCATACCTCCTTCTGTGGGAGAGCAGACACCTCCTCTGGACTTGCTCCAGCAGCTACATCCTGTGTCATCCTGATGACCTAGGCAAACTTTTGGTCTGAAAACTGAACAAGGAAAGCCTAAAAACATTTTGCAGGAATCCCTAACCTTGAAGAGTGACTGATTTGTTAATATTACATGATTTTTAGTAATATGTTTTCAGGCTAACTCTGATTTTGTGTTACAACTGCACAACATTCAGTTTCAGTGATATCTGCCAGCTCTGCTTATAAGCTGGCTGTCTTCTCCATGGTTTTCCTTGGGAAGCTTTTAGCCTTGGAAAACTTTTAGCCTTGTGCCTTTGGATCTGTGAGCAGATGACAGCTGCAAAGGGCATCGAACCCATGGGGGTTTGAAGAGTTTCTTCTTGTTTTGTTGCTTCTGCTTCTTCCTCCTCCTTTCACTCAGAATAGACAAGTGAGTCCCAATTTCTAGTTCATGTGCTTCTAAAAGAGCTTTTTTGTTCATGAGCTCCATGTTTGAGCACTGTGACTGTGCCTTTCTATAAGCTGTTGTTTTAATTTCATTAAAGAAGAGCTTGAGTCCCTCAATGCTGCGTGGCCTCAGTGGAGGTGTTCTCTGCAAGCTCATTGAGCACCATCTCACTCCAATTCCTCCTACAGGCTTCCCAGCACTTCTCCTAAAAGAAGGGGGAACAGCTCAGAAAAATCTCAGAGGATTTTTGTAATATCCCCGTCCCTGCCAGAAGCGGGGACCCAGAAGCGCTAAAGTGTGGAGTGTGACCTCAACGAGATGCCTCCAGCTGGGTGACTTGCACAGGGCTCCAGGCCTATGAGAGCAGTTTTATCTGCGTGGAAGTGGCAGCAGCTGGGGCAGCCACTGGGTAACTGACTGTCACTCAGCTGTCCCCAACCATCCCATCATTGCATTCAGAAACAAGCTTGTGCCCAGAGCCAGCCATGGGCCTCATCTTCCTCTTATTTGGCAAGGAAAAAAAAAATCCCATCTTTTCATTTTTCACAAATTACGTCTTCCCTAAATATTACATCTTCCTTCCTGCTTTTTCCCTGTGCATACTCTCTCCTCCCCCATCACTGCAGGAGCAGGAATTTTCATGCTAACAATGACTTTCTGAAGCAGAGGCACTGATGAGAATGTCTGGGTCTCTGGCAGTGGTTCCGCAGTGCTGTGATCAAGGAGAACGCCATGCCAGAGGGCCTGATGACGCTGCTCTTCTCCAACATTGACCCCATCTACGAGTTCCACCGAGCCTTTCTGAAGGAGATTGAACAAAGGCTCTCACTCTGGTAAGTGAGCAGGGGGGACCTTTCTATACATCCTCACGTCAAAACCAGACTACAATTGGCATTTCTGCATCAATAGGAGCAAGGAGAAGTCTTTTATGAAATTAAAGCTATAAAAAAAGTACAAACTATGTTGCACAAAGGCCATTTTCTAAGCTTTGCCTTGTATACAATATCCTGTAGTTGTATGACTTGTGCACCAGACTGAAGGTTTTGTAATCACAGGATCATTTCGCTTGGAAAACACGTTTAAGATCATCAGTTGTTGATATAATCTGATAGTGTCTCTCAAGCCTTAGAAAAAAGAAGGAACACAAGATCAAAAAGATGATGCGTGTGGTTTTTTCCACACCTTCCAGTTAATGAATCTCCAGGTGAAAATCTAGGAAACATTTTTGTGATTAAGGTGGGAGTTTGGTTTTTGCAATGCAGTTTATTTCACAGATGATGTTTTTAGTTTTTAAACTTTGTATTATTTTCTCCTGACCTGACATGTTGTATATTACAGTATATAACATATATACTGTATATACTCACCTTTTCAAAAGGAGGTGATTGACATAAACAAAGTATGAACAAAAATAAATTCACAAAATCAGGTGGGGTCGTGTTATGACATTTATTTGGAGGTTTGAAACATAAAGCTCTCAAATAGACTTTCACACAAGTTCATTTCTAGTCCTTTCTCAGTTTGTTGAGCATGTCTTTGTGTTAGCTGTTTTGTGCATTTAATGTACCAAGTTTTCAATCTGAACAGTGAAATAGTGTTGTCAAATGCCTAAAGATTTTCAGGAATTACAAGGGAAGATGGAGGGAGCAAACAGAAATGTCTTGATGCCCCATGTATGTGCCCTTCTCTCCTCCCTCTGTGTGTTCCAGGGAGGGCAGAAGCAATGCTCACGTGAAAGGGGATTTCCAGCGCATCGGAGATGTCCTGCTCAGGAACATGCGCACTCTGAAGGTACACACAGGACTCAAGATGTGGGATTGTTGAGGTGTTCTGTTTTGTTTTGTTTTGTTGAGGAGCAGAGCTCAGGGTTATTATTTCCCTTAATCACAGAATCCCAGGAGGGTTTGGGTTAGAAGTGGCCTTAAAGCCCATCTCATCCCAGCCCCTGCCATGGGCAGGGACACCTTCCACTCCCTACACCAAGGTGCTCCAAGCCCTGCCCAGCCTGGCCTTGGACACTTCCAGGGATGCAGGGTAGTCCCAACTTCTCTGGGCAACCTGTGCCAGGGCCTCTCCACCTGTTACGGTCTGGTTCTTAAAATTAATAGAAATGGAAAAAAAAATTGAAATGCAAATGAGGCCATATGCCAAAGTCAATAGTATGGGCTTTATTTAATAGTAAATATCAGAGAGAGAGAGAGAGAAGAAAGAGAAAGAAAAGAGACAGGGGAACAGAAAGAGAGGGACAGAGACAGATTAAAGAAAATATCACTGTTCAGTACATCCCACCAGTGTCTTGATGATCCTGTCCAGCTGGTCTTCTTGATGGTGAGGGTCCCCCACAAAACATTGAATCCAAGGGATAAATATATGCTCAGGCCAGGTGGAATGCCCAGGTACCTCCCCTGGAGGGGGGATAACTCTTACACAGTCTGTTGCAGCAGACTGAATCACTTTGCATCCCATGCAGTCCTGTGGTGCAAGGGCACAGGAATAAGTCTGGGGAGCACTTTGGAGGGATGGATTATGACCCCACCCCAGCTGCTTCCCACATTCATGTCCCATGGATGTGGCCTTCCTGGGGTTGGGGGGGTTTTACAACTAATCCAGTTGGTGTAAGGGTGTTCACTGCCTCTGACAGGAGGTTTCACCACTCACCCAAAACTCTCCTCCTCTCCCCTTTGTTTGGGGGTTCTGTGCAGACCTGGCCTCTTGGGCTATGGCCTCCCCCACCCAAACCCAGCCAGGAATGATTTTCTACTGGGTTTGGCTTCCTTGGGTATGCATTCTTTTCCCTCTGCCTTGTTTACTTCTCCCTAGACCCATGATTATTGAATAATAGTGTTCCCTTTATCTTATCAAGGCATCTTTACTCACAGTCCAAAGTTCCAGTCAGGCATCTTCAGGGAGGGCTGGGCTTCTGTGGCTGTAGCTTCTTTATACATTTTGGCCATAACAGGCAAAAGGTTCCTAACAATGTTTAAGCCATGAACTATCAGATTCTAGTATCTAACACCACCCTCATAGGGAAGAATTTCTTTCCAATATCCCATCTAAACCTTTTCTTTTTCAGTTGATCTTGAAGTAACTTGCAAACAGTTATTGTTGAGAAAGAATTTGAAATGAAAACATGGTAAAATAATTACAGGAAGGTTTTGTATCACTATTGCTTATTTAAGCACCTATATTTAGAGAAAAGCACCTACACTGAGAATAGGTGTTTGTTGATTATTCAGCAGAAAACAAAAAAAAGTTATTTATTCAGCGCCCCTATTGAGACCTTGATTCACAAGGTTATTTAATTTAAAAATATACATATTTTTTAAGGGCAGAATATTTTTTTTCTGCAATGAAGTCAACTTTATTTGGAGCAGAGTGCCTATGTGGGACAGTTGCATTAGCAGTGGAGCTGCAGCAGTGGAGTAATTATTTAATTAAAACCAGTGGCTTGACTGGGAGTGCAGGAGTGTGGGACTGCTATTTCCACCAGCAGCATTTGATATTCCCAGCAGGCACAGGCACAATGCTATACAAACACCTATTTTGGCCTTGACTAGGAGCTTCCTGCCACGTCCTTTAATGATGAAAATGATGAAAGACTGTTCTCCTTTGATCCAAGTAACTTTTTGTCCAATTCCATAGGAGTTCACCAGTTACCTGCAGAAACACGACGAGGTCCTGACGGAACTGGAGAAAGCAACCAAACGCCTCAAGAAGCTGGAGATGGTTTATAAGGAGTTTGAGCTGCAGAAGGTTTGCTACCTGCCCCTCAACACCTTTCTGCTCAAACCCATCCAGAGGCTGATGCACTACAAGCTGATCCTGGGGAGGCTGTGCAAGCACTACACAGCAGAGCACCGGGACTTCGCCGACTGCCGCAGTGAGTGAGCACCAGTGGGTCCTGCTGGCAGCACCCTCCCCATGGACATCCCAAACTCTGCCTGTGCCCTGGGAAGACAAGAATTACACACTCATAGAATCTCAGAATGATTTGGGTTCAAAGGGACCTTAAAACTTATCTCATTCCCCTTCTACTATGGACAGGGATCATTTTACTAGACCAGGATCCTCAGAACACCGTTCAACCTGGCCTTGAACATTTGGGTTCACTTATTTTCAATAAAATCCACGATTTCGATGTAAGTGCTTCTTTATCCTGGCATTCCAGGAAGTGGTTTTCTCAATGCTTCAACCAAAGCTGGAACATTAGTCCTTTTCTTCTTTTCTAGCAGGGAATAAAAAGAGGAGTTTTTTTTTACAAACTTTTTGTCATTTAGAAGTAAAAATATGACAAAAAAATGTTTGTTTTGCAGCATCAGAGCCTTGTGTATTAAATTCCATTACTGACAAAGTAATCTTTGGCAGAAGTAGTTTGGTTTGATTTTTTTTCATTTACTTTCAGCTGCATGGAAAATACTTTCTGTTTAAGCAAAATCTCAGATACACAATGATCTGCAGAAGCATAGGAAATGCTGTGCTCTTTTTACCCTTTTCTAAAATACACTTAAATTGTCATTTGGACTGGGTGATCATTGTAGGTTCCTTCCATATGAACCATTCTGTTCTAAAATTTGCTGTGAATTTCAGATTCAGTTTTTCAGGGGTGGAATGGGTGGCCTGGGTTGCTCTGCTCTGGTCCCACTGGTGCTGTTCTCCACACAGGTGCCCTGAAGGAAGTCACAGAAATGACCTCACAGCTGCAGCACAGCCTCATCCGCCTGGAGAACTTCCAGAAGCTTACAGAGCTGCAGCATGACCTGATTGGGATAGACAATCTCACAGCACCTGGCAGGGTAAGTGCCTCTGCTTAGTTTTTAGAGCCTTTGTTGGTTTTATTTCCAAGGAAGTGCCTTTGAAGTGTGGATTTGCCATCACTGCCCCTCTGGTCTATGTGACAACTGTGAAGGCTTCATGTAACTGTCTCTTCGTGGTTACCATGGATGATGGGGTCCTCACCTTGGTGATACTCTGAGGAATAGATAGAAAAGCTTCTGCTTAAACTCTGGCTGCAGTTTTGTTTTCCAGTACAGATCCTGGCTGTACTGGGCTGTGGTGCTCTGTGCATGAGTGGGAACTGCTGTGTCCTACTGGAAATGCACTCCCAGCTCTGCTTGTGTCTGCCTGGTGCAAGCACAGGGAGCACAGGGATGATGAGAGCCACAGCACTGGGCTGAACTGGTGTGGGTGCCTCTGTATTACAGGAGCTTGTGCAGGTCCTGCCTGGTTTTTTGTTTCTTTGTTTTTGATAGATGTACTGGGCATAAATACAGGAGCATCACAATGTGCTTTGGGGATGCTTTGGCAGTCACTGCAGTGGGATGAAAGTGTGATAGGTGAACTGCTGGAGTCCAACAGGAATTCTGCTCCTTTCCCTTCTTTTTCTTCACTGATTTAAATGCTGGCTGTAGCAAGGAGCTGATTCATGTCACAAAAAAGGAAGAAAAGTGTTGTCGGGCCTCTTAAGAAATCTGTTTGTGGTCATTGCTGAGCACCAATCAACATCTGTGTACTCTGAGATCAAAATAAAATCCCTCAAGTCAGGAAAGATCAAACGTTGTTTAACTTTTTCTTTTCCACTGCAGGAGTTTATCCGGGAAGGTTGCTTGTACAAGCTCACTAAGAAGGGCTTACAGCAGCGGATGTTCTTTCTGGTGGGTGTTGCTCCTGATTTTTATAAACCCAAAGTCTTCAAGATAAAGTTGTTGGGGAGGTGTGTTTTCATGTGCTTGTGCTTAAAATCAGCACCTGAGACTGAAAACTCACTCTAAGCAATGTTTTTAGAGGGCGTGGTTGTGGTCAAATGGATTCTTTAATGGCACAGAGTTTTAACAGAATTTAAAAATTAATTTCCTCTTTTGTAAGTAAACAAAAGAGAGGTTGAAAAGGTAGTTGGCCAAACTGAGAAATAGTATTTTTCATGCATCTACAATGGCCTTTAAACAACAAATTTTTAAGGAGATGTCAAAAAATCCTTGGCCCTGCCTGCTGCTTTCAGAACACTGATTGTTCTCTTCCTGCCTTTCCAGTTCTCAGATATGTTACTGTACACAAGCAAAGGGGTCACAGGGACAAATCAGTTCAAAATCCACGGACACCTCTCTCTGCATGGCATGTTGGTAAGTGGTTCCATGTTGCACTACAAGGTTAAGGAAATGGCTTTGCCTAAGGCAGGCTGAAGAATTCCTTCAGGGCACAAGGACCAAAGCCACAAACTGCTCCAAGGCAAGTCTCAGCAGCAATTGGACTTGGTGTGTGTCAAAGAGAGCTTTCTTCATCTGCAGATGATGAGTCTGTTCCTTCCACATTAACAAAGCAGCTGGAGCACAGCCTGTTGCCCATTCGTTTTCACACTGCTGCGAGAGGCTGATCTGGAAATAAGGATTTATTTATCCTGTTGTTTTGTTCCCCTGCACACACCTGGCATGTAATCAATCCTCCTGCCTCCCCACACCTTTTCTAACAGGATTGTTCTTTCTGTCTTTGGTTTGCAGCTGATAGTGCTGGACCCCCCGGTGAGTAATGAGGCAAATCTGCTCCAACCCCTTCCTTTCCTTGTCCTGCTGGAAGTGGTGTTGTGCCCCTGCAGTAGAAACACACCATAGATTTTCATATAGAGCCAAAATAGACTTGAAAGTAGGTGGTATTCATCAAAGAATTGCTGTTTTGCACTTCCTGCAGGTTGGAATCCTCTTTGACTCCAGTCCCAGCCAGCACAGTTCTAGTGTTTATTGGTGACTGAGCACTGATGAGAAAAATAATTTCTTTTCCTGCAGGTGGAGGAGAGTGAGAATGAGTGGTCTGTCCCACACTGCTTCACAATCTATTCTGCACAGAAAACCATAGTGGTGGCAGCCAGGTAATCCTAGTTTTCCTGTGGCTTTGATGGATTCCTTCTCCAGAAAGTTACTGCTCAAGTGCTGCAGGGCCAGAGGGGTGTTTCATGCATCCTCTGAACTTCAAAATAAGCCCAGGACTCTTCACAGCTCACTTTGCAGTGTTGGATTTTGGGAAGCAGTAGTTTATCTCGGGCTGATCTCAGCGTGGGCAGCAGGGAAGGGGTTGGGATTCTGCCCCTCTGCCCTGCTCAGGTGAGAGCCCACCTGCAGAGCTGCCCCAGCCCTGTCCCAGCACAGGGAGGAGCTGGAGCTGCTGGAGAGAGCCCAGAGGAGGCACCAGGGTGAGCAGAGGGATGGAGCAGCTCTGCTGGGGGAAAGGCTGGGAGAGCTGGGATGGTTCACCTGGAGAAGAGAAGCTCTGGGATGACCAAATTGTGGCCTTGCAGTGCCTGAAGGGGCTGACAAGGAAGATGGAAAAAGACTTTGGACAGGGGCCTGTAGGGACAGGACAAGGGGGAATGGCTCCCCACTGCCAGGGGGCAGGGTTAGATGGGATATTGGGAAGGAATTGTTCCCAGTGAAGGTGGTGAGGCCTGGCACAGTTATCCAGAGAAGCTGTGGCTGCCCCATCCCTGGAAATGTCCAAGGCCAGGTTGGACAGGGCTTGGAGCACCCTGGTGTAGTGGAAGGTGTCCCTGCCCTCATGGAGTGGGATGAGATGGGCTTTAAGGTTCCTTCCCACCCAAACCATCCTGTGATTCTGTGTTTCTGTCTGACCCAAAACACAAACAGCAGCAATAAGTTTGCCATTGTGTTTGCTTATTTGGGATTTGCCAGTGTCATCCTTCAAACCACTTCAGGAGACAAAATCTAAACATACAAATATTTTAGAGACTCAAAAGAATTAAAATTCAGAACATACAAATTGCTGTGAGGAGAGGAGAGTTCCTGCAGAATGTCATGGAGGAAGCTGGAAAAAAATTAAAGGCTGACTTGGAAATAAAAAACAATCCTTTTTCAGCCTAAATTATCCCTATGCAATGAGTTTGGTGACTTTTTGTAATTAGGATGGCTCCTACACTTGGTATCAGGATCAGCTTTAGGAGTTCTTGTCTTTCTGCAAGTCTGCTGTGAAAACCCAGCTGGAATCAGGAATGCCAACGATGCAGGGTGGGAACACTAAATCTCAACCATAAATCTTAGGGTTTTTACTGCTTGATGACTTGTTCTTGAAAAATAGCCACTAGTATATTTATAAATCAGGTGTGTAGTGGCACAGGAGCCGATAAGTTTGGTATGCAGATGTATTTTTAAAAATTCCAATCTAACACCTGAGAATGCAATTTTTTTAAGAGCAACAATTACTCAGCAGCTGTGAGTCATAAGGTGCTTGAAAGATTCCTAAATTTAGAAAAATAAATGGAATTTTTACCTTGTCATGACTTTAAAATAGCCCAAGGTTTACCTGTCAAAAATAAAAATTGCTGCTAGGCTTAGACCACGTGTGGAATTTTCAGTCTAAATTAAAAACTTTCCAAAAAAAAAGAGGTGGTTACCAGAACAAAGAAATGTGGCTGTGTCTAAGGCCAAGCCTTCCACTGTTGCATTCCTGTGGATACAGATACACCTTGAAGGGCTGTGAAGGTCTCACCTTGTAGTGGATCCTGGGATGGGGAAGGAAGTTTCCTCTTCCTGTGCTCTGGGTTTTACTTGCTTGAGATGCCAGGTAGATCCCAGATGCCATTTAAAAGATGGGCTGTGCTTCAGCCTGCCATTTATCCTTCCAAAAAATCATGGCTCATATCCCCCATCTCCAGAATTCCTCTCCTGACCCCTGCCAGCTGTCTGTTCAATTTATTTGCTGTAAAGTCCAAGTGTTTAATTGTTAGTTTAGTCTTGTTTCAAGACTTGACTATAGAGGTGGTGGCTCTATAAGTTCAGTTTCCTCTATGGAAACTCCTGCTTTAGAGGAATTCTAATTTTGGTTTCATTTATCTAATGGAAGGACTCTGTCCCACGTTTTGGGCAGTGACCTGTGCCTTCAGCACACAGGCACAGGGTGGCAGATCTGGGCTGGCAGATCCCCATTCCCACTGCTTCCCTTGCAGTACCCGCCTGGAGATGGGCAAGTGGATGGAAGACCTGAATGTGGCAATTGAAATGGCCAAGAAATCTACAGAGAAATCCGAGATGCTTCTGGAAAACTCCGTGTGCAACCGCTCCAACAGTAAGTAGTTTCCTGCTTCTTTGAAAAGCAGCAGTTGTCCTGTCCTTTCTGCTTTCCTTTTGTGAGTTTGATGACATAAATGACATATTTTTATAATTTGTATGATAATGGAGAATTAGTTGGACTTTGGTTTTTATAAAAAAATATATTCTTGTCTTCCTAGACTGATGTTCAAAATACCTCTAAATGCAGCAGAGATGCTCCCATTGCAGAGTTGTTAATTTTATAAGGTCCTTAGTCACCCTTTACATAGATTTTTCTCAATGTAACTAAATGGTGAGGTATTTTTGTCCAAAATTAGTGTCTCTGGAGGTCAGCTTTTACAGTCCAGTATTCCTGTACTTGTCTGGTGGTGTTATGGCTGTGCTGAAATGTGGAGTATTTTTTCTTGGAGACCTCTGTTCTGTTCCTTGACTCAAGATGAAATGTGGTGGTTTTTGCTTGTTGGACAAAGCACTGACTCAAACCGCTCTGTGATTTTATTCTAGTGGAAGGTGTCCCTGCCAGTGGCAGGGGGTTGGAATGATGAGCTTTAAGGTCCCTTCCAACCCAGACCATCCTTTGATCCTGTGAGTCAGCTGCCCCAGGCAGAACTGAGTTATGAAACCCAGATTGATGTGCTTAAAGCATTCATAGGAGCTGTGTAACCAGCTCAGCTTGACATACTTAAACCTGGACCATGGCAAGAGAAAACCGCCTTTCTCAGGAATCCCAGCTTCTCTTGCTTTTTGTATTGCACGGTTTTCTTAAACCACTACCCAATTCTCCTCCCCCAGGATCCTCTGATGAGGTCTCTGTAGAACAGGAGTCCGAAGATGACATTCACTCCTCCCGTAGCTCCTTGGACAGGCAGAGCCACCACCGTGCCAACACCACCATGCACGTGTGCTGGTACCGCAACACCAGCGTCTCCATGGCCGACCACAGCGCGGCCGTCGAGGTACCGAGGGCGCGGCGCTGGCCCTCCTGCCCCGGCCCCGTCTCCCACCGGGCCTTGGCAGAGCTCCTGTGTCCAGGGAGAGCCAGGGAGAGCGTGGGCCACCCACCCCTCTGCATGCTGTCCCCTCTGTGCTGCCTGTGTGTCCGCACTCGCGCTCTCCGTGCAGCGGGGCCAAAGCAGGGAAGGGTTAAAGGACACCCGGGATATGTGGGACTGAATTGCTCCTTTGGGTTTCACCCGGCTTGCTGGAGGACTGAGCATCCCCTGTGCTGGGCACTGCTGGTGCACCTCAAATCCTGGGGTCAGTTTTGGGCCCCTCGTGACAAGAAGGGCATTGAGGAGCGTGTCCAGAGAATGACAGTGGAGCTGGAGGAGGGTCTGGAGCACCAGGAGGCTGCAGGGGCTCAGCCTGGAGAAAAGCAGGCTCAGGAGAACCTTCTGGCTCTGCACAACTCCTGACAGGAGAGGACAGCCAGGTGGAGGTTGGGCTCTGCTCCCAGGGAACAAGGGGTAGAACAACAGGGAATGGCCTCAAGCTGCACAGTGGAGGTTCAGGTTGGAATCAGAAAGAATTTTTTCACAAAAAGAGTGGTTAAACATTGGAACAGGCTACCCAGGGCAGTGGTGGGGTCACTATCTATCCCCAGAAATTTTCAGAGAATGTGTGGATGTGGCATTTTGCCAAATTGTTCAGTGGGATTTGGTCAAAGGTTGGACTTGATGATCTTGGAGGTCTTTTTCAACCTTAATGGTTCTATGATTATAATGGTTCCCTATCCATGATATTTTCCTTTAGAGACTGACTGTGCTGTACTGAGTTCTGGTTAGCTGCTGTACTGCACCCAGAATGAAGAAGAGAGGGTTCAGTTGGAATTCTCTGCCCTTCTCTTGCTGGCAGGACTGAGCAGCCTTTTCATGGCAGCATCATTTTATGCTGAGCAGAGATGTTTTTTATGTGCCCACAGAGGTGTTCAAGGCCAGGCTGGATGGGAGTCTGAGCAACCTGGTCTAGTGGGTTGGAACCAGATGAGCCCCAAGGTTCCTTCCAACCCAAACCTTTTTGGGATTCTGTGAGCCACTGGTACTTGCAGTCTTGCTGATACTCACAGTTCAAGGCAGCACTGGTGGCACATTTGGGCACTGAATCCTGCAGATTTTGAGACTGATCAACTCAGCACTCCTTACACTGCTTGTACCAGTGCTATGGTTTTACTTTAGGTAGCAGTTTGGCAGGGTAGGACACCTAACTGGAGGCTGCATGCTTGGAAGGCTTCCAGAAGTGGGAAGGACCCTAAATAACATGGACAGAAAAAAGAGGTCACTAACCTGACAAAAGCAATGGGGCAGGAGGCTGTGTCTGTGCCTGCCTGTCCTGCTCTGCTCTTGTTTAAGTGGACTTAAAAGTTTGGGCACTGGAGCTCCTGTGTTTTTCTGAGAGACAGTGTGGATCAGCTTGGTAAGGGAAGTGCTATAGATGTGACCTGGGCTTCAGGTACAGACACTGGGCACTTGAGCTGGCTTCTGTTGTGGTTTCTGTTGGAGGGGACAGGCCCTTCACTGCTGACACCCTGGGAAAGACACCAGTTCACAGTTCTGTGCATGGACAACAAGCTCACCCTGCTACAGCTTCTGGGATTGAATGTGTGACTTCTTGCACTCGCTCTGACCTATTCCATGTTCTAACACTGTCATTTTTTTCACAATCCATTTTCCTTTGACAGCCACCTTTCTTGCATCACTCCTTTCACCCTAACATTCTGTTTTTCTCTTTCTCTCCCCCTTTCTCTGCTCAGTTTTCTGCTCTCTTGCTGTTTCTCCAGAGCTTCCTCCTCGCTATTTGCTGGGCCAGGCCCAACGGCCCAACACAATCACCCATGTTTGTTGGTACCGGAACCAGAGCCTATCCCTGTCTGATTACTTGTGCATGATCCAGGTAAAGATGCCTCTCACATTTTATGCTGGTGGGGAGGAGCCATGGGCTGCCCAGGAAAATGTCCTGCTTCCTAACTGCTCACATGAGGATCCTCATCCTCAGAGGCAGACATGTACCATTGCCTTGTTAAGACAGGATTTCCTACTGTTTATGCCTCAAAAATGGTTCTCTCTGTAAATCTGCCACAATGTGCCATATCCACATGTTTTTTTTCTCAAATTACAAAATTCCTGTGCTGTCATTCCATGCCAGAGGTTTCCCTATCCTGCTGGCTGACTCCAAGGCAGTGGTGTTCCCCTCCCTGCAGCCCCTTCCACGCCAGCTTTGCTTCGTGTAGCTGCCATGTGTTGTTTATCTCCCAGCTCTGCAGTCTTCTGTTTCCTCTCCTGCTTTATTTCCCTTCTCACGCAGTGTGTTCCATGTGGGTTTCCTGCATGTCAGAAAGGGTGGCTGAAGGGGAAGGGACCCTGGTGGCTGTCACCATTCCTGGGAGGACTTTGACACCAGGGAGAAGCGCAGGAGCAGCGTTGGGCTGCAGCAGGATGGCAACCTGTGGTTTCATGGCAGTCCTCTTTTCCTTCTGTGCCAGAACCAGCTCTCTGGGTATTTGCTGAGGAAGTTCAAGAACAGCAATGGCTGGCAGAAACTGTGGGTTGTCTTCACCAACTTCTGCTTGTTCTTCTACAAGACACACCAGGTGGGCAGTTGTAGGTGAGGGGGTGATGGTCAGGGTGTTGGGGGACCTGGGGATCCTTGGCTTTCAGCTCCAGGGGCAAATCAGCACTGTTGGAAGGAGGGTAACAAGGGGAAGAGGAGGTAGCTCATACTGAAGCTGGTCTCTGAAAGGCTATGGGCACTTCTTGTGGAACTTAATCAGAATTTCCAGTTCTGATGGTGGTGACCTTCTGTGGGTGAGGGGGAAATGTCTCCTCATGCAGTGCTGAGGGCTGTGAGGGACACAGCAGCCTTTGGGCCTTCTTTGCCCACTTCTCTGTGCTGGGCTTCAGCTCAGCCTGACAGGCCCCAGGGATTTTTCTGCCCATGGTGCATCCAGCACATGCTTGATAATGAACCGTGGTGCAGTGCAATCTTTTCATCTTATTAACCAAATAAACTGCATTAACCCAGTAATTGGGTTATTCTGGCTTCTTGCCTTGAGGTCACATGTCTTTTGTGAGAGTTACTTCACCTTTTTTGTCAGATCTGTGCTTCAAGTTCCATAGAAAGAGTGCAGAGAAGGAGGAGGGAGCCCAGGAGGGGCAGAGGAGCAGAAGCAAATTACTATAAAAATTGACAGAAGATGGGGGAAGGTTTAATTATAAGCTGTTGGTGGCCTTGCAGAAGAGTTCTCCTGTTGTCTCCTGAACAAGAGTGCACAGCCCTCCCCTGTGGTACACGGGCTGCATGGCAGGGGTGCCTGGCACTCAGGGCTGGGCTCTTGGGCTCTTGCAGGATGATTATCCCCTGGCCAGCCTCCCCCTGCTTGGCTACACAGTCAGCTGCCCTGTGGAGGCGGATGGGATTCAGAAGGATTATGTCTTCAAGCTGCAGTTCAAGTCCCACGTGTATTTCTTCAGGGCTGAGAGCAAATACACCTTTGAGAGGTAATTTTCTGTTTTCTCTGTCTTGGTTTATAACCTGCTCTTAACTCAGTGGTTGGTCCTTCCATCCCCTCTTTCCTCCTAGTCTGAGTGATCTTCCAGTACATTCTCAGGAATAACATTCCCTTCTTCTCCCCACCAATGATATTTATGATATTTGGAGATCCCTCCTCTGACAGAACCCTCCTCTGTGTGTGGGAGAGCTGGGGATACACCTGGAGCTGTGAGCTGTGCTTTGTGCCAGGAGTCTGGGCCTTCCTTGGAGCCAGGGAGGAATGTGGGAGGGGAAGGGCTGTGGGGTGCTCAGCTCCTCCAGCTCTTGGGGAGTCAGATTTCCAGGTTCTGTAAAGAGAATTTCGGTTTTTATCTTCCATCTCTGGGAGCAGAAGTTACAACACGAGGCTGAGAGCAACAAGTGCAGGGCTTCCTTTCACTTGTCTGGTTTCCCTGTAATTACATTTTCTTGTTATCCTCTATAATTACAATTAATTGCTCTTAGGGGCTTCTACAGAGATGCACCACGTACAAAACTTTGCTGCTGTGTTGAGAACCCTTGCACTGGGTCCTGCCATGCAGGGTTGCATTGGTAGTTTTGGAAGGTGGTTTTACTGAGGTGTCACACGTCCCCCTTCCTTGGGAGAGTGTCACACACTTGTGAACAGCTGAGGTATCTGCTACCCGAGCCACAAGTTGTGCTCTTTAATGCACTGGGCTCGTGTAGGGTTTTCAGGGGGAAAATGTCCAATTCATAGTAAATTTGCTTTTTTCTCTGTTGCTTTGCTTTCTTCCACAGGAGCAAGGCTGTTACCTATTTCCTAATTTATTGTTAAGAAAAGCAATAATTATTTCAGCTTGTCATCCTTGATAACACTGAGGAGAGAACACAGTGAGCTCTCATGAGAGTTCTCTGGAGCTCAGAGCACTGTAGACATGTTACTTGGACAGGCAACCATGTTCTGCAGGGTATTTGCCACATTTCAAGCTGTCCCTTTGAAGAGTTAATTTTCCAGAAGACTTGTAAAAGAAAGAAAATTACTGTTTTGGGAGGTTTGGGAAAGAGGTACAGCTCATAACAAAGAACAAGATTACTGTGAGTGGGGGTTAAACATTTCTCATGTCTTTTCTTGGCAGGTGGATGGAGGTGATCAAAAGAGCTACCAGCTCTCCTGCTCGGTCAAGCCTGCTGCTTCCCAAGGAGAAGGACACTCACACAGACTGACGTGGGGCAGAGCTGGATCTCTGCTGGCAACACCAACAAAACAAGCAGGCAGGAACAGGAGGCTCTGGAGTTGACAAAGCAAAGACCCAGGAGGCTCATTCCCCCAGTATGGCAAGTGGGAGTGAGGGGCTGCAGACAGGGATCACATCCATTCCCAATGGTGTGGAAGAGGGTCAAGTCTGTTCCAGCTGAACCTACTCAGAGAGAACCCAACAGCAGTGCTGGGTGCACACATCAAGGAAGGGTTCTTGTCCATTGTACCTGTACAGTGACACCTTTACCTGCCCTGAAGGCAGGTACCACCTTCGTTTTACATTTTGACTGGATGATCAGCACACACGGGAGAAAACCAGCAGCTTCCAGGGGTGTAGCTGGCTGGCAGCAGTGGGTGCCAGGGTTCCCTGTCCCTGGTGCTCGTGGGGCTGGCAGCACACCCTGTCCTGCTGCTGCTGTAACCATCAGCCTGCTGGCACAGCTGCCTCAGACAAACAGGAACACAGCATGTGCTGGCTCACACACAGCTCATTCTGAACAGACACCGCAGCTCTCCCAGAACAGCTCTGCTCCTCAGGAGCTGCCAAGGCAGCAGTTTCCAGGCAAGCAGGAAGACTGAGTCTCTGCTGAGCTGTCGAGGTGTTGGTGGATTGTGGATCGGTGCAGGGGGGTGCATGGTTTGTCCTCTGAACTCAATCACTGTTCTCATATCACAGCTCCAGTTTCTTTATCCTGTAGTAGGAGTTAAGTAAGGCACGGGATGGCAAACACTCTCCACTCTGGTGTGGGTGATGTTTTCAAGGCATTTAAGCACTGTAGGAGAACAAACCTCTGAAAGTCACCATTGCTTGTGTTTTTGTCATGCAAAGAAATGAAAATCCCTAATCTATTTCAGTTTGGGGTGGGATCCATCCTCTGTTTCTCTTAAAAGTCACTGGATTCCAGATGCAGCATTAGTGTCTGTGGACTCTATTAAATTTCTGTATTAAATCTGAAATGTTTGCAGCTTCTTCTCTTTGTAAAGCTGTCACCTTTGGGTGCCTCCACAGAAGGACTGACATTCGCTAAGTGCCACAAGATGCTGTTGGACGTGGCTTTGATGGGCTGTGGGGACTCTGATTTCTATTAGATAGAAAAGTGTTTGTGTACTAATGGAAGGAACAATGCAGTGAAGCAGTGAAAGCAAAAGGAAAGTGTTGCACGCTGTGAGGATGGAGGAATGTGGAGATCCCATGGGACAATGGGATGGACAGAGGCCAGCACGAGTGTTCACTTATGGTCTCAAGCATTTGTGGGATGAGGACTGAAGGGAGGGGGAGTCCAGAGGGATTTTCTTGCTTGGCATTTGCATCCTAGAGGAGTGACTGCAGATCCAGCCTTTGCCACCCCTGTCACGAAGACCATTGTCCTATCTAAGTTAAATGTACTTAATTTATTAGCATCTTCATTTATTATTTTTTAATTACCTGTTGTAGGTGTATCCATGTGGATTGATTAGACATGTTATACTGTGGCTGAATATGACTGTTCAAAGTAAATAGCATCTTGATATAAAACTCTCTCAGCCTCTTATTCCTGAGCTCACCATCCCCATTCCTGGGCCCACAATCCCAGGTTCAAGTTACTCAGTAGTTTTCCAGGGTCGCAGTTCACCCTGTACCAAGTGCTCTCCATCCAAAGTGGGGCTCCCACAGTGAGCAAGAGTCTTCCCTTAGGGTTTGTGGACTGGTGAGTGAATGATCCTTTAGTTGCTTCTGCTGAACCCACAGCTCAGCATCTCTCTTGAAGATGAAATGCCTGAGGTGGGGTCTCTAAACCAGGAGCCTCTGGAAGGACAGCAGGCAACAAAAGTCCCTTCTTGGTTTCAGAATGCCGAGCTCAAATTTATGCATTTAAAGTGCAGAAGCTCAGGCTAGGAAAGCCAAAATTATTGGTATTCCTAGCAAAACTGCCTTACCTCAGTGAACTTTAAAAATTATGAGCATTTCAGTGGTGTATCAGTTCTGTAAAATATTTCATTTTCCCAGAACTCTCCAGGAGTATTTTTGTCTTAACTACAAACATGAGAAGTTTCCTTAACGGGAGCATTAGGCAAGAATAGAAATAACACAAGTCCTTATTTCTTGCAATGGTGTTAAGGTGTATGTAAGGGGGAGATGCAGTTGGGACTGCATGGTTTAAGAGCCATGGTCTGGTCTCACTATTTCAAAGACCATCCAGTTCCACCCCCTCCCCTCCCCACCATGGGCAGGGACACCTTCCACTATTCTCAGGTTGCTCCCAAGCCCTGTCCAACCAGGCCTTGGACACTTCCAGGAAAGGGGCAACCACAGCTTTTCCAAGTAGCCTGTGCTACCTGAGCCTCACTACCCTCAAAAGGAAGAATTTCTTCCTACTATTCCATCTAAGCCTGTCTTGCCCGTATGAAGCCATTCCCCCCTTGTCACCCTGGAGCCTTCTCCGGGCTGTACAACCTCTACACTGGGTTTTGCCTCTTCATGCTTGACCTCCATCCAGGGTAACACAGCCCTGCTTCATCCTGACACATTGAGTGTAACAGAGCTGAGCTGTTCTGGTGCCTGCTCCCTTCTCCTCCCAGGTCAGAGAAGTGGTTCTGTTACACCAGTGAAGTGTCTCACACTGGCCCCAGCTCAGCTTTAGCTCTGCTGAAGCAGCAGCAGGTGTGGGCTCCAGGCATTCTGTGCCTGGCACAGAACCAGGGCTGTGCCAGTGGACAAGGGCTGGCGTGCCAGGAGCCAGGGCCTCTGCTGGGCAGGGTTAGTGCCTGCATGGTAGCTGTCAGACTTTCATTTTTATAAGGCACCACTCCAATTACAAGCTGCACCCACCCACCCAGCTCTGCATTCTCACCTGTGCTTCTGCCCTCCAGATGCAGGTGAGGCCAGCTCATCACCACTGTCCTGGCAACAGCCTGCTGAGCTGAGCACGTGGCATTTGCAAAATTCCTCCCAAAAGCACAGTCAGAAGTACATTAATCAGTTCCACTTCTTGGCTCCAAGGGAAAAACAGATGAGGAGCACTGCAGATTGGTCACAACCTGAGATGTGCCCTTCACCTTTGTTCCTGCCTGGGGAAGGATTTAAACACAATTAAATTTAAACACAATTAAAGTGGCACCTCCAAAGTGTTCATTCTGTCACTGGGGTCACACAAGCTCAGGGTTGCCTGGTTCAACCTGTGCTCATGCAGGGCCACAGCTGTGCAGTGGATTATCCCCAAAGATGGAGACTCCACCACCTGCCTGGACACACCCTGCCCCACCTGGGCCCAAGAGGAAGGCAGAAATCCCCCACAGCCCGAGTCTAAAGACTGCAGATAATGAACAAACTCCAGCAGTGTGCTCCAGTGCACAGCTGTACCTTTGCCAAGAGTGTGGGCTTCCTGGAGTGCCAGCAGAAAAGACTGATGTGCCTGCAGCCGTTATCCTTGCACACACAGCACTTGGCTCTGTCTCTGGGGTCTCTGTTATAGATGCATGAGGAAGATGTGGGGGAAGACCAAGAAGAATGCAGAGAAAAACAGCTGGAACCAATCCTTTTCCCCCAATAACACAGTCACACCAGCCTCATTTGTTTTGTTACTTTATTGAAAGTGGCAGATCCCTTTCAATGTTTTTGAAAACTAAACCCATTGTTGCTTTGAATACTGGGCGAAGGGTGTGGGGATTGTTTCCTTGAAAAAGTTTCCTCGTTACACTGCAGAGCATGCGAGTAACGACACAGGTACCTATCAACACCGTTTGCTACTGCTGTGAACAGCAACTTTAAAAGCAGCAGGGGCCCTTGTGCTGGCCTGCAGCCTCTGCCTTCCCCCTCTCCAAGCCTCCTCTCTGCACATTAACTTCTCCTCCTGAGGGAAAAGTGGGTTTGTTCTGTTCTTCCTAACTGCAAGCTCTGACATACAGGACACTGCTCTGCATCAGAGAGCCCACAGCAGCACCTCTTCTTGACTGTACAAGTTCATAGTGTTGCTGAGCCTGGATTTATCCACCAGGATAAATAAAGGATAGGCATAAGGTAAAGTGAACACCATACACCAGGATCAGGGAACATATGGTCCCCCTGAGCTACTTTCAGCCCAGCACTTAAAATCTGCAGGTCTGAATCTAAGTACCAAAAATCAAGCCTTGTTTCTAACCAAGTGGCCTGTCATTAAAAAAATGCTGAACAGCTCCAGCCTTTGTTCTCAGTGGCTCTGGGGTGAGCCATATCATCCACATACAAACACCCAGACAGAAAGATCTGGGTAACTGAGTTCTTGCTGACTTCATGGGAATCTCTTTTCAGTTAGAGAGCAGTTCTCTAAGCAACCAGCTTATCAGGGGTTATTTTCCTAAGTCTATTTTTCTAGATCTTTAAAATGTAGATTTAAGATCCGTGTGCTTACCTGAATTAAAAATTTGCTTTATAAACTAGTATGATACAGAAAGGAAAACTCCTGGGGATGGCTCTGCTGGGATACCTTAAGCAGCCAACACAGCAGTAGATGCTTCCATTTCTCTGCTACCAAACACCACTCCAGCTTGTCAACTGGAGCAGAGCCCTGGCTGTAGTGAGTCTGGATCCCAGGCTGAAGAAAGCCACAAAGGGAAGGCTGAGAAGGAGACGGAGGCCTAGAGCAGCTTTTGGGAATCCCCAGTCCTACCACAACTGCTGTGAGCCATCCAGTTTATGTCGTCCTATAGAGCACAGGCTCTTACATCAAAAACTGCTACGCAGTGTCCCTCTGGCCTGTGAGCCAAAGCCCTGCTGATGTCTGCAGCTGTTGTGTTCCCCCCACTCCCCTTTTAACCCTTCTGCCCCCTGTGGGCCTGCAAAGCTCAGACCAGCAGTGCCCAGCCTGCTGTCAGGCAGCTTTTGTCAGCTACTTCAGCTGCCAGGAGCACCAAGGACAGGAACTCCACCAGCTCCCACAGCAAATACACCCACTGTGCCTTCTGCTCCCTGGGGACCCAAGGCAAGTTCTGCTGTTGCCTGAAGTAGGTGAACTAAGGCCTAATACAAAATGATGTCCCAGAGCCAAAAAAAGAACAATCAGCAAACCCATCCTCCTATGAAATGACAGGCTGGGAAAGAGCAACCGTGTATCAGCTCAGCTGCTGCAGCACTGGAAAGTGTTGTTACTTGTGTGTGAAGGGCTTGAAGTGATCCTCCAGAGCAACTGGAGAGCTGCTTCGACTCTCCCAGAGGCCCTAAATGCCTGGAGAGCTTCCCAACATCCCTGCACTCACACCAGACTGCTCACAAACACTTCTTTAGGAAGGGCAGGAGACTAAACCCATCAGACTTGCCTGTGAAACATATATCAGTAGAAGAGAATCTCCCCTTTTCCAGCAGCCAGGCATTTACCAGAAACAAGCTGTGAATCAAACCAAGCCAAAATGGACACATCCATTGTAGGAAAACAATTAAAAACTGCATTGATTACATTGTAAAAACAATTAGACCACCCATCTCGGGTTCTGCAAAAGGTCTAAATTGTACTTGCATTGCAAACCCCACCCTGGGTTATCATGGAAACACGGCTAACATGAAGGCTCTGAAATGTCCTGGGGTCCATCACAATGTCACATCCAACAGATGGTGGTCTGGATTAGAGATGTAGTTCTTATGAAGCTGGAAAAAATCCTTCCCCCCTGACAAGAGCAGCAGGGAACAGGAGTGTCAGCGGGCAGAGGTCAGGTGGTTCCGACTGTGTGAAAACCTGCAAGGAAGAGTCAACAAGGGACAACTGCTCAGTGCTGGCTCTTGGAGGCTCCTGCCTGGAATGGTGCCCACAGGCACCCACCAGCAGGGCTGTGCGGGAAGGGCTCAGGCTGGGTGGGTCTGTCCCCACTCCCATTGCCAGTTTTTGCAGTCCTGACAGACAAAACCAGCACTTTTAACAGAAAGCCAAGGTGGTTTAACACTTCTTCAGGCTTTCAAGATTCAGTTCCAACCTAATAAGATGTTTTCAGCACTAATGTTTTATGGTAAGAAAGCGACCAGGTCTTTGAAGTTCTGCAAACCCCTCAAAAAAACAACTACACTGTGCTTCTGCTCTGCCCAGCAGTGTCATTTCTAGGCTGACAGAAGTGAATGATGCTGAAACATCTACCTGTCTGCAGTCACTCACACACATCTACGTGCTCCTCCTGCTCAGTCTGCCTACCAGTCAGACTGCTGGTCTAGCTGCCACAGTGGTGATCAAAGGCTGGATTCAATCTTTTCCAACCTTAATGATTCTGTTCTATTCGATAGGTACTTGAGTTACGAGGCACAAAGATAACCCACAGAAAGAAATGCTTAGAAAGCCTAAGTTCAAGGGTGTAAAGATTGTATAGTTTGGGTTGTGTTTGTAAGGGCAGCCAGAGCACAGAACACTTTCAGCCTGCTAACCAGAGAGAAGCCAAATATAAAGTTTCTGTGATGGTAAGGTGAGGGTGAGATTTATGATAGCCTGCTGTGAAAGAGAGAAAAGCCAAATTCATGTTAAATAAAGTCTGATAAATCTGCAACCAGGTTAGCTATGATGGTACCTGCAACACATGGATGTGACTGGACTTGGGGACAGCAGTGGAGCCAAGTTTGACCCAGCAAAGAACTAAATTCTACCAGACTACATTCCCTCACTGATTTAATAAACAATTCTTGTCAGGACAAGTACACTTTTGTGTACACCTAAAGGTGGGCAAGCAGTGACTAGCTGCATGTAGCGCTTTAAAGCACATTCCTTGCAATGAAACATATTTATTAACAGAAACTTATTATCCCAGAAGCAATCCCAATGAGATTTTGCACAGTTCTTGCTGCCTGGGTAATGGGACCAGCAGGACACCATATGTACACAGATTTATGTGCAAAATGAAGGTGAACAGCAGCATCTTTCTGTGCCCTACAACATACACCTACACTACAGAAACCCATCCAGTGTGAGGAAAGGCTTCTGAGGCAAAAGAACTGTCGCCATTAAATGAAAGCAGTTAGAAGTGCCATAGGAGCTAGGAAGGCTCTTTTGTCTGCCTGGACTTTGCACAGCACAGGAGCTGCTGGTTCAGTGCCAGCCCTGCCCCAGCTCACCCTCAGACACTCCTCACCTTTGGACCCGCTCCACCATGTGTGCTATCAGTTTGTCAGAGATGCCTGGGCAGGACTCCTCGGCCAAGCTGAAGGCATTCTCCAGCTCCTCCATGGCTCCCACGTTGCCTCCAGTCTGCTTGTGCTTATCTTTGAGCTGCAAGCCAGAAACAAGGCATTAGATCCTCATTTTGCTGCAGAAAGCACTGGTCAACAAGTGCAGCACCGACATGAAGGCCCTTTCCCTCTTATTAAGACTCCACCAAGGTGTAGGAGGGCACCCACATTCCACTTAAAGGAACCAAAAAGAGCTCATTTGTAGGTCAGCAAGGTAGAAGTCCCATGTCAGAGCTTCAAATTTGCCTCCAGGTACTAACATCAATTGAAGCCCTTACCTAACAGGATGCACTCTTTAACTAACTAAATGTTTAAGCAATGGACCAACAGCCCTGCAAACTCATAACAGCAAAGGAACTCCAGGTGTATCTGAAGCAGTACAATCACCTTTGCTGCTAATGACAGCCCAGCACCCCAACACACACACAGGCTCACAGGCAAAATATACCCAGTGCCAGGAGTTAATCACCACAACTTCTAACAACCACAAAAATGTCTTGAGTTGCTTCTAGTGACTGGGAGGCCAAGGCAGAAAGCTGCCACAACAGAGATCCTCAGCCCCTTGGCCTCCAATGCTCCTCTTTAAGACAGCTTTACCCAAGGGGTAGGGAAAGAAAGTCCACACACCAAGACCTCCACACACAGCACCCTCCCTCATCTGTTCACATCTCTCATGGTCACTGCACTCCGACTAGGCCTCTATTTGCACATGTCTCCAGCTGTTAATTTGAAACAGCCACAGCTCTGTTGAGAGGGAATGCCTCACAGGTCACTGGTGCTGGGCCTAAAGGAGTCTGCTGCTGGAAATCCTACATTTCTAACCCAGCAGCAGTTCCCCACCTTCTTCTCACAAGCTGCTGATGTGACAGCCCCTTCCCCAGGGCACTATCACACAAGGAGCTGAACAACAATCAAGCATCTGAACAAGCAACATCTAGTCCAGTTCAATTAAGCTCTCATTAGGCCCAGCTGATTAAAAGGCTTTACATAAGCCTTGCAGGTCTTTGCCTCAATTCTAGGATCAGCCTTTCCTGTTGTTGGAGCTCACCTTTTCTCAGAAAGCAGAACAATGTGAATGCTAATCCCCAGCTGCAGTCATGCCTGTGCACCAAGTCCCCTGCTGGGAACAAACAGTTCCCAGCCAAAAAGGGCCACTGCCTCCTCAGTGGGGCACCTGTTCCCTACCACAGAGCTGTGGGAACAACCCACACGCTCCTCTGCTCAGTCAGAGGTGGCAGGGGCGTGGAGGGCAACTCAGTTACATATCAAGGATACAGGTTTCTTAGGCCAAAAAGAGTTGTGATGCTAAAACCAAGGATTTGATGTGTACCTACCAAAGGCTGCCTGCCTCAGAATAAGCACAGGGTCTGTCCTGGAGGTAAGGAGTCAATTTATCATCACCTTTTGATGCCAAGTCCCTGAATTTCAGGTTGCCCAGCAGCCTGTGATGGGAGCTGTGTGTGCTGGGCTCTCTTCCCACTGCAGAAAAGCTCTCTGGAGGCTTGCAGGAGTTAGAGCACTCCATGAGCTTAACCTTATCCAGCCCAAAAGGCATTTTACCTCCCTGCTCCACAATGCTTCCAGATTTACAGCTGTCCACACCTGTTAATGACTCCTCACGAGCTCAATGTTAACATCCAATAATGCACATTCAGGAAAAGATTACAAAGAACGTATCAGTCAGATTTCCGTTCACAAAGCCCAGCTTCAGCCCCTTTAGGGAAAGAGGAGATCAAGCCTAGCTGGTTTAAGATGCATCCATACAACAGTGAGGAGGACAAAGTTTTCAGTTCTAGTTTCCTACCAATAGCAAAGAATAACACAAGCAAGCAGCAGTGAAGCAGATTTCACCTGGAGAAGTTTTCTTTCAAGCCCCCTCCACTGCTCACAAAACCCAGGTTATTTCTGAGACTGCCCAGAACCCTTCCTGCTCCTAATTTTGTTCAATGAGTTCTCCAGAGCCAGCAGAAGTCTAATCAAAGGAAAGGGGGATCAAGAAACTGGGGCAAGGGAATCAAAATAGCAGAAATGAAATGTCCAAGAAGCCATTTCCTGCCTGGAACTGGTGCAGCAGGATGAGTAAGGAAAATGCATTTACAGTCACAGCCTTGAGCACTCTGCCCCAGGAGGCTCCTAAACTGAACAGAAATCCAGACATCAGTGACTGTGCTGCTCAAACAAACTGTACCACAAACCAACATGGTTTTAATGTGGTTTCATCTCATGGCTCTAGGCCTACAAGAGCCAGGTCACTGGCCTCATGCTCTGACTCT
This sequence comes from Lonchura striata, assembly GCF_050655825.1. NCBI lineage: Eukaryota > Metazoa > Chordata > Aves > Passeriformes > Estrildidae > Lonchura > Lonchura striata. Next base: position 5,659,254 of record NC_140711.1, read on the forward strand.
GAAGTCAAGGCCTGTAGAGCACAAAACTCCCAATTTCCGAAGTGGAGTGGTCTCAAGAACCTGCTTTTCAGAATGACCTCTGGTTCCTGCCGTGCAGCAAACCCTCCTTCCATATAGCAGCAGACCTGAGAAGAGAGAGTTAAGTCCAGAAACTATGCCTGGAAAAAGCACAGCTCTCTGCTGGGCCATGCCATCAGGATCCAGAAGAGGAACTCCTCAGGACCAGAGAAAGGGTGTCTGTCACCAGCATCTCAAGAACAGAACCCTGACATGCAGCATCTAATTGATTTCTTCCAAAGCATAATCTCCTTTCCTACCCTTCTGCTGGAAAGAGCAACCAGAGCTTATAGCCAAGAGCCACCTTATGATTATCCTCCTCTTCCCTGACAACATCACCCAGCTGGAAAGGTGAGCTGTCACCTCTCTGCTGGTACAGACACCATCCTGTCATTAATGGCAGCTCTTACTCCAAATCCACATCCCTATCCAGACCACAAGGCAGGGGAATTGGCTAGGTTTTCGAAAGACATTTTCTCTGCCTGCCTTCCTGAAGTTAGGTGGCAGAGAACTCCTTGGTCTTGGCATTCTACCAATAGCAGTCTGTGCAGATCAAGAAATGGTTGAGTAACCAGCAAAGCCAACTCCTGCTCTAACCCACCTACCTTCCCTTCAGTAACTCTGCTGTGGACACACAGAGTGACAGACAGCTCAAGTACCTATCTGCCCTTACCAGAGCTGCACTTCAGCCATGGAAATCAGGGTCTGGAGCTGCTCAGGCATCAGCCTAAGATGCAGGTAAGAGACAGATACTCCTCTATCAGATCTTCACCAGAACACAGATTACCAGAAGGGTAATGCCTTTCTTCCAAACTCAAGTGTTTTCATGAGGACATGCCCTGGACACACTTACTTTCCCTACATATAGTCCAGCCCTCTGACTGGTACAAATGCTTCAGAGTCCCTTAACCCCACTAGACACCTTTCCACACCTCCTTTCTCCAAATCCTTCCCATTTACTTATCTATGTCAGGTATCTCTTCATCTCCAACCAGCAGAGACACCAAGAAGGTTGTACTCACCTCCCCAAAAACTGGGTGAACAAGTGTGGAGAGACACTGTGACCGTGGTTGCCTCTTGATGGGCTCAGTAGGCTGGAAAGCAACAAAAGAAGTTACAAGCATAGGCAAAAGCTGTGCAAGGGCACATGATTTACTCAGCCTTTGGTGAATTCACAGAATTACAAAGAACATCACCAGATCTTGGAAAAGTCACAAATCACAGTACCCTGACAATGTGGAAGAGGCAACTCTGGAGCACCAGCCCATGGTGCCAGACTGGAATAAATTTCAGACAGAAGAGGAGGGTTTGATGGCTTCCCCAGGACACCCAAAAGCTCACGTTAGCTCAATCCACTTCAGAAAGACCAGACATCACACAGACCTTCTGGGAACCATGAAGAGCCATTCCTTTGTGCAGCTTGCTCAAGGAATTGGGGCGAATGGTTGGTGGGAATGTCCAGATTGGACCTTGGTCTCCATCCTCTGCATCTCCATCACTGTAAATGGAAAGGGGAAAGTCAAGACAAAGCCTCAGCTCCATACATTGGGGGTTTGCCCATACTTTCCCAGAATCACAAGGTCTCCCCACCTGACTGCCATATTGCTGCAAGCCTTCAGGCTTTTCCCTATCCCACAAAAATTCTGAAGAGAAACCACTTCAGTATCTACCGCATCTATACAGCATCAAAGAGATCTGAGCTAAGCACTACATCATGTTTCCAAACCACCTCTGTGATCCAGCCAGCTTGAAGAAGTTTCTAGTCCTAGTTAAATTTAGGAGAATTTCAAGACAACCCAAGCTCACAATGCAAGGGCCAGACTTAGATATCATAAGCCAATTTCTCTGACTGCTTGGTCACTTGAGTGTTGCCACAGGTAAAGAGCAGCTCTGTGACGCCATTCTGGCCATGAAGTGCCCTTCTCCACCCAAGGTCCATAACTTGACTGTCCTGCATGGCAGTGCAAAGATTTACCCCCAAGTACACATACACACCAACATAGCTCTTGCCACAGCTGCTAAAGCCTGGAGCTCTGCTAGTTAATGAAGGGTGCATAAAATACAGGCAATAAGAGCCCTGTTCTACTGGTTACACACAGACTAAATGTTTTGTGTCAGTGTTCTGATTCCTTACACTCAGCAAAGAGGTTCCACAGGCTAAGACCAGAACAGAGAACAGAGTCCCACTGAACAGGAGGTAACAGCCTGGCTCTTCAGGCAGCACTCACTTGCACCCACAAATGAAAGCTCAAAGGTAAGCTCTCAGGTGGGGAAAGGACCTGAGCTGTTTGCAGAAGGCTACCCTGGGGCAAGCAGGGGCAGCAGGGCCATCCCTCCATGCAGAACATGTACGTACATATCGGAGTCACCGGAACTGGAATCTTCTCCGTGGCCCTCTGACTTCCAGCGTTTGAATCGATCGATCAGCTCCATTAGGAATGAGGTTTTCTTGGTGTAGCGTGTGATGAACTTGTGCTTCAGCAATTCCTTAGCTGTCGGCCTCTGGAGCAGATAAGGAAAGCACATCACATCTAAGCATCTCTGCACACTAAACACTGGAATCACAGAATAGCCTGAGCTGGAAGGGATGTACAAGGATCATCAAATCCAACTCCTAGCCCTGCACCGGACAGCCCCCAACAATGTTACCAATCCCCAACAAAGTGCCTGAGAACTATCCAAATACTCCTTGAACTCTTGGCAGCCTTGAGGCCATGACCACTGCCCTTAGGAGCTTGTTCCAGTGCCCAACCACCCTCTGGGGGAAAAGCCTTTTCCTAATATCCAACCTAAACGTCCCCTGACACAGCCTCACACCATTCCCTTACGTCCCATTGCTGGCCAGAGAGAAGTGATCAGTGCTCACCCCTCCACGTCCCCTCATGAGGAAGTCATGCCAGGCTGACATGTCCATCCTGAAACCTCAGCAATTCTCTCTCTCTCTGCAATTCTGGAACCTTCCTGTTGAAGGTATTTTTGACCTCTGCTGGCCTTTACCCAAATTCACAGGTGGGCAGCAATACTCACAAATCTAGGATCCTTATTGAGGCAGGCTTCCACAAACTCCTTGAAGGGCTTGCTGTGGTGACCCTCAAGTGTTGGAGGGTTGTTTTTGGGGATCAAGAAGAGAACCCTCATAGGATGCAAGTCAGAATTTGGAGGCTCTCCCTTTGCTAGTTCAATGGCTGTAATCCCGAGGGACCAAATGTCTGCCTGGAAAAGAGAAGAACACAGAATAGAAAGGAACAATTCTACAACATGAAAGCACAGTTTTAGGACAGCAAATCACATATATCAGATGGGGCATTTAATGTCTAATACACAAACTTCTCCAGCAGATTCTGCATCATAACAGAAAAGAGTAATTCCTGCAGTAAGCAGCACTTCCAATCCCTGTTTCTGTCTCACCACCCCATGCATAGTAGCCCCAAGCAGCAATCCTCCTGTTCCCAGCTCACCTTGAAGTCATAAGCAGACTGTTTGATGACCTCTGGTGCCATCCAGAATGGAGTCCCCACAAAGGTGTTTCTCTTGATTTGGGTGTCTGTCAGCTGTCCAGCCACCCCAAAGTCAGCCAGTTTCACATCTCCTTGTTCCGAGAGCAGCACATTGGCAGCTGTATGCACAAATAAGCAATTAAGGCTGCTGGCCTCTGAATCACCTCCAGCCCACACAGAACTGAATACTGAGCAGAGCCCTCTTGTGGCATCCACTTTCACCCCAGTGATGACCCTCAGCCTGGATTTCCAGCTTCAGACCCATTCTTGTGCTTTGAACTCCACTGGGTAACATGGAACAAGCTCATGCACTTTGTTGGATGAGAAGGGAAATATTCCTAAGGCAGGAGCAGGGAGTGTAGATGTGAAGGGCCACACCATCAGTTAGATGTGACTCCCAGCCACACAGAGAAGGGAAGGTAACAGAGTCTCTAATGCTCTTGACTTTTTTCCCAAAGTAGCATTCAGCACAGGTTAAATAGCAGATCCTTCTGAAGAGCTCAAAGTCCACTCTTGTACTAGTTCCTTCTCACTCATACAACTGTTACACTGTGTAAGTTTGGAAATGGGGGTTTTCATTTTGAGACTCTACCTAACAACTTTCAGCATTTCCCCACCACTGGCAGTCAACACCCCTACAAATCTCGCAGTGCTAGAAACTTGCAGTCTCACATACACAACAAAATCTTCTCTCCCACTCTCCCTGCATGAGGTTTCTGTGCCCTGCCTGCTCACACCCCCTCCCGCAGTGGGTCAGTGAGCATCTGGCCCTGGCCCAGCTCCACAGCACTGTCCCTGCATCCTCCTGCAGTACTTGGATGCTCTGGGCTTGCTGGGACACTGCTCTTTGAGAGGCAGATGCCAGCTCTCTCTATACTACACGTGGCCAGTGACTATAAAAAACAGCAACAGGATAAGCTGACACAAGCTGTCCTGATTTTCTAGGGCTGTGAACCCTGCATGAGGACAGCTCACTCCTGTTGTGAGCTACAACCACAATAACCAGCACACACACTCTGGGGGTCCAGCAGAAAAGCAAGTATCAGCTAATATCTGAGTTAGCTAATATCTGAGCATGTTTTTCATTGACTCCTTCACTTCAGCTCCCTGACTTGTCCAAACTCCAAGTGCCAGAGGAGAGCTACAGATCCTTACTGTTACTCTAAACCCTAAAGACATGAAAAGCATGAGTTGTGATACAGTGACAAGCTTCAAATTCAGAAAACAGCAACCCAACAAGAAAAGCAGCACTGAGAAACAGTCTTTGAAACCTTGCAGATTATGGCGAATATAATAAATCTGAGTATTATATTACTAACATCCATTATAAGAAAGGGAGCTGAGCTCTCCAATCTTACCTTTGATGTCTCTGTGGATCTTCCTCTCTGAATGTAAATAATCCAAACCTTTTAGGATTTCTCTCAGGATAGTAGCTATGTAAGTCTCCTCCAGTGGTCCTGGCTTCAGCTGACAAAAGGCAAAAAGGTGACTTAAAAGAGGGTAACTGATGCCTTGGATTTTCCAGGCTCTCAGTTTGTTACTTGGAAACCTTGGCCAAGCAGGTCGTACTCAGCAGGAAGCACCTTCTTGCACACCTGATGCGTGTGCTACAAGCAGAATGCTGGTGTATGCACCTGACAGCATTCAATCGAAAAACTCTGGGGGATATTCTGCCAGTCATCAGTCTGTTAAAGGCTTCCCAAACAAACAGTAGTTCATCTCTCACTTTGGCCTGGAAATACATCGGCCAACAGAACATTTTAACAGTTTCTCCTGTTCAGGTCTCTCTGCCAGCATGCAAGTACTGAATTCCAGCCTCTGAGATATCAACCCTCAGGCTGTGGAGTTCAGCATCAAAGCTCTTCTCCTTTCCATCAGTTCTCCTCTAACCAAGTCCTGCCTTCTCAGTGCAACAGCTGAGGTTCTGACACTCAGATAATTGCTGCTGATGACAGCTCCCCACTACACCTTCTTCCAAGTCACTGTAGGCTCAGAAGTTTTCCCTACATCAATAGTTATCTCTCTGGGAAAATGGGCATTATTGTCCTAAAGAGAAGAGAAAAATTCTGTGACAGAATGCAGTGCAATGGACCTTTGCCTATGGGTAAATTCTGCATTTGTATTCTATCAAAATGTGGGGTAACTTAATCACAGACCATGTCTTTTACTGAGCTATGCAAACACTGAGCAATACCATGACTCTGACTAGGTGTAGTACAGATCTGCACTGCTCAAAACCAACTGGCTGTGCTCAGTTTTCAATTCACTGGCTCTTTCCATCATACAGCAGCACAGCATGCTGGACAACAGTTCTGGGACAGCTGAGCTCCATGAAAACATTCCCTCTGTCCTGGGATAAGCATAACCAACATGTCTGTCCTGCACTGCTTACCCCTCAGGCACAGGGCTGCCATACAATGGTATGTGGCAAGAGAATGTCTGTCTTATGGGCATTTCACAAACCAAGTCTTCAGTCAGTATTTTTCATAGTCCAGAACTTGCCACTTACTCACCAAATCCAGGGCTGAACCTCCTCCCAGGTACTCCATGATTATCCACAGCTTAGTGCCCTGCAGGCAAGAGCACAAATCAAGAGCAAAGACAGTAATAAAAGCAGACAGAAAAGTGAGACACCCATGAGGCAGCAAGACACAAGAGTAGTCCTGTACACAATCCAAGAGATGCTGCACACTGCAGCTCTCAGAAGCTTAAGGAAGGAGCCCCAAGCTCCCTCTTTTCAGGGATTGCCTGCCTCTAGCACATTTCTAACTCTTAGTCTCCAGTTTTACATGGGCAAGTGCCCCTACAGGCACCAGACTGCCCACAGATAAACTTACTCCCAGGCTGGAGACCTTCAACATCTCTCCAACATCTCATCCAGCATAAATCCTTCTTGGCAATGGCAGGGGAGCATTACAACCTTTAATAGAGCTGCCAGCATGAAGGGTACAATCAGCAAGACACTATTATTTCTCATAGAAGAGATTCCATGCTGAGGTTACAGGGTCCCAACAGAAGATAAACTGCAGGTCCATGAAACTACAGCAGAAGACTGAGAAAATGCATTATGGTCTTTGAAAAATAAAGGAGGAATATTCAGGACCCAAAGAGCTCAGGAACTGTTTGCTGCAGTCCCACTGTTACACTCATCTCCAGCAGCCAGCATACATAGGCCACTTCTGATAAACACTACTTCCACTAGGGATTCCTAAACCTGCTCTCAATGGAAGCAGTATTAGTACTCCTTCATAGACTCAGTTAATATTGTTTTCACCATTTCTGATGAAGTAGTTTCAACCTCCTCTTTTTTTCAGAGGCATAAATTCCTCAGTGGCACTGCCTTAACACTGTGCTAGTCTGGAAAAGTATTCCAACAACTTCCTTTCCAGAACTGTCAGAGCAGGTAAAGTTCAGTCTTCAACAAGTAACTTGCTCTCCAGTGAAGTGTCCTGCTCTTGGTACCACAAAGTACAGTGCACCTCATTTCCATGTGGCCACAAAGCCCAGTCTGCTATTAAGTGCACATCAATGCAGTGAGCAGAGCCACCACTGCCCCTGCTGCCATGCTGCCACTCACACATCACTTTGCAGTGCCATGTGCCACCATCCACTGCAGCATCCGCAGAGCAGATCCCCATTCCCAGACTACTGGCAAGGAACCACCATGGTTTGTCCTACCTTCAAGTAGGAGCCGTAGTACCGGGTGATGTAGGGGCTGTCACACTGGCTGAGCACTGTGATCTCCTGCTGAATGTCCTCGATCTCATCCTCAGCCTCCTCCAGATCAATAATCTTGATAGCAACCACCTCCTTGGTGCGGTTGTCGATCCCTTTGTACACTTCACCAAAGGATCCCTTGCCGATCCGCTCCAGCTTGGTGAACAGCTCCTCAGGATCCACCCTGGAGTGCTGGACCATGAAGCAGAGATGGGAGAATTACATTAAGTTTCCAGGCTGCAGAGCACCACACATACCCACACAGCTCATCTCCGTATCTGTGCACCTACTACGTTGATAAATTCACCTGATACCCACCTATCTTAAACAGTCTTAGAAACTTAGCACAGAATATATCCAAGATTAGAACTGAAGAAACATTTTCCACAGGCTTTCCAACCTTGCAGACCACAGTAAGGGAGGAAAAGGAGGGAAGCCCAGCATGAGAATATCAGCAAATATCACTATGGAAAGTGTCAGCTCCACTGGGACAGGGCTGCTCAACTGCAGGCACCAGCTGGTGCCAAAGCAGCTCCATGAGCAAGCATCTGCTCACATTTCAATACAGAACAGCAAGGGGTACCAGAACCAGCTTTCTCTTGGAGATATGATAAGACAATGGCCAAAAGCAAGAGGCCATAAAAATGTTTCCCTAGTTAGCCTTCCTGCACTCAAAGACTGAAATTATTAGAAAGATCTGCACCCTTCCCTACTTGTCTGGAGGGTGAAATGTTACAGTAATATGAATTCACATTTACTATCTTGTCTGCTGCAGCCTGATTTCCATGCAGCACCCAGCCCAGCTCTCCTCAGACGTTTGCAGATGGAGCCTCACATCTTTTGGAAGGTCAGCAGCAAGGAGGAGGCAGAAGAGCAGAATGGACACTCCATCTACCTGACCTTTTTCTGTGCCAGCCTCTTCTCTAGCTGGCATCCTCAGATGCAAAGACAAATAGCATCTCCGTCATTAGATAAGCACATCAACTAGGCAGTTACTAACAGAGAAATACTGACTTTTTAACAGCAGCAAAGTTAATTCTTTATTAATGTGTGTATGGGTAAGAGAGGGAATAAATCACAGTCACTTTCTCATGCTATTTAATTCAGTCCACCTGCACTCCAGGAGGTCCTTCATGCTACTAAAATGCTCTTTTTGATTAGTTTTCATGCCTTTTTTTTTAATAGTTTGAAAGAAAAACACCCTGGAAAATATGGCCTGACCTTAGGAAGCAGCCAAGCCATTAGAAGGAATTTTCCACACCCAGGATTTCTCAGTCTCACCTCCAACACGTCACCCAGTGAGAGTGCTCTCTCACAAGGACCTTGAGTTGGCAGATTTTATCAGAGAACACAGAAGCTGCATTTTTCCACCTCACACCACGTTCTAGCAGCAGGCCATCATTGAGCAGCCCAAGGTGTTGCTTAATGATTAAGCCAGTCTGGCATCACAGGTTGTTTGCCTTCTGTGCATTGCTATAAGCCAGGCCTAGGTGAGCTTTACAGGCAGCTCACTCAACAGGATTTCCACACAAACTCCAGTCCAAGATATAGGATAACCAAATATCCTTTTGCATCCATAGCAACACCCAAACAGGCTGTACTTTGAACAAATGCACTGGAAACAGACTAAAAGGGATGTTCAAAGATAAGAACTGGAGATACATAGCAGAAACTGGAAAGAGAGAGGTGGGGGGAAGAGGATTTGAGTTTCAGAAATATTAGGGGACAACATGAGAATGATGACAACTGGCAGGGAGAACAGGCTGACTACTCCAAGCTCACTACAGACCAAGAACAGTTTCCACCTGTTGACCAACTTGGAGGAAGGGGCAATAAAGTCCCCCAGACATTCCTGTGCACACTGACATACTGCACCCTAAAAATGCCTATCAACACATCAGCCACTCCCACACATCAGGGAAAAGAGAAAGAGGATCATCCCCTAGAAGCACCTGCTCAGCTCAGAAAAGAAACATTACTCACATGAATACTGCAGGGAAGCAAACCTTCAAGAAAACTACATTCCTCGCATGTAATTTTTCCATGAGTTAAGAAACAGCAAGGTGGAAGCAACTGCTCCCTCCCTGCCTCAGCTTGGTAGAGCACATCAGAGAACTAGGCTGATTTCTCCAGATCAAGAAATCAAACATAAGAGCACTGGCTGTGGCAGGCAGCTTTAGGGACAACCACCACTTTATGTGGCAGGCTCTGTAATCATGGACAGCTTTGTAAACAAGCTTCCAGACTTGGATGTTGGTTTATCCTGGTTTCTGTAGAACAAAGACATTCAGATGGGTGTTGTGAAGGAGACAAAACTTCTGACAAGCAGACAAAAATTTTGCCCAAGGGACTCAGGAAAACAATGGGCAGGGAGACAGGCCCACTCCCATCAGGGTGGAAACATTAGGACACTTCATTTGTAGGTACTGGATGTACCTTCCCAGTAGTGACCTGGAAATGCTTTAGAGCTCACAGGCGACAAGGCAAGAGTTTGACTCTCTGGAGGGTCTGAGGACAAACATCCCTTGATGCACTGGCCAAAACTGCAAAATCAGACCCAGCAAGAAAGAGCCCAGGGAGCCAGCACAGGGCCACAGCGTAATTCCAACCACATTTACAGTCTCCAGACACTGCTGGAGGAGCACAGTTTGCTGATGAATTTCTTCCCTTTCTGGAAACAGGGAAGAGAAAACAGGCCCATCCCCAATTCGAGCAGGCGACTGTCTGCTAAAGAGCACACCTTGTGAACTACCATTGTGGACACCAGAGAAGAAATTGCCAGGTGGCATTTTCAGCAACTCTGAACCTCCACAACAAACTAACATGTCCTGTCTGCAGGACATTGTTCAAAAGCCCTTGCCCATAAAAAAAAAAAATCCAGAGACTACATGGTGACCTGTGCTGACAAACAAAAATGCTCAGATCTGTGGGCATAAAAGCCTCAGCACTCATCAGATAGCAGCACAAATGCAGTTCCACCAAGAATGGAGAGCTATGGAATTGCTCTGTCAGGAGAGAGAAGGATGCACTCCTGACTCTCCCCTTCCCTAATACACCTGAAAAGCACCACGGTGAGAGATGTAACAAGCACCACCCCTCCCTTTCCTAAATATGACTTATCTCAGTACCAGTCATCTTGTTAGAGAACCACCCTGGCTGGAAACCCATCTTCTGGAATTGCAGCGCTACAACCACACCTGGAAAACTTCATTAGTAGGAAGCAACAGAATCCATATTAAATGCTTTATACCTGCTTAAATGAGCACAGATAACCCAAAGCAGCTTATTAGGACCTGCCACCTTTACAAGTGTTCACCGGCTTTGGTTCTTCCCATTTTTCTTCCAAATTCACAGAACCCATCAGAACTGAAAAATGGAGCTCCAGGTCAGCAGCAGCTGCTCCTTGTTCTACTACTGCAAGTAAAGCTGTTAAGGGATGACCACCACATTGTCACTTTTTCCTTGGCTGACTGCTTGTCACACAGCAGTTCTGAAGCAAAAAGCCTCCGGCCGTTCCTCTCCACTGAGAGCAGTCAGACACTAGAGATGGCTGAGGCAGGCCTGGGCAGGCTTTGGAGGGAGAGCACACAATGCACCAGCTCAGCTGCAAGTGCAGGAAGGGAACAAGTATGACAGGGATGATGACAATTTCCCAGTAATGTGCTCCACTTCTGCCCTCTGGGATCCAATCTCACAGCACAGGAAAGAAGGATGCTCTGTCCTGACAGGTGTGGGAGTGTTTGCCATCCTGAGTGATGATACCATGTTTTAAAACAGAACCACTCGCTGCAGCCATCAGCTATTAGGAATTGCAGTGTGTTATGAGACAAGCCTGGCAGTAACATCAGCTGCTTCATGGGGAAAGAATGGTTCTGGCAGCTCTGTCACCTACAGCTGCTAAGACATGATAGCCACAGCCTTTGAGAAGATGTGGATAAGTACTAGAGAAGAAGGGTAAGTATCTGCCCTCATTTCAAAGCCACTGCCTGAAAAGATAAGCTGCATATTGGGAACAGAAGCAAACACCATTTGAACAAGCTGAAGATCTTCTCTCTGGGCTGTGTCCGGCTGGATCTTACTCTCAAAATATTCCAAGAGGAAGAATCATGCCTGCATTTGTTGCAAAAAACACAGAGGGGTGCTTCAACGCTTTTGGAAATGAGAACTCCTTAATGTGGTGCAGGTTGGAATTGGAATCACTGTTCTATATGAAAGAATTCTGTAACAGAAGATTGCAAAGGCCACAATACTTTATGAGCTGAAGCTGACCAGGAAGAGCGCAATTTCAAAGGGTTTATGTGAAACCACAGCCACATTTAAGAGTTATTTCTGACTGCAGCACTTTCCAAGCAGCCAAACAAACAAACATAATTTTCCTCTGCCAAACACAGTGGAAGAAGGAAGCTGGTTTTAATAGAACTCATCTGCTCTTCTCTTTCCTTCATTGCCTCCTCTGCTCCCCAACTTCCCATGATGAACACTCACCTCTGGGCTACCAACAGTCTCTGGTGAAACTAGCTTTGTATCTAGAACAATTTGAAAGCTTCCTTGTCTATATGAAATCTGTGCATAGCTCTCTACAACTGCCAAAACCTGGGACAGTTTTGAATTTCTGGAGTATAGAAAAGAGGGAAGTTTTTCAACACTTTGAAAAACACTGTTTGAAACTCCCAACTCTCTTCACAGACAGTAATCTTTTGCTTCAGGAGATGAAGCATTACTTAGCCAAAAAAAACTAAATGGCTTCTCCAAGGTCAGGTAAGGAACAACAAATCTAGAAACAGAGCTCAAATCAAAGCTTTAAACATAGTAGCTAACACAACTACATCCCCTGGCAGATATAGCTCCAGACCAAGACTGCAGGCCTGCAGCACTGTTTGCTCACAGCAAAGGGAGCCAAGGAAAGAGAGGAGACAACCAGCTGAGGCAGGGAAATGGCACCACAGAGGCAGAGCAGTCTGGGCAGTGGCCTGAGGTAACTCTGCCCATCAGCACCAGAACTGAGAATCAAAGACAAGTCAAGCCTCTGACAGCCCAATGCAAGTCTTAATCTCTTGATTTTCACAGCACCTCCCTCTGCTCCCTAAATCCCAGTGAAGAAAACTTCAGGCCAGTTCCTACTGCCCTCCCAGCAAGCCTCAGTCACATCAGGGATTCCTGAAAAGACTGGAGGAATGGACAACACAGATTGGTTTTCTATTCCTAGACCAGACAGTCATGGGATGACAGGGTCTGAGAATGCCTAACATTTCCATAATAAATTCAGAGCTGAAACCACTAGAATGCTAATAAGCTTCATGAGTGAATGCTGTGTACAAAAAAAAGCTTCAGAGAAACCTCCTCTGCAGCTACAGAACTGTTCTCAGCCCTAATCAGACAGTATCCTTCCCCTTCTCTCCCTGTACAGTGACTCAGCCAGGCATTATATTTACATTTAATTCCATACACACTTTGGGGAAACAGTTGATGTGAAAGACAGCATGCAAACTGAGATGCATTGCAAATCAATTTTAAATCAGTAAAGGTTCAAAGAGAGCATTAGCTCAAACCACTAAATCTTTTAGTAATTCTGCACCTAGGAGCAGAACAGAATAATGCCCCCAAACATGGTTTAAGAAGACCTGTGTTCAGTATTGACATCTGCCAATAATCAAACACAACCAAATTCAGAGGGAAGAAGATGCAAGCCAATACTATTAATATGGTTTAGCTTTTAGTCCCAAATCCTGGCATCATCTTTCCACACTCCTCTTGTGAAAATGTCATCACAACAGCAGCATTTAACCACATTCACAGAGGCTGAGATCTCTTGGAAGAGTTATGACCCAGTATCAAATATCACTGCCTCTTAGGCAGCAAGGTTACAAGCACCATTTTTCTGAGACTAATGCCATGAACACTTTAGAAAGGTATGTCTGGCAGGGCCAGCATACACAGTTTTTCTGTTCCCATTTCTAGACTTCTCCTTCCAAAAAATGCTCAGAAAGCCAATGACTCCCATCTCCCTAAAAAGTGCACACTTAATCCCAGAGAAAGCCTCCATAGTGGGTGAAGAACTCACTTTGTTTATGGCTAACACATCACTATCAGCCCAACACCAGGTACAGAGTCAGACACAGGTCAATCAGCTAACAGGAGTAAGCTGAGACCTGTGCAACAGAGATAAAGAGTGGCGAAAAGTGATTTTCTGGTTATTTGTTTGAAACCCTTTTATCAAGAGCAAATACCATTATGTAAACCCTTAAAGAGGGTTTTAAAACAAACTCTTAATCACCACTTACCTGGCTAGCAAATTCTCTTAGGTGAGCCATGCCTGCAGGATGGGGTTTTTGCAAAATCAGGGAGGATTAGGATGTTGCAGCACAGCAGGAAAGTGATGACTTCTCCACTGGTCAGCTGTGACAAGCAAGAATACATAGTTCTCAAGTGAGGTTCTTGGAAGCTGGCTCATTCCCCTGAAGAGTTACCAGCATCTTTTTTCTCTCCTTGAGCTGAAGTGCTACTTGTACCTGCCAACACGTTCTGAGCATGCTAGGCCCTCCTTGCACACCGCATTTCTCAATTCTTTACAGAAATGCCTTCCAGATGCGTCAAGGAGCCTCACTCCAATGTTACACACTGACCAAGTCCCAGGCTCCATTTTCCCTACCATCACCTCAGCATGCTCCTACAGCTAACCCCACAGTTCTGCCTCACCATCACTCCCAGCATCTTCTCCAGCATCATCCTCAGACAATCCTTTTCTCCTGCTCAGCAATCCCCTCACTGAGAGCGCTCCTCCGCTCCCACTGTCCCCGGCACGGCCACTGGCAAAGCTCAGCTGCTCAGCACGCACCTTCCTCTTCAGGGAGCACCAACCCTGCACCACCCCGGCCTCTCCTCAGCGGCCCTCCCCTGCACCCCAGCAACAGCTGAGCCCCGGCCCAGCCCACTCCAGGGCCCCCGACCCCAGCACCCCCCGTCCCGGCGCGGCCCCACATTATCCCCACACCCGTCACGGACACCGCGTCCCACCTCACACCTCAGAGCTCTCCCCCCTCCCGCGCTCCCCTCGCCATCATGGGCTACTCGGCGCGCCCCGCCCGGCACCCTCAGGGTCCCTCCGTGGCTCACGGCCGCCCCGCCCGGCGCCGCCGCACCTAGGGGCAGCGCAGCGCCACCGACGGGAGCGCCATGCCGGGCCCTGGCGCACGGAGCCGCCGCCGCCCCGGGCTGCCCCGCGACACCAGCCGCGGCGGGGGGAGCGCCGGGCCGGGCGCAACAACACGGCGCGGCGGCGGGGGAGGCCGCGCCGCGCGGCACGCCGGGAGATGTAGTTTCCACGCCGCGCAACCCGGCAGCGGGACTGAGTTCCTGGACTGCAATACCCAGGATGCCGCGCGCGCAGCGGCGGGGCGGAGCCGCAGGGCGGGGCGGCGGCGCGGGGGTGGCTGGGGCGGGGAGTCCTGAGGCGCGGGGGGCGGGCGCTGCCCGGCCCGGCGGCCCCGCAGTGACGGGGAGGAGGTGGCGGGGCAGTCGCTTTGTGCTGCCAGCCCAGCCTCACGGGGCTTTCCTCTCGCCAGCCCTTACGGGACTGTGCCCGGGAGCCCGCCGGGTGACGCCAGGGAGGCCCGCCCTCAGCTGTTCTCCTGCCCGTGAGGGTCAGGGGCTGTCCTCTCCCCACCCCCGGGCACGCCAGACCCCGGGGGAGGCGGCGGAGCGGGAGGAGGACAGGCGAGGGACGGAAGCTCCCTCATGGCCTCGCTCTCAGCAGCCGCAGGGTTGGGTTTTCTTTCACGTGCTGTAATGTCAGTGACTGATTCACGTTTTTCAAAGGAATAAATTTTTTTTTTTTTTCTTAGCCGCTTGCCAGGCAGCTTTAAGGCCGGTCCCGCAGTGAACAAAGCAGGCACAGGTTTTCCGTGGCGCCGACACACAAAGCCTTTATCACAACCTGCTGCTTCTAATGGGGAGCTGGCGCTGCCCTGGAGCACAGGTGAGCTGTAGCGAGAGGAGCAGCCCTGGAGCTGTCGCTGCGTGAACAGATGGGTCTGGCAGCAGCCAGCAGCTCCCCCACAGTCCTCTTATTCCCTCCTGCATTGCCTCCCCCATCCGTCTCCCTTCTCTCTGTTTCTCTGCCCCCTATCAAATCAAACAGCACTTTGAGGTACCTGAGTGAAAACATCAAATAGATAGAGTACAGGTGTCAAAAACTCCCGCAGTGAGATTCTGGTTTTGTATTTAAATCAGCTGTACCTCACTGGGAGGTTTGCACAAAGCTCTTGCCTATAGGATCCTTGGGTTGCTGGGGCCGTGAGTTTATACCTGCAGGACCAGCCTTCTAGCCCCACAAAATCAGACCATCTTGTCTCATAAACAGCCCTCTTCCAAGCATGGCACCTTTACTATCCCAGCATGGCACCTTTACTTAGATCTATGAACAGAGAAACCAAAGCTTCATGTGAACCATGAAAGGAAGGATAGTGAAGTTCTGCTCTGGTTCCACTGTAGCAAGGACCAAGGGGTGAGCTGTTCCCTGAGTCCCTGTGTATGCTACTTAATGACTGTTTGACCTCAATGCCGCAGCTCTCCACCTCTTAGCACATGGACAGTCATTAATTCAGCCACTGTTGGCATGAGGCCAACAGAAGGGCAGAGGACTTACGTTAATTAATGTGCCAAGTCTGAACATACACACAGGAGTAGCAATTAATTGGTTTTGTCAGTTCAGGATAAGTCTTTCAAAAGGGTGATTGTCATGTGGGGTTAGCATGGCAATTCCTTCTAAAACTGCTAAAGCTGCCTCAGGAGCACAGGACACAGAGGAACTCAAATGTGGGCTGGTGTTTTTCCTCATCCGCTTCGTAGCCTGTTGCTCTATGGCTGGGACAGGAGAGGTTGTGTGTGGGATTTTGGTCTGGCCACCACTTGGAGGAAACCATTTATGGATCAGTAGCTGGTCACTTTGGACACTTTGTCTGGGACAAGCTGGGGGTACAGGGACTAGAGATGATTGCTCTGTTGTCAGGCAGCTGTTTCTGGGCCTGTTTTGTAGGGGAGAGGATTATTAATGTGCTCAGAAGAATACAGAAACAAATGCTGATTCTGGGGAAGCAGGTGTGCCTGACTTCTCCATGGTTGTCTATGGCATGTTTGTATCCATCATCACCTCCATTTTATTTCCAGAATGTATCAACTGAAACCAAAGTCTTGCTCTCTGGTTTTCAGTCAGTGCTGTATTCCTAGCGGGCTGGATCTCCCTCTTTTATTTTTTTCATTTATTTTAGCAATTGTGACTACAGAACAATCATACTACAAGTTGTGGATGTCTGTAGATATAATTTTTGCTTTAGTACCCCAAAATTACCTGTGCATTGCACCATCTACCTCCACTGAAGGAAACCCAGTCCTTGCCTCCAGGAGATCCATGTTTGCAAAAAGCCAGCTAAGCAAGTGCAGAAGAGGAGGTATTTCAGCTAGAGGAAAGCACCAGAGAGTTGGTTATGTGCTGGAGTGGCCAAGCCTACAAGACTTCAGTTGCTGAGTGTTCAGGGTTACAGCTTTCACCTGGCCCTGGGAAACAGGGCTGTGGGAAAGGGAACTTTGGGCAGGACTGTGTTTTCTCCTGCCTCTGGCTGTCAGAGTAAGCTCCTCCTGGGTCTGTTGGGGTGGTATGGAGGATTACCTTGTACCTAGAGCAGGTGGGGATGATAGGGAGTCCCCTGTTGCTGATGGAGCAGGGGGATCTCAGGGCTGAGCCAGCCTTGCTGCTCTCCCTTCCTTCTGTGCTAATTCTGATCATGCTGGTTAGTCTTTGCCTTCATGGCAAGTATGAGTAAGTTCTTACCTGTCCTTACTTTTGCTTCAACAAAAATTTATGTTTTTCATGCTTTCCGTGTTCCTACTCCTGTTCCCGTGCTTTTTAAAATTGGTCAAGAGCTTTGAGTAGGGACAAGTCAAATACCTACACATGTAAGCTCATATATTTGCTGTGTGTGCTGAATGGCTGCCTTAACCTTGATTCTGTGGGGAAATCAAGCTGAAAAACAAAGGAATCTCTTGTTTGGGGTTTCTTCTATTGTTAGGGTTTCTTACTGCTTTTTAGAAGTTAAGTCTTCTCTATTGTATGATTTTTCAAGAGGATAAGATTGTTACTTTTTTCCTTCTCCCTTTTCTAGTTCTTTCTGTTAAAGCAAAGGGATTAACCTCCTGAATGATAATAATAATAAAAAAAACTTGGTTAAAAGCTGGTGACATTAAAATGTAATATTTAAATAAGTCTTCTGCTCAACACCCAGCCCCTAAACCCTACATCAATTATGAAAGCTACTTACAAGTAAGCTGTGCTGCAGTCCCCATTCCCATGGCAAGTTTTGTGTGCCCATGGAGTCTGCTTTTTCCTGTCCACAGAACTGGAGCCTTTATCAGAGATGTGTTATAAATCTTCTCTCTGTAAAAAGGCAGCTATTTTAAAAAATTTGATGTTTTCTGCTGGCAGTGTGGAACAAACACTGCTTGAGACAACCTTTATAATTCTCATATATAAGAGAAATCCTGACCCAGGTATTTACAGCTTTGGCCCAATGAGCTGACACACCTGGCTATGTTTCTATGAAGTCCAGAGAAGGGTGTGAATAGTTACAAGAAGCTTTGTCTGACATGTTCTTAAATGTCCCACTAAAGTAACTCTGCTTTTCCCTTTTGCTATGGAGTGTGTAGTGAATCACCAGAACACCTGTAACCTTCTCTCCTGATGTCCCCTACCCTTGATCTATACTTTGGAGAACAAGGAACTTTTCAGCAAGACATCTCAGAGCTGCCTTCCTACTCGAAGGTAAAAATGCTGCAGTTGTATTACTGTATTCCCATCTGTTGCATACCTGCTTGGGTCAGACAGGGGTGAGGGGGTGGGTGGGTATGGAAATGTGTGGTAAGACACAAAATCATGGAATCCTATGGGCTGCAAAAGCCCTCTCAGACCATTGGGCCCAACTGTTCCCCCAGCACCAGCCCGTGTCACCAAGTGCTACACCTACACTCTCCCTCCAGAATGGTGAGCTCACCACTACTCTGGGCAGCTTGTGCCAGAGGCTGACCACTCTTTTGGGGAAGAAATTTTTTCTGAATATCCAATCTAAACCTCCTCTGACACAACTTGAGGCTGTTTCCGCTTGTCCTGTCCCTTGTTCCCTGGGAGCAGAGCCCGACCCCCACCTGGCTTCATGTCCTATCAGGCAGCAGAGGGAGGTTGCCCTTGAGCTCTTTGCAGGCTGAGCCCCTACCAGCTCCTTCTCATCAGACTTGTGCTCCAGACCCTTCCCCAGCTCCATTGTCCCCCCTTTGTACATGCTCCTCCCAGTGAAGGTTAGTCTGGAACCCCATGTTCTGATAAAAGCAAAGAACGCTGGTCAGTAGACAGTGTCTAGTACCACTGCAGGCTTGCTCCAGCTATTTATGGCCAAAACAAACCATGAGGGAAGGTCCTCAAGAGCTAGCACTCTACATCCTACCTGCTCTGGGTTGTGAAATCTTCATGGTTGGTTCAAGCACTGATAGATTTTTCTGTATTAATTACTCAAAATACCCGGATTTGCATTGTTCTGTCCATCTTGAGAAACGTGTTATGACACTGCTGTGGGAGAGGCTGTGCAGGTATCCTTGGGAGAGCTGGGCAGAGCAGTGTGGTATGGCCTGCTGTGAAATGTCCCTGGGGCATGGGGCAGCTGGTCTGGTGTGTGAGATGGGGACACGAGCCTGCTGCTCAGCCTGCAGCAGCTCAGGCCTTTCCACCCGTTCCCCCTTCCTCACATGGAGAGCCCTCCTAGCGCCCTCGCCGTGCTGACCGTGCTGTCAGGGAGCACTGGTGGCTCTGGGGCAGGGAAGAGGTTTTGGAAGCCAGCCTGGTTTGCTCTGTGCTGGTGCCAGCAGGTGGCAACAGCGATTTGCAGCACCCGGCAGCCCCAGCCGGTCCCTTGCAACAAGCGGCTGCATTGCTCCTGCCAAATCCCCGCTGCTCTGTTACTGCTCATCGCTTTCCTGCATGGGGCATGCAACCCTTCGTGCCGCTGCACGAAGCGGTGCTCAAAGCCAGGAGCTCCAAGCTCTTCACCCAGCCTTGAAGCCGATATCTCCCTCCCAAAGGAGGGAGCAGCAGGCTGTTGGCAGTGTGGGTGGTGGCCTGTGCCTGAATCTCTGTCCTGGGACTCTGAGCTTTCCTGCTGTGTGAGTGGGGCCAAGTCTGGTTCAGTTTCTTCTGTCTACCCTGGGTACCACATTAAAAATTCGGGTACGGTGAGGGTAAACCAGACTGTATCATGGAGGGTGACAATAACTGTGCAGGGAGATGGGTACAGCCACCAGGTGACTGGGGACATGCTGGCTGGCTGATACTAGGTCTGGCACCTTATCTTTGGAGTCACTAAGGGGCATCGGCAGGGGGGTTGGAATGAGGTGACTTTTAAGGTCCCTTCCAACCCAAACCATTCTATGATTCTATGATTATTTGCAGCAGCAGCTTAGGCACCTTGAGCCTGGAGAGCTCTGAGAAGTGGGAACACTTTCATAGCATAAACAGAGCTGTGGAGCAGAGTGGTTAGCCTGAGAGCTGGGTG
Source organism: Lonchura striata (assembly GCF_050655825.1). NCBI lineage: Eukaryota > Metazoa > Chordata > Aves > Passeriformes > Estrildidae > Lonchura > Lonchura striata. The sequence goes on from NC_140711.1 coordinate 5,679,115, forward strand.
TTTAGTGCTCTCCCTAAAGGTAGAATTACTTAGCAGGATAGGTGGGGGCGTCAAACTTCCCTGTAAAATGTGCTGCAAGAACAACTCTCTTGGTGGTGTGGTGCTTGTTTGGAGAGGAGCTATTTCTGGCTCCTTTTGGATACCAAGAGGCTGGAGTGGTTTGTGACTGGAGTGGTATTGTGGAGAGCAATGGTGTGGAAGAACTGCATTATGCAGTTGAACACTACTGCTATAGGGACAGAAGGCAGGTTATCTTCTTGACAAGAGGGTTCTTTTGAATCTCTCATGTTCCCAGGGCATATGGTTTTGCCCAGTGCAAAGTGGAGCTTTCAAGCCCTAGGAAAGAATGCACTCCTACAGAAAGAAGCAAGAGCTGGACTCATTGGCAGTTTTACTCTTTGCTGTGGATTATAGTTTTTGTCTGGACTTGGCCCCTGAGCTTCTGTAGAACAGATGCTAGTCAAGCTCATGCCAAAACAGTCTCTGCCTGAGCTTGCAAACTACATTGACTGTTTTAAATGGGGGTGTTCTCCATTGTCACCTTTCTTTTTGGTGAAGACTTTGAAGTGCAGCAGTACCTTACCTGAATTCAACAAAGGAAACCAGGATCACAGAGCACTCTGAATCTAAATTGCTCCTTCCTTTGGTGTAAGGCATAGGATATTAGTCTGCTCTATTTGGGTGCATCACAGCTATTGGTAAGTATAAAGTGATTGTTTTGTTTTGGCAGTAATGTCCTGCTCCAGGTCATAAATGGTACTCATTGTAGGAAAGCAAGAGAGAATTCAAAGAGAAATCCATACCCATACAAGACAGATCAGTCTGAGCTGGTACTGTGGAAATCCACTGGCTCTGATGATGGCTCTTCAGATCTATGCTTGTATGGAGACTGCAGCAGGCTGTTAAAGCTACATCAGTCTCCTTCCTGCTTTCAGACTGTATCACTATAAATCTTGCAATATTGGCTGCACAGGGCTGATTTTCTGCTGATAGTGTGGCTCTTGAGGCTGTCTTGAGTGTTGAGCAAAGAAAAGAGCATTTATCTCTCAATCTTGCTGGCAGAGTGGAATAGGCAAGAGTGATGCTTGCAGCTGTAAAGCTCAGAGTGCAGCTGACACTCCGTTGGCTCAGCAACCCTTTGCTTCCCAAAGCGACTAATCCCTAAATTAAGTGATGGTTCCTCCAAGCAGGAGCATGGAATGCTTGTTTTTCCAAGTTGTGCTTCTGGGTAGTGGTAGCAGGCAGTTCAAGAGGATTGAGCTGAATTCTGGGTTCTTGCAGGCCTCTCTGCTGTGCAGAGGCAGGAATGGATGTGGCTAATGTAATTCTGGGGAGATTTTTGCTTTGCTGCCTGTTTCTTCTGGCTGCCCTGGAAGCTGTATGCAAGTGAGTGGGGAGAGCCCTGTTTAGTAGAGCTATAAGGGCACATAGTTTATCTGGCTGGTGTACTTGGCCCTCACTGAGTACTTCAGGGTTAACTCCCATCTGGTACCATGTAATACCTATGAAAGTTGTTTTAAAAGCTCCTTGAAACAGAGGAAAAATGCTCTGCTGGAACTGACAGCGTGGCATTGTGCTTCAGTGGGTCAGACTTGCTTTTAAACTGGAGCTGCTAAATGTGATTGAGTCCCCTCTGAGTTATCCACCCAGAAAAATAAGGAGACAAATGGTACTGTCCAGAAGTGCTAGAGAAAATAAGCTTGTTCTGGTTGCCTATTGCCTGTGCAGATTGGCCAAACACCTACTTTCTCACTCCTGTCCCAGTTAGGAACTGGAATACTCAGCTGTAATTCTGGTAAAACCACAGTGTGGTCACACGTGTGTTTACAAAGATCTTTGCAATTCAAAAGAATCTCCTAATTCATTCTGAGGTGCTTCTGATCCCTCTGTGTTCCAGCTTTCCCCTGTGAAAATTACATGGCATTTTCTGTACTTCCACTGCCTCAGCTGCTGCTTTGTGAGGCCAGCACCAATATGTGCAAGCTATTTGGAGACTCCTGGAAAAGAAACTCAGGGTTTCTATTGTGTGTAGAGAGCCACAGTGAAGAAAACACAATGTAGTGTTGATCCCTGGGTCTGTGTTCAGCATGCAAGGTTTAATGGACAAAACCTAGAGAGGATGTGACAGCTGATATTCCCCTTCCTGACAGCATTTTTTTCTTACCAAAACATGTTTTTTCCAAGCCATTAAACTAAAATATAACACTAAATAAAGCAAATTATTCATATTCATGTACTTCAGAGGAAAAAACTGAACTGAACTGAGTCCATGCTCCCATTAACTCCCAACATACCTTGTAGAAAGGAAAACTAGAAATTAATGAAAGACTCCTCTTTTATTTCATACAATAGTTCAAGTTTGATGAGACCTTTTAAAGGTCATTTAGTTCAACCCTCCTGCAAGAGCAGGGACATCTTCAACTAGATTTGTCCAGAAGCATTTTGAAACAGGAATATGCAATTGTCTGGTTGAGTTAATAGTTGCTTGAATTAAGATTCTGAAGAGCTTTCTTTTTGTCTTCTTGTAAAGCAAGGAGGTGCAAAGCTACTTGCTCTTTTAGGCCTCTTTGTGTTGAGGGACTCAGTGCCAGCATCAAACTTCTGTTCATTGATGGGCACTTCCTTGGTCTCTGCTGTCTGGGCCAAAGCTGCCATTAACAGCTCTATCCCCTGAGGTTCTGCAAGGTTCACTCATCATTGATGTAAATCACTCCAGGCCACTGCAGTGTGAGCCTGATGAACTCACAGCTGCTTCTACAACTGGAGTCACAAAGACTAAATTTCTCCCAATAACAAAATACTGTGTGTATGTTAATGCCAGCAAGATATTGTATCCTGCCTTGGCTTCTATCCAGAGAAACTGGTCTGTGGTTTCCAGGATATGAGAAATTGAACCTTAAGTGAAGATGTGCTTTGGGAATTGGTGAGAGACACAGACCCTGTGCAGGTCCGTGTGAAGCTGGCTTTGCTCTGATAACTCATGAGGACCAGCATCTACTTCTTTTAGATCAAGATTGTCTATTGAATTACTCATCTACCCTACTTTGAGGTTTCTACTAGGGGCACCACTGTCCCTTAAACACCAAACATATGGCAGGAAGTGTACAAGACAGCTCAGAGGCTGCTTGGCTTCCTCATGAAGAAGGAGATGTGTGTTTGGCTGCATCTAGGGTCTTGGTGGCAGTGAAAAGCTACCTGGGAGTGTTTCTCTCATTGCTTGCTCCTATCCAATGCAGCAGTTCTTAAATGTGGGATTTGATTGTGTGTTATTTATCACTATTTTTGCCACATGTAATGATGCTGAACAGCACTGAACTCCCCCTAAAACCACTAACTTACAAATACTGAAGTAAATCCACACTTCAGCTGAGTCTGGTCTCTGGAATGAGATAACTCTCTTCCCCAGAACTGTAGTTTTATGAGTTTCTGTTTCATTCCTTGAAAACACTTCCCCTAATTTTATTTTACTTATTAACCTCCTCCTTGCTGCTGAGACACTTCAGATTTAACCTGGTTAGAGGTTAAATCCCCCAAATCACCTGTGGGATATTGCACTCATTGTCACTTCAGGCAATGAGTTAATTGCTCAGGTGAAGTTTTTGGTATGCTAAAGGGATCTTTTGGTGCAAATTTTCATTTAGAGTTTATTTATGTAGGTAAGGAAATATTTCATAGATTTATTTAGGTTGGAAGGACACTTAGGATCATCAATTCCAATTTAAGCCTTTTCTTTGCTGTAAAACAAAAATATCAGAGCTATGAGGATTTGTTGAAATTCTGAATGATGGAAATCATAACATAAAATTTGAGTGACTTTTAAAATATATGCAACCAGCATTGCTTATGTTGAGGTGGTTCTTCAGACTTTTTGTGAAAAGTAATAAATCTTGCCTAATATGTAGTAGATTTTTTTTTTCCTCTAGCTCTCTGGCTTCTCATAGTCAAAGGACAAATTGAATTAGCTCTGAAAGAAAGACTTATCTGAACTTGCAACATCTCAGAAGTCTTGAATTTGTCCCCAGAGAAGGCATTTGGTTTCCAACTGCTTAATCATTTCAACAGTTGACTCAGTTCAGTACCTGTATAAGAATGATTGTGTTATGGGTTTTTTTGGTCTTGAGCGCTTTTCTGCATTCCAAAACCCTTTTCAACTTCATATTTGATAGTTTAATTTAACACTTAAAGACATAATTTTGTTTCTATTTTCCTTGCATTTTAAATGGCTTTTTTTTTTTTTTTTTTTTTTTTTTTTTTTTTTTTTAATGTTCAAGGGTGCATACACTAGCAACAGGAAGTTAAGACAACATAAGTGCAAAACACCCTGGACATATTCCTATTTCTGATTGATATCAGCTGTAAAATAGCTTAAATACACATTGCTTTTCTCCTTTTTTTGCTGAGAGAGAAACGCTAGCAATGAGCTGTGTTCAGATACAAGTGACCAGGTGAGTCTGACTCACCTTCTCTTAGAAACAGATAATATTAGTGACTTCAAAACAAGATTTCCTGTTTGCTGATTCCTAAATACCATTAAGATTGACTTGAATCACTTTGACTAAAGTGAGTCCACCCTGAACACCTTTAGTAGTATTTTTTTTAACATCTGGCCAGATGTTTCCTGTTGTCATGCCAGTGCTCAGTGACACACTGGAGATCTGCAGGCTGGGCAAGAAGCAGAGCACCAAGAGCCTTCTGGCTCTTGCTGAACTGATGGTCCAAGACCTGTAGCAGTTCTTCTCCAACAAGAATGCACTAGAGAGCTTGAAAAGGCATCATGAGGTTTTTCTTCTTCCCTGAGCATGGCTGGGCATGTGGATCAACTGACCCCAAACACTTAGAGCAGCTACTGCACCCAACTGCCTTTCAGAGTCATGGAAACACTCCGGCCCAAAGTGGAGGGAAGTAAGGGAGACAATGAAATTCATGGTCACAAATGCAAGTTAACCCTGCTTGGACACCTACTTGATCAAGCTCATGTTTCAGCCTGAAGGAGGGAATTGCTTTTGTCCTGACTGTTGCATGTGCCAGATTCGGATACCTTAATGTCAGGTAATAGAATGTTGCTATCTCTTTTTTTCCTTTTTCCTTCCCCCTCCTTCTGTTTAAGGTCTCTTCCATCAGAAGCCACAAAAACTCTCATCTTATAAAAGCAGGAAAACCCAGACATGCATGCTGAGTTCATGGCAGGATCTGTTGATTATCTTCTCTTAGCATTTCTCTGTCTTCTGCAGTGGACTAGGAAGCTCCAGATCACCACAGCTGCATTTTTATGTGGACAATCAACACTAGTGCAATTGCTTCCTGGGCAGTTTTCTTGGTGAAAAAGCTGAATTTGTTTCCTTTTGCTTGTAACTACCTTGCTTATACTAATACATCTCTGTGGATATGCTCTGAATGGAAGGTTTATCACATCTAGATGAAAAATAACCAACCAGTTCCCTGATCCAGTCCACAGTGCCAGCAATCCCCAAATTATCACAGTGCAATTTGGAAGGGTGATTTAGGAATTGGTATGAGCAGCTGGACATGAATGAAGGTTGCTGTAGCTGACCCTGCTGCTGAGGAAAACAGCCTTACACTGCTCCACAGAGTAAGAGGGGTCACTCTTGTCAACCAGTGCAGCTTTGAAGAAAATTTTTGCCAATGTGGAGTTCCACAAATTCTGGAGGTATGTCAAGTGTTTAAAAATGTTTTGCTGCACTCAGAGTGGAACTGCATCCTAATGGAGGTGTTGTAAGGTATAATACTGTGCATGAAGCAATCATTCACTCTGAGTTTGATCTGTGCAGATTTGACACATCGGCCTTACCTCCTTGTCTCAGACTTTGAAAAGACAGTTTTTTTAAGGCCATAGCTGCCCTGCCCAGCAGAAGAGGCTAAGACTGAAGAGCCTGAAGTCACCAAGGGTTTAATTACAAGTAGGGTTACATTCTGAATATGCAAAACTTGAGTCTAATCCCTTGGAGCATGTTTAGGGCATGAAGATGTGTACAGGGTAGAGTCCTGCCCAGTGTTATCAGATCCAGCAATCCCTTTGCCTATGTAGGACATGTCTGTGTGCCAGCACTCGTCTTGCAGGCGCAGATAAATGCGTCAGAGCTCATAAATGCTGCTGAACCAGTGCAGAAGAGCCTGTTCCCACTTCAGGCTCTCTGATTTCAGGATCATTGCAGGCAGAGACACCTGCCTGTCTTTACCTGTCCATGTGCATGTATCCCATGTGTGAGTGTGAACTGAATTCCCAGACCTTGTTGGTGGTCAGTTGGTGGTCAGTTTCTAGAATAAGACAAAGCTTTACCCTCTGCCTTTTTTGATTAGAACTTGAAAGGGAAGTGAGCTCTGATTTCTTGGGGATGGTGACCTCATCTGGTGTTTTCTTTTTGGTGGTAAATATTTGTGTTTCAAAACAAAGCTATAGCTGTTAAACAACCTAAAACTTTTTATTTCTTTGTGTCTGCTGCCTTCTTGGTTGTGAGATGATTGATCCATTCAGTAAAATATGTCACTTTTAAGCAAATTAGGAGACAAGAGACAAACAAAAATTATATTTACTGAAATAGGTTCTGAAGAAGATGATGCATCCTCATCAAAGTCTCAGGTGTAGCTAGAAGCTGCTGTCTTGCAGTGAGCAGCTGATTAACTGCTACCTGAGTAGCAACAGTGGGTTAACTCTTTTCAGGCAACATTACCAGAATAAAATTCAGGAATATAGGTAGAGTTGTTCTATGATTCAGCTCTGAAGTTAAATTCCTGCTACAGTTTCCCCTTTGTCCAGTTTGTACATCAGTTCTGGAGTGCACCATATCTCTTCTGTCTTTGTCAAAACATATGTATAACAGAGATATTGTGTCTGCAGTGACAGTGGGCATGGCAGTGGGTTAAGAGAGGAAAGCATTGGGTATCGGTGCTAGTCTACCATAATAGTGGTTTGGTTGTTGAACTTGATGTGTTTAAGCCACTAGATCTGTATCCTTGTGAAAGAGAATTGTCTAAAGGCTGTGGAAAATAAGTTGACTGTGACACAGACTCTTTGGTCTGGTATGTGACACTCCAAGGTGATCCCATAAAGCAAGTGATTCAACTCACTGCGTGGCTTTGAGAAGGCTTTGAATCAATGCCTTCAGAAACAAGAAAAAGGTTCCAAAAGCCTCCATGTTTTACTTGGGTCCCATTAAGCTGCTGCTTCCATGTATTGTTTTCCTATTGCAGCTGGCAAAATAGTTCAATGTAAAAAGAAGTGTTTTGTCCAACCTTCCTGCCCTCCTGTACAGCTTTGCAGCACAAAGCCAGACATTGTAAATGTGCTTGCAGAGGTAAGTGATAACTTCACAAACACAGACTGGAAGTATTGCTGCAAAAATCATGTAAGATTGTATGTTAAAAGTGGGAGAGACAATGCAGAGGGTGGTTCAGGCTTGGTTTGGTAGAAGGAGTTGGTCTGGTTGGAGTGCCAGAGTTTTGCCAGAGCATCTTGTCTGTGAAGGGACACTTAGATCAGGTAGAGGCTGGGTTGGTACCCAGACTCTCTGAAGTTTAACTGGGTGTCTTTGGCAACCATCTGCTTCTCAAAATCCTTAATCTGCAGGTGTTTATAATGTGTGAAGTTTCTGCTGGAACTGTAGGCTGTGTGAAGTGGCTGGCATAGGCTCTGCAAGGTGAGAGACAACAACAGCTCCAGTCAGAGCCAGGCTGTGGGAACATCATGTTGAATGACCTCCTTGGCCTTTGGGGCTGTTCTCTTGCCCTTGCAGGGCATTTATGTCATGCAGACCCTCTGCAGTGTGCTCACAATTCACTGACATTTTCCTTCAGCTACAACTGGTCTTCCCAGAGACTTCCTTCTCTAGCAGTTGAACTGCTTAATATTGAGCAGAAGCTGCTTACAATTAAACTATCTCTGTGTTCTTGCTGATGTGGCTTCTCCAGGGTTTGTTCCCACTTGATGTGCTTATAAAATATATCTTCATGGTCTTCTGGTTTTACTAAAGAAGTGCTCTAAGCTGTTTTGGTCACCCCATCTGAGGCAGGAGCTGTGGTGTGGAGCCTGTTCCAGCTGGAACACTGTCCTGCCAGGAACAGCTACACTGAAAACACTGTTTTGGGGTGATAAAAACTGCTTTTGCACTGTTGCCTGTCATTCCTTTGTCACAGGGGTTTTCCCATTATAGATCAAATGCCTAAGCATAAACATTCTATGGAAAAAAGGGCTTTGATTACACTGATAGCACCTTGGATTGTAACACTCTCTTCTTTTGTGGTCAGCTGAGCCCTGTATGCTGTAGTTTCATCTGTTTTTACTTATAGAGGCATCGTTCAGCATGAAACTGTATTTTTAATACAATTGTGTAAATAATATAGGTAGAATACCATGCACTATTGGGTGGGGGTTTTGTAATACAAAGTTTGGTTTTTTTTTATACACAACCCCCTCATGCTTCTAGTTTTTGTGTCTTTGCTGCAGGGTGGAAGTTGAGGGGGTGCTGCATGCTGTGACAGTTGGGCAGGGAACACATGTGGGATGAGATTGGCACTCACGGGGAGCTGGGAAGCACTGTGGTACTTGCAAATTTGCCAGATTTCTGGGAAAAATTATCATTAGTTAAGCAATACTGATATTTAAGCATTCCTCCTCATTTCATAGCCCTGCTGAATAGGAACAGTTTAGATAAGGCCCCAGTGTCAAGCTGTCAGCTGCTGCAGGAAGCTAAGGCATAATTTTTGGTTATTTTTTCAGCCATCAAGGTGACAAAGGCAAAAATACAGTTTTCTAAGACACTATCAGGCCCACTCTGCAGGGAATAGGTGGGTTAAGTGTAGGCAGTAGCACAAAATCTCTGGATCTTGATTTCAGCTTCTGTGGGACAGGCCTTTGTCTGTATTTAAATTTTAGTAAAGCTAGTGGATAAAAATTTTCTGAGAGAATCTTGGAGCAAACACATCTGGTGCTGGAGTTGCACAGTCACTACTGCCCTGATCACACTGAGCTGAGCTGGGGTCCCAGCTGGCATCACTGCATGCGTGTACCTCTCCTTAACCCTGCTCCTTTCCTGAAAAAGCCAGCTCAGAAAGGAGATCTGAAGTTGCTGAAGGGTGTGAGGTACCTCAGCCCTTTTCTAAGACAGCAAATCAGGCTCCAGCAATCCAGTTAACGGCAGCCAACATGCTTTGTGTTAATCTCTGCTTGAGCTGTGTGCTGGATGCTGGCCAGAATGTTCAATACGTCACATAATAAGGTTTTTTTCATGCAGTTCATTTGTTCCTTTTTATCCCTCAATTTGGAGACCAGCACTGGTGCACATTCTACTACTGGAAGGATTTATGTGTTCAACACCTTGGAGAGGTGTACTTGATTCTGGCTTTCCTTGAAGGCAACAAGATGACAACATTTACGTCTCACTTCTTACCTCCTTTCAGAAAATTGTGTTTCAAACATGCCAAATATCCAGCTGCTAATACACAAAGTATTCTTGAGGAGAATTTGTGTTTGGTCTGGTAGAATTTCTTGGCTGCAGGAAATTTCTGCTATTAAAATGTCTGTTGTTTCAAATCATAACACAGAAAGCCAGAATTTGTATGTGGTTTATTGAGATGAAATGGTATAATACAGGCACATGAAAGAAAGCTGAACATTGTGGCATCAATATGATAATGTTGCAACAAGAAGTTGACGTTGAAATTAATTTATAAATACATTGGAACTCACTGACATGTTTTTCATAATACATTGAGATAAAGTGGGCAAGTTCCTGCAATACACTTCATTCTGGATAAACTATTTCCTATCAACAAAGCCACTTCATTTTTTTTTAACAGACTACTCACAGTTCGGGGGGGAGTTGCAAGCACTGTTTACCTTAGCCCTGAGCTGTAGCTCTCTATGTTAATCATAAAATCACTGTAGAATTACAGAATGGTTTGGGTTGGAAGGGACCTTACAGATCATATATTTTCAACCCCCTGCATGGGCAGGGACATAGTCCAACATGATGGAAGTGACTGAATGGGCAGGACTAACCCTCGGCTGAATATGACAGCGTACAATCCCCCCACTTGGCTACCGTATGAAAAGGACTGGCCAACATCAACTCTGCAGAAGCTGCCCTGGGAATCCAGCAGGAATGATTCCTGTTTCAGCAGTGCACTCATCACTTTCTGTTGCGTGGATGAAATGATGCTCCCACCCTCACCCTGAAGCCGAATCCTTGAACGAAGCCGAGTGAAGAACAGCAGAGAGCCTCCTTAAGAGAGACGAAAGGGGAGGAGAGAGCGTCTCTCTCTGGGTATAGCAACCCCACCTCCCGCTTATTTCATCTTCCTTACAAGGCTAAAGCCAGGAGCTTTCCTCTCGCCTGGGTCCCTTAAAATCAGGAGAACAAACCCCACGGATCCCGGTGGATCCAGCCGGGATGTGCAGCTGACAGAGACCGGGAAGGAGGCATTGCCATGAGCCCTATGGAATGCACAGCAGAGGAGGCTGGTGCTCTCCAGAGAAGTGTGACAGTAACCTATGAATCCTAAACCAGGTGTCCAGTGATGCAGATCTTCTAAAGAAACGTGAAACCAACCCCAAAAAGAAATCACTGAGGGGGGAAAAGTGCAACATGAGAGGTAAATATATTTTTCCTTGGGCAAACTGAGATAAATGGATGTATTTTGTTTGAAAATTGTCATTGTAAGTAAGTGGCTGAAACTGAAATGCAGACTGAAAAATGCATTTATTAACCTCTGAATAAAGACTGGTCTGACTCTGACTTCAAAAGCAGCACTCGATAACAACTCAGATCAGCAGATGAATTCAGATGCCTCTGAAGAAATTTTGACGTTTCCCTTTAGGCATTCACAGCTTAAGCCCTTTCAAAAATCTGCTTTTCTGTTTTGCCTTTTCTGCTATTGCTAGATGTTTTCAAGTAGTAGTGTGCATGTTGTTTTGGGGGAAAAGCGTGGCACAACCAAAACCTAAACTGAGAATATGTCTCAGAAAACTATCTCCAACAAGACATTTCCAATGCTCCCATACCCTTGTTCTTGCAACAGTGCCATTTCTTCAGAAAGATCTGTGACCTACTGAGCTGGAATGTCTGTTGACATCTGGTAGAGGTTACTGTAACTGGTATTTGGGGTTCTTTTTTTTTTTTTTCAATTTAATTGAAACAAGATGAGATTGTCTGCAAATTCTATAAAGTGTTTCCATGCTCTGTCTAGTCTCTCTGATGGGTAATTCCAGAACTGCCAAATCTGAATGGGAAAAGAGGAAACACTTTTAGAGTTCCAAACTGCAGCTCTTCTGTGGACCATGCTGCCAGGGATAGTCAGTGGCTGAAAGATGCAAGACTTTGTCCCTTGTCTGTAAGATGGACCAAGACAAATGTTTTGCAAATGTGATACTACTGACTTCAGCATAGCTGTGTTCTTGAGCTTCTGATTTACATCTTTGCAATGCTAGAGGACTTACAGATGCTTTTGTTTGCCAGCTAAAATGAAAACTGGTCTGTGGAGAAGAGCTACTGGGAGCTCTGACAGACCTTGAGGACTCCTAGACAACTCCTGCAGATTCCCATCGCAGGCTTTGGCTCAGCCTTCCAGTCGGTGCGTGCAGAGCTGTGGGTTCAGCAGTCCAGGATGGAGGTGCTACGCCGTTCCTCAGTCTTTGCTGCAGAGGTGATGGAGGTTTTTGACAGGTCTCCCACTGACAAAGAGCTTGTGTCCCAAGCCAAGGCTCTCTGCAGAGACTACATAAACTCAAGGCTGATTCAGGCAGGTGTCAGCTGGAGCAAACCCGAGTACAACGCCCCAGTGCCTGGGGGTAAGCTGGCCGAGGTGTCCACCATACTGCTACGACTTGGTGAGTCCTGCTGGCATGGGGGGACCCCCGGTTGGATGGAGTGATTTGGATCAGGATAAGGCTTCTGGAAGAGGCTTCTCATGTGATGATACAGAGGTTTTCCTTCTCTGCTTTTGGCTTTTAGTTTTGGTTTTGGTGATCTTCCCTAAACAGCTCCTTTGCTTGAGTTTCCTCAGTCTCTTGGAACACTGCTCAGCACAGAGTTTCTCAGGTTTCTCAGCAAAGTTACATTTTTCTGAGGACTTGCAATAGCTCAAAGTCACAAAGCAGTCTAAGAAAGTCCAGCAGCAAACTGATTCTGTGTGCACAGGTCTCCAGCTGTTTAACAGTTCTCAGTACTTTGAGCAGTCTTCTCAGCTGGGTGTTTTAACTGGACTTGCAGTGTTTTCTCCAGAGTGAGTGACTTGATTGCCACAATGCATCTGGCATTTTCTAGGGGACAGCTACCACTGGACTTGGGCTTCGGCAGTAGCTTACCCAGCTTTAATTTGGGGGTAGTTGCTTAGGAAGTGTGTTGTTGGAGATTGTACAAAAGCTGCTTTTTAATGACAGTGTGTTTAATTTTCCTTTGTCTACCTTAGTAAGACCTGAGTTTTGCTTGCTTTTTACTGGAACAAGAAGGAGTTGGTTGATGCTGTCTGGCATACACTGCCATTTGGTCCCACCTTTACAGCTCAGTAACTGTGGGGGCTTCAGGGAGAGCAATTTGAAGGTCCTGCCTGGAGGCTGGGACATGAAGATATGCTTTAGAGCTTGTACCAGGAGCACCTTTTTTAATGTTAACAGTTGATTGGCCTTTTGTTTTGGGTTGTGTAGCACCCTGTGTGCTCAAGTCTAGCTGTTTGTCATTTGGGAACCCAGCACCTTTATTCTTGGAAGCTGCTTCCAACCTCCCTCTTTGCCTGCAGGCTGGTATATTAGTTCATAACTGGCTGGAAACTACCACCAGCATTTGCATCTGATTTAATTACGTCAGAGTTCAAACAGGTCTGGTGAAGTAAGCATTAGCTGGGCCTAACAAAGTCAGGACCAGGGCTGATGTTCTCACTTTCTTCCCTTTCTATCAGTTTGATATTATCCCAAGTTTCTTTTTAAGGCATAGCTGTGTTTGTTTTAATGGACTTTTTAAAAAATAATACATTATTTTTCACTTTTTCTCTTCTATGCTGATTCTGCTTTTGTTTCCACTGGCTGTTTGGTCTTTGAGGGAATTTTTTTGTTTTTCTGTCAATCTCACTGTCTATTTGTACTCCTTTTCTTCTCTGCCTGCACTGGGGGTTGAGATTTGTGTGCTTTCAACACAATCTACTGTGGGTGGCCAGGAACATGATAAAGGGCAAGCAGGTGGCTCACTGCATCTGAAGGCGTCTCCTGGATTGTCCAGATGGAAAGATTTGGCTGATAGTCCCAGGAACTGGTGCCTTCTCTGAGCAAATCGGTTTGGAGAGCACCATGTGGTACCCATGCAACCAGAAAGGTGAGCAGTCCTCCTCATTAAGATGAAGAATAGTTTCCATCCTGTTTCTTTGGAAACTCCACTTGTCTTTCTTTTCCCCTTTGCTGCTCTAACCAGCACAAGGCCAGCTGGCATCCAGCCACCTGCCAGGAATGGTAATCCTTAGCCACTTCCTAAGCAGTGCAACAAGCAGGACCAGTTTTTTCTTTCATGATAGTGCTGAGAAGCCTGTGGAGATGGGAAATTGGAGTATTTCCTAGCCCACTGCACACAGAGACTCTGATGAACTGCCTGGTGGGCCAGCAGAAATCCTGGGCACAGGCAATGCTGTTGGAGGTTATAGGGAGGGAGACTCCATCAGATCAGTGAGGCTTAGCAGCTAATTAGTGCAATTAATGAGTCAGACATAGTAAAACCTAATGGTATGGCCAAATGAGGCACCCCAGACCAACCTGCTGGATCTGTCATAGGCCTGGTTTATCTGAACTTGTATTTCCTCAGGCCAAGGTCTAGGGAGGTGCCCTCTGACCACTGCAATGAGCTTCCCATGGAAACTGCTACTGCTGCCCTGCTAATTCCTCCATAATCACTGGAGAAAAGAGGAGAAGCCCCCAAATTGCTCTAAATGTTGTGAAGGTGGGCATCAGAACAAGGACCCTGGAGACCAGCACCAATGTAGAGGTCCTGGGGCTGCTGGGGCAGGGAGGCTTCCATGTGTGGGAATGCTTTCCTGTGCTTTCCTTCCCCAGATGCTCCTGCCTGCCGTGTGCCTTGCTGCAAAACAGGCATATGTGCCTCTAACCAAACCCTGATCTCATCTGGGGCCTCCAGGAACTGCTTGTTGGAAGTTGGAGCAGTGGCAGGCTACCAAGTGCTGATCCCAGGCTCCTGTGCCTCCCCCTCTGCTAACCAGGGCTATCCCCATTTCCTGACATTTACCAGGAAGCCTGTGTGCTGCCTGTGAGGAGAAAACAGCTGTTGAGTAGTCCAAGTAAGGTTTCCTCTTATCAAGGCTGACCATGTGTTGGCAGGTTTCCTCTAGCCGTCAAACAGGGACAATCCCTTACTCAGAAAGGGCTGGGAGAGCTCAGCTGTGAAATTCTGTAGAGCTGGGTTTTGCCTGTGCTGAGTGCCAGATAAATGAATTAAGGATCAGTAGCTAATACTCTATAAAAAGATTCTGATTGCAGTGACAATTTCCTTTTTACCTCTCATATAAATGAAATTTTGAGGAAGATCAGTTGCTCTCTGGCTGGGCCAAGTCGCCTGGGTCTTGCAGTGGGCTATAAAGCTGTTGGGATACCTCTACCTCTTCCCAGAGCACCCTTGTGCCAGAGAAGAGCACAGTGTGTCCTAAATCTAAGCCAGAAAGGGCTCTCTGTGCACAAAGGAGCTTGGTCCCATGTGGTGTTTGCGTTGTGTCATGCTCCTACAGCAGCTGTGCAACCTTCATTAAATATCCATGAACCTCTACAGAGAGAGAAATCCCTTGGGAACTGGGCTTTATTAATTCTACTACTCAAAAACTGTTTTGCTACAAAAGGAAAAGCTTTACTGTTGTTTCCCAAGCTCCATAGCTCAGTCCTTTAGGAGGAGGTTCTTCGCTTGTCCTTGGTGTTTTTTGTTTTGATCTTCAAGCTGGCCTAACACCTCCTGCCATTCCCAGCTGGGCAGAAAGCACTCTGGAGGTGAAAGTACACGTCTGTATGTGTCAGGTACCTTGCTGCTGGGCAGTCAGCCATGCAAATGAACATGTCTTTAACCATTTGGAGGGGAGAAAGAACTCCAGATTGACTCTCAAGTGCCTGTGTGAGCATAAAATAGCTGACAGCCTCTTTGTTTAATTAATGTTGTGCAGCTCTGGGTGGATCCTTGGCTTTCATCAGCCTTCAGCATTCTTGAGTTGCTCTCTTGCACTTGAGGCATTTTTGTGCAAGCCTGATGGAGTGCTGAGGAAGGGCGTATCTCTCAAAAGCTTACATGGATGTACATGCCTCCTTCTCACTTCTGAAATAAAACAACACAGCTTTGCTTATCTGAGGCCTGTCTCCTGTCTTGGAGGAAAGGCAGGCAGCCAGCCTGGGAACAGTATTTCTATCAGGGATTGCTGCAGCCACACCACTGGGACAGGGCCACTGCCTGCCTCTGCTCCCTTTAGGAGTCCCAGGGTAGGGAACTGCATCTAAACAACCCTAAGCACTCTGCTCAGGTGGAGCCTTCAGACTCTGCCTGAGAGTGACCCCAGCTGTGGTGGGAGCAGGGCTGGGGGCTGCGTGTGCTGAGCCCTGGCTGTTTTTTGGCAGGGGATGAGCTGGAGTACATTCGGCCCAACGTCTACAGGAACATCGCGCGCCAGCTGAACATCTCGCTGCACTCCGAGACCGTGGTGTCCGACGCCTTCCTGGCCGTGGCCGCGCAGATCTTCAGCGCAGGTACGGTGCCCAGACACACACACCTGCAGGGCTGGGTGCACAGGAGCAGCATGGAGCCATCTCTTGTGGGAAATGGATTTGTGGAGAGTTCTCAGGGCCTGATAGAAGGTTCACGTAGTATGTGTTTGTATACAAACTTTGAGACGAGAAATGTTGATTTGGAAATGGCATTGAGTAGGATAGGTGTTGTTGAGAGAAATAGAGCTAAAAAAAAGTTTCAAAGACTAGCCTTACAAATAAGACTAAACATTTTGTAGAAATAAAACTATGAAAGATGCATGACAATGGAACCCACAAAGGGTAGTTTTACATTATTGGTTTTTAAGGCACCTATAGATGATGTGGTAAAAAACTGATAGGCCAAAAAATGCTTATAATGTACTGTAATTAGGAAATAGCTTCTGATTGTGATAGCATGAGTTATAACATCTGTATTGTCTCACCCTTCTTATGAGACTGAAAATGGAATAAAAGTTTTTAAAATGCCTCTCAATTGCCCCATCTCTGAGTCAAGAAATGGATACTATCCAACACCTTTCTCAGATAAGTCATAGCCTGCAAGGTGGGGCCTGCTTTCTCAAAGGGCTGTGGGCAGTTTGGCAGTGTGCCCTGCTTTAATGATTTAATGAGAGCTCCTCTCTTCTGGCAGGGAAATGTCCCAGGTTGTAATATCCTCTGAGTAGGTTCTGTCTCATTCTAGAAGGCACCTCCTGCCCTTCCTCATTAGGAGGTGGTTGTTAACTCATTGCATAGGGAGGTCACTCATTCCAAGCTTCTTTGCTCACCATTGGCAGCTGCAGAAGATTCATTGCATGGGAGTCTCCCTTTTTCCAGCTCATGCTGCTGATGCTGGGAGCCAGAATCAGCTCATCACAAGAGAGCTCCTCTCCTCCTGGCTTCCTTTCCCACAGCAACACCCAGAGTTGCAATGAGATCTGCTGCTTCTCCTTTCCCATGTTGGGGAAGTCTTGGTCCTTAAGGCTGTTCCAGATGAGCAGGTGCTTTGAGCTTTCTCTCTGCTTAGATGTGAATGTTCTGCTGCTACTGTTAGACTGGTTCCAGAGATGGTGGTCAAAAGCATTCAGCTTTTCCTGGAAACAGTCCCTGCTCACAACTGGAAAAGCAGCCTGTGGGAATTGAGGGAAGAGAAACCTTTTAGAGGGATTTATGTCAGGCATGTTCTGACATGGTTATAGGTTTTCTGCAATGTCTTGTCTGTGGAAGGGATGGTAGATGTTAAATGTCAGAAACAAAACCAAAAAAAGGGAAAAAAACAAAGAAAGCAGCTCGCTAGCAGGATAGCAGTACGAAACCACTGGAACCAGTGACAATAGTATGGGAAGTGTCACAGGATGCAGGGACTCGTGTCGCTTTGGCAGTAGTTGTTACAGGATAGAAGTCCAGGTTCCAGTTGTACTTTCAAATAGGTTACCTCACTCAAAACCATTTAATCCTCACAATCAACTGTGCTTCTTTATCTGGTACCACTGACATTCTGGAAAAGCCCTGGCATGCAGAAGGTCTGAAGACCTGTGGTGGAGGGCCCAGATCCTCCCCAGAATCATAACAGATGGCAAAATAGATCTCTGAGAGGAACTGCCCAAGCAGAGCTTCTGGCAGTTTGAGCAGGGCAGATTTTTCTCCCTGGATTAGGGACATTGATGCTGTGTCATTTGAAATGGATGGAATTGGACTATGTGGCTGCTACTGCAGCCCTCAACAGCCTTTCAGAGCATGCTTGGCTTGCAGCTTGCCTTTGCACTGGGCTGGCTTGGGAGGCTCTATGAGCTCACAAGGCAAGAGCTGGGAAAGTATGGCAGGAATGTCTCAGTGTGGCCATGTACAAAGTGCAGGTGCCCTGTCTTGTCACTTAGTGCTGAGCTTTACTGGTGTCAAGGCTGACAGGAGAACAACAGTCAGGTTGGCAGGCTCAGGTGCAATTTGCATTGCAGGTGATCTTAGGTGACTACAGCTGGCTGCATTGGGACTGGGCCACCTCCAGAGCTGCAGTGACACAGAGAGCAAAGCCAGGAATGCTGCAGGTGCAGCAGACTGAGTGTGCTGTGATGCTGCATCACCATGATGCTGGGGGGAAACTCTGCTGCCTTCTGGGAATTCTGCTCTCAGTATATATTGACAAATTCATGGAGAGCTGCAATTTTTCTTTGTGTTCTTCAACTTCTCAGCTCAGGAGCCAAATGTGTGGGTAGTTTAAAATTAAAGTAGAAATCGTATCTCATCATCTTAAACCTGGGTTTTCAGGATATTAAGAATAGAATCTGGACTCAGCCCTCTGAGGCTGACAATGCTGGAGACTTTGGACTCAAGCTCTGTTGACAATGGGCAGCAGCCCCTCCTCTGGAGCCACCCTGCTGCAGAAATGGCTGTGCTGGTTGCACAGGGGCTGATTCAAACCTTCCCAGAGCTCTCCATGCTCTGCCCTTAATTCTTTCTCATCTCTACTGGGAGTTGTGTATTTAATTGCTTTTATACACTTGTTATTGTAATTTCTCCTAGGTAGAAGGTTGCTGAGTGGCAGAGGGATAGGAGCTTGCTGGTTTTTAACATTGCTGGATCCTGCTGCAGTCTCAAAACTCAGCATTTAACAATAAATCCAGCAAATTGGAGTTGGCTGTAGCAGCCAGACGTTCATTCCTTTTTTTTTTTTTTCATACTTCAGAGGAAAGAGGCTCTTATTGAGCAAAGGAAACCAGACACTCAAGTTCAGGGTGAGTTTTCATGCCAATTACCAAGTTTATTAAGAAAACAGCTACAGTCTGTCACTACAGTGCTTAGACAGCTTGGGGAGCCCCACTAGTCACTTAAAATGCCTTTCCAGCAAGGAAGCAGGGGATTTTTGACCCTTTTTTTCTGGAGAGGTTTTCTGTTTCATCTTTTACGTGTCTATCTTCCACATTCTGGTCTGGTTTTAGGTTTTCACATTGTAGATCTGTCTGTGCTCACTTCCTGTCCACACTGTCTACAAGTCTTGACTAAGCCCAAAACTGCCCTGAGCAGCATGTTTCAATGCCTCTTCTTTCAGTGAAGAAATTTTTACTAACACCCAATCTAAACATCACCTGGTGCAATTTGGGGCCATTTCCTCTTGTCCTATGGCTTGTCATTTGGGAGAAGAGACTTTAGGCTCAAGCTGTGTTTTGTTCCCCTGCTTCCAAACAACTCATGAGGTATTCAGGGTGAGGTGAGCCCACATGTGTGGAGACAGGCACTAGATCCCTGCTCTGCTTTTGATGGTAAAGGATCTGCAATAGCATCATCTCTGTGATGTTACCAGTGGTTCAAAGCTGCTCTGCAGGTAGCAGGAGATATTCCCCTGACTTGAACAAGCTTTGGTTTGGAGCCTGGCTAAGCTGACCTTTTTCCATACATTTTAAAACAAATGCCAGAAGAAAGTGGTCGCTTGGTGGAAAAGAAGGAGGAGGCATTTTCTTTCCTAAAGGAAGCAGTTCTGTCCTGTTTGTGAGAGGTGCTAGGCATGAGGGCTTTCTAAAAGCTTTCAGCCTGGTTTTTACTGGGTTTGGCTTTTCATCAAGAGTGCCCGGGCTGAAGTGAACCCTGTGCAACAGGAATGTAGGGTAAATGCTTTCTGAGGAGAAAGCACCTTCCCTGCAGGAGCAAATGGATGTAGATGACACCAAGGTGACTGGTGCTGTTGACACACTTGAAGGATGGGATGATATCCAGAGGGACCTGGACAAGCTTGAGAAGTGTCCCATGGGAATCTCATGAGGTTATACAAGGCCAAGTGCTAATGCTGCATCTGCATCGGGGTCAGGATCAGCCCAGGCTGGGGATGAGCAGATCAAGAACAGCCCTGGGAGAAGGACTTGGGGGTGCTGGTGGGTGAGAACTGGACATGCCCCAGCCCTGTGTACTGGGACCCAGCAACCACCTGTGTTCTGGGCTGATTCCCCTGTGTGGGCAGCAGGGGAGGGGGAGATTCTTCCCCTCTGCCCCACTCAGACCTGTCTCCAGCCTGAGGGTCCCAGCACAGGAGGGACCTGGAGCTGCTGGAGAGTGTCCAGAGGAGGCACCAGGGAGATCAGAGGGATGGAGCAGCTCTGCTGGGATGAAAGGCTGGGAGAGCTGGGATTGTTCACCTGGAGAAGAGAAGCTCCTGGTGACCTCATGTTGCCTCCAAGCCCCTGAAGGAGCCAACAAGGAAGTTGGAGAGAGACTCTTTACAAGGGCCTGGAGTGACGAGGGGGAATGGTAGTAGGTTTAGATTAGATATAAGGAAGAAATTTTTCCCTAGGAAGGTGAGGCCCTGGCACAGGTTGCTTAGAGAAGCTGTGGCTGCCCCCTCTCTGGAATTGTTCAAGGCCAAGTTGGATGGGGCTTGGAGGAACCTGGGATAGTGGAAGGTGTCCCTGCCTGTCAGAGACTGGAAAAAGAAATCTGATTTGAGACATCTTAGGATGCTTGGAATGCGTGGTAGGGGTGGGTCAGACCTTGCTGTGGTGAGCTGGTGCCCTGGCCCCTGTACCCCAACCCTGCAGTGTCTGTCAGCCATGGCACACTGAAGGCAGCCCCAGTGTGTCCAAGAAACTGCAAGTGCCACCTGGGACAAAGGCCCAGGATGGGCCAGCACTTTAAGAAGCCTGACCACGAGGCAAGTACATTGTCCTTTAACCCTACCTTCAGAGTTTTACATCACTGGAACTGGAGTTAAAGTTATATGTCTGCTTTTCTATATCTTTCCTGTCTTTCTGTTTTTCTCCCTTTCTTCTCTCTTGTCATGGAACGTGACATTGCATGGGTTTAAAGGTTTTCTATGTTCAGTGGGCTAAGTCTATGCAATGGTAAATGATGTTATGTTGCATTTACTCTTTTGCCAATGTTCCTTAATTTTCTGTTGTTTGCCAGCAAACTTTCATGTGTTTTTTACCTCTTGAAAATATCTGGTTGGGATTTTCTCCTTTGCATCTATGCAGAGCAAAAGAACCTTGGTTTTTACCCTGAAATTAAGTGACTGGGGTGTAATGCTGCCCATGACAGGGGATTGGAATGAGATGAGCTTTGAGCTCCCTTCCAACCCAGACCATTCTGGGTTTCTCTGAAATGCTGTTAGAAATGCATCCTGCTGCTCCCTCATCACTTAGGCCTTATGGCTTGAGCTTCCTGTCTTGTGCATACCCCTCTCAGCTTTTCTCTCCACCAAAGCTTGTTGTGTCTGGCTGTATTCTCCCAGCTATTGAAGTGTAGCAGTGGATGGTGTTTCTTTAAGGTCTGATTTGTGAGCCAGACTTTCATGCTGAGTGGAGCAGAGGAAAGTTTATTTGAATAACCTCAGGTTGTGTGGTGCCCTGAGACTGCACAGTCGTGTCTCATGGTTTCTTCATCTCTCCCCTGGGGCAGACATGCTCATATGAGCAGGAACACTTTCAAGAGCATTCCTCTTCTGCTAATTCATTTTACCCGTGGCTCAGCAGTGTTAACATACCTTCAGCTCCATGGCTGGCCTAAAGAGTGCAACTTGTATTTCTTATTTTTTATATTGCCTTCTAAGCAGCCCTTCACTTTTTCCATATCCTTTTGTTCCATGTCTGTGAGCAGAGCTTTCTCTCTTTTGACTGCTTCTTTTTGGACCAGCTTTCCATTCCCTGTTGTTGTTAGCTCCTGTGCATGTTAATCCACGCAGTGGGAAGCTGAGAATGGATTGTCTTGCTTGGTGATGAGTGCCTGTTTCACCCAGTGTGGATGACAGCCAGGCCTTTTGAGGAATTTGGAGTGAGGCAATGTGCTTTTGCTTCTCATGTGCAGTGGCCAGATGCAATTCCAGCTTATGCTGAGATGCACTAGTGAGACTAGTGTCACTTTGAACCTGGCCTGGACATCACAGGGGACAGAGGCACTGCCCTCTCAGTAACTGTGCTCCTCTGCCCCTGCCAAGGGAGTGCTTGAGAGAGAAAATTCATGGAGCTAGTGTCCTGGGAAAGTGCAGAGGAGGGCTGCTGGGGCTGCTGCCCTCTCCTGCCTGTGGCTGGATGGGTGCTGGAGCCCTCCTGGGCAGGGGCCCTGGCCACAAGCATGGCCCAGGTCTTGGAGGTGCTTCTCTTCCCTTGCTCCCTACAATATCTAGTGAGAAAAAGAGCATAAGCTGTGCCCTGCTGTTGTGAGTGAGAAGCCCAGCCTGCTGTCTCCATCTTCTGCCTCCAGCAGTGGCAAGGAGACTTCAGACAACTGGAAATTAGGCAGGGATGTCCTCCTCTCCTGCCCCCATGGACTGACTGCCAGTAACAGGAAAGGCAGACTGAAGGATTGGTTTGACCCCTTCGGGCATGCTCTGGAAAGAGGATGTGACCCCTGAGCCCTCCACATCCATCACCATTATAAGCATTAACCAAGAACTTGTTCTCTTTCTGCTGTAAAAGGGAGAGAGGTCTCTCTGCAGGCCAGGGAAGCAATCATCTTGTGTAAGTCTTGCAGCAGGACCACTATGGAACAATCTTGGCAGGGAAGCTGAAGGGCTTCCTCTCCATCCTCTCTGGACTCAGGTGCCTCAGCACAAACTGCTTTCCTGTGTGCTGGGGGAGTCATGGTCTCTTGAGCCTCTGTCTTTCACAGGTTGTGGATACACTTTTCTTCTATTGGAAAGTGAAACTTGGGTTCAAAACAACATTAACCAAGACTGAAGCTGTCTTTCTGTACCAGAGTGACTTCAGTACTGTCATTGTTACTGCCACGTAAACATCTCAGAGCTAATGGACTTGCTTCATATATTTGAAGAGTGCTGTCAGCAAAAGCTTGGGAATAAGCCAGTGAACTCTTCCCTGGAATTTTGGGTAACTTTTGTTATGTAACTCAGAATGCAGGGAACCACATTTCTGCAGAGATGGAGAACTGTAAAACTGACTTATACTAAAGCTGAATACAAGTCAGCTGAGGCTCTGGTCCTGAATATAACATCAGCAAGGAGTGTAACCCCTTAAAGCCTCTTTTCATTAGGTAGAACTGTACTGACCTGCACTCAGACAGCCTCTTCCTTGCAGGGAGAACTCTTCTGTCTAGTCTTCTGTGGTTTCATAGCCTCTTCCTGGCTCATTCTGCCGGCTGTCATGGTGACACACAATGTGAGAAAGGCAGATAAATAGTGTGAATGCCAAACAGGCAGTGAACTTCCTGAGTGACAGCTCTGGTGTCAGGGACACCACAAGGTCTGCTCAGCAAATAAAACCAAAAGAAGAACAGTCACTTTAGCTACATTAATAACTTCCTCTGATCTCAGGGATAGTTCTGGGGAAAGAGTGTCACACGGGATTTGAGAGCCTCACAAAAGGTTCCTCTGTAGATTTTTATCTTACATTAGTCATGAAAAATGAGGTTTTTTTGTAACACTGAATGGATTTTCTTCGGTCTAACAAGGTATTCCTGTGGCTGACATTTGAAGAGTTCCTCTAAAGTTTAGTTCTTTTTTTATTTAAGGAAAAAAAAGCAAGCAATTCCTAAAAGTGTTAGTGCGAATGTCCCTTCTGAAGCACCAAGTGAAAGAATTGTGGAAATGCTCTGAAATCTGCATGTTTTCTAAAGAAATATAGGGTATTCTGCTGCAATGAGAACTGCTGTGAGGAGGCTGGAGCTCCATCCCAGAGCTGGTTCAGACTACGTGGGGATCTGAGAGTGCAAGGAAGGAAAGAGGGAGACTCTTTACCCCATTTAAATTGTATTTGTGCTTGCTGAGCACATCCAGTTTTCTAATGGTGTGTTTAACCCCTCCTGATCCATAGATCTAGTCATTGAACACATCTTTCCATCCTCTAACCTTGCTGCAAACCTGTGAGAACAGTTCTCTGTGGTTTTTAAATATTAGAACTTCACCAGGCTTCTGACTATGTTTGGGAGAGACTTTGGACAGATTCCATAGAGACCCAGCACTGTAAAATACTTCACAGTATGCTTGATAAATATGGCTATTACAGATAATAAAGCACAAGGGGGATATGCCATTGTGCAGCAGTTCTGCATGGGAGTGAAAGGGTTGTGTTTCCAGGTCACTGGTCCTGAGGGAAACCTGGTGAGGGGCAGCTGACTGCAGTGTTTGAGCATGAAGGATTTCTGACTGCAGTGTTTGAGCATGAGGGATTTCTGACTGCAGTGTTTGAGCATGAAGGATGTATGCCCAGGGGTGTTGGTGAGGTGCAGGGGAGCCCCCGGGAGATTGGCTGGTACCTAGAGCTGAGCTCCTGTGCTTACCACTGACACCAACAGGAAGATCACTACTGCTGGGACAACTGCTGTGGAACACTTGCTGCAGGCAGGTCAGCCTGGCAGGAAGGCTGTCTTCTGGGAGTTTAGATAGCTGACTAACTCTTCACCCCTGCACTGTCTTCAGTGGGGTAGCACAGGCAATGTTAAGTAGGCAGTGGCCAAATCCTTGGAGCTACCTGTTTTTTCAGGTGGAGACTGAGGCCTGGTCCTTACATTGAAGAGAACACCAACCCTCGTGAGTGCAAGGGGAGGGGGAGGCACTCTGCTCTCTGGTGAGCAGCAGCAGGACCCAAGGAATGGCATGAAGCTATGTCATGGGGCTTAGATTGGGTTTCTTCCCCAGAGGGTGGTCAGGCACTGAACAGGCACACCAGGGAATGTCACAGCCCCAGGGCTGCCAGAGCTCCAGAAGCATTTGGACAAAGCTGTGAGGCACAGGGTGGGATTGTTGGGGTGTCCTTTGCAGGCCAGGAGCTGGTCTTCATGATCCTTGGGGGTCCACCCAGCTCAGGATTCTATGACTCCTCTATTTCAGCTCTGGTTCTGTGAACCATCTTGGCCCCATAACTTTGCCTCTCTTTGTTGCTTTGGTGCCATTATAGAACTGAAGATGTTTATCTTGTATGCTTTGAGTGTCACATTGGAAGTGATTAGAAAAAACCAGGAATGCTTTATCTAAGGGTGTTTAAGCTTTATGTTGAAGACAAAAACCCCAGGTTGTTCAAACTATTGAAATTCTGTCACCTCCTATGCAGCATGTGCATGGCTGAGAGCCAGTGGCAATGCAAAACATAGTAGTGCACATCTCCCCTATCCCACTGGTGCCTTTGGACTACTTTTTTACCAAAGCAGTGCAGCCATTGCTGAGAGGCAATCAAGCCATATCAAGCTCATATTATCTCACTCTGCTTCTCCATGTGAAGAGTTTTCCCTATTCTGGTCCCCTACTATTTCTTCTCCTCCAAGTGGAGAGCATTACAGAACTGTGGCTGCACGCAGGCAGCACGGACACGTGTAATGAGAGTCAGAGCCATTCCTCTGATTATTCCAGACTGAGCTGAGTGTGTGTGTAAATATGAATGGCCTTTTTCCTTCTCACAGGCATCACGTGGGGCAAGGTGGTGTCTCTCTACGCCGTGGCAGCTGGGCTGGCAGTGGACTGCGTGCGGCACGCGCAGCCAGCCATGGTTCACACCATCGTGGACTGCCTTGGAGAGTTTGTCCGCAAGACCTTGGTGACATGGCTGAAAAGGAGAGGAGGCTGGGTAAGAAATGCTGTCTCATTGGACTTGTTTCTGCGTGTCCAGACCAGAAAATATCCCAGTTAATGGAAGTGAGAGTGTGCTCTCTGCAGATTTATGCAGAAAAAGGTTGTGTGAGATTCACTCTCACAATGCTGTGGCCACATCGGTCCCACTTACACCTTACACCTGTGCTAGACTTATTTAACTCTGTTACTGCCTCGTGGTCCCATCCTCAAAACCATCAGTTATTCTTGTCTCAACTTCCTGCATAGCTGAGACATAATGATAATAATAATAATAATGATAATAATGATAATAATTCTGTTCTGACCCACCAGCACCTGTTGTGTTGCTGATTTTCTCCAGAGCTAACAGCCAGTCATAGTGGGGCACTGTAGGGGTCATTCCTGTGAGGCATGGGCAAGATTGCCCAGAGAAGCTGTGGTTGCCCCATCCCTAAAAGTGTTCAGGCCAAGCTGGATGGGGCTTGGAGCAGGCTGATTTTAGAGGAAGGTGTTCCTACCCATGGTAGGGAGTAGAATTGCATGATCTTTAAGGTCTCTTCCAACCCAAACCATTCTTTGATTCTGTGATATTCTTGGCCAGCTGTTTTCTAGAAACTGGCAAAAAATGAGCCCTGCCAGCTTAATTCTCATTTCACCTCTAAGCACTGGACTTTCTGTACTTAATGTGAACATTGGTTCCTGTGGAGGATGGTTCATAATAAGATCTTTATTTTGGTGTTGTGGCATAGCTAAATACCTTTCCAGTGACCTTCCCAGCTGACTGGAGAGACTGGCTGGCTGTGTTAGGGGCTGGCAGCTGGGTGATGTCTGTATGTACCAGGTTCCATGTGTAGGGACACAGACAGTCCTTGGATCCTCTAGTGTGCTGCTGGGCAGATGCTACTTGGGGCAAAATATTGCCCTATGACATCCCTCAGTTCTTAGGACATCTTGTTCCCAAGGCATGCACTCTTTCCAGAGTGAGCCACAGCAGAAAATTTCCTCTTTTCCAAGAGGTGAAATTTATTTCTAGGCTGTCAGGAAATAGTCACCTATAGAGATCTGGAGAGAGTGGAATGTCTTTTTCCAAACTCAGTATTGCTCCTTTGTGCTGAGACTTCCCAACTGTGTCAGTAGCTGGTTCAGTTACCTGAATTCTCCAGGAGTGTGAAGAACTGGGAAAGTATCATTGTTCTGATTTTGTATCCCTTGCACTCACTAAGTACCAATCCTACCTTAAATCATCCCTGCCCTCTTTAAAACTGTGTTACCTCGAGGCCAGCTGACTCAGGGAACTTTTTGGTTGGGCTAAAAGTAACCTTTGGTTTGAATGCCCTGATCTGTTTCGTGTTCCAAAAATTAATTGTGCCGAGGCAGGTGAAGAGGATATCCTTGGATTAAGTAGCACTGTGAATGCCAGTCCCTGCCTCAGTACCATTTGAGTCTTACTTTAATTGCAGGCCTGTAGAGCTGCTTGAAATGTATTCTCTGAAACATTTTTTTTTCCCTAAGATGTACTTTCAGTAAAACAGATCTGTTGTGTACGAACACATCTCTTTCTAGTTTCCAGCTATTTTTAATTTGTTTTGGTAAAACTTGCATGCTCTGATAAGCTAGCATCTTGTTTTAATTTTTGTATTGCTTCATTAGAGTTCAAAACAGAATGCTTGAATAGTTCCAAAAGGATATTTTTGGAAAATTTGTTGCATAGCAAATAAGCTACAAAACCCATCTCCAGACCAGCACTAGTTCTGTGCAGCTGAGGAGATAAGTCCACCACTGGCTTCTTCTGCAAGCCATCCCTCTTTAGATGGTAATCCTTAGATAATGGTAATCTTTAGATGGACATTACATTCCTATTGGAGTTGCTGAATCCATGCTGATTGCTCTTGGGATCTGGCCCTAAGGAAGGGAAACCAAATTCCCTGCCCCTCATCAAGCACAAGACTGTGAAGGCTGCTGGGCTGTTCTGATACAGCCCATTTCCAACACCCTTATCAGCAGCTCTGGGCTGTGAAAAGGAAATGTTTTCCCTCTAGAAACAAGGGGTCCCTTCAGTCTGGGGAAAGGCTGCTAATCCCATCTTGTGCTGTGCCTCCCTGAATGTTCTTCCTCTTGATCTAGGCACTGCAACAAGGAATTTCCCAGCCTTGTTCACTCACAGGCCAGACAAAACAGCTCTTTGGTGGAACTCTGTCACCCACTGCCAGGCCTAGCTTGTGTTGGTTTGTCCTGGCATGCCATCCTTGTTCACATGGCCCCCATCTCTTATGCATCAGCCTAGGCTGAGGCTGCCAAGAGTAACCCCCATACCCTGAGCTGGTCCAGGAAAGACACCATGGAGACTTTGAAAAGGCATTTGAAGCTCTTCAGTCAGCAGCAGGTTCCCATGCTGCTTCCATAGGGTGGAGAAGACTGCAGAATCAATGCAAACCTCACAGAAAGAGCAAGAAAGAACCTTTGAGGCATCATCTCTTCTTGGGAAGGGTTTGCAGCCTAAGTAGTGGCTTTACAACGGAATAGAAAGATTTAATTTTTTTTTAGCAGTGTACAAAACATTTCCTACAAAACAGTGTACGTGATTTGAATTTGTTTGAACAATTAACATAGAATATCAAACTGCCATTGCAACAGTTTATCAGTGCCTGACCAAGCAAAAAGCCCTAAGTGGCTTTGAAGTTTTCAATTCCACTGCCTTATCAGGTAGGCTTGACTTGGATAACAACAGCTAAGGCAATTGTTAAACAGCTGAGCAATTTTGCTTATCTAAGCAAGCCCCATAGAAATTTGTAAGAGCTTCTGAGTGCAGCTCCTCTTGGTTAGAGCAGTGAGGTCATTGCCTTTGGGAGAACAGAGCAGGGCTTTAAGGAGTTCATGTTTTGTCATCTGGCAGTTAACCCCCTACAGGTGTAACCAACCCAGTGTGTATGGGCCTTGTACTGGCTCACGAGGCACTAAAGCCCATTAGAGCTTACGTTTCTCAAGGATCAGGTACCCCAAAATGTGTGTTCAGACGGGTACCTGCCTGTCATGACCTCTCTCAGCTAAAGGGACAGTTTGAAACAAGTGTGTTTTAAACATGACCCCCTGCAGGTTGCTAGAATCTGACAGGTTGAGTCAGTTCAGACTATTTTCAAATGCAAATAGGGTGAGTGCTAAAGCATCGCTGGCAGTGTTCAGGGAGACCCACCTTACTTTCCTCCACAATACAGATCGGTTCCTGTAACCACTGGTACCACATTGCAGCATCCTCTGGTCTTGGCTCTGCTTGCTATGTTTGCCTGTGTTTTTCAGCTATAGGCAGCACTATTTCCACACCTTGGTGCTGACTCAGCTCTCCCCTGTCATCCTGTTCCTTCCCATCATTGCATGCTCTGTGTTCCTTCCTTCTGCAGTCTCTGCTTGTCACTTATTCATGAGCTCAGCTTCTCCTGATGCTCCCGGGAGATGAGCAATGTGGTGAGATGCACTGGGCCAGCCTTCCAAACCCGGTGAACAAGGAAGAGCTGGAAAATGTAGGAGGCTGCTGGCAGCACAGCTTTGGTCTGTAGGTGATTATGGGGTTGGTTAGTGTGGCTGTACTCACTAACCAGACTCTGGGATTTGTCCCTTCATCCCCCTTTTTTTTTTTTCTTGTGATGACCAAGGTTGGTCAGGCAAGGCTCATGCATGTCTTGAGCACAAGCAGAAGGAATAGAGAAGATTATTGGAGCATCCAGCATCTCTTGTGTCCTGTTTTGGGGAGGAACACCCCAGTGCTAAGAGTCACTTCTCTGTGCTCAGTCAATGAGAGACTTATGTCAGAAGGTAAATTTGGAAGACTGCTGAGCTAAGCTTGTGAAGAAAAAGCTTTTGGGGCTGTGAATATTTGCCATCCTTGTGGTGTTATTATTGTTCCCATTTGGTACCTAAAAGCTGTTTCTGAGAACCACATGTGGTTGATGTGCTAACAGTGCACCCCCTGTTTCACAACCACAGTCCACATCTTGTTGTGCTAAGCTGGAGTTTAACCAGAACTCAGTTACATTGTGGACAAAGCTTTTAATTTTGATTCCTGCACCAGAAAAATGCATTTTTCTCTCTACCTCTGTCCTGTTCTCTTCACCTTCTCGATATTTTCCATTTTCTCCTTCCCATGCCAGCCAAGAGCCTATTTCTATCAATTTGATGGGGCTTTTTTGGTTGTTTTGTTTGTTTTGTTTTAATTTTTTTTAATCATTGCAGTCCAGCTTCTCATTAATACTTGAAACTGAATACCCAAGTGATCTTTAAATCTGGCCCACACATCTGGGAGGCATCTCTGCTGGCATATATATTTCCACAAACAAAGCTACAAAGCTTGCATTGCTTTAGATTTAAATTGGGGGACGGCTTGCTTGAATGTTTTCCAAAGAAAGCATTAAGGCAAGGGAAAATGTACAAGCAACTTGAGCTGATATTAAACAGGACAACCTCTGGGAAGTATCTGGCTTTACAGAAAAGGATGGGAATGGTGATATGCTGAGGCTTCCTAGACCTTTTGAACAGGGAAAGAAAGTTGTATTTAGCTATCCAAACTGGAAAGTGCTGGATAATCTTCCTGTAGCATTTCTTTCCCCAGGGATGGCAGAAGAGGGGGACATTTTGCCTCATTGCTGGGGAATTAGGAAAGTGTGTTTTGCAGGGCTCTTGAGCCTGATTTAATAATTTTTGTTGTGTGGAAGTGTCAGAGCCAACAGCTGGTGCTGCAGCAGGGGTGGTGCCATGCCGTCGGCTGTGTCCCAGCAGAAGTGGCTGACCTGGCAATGGCAGCAGTTGCACTGGCAGTAAATGTCAAAGAAAGAAGCTGTAAAGGCTGAGGAAAGTAAATGCAAGTTATCAGGAGTCAGCACAAGAGATTTTGGTGCAGTAGCTCAATCTTTTTGGCTGGGGATAGTCACAGATTTAATCAGTCTCTCATTTGAGGTGTTGAAGCTGTTGAACAATAACCTATGAAAATTATAATGGGAATGTTCCAGGACCATAGGAAAGGTAATACTTCTACAGTGTTTTGCCAAAATTTTTTTGGACCTATATAGCACATGGCAAGTGTTTATCAACTACTGTATAGCATGTACTAGACCCAACTACATAACTGATTCAAGCTTTAGTCTTTTATGCTGTGACATTGAGTTGTTCCTTAGGGTGAAAATGCCAGGTGATTTCTCAGGATCTCTCTGACAATCTCTCTTTCCTCCTCATTAGGCAGACATCACAAAATGTGTGGTCAATACTGACCCCAACCTTCGCTCCCACTGGCTCGTGGCTGCTGTTTGCAGTTTTGGTCACTTCCTCAAGGCCATCTTCTTTGTCCTGCTGCCTGAGAGATGAGTCTGAGTTGCCAAGCACACCCCCTTGCCCCATCTTCTCTCCCACTCCAGAAGCAACAAGAAGTAACTGGAGAAGTGGCTCCAGACTGGTAGTGGCAATCTCTGAAGAGGAGGAAGAGAAGAACTGGGACAAAAAAAAAGGCTTATTCTCCTCTCCCATCAAGTGGGAGCAGATGATCAACCACAGTCTCCTATTTGCAGCCACTTGAGCCTCTCTCACCATTAATCCTTCCAAGAATCTTCTTTCCCTGGGTAACCTGCATGTGTGGCCTGGGTGTAGCTGGTCCCTGGGCAGTGTGGGACTGTCAGAGGGTGCTCCTCATGGCTGTGTTGCATGCTTCTGCTGGCACCAGGCAGAGGGGAGGAGGAAGGGAATATTAATTGAAATGGGATAAGAAAATAGGAGAGGGGTAGAGTCCCTCCTTCACTCCATGTGATTTCCCTTTCAGTCCTCAGACTTGCCTTGTGTTGATTCTTGTTGTTACATTTGTGCTTAAACTTCATCTCCTCCTTTATCCCTAACTCATTTGCTGGGCTCTGCCCCAGTACAGCGTGGTGGGTTTTTAATGAGATAAAATCAAATAAGCTGTCAACACATGCTTCTCCCTGACATGTCTTGGAGATTGGTCTGAGTAGCTGTGTGAGGGGCAGGATGACAGAGCAATGTGTGTTTTGTTGACCCCTCTTACTGCACTCACCCCAGTCAAACAGGAGAGCAAGGGGCAGTGCCTTCAAGCAACAGCTCAGAATGGAATTTCATCATGAAGAAAAATGTTTTCTCCACTGAGATTCTGTCAGACTCAAGCATGTAAGTAGGAAAGGCTGGGGGGCATGGGCAGAAATAGGGAAGCAACAAGTGAACTGGCTGGCATTGTAAAAGCAGTGAGCTGTGCTGAAAGTAGCTGATGTATGTTTCTCCTTTAATCTCTTTGAAGTACAACTTGTAGTCTTCTTTGTGGCAAACAATAAAAGAAAATAAGTGGTATTTCACTACTGCAAAGGCTATTGTATTTGTTTGCAGAGCAGAGATAACAATTCCAAAAAAGGGCAGAACAGTGCAGAGACAAACACTCTGGCCATGCTAAAAATACTTCAGCTTTTCCCCTGGTAGAGCACGTTAACATGTTAAAGCTATGACTTGCTTGGTTCATGCCTGGAATTTAACCCATGTTGTTGCCATGTCAGAAGCGTTCTGTTTCCACCAACAGATGCAAGGCCTCCCTGATGTCAGCAGTCTCTTCTCTGCCAAAACCTTCTAGAGACTCCCCGCTCAGTGCCCTGCTCCCAAAAATGTGGCACCAGGCACAGAAAAAATACGTGGATTAAGAACATGTGGCAGTATAAGGAGTTTTGCTGATTTTTTTCCCCCTGATTTCCCTCCCAAACATTTAGAGGAGCTTTACTCTTCCTCCAGGAGTTACAGGGGGGAAGGAAAATAAAGCCAAACCTTTACTTTTGGGTACTATCTGTGGGCCAGGTCTGTACTCACAGTTAGTAGTGCTGTGCTCTGACCAGCAGAAACTCTAGCAGAGGATGTGTAGGAGTTAGATCCTTGCACATTTCTGCTTTTTCTGCTCTAGCCCTTTGCACCTTGGCTGATGCCTTGGCACGTAGGTGCCAGGCCCAGCTTTGCCTCTAGTGCTGCACCCCCAGTGAAGAATGCTGTGCCTGCTTGGTCTATGAGTACATTTTCAGTAGCAAAGCACTTCTTGTGGATCAAAGCCCTTCAAGGACAAGTTCCCCCATCCCCAATCCTTCAACAGAAACACTCACTGAGAAGGAGAGACCCTCCCATTCCACATCAGAGCTGTGTGCTGCCTTGGACAGTGGCTGCAGAGACTTTGGGGTGGGTTACACTGATGAAGTTGCCAATGTAGATGCAGCTGATGGTGCCATGAAGCTGAGGCATTTTTATGTGTGTAAAGCTTGCAACAATTACCCAGAGAAAACCAAATTGCCAGAGGAACATTTTTTTTTTTTTTTCATTTCCTGATGTATTGGTATTAGGAGTTTTGCTGCCATCATTTAGAGTTAGGATTTTCTTCCTTAGGTTCTTGGTAGATCTGGCTATGGAAATTTAGAGCAGGTACAGAACACATGGGGAGCTACATTAATCACCTTTGAGCAGCAGAGAGAGGATCCCTTCCAGTCTGCAGCAGAGGCACTAAAAGCTTTATAGTCCATAGCAGGGGGGTGCAGATTTTTTGTCCTAAAGGAGCTAAAGGAAAAGGAGACTTTGGATCTCTGGAAATACCCTGGCTGTGTGCAGACTTTGATTTGGACGGTTTCACAGCTCATGAAGTCCAGCTTGTCTTGTGTCTCATGGATTGAATTGGAGTTATTGGGACTGGCAAGACCTTTCTCAATTCAGGTGCTGTTTTGAAATGTGATACTTATGGCTATGGGGTTTTGTTTTTTTTTTTTTCAGTAAACAAGTGATATCAAAGGATCTATTGAGGAACACAAAGAGTTAAATGCACCAATTAAGTGGATTTAACAAGAAGATAATGACAAGCCAAATAAAGCAGCATTGCTGGAAAGGAATGTGTGTGGGTGGGAAGGGGGTTACAAGAGGCAGAAAAAGGCTCAGCCTGGAAACTGCTGATAATGAAGAGATGGTGGGGCTCCCCTCAGTAGGTTTCAGACTTCTCTGCCTTCTATCTGTCTTCTTGTATTTGCTAGTTCCTGCAAAACACATGCCAGAGCTGAACAGTGTGCTGCTCACCTTGCACTTGGTGTTAAAGGAGGGTCCTTTAACGCTTTTCACTCCTGTAATAATCACATAACCACCAGCCTTGTCACCAAAAATAAACAACAAAGCAAAAAGAATTGCACACACCACGGTGCATTTAGGAACTAACAGTATTTAGCACAATACAGACAAGTGTTTATGTTGTGTTCAGTCCGATCTGTAATATTTAGTCATTTTGGAGTACTTCCAGGAGTCCTTTACAATCTCAGCTGTCTGGGACTCGGTGATTTTTCTATTCCCTCTTCTCTTTTTGCCAATCCTACCTGATGGGAGACATCAGGGTTGGTTGTTTATCACCCTAATAAACATTTTCCTTTTAAATGATTGGTGAAGGCCCTAGGAGTAGATCTAATTAATTTAGTTGTTAAAGGAAAAAAAACAAGTACCAGAGCTAGTACTATTGTGCTCCTCCATACCAAAAAGCCTGTCTGTTGTTCCTCTTCCAGCATAAAATCCTGGAAACCCCCAAACTAACTGCTTCACTCTTTTCCCCCAATGTTCCCAACTATCTGCTTGAGAAATCTGCTTATAGTAAACGCTGCCTTCATTTTTTTAAGCTGTTTCCCATACATTGAATGTTCCAAGTGAGACTGGCTTACAAGCTGACTTGGGAGGCTGTTCCCTGTCCACAGTGACCTTTCAGTCCAACTGCCCAGTCTCATCCCTTTCTGCTGAAGGGCAGCAGTCACGGTGGCAGGGGACAAACCTCCTCTCAGCACAGGGACATGTGGCTACTGCTCACCCTGTTAGGCACTTGCAGGATCCAGCCAAGCTTTAGCTGTCTCCTGCCTTTCTGTCCCACCAGAAAAAACGGGACTCGGGGAAAAGGTGAGGAAAGGTCAGGTGACAGCACGGCAGGTGCTTAGGGAGAAGCAGGAGGAGGAAGAAAGGGTTGGATGGAGGTGGGAAAATGTCACCTTAAATATTTTTTGTGGCTGTGGAATGTTTTGCAGAGGAGAGTTTTGCCTGTGGTTATAGGAGAGTAGAGCCTGGAGGAACCTGAGCCTCATCTCGCCTTTGTGCACAGAAGAACTTGCTCCATTAAGGATTATCCCACCATCCTCCTCCAACACCAACCTCATTCTCTGTTTCTTTGAAGTGAACCTACATTCAGTCAACAGAAAAATCTTTATCACAAAGAAGGGAAGCAGGGAAAGCCCTCTTGGCTCGAGAGTTTCAGTGATAAGCATTTGAGAAGTGCTTATCGTGTCCTAGACGTGGCCTTGCCCCAGCCACAGCCCGACTTGTACCTCTCCCGTATCAAACACCTGCAGCAGGTTCCCCTTCTTCAAAGCAGCTAGAGAAAGTGATCTCAGCCTTGCACCTTTGTTCCTGCACTGCTTTTTCTCCTGCAAACAGAAAGAAAACAGTCTCTGACTGTAATTTATCAGACTTGCATCTGTATTATAGACCAAAGTACAGAACAATAGTGACAGGGAGTGAGATTGAGGTTTCCCAAGAAGTTGCAACACCAAACTTCCTCATTTTCAGACTCATTATATAGACCCTAAGAAAAAGGTCTATTTTTAAATTCTCCTTTTAATGTGCAAAATCTGCATGTGGATTATTTTTGTGCACAATTAAACTGAATATGAAGCAGAATGGCAAGTCCCTTAGATGGGTTTCTGAAAAGATCAGGCCCTGAAAATATCAGACCCTGAAGGCATTCTAAGGGCTTTGCCAAGAGCATTTTTGATGAGGCTGTCATCAATGTGCGTCCTCTTGAATTTCTTCACTGTCTTTTTTTTTTAGGCCTACTGTTTATAATTTTATAGGCATAAATTTGCCACAGAATAATTATTCTATTATGGCAGTGGGAAAACAATGCATATTACTAGATTAATTACAAGAAAATAGCAATTGAATGTACTGCTGGCTGAGTCTACAAATTTCTTCTATGCAAATGGTTTGACAGCTGGAGTTTAAATACTCCCTCAGAAAAGCCTGTAACCTCTTTAACTCTAAACATTTTGACCCACTGGGATTATGAGCCCCCAGCAAAGCTAAACAGAGCAATCCTCAGTTGAACTTTACACTGTCACCAGGACCTGGAAATGCATTGCATGTTCAAGCAGAGCCTGTGGGAAAGGGAGTGCCCCTGGGTCAGTCACACGACATGCAGACCATGTCCAGGCAAGGTCAGATGAAAAAAAGCTTCCCCTCTCACAGAAGGAAGAAAAGAAGGAAGGAGTTGGGAAGGGAATTTCCAGCTTCCTTACAAGCATATTTATTTCAGAGCTTTAAGTGAGGAGAAATGTCCTCTCTATAGAGGACAGCAGGCAGCACTGGGGTCTTCTCCATCACTGCAGGAAGATTTGATGTACTTCTCTACTGGTGCCAAACACAATCCCCTGTTGTTTCAAATTTCCACTCCTGTCCCTATCTCGTGACCTTCTCTCTTGCTTTTTGTTGAGCTCTGTATTTAAGCAAGATAAACTTTTATTCCCCATTCCCTGCTAGAGTGTGATTTGCACTGGGCTTGCTCTTGAGTTCCTTTCAGCCACCTCAAGGGCAACTGGTTTGGACTTTGGAGGACTATGAGCAGCACCAAGGACCTTCAGCATCACTGCTGGGATGGGAACAGAGAGGATGGGCTACTTTGCAGGACCAGCCCTAGCTCTCATTAGGCAGGAGCTGGAGATCCTGCGCTGGTCCTTGCTATGCAGATCCATTCTCCCAGTGCTCTGTGCCACTGTCCAAGGAACATAAAACCACCTGAAAGTTGACCTTGAAGCCCTCTCAACACTGTGGTGTTGCCAATTTACTCCTGTAGTGTAGGTGTGAGCTGGGGGCTGTGCAGTGGTGACTGGGAACAGTTTGTACCTGTTTCCCACCAGGGCTGAGCCAGGATTTTCTGGTAATCTAAGGGGATTAAAAAAAAAAAAAAAACAACAACCCCAAAATAGCCTTTTATTTTGATCTCCTTGTCACTTCAAAAGAACAATTCAATCACCTCTAAGCTGCTAGAACATTCTTTGCTCTCAGTTCCTCAGCCAGAAGTGGCCAGACTGCCCTTTTTAAGCCTGGCAAGTTTCTGCCAGCTAAATCCCTTGCCTTATGCTGTCAGCTTTCCCTCTCAGCTCGCTGGCATTGGTCCTGGGGGAAGGTGGCTGATCCCCATGGCCACCTGACCCAGCAGGTTGTTTTCTCCCCCAGCCAAGGCACCCCTGCCCAAAGCACCTGGGGGCTGCAGCAGAGCTGGGTGCTCCCCTGAATGGCATTGTGCCCCATTGCCTGGCGTGTCTGCCCTTTTGTAAGGGCTGGCACATGGTGTTTCTACACAGTGGGAAAAGAGAGAGCAGAACTGGCTTTTGGAAGGGAGCAAACTCCAAGGATTGTGTTCAAAGCCCCTCCTGCTGCTGAAAGGCTGCTGCCTGCAAGGTTTGGGTACGCTGGCACTCCGTGGCTGCTGCCTGCCATGAGCCTGTAATCTGTGCCTAATGGTAGATTACTTGAAGCTGGGAAAAGGTGCTTGGCATATCTGTGCCCTTGGGTTTTATGGCTTAACTGGAGGAGGAGAACAGCACTATTAAAAATACTTACATGTTCAAATCAGTGTTTTGTCTCGAGGGGGGGAGCAATGAATTCTCAGAGTCAAACCCAGGCTGTGTATTATTACAAGCAATAAACCTGCTGGGGGTTGGAACTAGCTCAAGCTAAATTAGGAGGTACCCTTCCCAAAGCCTGCAGCACATCAAGGGGAAGACTGGAAAATTTGCACAGCAGCTTTGCTTAAATTTAAGTAGTTGAATAAAAATCAAATGTTAGTAGAATGGCTTCTGGTGTTGACATTGGATTCACAGCCTTGAGAGGGTTTCTGTAGGGAAGAAGACTGGATGGAGCAAGAATGTGGGGCAGCTGAGTGGGATGTTCTGCCATCAGAGCTGGCAGAAAGGTCTTCTGTCAGTTTTAGGCTTCAGCTCTGCTCCCAGAACTGGAGCTGGAGGAGAAGGAGCACACGGACACGCAGGGATGGGTGAGGGGACAGCAGCTGGGAGGAGGCAGCCTGGTCCCCAACCAGGGCTCTGGCCCTTCAGATCACTGCTGCTTCTCATGACAAAGGGCTGTTTCTGTTTGCTGTCTCCCACGGCAAACACAGCTCCAGGGCTGAGCAGAAACAAAGTCCTGAGGACACCAGGAGCCTGAACTGTCTACATGCCAAGATTAATGTGCAGTGGCTTAAATCTGCTCATTTAGGAGTTCATAAAATGCAAAGCACTTAAGGAGAGGAGAAAGGAAAGCTGTAAGGAGAGCAACGTGGTCCAGGAGTATCCCATGGATTCTAAGTGTACTTTCCAAAACCCAGTTATCTTCTGGAGACAGCTTCCTAGCAAGAAGCATTTGTTGACTGCATATATTTCTGTCTGCAGACATAAAAATTTCACTCAGCTCTGCATTTGAAGGGAAGAAGAGCAGCTGAGAAAACATTTGCCATATTTCAAAGAGCTTTATTTACTTTGGGATCAGGGTGATTCAGCATGGAGGCACCAGGCAGGGCTGGAGGCAAAGCTGCATTTCCCTTGAAGAGAGACTTAAGGATTATATCAAAAGTGGAGTTTAATCCTGCTATCTTTCACTTGAAAGATTTAGCAAAGTGCCTCCAATTTACTCCAGAAACTTCTCGAATTGATGTCCTCAGGCTGTGAGGGAGTGAAATGCTGGGAGACTTGTCTGAAGGAAGCCAGACATGTGCATGGCCCTCTCTGCCCTGTCACCATTGTGGAGCTGAACATTCCCATCCCATGACCAGAAACCAGGGGAAGAAGAAAGAGTTGAGCAACCAAGGGACTGGACAGGGTGATCTGGCATCCTAGACCCAGCCTCTTGGGATAACACAGGCAGCACAGCTGGCCTCTGCATTTGCAGGACGTGTCACTCTCAGGCTGACTCTGTAGCTCCTCCTTCCCCGGCTGCTCACGGTGGTGGCTTTGGGACAGGCTGGCCTGGGGACAGGGGCTCCTTGGAGACATGGGTTAGTGGTGGCCTTGGCAGTGCTGGGCTATCAGTTGGACTCAATGATCTCAGAGGGCTTTTCCAACCTTAATCATTCCATGATTCTGTGGTTAATCCCACGTTGCATGGCTGAGAGCTCCTGAAAGCGACCGCTGCCACATCATGAGAGGCAGAGAAAGCAGGGCAGGGTTAACCTGGACCCTTAAAATGTGCAGGTTAAGGAGCCTGGTGTGATGGACAGCAGTGGCCTCTCCTGGGGAGGCTGTGGGCAGCCTCCAGTGCTGATTCCCACAGTCTGGAGCTCCAGGAGGTGGGGAAGATCCCAGTGTCCCTGCAGAGCTCTCATGCACGTCAAGAGGCCCCTGGGTCCCAGGCAGAGGTGTGTATACACAGCACAGACAAATGGGATTTACAGGCAGCAGCTTCCTGGCCTTACTTTCCAGGAGCAGGAGTGTCAAGAGTGCACAGAAGACTGAGAAAAACAGTTCTAAAGGGGGAAAAACATTTGCAAATGTGCCTGCTCTCCAGGCACTCCTGGGAGAGCATAAGGAGTAGGTTTGGAAAAAAATCTGACACTTTCATCTCCTCCTTTAGTAGCAGTTCAACCTGCTGAAAAGACATTATTTGACTCAAAAACAGTCTGGGAACCTAAACATTACCCTTATCCCTGCAGCTCCAGCCTCTCCCAGCCAGCTCTAATGCTCACAGGCAGGAAGGCCTCCAAAGCAACAGCGTGATGCTGAGACCCACCACACACTGAGAAGGTCCATTTTTTGCTGAAATGTTTGTAATTAAAATATCTGGCTCCCTGATGGTGTGTATCCTATAAAGTACTAAAAATAAAGCCATTAAATAAAGGAGGCACTGTTGCAACTCCTGAAAACCTAAACAAGCCAGAAAAAAAAGGCACTTTAGAAGGAAGCACAGTTTGGACTGCCTTTCCTGGCCTGGGATGCTGCTTCTGCAGGTACAAACATGGATTTGTGAATGCAGCTGAAGCTATGGAGTGGAGTTATCCACACAAACTCAAACTCTAAATGAAATTTTGTGCCCTTTGGATGGCAGCCACACTGCTTTCCCAGCCAGCACCATGGCCCAGAAAGCAAAGTGGATTCAAGAACATACTTGTGTCCATTTTTGAGAACTCCCACTTTAGCTTTTCTTCCTGCTTTTCTCTGCCACCACTCAGTCAGCACAGCCTCAAGAGCAGCTGCTTATCCTCCAGCTCTGGCCTCTGCCCAGCCTGCTGGGATACTGGGATGTTGGGATGTCGCGATGCTGGGATGTTGGGATGTTTGGATGTTGGGATATTGGGATATTGAAATGTTGGGATGCTGGAATATTGAGATGCTGGGATGTTGGGACATTGGAATATTGAGATTTTGGGATGCTGGGATGCTGGCAGTGGTGTTGCAATGGTAGCAGCCACTGTCCCAGGTTGTTCCAAGCCCTGTCCAACCTGGCCTTGGACACTTCCAGGGATCAGCAGCCACAGCTTCTCTGGACAACTGTGCCAGAGCCTCACCACCATCCTAATATCAAAACTAAACTCGCCCTCTAAATGATCCTTTTCAATTCTATAATCCAGGAAATATCTTCTGCAGACTGTTACAGAGAAGATAAGCAAGGATGCCATGCAATATTTCCTCATGAAGGCAACATAATTAGACCCAAACCTCAGTGTCAGCTGGATCTTAAAGTTCTTTCACTTGCAGTTATATTAAATCCTTACCCTCCTTTAAGGTACTAATTCCAGACAGAGGGAAATCCTCCTAATTTAGGAGACAAAAAATTATTCCAATTTATATTTAATTTTAATTCCTGCTATACATTGAGTAATTTTTTTGTTTCCAAATTACTGCTGGAATTGCCAGCCTGTCATTTCAGGAGAGCAGACTCTCCTTGTTTCTCTCATGAGTGGAATTGTGGTTTATTGTGGCCAGAGAGCCACACAGAGGTACACAGCCAGTCCTGGAAACGTGATGCTGTTAGTGCCAGGAGTATGTTTAGCCCACAGCCAGGTGAGAGGGGTGGGCAATTTAGAGCAATCCAGTAGTTTTCCAGCACTACAGGACACTGCTCCTCCTGTGGCACTGCTGTCACCCCTGCCACCACCCATGTGTCAGGAGGCCACTGCTGGTGGCTGCCTTCCTCGTGCCAGGTTGGAAGTGGATGAATTTACACTTCAGGAGCCTTGCTTTGCTGGTGTCTGGCTGAATGCAGAGAATCAGGTCACAAAAACACTGTATTTTTAGTGCTGTAAAAATCCCACAGTGCACGGCCTGGCCTTGTCTCAGGGGAAATGTTCTTTTATTCAAACACATGATCATTCACAGTGCTTAGATAATGGATGTAGGATTAAAAGAAACATCTCCATGTCTGGATTCTCCAGGAGAATCGTATTTCAAGGCTGGGAGGCATAAAATGCATAGAAGAAAGTCTCCTTTTGGCACAGCTGGTGCTTGTAGCCAGGTGTGGTTATTGATGTCCATGCTTGAAACGTTCCCCAGCATCAAGGCTGGCCTTCTATTGCTTGATGGAGGCAATGGATTTTTTCTTTTCCTCTCAAAACTAAAGGCTTTTAGGTCAAATTCACTACTCCCTACCCACCAAGCCCTTACAGCTGTATGCTTGGTCACCCAGATCATGGCTGGAAAATGTTACATCTAATTAAAATTAGCATTTTAGTGTTACAGTACTGCTGAATCTGCAGGTCTTCAGTAAAGAGGGTGAAGCTTGGATGTGCTGGTGGGGCTGGATGCACTGGTGGGGGTTGGATATGCCTCCATATCCTCCTGGCCTGGGCTTACCCTGCTACTGCATCCTTATTATTATTGGCTAATTCAAGAATATTTTTGCTTATTATCTAATTTCTCTTAATGTTTCCATCATACCCCAATGGGATAAAAGTGCAACAGACCCAGGAGCTAGACCAAGGGTCTTGTCCAGGTGCTGCCATGTGGCAAACTGGGAGAAATTATCCATGACTGAAATATTCTGAGCTGAAAAGTGGAAAGAATGTGTTTCTTGTGTGAGCTAAGGTATAATAATCTGCAAAACCAGCATCTCCCAAAGGCTGAGAGCTCAGGTCTGGCACAGCATGCCTCAGCAAGCAGTTTGTAGAGCAAGGTGAGTGAGAGTACAGGGAACACAACCTTTTAAGAAGGAAGTCAGGTGCCTAAAGCTGCTGCAGCCTCCCAGGATGCCTGAGAAGCAAATACCCACATTCCTCCTCCTGTTTGTGTTTGCCTGCACACAAAGGATGTCTCCTCCTAACCCTGGCCACACAGCTGTACCAGCAGAGGGAAGGAGATGTGCCAGAAGTGTAGGATCCCTGTTCTGGGGACCATACCTCCCACCCACGGGCTCTGATGCTGGTGTCCCAAGCCCAACGTGGGGTTAACATCCATGAGTATTTTTCAACACATAAATACTTGAAGGTGGTAGTGCCAGGTGTTCAGCTGGCAGCATCTCCATGACTTTAGGAGGAGATGGATTTCCACCTCTACCCAGCTGCCTGTTTCCCTGATGCTTCTAAGTGTTTGTATTTTGGAGCTCTAATATATATGTATATATTTGTATCTCCCCCACAAAAGAAAAGGTTTTTCAAAACAGCCGCTGTTCAAAAGCTGCAGGGGGTGTGGTTTGACACACCAAGCAAGGCTGGTGGAGTTTT
The DNA here is from genome assembly GCF_050655825.1 of Lonchura striata. Taxonomy (NCBI): domain Eukaryota; kingdom Metazoa; phylum Chordata; class Aves; order Passeriformes; family Estrildidae; genus Lonchura; species Lonchura striata. The sequence goes on from NC_140711.1 coordinate 5,721,052, forward strand.
GTTTCCTGTGGAAACCAGGCTAAAGATAAAACCACTCCAAGCTGACACCTCAGTCACACAGTGGAGGTGCTGGACATCTCCTCCATGGCCTGATCCATGCAATAGTCCCATGGGATTCCTCTTCAGTGACCACTGGTCTTCTGAAGGCTGGCACGGATCGTGTTTGCTGAAGCAACAGCCAAGGCCAGTCCTGGGCTCCTGCTTTTGGCCCTGAGAAAGTCCAGGTGATGTCCTCAGTGGTGACAATGCAATTCCTGGTGATGGTGCCACTGCTGGTGGAGATGCTTGGTGCTGATGCCATTCTGGCAGCTTTGGAGCTGGAAAATACGTGTGGTGCCCCAGAGCTCTGCTGCTCAGCTGCCTTGCCACGCCTCTGCTGCTTTTCCCAGGCTCTTTGCACCTACAATATTTTTCACCATACCATGCCCCAGGCTGCTAATCATGATCACCGTGCTGATCCTGTTCACTGATGTCTGTTCCAGGACAAAGCTGTGAGCTCATTTTGACAGGCTCAGCTCCATGGGCATTGCTTTCAGGCTGCCTGCAGGTGTGCTGCCTCAGGCATGTTTCAACAGGGCTGCAAACGAGCAGCAATTTTAAAGAAAAATTAAATAATCAGGACAGATCTTGTCAAATCCTCTCAGCGGATGGATGAAATCAGTTTATTGCTAAAAAAAAAAAAAAAAAGAAGCCAGCAAATCTCACTGAAAGCATATCTGCTTCATCCAACAGCTGCTGCCAACGCATCTCTGGACTTGGGAGAAGGTGAGCATGGGCTGCCCCACGTCAGAGGTGTGCACTTCTTGCAGGCTTCATTGTAGGGAGAGTTGAGAGCCAGGTGCACAGAATCCAGGCCAGGGGCTGCATCCCAAGGTTTGTCTGGGGGGTCTTTGCAGAGGAGAGACAAGAAGGAAGAAAGAAAATTCGGGGATCTGTGCTCTGCAGCTTTCTTTGAGCTGCCTACAGCTGGCTGGAGGTGAGGTAGAGGCACCTTAGCAATTCTTTTTGGGGCTGTGTCAGCTCCAGAGCACAGAAGGAGCTAAGAGCAGTCATGGAAAGTTGCTCTGGCTTAACATGTCCCTCACTAGACACAAGGGACATTTCCAATAGACCCATGTGTACCTCCTTTCTCTGGTGCTGATTTCAAAAGAATGCCACCTTTCACACTGGGGTTCAAAACCTCAGGGTAAGGGACTAAATTCCAAAGTGCATTCAGATAGCTGATATTGTAAGCTGGCTTTTCTCAGGCACCAAGAATGCACCATTCTGTTTGGCTCAGGGCATGAAACATCATCTGAGGCGGGGAAAGGAAGGTGGGCTCTGTCGTGCATAAGTCTGGTGGCCCTTGTGGGTTCAAACCTTGGCTTGGAATTTTTTTATGTCTCTCATTAGCTGGCATGGACATAGCATTGGATGTGGAGATGGTGTTGCTGCTCCTTCCTTCCACTGCCATGGTGCCACCAGGGAGGGAGGGATGGATGGATGGATGGATGGATGGATGGATGGATGGATGGATGGATGATAGATGGATGGATGGATGGATGATGGATGGATGGATGGATGGATGGATGGATAGATGATGGATGGATGATGGATGGATGGATGGATGGATGGATGGATGGATGGATGGATAGATGATGGATGGATGATGGATGGATGGATGGATGGATGGATGGATGGATGGATGATGGATGGATGGATGGATGGATGGATGGATGATGGATGGATGGATGGATGATGGATGGATGGATGATGGATGGATGATGGACGGATGATGGACGGATGGATGATGGATGGATGATGGACGGATGATGGACGGATGGATGGATGGATGGATGGATGGATGGATGATGGATGGATGGATGGATGGATGGATGGATGATGGATGGATGATGGATGGATGATGGATGGATCGATTATGGATGGATGGATGATGGATGGATGGATGGATGATGGATGGATGGATGGATGGATGGATGGATGGATGGATGGATGGACAAGGCTACACTGACTGGCTGATCTGAAGAAGAGATCTATTTTGCAGGAGTTGTGCACTCAGTGGGAGCTCCCCAAACAAGCTGCTAGCTTGGTACAAAGCACGGCATCACCAAAATGTTACCACAGCATGCAGAGCTCAAAAATGGAGTGTGAAAGGCTGGTGGTCTGAAGAGGTGGGAATAATGCAGGAGAATGGATCAGGTGGGAATAATTCTCTCTCCAGTCTCTGGAGGGAGGCTGGGAACAGCGGGTGCAGGTGGGTTGAAACCTGAAGGGAGGAGCAAGCTGTTCTCTGGTGCCACTCGATTTAGAAAAGCAGCCAGGCTGTGTCTGGCAGAGTGACAAAACTCCTTGTTTCATGACTCATTTCAGGAGAACAGCTTTGGTAAGCAATAATTTTGCTCTTCTGTGATTTCAGAGGGCGTGTACTAAAACAAAACAAAACAAAACAAACCCACAATAAAACCCAAAAAACAAAAAAAACCCCACAAAAACCAAACCAAACACAAAGCAAAAAAACCCAAAAAACCCATGAGTTGAGCCCTACTGAGAACAGAGACCACAGAGCTGAGGGCTTAGCTGTGTGCTCTGAGCCAGGAGGGGGGCACACTGCTGCCCATGGTCTCGGGGCACACCAACCCAGGCAGAAATGGAACTGCCTCAGCAAAACCCGGGCTGGCTGCACAGCAGGCTGGCTGTTGTCAAAGCAGGTGGCCAGGAATGCACTGCAGGAATTCGGGCTAAGGATGTCCTCCTCCCACTCACCTGCCCTGTGAGTCAGCCCGGTGAGCTCATCCCGGAAAGCAGGAGGATGCTGCCAGCCTGCCTGGGTGGAAATGCCACAGCTGCCCTGGGGGGTTGCTGACCTACACCTGTGATGCTGCCAGTGGAAGTGGGGAGCTCGAGCTTCCCAGTGCTCAGCAGTGCACCGAGCTGGGGGGGAGCCCTTCTGTGGGGTGCCAAGGTGGAAGAGTAGAAATTTTCCCTATTTCCAGCCTTCCCTTTCCTGTTCCTTCAGGCACAACAAAATCAGGGAGGGCAAGGCAGCCAGCATGCGCTGGTCATCTTGCTTTATGCCCCTGGAGGGCTCTGAGTGAAGCCATGAGAGCTCCACAGTGGGGCTCTCGTGGGCTTTTAGCATCTCTGCAGCAGAGTGATGGGCACACACTGCGTGTACTTTCCTCTCACCTCTACTGGGAACATCCCCAGTATCACCACCTTACTTTTTGGTGCCATGCCAAGCATCCATAGGGATCACTGATACCAAAAGGATGAAAGACTGCCGTGGAAAGCCCTGGCACTCCAAGATGTTTTCAAAGAAAGATTGTTTTCTTTCCACTTCCATCTTGAAAGCAAACGATTTTGAAGCCCAGGAGAGTACCACTAGCCCACCCACCTGGTTTTTGCTCTTCACTGCTCCCTCCATACACTACTTTTCTTTCTTGGCTGTCTCTGAGCAGCCTAGGAGATGATGAGGAGCTTTAAAAAGGGTAGCTGAGGCTGCAGCCTGGGCTGCTGCTGCCCTCTCCTGGGTCCAGGGTGGCCATGAAACCACAGAGATTCCTGCAAGCCTGGGTTCATGTCACCCTTGGCTGATCCTCCTTCACCCTTGCAAGGAGCAGCTCGGAGGGTGCCAGGGCCAGGGATGCTGCCCAGGCTGGTACAGGGCTGGCCTGGCTGTGCCATTTGAAGGGCTGTTGTCAGATCCCTTCAGGAATCCCAGCACAATCCATGGCAGGACAATGGATGACCAGCTCGGAGTGCAGGGGTACAGCTCTGCTGACCCGGTATTGTGGCAGCACAGGGTTTCTCACCTCATTTGCTGCCTGTTCTGTCCAGGATGGTTTTCTTTATATTAAACTAAAAAGCCTTCTAAATAAGAGGCTATGGCTGATTCCTTGTACTGCAGACAAGTTCCCAGCTCTGCCCCTCACCTTGGCTCCATTGCCAGCTGGAACAAAACCTCATATTGCATCTTTTGCCCTGTCTCACCCAGGCTGACCCCTGCCCAGGACCCCCTCCTGGCCAGAGGGAGGCACCAGCCAGGTGAGCACCCAGCCCTTCAATGCAGGAGGGATCTCCTGCTTCTGCAACGAAGTGGGGCACCCTCTTTCCAAAATCTGAGCCTCTGGGATCCTATTGCTTGCCTTTCTAAAAAGTGGCCAAGAAATCATAGAAAGCTATCATGATTTGGGTTGGAAGAGACCTTAAAGACCATCTAGTTCCACCCTCCTGCCATGGGCAGGGACACCTCCCTCTAGGTAGGTTGCCTGCCTCAGGATTGCAGGTTCCTCAGGTTCTCCAGACAGAAAAACCTATGTAGGTGGCCCATGGCTGGGAGTAGTCCATGTAGGTTCTCAGCTCCTGCAGAACACAGTTACTGCCACAGTTAATGATAAGAGGATGACAGAGCCTTCCCCGTAGCTCTGAGAGCCTTTAATTCAGCAATTGGCTCATGGTTTCAGGAGCTACTTAAAGGCTTATTCCGGTGTTAGTGCCTTGTGAGAGGCTGGAGCTCAGTGCTGGAGAGCTCTGAGGCTCTGGGTGTTAGTGGAGCCCCAGCTCCCTTCCCACTGGAGCACAGGAGAAGATGGGGTCAGTGGTGCCCCTTTTCCTGCATCCTGCCAGGAGTGGGAGGCTTGGAGTCAGTAACACAGACCCACATCTCCCAGGAAAGTCAGCACAAAGTAGAGAGAAGCCCTGGGAAACGAGTTGTGGCTAAAGCCCTCCTACCACAGAGTGTCCAGCCCACAGGTGTGACCACGTTTGGATACCAAAAACCTCTGCAGATGTGCTACCACAAACCCCGTGGTGGCCAGAAGCGGCAGCTGGACATCCACGAGGTGGTGCCAGACCAGTGTGAAGGGAGCTGGGTGTCCTGCACACCCCCAGGTGGGAGTTCCTCACTTTTCCTTACTCACCAGCCCACATCTTGCTTGCCTGATCTTTTTGGTTGTTGTTCTGTTTTGTTTTGGTGTGGTTATTTTTGGGTCCTTTTCCCTCTGGAGTTGACTCATATTGAAGCTGGCTCCACACATGGAGCCACTCGTGTTGCTCCAGGTGTTTAAGAGCCAAATCAACCCACTCAGTGAAAACCCTGAGTGTTTGAAGAGCTGGGGAAGAGAGGAGCTGCTGTGGTGTGACCCTGGTGGAACCAGCTGCCAAGCAGAGGCACGAGGCCACCCCGATGGGCAGCAGGACAGGGGCCAGGTGGGAGCTGTGCCTCAGTGCCCCTGGTGGGCCATGCAGCACCTCTAGTCTCAACTTCTGGCCTTGCCACTCCTGCCAGAAGAGCAAGCTGTGTGGGCAGTAATTCTTCCCCAAAATGCTCTTCCAGGCTGCCATGGAAAACTCAGCCGTGGGTATTAAATATGGAGCCCCTGAGCCACAAATCCTGCCCCAGTCGGAAGTGCCAGACTATTTATATGCTCCCATGGAAGAGCCAGAGCAGAGCCTTGGCTGTCTCTGTTGCTTTTTGAACATTTTCCAGTCCTGCTATATTGCCTCCAGGACAGGGAGAGCAGAAATGTACTCCATGAATTATGGATGCGTAAAGGATTTTAATGATCCTCTCCCTTTTACAGGCTCCTCTTTTCCAAATGATTTTTAACCTGTGCCTCTTGGACCATCTGGTAACTCCAAATTCTCATTCCAGGGAGGGGATAACTTGGGGCACATTATAAACACCGTGAAAAGAAGAAAATAGGAAAAAACACATTTGTCCCCATTCAACACCAGCTGCCATTTTATTTTTGCTTCCCAAGTGTCACAGATTGTTGCTCACCCCGAGCTGCTGATGGGCTCTTTACCACAACCACCACACAGAGGTGGAAGGTGTGAGCTGGAGGATTGGAGACAGAGTTGGACACCAGCACCGAGGATTTTCCCAGCCTGGAGAGCTGAATCCTCCCCAAAATGGTTCTTCATTGTTCACCATCCTTTCTGCTCACTCCTATTCATCCTCCCCTGTGGCTGGGAGGGCTGGGAGGAAGGCAGGAGGCAACTGGTGTGGGAATATGGGAGGAGGGGACCAAGGTGTGGGTCCTGGGGATGGAGCAGTGATAGCCTGAGCCATTCCTGGCTCTGGGGGAGTGGTGGCAGCTGCAGCAGTGCTCCCACCCCGTGGCGTTTTGAAGAATCTCCTAAGAGGACACATCCCCATGCCTGGAAGCAGCCTCTGATGGGGCAGGAGGTGAGAAGGGAGCACACATGCCTCCCCACCTGCTTCCCCTCCATCTCCCCAACTCCTGGCAAATGAAGTCCAGCCCCTGCTCTGCCTGGGAGCTCCTGCCCCACCCCTGGGAGGCTGCAGGCAGGACACTGCACAGCTCTGGCTTGTCCCTCAGCCTCAGGGTGGGGACAAATGGGACCAGGCACCCAAGGCAGCTCCAGCCCCTCTGCATGGAGCATGAGGACAGGGAGGGGTGACACACAGCAGGATCAAATGAGGAGCAAATTCTTGGTGTCCTAAGTAATAAAAGGCAGTGAGGTATCTAACTCTTTATGGCTTGAACCTTTTTGTCCCACACTGTCGAACTAGAACAGAAAAACCCCTCTTCCTCACCTCTCCCTTCAGTAAGAGCAGAGTGAGAGACACCCCTGGGGCCCCAGCCCTGCCCACAGTGAGATTGGCAGGGCTAGGCTCAGGGCTGTGGTGTGACAAGATGCTTGATGAAGGCTTTGAAAGGCTTTGCTTGATCTGCTCATCCTCATCCTCGCTGTCCATAATTGGTGCCACATCTTTGCTCCCTGGACCATCTGCCTGCCGGCTGTGCTGCCGGTGGCCCCGTTTCCCCTGCCCCATCCTGAGCACCAGGACTCAGCCTGCTGAAATCCCCAGCCAGGTGGGATTACCAGCCACTGTCTGGAGCTCAGAGCACCTGGGTTTTGCGGTCTTAAGAGGACAGAACTTCGTGGAAAATAAAGATGGGATAGGCTGGGAGTGTAAGATGTCTCCTGAGGCAACAACTGATTTAGCTCCTTGAAGGCTTCGTGCCAGATGAATTGGTTTTGCTGGATGTTTTAGATCCTGCTTTGCCCTGCCTGGGCTGGGAGACAGCCATACTTCCCCATGCAGCTTAATACTTCAGGCATGATGGAAGAGCAGCTTAAGGACCCATTAGCAACGTGGCTGGCAGCCAGGAGTGGATCCAGCTGAGGTGGGGTGGGTGTGTAAAAAGCCTCGTGGCACACTAGGACCTTTCATCTCTCACTGCCACGTCTAGGCATGGGGTTTGGCAGGACTCTGAAAATAAGCTGGAAGAGATGTGTCAGAGTATCTCCACCAGCATCACACCAAGCCCCTGCATGGGACGGGCTGGCTGTGGACAGCCTGGCTCAGCCCAGCTAAAATTGAGGCCAATGGCAGTGGGTGGGCAGTTCTGGGGTGGTTTTTTTTCACACAGACCCCTCAGCTAAATCAACTCTTCACAGGACAGCCCTTGCCTTCTACCCACCTCCTTCATCATTTTGCAAACCCTGAATTATTCCTGGCCTAGAAATGGAGACAATGAGGGACCACTGCCAGTAGCTTGTGGAGGGGCTGTCCTGAGAGGTCCCCACCAGCCTTGGCCCTGCTTGATGGCTTGATGGCAGGTGCTTGGGTTTCCAGGGGAGTGGAAGACTCACTGAGAAAGTCTGGGAAGAGGAAATATTAAACTGCACCTACTGGGCAGAAGCCACCCCCATTCCAAATGAATCCTCTCATGGGATGTGGCTTTGTGAAAGCCATGGCACTATCCACACCCAGGAGCAACAAATCCAGACCTGAGGAAAAGGCAGCCCTGGGGATTCGGTCTCGGCTCCAGCTACACCATGCTGCAGGCCCCAAATGATGGGCTGTAGCTTGGACCACTACTGACCCCACAAGCACATCCAGGGGCTCCTGGCAGCCCAGGCAGCATCCCACAGCGCAGGCAAAGCAGGAGCCCAGGCAGTCAGGGAGGAACAGGAAGCAAGATCCTTTATTGTACACAGTACAGAATGTAATGCAGCTTTTGCAGGAGATACATAGCCCTGCTTGAATAAAGATATTTCAAATCAGTCCTCAGATTAACTCCTTCTGCACTGCAGACCTGCCACACCGAGCAAATGGTTAAAAACCTGTCCCCAGGGTTGGGGTTCCCAAAACCAAATGCTCCCCATGGGTACAGGCCACTGCAGCCACCATGGGGAGAGCAACCAAGTTCATTGTAGAGTTAATCTTCATACTTCCCAAAAAAAAAAAAAAAAAAAAGAATCAGACCAAAAAAAAAAACCCAACCAAAAAAAAAACCCAAAAAACCAAACAAAAAATCCAACCAAAGCTAACTAAAGAAGAGAAAAAATTCCTATACAGCATTTACAACAAAACATGTAGCCTGGTGCAGGGGAGGCAGGTAAGGATATATGAGTGGTGGAGGAGTGTTAAGAGGTGCAGCAAGGGGTGGGGGGAGCTGGAGGGAAGTGGGGTATTGAGGAAGGGGGGTGGGGGACCCCCCATCCCTGCCCACCTCAGCCTTACAGCCCAGCTCCAAGGCCATGCCGAGCAGGGGGAGTGTAGCTGAGCCAGTATTGGGATTCAGCCCTGGCTCCCCTGGGAAAGAGGACTGGAGCAGTGAAATGGAGCGGACCAGATCCTTCGGCAGCCATCCCAAGAAGCCACGGGCATCGAGGGCTCCCCCTGCCACCAGGAAAGCCACAGGGGTGTCCCCAGGGGCTCCAGGGACAGCAGCCGAGCTGCAAAAAATAGCTTTGCCTTAAAATACAAAAAATCTACAAAAATCAGTTTAGAAACCTTTAGTATTTTCCTAAAACATCCCAAAAAAAAAAAAAAAAAAAAACCAAAACCGAAACGAAGAGGAAGTTAGTGTCAGGGTCTCCTCCCCCAAAATGCAACCCATGGCCCATAGCCAAGAGCTGGGGAGGACGGAGGGCACGGAGAGGATGCAGGAGGTTCTATGGGAACAAGAGGTTACATGGGGAGGGGGCTCAGGAAGAAGGCAGAAGGCTCCTCGGGGTTGGGGTAGGATGCTGCGCACATCAGCCCCGGGGTGCTGGCCCGGGCGGCCCCCCCGCATCCCTCCTGTCTGTGCAAATCAAAGCCCTTTCCACCACACAAGGCAGCGACGCGGATTGTGCTCGATGCAAAGCAGATTGTCGTGACAATTGGCTGGGTAGCCACGCAGCCCAGCCCCGGGGCACTGCCGGAGCCAGGGCCTGGGGAGGAGACTGCAACTTTAGGCTCCCGGCGCCCCAAGACATCACACTGATGCACGGCAGGAGGTGCCAGCCACGGGCAGTCCTGTGCACTAGCCCTTGGAAAGGAAGGGTGGGAATTCGGCGGCAACACACGTGGGGCGTTTTAAATTCCTCAAATTTGTGTGTGCACCCATGCTGTTTGTCGTTGGGGTTTGTTTTTTTTTTTTTTTTTCCTCGTACGGACAGCCAAAAATATTCTTTAGAACACCGTGTTTGCCCCAGGTGGCTGCGCTAGTGCCAATGGCTCTGCCAGCCGGCCGAGTCAGTAGGCGAAGCCCTCCGCGTAGGGAAGGCTGCCGCAGGGATCCATCTCCAGGAGGAACGCCGGGCTGTCCTCAAAGTGTGTCAGGGGCACCGTCTCCTCCTCTGGCACCGGGCAGTCTGGCTCTGTCTTCAGGAAAGGGCGCTGGTTGTCGGGATAGGCCATGGAAAAGAGGGCATCGGGGTCACAGACGAATTTATAGACGTACCGCTCGCCGGCAACCTGCAGGGAGGAGCAAGGAGGTGAGAGGGGCCCTGAGCATTACCCCTGCCCTGGGGGAGCACCACACACCTCACGTGGGACCTAACCCCTCTCCTGCCGCACCCTGGGACAGCGGGGGACGGTCACACCCTGCTGTGACCTCACCTTCTGCATGATGCCCTTCTCATAGTAGTAGCGCAGGGAGCGGCTGAGCTTGTCGTAGTTCATGGCTGGTCGGTTCTTCTGGATGCCCCAGCGCCGTGCTACCTACGGGGAGAGAGGGGGCAGCCATCAGGGCTCCAGCCAGGGCTGCAACAGGGATCCTGGGAGGAAATCACAACTGAAATGCAGGCCAGAGGTTTGTCTGAGGGGGCTGGGGCAGCTGGAGAGAAGGTATCACTGTGGTCTGGGAGTGGTTCCCCGCCGGCCACGATAAATGCTCCGGCTGTGACCACACAGCCACCGCCAGATCAGGGGCCAAATCAAAAGTCATTTCATTAGGCAGAGCCTGCCAAAAAGGCTGCTTCAAAATACCACAATTTCCATGCATGGCGCAAGAGATATTATGGGTAATTACCCACAATGCGCAGCTCGGTGCTGGCTACAGCTGCTCTCAATTACTCCCCAAGCAGCTCCTTCCTGTGTGTCACCCTCCCGTGGTGCTGTGTGGTTCCAGCACGGAGCTGCTGCTGGAAACCCAGGGCAAAGGATGGGAGCAGCTTGGGAAGGAGGGAGCCGTGGCAGAGCAGCAGAACTCAGCAAGGCACGGCACAGAGGCAACACCACCACAGCTGGTGACCACTGCCAGCTTTGGGAGCCAGCACACGCTGCACCAAGAGGCAGTGGAAGATACTAAAGGCAAACTTCAACAGCTGACTGGAGAGCAGAGGTACGTGTCTCGCCTCAAGTGCGAGTGGGAAGGCTCTGCTGTGTGGGAAGGATGCACTCCTGCATCCCCACAGGCACTGCCCAGCTCCAGGGCAGGACCTCTCATACCTCCTCAGGCTCTATCAGCTTGAACTCCATGCCCCGGCCGGTCCAGGCGATGAAGTGGGCGTTGGCAGGGTCGTCCAGGAGGGTGACCAGGAACTGCCAGAGCTGCAGGGAGCCACGCCGCTGGTAGGGAGGGCCCTCACGGTACAGGGTGGGCTCCTGCTTCACTTTACCTGCTCAACAAACACACCTGGTTAAACAGCCTGGCTCTGCCCCTCTCCCAGGCTGTGTCACCCAGCAGGAGATATGTACAAGAACATGGAGCATCCCCGTGCTGAGACACCTGAGCAGGATCAGGCAACCGGGTGGGAGAGGTGCTGGGGATGGTGCTGCAGGCAGGTAGGTGTCTGTGACAGAGATGGAGCATGGCAGTGATGCCAAGCTGCCACGTGGGATGATGCTCAGCAGCTCTCAAGAGCACCGTGCCAACACTGCTTGGCTTTATAAGCCAGGCACTGCAGATCCCACCACGCCCACATCTTCCTCCATGAGCCCTGGTCCCCCTGCAGGCCTCCTCTGGGGCCAGATTCTTACCCTCCAGCCTCTCAGGTACCACGCACGTGTCATCAAAATACAATCGTGTGTCCTTTTCATATGAAAATCCTGCGGGGAAAAGACCTTTGTGAGCATAGGGCCCCTCCACTACCCTGGCTGGACCCCAAAAAACCCTGGCTTGGCTGAATCCAGCACAGGACCCCATCCACAGCTCTGGGAGCAGACCTATTCCCAGCTACTTCAGTGGCCGAGTGCTGTGCAGCTCTCCCCTCCTCACATCTCCCAAACCTTATTAGCAGCTCTGCATTATCCCGGAGCCCACGGCACTGCTGTGCCCTCACGGCACGCTCACAGGGGCTGCTGGCTGCTTTTGGGGCTGGTGGCAGCACATGCAGCTCTCATGGGCCCCATGATGCTCTCCTGGGTGTTTTCTGGGTGCCCAGGAGTGCTGCCTGCCGCAAGGGAGGGGTGGGATGGGGTCACGACATGGGGAGAGTGGGGGAGTCACTCACCGTCATGGCTGTTGGGGAAGACATTCCCCCGTAGGTACGAGGACTGGCAGTTAGGCACTTCTGAGGGGGAAATGAAATGACATTAAGGCTTTTGTAAACCCTGTGGGTACCACCATGGATTTGGCAGCATATTCTTTACCCCCAGCATGGCCTGCAGTGAAGTCTGGGAACCTTCCCCCCCTCCCCACGCTTCCATGTCCACTACATCCACCCTCAACATCGGGGAAAAGAAACCCAGTATGATTTTGGGTGGCACTGGAATTTAGACAGGAGCAGCTCGAGTTTTCACAAACCCTACATGAAGGGAGGCACTGCTGCACCTCCCCTACCATCTGCTTGGCTGTGCCACCCTCCATCCCGAGGTTGGGGTATTTTTAGGTCCTAAGGCGATTAGAGGATTTTTTCCGTGATGCTGGTAGGGTCCAGCAGCCAGCAATCACAGCTGGCCCCAGGCCAAAGCCAAGGGGGGACCCACCAGGCGCTGTGGGGCACCCCAGCCTGTGGCCACAGCCCTGACCACACCACTGGCACCCGGTGAACTCCTGCTGTATCCCCTGCCTTTGGAAAAGGAGGACAGAGAGCAAAGAAAAAGGCAAAGCAGCATCCCAGCACCACAGCAGCTCCAGGGTGACACAGCATCCACTGCCTGAGGCTCAACCCTGCCCCTGCCATGCTGAAGGCAGAGATGCTCTGCTCTGGAGTGTCACTGGTGTAACCCCACCCTGGCTGTCCCTTGGCTCACACCCACCTGAGTCAATGCAGTAGTCCCGGGGCTCCTGCTTGATGCCCATGGGGGGCTGGAAGCTGTGGCCGGGGGGACCGGGCAGGCCAGGGCCGCCGTGCTCGTAGAGAGGGTCATGGTACTCCTGCTTGAATCCCTGAGGGGGGCGGGGGGCAGCAGGGCCCAGGGGCTCCGACAGCTGCCGGTGGTAGATGGGGCGGCCGTCCCCCGGGACCCCGGCCTGCGGCGGGAAGGGGTGGCAGGGCTCCGACAGCTGCCTCTGAAACCTGGGGGACAAGGACGTGGCATTACTGAGCAGTGGGGGCCAGCTCCCACCCCAAAACAGAACTGCCTGACAGCTGGAGGCCCTCAGCCAGCTCCCACAGCAGGCTGGGATGGTTCCTCAGAAGCACAGCCACCACCGGGCTCACCCCACGGGGACCCAGCGGGGTGCTGAGAACCCCAGGATGGAACAGCAGGGTAACACATGGGCCACCACAGTAAAGCACTCTGGCCTTCAGGTATCTGGAAAGGAATGAGAAAAGGAACAAAAACCCACCCCCCAACACTGATATCTCAGTAAACCAGTAAAATCTGTCCCCAGCGTGGGGGGCAGGGGCCGGGGTTGCTGTGCATGGGTGGGCGCTTACGCAAAGCCAAATCCACTCCGCAGCTCCAGCCGGCTGCTAATCCGCCCGCGCAGCCGGGATTAAGCCTTGAACTCGACAGCAGGGAGCACTATTTTGGGCTCTGTGGTGCTGCCACCAGTGCTCTGAGAGCATGGCTTCTGCCGGTGGCGATGGATGAGGGACCATCTCGAGGGGGTGCCGCCACATCCCCTCGTCCTCCGGCACCTTGAAAGGTGATCTTGGATCTCCGTGCGGCTCCTCTCAGCCGGCCTTGCACCATTTGGCTTTGTAACCCGAGCTCTCCCAGCTGCCGGGCTGGGATTACTCCATTTCCGAGCCATGTCCCTCTGCCCTTCCTGAATGAAACCCAAGCCCCGTGCTGGCACAGGGCTTCCCAAGGGGTCGCAGCCAGCCCCCTGCGCAGCCTGAAGGTCACACGGAGCCCAGCTTTGCCAGGGAGGGATGCTTGCCTGCTGTGGGCACATTCCAAGGGCTTCCCTTGGCCCCACTGCACGGCCTTTGCCAGGCTGCCACATCTTGTCCCATGCCCACAGGGGTGACACGGTGGCTGTCACAGCAAAGGACATCCAGAGGCCAAAAGCAGAGCACCTACTGAGAGTACCCATAGGAGCAACCCAAGGTGAGGGAAGGGACTGGCAGAGCCTTCAGGGACGTGGGAGTGATGGGGAGTGAAGCCACCACCTGGAGAGGAAGGAGGGAACAGTGGTCTGACACCACAGCCCACAGAGTCATGGTGATGCCATGCGGTGCATGGGGAGCTCTGGACCACCCCCAGCCCGGGGTGCATGGCAGGACAGAGATGGTCACAGCTCCACAGCCCAACGGGGCTTGGCTTGGGAGGCAGAGCTGCATTGGGTGGGAATGAGGAGAGCAGAGCCCTGACTCAGGACCAGCACCTGTAAGAACTGGGGTGGACACAGGAGTCAGCCTCTGCCTCCTTTGCCTTTCCCAAGGGGGAGGCAAAGGCTCTGCCCGATGCTCAGAGACTGGAAGGAGCAGCTCCCTGTTAGCAGGAGAAAGAACCAGATGATCCCAGTAGAAAGTGGCAAGTTTTGCCACAGGGGACCACAGGTGACAACATTTGGCCCACCAACTGCAACCGCAGCTCAGGGACAAAAGCCCGAGCCCTTCCCTTTCTCCCCCACGCTTTGGGACCACCGACCCACCCCAGGAGTCCCCACAAAGCCCTGGGGGACTCCCGCGGCCACTGGGGCGGGGGCTGCCTCACCTGTGCTCCGCGGGGAATTGGTTCTCAGACATCATCTTTGGCATGTGCACGGGCGGCCGCGGCACGGCGAAGGGCGGCTGCTGCCGCTGCTCCTGCAGCGCCGGGGCAGCGCCGTGGGCGGCCGCTGGCACGGCGGGGCCCGGCGGCGCCAGGGCCGGCCCGGGCAGCGCGGGGGACACCGGCGTGGCGGGCGGCGTTAATGGCTTGAACCCGGCGGGGGGCTTCCTGTCGTAGGCACTGCCGGGGGAGAGGGGCCACGGTGACATCTCGAGTGGCACGGAGCCGCCGGGGGCTCTGCGGGCAGCGGCGTGCCCGTGCTACCTACCAGCAGTTGTAGAGGCACTTGTCCCCATAGCCGGCACACAGAGCCTGCTCGTGGCTGCAGGACGACAGCTCCGAGGACGGGCTGGGCAGCTCCCGCTTGATCTTGGCCGGAGGTGGGGCGTGCAGGACCACTGCAAGGACACCGGGGAGGACACAGGCTCACCCACGGGGGAGAGGGCGATGGGAGCAGCAGCCCTGCAAGCATCGCCTCTGCTTGGGAATAAGGCGCTGATTTACGCCCTGGGGGCAACTCAGCAGCTAAACCGGGGTGACACGGTGACCTGCCAGACCCCAGCACTGGTGGAGAAGTGAGCCAGGGTGGCAGGGGAGAGCAGAACAGTCACAGCAGCCCATGTTCTCAGAAGGGGAATTGCTACAGGGGCTGTGAGGCAGCTTGGCAGCAGCCTTAGATGGGACGTGTGCTGTCCACCAGCCCCTCAGCGAGTGGAGCAGAGCCCAGGTGGCACAGGCAGTGGCTGCCTCCCCGGGACACGGATCAAGGGGTGAGGGGGCTTGACAAAATGGAGCTCCAAGGCCCCATAAACAGCAACCCACTCGCCCTCGCAGGGGCATACCCACTTCCAGAGTTTTCAAGCAGGATCCACCTTCCCATAGCCAGGGTGGTCCAATGGGATCTAGGCCTAGGGTCCCTCAATTGTATGAGCTCAAGTGACAAACATCCCATTAAACCCAAATCCTCTCCACCCACTCCCAAGCTCGCTTGCTATATATATAATTATAAACTGAGTAATATACGCTTAAGCTAATTAATTTCTAAAAGCAGGCGCCCTAGGAAAGGGAAAGCGCCTCAGAGATCTGTACCTAAATAGTGCCTCAGAGGAGAGCCAAGACTAATCGGAAGTGGAGTATTAGCTTCATGTGAAGCCTAAACACAGCCCAGCTACATTGGAGAGGAGCAAATAGCTCCAGGACAACTGTTCACAGCTTGCCAGGTAATTAGCTGCTCCCCTAATTTGTCAAAACCTTTAAAGAGCTGCTGACTCCCCTATCTCCCCATCCCCCCCTCGAAAGGCCTCAATACAGCTGGTACCAAGGGCATAAACCCCCCCCTCCCCAGAAGGATTTGAAACACAAAGCCCAGCGCTGAGCCAGCACAGCCCCCCACACGCCTTCCACCCAAGCCGGATTTATCCCACTCCTCCTTCCCCCCTCCCCAGCGAGCTTTTGCCACTCTCAGCACTTCCAGCCTTAAAAGGGGGCCAGCACGGCGGCAGAGAGCACAGGCACCCCGTGAGCCATGGGAAAGCAAAGGGGAACTGGCTTTGGAAGGGCTCCAGCTGCCTATCGCGGGCATGGTTCTCCCAAACAGGCTCCGTGTTGTTGGAGCGAGTTGTTTTTCCGCCAGTCGTACAATGGGGTCTGGTTATTCATTGAAAAAAAAAAAAAAAAAAAGCCTCCAGTCCCTGAGCAGGCACCACCCTCCATTCACAAACACTTCGCAGCGCTCCATTCATGTGGCTGAGGGAGGGAAAAAAAAAAAAAGAAAGGAAAAATTTCCCCAGAGCTTAGCACTGCCATTCAAAAAAAAAGGGAAATGAGCCTTAAGATCCTAACAGAGACCAGCTGTCCAAGCCGGGACTCTGTGCAACGTTTGGATTCCTTACACAAACACGGCGGGGCCGGCCGGCGCTGCTCAGCACGGCGTGCTCCTCTGCCAAGCTCATGGCCAGAGAGGCTGCAGGAGCCCGGGGGACACCGAGGTGCAGTTTTTGGGGGGAAGGCGCTGGGTTTGGATTTGGTTGGGTTTGGTGGGAGGAGCTGCCCTGCCCCAGCACCCAACACCTCAAAGGAACAGCGGGTGCACAAGCGCTTTTACCCTTTCCGGTCCTGCCTTGGGCACTGTAATTAAAAGCTAAAAAAAATATATAAAAATACTGTGAGGGAGCAGCTCAGCTATAGAGAGGGCTGGAGCAGATGTGTCAGCAGCTCCACACCAAGGCTGAGCCACGGCAGCAGCGAGGACACCCGAGGGTGCCTGCCAGCCCCTCTGGGCTGCTTTAGCCCCTAGAGATGGAAGGAGCCTGGGGAGGCTGGGCAAGGCACCAGCCACACGTGCCACTGCTGTGCCCAGCCAGGAGGGGAGGCAGGGGAGGCTCAGGAAAACCCTCCCGGTGCCATACAAGCAGTCAAACTGGAAATGCCCCTAACGCCAACTATCAGACATCTCCCATGGAAATGGGTGACAACAAAGCCACTCGAGGCCTTGAGTTCCCAGTGAATCCCTCAATGGAGGACAGGGCAGGTTATCCCCACCCATCAGCACGACTGGACCTCCATGAGACTAAGCTCGGAGAGCACTGGCTTCCTCTGAATGAGCCAAGGGAAGGCAACCAAGCCACCACTTCCAGCCAGGGACACTGGCACCCACTCAAGCTGTCACCTGGGAGCTGAGCTCTGCGCCTGTCCCTCCATCCCCTGGCACTACAGGACGCACCCAAGGTCACACAAGGAGAGGAGTCAGAAATAGAAGCCAGGATCCTGCTTTCCTTTGTTTAAACAACTCTTCCTCACAAACAAACCTCCCTGTTTCATTTTGGTGTGTAAGAAACTCCATGCCCTGCCCATGGCTGTTGCCACGTGCTGCCCGCACAGGGAGGCCACAGGTACCCTGGGAGAAAAAAAATCACTTCTTGTGGTGCTTGATCTCCTCAGCATGATCCCATCACTTCTCAGGTACTTAAACAATCAGTGGGGACATAACACTGTGAGTGCACCCTTGGCCACAGGACCACATTGCAGGTGACCTCACACCCATGGCCAGCCAGGGTCGCAGCATGGCGAGCTCTGTGGAGCCACCACAGCCTCCTGGCTCCCATGAAGGATCCACCACTGCCCTGGGCAACTTATAAGTACTGAATGTGGCCTCTTGCCACTCGGTCCAGGGCACCAAGAACAATGCATCCCTCATCTGGAGCAGCCTTGCTTTCCTTTCAGTGGGATTTCCTCCCCAGCACAGCGACCCCCTGCCCTCCAGATTACTTGGCTACCAAGCCCCAACTTTAAGATCCTGTCTGCCAGGGACCTTGGCTACAGAATTGGGAACAGAGAGCGGGCAGTAGCAGAGCTGCAGGCAGCTATGAGGGGGTTTCAGCCAGGCAAGAAAGATTCTGAGCATCTCCGAGACTCCATGTGGCGTATGTGGCAACATTCCCCATTGCAGCAGGGTCCAAACTGAGCCTGGCTTGTCCCTTTTTGCTGTTGTGCCAAGGAAGCTTGGCCCTGGGAATGCAAGAGGGGGCACAAGATCGAGGTTTGCTCAGGCTAAGAGATAAGAGAGCAGGAGTTTCCTCAGGGAAAAGGCATGGAGCCACACAACTCCAAAAACAGAGTCCACAAACATCCATAGGGACAAAGGGATCTATCTTTCCTCAGAAGACAATGGATGCTGAACTCCATTGTGACTGCCAGCCCAGGAAGGCAGCACGTCCCTGCTAGTGAAAGCTGGGAGCAGACCTCAGCTACACCAGAGCCATCTTTCTCTCCCTTTCTACAGGGCACACAGCTCAAAACTGGAGTTTCTCTCTGTAAACTCTCTCTAGTGCAGGGATGCAAGAGCTGGGCTTCCCATTCCCCTGAGTCCCTGCACAACCAGCACTGCAGCAGCAAGAAAAACCTTTGCTTTCCCTCCCCAGGCAAGTTAAAGAAGGTTATTGCTGCAGGGAGTCACACAGGCAGATCTTTCAAGTGATAAAATCGTTTCAACAACAGGCTGAACAGATCAGAACATTTTGAGAGTCCTGACCAAATAAACGCCTTTTTCTTCTTCTCCTCTTTTTCCTGCATCACCCCGAAAAGTTTGTCTCTCCCGTCTGAGCTCTTCAGGTTACAAGGAAAAAGAGACTGCCAAAAGGCACTGGAAACAGCTTCAGCTTCAAGAGCCACCCTCCCACGCACACTGCAGTTTCTACTGCTCCGAGCAAGAGCTGCTGGGCTGTGCTGGGGATGTCAACAGACCGTTGTGTTTCTGACTCCGGGCTCGCCTTTTATCTCAGGGGAGACAGGGGAAAAAAAAAAAAACACATCAGAAGCTTGGGCTGTCTGGACGGGCTAAATGGCAAGCTTCCCGCTCCGAAGTAACCGAGGAGCAATAATTAACACGCATTTGCTGTCGGAGGAGATACCCCGCTGCATGCTGTGACAAAGCTGGAATGAAAAAATCTGTTCGACTGCAGGCTAAATTTGATTTCCTTCGAGTTCCCTAGCTGTCTGGCTCAGCAGCAAAACCCAGCCACCGACACCAAGCCACCGCTTGTGTTTGCCAGGTAACAACTCGGAACATCCCGATTCCGCCCCCGCTCTCCCCCAGCCGACCCCAGAGCAGCTCCCGGGGCCGTGCGAGCCCCACACGCCATTCCCTGGCCCCTGCCCTCGCCACTAACCCGCTCTGGCAACACAACAGGGCTCAGAACCAACTCTGGCTCTTATGCAATTCACCAGGGACTGCATTTTCACTGGCCTCCTTTTAAAGACGCTGGCTTGCCAGTGATTAATGCTGCTTAAAGCGGCTCAAGTTTCACCGCTCAGGCTCGCTCTTGCCAACAGCGCCGGGCCAGGACTCTAAAAAGCTCTAGAAACTGCAGAGATTGTGGCTAACCAAGCAGCCCAGCACGGGTTATCTCTACCACTTGAAAAGGAAAAGGAGTGTTTAGAAGCGAATCCACCTCACTACGAACAAGCATCACGCCTCAGAGGAACCCAGAGAGTAGTTTAGAGCTATTTCCATGCATCTGGCCAGTTTTCCCCATTAACAAAAGACAGGACCTTGCACGTTGCATCTCTACGAGCTCAAACCACACGTGCTTTCTCCCAAAAGCCCATGATTTCACCTTCCAGCCCCAGGGACAACTGCTTTCCCAAGGAAGCAACTCCAAGCCCAGTGCAAATGTTTGCACAGGCACCCAAACCTCTACCCCCAGAGAACAAAAACCCGGAACAATCACTTACAGTTGTCAGACTGGAAATCTGGGACAAACTGTTCGTCATCGGGGACCTGAGCTAAAAAAAAAACAAACAAAAAAGTGGGTTTATGGTGTTTTCAGTTCTCAAAAAGATGAGAGATTTTACATGGCAGAAGGGGGAGGTGAAGACTTGCCTTCAGCTAGCCAGGCCTCTTGGAGCTGGCTGAGATCCTGGAAGAGCTCTGGAACAGAGTGAAAGACTTATGTGCTCCACAGAAGAATAAATAAAACTGCCATTATCTGCAGGATTATTTCTAAAACAACCAACGCGAGGCACGTAGTCTCAGGGGCCAGCCCTGCCTACCTTCCGAGTCATGGGCCAGGTCAGTTTCCAAAAATTTCCTTTTTCTATCGGACCCCTGCCGGCCTCGGCCCTCCTCTGTGCAGGACTTCTGCAAGGGACACGGTGACAGCTGCCCGTGAGGGTGGCAGCCCCCAAGGCTGGGGGTGCCCCCAAGGACAAGGGGGGCACTCCCAAGGATGAGGAGTTGGTGACCCAAGGATGGGGAGCAGGTGACCCCAAGGTCGGGGAGGAAAGTGTAAACGGGGAAACAGGGTGGGCAAACTTACCCCGGGGCCCATGAAGGGAACCTGCTGGTCGTAGAAGCCGTCCATGGTGCGGGCGAAGCGGGCAGTGCCCCCGGCCCGCTCAGCATCGACACCGGCCCGGGAAGGGGGGTCCCGCCCGGGCTCCGGCAGGTGCGCGGCTGGGGGGTGGAGGGGACGGGGAGGGGTCACACCCTGGCCCCTGCCGCCCCCGGGGCTGGCTCGGTGCCGCCACGCCTCCCCGGGGAGCCGGCCCGCTCCTGCCGTGGCGGGTCGCAGCCCCCCGGCCCGTGATGTCACCTAATTTCTATAGAAACGGCCGTGACATCACGCGCCGTGGGTGCGGGAGGAGGCAGCGGGGCGGGCCGCGGTTCTTTTTGCCTCGCCCCCCTTCCCTTCCCTTCCCTTCCCTTCCCTTCCCTTCCCTTCCCTTCCCTTCCCTTCCCTTCCCCTCCCCTCCCCTCCCCTCCCCTCACCGCTCTCGCCGCTGCGGGGCCGCGCCACAGCCGGGCTCGTTCCCACGCCACCCCGCGCGCCCCATTCATAAACTCCGCCCCCCCCCCCCCCCCCGCGCTTCTTCCCCGAGCGCGCGCTCGAGCGCCCGCTGGCGCGCGCCCCCCGCCATTCACACCGCGCGGCCCGCGCCATTCATAAACACCGCCCCCGCCCCGGGCCCGGGCCCCGGCCGCGCCGCGCCCCGCCGCCAGGCCCCCACGTACCCGGCCGGGGCGCCGCAGCCTCAGCGGCAGCGGGGCGAGGCGGGAACGGGGCCGGGGATGGCGCGGCGCCTCTCCGAGCCCGGGCACCGCGCTGCCGCTCTGCGCCGGCCCGCAGCCCCCGAGCCAGCGGCCTCCGCCGCGCCCCGCCCCGCGCCGCTTGTTTACCCTCCGCGCTGGCCAATGGCGTGCCGCCGCTCTGCCGCCCGCGCCAGCTGATTGGCTGCGGGGCCGCTCCGCTCCCGCCCGCGCGCCGCTCCGCCGAGCACCATTGAGACCGGCTGAGTGGGCGGGGGCGGAGGCGGCCAATGGGCGCGCCGCGATTTGCCTGGCTCCGCCCCGAACGTTTTTCATTCATAAAAAAATAGAAGGGGGAAAAGACTGACGGGTGGGGCCGGGGCAGCGCAGGATTTAAAGGGGCCGCGGCCCTTTGCGGGAGCGGGATTGGGGGTTTAACGGGCGGCCTTGGGGGTCGGAGAATTGGGGGGGACAACCCTCGGGTCTGGCTTCAAGGCGAGGAAGGAGCGGGGCCGTGCACAACGGGCCCAAGAAGCTGCCACACAGCAAGCCACGCAGATCATACGGACCTCGGGCCTCACAGGCCGTGGGGTCCCCTCTGCCTTTTTGGGACGTGGTTTCACACAAGCGAGGCAGCGTCCCTGCGAGCCCAGGCCCCAGTAACCCAAGTCTGAGTACTGATTTTGGCAGCCTCCCCCTGAAGCCACGGTTGCCTTTTAAAAGGGGCATGGGAAAAATATTTCCCACCTGCAAGGGCTTTGGGGCCACGGATCCCTCCAAGGAGATTAATGGACATACACCCTTGAAGGGCACCAAACGTCCCAGAGGTTTGGGAATGAATTTAGGTCATAATGGTGCTGCTGGTTGCCTGCCAGGCCTCCTAATGCAGCATTTCCCTTCTAAATGCCTCAGTTTCCCCACCTGTAACAAGGGGGTGATACCTGCCGTGGGACCTGGCAGTGGCTGCTCAGGGAGGGCACAGCAGTTTGCCCAAGATAAATGGGCTGTGTGGAGGGAGACTAGGAAGTTATTGCTGGAGAAGGCAAAAACAAGGTATTTGGTTACACGCTGCACATCTCAGCTTGGGAAGGAGAAAAACCTTCTGCTTGGATCCTGGGAAGCTGCCCAGGCATTCGGAAGCCTGTCAGTACAGAGATGTCCTGGCCAGCTTGAAATCCTCAGGTCATGGGCTTCTCAGTGTCCTGGGCAAACTGCCCAGCGTGTCTTTGGGCTGCTGGTAGGAGTTCCTCTGTGATGCTGGGCTGCCAACAGCTCCCGAGTCCTCCAGGGCCACCTCCACCCCCAGGGATGACGGTGGTCACGGCAGGTAGCTCCCGTGCCGTGGTGTCCTGGGTGCACTGGACAGGAAGGACAGAGGGCACAGGGTGTCCTTGCTGCTCGGAGCCCGTTCCTGGGGGCTCAGCAGGCGCCGTGCTCTCACTTCCCCTTGCGCAGAGGCAACCGTGCTCAAATCATGCAGGTAAAATTAGCAGATGACACATGGGCAGGCAGGTGCAAAGCCCAGGCTGGGGAGCACGGCGGGCACTGGGGATGAGGGAGTCACAGCAGAGCTGGGGACACAACGGGGAACCCAGGGCAGCTGCAGATCTGCACAGGCCGGGGGCTGCTCAGCACCCCGGGGACACGGAGAGGTGACGAGGCCGAGCGCAGCCATGGGACGGGCGGGTGGGAGGTCACAGGAAGAGCTGAAACCCCTGGAGAGCCAGGGCTGGCAGGGGGGGATGGTGACCGGTGCCTGCTAAATTTAGACCCCACTGATGAAAAAAAAAAAAAAAAAGAAAAAAAAAAAGAAAATGCAGGCTCCAAATTTAGCCGGATGCAGCTCCCACTGAGCACCACTCCATCGCGCTGCTGCTGCCTGCACCCCTTCAACCCCGGCATCCTGGAGTGGGCACCATCTCCTTTAGTCCCCACTAAAAGAGCCACACCTGGCCAGGAATCACCCCCATGCACCCCAGGAGGAGTTCAGGACCACCTTTATTGGAGGCAAGGCCACAGCAGTCCGGGTGTACACGGCAACACGCGCTACGCTACGGACACCATTCCATGCAGGCAACCACGGCTACGCACACAGAGGGGGTGGGCTGAGCTCCTGGGGCAATGGGGCTGCCCAGCTCTCAGGGGTCCCCCAGTGCAGCACTGGCACCAGTGCCCAGGGGCTTGTCTGGGGGTTTGGTTCCATCCCACGCGCTTGGGAACCGGGCTGAACTGGGAGGCACTGGGGAATGGGGGGATCAAGGCCTCGAGTGCCCCTCAGCTGCATGGCTTGTTCCTCCCTGGAGCCAGGGACAGCTGGGCTGAAGTCCCAGCCCCTGTGGGTCCCTCCTGGGCTCGGGACCTTTGCACCATCAGACTAAGGAGGTCAGGAGCTGGCAGGCCCGTTGAACCATGCCTTTGGCAGTGTGGGAGCACACTGGAGCTGGGCACCCTGGGGCAGGGATCATCTCCCTGGCCATCAGAGGAGACCTCTGGGTTGGAGCCTGGCAGAGTGGTGCTGGTGTGTCACCGTCCCACTGGCCCAGAGTGGTGGCCCTGGGCTCTCTGTGCCCTGCAGGACGTGCCTGAGTGTTCACCCCTGGATTTCAGCTGCTCACCCCCTGGCACTGCCAGGCCCAAGGGTGCAGGCACAGGCACAATGCCCTCCTGCTCCCCCAGCTCTGCCACCACAGACAGCAAACCACAGCAGAGACCCCAGTGCTGCTCTTTGCCCAGAGCCCAGCAAACTGTGACGGGGGCGAGGAGCAGGAGAAGCACTGCTGACTCCCCAGGCACTGCTGATTCCCTGCAGGCTCTGGGATAAAACCCTGGGTTGAGGCTGAGTGGGCAGGGAAATAGAACCAAACCTGTTGACCTTGTGTGCTGCCATCCCACAGATTTGTCACCCTCCTGCTGGCAGAGCTCTGGAGATGGCTGAGGTGGTTTTTCCACCCTCCCCGAGCGTGGGGCTGTGAAGCACTGCTGCCCTTGGCCATGGACCAGGGAGATGGCAGCTGGTTCGTGGGACCTGGGGTTTGTTTGGCCTTGCTCCATTTGCTTTCACCTGGCTGCTCATAAACAGCTGCCTTGGGGGCCAAGGAGGAGGAGGAGGAGGAGGAGGAGGAGGAGGAGGAGGAGGAGGAGGAGGGTGGATTTATGCACTGCAGTGACGCATGCCTGTGTACACAGGTCACAAACAGGTCCCTTCCAGCCACTCTGGAAGTGCTGGCAGCACCCTCTGCCAGGAGAATGCTACTGAACAGGGACCTGCAGCATCAGGAGGGACTGAGTGGGCATGGGGGAACTTGGGAGGACAGGGTGACTTGTCCCAGCCCTGTGGCAGGGACACAGTGGGGACAAGCAAGAGTTTTCCTGCCTGCAGTGACACCCACGGGGCACACACTGCTCCCAGCAGCTTAGGAGCCTCCAGCAGCCCCAGGGCAGCTGCCTGGGAGCAGGTTTAATTCAGGATGTGGCTGTGTCCTGCATGCAGGCCCACTGCTGGAGGCACTGGGTGACTGCAGAAGGACCCAGCAGCCCTGCCCATGGTCCAGCCTTGCCAGCTCCTGCCTCCTGGGAGTACATTCAGACCGCCACAAACTCATTCATCTGTTTTCTGGTCCCTGTGCATCCTGGAGAGAAGCTGCATCCCCTGATCTGTCCATCCATGGCTGATGCCTCCAAAACCTGGATCCCAGTGGTCCCCAGCAGTCACACAGGCAGCAGCATCTGTGAGGCTTCTCAGGTTTGGAGAGGGCTGTGGGGAGACCCGACCCTAGAGAAAGGGAGGTGCAACCACTCTGCCCCACTCCCTGGAGCCCAGGAGCATCAGAGGCAGCACCTGTCACACAGGGAGAGCACCAGCCTGGCAGAGCACGTGGGAGATGTGTAAAAGGTGCTGGGGACACCTTAAAGTGAGAAGAGTTCCTGGATGTCTGTCCCCAGGGTCTCCAGCCCCCAGTGCAGGCTGACAGGCTTTAGGAGAGAGGAAAGTCCATGTGGAAGGAGGTGCCATGGAGGACAGCCAGCAGAGAAGAGAGGTGGTGTCTGTGTCCAATCTGAGCTCCTAAAAAGGTGACCCCCAGAGTCCCTTTTTTTGTCCAAAGTTTGCTAAATAAATATATAAATATGAACACAAAGCCCAGACTGGGGCCGCTTCCCCAAAAATCCCCTTTTTCGCCATTTCCCTGTAAAAATGAAGTCTCTTCCCATCCACCCCACGCTTGTCCCTGTGCACTGTCTGTCCCCAGCCTGTCCCACAGCTCGTGGCTCACTGGGCTGGCAGCAATGGCTCTTTGCACCTCTCTTAAACCCCACAGCACAAAGGTGAGCGGCTGAGATGGCTCCTCCAGGCTAAGGAAATAAATAATTCCTCCCATTGCAAGGACTGGGGGAAAGAAAGGACTGCAGTGAGACATCAAGTGGTCTTCAGGAGGAGGATAAATAAATAAGTGGAGCTCAGTGCTGCCTCGGGAGCACATTCACTGGCAGCTTGGCTGGAGGGTATTTAAATAAAAGGGGAGAAAAATCCCAGTCCTAGTGCTGCTGCAGCAAATGTGCTCGCTGCTTGCCAGCCTGCCTTCTCCCCTTCTTCCATCCCAGCTCCAGAGGATGCTTCTGGCCATCAGGAAGGAGCCTACAAAACCTTCTCAGGATAAATAATCCCCAGTGGGCTTGGAGGGGGAGTTTTTGTCCCCACCACAGGATGGGGATTTGGGGACCCCTGCATCAGGCAGTGGCTGGGATGCTGAGTGTCTCCAGGCTGTGGATCCTTGGGTGTTGCTTTAATCCCGAGTTCGGTTCCTCCTCTTCAGGAAAAAGAAGCTGCTCTTCTGGGGAGGCCCCAGCAGCATGGGCACCTGGCTTTTATGTGTAATTTTGACCTAAAAAGATGTAGAAAAACTGAGCTCAGTAAGAGAGTGCTGAGCCTTCCCAGGTACCTCCAACCCCAGGACTCTCAGGAGTGACCCCGTGAAGCAGGGAGCAGCTCAGCACCAGGGTGAAGGGCTCTGGAATCACGTCCAGGTAGTGCTGGGATGGGAAGAGGAGAAACATCAGGGGACCCTCCTGCAGCTCCCCCCAGGGAGAAATTCTGCTGTGCCCATCCAGCAAGAAATGGGCACATCATGAGTCCAGGGCATGGAGTCACAGCTGCTCGGGCTCTGCGGCCACCCAGCAGCAGCAGGAGCACCAGCCTCCCTCCAAATCCAGCAGCTTTGCCAGCAGGAGCCCAGGCTGTCCCACCCTGCTGTGCTGCCAGCCCCATTCCCCCTCCCCACACCCTGCCAGCCCCATTCCCCCTCCCCACACCCTGCCAGCCCCATTCCCCATCCCCACACCCTGCCAGCCCCACTGCCCATCCCCACACCCTGCCAGCCCCATTCCCCATCCCCACACCCTGCCAGCCCCGTTGCCCATCCCCACACCCTGCCAGCCCTCCTGCCCATCCCCACACCCTGCCAGCCCCGTTGCCCATCCCCACACCCTGCCAGCCCCATTCCCCATCCCCACACCCTGCCAGCCCTCCTGCCCATCCCCACACCCTGCCAGCCCCGTTGCCCATCCCCACACCCTGCCAGCCCCATTCCCCATCCCCACACCCTGCCAGCCCCCCTGCCCATCCCCACACCCTGCCAGCCCTCCTGCCCATCCCCACACCCTGCCAGCCCATTCCCCATCCCCACACCCTGCCAGCCCCATTCCCCATCCCCACACCCTGCCAGCCCCATTCCCCATCCCCACACCCTGCCAGCCCCACTGCCCATCCCCACACCCTGCCAGCCCCCCTGCCCATCCCCACACCCTGCCAGCCCCATTGCCCATCCCCACACCCTACCAGCCCCCCTGCCCATCCCCACACCCTGCTAGCCCCATTCCCCATCCCCACACCCTGCCAGCCCATTCCCCATCCCCACACCCTGCCAGCCCCATTGCCCATCCCCACACCCTGCCAACCCCTCTGCCCATCCCCACACCCTGCCAGCCCCTGCCCAGCCTGCCTTCCTGCCCCTCCCTGGGCACTCACAGTGCAGGACGGCTGCATCCAGGGCTCCCCATCCACCTGCATGGGCAGCAGCTTGGACGTCCTGCAAGGCACAGAGAGGAGGTGACACGGGTGTCAGGTTTCGCTGCTGCTCGGGCACTCGGCCAAGGAAGGGGACAAATACCTGATGATGACCGAGGAACACTGGGCCAGTCTCTTCCCCGCACTCTTCAGCCCCGTGTAGATCTGCCCCATTTCCATCGCGCCTTCCAGCCCCACCACCTCCAGGAGATGATCGCTGAGGTCTGCAGGAGAGAGGGATCTGATCTGCTCCCCCCTTCCCCAGGTATCCCCCACCTTCTGCCCTCACTGGAAACCTCAGGGCCAGCCCACCAGGGCTGCTGGCACTGAGGGGATTTATCCTGATGTCCTCTGTGTCCCGAGACCACCAAACTGGGTGTTTCCAGCACTGGGCAATGCTGGTAGCCAATATCTTTGGAGCAAAAGTACTCCTGGTCTGAAAGAGCACCTGGGCCTGCATAGCTGCACAGTGCCAGCCCAGATCCCCACCAGCCCTTGGACTGTTTGACTGCAGCGTGTGAAATGATGGCACCCCTTGCCTGGGTGCCCTGGGGTGCTGCAGCTCCCCAGAAGCCAGCACACATGGCAGAACTGCTGGTCAGATCCCTGGGTATGGCCTCTTCTCACAGCTCATCCTGCTCTTCTGGGCCACCTGCAAGGGCACCTGGCAATGGCAGAGCTCCCTGCCTCAGGCTCCTCTTTCACATACACCCCTATCAGCCCTGAGAAATGCTCTGAGCCTCCCACGCCCCTCTTACCCACCCACGAGCGGGGATGTCCCCAGGGTACCAACCCTGCTGTCCCCTGCAGTCCCTTTGGGACTGGCTTGCCCTGTATCCCGCTCCCTGCTGCCTGTTGCCACTGGCTGAGGCAGCAAGGGACAGCAAGTGACAGTCTGGGATGTGACACTGCTGTTCTGGCAGCCACATCACTGCGGGGGCTGATTCCCACCCCAGCCCCAGGCTGTGGGTGGAAAACCCGGGCACTTTGTGTATTTTGCTGGCTGCTTTCTACCCCATTACTCCCCACTGGGCAATGCTGCCAGCACTTTGGGCTGTCCCTGCCCACGGGGGTGGCTCTGGTGGCCTCAGCAGTGGCTGGGAGGTGCCAGCTGGGCTCAGTGTGGGTCCTGCTGCTCCCAATCCCCACATCCAGGCTGGCAGCGCTGTGCTGCAGCCTGGCAAGCTGCTGACAAAGCCCTTGGTGCCAGCTCTGCTCTTGGGTTCCAGCTCTTCCTCTGCCATACAGAGGAGTCACCCCGGCACCCCAAAGGACACAGAGCTGATCACAGCTCCTGCAGCGCTGTTGCTCCAGAGATGGTGGCTGCCCAGTGCCCCTGTGCTGAGCCCACACTGCCCTGCTGCCCCCCACTCACCCTGCACGCAGAACTTGAGCTCCTTGGCATCGGTGACCACCGTGCCTGGCACCTTCTCTGGCACCTTCTTGCCCAGCCGGTTGTAGCCACGCTGCTTCTTGGTCTCGCCCCACAGGTTGGAGCCCCCGTACATGCTGGGGATGTTGAGCACAGCAATGCCCTCCAGGGAAGTGTTGCTCAGGTCCAGCAGGGTCCCATCACACTGCCACATACATGGGTGGTGTCAGGGGTGGGGGGGAGCTGTGCCCACCACATGGAGCCCCCTCCTCTCCCCCACACACAAGTGTGGGTCCCTGAGCACAGAGTGACACTGGACGGTCCCCAGGGGACACTGGCAGCTCCACTGGTTGAGGCTGGAGATGCAAATACTCTCCCACTTTTTCCTAGAGTTACTGTCAACTCCTTGACACTCCTCGTGCTGCTCTCCCCTCTGTTTCCATAGGAGTTTTACCACAGGTCTAAAATGGCAGTGTAAAAAAGCAAATTCCTGGGGGAGCACATAAAACCTTGGCTAGACTTGGTGCTGTGACCCAAATCGGGAGGCAACACCACCTTGACCCTAAAGCGACTTCCACCCAAGGAGCTCCAGCACCTGCCTTCCCCCTCCTCCTTAT
Organism: Lonchura striata; assembly: GCF_050655825.1. Lineage (NCBI taxonomy): Eukaryota > Metazoa > Chordata > Aves > Passeriformes > Estrildidae > Lonchura > Lonchura striata. Next base: position 5,749,984 of record NC_140711.1, read on the forward strand.
CCAAACTCACTCCAAAGGACTGGAAAGTTTGGCTGCCCAAAATGTAGCTCAAAACAGTTTGTCTTCAAGTGCCATTTGGAAACCAGACATAAGGCTGGAAGGAAATTAGGGGAAGGTGTCAGAGGGAAAAATGTCAGGTTTTGGAGAGCAAACCACAGCACAGCACACAGAACTGGCATCGCAGGCTTCGCTGTCATGCAGCAGGACTGCCTCAGCTGAAAATTCCCTGTGAAAGTTAAAATATCCATTGCCTGCAGCTTTCCCACAGGATTGAAAGCAACAGCCATGGAAATGCATTTCTTAACTTCAGATCTTCTCACACTACCCAGACATGGATCCCCTTCCTAAATACTTCTGGTGAAAGCAGCCACTTTTCCATCCAGCTTGAATTTCTATAAAGCATTCCCATTTTCCTTGAGGCATCTACTCGTTACCTGCCACTCTGTGCTTCAGCAAATCCCAGCACAGCTTTTTCCTTGCATTTTGGTGGTGTGAAGGCACCTCTACCCTCACTTCTTGTGCTGAGAGGAATGAAATGGGATAATAAACCCCTTCTGCTGCTCCAGTTCTGGCTGTTTTCCTTTAACAAAGGTCTAGAGCTTTTTTTTTCCCACCCCCTCAGCCCGTGCTGAGGACACCAACCCCGTTGGGCGCTCACACCTCGATGTGTCAGATCCTTTCTGCCTCCCCTGGTGCTGCGGGATCTTATTTTTAGCCTCACATTGAAAGCAAAAAAAAAAAAAAAAAAGCAGGAATCTTCTGGTTTGGGAGGGAAGAGCTGTCTCTGCAAGGCTTGGAAAGGATGTCAATCCCTTCGTTCTCAATACATGGTAACGACGCCGTGATTTGTAGGGAGAGAAAACACCTCACTGCAAGCCAGCAGGCTCTGAGTCCTTGTGGGATGGGCAGCATAGCTCGAGCATCACCCCCGGCCACAGGCACCTTTCCCACCTGGCAGCTCGGCGGGATGGCAGCGAGCTGGCTGCCAGCAGGGCAGGATGCTGGGCTGCTGCAGGAGCTGCTGCTGCCCAGGGCCGCCCACGCCTGCCCGGTTTGGGCAGCAGGAGCTCTCTGCCCGCAGAGCCCAGCCCCTGTGCCAGGCAGCCACAATGGGCCCTTTGAGCAGGGGCAGCTGACTGACGGCGCGCTGGCAGCGAGGCTGGAAGGAGAAATTTGCAGCTGGGGGAAAAAGCAAATTCATTTCCAGCAGTTGTAGGGGGAACGAGTGCCAATTTCCAAAACAAAACTGCTATTTCTCTGCAAGGCTGACAGTTGCCTGGGAGCTGGAGGGAGGACAGGCGGCTGCTTTCAACTTCAGATGCTGTGGGATTAACACTTTCCGGGCCGTGGGCTCAGCTGGTGGGCAGCACCCCCAGAAGGAACGGGGGGCACCTCGTGCCCATCTCCAGCAGCGTTCAACTCCACAAACATGGACTTTTGTCCACCCTGGGACAGTGCAGCATGGATGGGGAAGGGGGTGAGACGGTTGTGAGGCTGATCCTGCCCCTTCCCACAAGTTTCCAAGGTACCCACCCCAGGCTTTGGGAAGGGACGAAACTCCCCGCATAGAAACAGGCATCAAAATCCCTCTGCCCATGGCCAGCTCTGCTCTGTGCCCCCCAGCACCCTGCTCCCACCACCTGCTCTGACTCCCACCACCTCTTGCAAGTGCTATTTTCTCCCCTCACCCTCCAGCCTAAGTTATAAAAGGGTGGATTATCCAGAGACAGGGAGAGACGGAAGTTTACAGCCCAAATCCCCAGCACGGAGAAGTGACAGCACTCTTAGCAACCACGGGCCCTCCTCCCAGCTCTAATTAAAGGCTGTTTCCATGTCATCCAATGAGGGCTGGGAGCAGAGCAGAATTTACAGGGAGAATGTTCCAGGCATGCTCTCAAATGCAGCTGGAAGTGGGGAATACAGGATTATTCTGCCCACAGCTGGCTGGCTGTGTAGCAATCGCTGCCTGCTGGAATAAGGGGTCCTGCCAGCCACCATGTCCTTCTGCCACAGTGAGGGGTCAAAGCCATGGTGGCACCCTCTCCTCAAACAGCTGAGGGATCCACAGGAAACAGCTCCAAAAAGCCTTTGTGCCATGGCTAGAGCCAGGGAGCATGCCAGGAAACCCACCTCAACCTCAACATAGTCATGGAGTTTCTTGCAGGTGGCTGCAAAGGTCTCTGATGTCCCAAATTCGAAGTACCACAGCTTGTTCTTCATCCTGGGGCACACAGACATGTCAGTATCCCACTTGGAAGCAGCCTCTTGCCCCAGCCAGCAGCAGGACGGGCTGCCAGAGACTGTCTGGAGCTGCTGTGATGGGGACACGAGCCATTGTGCCCAGCACCCTGGCCCTAGGGAGCCGTGTGGGTGTGTCTGGGGGTTGCGGGGCTGTCAGAGGGCGGCTCTGAGGGGCAGGATGGAGGTGCTGGGTGCTCCTTAGGCATGGGATGTGGTGTCAAGGGACAGGCCACCCCGTGGAGGGGATGTCCCACACCACAGCACCCCACTAGGCAGCCCCTGACTGTGGCTCATTGCCTGCATCAGCTGCTGAGCCAGGCTTTGAGGGGAGCTCTAAGCTGGGAGAGGCTGTAAGCTGAGAGGAGCTGAACTCGAGGATGGAGTCAGACACTTTGGTGCACTCAGGGATTTTTCCAGCAGGTATTTCTAAACCTGGGAATGGGGGTCACGAGCCAGGGCTCCCGTTGCCATTGCCCCATTTCCGTGCACCCTGAGCACAGCGGGAACGAGCTGTGACCTGCTGCCTGCCCTGCCCTCCCTGCCTGGCCTGCTCCTGCCTGTCCTGGAATTCCACACTAATTATAAAGCATGAATGAACGTAACCGGGTGTGTGGCCAAGTTTGAGCAGCCTGCCACAGCACGTGGGGCTTGAAGAAGCATCCCAAACCCCCGCCATGCCTGGCCTGGACCCCCACCACGCCTGGTGTGTGCCCTGCCTGTCCCCTAAGGCTGGCCAAACCCCAGATCCTCTTGGCATGGTGCCTGGCAGTGGCAGGGTTAGGGTTAGATTTAGGGTTAGATTTAGGGTTAGATTTAGGGTTAGGGTTGCACAGCCAGCTCTCAGGGGGCCCTGGGGGTGCCCTTACCTGCTGTTGAATTTCTCAGGGTGTTTTTCTCTCATGATGTGAAAGCGGTGGGCAATGGAGGCGTCCTGTGGAGAGCACAGAGACGTCAGTGGCACAGCAGAGAAACAGAATCCCCACCCTGTGCCCCGTGGGCACGAGCCAGGGCAGGGGTGCTCAGCTCTTCATGCTCCCACTGGGCCCTGTGGCACAACTGAGGATGACATTGATGGTCCAAGGTGATGGAGGGACCCTCAGCCAGGCTCTTCCCAAAGCTTGTAAGGTGGGACATAATTAGTGCACTTGGCCTCCTTCCCTCATCACAGGGGCTCTGCATGGAGGGGATGATGACAGGGGAGGAAAGACAAGCAAGGGGGGCTCTGGGGACACCCCAAGGCCCTGCACCCTGACAGGTCTCCTGAGAGCAAGGCAGCTCTCCTGAAAATCAACACAACCTCTCCTTATGCAGAGTGGGTGTGTTTAACCCAGCTCAGAAGCTGTCACCAAATGCCACCTGCATTAGCAGGAGCCAATGTGAGCCCAGAAGCATCCTGCAGTGCTGCAGGTGAGTGACCCCTGCCATGGTGGCACCCCTGGCACAGGACAAAAATGCTGCAAGTCCCTGGCAAGAGAAGAGCTTTCCGCAAAACACTCCTGCTCTCAGGACTGACCCCCATGGCACAGGGCTGTCATCCTCCCCAAGCTCCCCAACCTCTCTAGGTCAGGAAAATGTGAAGGAACATGGGTCTAAACAACAAAGCAGGTCTTTGCTGATGTCTTGGCAGGTGGGGTGTCCTTGTCTTCGGGAACCCCAAACTTCCCTGAATCCTGTTTAAGCTCCTTTCACATTCATCTTGCAACATTCCTGCTGGGAAGATAAAGAACCCCTGCCTGCTTATATATCTTGGTGCTGCCTTTACAAATGATAGAAAAAACAGAAAAAAAAAAACAAAACAGGAGTTGGGAGTGTGAGCAAGGAGGAGCAGGAAGGGAGAAACTGACTCCTGCCCCATGGAACTCACCACCCCAATGGAGAAGTAGTTGTTGATGATGGTGGATGGGACGGGATCTCCGTTGGCCTCCCGGTCAGTAGGAATGATGTCGATCTGCCAGCGGTCCAGCATCACCTCTGTGCTGTGCTCTATGTCCTTCAGGACCTTCATCAGGTTGCCTCCTTCATAGCCTGGAAGGGAAAGAGGATGAAGGAGGATGAAGGGGAGCACAGCCATGTCACAGCCAGCGGCCGAGCGCTTGGGGGCTGCGGCTATGGCACATTCTTGAGCAGTGGCAGAGATTTTGGCTCATGGCAGGGCTCTCCAAATGGAAGTTTGGAGGGTTCAGAAAGCAGCAGCTGCTCTTTTTGGAAGGAGTTAGAGGCACCAGGCTTAGATGTAGCTCTGAACTGCATCCCAGGAGCCCGGGAGCCCTCCCTCCCCTGGCTGAAGGGTTCCCAAGGGCCGGCCATGCCCTGGGCTGTCCTCACCTCCTCCCCAGCGCAGGCACCGAGCGAGGTCATTGCCTGTCCCCAGGGGCAGGACAGCCACCGGCGGGTGCTTCACCAGCTTTGCCTTATCTGCAGTTCAAGGGAGAAGAGAAGTTTGGGGCTGACAAGGCTCATTCCCTGCTCCTCTCCACGTCGCTCCTCAGCCAGCAGCCTGGAACGACGCTGCTGGCAGGATCACCAGCCCACCCTCCCTGGGGGATATCAGGAATCTGTGGCGGATCAGCAAGGATGGGGGTGGACGATGCCCAGCAGGGACACAGCTGTGCCTTGCTCACCTATGCAGTCCAGGATCCAGCCCACCGTGCCGTCCCCTCCGCAGGCCAGCACGCGGAAATCTGGGGTGTCCCGAAAGAAGTTCAGCCTGGAGAAAGCCAGGAGAGACAAGGGGTGACGTGGCAGAGCAGGGCCTGGTGGGAGAGGGCAGAGGATCCCCTGCAGAGCTCCATACCCTGGCGTGGGCCCGCCACGGTCCAGGTTGTACACTTGGCGTGGGTTGAGCAGGTAGTGGAACTTCCGCAGGACCCTGGGGAGAGAGAGACGTGAGGTGAGGGATGCCATGAAGGTGATTCCCACACCAGGAGTGATGCCCGGGGCACCAGCAGCCCCCAGCCCCGGGGGGAAGCTGTTCCCAGGCAGGCAGGACCACCTACCTCTCCCCCTGCCTTCCTCCACTCTTGGGGTTCACAAACACGAGGAGTGGGTGTGTCCCGGGCTGAGGGCTGATCTGGAGGGCAGAAAATGCAGCTGTGAATCCCTCAACTGTTGAGTTCAGTGGCACAGCTCACCTGCACCCACTGCAGGAGCCTACCTGCAGCCCTTGCCCATCCACTGTGGTGGAGTTGAACTTGAAGCCCTGGCTGTCCTCGGGGCTGGTGCTGGCAGGGGAGTCGCTCTCCGAGCGCCGGCAGTGGGACTGCCTGTCCTTTGGGGAAGCGAGGCGTGGGTGCCCACGCTGCCCACGGGGCAGTGCCAGCAGCCAGGGAGGCAGATCAGCCTCAGCACTGCCCTGCTGGGTCCTGGCACTGGCAGCGACGAGGGGGACACTTACCAGGACAAGGGGGGCACTTTACCAGGATAAGGGGGGCACTTTACCGGGATAAGTGGAGCACTTACCAGGACAACTGGGCAGATGTAGGATGGGAGCAAGATGTGGTCCCGCAGCGGGCCCCCATCACACTCTGGCTTCACATGGGAGGCACACTTGTTGTGGAGCTGGAGGGGTGGGAGGAAGGGATGTGGAGCAGAGGACACCTGCCCTCCCCTGAGCAGGAGCCCAGAGCTGGTCATGCAGGCACGGTGGGTGTGCCCCAGCCCTGGGTACTCACCGTGATTTGGCACCAGACACAGTGCAGGCCGGTGATGCCCTGGTAGCACTTGATGCTCTTGTGACATCTGTCACACTTGGCAGGGGAATTGCCCTCGATCCAGGTGTGCTGCATCACCTGCAAGGCACGGGGACACGTGGCACAGCACCCACTGACCTGCAGACACCTCCCTCCTGCTAAGGGTGTCCGTGAGGATTTTGGAAGCTTGTCCTGCAGGGATGCTGCTGATCCAGTCCTGGCCCTTGCACAGCCCCTGTGCAGAGCCAAGGCAAATCTTGGAGCTGGGGGTCATGTGGATGCCTGGGGACTGCAAGGCTTTGGATGCTGGCAATGCCCGTGAGCTGCTGCCCAGGATGCGAGGGGAAAAGCCAAGGGGAAGAAGCTTTGGGGAAGCAGAGCAGGAGACCAAGGGGCCAGGACACCTACTGGCTCAGAAATGCACCAGCTGCCTACTCACACTTGTGTTTTTCTTGGATTTAACATAGGTGCTGATGCAGGAAGCGATGTCTTTGGACACACACCTCTCGTGGACAGTGTACTTGCAGACTGGTGAGAGAGAAAACTCAAGAGAGAATCATTTAGGTTTGAAAAGCCCTGTTAACACCCTCGAGTCCAACTGTTACCCCAACACCACCAGGGCACCAGCACCCCAGGAAGGTGATCAGCATGGGAGCTGCCCCCTCCCCACTCAGCCTGCAGCACCCACGGGGCTCAGCACTAACAGGGACCAGTCCTCCCTCCCCAGGGCACCACTGGCTGAGGCAGGAGCCACCGGTCTGGGAGTGCAGCACCCTGGCAGGGATGCAGGACTCACAGGAGCAGCAGAGGCCCTGCTTGCGCACCCCCAGCAGCATGGTGCGGCAGAAGTTGCAGTAGGCAGGTTTCTTGAAGTGCTTCAGCCTCCAGGCATGTTGCCCATCATCTTTCACGTTCTGCAGGGCAAGAGAGTGGAGGGTGGACGTCACTCTCCCACTGCCAAGAGTCCCAGCGTCCTCAGCCCATCATTTTTGTCAACTTTTCACCCCCTAAAAACCCCACGGCGTTTCTGGGAGTTTGCCCCCAGCAGGATCATGGGCTCCCCCTATTCCCCTGCTCTCTTGGTGTTCCCCAGAGCATCCCTGGCACTGCATCCCCCTGGGCACACCCAGCTCCAGCTCCCACGGACCCCTGGCACAGCCCAGCCACAGGGAAGATCTTGGCAGCTGACAGGAAGGTGACTTCACATTTGGGGCCAAGCCACCACTGCCACCACGGGGTGACAAAAGCACAAACCTCTTCATCTGGGGCCAGGCATGAGTGCTTTACAGGAGTCAGTTCAAATTCCCTACTTTCTTGATTTTTTTTCTGCCAGAAAGCCTGTCCCCCACCCTACCTCTCCAGGGGAACCATGGGCACCATGAGCAAAACCATCTTTCCTTGCAAATTATTACTCGATGGCCAGGGATGCACTTGAAAGAAATGAAGGTCGAAAGGATGAAAACACAGACAGAGAAATAAAGGGGGTCTCAACAGCCCCACCTTTGCTCTTTAAGCCTCACTCTACAAGAGGAGATGCCATTTTAGGTACTCATCCTAGGTTTTGATTAAATGTTCATTGAACTAGAGTGCACTGCTTGGGCACAGCAGTTAAAAAATGAACTTGGGAAGATTTGGGGTGTGAAGGGGGTGGGGGGGTTGTCAGCAGGGGCTGGGGCCAGTGTGGGGCTGTGTGGTGCTGTATGAGCGCATGGTGTGCTGCTGGGGGTAGGCTGGAGCAGGTGTCCTCAGGAACACTGACCGTCTCCATCCCCAGGAGGACCAGCAAGGGGATGGTGGTCATGCCACCCCGAATCCACTCCTCCAGCGTCACAGTCCCGTCGTGGTTGTAATCAATCTCCTCCATCATAGCCTTCAAGATCTGGAGGAGGGCACAGAATGTGGTGACACAGTGATGCCAGCCTGGCCTCTGGCTGAGAGCCCCTGCTGCCTCCAGCCCCAGCACTCACAGGCTTCAGCTCGGTGGAGTCCCACTCCAGGTACTCAGCCACGTGCACCATCTGGTTGATGATACGATCCAGCTCCTAAGCACACACAGAAAGTGGTGCCCAGGGTTAGGGATGGCTCCAGGCACGAGCAGAGTGTCCAGCCCCAAGCCCCCAAGGTCTACATTCCCACATGCCCAAGGTTACCCCAGTCCCCACATACACAGGAGGGGCAGCAACACACCAGGCCTCGGCTCCTTATTTTTTCAGAGCCTTCTGCCCTGAAAACCTGCAAGGAAATCTGTACTGGGTTTTCCTTGGGAAGAACTATTCTGATAAACCAGATTTTATTTGCAACAAGTTTCACAGGCGATACCCACAGAACAAAGAGAAAACATCATAGGAGAAGGAGCTGTGCATGATTTTTTTCTTCCCTGAAATACCACGACCTGATGTAGTGCTACAATTCTTGGTGGGTGGATTTTTTCCTAGCTCCTGCTGGATGCAGCAGAGCTGCCATGTGATCCCCAGCTCTGCAGTCCAGCTGCTGCTTTCCTCCTCCCTTCCCATATCCCTGCCCCTTTTTGGAGCATCTCAGCAGGGCAGTGAGCACCCCAACAGTGTCCTGAAGGTTTCCAGCCCCCTGAGCAGCCCCTGCTCTCTGTCCCAAGGGTAGGCTCACCGAGCTGTCCAGCAGGCCGTTTCCATCGGTGTCGTAGAGGCGAAACATAACTGGAGGGAAGAGAGAAGCTGCTGACAATTAGAGCCCAGCCCCGGGGCACCCCAGGGTGCCCCAAGCACCCTGTTCATGCTGCTGGAGCTTCAGGGTGGGAGCAGCGCTGTGCAGCTGGGATGTGACCCCAGGGCTGTGGAGCATCAGGGCAGACACAGGCAGGAGCAGAAGGGGGTGCAGAGGGGTTTTCCCAGGAGCAGCCAGCCCTGCACCCGTCCTCAGGCTGAGCCCCCTGCGGGTGCCACAGCCGAGCCCAGGATGACACTTACACTCCAGCTTGTCCTCTGCCCGGCCCCTCTCCAGCAGGGACAGGTAGCAGACAATGTCCTTCAGGTGGACCACCTGGGCCACGGGGCTGGGAGGAGGAGGCGGGGTGGCCTTCAGGGAGCTGGGACCTTTCCGCAGGCTGAAGGGCAGCCTCTTCTCCCCGCTCCTCGTGCCTGTGGGCAAGGAGAGAGGCACAGCAGGGGTGACATCGGACCAGGCATCGTCACCACGTGGGAGACAGGAGCTCTGAGGGAGGGACCCATTCGGCGTGGGACTGGGTGACACCACGGGGCCAGGGCTGGGACACAGGATGGGCACTAAAAGGGCACTTGGGGCCGGGTGCCATCGCAGGCCTGGGGGCACGAGGGACACCTGGGGCTGGTGCCATCACAGGCTCAGGGCTGGGCAGTGCCACTCATTCCTCGGGGTGCAGCCTGCCACACCTCCATCACTGCAGCTATGGGCGGGATGAGCAGCTGGAGCCCATGGAAACGTGTCCTGATGGGAACATGCATCCACCCAGGAGGAGGGAGAAGCTCAGTGGGCAGCAAGGCAGCTTGCCAGGGTGCCAGGGTGCCCACGCTCACTGATGCCCATGGCAATAGCAGGGGGGATGCTCCTGGCAGAGGGGCCCTTCCTCGGGGCCTGGCAGGGGCTGGGGCAAGGGGCAACTGTGACTCAGTGCCCCATTTCCCCTCCCTACAAGATGTTGCCAGGTAATTAAGACATTGATTGATGGGGGCTCTGTGGGATGGGATCTGTAGCTTAAGTTTGCCAAGCAAAGGTGTCCAGGTGCCAGGAACCCAGTGAGTTTGGGAGGTCACTGCCACCACACTGGGGACTTGACCAGAAACTGGGGAGGGCTTGTCACTGCCCCAGTCTCCCAGCAGAGCCCCAGCCAAGCCCACCTGGTGACTGAGGGCTGAGCAGAGACACGGAGGAGATCTTGGAAGAACCCGAGGAGTTGTGAGCAGAAGTGGTGCCAGTGGTGGATTTCTGGGAGGATGATCTGGACCAGCTGGGGGAGGCATTGGGGATCGATGCCAGGGTGAGGGATGCTGGCTGGGGCTCAGCTGGGTTGCTGTGGCAGCCCTTGGGCTCGGGGGTGTGTCGTCCCAGAGCACTTCGAGGGGTTTTCCCATTGATCCCTGCAAGCAGACACGCCCAAGGGCAGCGTGACACCAGGGTGTCCGTGCCCCTTGCTCCAGGAACTGGTGCTGGGTGCTTGCCCTGGGTCCTCTCTGCTAGCCCCATGCCTCTCTGCCCTGGCATCCCAGCCCCAGGGCTCTCTGAGGGGCACCACAGGTCACCCCTCACCCTCCTGCCTGGCCCAGCAGCCCCCAGCAGTGCTCACATCCCTGGGTGATGGACACCACGGTGCTCAGACCAGGCAGGGAGGATGTGCTCCTCCATCCCCAGCCAGAGCTGGGGGACGTTCTCCCTTTTCCCTTTGCAATTTATAGTCCTTTCAGCAGATGTCTCCACGAGCCAGGAATCCAGCCGGGAAGGGCTGGGGGAGGCAGAGCTGGGTGCCTGGCACACACAGCCTGCTCTGGGTGCAGCTGAGTGCAGGGTGGCCGTGACAGAGGCGCAGGCCACCTCAGCCTGCACAGAGATGCTGACAGAGTGACTTGGGCTCTGAATGTGCAGAGGAAAAGGCACGTGCCATTGCATCCTGGAGAAATCCCTCCCTGGAGCTGCACAGGGCCTTGGCAACAGAGGGGGGTGTGAGCTGGCCTCGATGCCACCCCTTCAGTGTCACCCCCTTCAGTGCCACCCCCAGCCTTCATTCCCGTGGGCAGTGTGGGAGCAAGCCCAGCGTGCTGCCCGGAGCCCAGGGGGGAGGCAGGGTGGCTCACCCAGGCTGCTGTGCTGGGGCACACCCGGGCTCTGCTGCTGGCTCTCGGGGGAGGCTTGGCAGATCTTACGCCTGAAGGAAGTGAAGAGGTGCTGGCAAAGCTCCTCGGGCACGTTGGCCTCCAGGTAGGTCTTCATGAAGAGGCAGAAGCCCTCGTAGTCGATGGGCTGGGGAACAGAGAGGAGGAGGATGGAGGTGCCCCAGGCCACCACCAAGGTGCAGAGCTGCCAGTGGGCGTGGGGCTGCATGCCCTGGGCACCCCTCACTGGGCACATGAGCACCAGAGCCCTCCCCAAAGCTGCTGGTTTCCCAAATCCAGTGGTTGGAGGTAACCTAAAGGGTCCCAGAGGCAGCACGGCCAGAAATGCCCAGTGCCAGTGTGGCTGAGCCAGGTGAGCAGTGCTGGGACAGGGACAGCAGCCAGGGCAGGAGCTGGGGGAGTGGCAGAAAAGGGCAGAGCAGTGGGACTTTCCAGCCCAGCCCCAGCCCCATGGGGACTATCCTCCTCCCGAGGACTCTGCCTCCTCCTTCCCTGCTGGGCATTGCCATTGTGTGAGGATGATGACTTCTCAATGGCTTTTGTGGCCCCAGCTGGAGTGAGCATCCCGTGGTGCCCTGGAATAACAAGGTACCTTTGTGCCACTCCTTGCATGTTCAGCCCACTGATTTTTCTCATTTTGCCTTGATTCTGGTGATTAGAGCCCCACAGAAGCTCTGTCCTGCTGGCACACCAACAGGTCCCTCTGAAAGCACCGCTCAGGAAAAATAATCCCAGCCTTCTTTGGAGGAGAGCAAGAAGGCAGAGCTGTCCCATCCCCATGTTGGCCAAATAATTCACTTTTAGGGGGAGAGTAAATCCCTCCCAGGTTCTGCCTGGCAAGGCAAAGCCCCAAAAAGCTTTCAGCAGGATTAGGTGGGGTGGGATGGCCATGCAGAGGGCAGGGTCCGGGGATGGCCAGGGAATCAAGTCCTGGGTGCAAAACCACGGGGAGAGATTGGGGCCAGCAGCCAGCCCTGCCTTCTCCTGGCTGCTCCCAGCTGGGGGAGCCGGGCTGGGGGAGCTGCAGGGGCTGGGAGCTGCCAGCAGCATGGGGGGGACACGGCGGGCACGGGGCCGTACCTGTTCGGGGTTGTACCTCGAGAGGACTCCGTCCCCATTGAACTCCTCCAGAACATCCTTCAGCTTCTTGGTGGAGTCTGGGGAGACAAAGGCACCGTGCTGAGCATGGCCCCGCTGGGCTGCCTCTGTCATCCACCAGCAGGGTGGTGCAGAGGGGTTTATCTGCTGGATATACAATTGCTGGATCTCTCCGTGCCTGGAAGAGGCCAGCCATGCCCTGCTTCCCCTTCCACCTTCACAGGGGCAGGGCAGATATGGAAAGCTGGCCTGGGAGCTTTATATACATAGAGAACTTCCTCCTACCAGTATGAAAATAAACACAGAGCCAGAGCAAAGCCAGGAAGGTGTGGACACTGCAGTCCCAGCTGCTCTGGTGTGCTAAGCACACCCTGGATGTCCCTGCCACAGTGCAAGTGGCTGCTGGCACCCCTTGGCAGAGCCACTCATCCCAGAGGCTGCCTTGGGCTGCTCACTGGTATCTCCAGGAGGTGCCAGGAAGGAGAAATAAAACTGTATTCATAGAATCACAGAATCATTTAGGTTGGAAAAGCCCTCTAAGATCAGCAAGTCCAACCATTAACCAGCACAATTGTGTTCACCACTAAGATAGAAATGTCCCACATCTCCGTGGCTTTTAAATACCTCCAGGGATGGTGACTGCTGAGGACAGCCTGATTTAGTGCTTGACTACCCTTTCGAAGAAGAAATTTTCCTGAATATCCAATCTGAACCTCCCCTAGTGTAGCTTGTGGCCATTCCTTCTTGTCCTATCACTGGATTGGTCCATGCAAACTTCCACACAAGTAGTAAAGACTTTCCCTGGCTGAGTGTCCTTAAGGCTGGAGTGTCTGGAGGGACATTCTTCATTTTAAAATAGGGAAAAGAAGGAAAAGTGGAAAAAAAGATCAAGGTGAGTGAACATTCAGCCCTCACCTTCACACACATCCCTGGGCATGTGCATTTAAAAGGTTCTCAGACACAACAGCCTTGTTAGTTACTGGGAAATCCTCTCTCCATGTGGGGGCTGAGCTGGCTCTGATCCCCCCAGCAGAACTTGGCACTGGACCACAGCTGCCTGGGATGTCAGGGGCACTCAAGGAGAGGGATCCTGGCCCTCCTCAGAGGACCCCCAAATCCCATTGGGGAGCCATCCTACAGGGGAGAAGGCAGTTGCCCCTGCTGCAGCCTTGCTGGCCACATTTTGGTTAATGAAACTAAGATGCCATCACTGTTCTGAGCCCAGTGTTGCAGATGGTGTTTCATGGTCTGGGATTCAGGAAAGCAAAGCCCATCGTCCTCCAGAGAGGCAGAATGAGATGCAGAGAGGGATACTGCACACACCCCTCTGCCTGAGTCTCTGGCTGGTGGGCAGGAGCGTGGCCCCACTGGGGAACATGAAGAACTTGTCCCCAACCTCACCCTTGTGATGTACAGAGTCCCCAAGGACAGCCTCAGAGAGCTCACGGTGTCCCCTTTGGCTCTCAGTCATCTCCCATCCAGCCTGCTCGCCCCAGGGTCAGGCCAATTCTGCAAAGCAACGCCCTTGTGATTTCACACCTCTTCTCCCTTCATCCTGTGCCTTTCCTGCCCTGCCCTGCTCTCAGCACCTTCACGAGCTGCACTGCTTCTCCATCAACTGCTGTAAAAAGCACGGCCCCACTCCAGCTCTCTGGCAGGCAGGACCTCAAGGACCTGGTTTGGGTTTCACCCAGGCTCTCCCTCCAGCTTCTCCCAGCTCCAGGACCCCTCGGTGCTGCTGCAAATCTCCTTTTCTCAGCAGGAGCTGCAGCAGAGCGTCGCTCTGCAAAAGCACTGAGGAGAATTACCGCAGAGGGCTGGCAGCCCAAAGCACGCTGTGGAGCAGCCCCGTGCGTTTGGTGTGTTTGGGAAAAGCCAGTCTGCTTTCCTGGTTGGCATTTCACTCCGCTGAGAACGTGGGAGCGACCGCCTTCAGACGGACTGAGCCGTGCTCACGTGTCCGGCCCCAAAGCTCAGCTCCATCCTCCCGGCCAGGCAGCCAGGGGGACCCCAACCAGCCAGGGACTTCCCCAAAAACCTAAGGAATCCCCTCGTTTTCCAGGAGGACACTAAGGAAAGGTAGGACAGCAGTCCAGCACGGATCAACAGGACTTTTCAGCACATCCAACCCGCTCTCCCCATCCCGGGTACTCACAGTCCGTGTACTGCTGGAGCTGGGCAAACTCGGCGGGGCTGAGCGAGATCCAGGTGCCATCGGTCATTTTTGGGCAGCAGGGACACGGCAGGGGCCACCAGCCGCTGCCTCTGTGCCAGCCTCAGTGCCACAGGTCCCACAGAGCGCTCTGTCACATCGGCACGGCGAGGGGCACGGCCAGCCCTGGCACTGCTGGCATCATTCTGCTGAGCCTGTGAGAAGCCAGAGCTTCGGGGCACCTGGTCAGCACCTGCCTGCCTGGAGGGGACAGAGAGAGAGGAGGGGGTCAGCAGGAGGTAGAGACAGGGTCCTGCTGTGCCTGGGGACAGTCACCTGCAGTAGTGGGTGTGTGAGCCTGGAAATGGGGTGCTTTGCCCCGCTGCAGACCTGGGGGATCCCTACTCCAGGGAGCAGAGGGTGTGAGCACAAGGAGGAGCACAGGGCACCTTGCTGTGTGAGCATTCTCAGGGCTTGGTGTCCCTAGGAAAGCTCCTCTGCCACCGAGCCAGCCTGGTGCCACACACAAGAGCCACAACTCTCACCGGCCAGAGGATGTGGCTGGAAGAGGTCAAGCAAATGCCTGGGGCAGGAAAAGGAACTTGTCACCCCCAGCATTTCCCAGGGGAACCCAGCAAAGGGAGCAGAAGGAAGGGCATGGTTATTTAAAGAAAATGCAAAAGCTGGGGGCGGGGAATACGGGAGAGTAGAAACTTCCAGTTTACTCCTGCACCTTTGAAGCTGGTGTTTACTTCCAGAGAATCGTGGTAAATGAAAATCTATAGTCAAAACTGGAAATCTATAGTCAAAACAGGGAAAAATCTGTGCCACAGAAAAGCCCTGACCAAAGGGCTCTCTCCAGCCCACTCATTCTTAGGCTTCAAAATTTTTTAGCCTTTTTCATTTAACCAAATTGGCCATCAGGCAAAGGGCAGCGTTTGGAGGAGGTGGTTGCTCTCCAAAGAGTTTGATCTCCATTTTAGGGCTCTTTCCCTGCCAAATGTTGGCTCCCAGTTTCCACCAGCCTAAGCTGACAGACTGGAGGAAGCAGAGCAAAGATCAGAGGACTTGGGATGATGCTTAGGGAGCACCCACATGCCTCAGCATCTTTCCATTCACAGAAAAACACCTTTGATTAAGAGGAGCAAGTAATTCAGGGGAGCTGTCGGCTCCCACATGCCACACCAACCCCACACAGAGTCCCTAGGGACATTCACACATGGGGGTGCACCAGGAGCAGTCACTTAACCCCCCATCCTCAGGACTCTGCCCACATGTCAGTACTAATGCTATTTTGCCTCTATATTCAGCTGCTGAAAATGCTCCAGGGCAAGAGACGGTCCCAGGGGCAAAGCCTGGTGTTGGCAGAGGAAGGAGCAAACAATCTTTGGGGCTGTGGGGAGGATGGTGACCCCTGAGGAAACAGCCCAGGGCTGAGCATCTGCCTGGATAGCTGCCAAAGGGTTTTCCAGCTGCAGGGAGTGACTGCACACAGAGAGGAGCCCACCAAGCCCTGGCTACGCATTTGCTGGAGTTTAACATCACAACCCTCCTTAGTCCTGTTCAGTCCTTTCCTCCCAGGAGGACAAAGTCACTGGGCTCTTCTTCCACCCCTCCGTGGCCTGGGACTTCTTGGCTGCCTCTAAGGCTGCCTGGAGAGCTGTGGGGCCTGGGGACCCCACAGGATGCTGTTCCTGCCCAGGGGATGAGCAGTGGCTATCCCGGGACAGGGAGCAGTGCCCTCACTGCCCTGCCCTGGGGCACTCCTGGTGGGATAACATATAATCCTGGGGAGAATCCCACCTTCCCACCCTCACCGGGGCCCTGCAGCCCCATGGCAACTCGCCTCCAGCCTGTGACCATCCAGCTCGTCCTGGCAGCTCTTGGTCCCTGTGCCACCAGCTGGGCAACACTGCTATGGCTAGGGAAGAACTACCCAATGTCTTCCCACACTGGCTTTGGTTTTGTGGGGATCTTCATCTTGCTGCAAGCACAAGTGAAAACATGGTGTTTTCTCCTATCCTGGATGATGGGTTTGTCCCAAAGTACTTCCAAGGCTGGTCCAGGAGAGCTCAGTCTGTAAGAAATGCCCCGGAATGCAGACAGACTTCGTGTTTCCTGGCACACAAGCTGTTTGATTTGATCAGAACCTCTTTTTTATCCTAAACTTATCCAAGGAGAGGCTGAGAGTCCAGAACTAGCTAGAAGAAAAGGCAAAGGGAGGGACCTGGCTGGCTCCAGCTCCCAGGAGGAGTTTGGGGGCACTGAGGGCAGCAAAAATATCCCTTGCTTCTTTTAATGATGGGTGATGGGGCAGCACAAAGCACCAGAAGGAAAGCAAAGCAGAGCTAATTGGGCCATCCCAAGAGGCTTTCCCCTAGCAATTGCTGGAATAACAAATGCCACTCCTGGCACGTCAGCCTCGGATTTCAGGAAGGGCAGGAAAAAGCCTCCTCAGGAATCCAGCTGCTCCTCGTTTGGCCGCCCTCTGAATTGTCAGCGGCAAATTATGTTCTATTAAATCAAATTTGCCTCTCGCTAAAAATAGCTCCCTACTAGTGTTACAAATAACACGGATTACCCTGCCTGGAGGCGCTCACCGGGCACGGCCCCTCTCCCCATCCCTGCTCCTGTGCGTGGGCACCGGCCTGGTGTGACTCAGGGCAGGGGAGGATGGACAGGGGGGACCTTGGAGCCTCCCAAACCTCCCTGGGGGCATAAGCAGAGCTGGAGCTCGTGGGGAGCTGCGTGGCACATCCTGCAGCTGCAGTGATGGGAGAGGTGCTGTTGGGAGCATCGATGGGTGCAGCTCTGTGGGAGCCAGGGCCCAGCCATGCAGGGCCTGAAATACATCAACAGGGGAAATGCCAGGCAGGAGTCCCCCAGTGGTGAGTGGAGCTTGGACTTGTGGCAGGACCATGCCACAGGCAGTGGGACACCTCCATATCCCTAAAAAAGGGCTGTCCATGGGCACCTCTGGTATCCAGGCATGGGGAATCCCAGAAGCAGCAATGGGATGGCAGAGGAGCTGTTTTCCCAGGCAGACATCCCTGTCTGGAGCCTTTTCACCAGCCCCAGGCGCTGGCTGCCCAGTGCTGCTGTGGATGGAGGATCCCACAGCACGGTGCTCTGGGATCACTGTGGGACTGGGAGGCCTTGCTCCACTGCCACCCGCCCGGCCCCCCAGGAGCACAGCTACTGATGGGCACCTAACTCTGCACCTAACCCCATCCCCTCATACGTCCCCATCTTCGTTCTCGTTCATGTCCCAGTCTCCTTTCATGTCCCCATCCCTGTCCCCATCCGTATCTTCATCCCATCCTTGTCCTCATCCCCGTCTCCATCCCCATCCCAGTTCCCATTTCACTCTTCTTTCCCTCCCCCTACACCTCAGTCTCTCACTTTCAGTTTCACCCCTGGCAAAGGTTGCTCTTTCCCCAGGAACAGAACAAACCACAGGGGCACAAAACCAGAGACAATGGGCTGGCAGCTTCCAGGTGCTGGCAGAGCCTCCAGCCTCCGACCAGCTTCACAGGAACGTGTGAACGGGGCTGCAGCACCTGCCCCGCAGCAGATTCCAGCTCCAGATGCCCTTTGGAAAGGAAAACCATGGGCTCCTTGAGCTGCAGGAGGTGGCACGAGGAGGCAACACTCCTGCTGAGCACACACACCCGTGCAGAGGCTGTGGCTGCCTGGCAGCAGTGGGACACAGCACGATGCTGGGCTCTTCCCTGCCTCCCTGCCCGGGCCTGCAGAAGCCACAGACACGTGCCACATCCCTGGGGCAGAAGCATGGCAGGTCCCTACAGGAATGGCATTTTCCAGGCCACCCCCACCATCTTTTGGAAAGATCAGCCTATTTTTGTGTTGGATGGGGAGAGGCCCCTGAGGCGGTGGGTGGAGTATAAATCCCTCCTGTCCCACTGCAGCAAACAAACCCCAACCAAGTCACGCTCAAACTATTTTCTGCAGCGACAGGAGAAGGCGCTTTTCTGCATTTTGCCAGCCCAAGAGGCCACTCAGGATCGGCTTTTTCCATTCTCCAAACCTGTTGCTGACTACACATTCCCCTGACGCTTTGACCACCGCCCACACAGAGCAAGGCACGCTGTCCAGGTACCTCACACCAACTTTGCTGTGGACCCCGAGCACCCTCAGGGCGATCAAAGGCACTGGCAGGGGTGCCTGGAGCATCCGTGCTCTCTCCCACAGTGACACAGGGAGAGGTGGGTGGCCGTAGCCAGCCCTCCAGCCCCAGGGCTGGGCTGTGGCTGCACCAACTCCCAGCTGGGTGCCAGGAGATCTTGGCTCAACCCTGTGACAGCAGGGACCCAGCACAGCCTCCCTTGGAATTCATCCCCCTGCCAGGGGCAGGACAGCTCAGCTCGTACCCCAGAGACACCAACAACTTCCTGACTTACTACTGTTGGATTTTTAGAGAATAATTTTGCTGACTGAGTTCGGAGCAGACTAGATCTGAGCTAGGATGCCTTCGGAGCAAGGCGCTTCCCCTTGGCCCTGCATGTCCCAGTCAAGCCAGACCTTGTCTCATAGAAAAGCCCTTTCCCACACCAGACAGGGCAGCAAATGCTGGGCCTGCAGCCTAAGGACTGGGATCTACCCCAGGATCCCACCTCCATCACCTTGCACATGTAAGCCCAGGAATTCAGGACATCTACAAACCTGTCAGACGGAAACCCTGGCTCTCTCTCTCTGCAGGAACCCTGTGGCCACGAGTCCCGTGGCTTATAGCCACACCTTGGGCGGGATAACGCTGCTTCCTGGTAGCTTTAAAATGCCTTCTCCCCTTTCATCCCCCAACACAACCTGCAGAACAAGTCACATCCAGCCCCCTTCCACAGGCCAGCCACACCAGCACCGCCTCAGCCCTCCCGTCTCCCAAAGCCAACGGCCCTGGCAATTTTTACTTAACAAGAAAGACACTAACGAGCTTTTCCAGCCTGGCAACACAGGAACAGCTGGATTGGGCTGTTCTTCTGCCCAGCCCAAGGACGGGTGGTTTTATAGCCAGGCTGAGAACCAACACACGCTGAGACACCAGTGAAGGTGGTGTAGGGCGGTGTAGGGCGGTGTAGCACCCTGGGCTGCTTTAGGGGCTGGTTGCCATCCTCCTCACCCTGCGGACAAGGGTGCGCTGCCCTCTCTCCACCCTTCGGGAAGCTTTTCTCAGGGGCACAGCCACAGCCTGGGAACCCCGATTGCCCGACCCCAGCGCTGCCCCACTCCTTCAGCGCCGGCACCGCTCCCTAAAGCGCTGGGGAAGGGGGTCGGGGCTGGCCCGGGGAGGGTCGCGGGCTCCGAGGGCAGCGGAGGGGGACGGACGTGAGCTGCCGAGCCGGTCCCGCGTGGGGCGGGGGATCCCGCGCGGATCGGGGGCTTTACCCACGATGGAAAGGGGTGAGCCCACGGGCGTCGCCGCGCCCCCGCGCAGCCCCGCGTCCCCCCGCCGCTGTCCCCTTACCTGGCGGCGGCAGCGCGGTGCCATCGGCGGGACCGGCCGGGCGCTCCGGCGGCGGCTCGGGGCTGGCGGTGCCCGGCACTCCGGGCTGGCGGTGCCGGGCGGTTCGGGGCTGGCGGTGCCGGGCGGTTCGGGGCTGGCGGTGCCCGGCACTCCGGGCTGGCGGTGCCCGGCACTCCGGGGCTGGCGGTGCCCGGCACTCCGGGCTGGCGGTGCCCGGCACTCCGGGGCTGGCGGTGCCCGGCACTCCGGGCTGGCGGTGCCCGGCACTCCGGGCTGGCGGTGCCCGGCACTCCGGGCTGGCGGTGCCCGGCAGCGCTGCTCAGCCCGGCGGGGCGGGGATCGGGGATGGGGGATGCGAACGGGCCCGGCCCGCCCCGCCGCTCCGCTCCGCCCGCCTCCGCCGGCACCGGGCGGCCGGGGCGGGAGGGGGAGGAGGACGAGGAGGAGGAGGAGGAGTTGGAGGAAGAGCCCGGCGGCCCCGACCGCGCCCCCGCCCCTTCCCGGCTCCGGGGCAGCGCCGGGGAGCCCCGGGGCGGGAGCAGCCGGCTGCGGGGGCGGCGGGAGACGTGTTCCATGCTAAAACTCGTTTGTGATGGATTCCCACCTCCCCACAGCGGCAGGGTTTTCCCCACTTCCCGATGGCCACGCACACTGCCCCGCAGCCCCGATGCTCCCCGTCCTTGTCGCCGTGCCTATCTCCATCCCCAGCCCTAACCCCATCCTTGTCCCCATCCCCTCATACGTCCCCATCTTCGTTCTCGTTCATGTCCTAATCTCCTTCCATCCCCATCCCTGTCCCCATCCGTATCTTCATCCCATCCTTGTCCCCATCTCTGTCCCCATCCCAGTCCCCATTTCACTCTTCCTTCCCTCCCCCTACACCTCAGTCTCTCACTTTCAAACAGTTTCACCCCTGGCAAAGGTTGCTCTTTCCTCAGGAACAGAACAAACCACTGAAAACAAACAAACAAAAAATGCCAAAACAGATAAAAAGCATTTTTATTTTCTTTCCATGACGCGTCTGCCTGCCTGCTTGGGAGTGACACTATTTCAGGCATGTCTATTATTTATGTTTCGCTATATTTATATTAATTAGAGACGTGATCCATGCACGTAGTTCTCCAACTTAAAAAAAAAAAAAAAAAAAAAAAAAAAAAAAAAAAAAAAGCAGGAGAAGGGGGCTGACAGCTGGGATTGAACTTTCTTGAGAGAAACAGGAGCAGGTTCCACAGCCATAGCTGTTTAGTCCTAGATGATGTTCCTGGTCTGTGTGGGGGATCTCTCCAGCCCCATCCCCATCTTCCCTCCCTCTCTTCTGGCTGGGACCCCAAAGAAATGGGCTGGGGCTCTTGGCTCAGTTGCTGAGAATGGTGGAGTCCCCAGAGCCGCACCAATTTTAGGGGAGACAGAATCATGGAATCATTTAGGTGGGAAAAGACGTCAGAGTTCAACCATTAACTTTTGACGGTAGCACTTGCCGTCTGTGCCTGGGAAAGAGGAGCATCCCTTCAAAGAGCTAACTGGTCTCTGATGGTGGGCTGTGCTGGAGCACAGAGCAGTCTTACATCCCACAGCAGTGGGAAGGGACCCTGAGCTCCCTGCTCCCATCCATGCCAACCACCTCCCTCAGAAGCTGTAACCCGGGTCAGCCCTGAGCCAGGTGACATCTCCTCTCCCCTGAGTGTCCCAGCCCTGTCCTCATCCTTCCTTGCTCCATACCGGGGATGGGGATTGGGTTGGGAACCAGGATGAGGATGGACAAGTGGGGCCTCGGGTCACAGTGCAGGGCTGGGGTGGGATGTAGGGAAAGCCCGGCCACCATGGGGGAGGCAGGGTAGGAAATGCATAATAGATGAGTTTTATCATTATCAAATATTGCATGGAGGCAACAGTTTGTCAAACACGTGAGAGAGAGGAGGATGAGGATGAGGATGAAGGAGTCTCCTGACCAGACACCGCTGCTGTTGTGATCCAGGGTGCCAGGGCACGTGGTCTCTGGGCTGGGCAGGAAGAGACCTGGCCAGGGCTGCTGAAATTCCTCCTGCAAGGGCTCAGCTGGTAGACACAGAGCCCTTTTCCCAAAAGAAAACTCACACCAGATGCTGCCTTTCCCATCTCAGGGCTGATCCCAGCCCTCACAGGAGCAACACACTCAGGATGCATTATTACCTCCTGCCATCATTTCCAGCCAGCAGCAGTCTCCCAGGGCTTTCCAGACAGCCAGGAGCTCTCACAGGTTTTCCACCCATTGGAATGTCCCTGCAGGAGTGGGGAATTAATATTTTTTCCAGGCAGAGTGGCTGGCTCAATCATGAGAAGCTGCTGGCCCAGTGAGATGCTGGACTCCTCTGCTCTGCCTTGACTCTGCTAATGCTCTGCCAGGGCTATTGGTGAAATTCTCAGCACTCCCAGATGAGAGAGTTTAATTCTTTCCCTGTGTCTGAGGAAGTATCCCTTCCAGGGATTAATTAGTAAATTAAAAGGGTAGAAAGACCAAGTAATTATTACTGTTAGGCACAAGCCCTGGTGATGATGTGTCTCCCCTGCAGATCTGTATGCTGTGTCCCGACACACTCCCAGCCCCTAAAAGGGCCGAGCAGCAGATTCACCCCCAGATTGGTTCCCTTAGTGGGACACTGGGGTCAGCTTTGGGAGGAGGAGACCTACATAACACTGGTATCCAAGTCTGAAAGCCCTGCCCGTGCAACCCACGGTGCTCCACACCTGAGGGAGGAGCAGGACCCTTTGCTGGGGTGGCAGTGACCATGGGGCAGGCAGGTGCTGGCAGGAACTGTGAAGCCTCTGAGCGCTGCCTCTGCACATGCAGGAGGAAAAGCCCAGCTTGGAGAAGCAGGAAGGACAAGGTGCCAGAATGGGGATGCCACCCTGGGGATTTGTAATGCCTCCCTGCCAGCTTCCCAGTATTCTCTCTGCTCTGCCAATGGCTCTCTTGGATGACCCAGCACCCACCAAACCCCCCCTCAGGTGTGTCTGCAGGTGCCCCTTGGCACAACACCTCTGCCAAGCCCAGTGCCTCGAGACCAGGTCTGTCCAAGCCTCACTCTCCAGATTAAGGCAAGTGATGGGTTAATGAGAGCTGCAGTCCTGTTTTCTATCCCTGTCCAAAAAAGCCATTACATTTTGCCTGGCAAAAATTGTTCTTCTTAAACCTGAGTCACTCATGATTCCTTGTTCTGATGCTCAGTGATTTCTTCTTTTTCGCTGGTGCCCCTGGCAGAGCCCAAGCCCAGCAGGGATCAGCAGAGAAGGGGCTGAACCTCCCCTGCCCACCCTGGACACACGGAGGGGATTGCCCTGCAAGGGATGGGCACTGGTCCAGCCTTATTTTGGGGGCACTCAAAGGGAAGAAGATGCTTTTTTCAGTATGACAAGAAAAGGAGAGATCAAAAATGTCTTTTCATCACCTGGGCAGATTTGGGAGATTTTTATCAGCTCTCTTCTTGGTTTAACTCTGGTTAATTTTCTCTTGAAATGTTGGCCCAAGGCAATGCCAAGGCTGGCTGCTGACTCAGTTGTAGCACTGCTTCCCCTCCTGGGCTCTGTGACGTAGGAGAGAAGGAATCCCAAGCAATTATAACTTGATTATTTTACTGAACGTGTGATTACAAATGGGAACTGCAGAGCAATGAGCACTGCAGTCAAGATAAAATTAAAATGAGCCCAGGCTTTCCTGGTCCCAGCTCTTGCTCCAAACACAAACAGTTGCTTGGAAAGCCCTTCACTGCCCAGTTATTTCTCAGTGACCACAGGAAAGGTGATAAAAACACCATAAAACCAGAAGAAATTTCCAGGAGGATTTTTTGTACAGTTCTGCTCCTACAGCTCTGCTCCCTGGGAGAAGGATGAGCTCATGGGTGGTTGCCAGTGTTATATTAAGTCTCAGTGAGCCTGGAGAGAGGTAGATTAGGTTGGAAATTAGAAAACACTGCAGGCATGGGATGTCCCCTGAGAGGGACCTGACTGAAGAGCCAGGAGATGCCAACGTGGCCGAACTGGCCCCTTCCCAGCTGCCAGTCCTGGTGCCATGGGTGCCCCTGGGGCTCCTGCAGGCAGGGAGCTGAGCCAGCACAGGCCAGGGCAGCCACTTGCTCTTTCACTGCTGTGGATTTCCCCAAAGAACTTGGTGTCACCCCAGCAGGCTTTTCCCACGCCTTGGGGTGCCGGGCATCACAGAGGGAACAACAATTTGGTTGCTGGCTGCCAGCTGACTCCATCCCTGCCTGTGCACCTGGAGAACAGCCTGCATGGATGACTTGTAGGCAGGATGGCTTCCTGGAGGGCGAAATAACTCTGATTTGGGAAACCATGGGGCTGACAGGAAGCAGAAGAGAGTTGCAGCAGCACAGTCGGAGGGAGCAGCCGTAGCAGTGCCAGCAGCAGCTCTCCAGGGCTCTGTGGCTCGTGCCCAAGCCCAGCTCCAATTGCAGAAGCAGCCTGCTGTCAGGGAAAGATGCTGTGAGTCAGGGATTTTGGTGAAGCAGCGTCTTCCCGAGGCTGGAGGAGGACTCCATGCTGAGAGCATGGAGCCTTGAGAGCCATGGCTACCTCTGAGCCCAGGAACTCAGTACAGGCCTGGGAAACCCAGCAGGGAGGGAGCTGGGAGACTGAGAGTGGTGATATGGGGCGAGTCAGAGCACCCATGGGTACTTTAAATTTCACCCCTGCCCTATTTCCCCTCAAGTGACCCAAAGGTGATAGAAGCTGATTCTAGAATTACAGAATTGCTGAATTGTTGGGGTCTGAAGAGACCTTAAAAGTCATCCAGTTCCAACATCTCATCCCCACACTAGAGCAGGTTGCTCCAAGCCCATCCAAGCTGGCCTGCATCACTTCCAGGGAGGGGGCATCCATATCTTCCCTTGTCAATCTGTGCCAGGGCCTCACCATCCTCACAGGGAAGAATTACTTCCCCAAATCCAGTCTAACCCTGCCCTCTGGCAGGGTAAAGCCATTCTGGCTTGTCCTATCACCTAACCCTGTCCTTGTCCAAAGTCCCTTTCCAGCTCTCTTGGAGACCCTTTAGGTACTGAAAAATCACAATAAGGTCCCCCTGGAACCTTCTCTTCCTCAGACTGAACAATCCTCACCATTTCCTTATAGGAAAGGGATTCCATCCCTCCAGCCAACTTTGTGGCCTCCTCTAGACTTGAGATGAGCACAGAGACAATGCAAGAACAGAGCATGGTATTGTCACACCACCACCACATCAGAACCCATTGGCAGAGAGCACCAGGTTCTTTCAGCCCAGTGAAAAAAAAAAAAAATCCCAAATGTAACAAAATACATGGAAAACCCCCTCTTGTACAGATACTGATGTATCATCTGCAACCTCAAGCATCCAGTGCTGGGGGTGACACCTCTCTGCACACCCATGGGTGCAGCTGGGTGCCTCCATCGTGGAGAAAGGAGGAGCAAGGGAAGAGCATGGAGCAAATTCAGAGTGCAGGAATCCATGCAAAGGAGAGCCCCAGCTCTGTGCCCTTGGGGCAGGCGTGGGTACAGAGGGATCCTGCCTCCTCTCTGCATCTCTGGCTGCTGCCTCGCTCGCAGAGTGTGAGGAGAAGAGCAGGGGAGGGAGCACAGGAGCTGTCAGATGGTGTTAGTGGTGTGACACCTCTTAATAAGGCCCATCTGTCTGGAAGGCAGCGGATCCAACGGGATTTCTGCAGACCTGATTGTGAGTGCTACTGCCAAGGTTTTACAATCAGCACTAATAAACACGCTGGGGCAGCATTTGGCACCACGAGCTCCAACATCCCAGGATGAGAGTGAGCAGATCAGGATTGCAACAAAAATCCTCACCACAGCACAGAGCTCCTGGGAAACTCATAGTGTCTTTTGGGATGTGTTGATCCAGCTGTGGGTCACTTCTGGTGACGTGCCTGGTTCCCATGGATGCCCCTCTTACCTGGGAATGTGCATGTGGATCCTGAATCCTTAATTGAAAGGCTGAACAGCTTTTCCACTAGCCTTTATCCAAATCTCCATCCTTCTTGTCCTGCATTGCTGCACCCAAGGGACACAGGCAGCTGCGTGGAACAATAACTGTGAGAAGGAAATCCCTGTCTGTGGGAAGAAGGATTGTGGGGACACTGGGGGGATAAAATCTGCTGTGACAAACCCCCTGTGTCATCTCAGGGCAGCACGTGTCACCGGGCAGTGGCACTCCTGGAGCAGGGGGCACCACGCAGAGCGTGCCTGGGAGGGAGCAGCTGGGCCTGTAGGTGTGGAACTGCAGCAGAAAAAGCCCATGTGATCTGGGAAATGCCACATTCAGGCACGATGAAAGGGTAGAGCTGAGTCAAGTGGCCATGGGTGAATCACAGGGCTGCAGGGAACACGCTGGTGGGTGTTGAAAACGCTCTGTAAAGCTTGGCTCAGCTGCAGCAGACATTTGGGCGTGCAGGAACGTGCTCTGCTGCCTCTTCTGAGGATTTTCCCACCAGGCCTGGGGATACCTTGTGGGATCAAGGGGGTCCAGACACCACGGTGTCTATGGGGGGGTCCCTGAAGCAGGGGAAAGGACCTGCAGGTGGGTGCCTTGGGATGGAGCATGTGGTCCCAGCATGGCACATGGGTGTGAACTGAGCTTTGCCATGACAGACCTGCCCAGGAAATGTTTGGTGCCACCCCCAGCCCTTGGGCCCTACAGAGCTCACAGCGCTCCCTCAGATGATTTGGCCTCTCCCGAGTGAGCAAAATTAAATGAACTGCCTCACAAAACCTATTATGTTGAGCAGTGTGGAGCACCAGGCTGCAGGGGACAGTGAGTGTCCCCTATGCTGGGGATAGGGGGGTCCCCAAATCAAAGGTGCTGATCCTGTGCATCCCCACAGACCCTTCCCTGTGGGAGTCCAGGGAATCCCTCTGGCTGCCCTGGCAGGTCTGGGACCCTGGCAGGAGTCAGGAACCCCCCTGGACAGAGCCCCCAGAGACACTGGCTGTGATCTCTGCCCATGGAAAAGAGTTTTCAATCTTACAGGATGAATTATAAGATCTGAGTGTTTGATATAAGTAATAATTAAGTGTGGCACGGGTACAAAAGTAAAATTTTAGGATTCTAGATTAGGGGTCCAAAGGGGACAAGATGGAGGAAATTGGGTGTGTCTTGTCCTTTTTCTCCTTCTTCATGCCCTCCATGTTTCACTGTGGTGTTGGCATTTTTCTGTTGGTCCAGGCTGGGGACACACTGTCCAACGTAGGTGACAGATATTGGCACGTTATTGTAAATGCAGCCCAGGGAGTTTCTGGTATTGAATGTTTGTCACATCCCACTGAGGGCAGAGCCCCACACGCTGCCCTGCAGGACAGAGCTGGGCAGGGCAGCAGAACATGTGAGAGATAAACAGAATAAACAACCTGGAAACCAGCACAGACCAATTATGGCTTCTTCTTTGGCAGGGGGCTGACAGACAGAGACTTTCTACAATCTCGGGATCATCAATAGCTCAGATTCTGATACTTCCCCTTTGTGTTATTCCCACAGGTGGTCCAGCCTGTTGTCCCCACCCAGGCTCCCCTTCCCCAGAGTGGTGGTGCTGGGCTGCAGCTCTGTCCCAGCCCTGGCACTGCCTGTGAGGGATGGCTGGAGAGCTCCTCACTGCCAGCGATAAGAATCGCTGTAAGTATACACTTCCCTAAATCCCTTGAACTCCCGAATTAAAATACGGATGTGGGATTTAACTTGGAAGGTTTTTGAAGGAGATATTTCTGTTATACATCATCATGCGTGTCACAAGGCTCAAATATTTGGAAGGGCTGTATAAATAACTGTGTGATCACCTTTTCTCATCTGGCTTCTGCCTCTCCCTATCTCACAGCTGCCACAGAGTGGGGAAATGTGCGTGGCACGCAGAAACCTGCAAGTTTACTCTCAGTTACTTTGATGAGAGGTTTCTTGAGTTTTCATGAGAGATGCTGTCACAAGACTTGTTTCATCTGAAAAGGAGGAGAGGAGAGGAGAGGAGAGGAGAGGAGAGGAGAGGAGAGGAGAGGAGAGGAGAGGAGAGGAGAGGAGAGGAGAGGAGAGGAGAGGAGAGGAGAGGAGAGGAGAGGAGAGGAGAGGAGAGGAGAGGAGAGGAGAGGAGAGGAGAGGAGAGGAGAGGAGAGGAGAGGAGAGGAGAGGAGAGGAGAGGAGAGGAGAGGAGAGGAGAGGAGAGGAGAGGAGAGGAGAGGACCAGGGCTCACGAAGATGCTGCTTCCCTGAACATCCCTCAGACATCTGCAGGTGTCAGGACAAAATTGTTGACACTGAAATACCATCTAGGACACATGCTGGGAACTACACCATGCACTGGGCAACATTTGTGTCAATCCTAGAAGTCTTGGCATGTGAAATCTCAGAATAATGGGGTAAAAATTTTATTGCATTTTCAGTGGAGAGAGAGGCAAAATAAGCCAGAAGCTGTTACCCACCTTGACAGCTGAACCAGCCGAGAAGACCTGGGGATGTGATTTGGCACATCCCACATCTTCATCCCCATCACCCCAGACCAGCAGCCAGTAGAAATGTTCTAAGGCCTGCACCCCAAAGATGACCTCCTGGCCCTGGGTCTGAGGGTATGGGGTACCCTGAGTGATTTTTTTTTTTTTTTCCAAAAGGATGTTGCTATAGGATGTTGCTATTAAAAGACTTTCTGGGTCTACAATGTGAATCCTCAGCCAGACAGCTTATCTGGGGTTCAGCTTAAACCCCTCCATGCCAGGCTGCCGCTGCCACAGTCACCCGGAGAAGAGAAACGTTTGCCATATGCTGAGGGATTACTGTATAAAACTGAGATGCTTGGCTTCATGCCAAGGCACAGGGTTTCCAAATAGAGTCTGAATCCTGGACAGAAAAGTTCCAACTAAATATAGACATGACAGCCTCTGAGTTGACTTTTTTTTTTTTTTTTTTTTTTTTTTTTTTTTTTTTTTCTGGTTTGAGTTCACTTAAAATAGCATGTTGAGAGTTTTTTTGTGCCCCGCTGAGGGGCCAGGTAGAGGCATGTTTACAAACACAGTTACAAACCCAAGGCCATGGTGGGATGGGAACATCACCCTTCCTCCTGCACACCCTTGCATGGTCCTGAGGGTGGAGCGGATGCGGGTGCAGAGCACTCAGGCTGTCCCCAGTGCTTGGGCAGGAACCAGGAGAGGTGTCCTTTTCCTCACACCCTGCCCAGAAAGGTCTGTCAGCCTAAAAAACATTGCAGAGAGCCAAAACATTTGGGGTCTATGATGACATAGGACAAGACAAGTGGGTGGCACCTGTGGAAACTCGCTGGCACACAGCTGAGCAAGGAGAAGCTTTGCTGGGTGCTTTCAGAAGAGCCAGTCCTGCTGCTGCTGGGACTCAGCAGGGGTGGAAAGCTGAGCAAAACTCAGCAAGGAGATGGTGCTTTTCAGCGCTTTTGGAAAAGGCAGTGTGGATTTTCTGAGCTGCCAACCCTCCTCACACCTCTTGGAGATGTGGGCTGGATTACTCAGCCATAGAACTGCTGGCAAGTGCAGCAAAAAAATCGAAGCCCAGCACCAGGATGGAGCAAGGCATCTCAGTGCCTTTGGGATGCAGCTGAAATACTTTTGCAAAAGCCCATGGAAAAAGCAACAAAGCCTAAATATCTGGGATAGGAAGGCAGGTGATGGATGTGCTCCTCACACCCAGCATGGAGTGCTGGGAAAAAGCATTGGAGGGGGAGTGGAGAGAACTCATCCTCGTGAGCTGGCCACGTGTGCTCGAGGCATTGGGATGCTGGAAGCTCTTTAAAGGGCTGGAGGAGAAAACTCTCAGAGAGCTGTAAGTCATTGGCTGTCTAACGTCACATCTGTATAAAATATAATATGAGAAAATATTGTTAATAGGCTTGGTGACAGAAAGGAGTTGAGACAAGCCCCTACATGCATGTTGGCTTGCACAGTATCCGCCAAGGGCTGCCCAATGCCTTTACATTCCAAGCAAGAATTCATTTAAGGGTCCACAGCTCCCAGGACAGCTGATAGGGATAAAAATTAAGCAGATGTCTGAGATCAGGCCTTAAATGAGGATGGCCCTACAAAACATAGGATGTCTTAGTATCAAATAAGGGATAAAAGGTTTAAACTAATACAAAATGGCAGGAAAGTGGCTGAGATGGGATCCCACTCCAGCAGAGGAACTGTCAGGAGGAAGAAGTCTGGCTCTGTAAAATTCCTGTTCCTAAACAATGGTGCTGGGAAGGTCGGTGACACGGGGGAGGTAGGGCTAATAATAACAAATACTGTTAGAGTTATACCTTACATAGAGAAAACTGCACTGGAACTGGCTTTCCAAGAGCCCAGCAAAAAGCTTTTGTTTAATTTATGGGGCTAAGGCTATTTTTAGCTGGCAGATCCTTGGGGTTTTATCTGGGATTGCTGCTCTGAGCCAGCAGCTGGAACATTTTAATTGTTTGCTCTGGATTTAGGGTGGGTTTTTTTCCTAAAGGGAGAAAGAGGAAAACAGGTGCTGGGGTCTGACCTTGCTGGTCTCCAGATTTCCTTGGCAGCACCTTCCGGAGTGGGGATAGCAAGTGGGTTTTGGAGCAGCTCTCTGACTTTTTGGGGTGGTGCTGGGGGGTCACCAGTTGGAACCCCTATCCTCCAGTCCAGCCAGAAGCCTGCACTCATCCCCAGCCCTGCCAAAGGCCAGCAGCCAGCAGGTGAGAGAGTGGCAGGGGGACACGGTGTCTCCCCATCCTCTGGTTGCTATGCAGGTCTAAAAATAGCCTGGGCAGTCCAACAAAGAGGGAGCATCCCCTTCTTGCAGGAAAGCCAGAAGCACTCCAGGCCTGCTTTATTTGTCAGGAAAGCCCTTTGGTATCTGCCTGGAGCGTGGATGTGAGAGGAGCCATCTGCTCGGGGACAGGAGGTGTTTACTCCAGCCTGGGCACAGACGGCCTCTGCGGAGCCACGCGCAGCTCCCAGCGCGCTGCTGGCACCCCCTGCTCACAGCTCGGCCCCAGCCATGAAGGCAGACGTCTCTGTTTATGAAAACACCGGCTCCTCCACTCTGGGAGCTCCCAGGGCAGCTCAGAAATCCACCCTGGCTGGTGGCTGCTGAGAGCTGGCAGGGTGGGTGACAGCGGGACTGCCACGCGCTGGGGCGGTGTCCCGGCCGTGCAGAGCACTGGCAATGCCAGCAGCCTCTCCAGAGCTATGCCCCAGGGCTGAGCAGAGCCCAGCCAGGGCACCCCGGGTGGGCAGGGCTGGAGGGGCTGCTGGGCTGCAGCCCACGGCAGAACCACTGGCCCTGCAGGGACTCCACAGCTCACCAGGCGAGGGTGTACTCCAAGACCCCCATCTGCCTGCACTGACCCATGAGGACGTGGGATTGGGATCAAAGGGAAAACTTTCAGAAGTTTTTCTGAAGAATGGCAAAAAAGCACAAGTTTTCAACCTTACTTCCTCCCCCGCTTTTTATTTTTCCCATTTTTGTCTCCCTGCAGAGTAAGTCTTTTTCATTTGGATCCTGCTGACACAAATAACCCCAGGTTTTGGGCTGAAACATCAGCAATCACCTCTTTCCATTGCCAGCTGGCATGGCAAGCTAATTTTAACCTCCCAAGCTCCCTCCCATCTCCTGGAGGTTGTCCTGTTGCAGCCAGGGAGTGCTAGAAAATAGTGCATCGCCCACTCATCCAGCCTCCTTCAAGGGAAATATTTACATGATGCCAAAGAGAGGGTTTCCATGGCAGTGATGACTCTAGCACCGTCGCCTTGGAAACCACTTGAGGCCATCTTGAAGGGTTTGAAAATCCCCTTCAGAGACAAATAAGGAGAGGGAGAGGAAAGGCCACTGGGATCAGAGTGGGTTTCCAGTCTCCCCTGACTTTCCTGTCAGCTCCTCGCCTGCTCCCGCTGCCTGGGTCCCTGCCCACGCCCCTGGGATGATTTGTAGTCCAGGTGTTGCTTCAGGGATAGACCCAGGACAAAGGAACGAAGTGCTTTGCAAGCAGAAATGGTTCGGCTGGTGCTTCCTCCTGCTTCCCAAACCATCCGGCAGTGACTCTGGTGTCAGGGCACTGCTCAGCCCCAGAGGGGGCTTTGGGGAGACTCCCCCGCGCCAGCAAACACCAGGGTGATCACCAGTGCCTGCCCAGCTTCGAGCACCAGCTGCTTTTGGAGCAGCAAACGCACAGCTCCCATGACTTTGACAGCCCAAGTGCCCATCACACGTGAAGAGCCCCGTGCTTCTTCTGAGGAGCTGCCAAAATCCGAGCCGCAGGCAGGAGACGGCTCTGGCAGCAGAGCGCTCGCCTGTGGCGAAGGAAGGAACGCACCTTCCTCTGCGTGTCACGCACTTCCCAGGCTCAGCCCCCGCATCCCGTGTTCTGCTCCCACATCCCGTGCTGCCGCCGACCGAGCGCCTGTGGCCGCTTACGCTCCCAGCCTGCAGGAGCTCTGTCAGCGGCAGCCAGCCCATCTGGCTCTCAAGGACACCAAGAACACGGCAGGGAGAGCAAAGCTTTCTGAGCAGATGGATGGCGAGCTCCACGATGCAGCTGGCAAGGGTGGCCAGTGTCGCTGTTTGTTCAAGCTATGGGATTGCTTTCTTTGGGGTTTTGCTGAAAAAAATATTAGTTATTTTCCTCATTTTGTTTAGGGCAATCTAACTTTTTTTCTTCTTTCTCCCTGAGCTGCCTCCATGCCGAGGTGTCAGTGACTCTCCAAGCCAGAGCTCTTCCCTGGCACCCACGCTTTGGTCTGCTGAGCTGCCTCCCACCCCTTCTAAGGGCACCTTCACACCAGCCCTCACCCTCCAGAACCCAGCCAGCTTTCCCAGAGAGAAACACCTGTGCACTTCAACCTAAAGGGAGGGGAGTTTGGCCACAGTGCCAGTACCAGGGTAACTCACATCTCTCCCTCCTGCTGCCTGTGCCAGGCTGGCTGCTCCTGCCTGCACCTCGAGGGGGTCATCTGGGGGTGCCAGGGGAGCGCCCAGTTCATTCTTGACCTACAGCATGTGAAAATCCTCCTTTGTATTGATGCAGCTTCTCATGTCTTGAATGTTGAAACACATGGGGGTGAGGCCGGGGGTGTTTGGCTTTGCTCAGGAGGGAGCTCCTGGCACGCTGTGTGTCACAAAAGTCATGCCTGGCCCGTGCTAACCCAGGTGCCAGGTTGGGATACAAAGCTTGGAATTACAAGTGTAAATATTTATTTGTGGGTGTGAGATGCCCCAGCCAAATCAAGGGGTTTTTTTAGGAGGTTCCTAAATCTATCACCTGCTCAGGTACTGAGCATTGACAGCCACACTAACAGATCTCCAGCCACAGGAAAACTTGGCAAAGCTGCTCTGTTGCTGCTTGTCCATGGATCCAGGTGTCCTTGAGTCCCTCTGGCTGCAGTGACCGACCTGTGACACCAGACAAGGCCGGGTGGGTCTCAGAGCCTGGGATGCTGTGGTATCTCGTCATCCCAGGGATAAAGCTGTTCTTCATCCCTCAGGGACTGCTCTAGGCCTCCCAAAAGCCAAGCCCTTCTCTCCAGGGCCGGGCTGTTTGTTTTACTTCAGCACAAACAATACCAAAGTCTTCAATAAAACTCCACTACCTCATCACATCATGGTGTGTCATGAGAACTAATATGTATTTTACAATTAACACGCTTCCGTGCTCTAAAGCTGAACGAACCGGTGCGGGAGGGGATGCGGGACCCTTTGGGTGGGTTTGCACAGGGGCAGGGGTCAGTCTCCCGGGAGGTTAACCTGGGGGGCGTGAGGAAAGGCCGGTTCTGTCCCCATCCTCCTCAGCCTCCTCCTCCTGCTCCCGCGGGGGTCTGGCCCCTTCCTGGGGTGGCCGCGGGGCCGGCGGGTCCCGGTAAGGACCAGCGGGGGTTCCGGTAAGGAAAGCTGGCAGGGTGCCGGTAAGGGCCAGCGGGGGTCCTGGTAAGGACCAGCGGGGGTCCCAGTAAGGAAAGCCGGTGGGGTCCCGGTAAGGAGGGCCGGCAGGGTCCCAGTAAGGAAAGCCGGTGGGGTCCCGGTAAGGACCGGTGGGGGTCCCGGTAAGGAAAGCCGGTGGGTCCCGGTAAGGACCGGGGGGGGTCCCGGTAAGGAAAGCCGGTGGGTCCCGGTAAGGACCGGGGGGGGTCCCGGTAAGGAGGGCCGGCAGGGTTCCAGTAAGGAGGGCCGGCGAGGTCCCGGTAAGAACCGGCGGGGTCCCGGTAAGGACCGTTGGGTCCCGGTAAGGATCAGCGGGGGTCCCGGCGAGGTCCCGGCAAGGACCGGCGGGGGTCCCGAGGGGGTCCCGGCAGGGTCCCGGCAGGGTCCCGGCAGGGTCCCGGCGCGGTCCCGGCGCGGTCCCGGCAGGCTCCGGCAGCCCCGGGGGTCTCCCCCAGCCCCACCCCGGGCTCGCAGCCCCGCGGGGCCGCCCCCGGCCCGCCCCCGGCCGGCCCTACATAGCGGCGGTGCCGCCCCGGCCGGCCCGCTCCGCCATGGCCCCGGCGCTCCGGCTGTGCGCCCTGGCCCTGGCCCTGCTGCCCGCCGCCGTGGCCGCGCAGGACGCGGCCGGAGGTAAGCGGGGACCGCGGCCCGAGATCCCGGCCGGGCGTTGCCTTGGGCCCCGCTGCCGTGCGGTGTCCGTGCGGGTGGCCGCTCGGAGTGGGCGGTGGGGCTGGCAGGGGAGGCCGGGTCCCCCGCCGGAGCTCCGCAGGGCGGGTGGGACCCGGTGCAGCCCCGCGTGTGCCTCGGAGTTCGGGAAAGTTGAGCGGGTGCTGGAAGCGGAGCTGTGCTCGCCGCTTTTCCGGCTTCCACTGCAATGGAACTTCCATGCCCAGGGGAGCTGTGGCTGCCCCATCCCTGCAAGTGTCCAAGGCCAGGTTGGACGGGGCTTGGAGCAACCTGGGCTGGTGGAAGGTGCCCCTGCCCATGGCCGGGGAGGTGGGACAAGATGGGCTTAAAGCCCTTTCTACCCAAACCATTCTATGATTCAATGATTTAGTGATGATAACAGCTCGGGTGAGAGCTGCTTACCTTCCCTGACCAGGGGGCAGTCTCTGGGCTGCCAGGCTCCTGCTGATGGCCCTGTGGAGGCTGGGGGAGGGTGGCTGGGGCAGCCTCAGACCAGGAAGAAGATGGGTGGGGAGCAGCGGGTGTTCAGCTGCTTCTTCTTAGTGGCTGGGGGACAGAGTATAATCCCCTGAGGTGCTGCACCAGGTGGAGATGAAGCTGTAGCAAAGGCAGGGGATAACTGTCCTCAGAGTGTCCTAAGAAGCCTGCCCCCTCTCCCAAGCCGGGAATTGTTCTCCATTCACTTCTTTCCTCCTGTAGCCAGCTGTAAAAGCATTACCCAGGTGGCTTCTAGGCCAGCAAGAGCTGCTTGTCCTGTCTCTGTCCCCGAGGAGTGCAGTGCTTCCTGTGCCATGCCATGTGAGCTGTCTGGCCACCTGAGATGGGACATTTGGAAAACCAGATCCTGAAGGGCTGTGGTGTTCTCGAAGCAGCCCATTCCCAAACAGCCATAAGTGGATGCCTTTGACTTAATGACTTGGAGTATGGTCCCCAGCTAGGGATGCCAGGAGAGGGGATACCCTGGGGGAAAGCAAAGCCCAGTTAAAACCACAGGTTCTGCTTTTTGCCCACCACTGGCCTCCTGTGGTGTGGGAGGGTGTTTTGTGACTCCTGATAAACAGTCCTGGAGCAGCAGAGAGCTGCTGTGTTTTTCCAGCCTCAGTTGAAGAAATCGGGAAGATGCAGCTTCAGAGTGTTTAAAATCTGCAATCTCAGCCTCTCTGGTGTGTAAACACCCTTATCTGAGCTATGTTAATCAATTGCCCAGTTGTTTGGAAGGCTATACAGAGCATGTGACTGCTGACAGTGGGTCATAGCTGAGGGCTCCTGCCAGCTGGAGGGAGAAAATCCAGCTTTGCTGATTGTGAGAGTGGAAAACAAGCACCTCTGGGATTGATTTTTTCCTGATTACGACACTGCAAAGCAATGATCCTTCATCCAGCAGTGAGTGGTCAGGCAAATTGATTTGAGTTTTCCATTTAAACCACTGTCAAATAGGCTGCTGCTTAGACTCTTAAGCAGGAGTCAGTTTTAAATGGCTCATTCTTGAGGGCTTGGCAAACCACCCTTCTTGCAGATCACCAATGAATTGCAGGTGAATATCCTGTAAGAAGACTTTTCCCAGGAGCACTGCTGGGAGCTGTGGCTAAGCTCAGAATGGGGTCTGGACTAGGCCAACGTGTCCTGTGTTCAGGTTCAGACCTTATCCATTCCCCTGCCCAGCTGGATGCATCCCATGAGGATACCTTCATCCATGGTGGCTCTGGTCCTGAGAGCCACCTGTGTCTGTAGAACTGGGGTCTTCCTCTGCCACATGGGGGTGGAAACAGGTTTTGACCATGAGCACAGATTTTTTTGGCTGCAGTGCTGCTCCCATTGCCTGGATTGTGTCTTGCTGAAGGAAGATTTGGATGAACAGGCTGTGGTAGGGTATGGCCCTCATGTGCAGCAGGAGGCCTCCTGTAGGATCTGTAGCTCTGTGTGTCCCTATGTGCTTCTTTGCTTTTCCTGGTAGCAACTTCTGTGTCTGGAGCTTGTTTGCTTGAGCTGCTCCATCATCTGGTGCTACTGTGTCACCTACCCACTGCTTGCCCTCATCCTCATAGGGTCCCTCCAGACCAAATCCAGCTGTGTCCCCTGGCTGCCTGCTGCCATAGTACACATGCTCAGGCTTTTAGGGAAATAAAACCCAAGAGAGGAACTCACAGCTTAGGGCTTTGTCAGCAGAGCAAGGCAGATGAACTTTCATTAGCATTTGGGCTTCCCACAGTGACACGGAGCACGTGCTGAAGCTGCTGGCTCTTTTGCAGCAGCATGCACTGCTGCTGGCCCAGTGGTGGGTTAGGAGCAGGCTTGGAGGGGCCCAGAGTTTTAAACCACTGATGCTCTTCAAAGTCCTGAGGTGTCTTTTTTCCTTCCTGCAGATTGTCACCAATATACGAACAGGAGCTGTGAAGAATGCCTGAAAAATGTCACTGTGAGTAGCAGCAGTGAGACTCCCAACCTCTCACCATGCCTGAAAAAGTTTCCTTCCTGGAAGCAGGGCTGGTCCCCTGCCTTTGTCCCAGACATGCTGCAAATTCCACCCACCTATGAGGGTGAGAGGGCAATCCCTCTCTGGTGCTCTGGAAGGAGGTTGCTAGAAACTGGGTGGGTTTTGCTGTGTGCTTTTTTGATTAATGGAATTACTGAGATGCTTCCTGATGGATGGGTGACGTGCTTGGAGAAGGGACTGAGTGGGCTGGGCTGGCTGGGTGAGTTCCCCTCCACCAGCTGTGCCATGCACTGGGTGGGTGCAGGATGTGTCCTGGTGTCCTGCCAGTCCCCGCTGCCTTATCGCAGATATCAGCAAACTTGAACTTGAGTCAGATCTTGCAGCTGATGTAGCCAAAACCAGTTTGACCAAACCCTATTGAATGCTGGGCTTGGGGGTTGGAGCCACCAGGAGAGGACGTGCAAAGCTCTGCAGATGCTCTGGTAGTGTCTGGGCACATGCACGCCTCTCCTGCTCATCACCTTTGTGTGTGTAGAGGTGCTTGGTCCCAAAGGCTTTCTTCTTATCCCAAAATAAACATAAAGGAGTTGTCTTTATTAATTGTGCAAGCCATGGTGGGATTCTTAAGGCTGTCCTGGGCAGGACCAGTACTTGGCTCAGTGATCCTTTTGAGTCCCATCCAGCTCAGGATAGTGTACAATTCTAAGCCAGGAGAAGGATTCTCAGCATCTTTACTTGCTCTAGAACTCTGCACTCCCCTCTCCTGCCT
Source organism: Lonchura striata (assembly GCF_050655825.1). NCBI lineage: Eukaryota > Metazoa > Chordata > Aves > Passeriformes > Estrildidae > Lonchura > Lonchura striata. The sequence continues at coordinate 5,787,277 of NC_140711.1, forward strand.
CTGCTGGTGTGATCTGTGCTGGCACAGCTCTTACTCCTGAGCACCCTGTTGTGCTGGGTGATACCTGGTTCTCGTGAGCCAGCAGAGGTGGCCGTGTGCTGTGGCTGCCAAAGCAGAGCGTGGGTCACTGGCAGTACACCAGTAACGCTGTGCTGCCTGCTTCTGTGTTCTAGTGCCTGTGGTGTGCCAGCAGCAGGAGGTGCATGGAGTACCCCGTCCGAAGGATCCTTCCCCCAGCCGAGCTGTGCGAGCTCCGCTCCGCGCGCTGGGGAGTCTGCTGGGGTAAGTGCCAGCCTGGGCTGGGGACTGTGTGAGAGCTTGCTGCTGTGGGAGGCTCCCCTGCCTCCCCATCTCTCTGCCAGTGTAGCAGTGACAGGCTGAAGGCAGTCAAGGTTCTGCAAACTCCCTGAAGCGTGGGCGGGGAAGCAGAGTATGAGCAGTTCCCTGCCTTCTGGCAAGTAGGACCCGTGAGGATTTAGCTACTCCAAAATACCTCCCTTATGCTTTGGTGTGATGGAGGCTCCAGACGTGGCTAGCGCCTGGAAACAGGAGTGGAAGTTCTCTGTGGGCCTGTGCAGCCCTTCTTGGTGTCTAAATCCCAGAAGTTCTCTCCTCTGCAGCTGGCTTGTCACTCTGTGCACTGCTTCTGGCTCTACATGTGGCTGCTGTCCCAGGTGGGCTCCTGGAGCCAGAGGTGTGGTGACTTCTCTGGGAACCTGTGTGTGCTTCTAGAGCTGAGTGTACTGTGGTCCTGCTCAGCTCTTACCCACCTGAGAAAAAACCTCTTCTAAAACTACTCCTGTATGTGCAGGTCTCCTCTAGGAGCTTTTTGCAGTGGACAGCTGCCTCTCCTCCATGCTGCTCTGTTTTCTGAAGATTTCTGGAGAGATTGGTGCCTTGTTTAGACAGACAGGAGCCAGCTTTTGGGGGCTGGAGCAGGAAGAAAGCAAGCTGGGGCCTGGTTGCTCTCACCCACCCCCTTGATGAGGAGCCTGGAGCTGAATTGCTGTTGCCTGTTCATCTTTTGTGCTCGAGGCTGGGCTCTCCTGTCTGCCCACAAAAGTTCAAACTGCTCTTATGCTTGTGGAGGAAGAATCTCCTCTTTGTAAGCCCTGTGGTATGCTTTTCTGAAACTTCTGTAAGGCCTTGAAATACTAGTTTTGATGTGAGTAGCTTCACAAAAGGTTTCATTATAGAACACATTCCTTAGCTTGTGAAAGTTGCTGTAGAGGAGATTAGTCTTGTGAGAGATTAGCTCTTACGTGAGTGTGCATTTTTGGTGTGTGACTTAGCCTCTGTCATCAGCTGGAGGAGTGCCTGGTGCTCTGCCACAGACCTCTCTGTGTGGGAAGGGGAGAGCTGAACCCCAGGCTCATCCTGAAACCCCAAAAGGGTTTCAGGAGCACTGACACTGCTGCAGTCTTTGAAAACAATTTCAGTGGTGGAGTCAGCTCAGGCTGGAGTACCTAAAAGAGGATGTATTTAGAACAGATAAAAGAAAGAATTCTCTTACAATGAAGGTGTTGAGGCACTGGCACAGGTTGCCCAGAGAGATAGTGAATGCCCCATTCCTGGAAACAGTCAAGGTCAGGTTGGATAGGACTGTGAGCAGCCTGGTCTGGTGAAAGATGTCTCTGCCCATGGCAGGGAGTTGGACTAAACGACCTTCAAAAGTGCTCTGAGCAGGTTCAGGTGCACTGAGATTTCTGTAGCCTGGCTATTGTGTGCAAAGTGGCTCCTAAACAAATATTTTCACAGGCACAAGTTTCTGAACAGCTTGAATCACACCTGGAAGAAACTCTTCTTTGTTGCCACCTGAAATCCTTGCCATCTAGATGTGTCAGTTTTGGCTGGTGTCTCTACTGTCATTCCTGCAGGAGCTGAGTAGGATGAGCAGGGACCAGGGCTCACAGCTGCTGTCTCACCATGTTCCAGCAGGTTTTGTTCTCTGTGTGGGCAGGCAGATCCCCCCAGCCCTGGGGAGACATGGCAGTCAGGTGCAGGAAGCAGGACTTGGCCTTCAGCAGCATTCCTGGCCCATGCTGATAAATCCCAACAGATTTTGTTTCAGTTTATCTCTCACCCAGGGACTTCAGAGATGACACCTCTAAGTGCTCATCTCATCAGAGATGACTTCTGAGGCTGGCTCCCATGGACAGTAATTCCTCCCTGTCAGAGATTGTCCCTTAGCCCTGAAACCTTCAGTTGTTGTTTTTTTCCCTTGATGGTTACTTTTTACCTGGATTAGTGATTAAGATAGCTTTGCTCCTGTTTCTGCCAGAGGAGTTTGACCTGAGTGCATTTGTCCTTGCCTTTCTTCATAGCCAGTAGCTGAGCACTCCTGTTAGTAGGTACATGTGCTCAGCTGGTGTTTATTTGTGGGTACCAACACCAGGTGTATCTCTACAGCTAACAATGTCCATTTGCTTTCCCAGGTTGTTGCACATCTCCAGCCCAGTGACTGAAGCTGCTGGTGACAGTAGCTGTATGTTCATAAACAGGACAAGAGAAATTTGCTGTAGGATAAGAGGAAATGGCCTCAGGTTGCACATGGGGAGGTTTAGGTTGAATATTAAGAAAAAGGTTCTTCACTCAGAGGGAGTCAGACAGTGGAACAGGCTGCCCAGGGCAGTGGTAGAGTTGCCATCCCTGGAAGCATTCAAAAAACATAGAGCTGTTGCACTTGAGGACATGGTTTACTGGAAGACCTGGGAGTGCTGGAGGAACAGTTGGACTTGATGATCCTTGAGTGCTTTCCCAACATTAATGATTCCGTGATCTTATGATCCTATATTGTAACCCCAGGCAGCTGTGTCTGTGTGTGCTAAACACGTTTTTATCAAATCCTTCAGTGAACTTTGAAGCCCTGATCATTGCAATGTCCGTGGTGGGAGGAACACTTCTGATCATGTTGGGGGTCTGCTGCTGCTGCTGCTGTTGTAAGAAAAAGAGCAAAAAGCAAGTATCAAGAGAGTCCCCTGATTAAGGAACAGCTCAGATGCAGCCATGTGCTGCTGCAGAGCTGAGTGCACTAAGGGGTTTTTCTGTCTACCAGGCCAGACAAGGATGACGAGAGAGCAGCCAGGGAGAGGGAGAAGAGGCGGGTGAGGCAGGAGGAGAGGTGAGTTGATACCACAGGCCCTGAGGCTGCAGAATGATTTGGCTCCTGTCTGTGCCATCAAAGGTGATGCCAGGAGGCACATGGGGCTCAACACATGCAGTCAGTGGCTGCTTCAGCCCTAGCTCACACACAAGCCTTATTAGGAATGTCATGCTGGGGTGACTTGTGGATGTAGCATCACAACTATTGTGTATGCAGCTCCCCGAGGGCTGCTGACATGTGGGATCTGGTGGTCCCCAGAGCCTCCCTCAGGTGGGAGGCTGAGCAAAGCTGCCAGCCTGGAGCTCCCCTTGGTTGGGAATAAGCAAGGAGCTCTGGCTCTTCTTGTTCCCTTTTGTATCACCAGTTACTGACTCATGGCTTTTCTCTTTGCCTCTCGCAGGAGAGCAGAGATGAAATCACGGCATGATGAAATCCGAAGAAAATACGGTACAGTGCTGACATGAGTGATTCAAACTAAGCTTTAGATGAAGCATTCTCTGTAACTGTGCTCCTTGCCATGGTTACAGCTGTAGATGAGATCTGGACAGCAGGGAAAACATGGTCCCTGCTCTCTTGGCTCACAGCAAGTGTAGAGATGCTGGGGTCATGGTGTGTGAGCCCACGCAAGGGTTATTTTTCCTGGGCAGCGAAGAGGAAGTGTTCTGTTCCCCAGAATGTGTCTTCCAAGCTTACCATCTGGGAGAAGCTGATGGAGCTTGACTGGAGGGGAGAAGCAGAAGCTGGCAGACACAGCATAATGCTGTTACCCTTCAGGCACAGCCCTCCAGTAGCCCCATGGTGAGCAAGTGGTTGGGGAGCCAGCAGCCTGGAGTGTGGGGCCAGGTAGGAATAAGAATGCCCACAGGTGCAGGAGCACAGAGCAGGCACCAATCCCACCTCAATCCCTCTGGTCCTCTGTGCCAGCAGTGGTGTCTCAGCCCTCTGGGGATGGGACTGCACAGCCTCTCTCCTGGGGCTGGATGGTCCCTCAGGTGAGTCCCATGAACCTGGGCCAGCTCTGGACCTACCTGAGGAGAACATCAGCCTGGAAGGAAGCAGGGAACAGCCAGTTGCTCTGTGCAGGGGAGGGTCCCTCCAGCCTGCTCACTGGGGCTGCCAGGGGCTCTGGGAGTGTCTGGCTGTGGGGCAGTTGGGCTTATGCATGCTGCACTTGGTGGTCTCTGTCTTTGAGAGGGCTGTAGAGAAAGCTAGAGACCTTTCTTCTGCTGTCAGCTGCTGCCTGCTGAAGTCCAGGAGATCGCAGGGCCTCTGGATGGGCTGGCTCCTTTGGGGAAGAAAGAGTAGGCAAAGCTGTGCCTGAAGGAGCTCTTGGTGGAGAAAGCACCTGCCTGTGGAAGAGCTGTTCTCTGGGCCTGTCTTACCATGTCAGGGCTGTCTTGCTGCAGCCTGACCCCAGAGTTTACAACCTTGTCCTTTGTGGCTGTTCTTCAGAAGTGTTGAGCTGGGAAAGCAGCAAACAGCATGGAACGTGGCTCCTTGCTAGCCCCAAAATCAGCCCCATACCCTGCCTTGCTGTTTCCCAGTCTTGATGCTGGAGCAGGGAAGCAAGTCTAAGAACAGTTTTAATTTGATTTGGGTCTGGGCTCTCTGCTTATAAGTCCACTCTGACAGAAGGGGTGTGCCAAGGGAGCATTCTGGAATCTTAGGCAGGCTGCTTTACCTGAACTGTACATGGACTGCCTGGGAGAGGAGTTTGCCATCAGGTCAAGGTTCTCAATGAATGTCTCCTCTTGTGCAGAAGGGGAGAGTGAAACAGTGCTGACTGTGGGGTCTGCTCAAGTAAGAGCAGGTGTTTTGGGAGAACTGCAGCTGGGAAGCTTGAGGATGCTTATGACAAAGAATTGTTTCCCAGGACAGGTTTCTTGCTGGCTGTAACCCCTGTGGGTGCTGCTGTCTGAACAAATCTCTCCTTTCTTCTAGGCCTGTTCAAGGAAGAGAACCCTTATGCAAAATTTGAGAATTAGCATCTCCAGACACTCCCACCATTCACCCTGGTGAATGGTGCCTTCTGCAGAGCCAAAAGTCTCCAGGCTTCCTCCCACCACCATGGTGCCACTTCAACTGCCACAGAGGATGACCCAAATGCTTGGTGACACCATTGTCCCCACTCCAGGTGCTTGATGTGGCTAGGGCTTTGCTCTTGCCCTGCTGGTGCAGGAAACCATGGGGCAATATTGGAGGATGGAGCATTTCTTCTCACTCACCTCAGGGTGGTTGCGGTATCCAAAGCAATGCACATAACAGTCCTTGTCCCAGCCAAGGGCAAAAGCAAAGTCACACATCTCCCTCACTCCTGCCTCACCAAGAACACTTCATGCACACAGAGCTAGGCTCTTCTGCTCTGCCCTACTTTTTCTTTCTTTTAGTATATGCAAAAGCCAGCAAGAGTCTCCTGACATAAGGGTCAGCAGGAGGCTTTGGCTGTCACTCCAAGTGCCTGCACTCATCCCAGCACATTAGCAGTCCTCTCAAAGAGCACAAGTTTCTGGTGATCTGGTGCTTCCAGGAGGAAGGTCTTATGTGCACCTTCTCACTTGCAACTAATCTGGGGAAATGCCCCAACTCTCCTACCTCTCTGTGCCTTTCTAGAAAGGTGGTCTTGGGCTCAATGGCCACATCTGTTAGCAATACTGTATTATACATATTTACAATATGCTGACTGTATTAAACTGATTCAATTACTGTTCTGGTCTGAAAGAGTTTAATTCTGCTTCCATGGCAGGCACAGGTTGGGAGTAGTGGCTGATGGAGTTGTCGCTGTTGTGTGGCTCTGACTCGTTGTGGGTAGCTGGGGGAAGCAGAAGCAAAGCTGCTCTTGCTGGGCTTGAAAGGAGGAGTCTGTTACAGAGATGTTCAGGTGTTAGGAAGAGCTTGGGATGGAAGTAAGGCTGCTCTCTAAGGAAGGAGCTGGGTGTTCTGGCAAGAGTTTGGCCTTTTATCCCCTGGCATCTCTAGGAGAGAGGCCCTGTGTGTGTGGGGTGGCCTGGGGGCTCAGAGTGCAGCCCGAGCAGGGTAAGGGAGCTGGGCTGGGAAGGAGGATGGAGCTGCCTGCTCTGGTGCCTGCCCAGGACTGGCCCTGCAGCACCCCCAGCCCCGTGTGCAGCTGGGCAGGAGCAGGAGAGTCTGGGCTGAGGAAAGCTGCCGTGGTCTCCTGCCGGGGAATGCCACGGGCTCGGATGAAACTCCCTGTGCACGGCCGGGCTCGTGGGGCTCAGCTCCAGCTGAGCTCGGAGCTCAGGCCGGAGCCCCGGCTGCTGCCAGCGGCCCAAGGGCAGCACCTGCGGGTGACTTTTCACCCTGTCCTGGCTGCTGCCAGAAGAGCGGCGCTGGGAGGAGCAGAGGCACCGACCCTGCCCAGCTCTCGTGTGGCTGCTCTCCCACTCTCTGTGCCAGGCAGCTGCGCTGGCCGGGCAGGGGCTGCGCTCGCTGCTGCCGGGCAGGAGCCCAGGGCGGTGCGAGAGCGGCGGGGAGGTGAGGATTGACAGAGATCCCCGTTTGGCTGGAATCTCCTCGTGCATGGAAGATGAACTGTGGAGCCCAGTAAAGAGAAGGGGAAGTGCTGATAGGGATCCTGGTTGTGCCAGCCCCAAGGGCCCGTGGTGCCTCTGCCAGCCAAAGCTGTGGGGGCTTTGTTTGAGAGCCAGCGATGTCCAGGGACAGCTGGTGCTAAAGCCTTTTGAGCTGCCTTTCCCCTGCTGGGCTGCACCAGGCTCCAGTCCCCCCCTGCCCTGGGACTGGGACCAGTAAATTCATTTTGGGTTCCCTGAGTGCTCCCACTGGCCCTGCTCCCAGCACTAAGGGGTGATGTCTCCAAACCTATCAGGGATGGGGGGCTCCTGCAAGCAAGTTCCTCTTCCTCAAACCCCACTTGTGACTGGCTCTGTCCTCCTATGCTGAGCCAGGGCAGCAGAGAGACCTGCTGGGAGCCAGGATGGGTGGTGGATGGAATGTGGCCATGCCCTGGGGACAAGCAGAGGCCATGCCATGCTGCCAGGGCAGCACCCAGTGTCCCCAGACAGAGGCACTGTGTCCTCTTATCCTGGGCTTGTCCTGGGCCCCAGCATCTTCATCCTAAGGGCTGCCTCCCATAGCCTGGGATGGAGCTACTCCTGATGTTCCTAATTCCTCCTGTGAAGGTTGCTGTGTGCAGGGATCATGTGGCTGATGCACTGAAAACTGGGGAACCCTTTGGCTTGGCTGGGCCATGGTGGGGAGGTGAAGCTGTGTCCTTAGGTGGCCAAGGTGCCAGCTCAGGTCTGGCAAGAAGCATCTGCAGTGTAACTGGGAGTGGAGCCTGGCAGCTAAAAAAGAGATTTCATGAGGATTAACAGGTCTTTTTCAAGGCTGCCACGATGGAAAGCTGTCCTGACTGGGATGGAGAAGCAGACAGTGATGGGGACACCAGAGCTGAGGAGTGGGACAGTGCCCCACCACCTGCCATGGGTATTAGAAGGATGCACAGGGGAACTTGGAAAGAAGGGGTTAATGACGTGGAACAGGGAACTTGTCTTTGACCAAAGGAGAGTTCTGCACCCTGCACATAAAGGCCACAAAAAGCTGGCACTAGGCCAATTCCAACCATGTGATAGGAAAGGTGGGACAAGCAGCCAACACTGTGAGAGGTGAAATCCCAGGGGCAGAGGAGCTGTGAGCACAGGCTGCCCAGCTGCAGGTGGGTAACTGTGCTGGGGAGGCCTGCTGGCATCACAGCCTCTTCCACTCCTTCCATTCACAGCACGGCTATGGTGGCAGCAGCAGCAGGGCCCTGGAGGTGCCCTGGTGCTGGAGAGTCTCTGCCAAACAACCTCAGTTCCTTTGCAAAGGGCACACAATTATTCCTAGAGGTGGTGTCAGTGTGTAGTGCTACAATGGTATTTTCAGCAGGAAAATACCAGGTATATTGCAGGAAAAGTGGTGGAAGAGGCAAGAGATTCAACAGATCCTCTGCTGTATTCCAGAGCTGCTGTATTTGAAAGGGAAAATGCTCACTGGGGCTGATAAATGATCAACAAGACATTCCTCATGAGTTTAGAGAAAGCAGGAGCCTTGGGGGAAGCAGAACTCTGCAAATAAGCTCTGCCATGTGAGGAAGTGGTTTTAACTGTTGTTCCTGGAATTTAAGTAGAGGATGTTGATCAGCAGCATGAAGCTGAGCTAGAGGCTGATCATCAGCAGTGCAGCCCAGGTGTCAGTACTGGGACCAGTCCTCTTCTTTCATGATAGTGGCCTGATTAATGGGGCCCAGGGCACACTCAGCAAGTTGGCTGAATTTCCTGCAGTGGGAGGAGCTGCTGAGACACCAGAGAACCCAAAAGGATCACAACAAGCAGGAGAAATGGGCTGATGGAACCTCCTGAAGTTCAGCCAAGGGCCGATCAGTCCATCCCCTGGGGAGATGCAGCCCCAGGACACGCCATGGGAAGCAGCTCTGCAGAGCAGGTCCTCGGCAGGTCCTGGTGGTGGGACTGGCACAGCCCCACCCCAGCAGGGACCGCCTGGAAGGGACGTGGGTGAACACTGAGGTGTGCAGGCCACTGCCAGGTGGGCTTTGTGCCACAGGATCCATCTCTGTGGATGGGGGAGCTGCTGGGCGTGTCCCGCAGAACCCTGTGATGTCACCACTCGGTCACTGTGACACCACTTGGGTAACTATAACCACCAGCGTTGGGCAGAGCCAGAGCACTCAGGCTGTGACTCACTGGCAGCCGAGGAGCTTCCCAGTGCTGCCAGTGTCCGAGGAGCCTCTGGGCTTTCACAGTCTGAGGATCTTCCCAGTGTTGCAAGTGACCAAAGAACCTGAGTGCTGCCACTGACTGAGGAGCCTCCGAGTCCTGCCAGTGACTGAGGAGGAATCTCCAAGTCCACAAGTGGCAGCCAAGGCTTCAGTTCCTGCCAGCAGCCGAGAGGAGCCAGCTCCGGGAGCACCGATGGCGGAGGTCGGGCCAGAGGCACCAGCGCCAGGAGCCGTCCGGGTCTGCCGCATCTGCGTGGATTTCCTGCGGAGCCCCGCTGCTGCCGTGGAGCCCTGCGGGCACGTGTTCTGCCACGCCTGCATCCAGCACCAGGCCGGCCACGACCCCGCTGCCGCCTGCCCCATCTGCCAGGGGCCCATTGGGGCCATCCGCCTGCTGCAGGGGCTGCAGAACCGTGCCGGGCGGGCCCCACGTCGGCCCCGCCGCCTCCATCCCTTCGTGGTGCGGTGGCGGCAGCGGCAGCAGCGGGAGGCGCAGGAGGATGCGGCTCCTGGAGGCGGCCGGCGCCGGAGACTCGCCGATGGGGACCGGGCACCGAGCCCTGTGCCCCGCCAGCGGCCCCGGAGAGAGCTGGAGGATCTGCGGAGAAACGGGCTGGGACAGCGGCCGCCGTGGGGAGATGCAGCGATGCCCGCAGGGGACAACCAGCACCGCCCGCCCGTCATCTGAGTGATGTGGATCCTCCAGGGCCCCTCGGAACTGAAATCCAGGCTGCTGAGAAGGGCCTCCTCTGTTTTATGTACATAACTTTTGTACATACATCTGCTTTTGTACATAACTTCAAGACTTGGGGAGTGGGAGCTGTGGGAGGGGAAGCACATAGTTGTAGAAACTTAGGTAGAAGATAGGACATTTATGTTAGGATAGTAGCTGTAGAATAAACGTTTTTGTTCACTTGAAGCATTAGAAAGCAGACATTCTTTATCAGCGTCGGACACATGGAAGAGTGTCTCCTTGAATCTGATGTGTATGGTGAAAGTTCACAGCAGGGTATATTTATTCCATACTGAACATAGAGATGCATTACAATGCACCTCCTATCTAATACATAAACACTGCTTTCCTAGAACTAATTTGCCTGTATTTGCTTTCTACTGAAAGTCTTTTTTAAGTCCTGGCGGTCATCTAAAGGGGTTTCTGGCGGGCACATTCACTGAACGCTTCAGTATTACAGGTGATCTTTCTTTGATGTTTTTCTTTGGGCATGTACCATTGTTTTTTGTTACGTAACTTGCAAATAAACCCCCGCTGTAGTCTTACGAGCAGAGGTGCACTCACGGTAGAAGAAAGGCAGCAGAAGGCAGAGCCCCGCAGTGCTGACGAATTCTCCCCACAGCGGCCGCAGCCTCTCTCCCCTCCGAATGTCGGGAGCACGAGAGGCTGAACCCAACGCCGTTTTCCCAATCCAAAGCTCGAGGTATCTCTGCCCTCCACGGGAAACCTCAGGTAAAGCCAGAGTAGCCAGCGGCACCGCTCCCCTGAGCTGACAACTTCTTTCTCCTCTCTGAAGTATCAGTCATTTCCGTGTGCTAGCAACACGTACTGGGGAAAATTCCTAAAGAGAAAATTAAAACCCAGCTACTCAGTCCCCAACAGAGGCCATTCCTGCTTGATTCTGTGCCAATTTTCTCATCTCTGAGGGGGCAGAATCAGGAAAAGGAAAATCCTTTAAGACTCTGAGCATATTCTGAAGGCACCAGTATGTGTTTTCCGCACGGCCAGGGCGAGGACAGAGGCTGAGATGGAGGTTTGGGGCAGAACCTCTACCCTGGCCCCAGAGTAGCCCTAGGGCTGGAGGAGGCAGCCTTGGCCACCGGCTCCAGGGCACTGCCTGTGGGAGAAGTGGACTCAGCCGGGATGGATCTCACACTCAGGAGGTTTCCTCTAGAGAAGCCCAGAGCCCTTTCTGCCCCTCCCTGCAAGGGCAGCTCCGTGAGCACCAACCTCCTGCCCTGCTCTCACCTGGCCCTGTGGTGTGAACAAGTAAAAAGTAAGGAATGATTTTCTTCATTGCCTCTTGAAAGATTCAAGTGTGAAAATTAAGGTTTTACTCTGCCTCTAATAGAAACCTTCATTCCTGCCATATTTTGGAAAAAAAACCCTGTTTGAAGTCACAAAGAGCGCTTGTATTTGATACATCAGGCAACCAATCAAGAGAGCTTCGATATATGAGAAAAGCAAGCAATAAACATTTTGGTCCATCAGGCAAACTTCAGCTGAATACCAATGCCCAGCCACTGAACTTTAAGGGAGCAAAGGTGAATCTGCCCACGGCCGTGCTGTTGCTTTGAGGTGGACATGACATTGCCACTCTCCAAACCCTCCAGAAGCAAGTGCCGCAGAAGCTGCAGCTGCCAAATCTGCAGAGTGTCGGAGTCTTTGCTGTGTGCTCCTGCCCTCCCCCAGTGCAGCTCCGGCTGCCTGGCTCTGCTCCTGCACTGCCGCTGTCCGATGGACTTCAGCTGCCAAAGACCCACGGCGCTCTGTGAGGCAGCGCCGGGCCCACGGTGCTGGTAACACCTTCCCTGTGCTCCACCGGATCATTCTTGGCTAACCCCACTGGCCTATCTTCTCCCTTTTTGCTTCTAAAATAAAGTAAAAGTAGAAATATTGCTTTGGATCCCAACATTTAACCTCGTTTGTGTTTTAATCTCACTTTCAGGTATGTTTAAAATCTAATTCTTTCCTCAGTTGTGGCTCAAGGCAAACTTGCCTCTTCTCCCTTTAAGGGGATCTGAACACCCCAGCACCGGTTTGGGCTGGGCAGCGCTGGAGATGTTGGGTGCTTTCATGGAAGGCTTCCCGTCCCGTTTTCCTGCACACAGGAGCTGCCGTGTGATGGAGAAGGTGCGGTACCAAGGGTGTCCCAGGGTATCCTGTGGCTTTTCCGGGGGTGTCCAGGGGCTGTCCCAGGCTGTCCATAGAATGCTGAGACACCCGAGGACCCAGAAGGATCACAACAAGCTGGAGAAATGGGCTGATGGAGCCTCCTGAAGTTCAGCCAAGGGCCGATCAGTCCATCCCCTGAGGAGGTGCAGCCCCAGGACACGCCATGGGAAGCAGCTCTGCAGAGCAGGTCCTCTGCAGGTGCTGGTGGTGGGACTGGCACAGCCCCACCCCAGCAGGGACCGCCTGGAAGGGACCTGGGTGAACACTGAGGTGTGCAGGCCACTGCCAGGTGGGCTTTGTGCCACAGGATCCATCTCTGTGGATGGGGGAGCTGCTGGGCGTGTCCCGCAGAACCCTGTGATGTCACCACTCGGTCACTGTGACACCACTTGGGTAACTATAACCACCAGCGTTGGGCAGAGCCAGAGCACTCAGGCTGTGACTCACTGGCAGCCGAGGAGCTTCCCAGTGCTGCAGTGACCAGGGAGCCTCGGAGCCCTGCGAGTCCTTGAGGAAGCTCAGAGTGCCACAAGTGGGAGTGAAGCCTTCAGTTCCTGCCAGCAGCCGAGAGGAGCCAGCTCCGGGAGCACCGATGGCGGAGGTCGGGCCAGAGGCACCAGCGCCAGGAGCCGTCCGGGTCTGCCGCATCTGCGTGGATTTCCTGCGGAGCCCCGCTGCTGCCGTGGAGCCCTGCGGGCACGTGTTCTGCCACGCCTGCATCCAGCACCAGGCCGGCCACGACCCCGCTGCCGCCTGCCCCATCTGCCAGGGGCCCATTGGGGCCATCCGCCTGCTGCAGGGGCTGCAGAACCGTGCCGGGCAGGCCCCACGTCGGCCCCGCCGCCTCCATCCCTTCGTGGTGCGGTGGCGGCAGCGGCAGCAGCGGGAGGCGCAGGAGGATGCGGCTCCTGGAGGCGGCCGGCGCCGGAGACTCGCCGATGGGGACCGGGCACCGAGCCCTGTGCCCCGCCAGCGGCCCCGGAGAGAGCTGGAGGATCTGCGGAGAAACGGGCTGGGACAGCGGCCGCCGTGGGGAGATGCAGCGATGCCCGCAGGGGACAACCAGCACCGCCCGCCCGTCATCTGAGTGATGTGGATCCTCCAGGGCCCCTCGGAACTGAAATCCAGGCTGCTGAGAAGGGCCTCGTCTGCTTTCTTCGACCGTTTTGTACATAACTTCAAGACTTGGGGAGTGGGAGCTGTGGGAGGGAAAGCATATAGTTGTAGAAACTTAGGCAGAGCATAGGACATTCATATTAGGATAGTAGCTGTAGAATAAATGTTTTTGTTCACTTGAAGCATTAGAAAGCAGACATTCTTTATCAGTGTCGGACACATGGAAGAGGGTCTCCTTGAATCTGATGTGTGTGGTGAAAGTTCACAGCAGGGTATATTTATTCCATACTGAACATAGAGATGCATTACAATGCACCTCCTATCTAATACATAAACACTGCTTTCCTAGAACTAATTTGCCTGTATTTGCTTTCTACTGGAAGTCTTTTTTAAGTCCTGGATTTCATCTAAAGGGGTTTCTGGCGGGCACATTCACTGAACGCTTCAGTATTACAGGTGATCTTTCTTTGATGTTTTTCTTTGGGCATGTACCATTGTTTTTTGTTACGTAACTTGTAAATAAACCCGCTGTAGTCTTATGAGCAGAGGTGCACTCACGGTAGAAGAAAGGCAGCAGAAGGCAGAGCCCCGCAGTGCTGACGAATTCTCCCCACAGCGGCCGCAGCCTCTCTCCCCTCCGAATGTCGGGAGCACGAGAGGCTGAACCCAACGCCGTTTTCCCAATCCAAAGCTCGAGGTATCTCTGCCCTCCACGGAAACCTCAGGTAAAGCCAGAGTAGCCAGCGGCACCACTCCCCTGAGCTGACAACTTCTTTCTCCTCTCTGAAGTATCAGTCATTTCCGTGTGCTAGCAACACGTACTGGGGAAAATTCCTAAAGAGAAAATTAAAACCCAGCTACTCAGTCCCCAACAGAGGCCATTCCTGCTTGATTCTGTGCCAATTTTCTCATCTCTGAGGGGGCAGAACCAGGAAAGGGAAAGTCCTTTAAGACTCTGAGCATATTCTGAAGGCACCAGTATATGTTTTCCTCATGGCCTGGGTGAGGACAGAGGCTGAGATGGAGGATTGGGGCAGAACCTCTACCCCGGCCCCAGAGTAGCCCTAGGGCTGGAGGAGGCAGCCTTGGCCACCGGCTCCAGGGCACTGCCTGTGGGAGAAGTGGACTCAGCCGGGATGGATCTCACACTCAGGAGGTTTCCTCTGGAGAAGCCCGGAGCCCTTTCTGCCCCTCCCTGCAAGGGCAGCTCCGTGAGCACAAACCTCCTGCCCTGCTCTCACCTGGCCCTGTGTAGTGAACAAGTAAAAAGTAAGGAATGATTTTCTTCATTGCCTCTTGAAAGATTCAAGTGTGAAAATTAAGGTTTTACTCTGCCTCTAATAGAAACCTTCATTCCTGCCATATTTTGGAAAAAAAACCCTGTTTGAAGTCACAAAGAGCACTTGTATTTGATACATCAGGCAACCAAACAAGAGAGCTTCGATATATGAGAAAAGCAAGCAATAAACGTTTTGGTGCATCAGGCAAACTTCAGCTCAATTCCAATGCCCAGCCACTGAACTTTAAGGGAGCAAACGTGAATCTGCCCACGGCCGTGCTGTTGCTTTGAGGTGGACATGACATTGCCACTCTCCAAACCCTCCAGAAGCAAGTGCCACAGAAGCTGCAGCTGCCAAATCTGCAGAGTGTCGGAGTCTTTGCTGTGTGCTCCTGCCCTCCCCCAGTGCAGCTCCGGCTGCCTGGCTCTGCTCCTGCACTGCCGCTGTCCGATGGACTTCAGCTGCCAAAGACCCACGGCGCTCTGTGAGGCAGCGCCGGGCCCACGGTGCTGGTAACACCTTCCCTGTGCTCCACCGGATCATTCTTGGCTAGCCCCACTGGCCTATCTTCTCCCTTTTTGCTTCTAAAATAAAGTAAAAGTAGAAATATTGCTTTGGATCCCAACATTTAACCTCGTTTGTGTTTTAATCTCACTTTCAGGTATGTTTAAAATCTAATTCTTTCCTCAGTTGTGGCTCAAGGCAAACTTGCCTCTTCTCCCTTTAAGGGGATCTGAACACCCCAGCACCGGTTTGGGCTGGGCAGCGCTGGAGATGTTGGGTGCTTTGATGGAAGGCTTCCGGTCCCCTTTTCCTGAACAAAGGAGCTGCGGTGTGATGGAGAAGGTGCGGTACCAAGGGTGCCCCGGGGGTGTCCTGTGGCTTTTCCGGGGGTGTCCAGGGGCTGTCCCAGGCTGTCCATAGAATGCTGAGACACCCGAGGACCCAGAAGGATCACAACAAGCAGGAGAAATGGGCTGATGGAACCTCCTGAAGTTCAGCCAAGGGCCGATCAGTCCATCCCCTGGGGAGGTGCAGCCCCAGGACACGCCATGGGAAGCAGCTCTGCAGAGCAGGCCCTCTGCAGGTGCTGGTGGTGGGACTGGCACAGCCCCACCCCAGCAGGGACCGCCTGGAAGGGACCTGGGTGAACACTGAGGTGTGCAGGCCACTGCCAGGTGGGCTTTGTGCCACAGGATCCATCTCTGTGGATGGGGGAGCTGCTGGGCGTGTCCCGCAGAACCCTGTGATGTCACCACTCGGTCACTGTGACACCACTTGGGTAACTATAACCACCAGCGTTGGGCACAGCCAGAGCACTCAGGCTGTGACTCACTGGCAGCCGAGGAGCTTCCCAGTGCTGCCAGTGTCCGAGGAGCCTCTGTGCTTTCACAGTCTGAGGATCTTCCCAGTGTTGCAAGTGACCGAAGAACCTGAGTGCTGCCACTGACTGAGGAGCCTCCGAGTCCTGCCAGTGACTGAGGAGGAATCTCCGAGTCCACAAGTGGCAGCCAAGGCTTCAGTTCCTGCCAGCAGCCGAGAGGAGCCAGCTCCGGGAGCACCGATGGCGGAGGTCGGGCCAGAGGCACCAGCGCCAGGAGCCGTCCGGGTCTGCCGCATCTGCGTGGATTTCCTGCGGAGCCCCGCTGCTGCCGTGGAGCCCTGCGGGCACGTGTTCTGCCACACCTGCATCCAGCACCAGGCCGGCCACGACCCCGCTGCCGCCTGCCCCATCTGCCAGGGGCCCATTGGGGCCATCCGCCTGCTGCAGGGGCTGCAGAACCGTGCCGGGCAGGCCCCACGTCGGCCCCGCCGCCTCCATCCCTTCGTGGTGCGGTGGCGGCAGCGGCAGCAGCGGGAGGCGCAGGAGGATGCGGCTCCTGGAGGCGGCCGGCGCCGGAGACTCGCCGATGGGGACCGGGCACCGAGCCCTGTGCCCCGCCAGCGGCCCCGGAGAGAGCTGGAGGATCTGCGGAGAAACGGGCTGGGACAGCGGCCGCCGTGGGGAGATGCAGCGATGCCCGCAGGGGACAACCAGCACCGCCCGCCCGTCATCTGAGTGATGTGGATCCTCCAGGGCCCCTCGGAACTGAAATCCAGGCTGCTGAGAAGGGCCTCGTCTGCTTCCTTCGGCCCATTTGTACATAACTTCAAGACTTGGGGAGTGGGAGCTGTGGGAGGGGAAGCATATAGTTGTAGAAACTTAGGTAGAGGATAAAACATTCATATTAGGATAGTAGCTGTAGAATAAATGTTTTTGTTCACTTGAAGCATTAGAAAGCAGAGATTCTTTATCAGCGTCGGACACACAGAAGAGTGTCTCTTTGAACCTGATGTGTCTGGTGAAAGTTCACAACAGGATATTTATTCCACCCTGAACATACAGATTCATTACAATGTGCCTCCTATGTCATACACAAACACGGCTTTCCTTGAACTAATTTTCCTGTATTTGCCTTCTCCTGGAATTCCTTTTTAGTCCTGGATTTCATCTAAAGGTGTGTCTGGTGGGCATATTTGCTGAATGCTTCAGTATTACAGGTGATCTGTCTTTTAACTTCTTCTTTGGGTACGTGCTATTATTCTTTTTACGTAGCTTGGGAAAAAACCCGCCGCAGTCTAACGAGCAGAGCTCCAATCAAGGGAGAAGAAAGGCAGCAGAAGGCAGAACCCCGCAGTGCTGACGAATTCTCCCCACAGCGGCCGCAGCCTCTCTCCCCTCCGAATGTCGAGAGCACAAGAGGCTGAACCCAACGCCGTTTTCCCAATCCAAAGCCCGAGGTATCTCTGCCCTCCACGGAAACCTCAGGTAAAGCCAGAGTAGCCAGCGGCACCGCTCCCCTGAGCTGACAACTTCTTTCTCCTCTCTGAAGTATCAGTCATTTCCGTGTCCTAGCAACACGTAATGGGGAAAATTCCTAAAGAGAAAAAGAAAAAACCCAGCTCCTAATATCCCAACAGAGGCCAGTCCTGCTTGCTCCTGTGCCACTTTGCTCATCTCTGAGGGGGCAGAACTGGGTAAGGAAATGGAAAAGGGAAAATCCTTTAAGACTTACAGGATATTCTCAAGGGGCCAGTATGTGTTTTCCTCAGGGGTGTCCAGGGGCTTTTTCAGCCCCCAGTGCTGTCCCGGTCCTGTCCCACTCCTGTCCCGGTTCTCTCCCGGCTGTCCCGCTCCTGTCCCGGGTCTGTCCCGCTCCTGTCCCGGTCTGTCCCGCTCCTGTCCCGGGTCTGTCCCTCTCCTGTCCCGGGTCTGTCCCGCTCCTGTCCCGCTCCTGTCCCGGGTCTGTCCCGCTCCTGTCCCGCTCCTGTCCCGCTCCTGTCCCGCTCCTGTCCCTGGTCTGTCCCGCTCCTGTCCCGGTCTGTCCCGCTCCTGTCCCGGTCTGTCCCGCTCCTGTCCCGGGTCTGTCCCGCTCCTGTCCCGGGTCTGTCCCGCTCCTGTCCCGCTCCTGTCCCGCTCCTGTCCCGCTCCTGTCCCGCTCCTGTCCCGGGCCTGTCCCGCTCCTGTCCCGGGTCTGTCCCGGGTCTGTCCCGCTCCTGTCCCGGTCTGTCCCGCTCCTGTCCCGCTCCTGTCCCGCTCCTGTCCCGGTCTGTCCCGCTCCTGTCCCGGTCTGTCCCGCTCCTGTCCCGGGTCTGTCCCGCTCCTGTCCCGGTCTGTCCCGCTCCTGTCCCGGTCTGTCCCGCTCCTGTCCCGCTCCTGTCCCGGGTCTGTCCCGCTGTCCCGGCGCTCCCCTCACGCCGCTCCTCGCGCCGCAGCACAGCGCCCCCGTGCGGCCCCGCCCCCCCTTGCCCGCTGCCCTCGGGCCCGGCTCGGCCCCCCCCGCTCCCCCCCGCCATGGCGGAGGAGAAGCCCCGGGTGAGGCGGAGAGGAGCGGGAGGAGCGGGACGGGAGGAGCGGCCGGCACGGGGCAGCGAGGAGCGGGAGGAGCGGGACGGGAGGAGCGGCCGCCCCTCCTCGCCCCGGGGCGCGGCTGCCGTGCGGCCCCACCGAGGTGTCCAGGCCGGGGGCAGCGGGGGCGGCCGAGGAGCCGCAGGATGCGGCGGGCGGGGTCCGGCCCGAGCGCGGCTCGCCCGGCCGGGCTCTGAGCCCGCCGCGTTTTTCCACCCAGGAAAGCGTGAAAGCAGAGAACGAGCACATCAACCTGAAAGTTTCCGGGCAGGACGGCTCCGTGGTGCATTTCAGAATAAAGCGGCACACTCCGCTGAGCAAGCTCATGAAGGCGTACTGCTGCCGGCAGGTAGGCGCGGGCACGGCCCGGGGCTCCTGAGGCCCCGGGGGGCTCCTGCCACGGACCCAAAGCATCCCCGTGCTGGTGAAACCCTCGCTGCTTCTCTGCCTGGATCGTGGAACATGCTTGTGGGCAGGCTGAGGATATCCAGGTGTGGGAGATTGAGGAGCTGGGATGCTGGCAGCTTCTCGGTGCAGAGCTCTTATCGAATGGAAGCTGCCTCTTCGTCCTCAGGTGCTCCCCAATACCCTGTGACAGAGTTACGAAAATTCCTCCATTTCCGATCTTTTCTCTGAGACAATGCACTAACCCTCAGTCCTGTCACCTCCAAAAGCTTCATCAATTTTGACTTAATTTTCAGTTTGGAAAATGGCACAAAATAAATTCTTCTATGCCACAGCTTCCTCATGGGTTTTTTCCTCCTCCCTCCTTCCCCTGTGAATCCTGCTGCCTATTGCACAGTTGTGATCTGTGTTCCACAGGTGTCACAGGCTGTTCCTCAGTGCCATCCTGAACAGAACAGAAGGATGAATCCCCACAGCTCAGTTCCTGAGCCTGGAGCTCCCAGTTTTACACAGAGCAGAGGGTGGGCATGTGAATGGCTTTGGAAATGGAGTCAGATTTTGTTTGCCCTTATCTGTTACTTGCAGGATCCTTTCTTTGCTTATTCAATCTTTACACTCTGACCTGTTCTGTGCCTGCTGCACCCTGACACATCTCTGGGTTTTTGGAGAGGTACAGGGAGTTTTAGCATTCCTGTGTGTGACAGAAGTGTGAATCACATGGATTTTAGAGGGCAGAGCAATGTCCTCAATCCCTGATGCAGGGAGTAAGGCCTTCCTCATGTGATTAAACTTTGTCAGAACAGGATTCAGTAGTATGGTAACTCAGGTTTTAAGCGTAAAGTGTAAAGTTACCAGCATTTGACCTTCCTCAGTGTAGACAGCAAGACAAATATGCTTAAGTGTCCTGGTGGTTAAATCTTAAATCAGAGAATCACGGAATGGTTTGGACTTAAAAGGGAATTTCAAGTTCATCCAGTCCTACCCCCTGCCATGGGGACACCTTCCACTATCCCAGGTTGCCTCAAGCCCCATCCAGCCTGGCCTTGGACACTTGCAAGGATGGGGCAGCCACAGCTTCTCTGGGCTGCCTGTGCCAGGGCCTCAGCACCCTCACAGGGGATAATTTCTTCCTAATACCTAATCTAAATCTATTTTGTGTCATCCCCCTTGTTTTTTGAGTGCTAATTTTGTTACCATGTGTTCTGACAGTAAATCCATTAGTTTGGATTCAGAAACACCAGTGTGGTTTCTCGTATGTGACTGAACTTGCAGGGCTTGTCAGGGAAGCACATTACATTCCTGTTTGATGGACAGCCAATTAGAGAAGAAGACACACCTGCAGAGGTATGAAAAACACTCTTTCTGCAAATTGCTACACAGATATTCGGATGTCTGAGTGGTGATCAAAGGGGCTTGAAATCAAAATGATCCTGAAATCGTTGCTGTGAGTTTAGCGTGTTCCAACAAATTTGCGCAGGGTGACTGACGGAAAGTATTTCATGTCTTAGTTAATTAAAGTTATTCCTGAAGTGCTGATTAGGAGCAGAGAGCCACGTGCTTTTGTCACCATTTTCAAGTTTTCTGTATTACTTACATTTTCTATACTTTTAAAATGTTAAAATAATTCCTGTGTTACTCCCTCAGCTGGAGATGGAACACGAGGACACGATCGAAGTGTACCACCAGCAGACAGGTGGAGGCTGCTAAGACACAGCAACTTTTGGAGAACAGTTTGAGGATACTCATCACACCTCACTCTCTTGTGTGTCCTTGGATTTGCTGTTTTATTAGGAAAGAAATGAACATGCCAGTCTCACAGGGTTCTTTGAATCTCCATAGGATATTTACCAAAGTAGCTTGTTGTCTTTGACATTCTGAGTGCACAAGTCAAAATAGTATCTGCAGGGATTGAGCTGTGTCTGAATTCAGCCATTTAAAGTTCAGATTAAGTAATGTCTGTTACTGTTGTTAGCCTTTTTAAAAAAATTATTGTTTGTGTTATCTCTTTTTCCTCTCTCTTTAAGCCTGTGGCCTAAGCATTCATCCATGTGTTGGGACACTGGTTTTTCTTTCCTGGCTCTGGTTGGTCTTGCCCCTCTGTTTTAACTGAAGTTATATAAATAGTTCAATGTATTTTCATAGCAAGTGTGAGTGTAAAAGTTTCCTTTTAAGATGTGTGTGAGAGAAGGAACACAGATACAGGTATAAAATTTTTAGCTCGCATTACAAATTCAGTCAGTCCCTTGGGCAGCATTGTGCCCTTGACTGGGGCTAGAACACCATACAATGCTTAGGATAGGGTTTTTACATACTTAAGGTTTACATGTGTTTTTTCATATTGTGATAAAGTAGACCAAAATACAGTTTTTTAATGCAGAAATGGGAATTTTTGTCTTGCACTATTGCAGAACTGAAGGTAGCAGGGCAGCTGGTCCAAAAACTTAATGCTTGTGATAGAGTAGCTGTGTGTTTTTTTTTGTGAAAGCTTATAAAAATCCCATCACTGAAATTCCAGCTGTTTGCCAAGGGCTGGGCGGCATCTGTCCCTTTGCCCTGCTCCCTTTGACTCTTTCTCTGTGGGCATTGGAAGTTTGCAGCCTCAGGTTTCTTTTTAATACTTCTTTTTGATAGATAAACTTTGTAAATGAAGGAGAGAAATGCCTTTTAACGTCACCAAACTGTGCAGAAGAGCTAGTAAGTGAGGAGAGACATTTAGGTGTCTTCAAAATAATAATATTAATAAACTGTTGCCCCTCCAACCTTGCTGAGGTTTAATTATTTGTGTGGTGGTTTGGGCTCCACGAAGCCTGCTCCAGGGGAATTTTAACTCAGGCTGTCCTGCTGCTCCATGGAATCGTACCCAGCCTTTTCTCTTTCCGTTTGTTCACGTTAGCTCTGCTCCTGCTTGCTGGTATCTCGCTGGGAAGGCCCCTATCCCCTTTCCGCCGTGGTGGTGAGCTGGGGTGGGATATCCGCGGATCCGCTGCGGGATGCCCTGCCCCGCGCTCTGCGGCCGTGCCGGCAGGCGGGGATCGATCCCAAGGGCGAGCCCGGCTACCGACACGCGTTCTCCCGTGCCGGCCCGGCGCGTCCTTTCCCGGCGGGAGGACGGGCGGGCCGAGCGCCCCGCCCCGCCCGCGCACCCGGAAGCGGCGGCGGGGCCGCGCCATGGCGGGGACGGCGCTGAAGCGGCTCATGGCCGAGTACAAGCGTGAGTGCCGCTGCCCGCGGCCCGCCGGGCGGGATCGCTCCGGAGCCGGGGAGGGCGGCGGGCCGGGCGGGGCGGTGGCGGCCGCCGGCCAGGCCGGGCCGCGGGCCTCCCTCGGCGCCCCGGGAGCTGCCGGGCCCGCCGGCCGCAGGGTCCGCTCTGCGTCCGTGCAGCTCCCGGGGCGGGCTGGGGGTCACCGGGAGCGTGCCGGCCGTGAGCAGCTGTGGGGAGGGGACCCTGCCCCCTGTCCCGCCGGGACACCGAGGGGACAGCTCCGTGAGTCCCGGGCCTTAGTCAGGGGGAGGCTGGCAGCCCTGGGCTAGTGGCCAGTTACGTTGATGTTTTTCCCTGATAAATTTTCCAGCATGCAGGTATGGCAGTCTCTGTTGCAGAGCTCTGTTATTACGTCAAAGGTATTTAGAGGTGTTTGGCAGGGCAGATGCCTTCTGGTTGTGGCTGCCTCATCCTTGGAAGTGTCCAGGGCCAGGTGGGACAGGGCTTGGAGCCAGCTGGGCTAGTGGAAGGTGTCCCTGCCCATGGCAGGGGTGAAATGAGATGAACTTTAAGGTCCTTTCCAACTCGAACGATTCTGTAATTCTGTCAAGTCCTTAATGGAAGCAGAATGGCTAGTAAAAGGATTTAAACTCGAATTCAGTAATGAAAGACGTAGAGTTGTTTGTTTAAAAAGCACTGTGAGATGTGGCTGCAGAGGGTGGCAAGCAGTGATCCTCTGATCCTCACCACAGGGACCTGAGACCTGCTGCAGTGGGCTGGGGCCCTCTGGGAATCCCAGAGCTTCTGGGATGGCTCATCTGCTCCCTGATGGGTTTGAGACGTGTCCAGAGGTGCCTTTTGTTGGCAAGAAATACTTGGTTGTGTAGCTAGGTGCTTTCGGGCTTTGATGCTCTGGGGTTTGGAAGTAGAATAGAGAAAAGAGATGTTTGGTGGAGCTGGGCTGTAAGAACAGGGAAGGTCACTTATTGTGCTCCCCCAGGCTGTCCAGGGGAGTTGTTTCTGTCATCATTCAGTGGGATCCTCCAGCCTGTGTGAAAGAGAGTATTTATAGCTACACATTTCCTGCCAGCACCGTGCCTGTCCCCAGGCTGCTCTGCAGAGCACAGGTCTCTAAGCTGGAGTGTCACACAGGTGTTTGGGCAGCCAGGGATCCCCACCCAGCTCAGGCTGCTGCCACGGGCAGCTGCGGGTGGTGAGTGGATAAAGTTTGTGCTGACAGTGTGTGTCCTAGAAATCTGCATTTTCTCATTGTAATCCAGAGGCAGTGACCTGAAAAACAACCACAGAAAGTCTTGGCGCTGCTTCTGTCTGCTTGTATCAATCCCCTAAGTCTCAGAAAGGCATTTATGATCTTGTGTTGTTGAGGAGCACAGAGGTCTTATTGGAGTGTCTTGTATGAAGGAAATCTTTAGGAAAAATGATATTAAATGACCTCAGGAAGATTTTGACTTAATGCCACAGGCAGACATGAGGTGAATCTTCTCTGCCTAGCTTCCCAGGGTAACACTAGTCATGAACAGAGATAATGTTTTGTCTGTGATCTGCCTTTACAAGCACTTTCCCATGCCCAATAAAACACAGTGTTGTAAAAAACGAATGTAACTGGCAGTGTCTGAGTGCACAGTGCTTTCTGGAAACCTGAGCTGTGGCAGTGCAGTAAAACAGACATTTTGTTGTCTGTGGCTCCCCTCTGCTGCATGTTTGTTATTTTTCCTTCAGCAGAAACCCCAGAATCAAGCCTGACTTACAACCTTTCCCTAGTGTTTTTCTAAAGACTGGCAGTTAATTGTAGCTCTGCAGAATCTCTTAGCCATGTAGAGAACTTCAGCTAAAATTATTATGAAAAATAAAAATAGCTCCTGGTTGTGGGTAGTTCTGCTGCCTCTTTTTGCAGAGAAGGAGCACGTCTTACCTTGGGACAGGGCTGGAGTCTGAGGTTCAGCTCAGGGTGAAGTTTCTCCCTCCTGATGATGTGTGTTGCTGGCATGGCTGTGGGTGCTGTGAGGCCCTGGGTGAATGTGGGCATGGGAATGGTTTTCAGTGACCCCCTCCTGGCTGCTCACCTTGAGAGAAATCTTGTATGTGTTACGTACAAAGTTGTGGGCACATCTTTTTTCTTTACTTTCCCTCTTCTCCTCTCCCTCTTTCCTTTGGTTACTTCTGGTAGTGACAGTGGTGTTGGCAGTCAGTGCCTTGCTGGTGGGTGTATTTTCCTTACCAGACTTAAAATTCTTTCCATTTTTTCCTTTTTCAATTCTTGTCTTTCATCTTCTTCTGTGCATGTGTGCGCACATGTTTAAGTCTTAATTTAAAGATTTATCATTTCCTTCTGTGAAAAATTCTTGACATTGTGGGGAGTTTCTACCTGTTGGAGCCCAGATATATTACTGCATTTTGGGAGAGGCTGTGAAATGGCACTGGTTTTCTTTCCTATTGAAGAAGGAAGGGAAGATGGCTGTGGACATCCAGATGATACAGATTGGGTTTCTTGTCCTCATTTGGATCTTTGCATGTTTGACTTTTTGCTTTCTCAGATTTACTAGTTACTCTGCCAGAACTACTTTGGCTAAAGCTTAAGAAAAAAAATAATCAGATATAAAAATCTGATTAAATAAAAATGTAATCATTTTTATTAATGCATGTGCCTGTTATTAATTCTAGATGCATAATAGTATTAAAGCCTGACCTAAGTATCTCAGTATCCTATATTTGTGAGAGATAAGAGATGGAAACCTTATTTTTCTATGTTTAGTGTTTCTTGATGGCAGATCTTGAAGATATCTTATGCTGGCTGAAATTTCAAGTGTAAAATGGGTCACTCTGGAAAAATTAAATTTCTAGAGACCTGAGAACTGTAGTGTCTGATTATATGCACTGGATTTCCTTCCTGGAACAACAGGCAACAGGGCAGTGGATTATGCCAACAGGTTTCTTTGGAAGTGCTGTCAGGTTGAAAAAAAGAGATTTATGTTAATTGTGAGCTTTGGGAAGTCACAGCATTAATAATAAACCTTCTGAACCTGGCAGGGCTTCAGTGGGTGCCTCCCATCCTTAGTGCCTAGGGAGGGTTGTGTGGAGTCAAAAGAAAACTGGCTGTTTTCAAGCATCTCAGTCCAGGTGCTGTCAGATACTGCAGTGAGCATATTCCCATAATATCTCCTGAGTCCTGGGCTTTTAATCCCCTTGCTGGCTTGCTGCAGTTTTTAGGAAACATACTGTTGAACTTCTCTTTTAAGGACAATCTTCAGTGCTTTAACAAGATGTGTTTTCAGTTCTCCCGAGAACCATCTCCAAGGTGTAATTGGCTGATAATGACTCCACAAAGAGCAGTGAAATGAAAAGGAAGGCACTGATTGTGCGTGCAGCAAATCTGCCCTGAATTCCTGATAGAAGCATCACACTTGTCTGGTGTCAGCTCTGTTTAAGTTTACAAGCTCTGGCTCTGCTCCCAGGGAGCAAATAAAAAGTTGCACCTGGGGAGGTTTAGATTGGCTATTAGGGAAAATTTCTCCACTGAGTGGGACTCTTTGGCCTAGCTGGTCTGTCAGAGTTGCTCTGCATGTGATCAGAGCTTGGTTTTAGCCTCTCACAGATTTCTGTTGCTCACTTAAAATAATTGGACGCCCCCCTGACATTCCGTTGAAGTGACCTGGTTTGGAGGCTCTGGTGAGCTGCAGCAGCTCCTGGGGTTCATGTTCAACTGGGCTCTCAGTTCCCTTTTGAACAACTCTGGAGAAGTCACAGGGTAGGATGTCACCATCCCCCTGGAGACCTTTCTCAATGTCCAGGTGCAGCTGCTCAAAATCAAAGCTCCTGTGCCCCTGAATGCCCCGTTTCTATTTTATCTGATCCTTAAGGATGGAAGCCTTTCTCTGAGGAGGGATCTGAGCAAGGAAGTGGAGAATTGAACCTGTGTCCTCATGAAGACCCTTTGCTCTGTGGGCTTTGGCTGTTTATTCCCATTGCCTCTGTTCTCCTTGGAGTGGAGTGCTGTATGACACAATTCCATGTGGCTGCCCACCACAGGGACTGCTGCCAGCTTTTCCAGGGAAGCATCAGAGGGATTTTCTTCTTAGAGAGAACCACAAGATGGAGCAAAATGATTCCAGGAGCTCCTGTGTTTGACATCTCCCTCTTTCTGTCTGAAAACATCAACAAGAAAAGCTATTGGAGACCCACTGTGAAGCTGGAAAAACCTGCCATGGAATGCCAGGACGTGTGGAAAACAGCAAAGCTGAGTTTCAATCTGCTGCTGGGCTTTGGAACTTCAGAGAGGGCTGTGCCAAAGTTAAGGGCACTCTGAGCAAACTAAAGATCTCTCCTGGCAGTGCATCTGAGCATCTTGTTCAAATTTTGCACTAAAGGAGCTGCTGTAAGACACAGATCTGTTCTGTGCAGCACTGCTCATACAGCTTTCACCTACAGCCTGAACAGAAATTAGGTCAAGTGTCTCTGGCTGTGTTCTGTGTGTTACTGGCCACTGGTGTTCCAGAGGCCATTGATTAGGGAACACAGTGCTGGATAAGCAGCTGGGAGTGTCACCTCCTGCCACCAGCTCCAGCAGCTGCCCCATGGCTCACTCAGAGCCTTGGGCTTGGTGTTGAGCCCCCGGGACTGCTGGCACATTGGTTTGCTGTTTGTGGCTGAACTGTGCCTCAGCTGCTGCTGCCTCCCTGCAGAGCATCAGAAACTAAAACTGATGGTCAGTCCACTAGATAGGAGAAAATCCGGTTGTTATTTTATCAGCACGTGCTGTACTGGCCTTCACCAGCTTCAAGTAAGGGGCTGATGCTGCAGATTGTTTCATGAATTTGGAATTGTATCAGTTTCCTAGCAAAAGTGAGGATTGATGGATCCAAACTTGCCTGTGCAGCCATGGCTGTTTTATTGATGCTTCTTTTTTTTTTTTTTTAACTCATATTTTCCATGCCCTGCAGGAGGTTGGATTGAATTCTCATGTGTTTGCTTCTGTTTTTGTGTTGTTCTGGGTTTTGCACTGGGGTGTATCAAACCTGAATGGTGCAGAGAGGTTACAGGAGTACAAACTTCAGGCTCTTATGCTATGCAGCAGATACCATAGAGGTGCAAGAGAAGAGTGTTTCCCAGGCTTTGTGAAAAGCTTTTGTCTTCCTTCTCAAGTTTAAATTATCGCCTCTGTGAAAACAGTGGGCTCAATGATCCTAGAGGTCTTTTCCAACCTAAACCATTCTGTGATTCCAAGGCTAGTTCTATGAACCTGAAAAACTCCGAAGTGCTAAATAATTTTGTCTAGAACACTGTCCTGCATTAAGCAATTGGTGGTGGGGCCCCTGTGCTAAGCCATGGCCACTCAAACACCCCCTGAAATGTTTGGGCTTACAAGTCACCTCAACCTTCCTTGTGTTTCTGTTTTTGCAGAGCTGACCCTGAACCCTCCAGAAGGGATTGTAGCAGGTGAGGAATCAAGCAGGGTTTGTGCACTCTGGAGCTGTGACCTTGGGTTCAGGTAGCACTGAGCATTGTTCTGTTCTGTTTCACAGGTCCCATGAATGAAGAGAACTTTTTTGAATGGGAAGCCCTGATCATGTGAGTTAATACTGTTTGGTGTCTGAAATCAGCAGTTGCTGTGATGAGCTTCTAGGAGAGCAAGAATGTAAAAAAGTACTGACAGTTCTGTATGACATCAGCATTGGCCTGCCTTCAGTTGGAAACTCCTCTGATCCAAAGAGGGAGTTACATTGGAACTTTAAACAGA
Organism: Lonchura striata; assembly: GCF_050655825.1. Classification (NCBI taxonomy): domain Eukaryota; kingdom Metazoa; phylum Chordata; class Aves; order Passeriformes; family Estrildidae; genus Lonchura; species Lonchura striata. The sequence goes on from NC_140711.1 coordinate 5,814,690, forward strand.
GTGACAGGGGCAGCACTGGTGATGTGTACAACTTGTTATGATAACTTCTTGTACAGGTGTCATAATAATAAAATGCTCACAAATTTGTCAGGAATCCTCATTTGGGCTCCCTTGGATATATGTTACATTTACAAACACTGTAGGAAACAAACAGGTGCTTGTAGATCACACATACCTTTTGGAACATTGCCTAACTACAAATGCAGGACAAGTTTTGAGTGGAGCAAAATACACAGGTTATAGGTGAGAGGAAAATGAATTCACTTACTATTCAGTTTTTTTCTTGAAATATTGAAAGGTTCTGATCAGAAGTCAAAATTCTTTTGAAGTTCTTTACACTTCGTTAATCTCATGGTGCTGTCAAGAGTTGTGCAGTGGTTTTATGTAGAAAGAGATTCACTCTTCTGTTGGTGAATAGCTCTGATCCTGACCTGCTGTGTTTTGGGGCTGATGCAAACTCCTTTACTGTGTTCTCTCTCTTCCACTCCCCAGCTGATGGGTGTAGTTGTTGGTAGCAAAATTTGCCATGAAAAGACAAAATCTTTTTGCCCAGCATCTTACAGGTTGTCTTCTCTATTTTGTACTCCTACTCATGCTGTATCTTTTTTGGGAACTTCGAGTACATGGAATAACTGGTGATTTTTACAAAATAAAGTTCTAAAATGTCAGAGGAGAGGGGAAAAGACGTTGATCAGTCACATCTGACAATTTCTGCAAATACTGCACAATTAACAGATGAAGCTCCAGACCACTGAGTCCATCTTGAAGCTGGTGGTCTGTTGTTAGGGTAGATCCTGGCTCTGTGTTTCAGGATTCCTTTGGTAAGAATGGGTGATTTCCTCCCCTTCAGCCAGGGCTGGCTTGTCCCAGAGGGCTCTGGGGGCAGCAGGCAGTGGCTGTGGCCCTGCCCTCTCCGTGCCCACTGTGATCAGGGCAGGTTTCCCTGCAACCACCAGTGCTGACTGGTGAGATTCTCAGCTGGCGTGGGTGGCAGAGTTTTCCTAGCTGGGTTTGCTTGGAATGTGTTGTCTAGGGATGAAAAACAAGATTTCTGTCTCTTGGGCTCAGGCATGCAACCAATACAAAAGCTGTAGGGAATTCCCTATTCCACACAAAGTGCTTGTGTGGGTGATCCTGCTGCATGGCAAGTCAGAGCCTCTGAGTTATTTTAGACCTTGGTTAGTGGAGGTTTGGATTAGCACTGTTTGTTTGCTCATTGATGGCAAGAGTTGGCAAATGCCTCTGCTTATGTGCAGTGATTACTCCTGGGATAGCAGGTTGTGCTTCCTGGTAGCTCAGTCCCCTGAAAATAAACACTTAGCATGGAAATGGGTTGTTCTGTTGCCTGACAGCAGAGATTTTGGCTGCAGGGTCTTAGGCTTTCTGTGAGAGGCATAGTCAGCACATCTGCTTCGGAATGGGCCAGATTTCAGGTCAGACAGCTGGGAGTGTGGAAATCCCAGAGGGTTTTATGCACTTCTTGGAGCATGGAAGGAAATTCCTGCTTTTTGGTACTTCTTCCTAGCAGAGGCTGAGTACAGGTTTCCTGAGGGACACTCAGAAGTACTTCTGAATTGCTTAGAAAATACCTTTACTGATGTTTCCTGTCACATCCTTAAAGAGCAGAGGAGCTGCTTTGCAGACTTGAAAGCCCTTTAAAGTGCTGAGTGTTGAGCTTCAGGTCTTTGTCAGCGTAAAATGAGAGGCGGAGGTGCTTTAATTTTGGTTTCTGTATTGTGTGTGTGTCATAATAAAGTTATATTTTAAGATCTGCTCAATTTTGAAGGTGTGATACAATAGAAACATGTTTACCCTAAACACATCGGGTTACTTTCATCTCTTTACAAACCTTGTTAGTAGCAGTGTTTGCAATGCTTTTGGAAAGTAAGTTACATGACTTGTTTTTATTTGTCTGTGGTGGTCTCCTCCAGTGTTTTGTACTCTCAAATGTGCTGTGTGAGATTCAGGGAATGAGGTGTGCAGATGAGAAAATTGGAGTAAAGCTGCCTGCAAATTTTTAGACAGATGAAGTGCAAATGGTAAGAAACATAATTGTGAAAAGAACAGAATACTTTCTTTCCTTCACCCAATTTATATAAAGCTAGAGCACATAGAATGGCACATAACTTTTAAAAAAGAGACCTAAAAGAGAAAAGACATCTCTCATTTATCAATTCAAAGGTAGGCTGGGTAATGTTACATAGGTTGATGTAAGAGCTTGACTTGGAGATAAAATAATGCATTTTTAAATAATGGAAATAATAATTATTTGTATCTCCAGTGTTCTTGTCTGCAGCAGCAATGCTGGAGGAATGCGAAACACATAAATGTTAAGACCGTAATAAAATAAAGGAGAGAAAAAATCTTACACTTCTAAAATGAGTGTGATGGGCACAGAACTGAAAATACCCATGTGAAAACCTTTCTGAAGACCAGAGGTGGGGAGCACTGTTGAAAGCCAGATCTTTGCACATCATTTCAGGAGAGTTTGCCTTATGTTGCTCAATTCCCTAACACTACGTGAGGTCCTTCAGGCTGTGTTGTGTTCAAGGATTTAACATTTCAAGGCCAAGTTTTGCCCTCTTTGGTTGGCCTGTAAAAGTGTGTATTGCTATTAAAGTTTATCCCCAAAAGACACAAAAGCACGCAATGGTTCAGAACTTTATTACCCTAAAGTTTGCTTGAAAACTAAACAGTCTAAATTGAAGTCAACTTATCATAAAGCTGTTTAGAAAGGTAATTAGATCTATAATTAGGCTTATGACTTTTGTTTCCATTCCCCTTTTGGGCATCTGATGATTGTGGGGTTTGGTCTTTTTCCAGCATCTTCTTACAAAGAAGCCATTTGCAAATGTTTGTGAAGCTGTGATTATAGAATTAGAATCACAGAATCGTTAAGACCATCGAATCCAACCATTCCCCAAGCACTGACAAATCCACCACTCAACCATGTCCCCAGGTGCCACATTCACTTGTTTTTGAATGCTTTCAGGGATGGTGACTCCACCACTGCCCTGGGCAGCCCGTGCCAAGGCTGAACAACACTTTCAGAGAAGAAATTTTTCCTAATATCCCTGGTTGCAACTTGAGGCTGTTTCCTCTTGTCCTGTCTCTTGTTCTGTGGGAGCAGAGCCCGACCCCCACCTGGCTGCAGCTTCCTGTCAGGGAGTTGTAGGAGAAGGTGAGGAGCATTTTCTCCAAACCAAACAACTCTCATTAGCTGTCCTCCTCAAGGTACTTCTATCTCCTATTTGGAAGATACCCACCACTCTTCTCTCTTTGCATGAGTAACAGCCAGCTCCTGGAGGTCAGAGCTTCTCATTTTCATGCTTTGTCTTCTTGTCAGCTCTGGAATCACTGCAGAGCAGGAGGTGATTGCAGCAGCTGCCGTGCTCTTACCTCTCTGGCCCTGAAGTGTCCTTTGTGAGCTAAAAGTGATGCTGTCAAGTTCAAATGCTGCGTGTTTTGTAGTTGCAAATGCTGTCTTGGATTAACTTTAATAATTTCTTTGAAGTTGATCCTGGCAGCGATGAGTGGCTAAAACAAAAGCATTTTGCTCACATAATACAGGGCCTAAAATGGAGTATGTTGGGTTGAGTGTATTTGACAGAAGAGCCCTTAAGGCTGTGGGTTTGCTCTCAAAACAGAACATAGACACCCACCAACTTTTCAATGCCTGTATGTACATACTCTCAGAAGTTCAACAATAAGCCTTTAAAATGCAGCTGGAATTAAAATGGTCAGGAAAAAAATGCATTCCGTTTACTCTCAGATGTGAATTGAATCCTGACTAAGTTTAGGGAAAAGGCGAGAAACAGAACAAAGTGGTTTAGACAATTTAGCTTTCATTCCTGCAAAATGTTGGTGCATTTCTCTTAGCTTACCTGCCAGTGTCAATATTAATGTTTAAATCACATAGTTCTTGTGTTTATCTACCAGCCAAGTATTTGAATCCCAAAGTTTGAGACAGTAAGTCTTCTAGTGCTTTAGGATTTTCTGCTCTCAAACTTTAATGTTCTTTCTGGCATGGAGAATGTGGATTGGGAGGAGGAAGCATGAATATATTCCTAACCCTTATTTCCCAGACAGTGGAACCTTTGTTTGAATGGCCTTCGACTAAATACATGAGGTTTCCTTGGCAACAATTTTTGGTGCTGAAGCTTTTTTCGTCATCTTTCCAATCAAGGGAAATCATGTTTGTGTTACAACTTCCAGATGGTTCATCAAGTTTGAATAAATCATGGCTAATGATTTATTACTTGTTTTTTTGCTCACAAATAACTTGGTTTTTACTCACTTTCCACAAGTGTTTTATGTAGGCAGGGTAAAATAGTTGTCTTTATGCTCTCAACTCGATTGCACTTTGAACTAGATTCTGAACACAATAAGGAAATGTTACTACAAGAACCCTGATGAAGCCATTTGTTCTCCACCTGCACTTGAGGGAGGGCAAACTCAATAGCTGAAGTCTGCAAAGACACATTGTTGTCCTGCATCTCTTCTGACAATTATGGTCTCTGAGCTGTGTTTTTATTTTTACAAACCTTTGCTGTGCTTTCTGCATCAGACAGTGGTAAGTGTTTGTGTGATTGTGCTAGATACTGGCAGTTGGTATCTCTGTGGCATTTATAAATTAATACTGAGCTCCAGCATTTGACATCTCTCTCTTGCAGAGCATAACAGTATCTTCAAAGGCACAGGAGTCCCACACCTGCCTCTGCTTTTGCTTGACGTGCAGACACTCAAATCCTGCAACATGCCTTGGAGCCAGATACTCTAATTATATCCAGACACACCCTGCTAATTAAACAGTGTTGTGACCTTCCTAGTAATTTAGTGTGCAAGCTTTGATTTCCCCCTTGCCTCCCAACCCTCATATTTGGATTTAAGTTTATGAGGTGTGGGGTAAGAGCACCTTAACTCTTTGTTTCCTGGAGAAAATGATGTAACCCATGCCTCAAATGTCTCATTAGACAAGAATTTGGGTGAAAGAGCTGTTTAAAACATTGGTGAATAACATTTTATCTCTTTCCAGGGGTCCTGAAGACACGTGTTTTGAGTATGGGGTTTTCCCTGCCATCCTGAGTTTCCCGCTGGATTACCCGCTGAGTCCTCCGAAGATGAGGTTCACGTGTGAGATGTTCCATCCCAACAGTGAGTCTGCTGCAGCAGGATGCACAGGGGGGTGGGGTGCTTGTGCAACTTAAAAAGAAACTTTTGCAGCAGGAGATCTGGCATCCTTCCCAAGGGTGGTTCTCTCCCTTTCCAACCTTGAGCAGGCAGCACGAGCATTCAGCTGCCCAGCAGTTTTGCTCTGACTTAGGGTCTTTTTATCTTTATCCCATTAATCCTCATCAAACTTTTGCTCATCCAACAAGGATTCCAGCAAATTCCATGCCTTTAAGTCTTCTGTACAGGATGTGAGACTTAGGGAATTAATGCAGGCTCTTTCCAGACATAGAAACATAGAATATGCTGAGTTTCAAGGGACCCATCTGTATCATGGTGTTCAACCCCTGGCCCTATGCAGGACACACCATGAATTCAGTCTTGCTCTATGGCTCGTATTTAGGTATTTTGGTGTTGTTTTAATGACCTGAAAAGGGTGCAGCTTTATTAGTCAGCATGGCTTTTACCCCATAAATCACAGGTTTAACATTTCTGAGGGGATCTCTCTGAAATACAGAGTGCTCTGTCCAAGCAGACAACACATTTACAGGTATTTAATATTAAGACTTTGCTGGTCTTTGCTCTGTGATATTGATTGAGTTAGAGATCTTTTCCAGCTTAGTGAATCTGTGATAGTGACAGTATTATCTGAAGACTCTTCAGTGGGAGTTATTGCAGTGACAAGAAGTACAGCTAACAAGTTTGAGCCCTGGACATGAAAAAAACCTCAAGGGTTTTTTTAAAAAAAAACCTTAAAATTCCTTAAGAAAAAGGCAAACACTGTGCTCCTGCCTAGTGCTTCCTCTTCAGCTGGCATTCTTGCACTTGGAAAACACAGGTCATAATCTCAGCTGGGAATCAATTTATTTCACCCTATATACAAGGAATTTTGCAATTTCTTGAAGTTTCTCTGTTATTCTCTTCTGGAAGCACCACCTGTGCAGGTTCTTGCCCATTTAATCCACATCTTTGTTCTCCTGTGGAGGCCACACCTGCATGTCACAGCGTAGAACTGTGTGGACATGCCCAAGGCAGTGTGGTGTTACCTCTGGAGCTCTGATGTCCACAGCAGACCACTTTGGCACTTGGAAGCAGTGTAGCCATGTCAGCACCTTACTCCAGCTGGGAGTTTGGGTAAATTACCCAAAACTTTTGCCAGGACTGGTCTCCCTGAGCAAATCCTTGTCCCTGCAGCTCCAGCTGTGGCCTTGGCTTGAGGTTCACTGATCACAGCTGTGTTGTGTGCAGCACTGCCAGGAGGAGTGGGGTGTGGAGAAGCACAAATTGCCTGACTCCTGTGTTAAAGAGTGGCTTTACACATGGGGGTTTCTTCCATGGCATAATTGGAACAGGTCAGCTCAGCTCTTTAAAGCCCTGTGTCTTGGAGTCTTAATCTGAAGCTGAGATCAGCTGAAGTAGACACTTGAGTCTTTCTTCTCAGCTGGGGTTGTGGTGGGCTGCTTCTACCCAGATAGGCTGCAGAAAGGGGTGGCTGGGCTGTGCTTTTTCTGTTTATTTCCCCCCCCTCGTGAGAAATTGCAAGGAAAATGTTTAGAAAGTCTGGTGTGTCCCCTCATCTTTGCAGTTTATCTTATGTGAAGGGGGAATTGAGATACCACAGAACTGTCTTCTCTTACATTACAATGACCTTGAATACTCTGGCAAAAGTAACTAAGAAGTGATCAATGGCACTGAGCATCAGTGTGGGGAGATCACAGGATCATAGGTGATTGTTGGAAGGGACATTAAAACCCATTTTGTTCTACCCCCTGCCATGGGCAGGGACACCTTCCACTATTCCCAGGTTGCTTCAAGCCCTGTCCAACCTTGCCTTGGACACTTCCAGGGATGGGGCAGCCACAGCTTCTCTGGGCACCCTGTGCCAGTTTCCCACCACCCTCTCAGGGAACAATTCTTTCCCAATATCCCATCTAACCCTGCCCTCTGGCAGTGTGCAGACACTGCTCCTTGTCCCAAGTCCCTCTCCAGCTCTCTTGGAGCCCCTTTGGGCACTGGAAGGGGCTCTGAAGTCTCCCTGGAGCTTTCTCTTTTTTGGGCTGAGCGCTCCCAGCCTGTTTCCAGAGCATCTCCCTGTGGCCTCCTTTGGACTAATTCCAACAGCTCCACATCCTTAGATTGGGGGCCTCACAGCTGGACAGGGGTTGGTCTCACCTGAACAGAGGGAGAGAAGATCCATACATCTTCCTGCAATCAGCCTTTGATGTCTTGACTGTGCTGCTGTGTTCCAGCTGTTTTAGATGAGGCACTGCAGAGGAACAGGAGACATCCTCAGCACTGAAATCCCTTCTGCCAGTGGGTTCCTGACTTGTGAGAAGTGCTGATTCAGCACCTGCTGTTCTCACCTCTTCCAGCTAGGGTTAGACCAGCTCCAGTCCTGAGCCTGGGGCTGAAGGAAGGACTGTAAATAAAAGTCCTCCACAGTGCTTATGTGCTTGGGCAGACATAGCTGGGGGAATGGAAGGAGCTGGAAATGAGCACAGCTGCTTCCAGCAGTCATTCCTGCTTTGTTTTGTCTTGCTTTCCTGGCAATGGCACCAGCTTGGTCACCTGAGGAACAGAAGCCCTGAAATTATTGTGCTAAAGTTGTCATTCCTCAGGAGCCTGCCATGCAGGAGAATTAGGCCATGTTGGAAGAGCAGTGTCTTCTTTTGAGGTGCCTCTTCAACCTTTGTTTGGTTTCATTACCAAGTCAGTAGAGTACAGTCTCTGTGAAGACAACTTGTACTGTTGCAGACACGTTGCTTATGCTAAAGGTGGGAGGGGAAACACCTGGATCCTTAATTCATAGGTTTCCTTGTTTCCAGGTGCTCTAATGCAGCTGAGTTTTAAGGAAAAAAAAAAAAATAAGTAGTCTGAATTTTTCTGATTGCACCTCAGTAATATTAAAAAAAGATCAGTTCTACTGTTCATAATATATTTAACATAACACTTTATTTTTTTTCTTATGTTCATAGTATATATAACATAACACTTTTCCCTCCTTTGTGTAATCCTTTTCATGGTCATAGTCCAGTGGAGGATTCCAATGTGCATTCAGTGCATTCATTTCCATTTAAGTGGGACTGGTTACCTGCTTGGAGCTGTGTCTGTGCATAAATTCTTGCCTTTTTCCACCAGGCTGCATCATTCATTTTTTCCATGGAGCCCATCACTGATTATTGAATGACACAAGTACTCCCAGCAGGTTCCTGTGGAGGAAGGAGTTTGTTAGATTTGCTTAAAGAAGATTTGTCCTAGTTTTTTGTCTTTGATATTTTGTATCCTCTTGCCTAAAGAGGAAATTTAAACCTGGATTTAGTGTTAATCATAGCTAAATCTCAAGGCTGATCTATGCTCGAGAGATAGAGAGCATCTCAGTGGAGATGCTGAACATTTCCACGAAGTAACAACAACTCCTGTGTGCTTTTTGTGCAGTTTACCCAGATGGGAGAGTCTGCATCTCTATCCTTCATGCTCCTGGGGATGATCCCATGGGCTACGAGAGCAGCGCAGAGCGGTGGAGCCCCGTGCAGAGCGTGGAGAAGATCCTCTTGTCAGTCGTCAGCATGCTGGCAGGTGAGCTCTGCTGTCCTGTCTGCCCTTCCTGAGGCAGCTGGAGCTGCCTTGCTTTTTGCTTTATTCACTGAGAAAAGCGCGTGGAAAGCTGCTCAGCAGCAACTACAGGTCTTAAAGCCCTGATATTTATTTACTTATTAGTGAACCAGTGCTCTGAGAAGGGTTGGAAAAAATGAATTAGTAGCAGGTGTCCCTGTATGGGGTTTACTGCAAGGCTTTCCTTCCTGGTTGGTAGCACCTGAGACAGTAGTGATGGGTCAGGTGGTCCCAGGGGCTCAGCTGAATGAAACCATCTGTATATTTGCTATGCTGTTCTTTATATCTTAAAGCTGTAGATTACAGCCTGTGTTGGATTTGGCTTTGGCAGCTGAAGGGTTATCAGACCAAACCAGTACAGTAAAGTGGAGTCCATGGCCTCTGGTGCAGAAGCCAGCACACTCTGTTTCTCTTTGTTATTCCTAGCCTGGGAATGTGCTCCACTCTGCCATCTCTGTTCAGATTAAGGCTTCTTGAGAAGAGACCTGGGGTGAAAAACTCTGTGGAGCCTTTCAAATGGTTTTTCTTAAATATAACAAAGGCTGTGGATCAGCTCTGTCCTGTACAGCTCTCTGAAAGATGGATCATTTTCCACATGGTGGACAGAGCCACTGAACTGCCTGAAGAGGGCAGAGCCATGAACTGGTTTTGAAGGATAAATGTTTAAAAGCTTTTTTTTTTTTTTTTTTTTTTAAGAATAAGTGTTTAGAAGCTGCAAAGTTGACCAAATGCAAGCAACAGATTCCTGCATGGGACTGTTTTAGCTTTAGAATAGTGGCCTGCAGTTGGGAAGCTGTGTAGACAAATAGTACCTGTGGGATTCCCATGGCTTCCAAGAGCTTGGCTTGTGGTGCAGCCTCACCTGGACTGGGAAGTGTGGGAGTCACCTGGTCTCCTTTTCTGCCTGTGCATCCTGTTTTCCCATGGCTTTTGGAGAAATTAGACTAAAACACCAGTGGTCAGCTTCTTTCAGGGTACTGGAAAACTCTCAGCCCTGGCTCTGCAGGTAGTGTAAGCCCAAGTTTAGCAGACTGGGTGACCTACACACCTGCTGGTGTTTAAGGTGGACCAGGATCACGTGGAGAAGGATGGGAGCCTGAGCTACTGCCATGAAGTTGTCTGGGGTGGGTGTGGACTGGTGTGTCAAGGAGGTGAGCAGAGTATGTTAGTGCCTTCTGGAACCCTAGAACAGTATCCTGCTGTATGCTGCCCACAGACCTTGTAAATGCTGGGTTTCAGTCTACCTCCATAAAAAACAGGAGTCCTTGGGACTTCAGCACTCCATGTGCTTCGTAAAGCATTCTGAAATCAACTGATGAAAGATGTTACAGAAGTGAAAGCATATTCCATGGATTTCCTTGGATTGTTTTGTTAAACCATCTGAACAAGTGACAGCCTGTTTGGGTGGCCTGCTTGGAGGGGCTTTGTGTCTGGAAAGCTGGAGAACAAGGAAAAAAATGTTCTGCAGGGAGAAACACATGGTTTTAAAAGCTCTTGACAGTACAGGGGGTGTCACATTGTACTGGCCATGTGTATGGTGGGGCTCCACTGCTGAAAGCACAAACAACAGAAAGTCCTGTGCCACTTGTTTCTTGCCTAAACTTGAATTTGTTGTGCTATCCTTTCTCTAGTGGTCAGTTAAATCAGAGCCTTTTGGGAATCCAGGAGCTGTCATTGGATTTGCTGTAGTGGTGTTTCTGCAGTCTAAAGGAGGAGAAGTGTTTCAAAGCCCTGGGGAAGTGGCATTCCTGAAGAAGCAAGAAGCTCCATTGCCCACCTGCCTTTGTCTTTCTTGTTTCAGAGCCAAATGATGAAAGTGGAGCCAATGTAGATGCCTCCAAGATGTGGCGGGAAGACAGAGAACAATTTAACAAAATTGCCAAGCAGATTGTGCAGAAGTCACTCGGACTTTAAGCTCACAGAGAGACTGAAGTGTTTTGTATTTCTCTCCACCTGGAAACGAGCAGTGCTCAGTGCTGGTACCAAAAAGGAAAACTTTGTAAAACTATCGGCCTAGTTCTTATAATTCGTTATTTATTTATCATCCCTTTTCTTCCACTGCTCCAGAGAAGCCTCTAGTTCATTCACTAAATTGTGTGGAAAAGGGATTTAATGGTAGAGAAAAATACAGAGACAATGTTGTTTCAAAGGCTGCTTGTTGCTACCTTACTTTGTAGTGTGGAAAGCCTGGAGACTTGGCAATCTGCAGCCCTCCCTCACCCATCTGCTGTCGGAGAGCAGTGCTGGTTTGGATTGTCTGCTGGCAGAATTAGTTGTGTTTCTATAGGTAGCATTGCATCTGGAGCAGCAGTAGACAGGAATTACTCTTATCAATTTTGTACTTTTAGGTTAAGGGCAGCAGTTGCAGTCAGGTCTGATTTGAAGGGTATAGTTAGCAGGAGAGGCTGTAAAGCAGTGCTATAGTCAAGGTGTGTTAGCAAAGAAGGGAACTTCAGGGAGTGAGCTGTGAGGACTGGCTTGGGATCTGGAAAAGCCTGGTGTTCCCATGTACCACTGTGAGTTTACACTGAGCCTTTCAGTCAGTGTTGGCTTGGCAGAAATTCCAAGAGCTGATTTATTAGTCCTTGAAGACACTCAGTTGTAAACTTCACACTCAGAGGCACAAGGTGTAAAGGCTGGATTGTGCAAGTTCACCTGGGCAAGGTAGGTCATTGGCAGCTGGAAAACCCAGTGAGGATGTGTTTGCTCTGCTGGGCATCTTCATGGCTCTGCAAGAATATCAGCTTGCTCTGGTGGCACGTGAGTGTTGAGAGGATTTGGCACTGCTTTGCCATTACAGCCCCATCACCCATTTTCAGGTGAACAAGCCAAGGTGAGCATGATGGACTTACAAAAATAACCTGTGACACTCTACACTGAGTGCTCTTGTGTAGGAAATAGGAGCCAGAGAAGATGGGCTGTTTGCTTGAGGATGGTACAACCTGTGCTTTGGACATTGCAGTGCTGTAGCCAGTTTTGAAGGGTGCAGGAGATACCAGCTGGTCAGTTCCTAAAACTGCTGAGGGGCCTCTGCTAACCTTTCTGCTTTGCAAGCCAGTCTCATGTGTAGGTCTGAATTTCTCCAATTTACTACAAGCAATAACATGCCCATTGAGAGCACATGGAATCCAATTTTGTTGGCAGCTTTAAATGGGCTAAATTTGACAAGGGCTGTTTTGGTTTGTTTTTTTTTAATGTGAATAAGTGTGATGTGGAAGGAGTCACACCATGAAGAAAGCTTTACAGAGGTGATCATGTGCATGTGTGTGGTACAACTGTTCAGCATTTCTGTCTTGCTGTCTGTGCTGCAGATCACACTTTGCCATCATTGTGCACCTCTGAAGAGTTGTATTGCTACAACCTGCTGATTTTACCTCCTTGTAGAAGTAATTGTGGCTTTGATGTCAGGGTGGAAGTGGGACTGGACATAATTTGGGAGCAAAGATGATGAAATAGTGTTGTACCTAACTAGTATTTCAAGGCATACAGGAAAATGTAGCACTTTATGCAAACTGGGAGTGTTTTTTGGAGTAGAGGGAGGATTTCTCCTGGGAGTACTGCAGCCACCTTCGGGAGCAATGCTGGAGAGCTGCAGGAGCCACTGCAGAAACATGGACGTGGCAAAAGTGGGGTTTGCTTAAGTGCTGAGTGTTTTATTCATGTGTGCTTGCTCATTATCTTGATTTTATGGTGGGATTTAGTCTGTATACTGAAAATAAAGTGCTTATATTTTCTCCTTTTATAGTTGTACACAAATGTATTGCAGTGGGTGTTGTATATGAGTAACCACACAGCCAAGAGACTTGCTCCAAAGGAGTGGAAGGGTTCATTCTAACCCAGTGAAAACATTGCATACTTCAGGAGTTAAAGAGCTGACATAATTGCATGGACTTTTCAAGCAAATACCTTGTTTCTAATGCTGGCAGTGGCTGGGCAATTCAAAGAAAACTAAAAATCTGATGGTGGGCAGATGTGGTGTAGTTTGCTCATTATGAATGTCATTATATTCATGTGTCTGGCCTAGGGAGTTCTTATGAACATGCAACAGGTGAATTCATTCAGAATGTGCTAGTATCAGCACTTAGATTTGAGGAGGACACATAGATCATAGAATCACTGAATGGTTTGGATGGGAACAGACCTTAAAGTCCATCTAGTTCCAACCCCTTGCCATGGACAGGGACAAATTCCACTCAAGCAGATTTCTCAGATACCCAGTTCCTACTCAGAGTTCCCATAGTCCTCAAATCTCTCTTCAAAAGTAAAAAACCTTTCTTTTTAAGTGACTGACATGCAGCGGTCTTGCTGATGGGCATTTAAAGCCACCCAGTGACCATATCTACTTCTCAGTCTTAAAGGTGACAAAATGTAGGCAGAAATTCACCTCAGAGGACTGAATCTTGGTGTTGAGGTGAGAAGTGTCCTAGCTGGTGGCTGTTTACTGAGCTGAAGACAGTGGGTGAGCATTTGTGTTTGTCAAAAGAAATTCATTGTTCATTGTGTTGATTTAGTAAGGAATTGTTCCCTGTGAGGGTGCTTAGGTCTGGCACAGGCTGCCCACAGGAGCTGTGGCTGCCCCATCCCTGGAAATGTCCAAGGCCAGGGCTCAGAGCAACCTGGGCTAGTGGAAAGTGTCCCTGCCCGTCATGGCAGGGGATGGAATGGGATGAGCTTAAAGTCCCTTCCAACCCACACCATTCTGGGATTCTGTGGAAGGTTTAAAGGTGGCAGTGTGGTTGGCATGTTAGATTCCCTGTTTCTCGTTGCCAAAAAGAACTAAAACTTCATTATTCTGCAACAAACTGCACCATTGCATAAAGCAGGAGGGTTCAGCTCACACAGTGGAGGTGTGTGGGGTCCTGCTGTGACCAGCTGAGAGGGTCTCATGGCACAGACACCTTACTGCAGGTGGGGACCACCTGGAGGTTAAAGCTTGTAAAGCTGGTGTGTAGCTCCTGGGATAGGCTTCCCTGAAAGACTTTAATTGTGTCCCTGAATGAACACTCATGTTGGCAGGATGTGCACTACTGGCCAGTAGCAATGTTTTTCTGAGCAGTTGTCTTTTTTCAGCCTGAAACACTATAAACCATGTTCCTTGGGCAGTGTCAGAGCGCTACAGGTGTTATGCATGTAGGTAAAGTATTAAAGATTTTTTTTAAAAACCCTTTTCTCTGGATTGTATTTGCTTTAGGCTTTTATATTAAAAAAAGAACCCCAACCAAACCCTTCAACAAAGCTGTAAAAATGCAAGCAACATCCTCTGTAAAGCCTTTGTATATACACACATCCATACACGCTCACTGTTGTTTTTCCTTGGCAGAGGGGCTGTGTCAGAACACACACAGTGGGCTGTGAGACATCCATTAACTGGGCTGGTGTGCCTTTGAAAGTGTGAGAGGCGTTGGAGCCACATGAAACAGCTGCAGCTCGGGGGCAGAGCCAGCCCTGGGCTCCCTGCCAGCTTTTTTTTTTTGTTTTGCCTTTCTGGGGTGATACCTCGAATGGAAGGTGGTGTTCTGCATTGGGATGGATGCAACAGGGAAGCTCTGTGCCTTGGTGTCTTCCTGAAGTTGTGACTTGGTGAGGATGCTCGGTGTGTCTACCCCTGTGAGAATGGAAAGGAGAAGCAGCACAGATCTGAAAAGTCCCTTCCCAGTGCCAGCCGTGCTGCTGATACTGGGATTGTCTTGGATGTGGGATTGCAAGGGCTCCTGGTGTCCTTTCTCCTGCTGCCAGGTGCCACCTGATGTCTTTGGCCCCAAAAGTGCTGTGCCAGGCTCCCTGGTGCTGCAGGGGTGAGACCCATCGCTGAGGAGGGAATTGTTCAATCCATGTGACATTGGGTGGTCCTGCTTGGTGCTCTCATGGATCTTCTCCCTGGGCAGGGGGTTAAGAGCCCTGGCAGAGCTGGGTAGGTGGTTCTGAAGGTGGCTCACAGCCCCTGAGAGGGGCCTGGGCAGCAGGAAAGATGATGGGGTATGTTAATAGATAATGAATGGCAGTACCACGGCCTGTGGGGTATTACAGGTGTGAGCAGTGTGTGTGTGAGCTCTCAGAGGGATTTGGGAGCAGGTCTGTCTGCTCATGTCCTTAAAGGGTGTGGGGGAGACGAGCCAGGTCCTGGCCCGAGTCCCTCCCTCCGTGCATGGGGCGTCCTGAGTGGGGGATGAGGCTGTGGCTCTGTCACAGCTCTGACCAGAGCTGGCTGTCCCTGGCTGCAGGGGTGGCCAGGAAGGGCTGTCCTGGGCCAGAGCTCACTGAGGAGTGGAGGCCAATGCCCCTGCTGCAGCCAGGGGTGTGGGGTGACACGGGAGGTGGGTTCAAAGCAGCAGAAATGCAGGATGCAACACGCAGGGGGTGGGGGGCACCCACGCGCCTGCATGCAGGGCCCAGCATGGGGAGGCTCTCCACCTACAGCTGGGATGGAAGTTTGGGCCCAAAACAGTTTTCCAAATGCCAAAATAATTTGGCAGATTGAACCCAATTGGGCTGGCGTGGTTGAATGAATTGGGGTTCTTTGCTGAGTCTGCCTGGGATGGGCTCACATAGATTCCTCTCCTGGTGTGGTGTTTCAGCAGGATCCCTGTCTTCTTCTTCTGCCAGTCAGAGGAAGACTCCTGAGACATCTGATCAGATCTAATCCCAGTCAGATCCCTCCAAGCTTGGTCAGCAGGTCAGGTGCTGGGGGATCTCCCTCTGTGAGACAGGTATGTTGGAGACATGCCCAGGTCTCCAAGCTGGAAATGAACAGCAGAGCTTATCCCCAGGGATGCCTTGCTTCCCCTTGCCATTCATCCTTCTGGAAGCTAGGAAGTGGTGAAATATGGAGTGGATTGGATCAGGTGAACGTGTTATGAAGCAAAAACCTCTGGGGCTGGAGATCCTTCCTTGGTATCTAATAGGCTTGCTGTGAGGGTGGCTCCAGAGGGGCCTTGCTCAGCCAGAGCTTGGCTTTTCTCAACAGTTCTTGCAGTGGAGGATGGCAGACAGGCAGGCTGGAGTCCAGGTGTTTTCAAACTCACTTTGTCTGGAGAGGCAGTTAGAAGTTGAGCTTTGTCCTTGGCCAGATCCTGGTTTGGTATGGGATCTTCTCCTTGGAACCTAGGCATGGCCTTGGTGAGAGGACTGGGGTTTGTGGGCTGTAGGAAGCTCCTAAGGCTCCATATGAAGTGTGGCTTTACAAAAACATCAGTAATATTAGAGAAGTCATTTGTCCAAAGTGTCCCCATCCAACCTCACTTAGCATTTGAAACTTTCAGCTCCTGTCCCTGGAGCATCCAGTCAGTGACCTGGAGGCATTTGATTTATTTTATCCATTTATCACCCTCCAACAAGGCTTGTAGGCTGAATTCTCTCTCACACAGTAGATGCCTTCTTTGCCCAGAGAAGCTGTGGCTGCTCCATCCCTGGAAGTGTCCAAGGCCAGGCTGAATGGGGCTTGGATCACCCTGGGATAGTGGAAGGTGTCCCTGCCCATGGCAGGGGGTGGGACTGGATGAGCTTTAAAGTCCCTTCCAATGCAAACCATTCTATGATTCTTCTGTAGATGCTTCTGTTCCCCCTTGGAGACCCACAGAAGTGATCAGGGTGATCTCCTTCACTTTGAGCCTGTGCTGAGCTCGCCCCTTCCCCACCACAGACGTTGTGCCTTGGCTGGTTACAGGAATCTGGGTGTCGTCACAGAATCTTTTCGTTGGAAAAGACCTCTGAGATGATGGAGACAGACCATTAACCCAGCACTGCCACGTTCCAATGCCTCAGCATCTCAGGAATGCCCAGTGGTGCTGTGGAGTAAGAGAGGAGCTGTGAGTGGATAACCCTGCAGACAATGCTGCCTCTGGCTGTGCTAGTGGAGGGCAGGCTTGAGGGTTGGTGGCAGGCTCCGAGGGCTGGTGGCAGGCTCGAGGGCTGGTGGCAGGCTCCAAGGGCTGGTGACAGGCTCCAAGGGCTGGTGGCAGGCTCAGAGGGCTGGTGGCAGGCTCGAGGGCTGGTGACAGGCTCGAGGGCTGGTGGCAGGCTCAGAGGGCTGGTGGCAGGCTCGAGGGCTGGTGACAGGCTCCAAGGGCTGGTGGCAGGCTCAGAGGGCTGGTGGCAGGCTCCAAGGGCTGGTGGCAGGCACCTTGGCACGGGTCCCCAGCAGCATCTGCCCCACTCGGAGCGCAGGGGGCCGCGGCGCTGCAGCCGGAGTGACTGGGCAGCAGCGCTGCGCTGGAAGAGCTGCCCTGAAGAAAGTCATGGAAAACAATGGGAATTGTTCTCTGCCTTTGTTCCCTTTCCTTGCCGGATGTCGGAGGAGATGGAGCCGCTCTCGGCTGCCGGCGGGTGGGCAGAGCGAGCGCTGCCGCCCTGGCACCGGGCATCCCGCCGAGCCCCCGCCCGCTCTGCCCCTCCCGAGCCCGGCCATCGCTCCTGCAGTAATTGCAGCCCAACTCTGTCGTAGAGGGAGCCAGAAAATTGGCCGGTGAGTCTCTGTGTCTGGGGGCAGGGGGTTTTCTTACGGCTGCAGAGCAAAAGGATGCTAGAGCTGCTGTTTGCTGCAGGGACCTCAGCCCATGATCTCAGCCCAGCTTTGCTGCCAGAGCTGGGGCTTGTGGTGCCCGCACATTCCCATGGCAGGCAGTCTGAGGTGGGATTGTGGCAGAGAAGTTGCTGACTGGCCCCTAACCTGGGAGCCATGGGATCATTTTGGCCCAAGCAGCACCGTGCTTCCCATTTTCTATTCCTGCCAGTCCTCAATAGGCCTGAGCATGTGGGGGAAGATCCCTGGGTTTCCTTGCTGTGGCTCTTTGTGCTGCTTACCACCACCTGCCTGTTGAGAGCTGGGCTGTGTGGTCACTGCCCAGATCAAAGGGCTACAAGCAAAAGCGGAGGAGGGTTTCCCCCTGCACTGCCAAGGGAGATTCCTCTCCCCATGCCAGAGCCAGCCCTGGGGCTCAGGTGTTACTCCAAGGCAGCCTACGGAGAGAGATCATAGAATCAGAATCCCCAAGTGGTTTGTGTTGGAAGCAATATCAAAGCTCATCTGACTCCAATCTACCTTCCACTAGCCCAGGTTGCTCCAATCCCCATCCAACCCGGCCTTGAACATTTTCAGGGATGAAGAGTCCACAACATTTCTGGGCAACAGTCAGCACAGAGCACTTGGCATGGGGTTTGCTTGCCCAAGCTGACAGTTCCCCACAGAGAGCCCCTGAGTGCGCATGTTCAGCCTGCTGAGCTGCTGATCCTGAAAGAAAAGCTCAAATTCCAAAACCCCCAAAGCTGGTGTTCCAAAACCCCCAAAGCTGGGGTTCCAAAACCCCCAAAGCTGGGGTTCCAAAACCCCAGCTGTTCTGCAGAAGCCCGGGGTGTTGGGACAAGAAGGAGATTGCTGAAGTTGCTGAAGGAGATTAAAGCACAGGCAGTGAGCATGGAACATGAATGTTGCCTCTTTCCCCTTGGCCTCTGGAATACTGTTTATTCCCTTTGTGGAGAGATCTCAGCTGAGCTCCAAGCCACACAGAATTTTCCCAGAGCAGGTGGAGCAGTGGATCCAGGCAGAGCTCCTGGATCTCCTGCACCACCAAGTGACCTGTAAGCCCCTGTCCTGCTCTTTTGCCTCTGTGTAGACCTGAGATCTACAGAAAATACCCAGAGCACTGTTCCCACAGTCAGCGTGCTCACGGTTGCCTGGGTTGGATGCTGTCCATCCATACAGAGCTGCCTTACTGGAAAGTGGTGAGTCTGGGGATCCTGTGGCTGTGGGGAGGTGGCTCAGCTTCTTCAACAGGTTTGTGCACACTGTGGGAATGTGACAAAAATTAAAACAACTACATCAACATGGACAGGCAATAGTGAAGAGTTACTGGTCTCATGCAGGGCGAAATGAGGGGAGATGCAGCTGTGGGTGCTGCACAGCCCCATCCGAAACAGCTCCGGTGTGGAAGCGTGGTCTCAAAGTCTGTCTTCCCTTGTACTGGTGAAAGTTAAGTGTCTGCTTTCTGAAGCCCTTTCAGAGCCTGCCAGCTCAGCCTACCATTTGTCCTCCAAATGCAGGGCAGGATGCTCAGCTTCCTCCTGGCTGCCTGGACAGGCACATGGGCTGCAGCCCACTGCCTGCTGCCATGGCCAGAGCTGGCTGGGAGCTCCTGGCTCCTTCATTCCCTGGGGCTGGCAGTGGGTGTGGGGCCATGGAGGGCTCTGGGACACGAGCGATGCTGGTGGCTCGCCACCGCCTGGCAGGGATTGCTCCCAAAGGCAGCTCCATGCTGGGGAGCTGGCAGCAGGACTTGCTGCACTGGGGCGGCTTTGTGTGCTTTTTTTTGGTGGTTTTCCTAAAAACGGTGCGTTTTGCAATCCTCATAGTCTTTCACAAAACTTTTCCTGGCAGAACCTCTCCAAAACTTCTGGGAATTCAGCTTTTGAAAGGTGTTGGGGTTAAAGACATTTGCGCTTCTGTACAATGCTGACAGGTTTCCTGGTGTGGAGATCTCTTGCCAGAACTCTGCTTCGTGATGGTGGGTTGGACTCAGGGGGCTGAAGTTACTCCAGGAAACACAGGGAAGATTTTCAGCCTGGGTGAAAGGGCAGAGGTGACAAGGGAGGAGTCTTGGAAGCGGCTGAGGATGGAGACTTCATCCCACCATCCTGGGGAAGTTGTTCCAGTCGTTGAACCCAAACTGTGGTTTGGGGAACTGCGATCTGGGATGTCGCTCTGAGAAAATTCCCCCCATCCCCTTCATAACTGATACCAGAGGGCTGATGTCCACCCTGCTGCTCACACAGGTGGGACCAGCTCCATGTACTCATCACTGACCTCCAGCTCTGTCCCCATGGATGTGAGTGTGGCAGGCTCTGCTGACCTGCTGGTGCAGACAGGAGAGCAGACAAAAGCTGGGGACACCATGGGATGGGCATTTGTCCATCAGTTACTTATGAGGTCCCTCAAAGCTTTGCCCGTGCTGATGCCTGTGCTGCGTTTCAGGGAAAAATACTTGATGGACTTAGAGGTCTTTTCCAACCTAAAGCGTTCTCTGATTACATACAGATGTCAGGAATAAAGACTGAAATGAATAAGGCATGAAGCCCTGAAACACGGCTTTGTGTCTGCAAATAATAAGGAATGAGTTACAGCCTTGGAAGAGCAGGAACGTTCCCCCGTGTGCAGGGTCCAGCGGTCCCTGGCGTTGATGAGGTGCCCTCCTCACACTGTCCCCTGTGTGAAAGCTCTGCTTGCAATGGATTGCCTACAGATGGGTTTCTCAACCTTTCCTAACCCAGGGATGGCCAAACCTTTCTGGTGAAAACCCAAGGATCATTTTGTTCGGAGCCACCACATGGTTTTATTTAGGCCCCATGCGAATTAGGCAAACGTCTCACTGTTTGTCTCTTATTTCATCCCCTCGTGTTTGCTTCTGCACACAGGAATGTGTGCCTGTGTGCTTAGGAGCTATTTTGCAGACCACTTCCTACTGTCCTGGGGACACGGAGCAGGTCCTGGTCCCAATGTGACAGCGGGGAGCGATGTGTCCCTGTCCTTACTTCACATCACAGCTCAGCTCCCCAGACAGGGAGGAAAGCGCCGGCCACTGGCCAAGCCACTCCACCATCTTCTGCCACGCCAGCACCCCTAGCCCAGCAAAGGGAAAACCCTGAGGACCTGCAATGTCCCTGTCCTCACCTGGAGACTGTTCATTAACGTGGCTGAACAGCAGCCTGAGCCCACCGTGTCCTCTGTGCTCATCGGTGGGGGCTTCAGTCCCTCCACCTCTTGCCTGGAAGTCCACAGATCTCCCTGTGTCTCGAGGGGGCACCACAGCTATGTTCTTGGCTCTGAAGATGTCCCCACCGACTGTTGTTTTTGGCCAAGAAAGCACTGAAAGGTAACTGCATCCCCTTTGGTAAACCAATGGACTCAGAATCTCTGCCAGGAGTTTCCCTCCCTCCCTGGACCCTTGCAGAGCCTCAGCAGGAGCCTTCCCCAAATCCATCCCCTGCTCAGGGCAGTTCTGCCAGCTCCCAAATCCATGCTTAACTTGACACATGTGTGCAGCCCTGGGAAATGTGGTGGCTCTGATTCTTGTTTGTGATGCCTTCCCCAGGTCCAGCCTGATGGGAGCCTCGCCTCCAATGCACCACCTCTCTGCCAGACGTGCTTGGAGCACCAGTCTTCATCTTCCCATGGCCTGGGGTTCCAGTGAGGTGACTGCTCCCAGTCCCAGTCCTGGTGGGTTTCCCCAAGGCTGTGAGGAGTATTGGGAGGCACTGTGCCTGTCAGGGGAGATGGGATCGTTTGTCCTCCTTCATCGCTTGTGTTCACCTCCAGCAGCTGCCATTCAGGGCTGCCAGCTGCCACTTGGAACTCCCAGGTGCCATTCAGGACCCCCACCTACCATTTGGGAGCCCCAGGTTTGGTTATGGCTGTGCCACTGGACACCATCCCTAGCATGAGGATGAGGAGACAGCAGTGCCTCACCTCTTGCAGAGAGGTTAAGCTCTGTTTTAGCACAATCCAGGTAGAACCCTAATTTGGGGGATGCCCAAAGGGAGGCTGTTAGGAGAGGGGAGCTCCATGCAGCCCTGCTAGGGCTGCTGGACAGGCACACAGCCACTCTCCAGGCTCTGAGACAGAGGCACCAACGTTCTGGTGTCTTGGGCTTCGTGGGGCTCAGAACAGCTCCTCTTGGCATTTGGGACCGAGTGTGGGCATGAGCTGCACTCCACCACGGGTTGCACTCCTTGGGCTGCACTCTCAGTCCCAGCAGGGCCAATTTTGGGGTGAGGACAGACTGACAGTGAACATGGCTGCGGGTCCAGCTCTGGCTCTTCCTCGCTGACAAAACCCCCAGTTTGTGACACAGTTTTTGGCGTTTGGTCCTCGCCATCCGCTTTCTATTCTAGCGCTCGCCTTGCAGGAAGGCTGTGGGGACGAGGGGGGTGGGAGCCTGTTTCAATTGTTTGGGGAATGGAAGAGACTCGTTCTGCGGCTGGTGGAGCCCAGCAGAGCTCACTGTGTGCAGGGAGCTTCCCCACTGCTGGTGCTTCCCTTGGAGCAGCAGAACCTGGAGGCTTTCTGAATTTTTGTGGCTGTGGTGGCCAGCCCTTGGGATGGAGCCTGGCCTGGGGCATGGGATGTGCATCACCTGCCTGGGACAATATTGGGGGAGAAATATGCAGTTTTTGGGATCTGGCAATGGTGGAGTGGTCCAGAGGGATCAGAGGACCTCTCATCCAATACAAGCTGAAAACCAATGCATTTAGGGGCAGGAGGGTTCCCACCCAGTTCTCCGCAAGCAGGGGTGAATCTCTCACCTACCCCCATGTGAGCCCAGAAAAATGAATCACCAAAAATGAAAGGAAGCAAAAAAAAAACCAAAAAACAAACAAACAAAAAAAAAGATTAAAAAATCCCTCCCCAAAGCCGCCTTCCAGAGGGCTGGGCAAAAGATAAAAGCTCTCGGAGGAGCCGGGACTCCTCCTCTCCCACCACCGACCTCTCATTTAAATGTCTGTGTGCAGGCTGCAGCCGGCACTGCCTCGGCGGCCGCCCCGGGAGCCCCCCGGCCGTGCCCCGGGGGCGATGCCCAGGCGAAGCATGGGCAGGGAGCGGGGCTCCGGCAGCCTGGGGCGCTGACACGGCCCCGGGCAGGACGGAGCGGTGCCGGGGCTCCGGGGGATCCCGGTGCGGAGCATGCGAGAGCCCCCGGGGCGCTGAGCCCAGCAGCGCCGGCGGGGCGGCGGCAGCGGCGGCGGGGGGCTCCCGGTGGATGGACCCCCCGGGGCAGCCCCCGATGGCGGCGCCGCTGCTGCTCTGGGTCGTTCTGCTGCGCTGGGCCAGCGGCGGGGGCTCCGTGCGGGGCGGCAGGACGTGGCAGCACTGCACAGGTAGGAGCGGAGGGCGGGGGCAGCTCCGGGCCAGGGGCTCACTGCTGGGGAATTGCGCCGCTGGGATGCTCTCCCCACGCTGCCCGCAGAAGCTGCGCTGTGCCCCGGTGGCTCAGCCCCTCGCTGGTAAGCCCAGCCCCGGTGTTTCGGTGCTCGGTGTCCGCTCAAGCGCACCGAGTGACAGAGATGCCTCCGGGGCTGCAGGCTGCCAGCACCCGTGGGTGGTGGCAGGGTGTTGGGGGTCATCCCCGTGCCTGCAGCCCCCACAGTGCCAACGGGGGAGCGGCCAGCCCTCTGGGAGCTGCGGGGAGAGCTGTGTCCGCCCCTGTTGCACAAGCGTTGTCCCAGGTTCTGCTGGAGGCAGAGGGAGGGCAGGGGAAGGACTGGAAGAAGGAGAAGAGAGCCGTGCAGTCCCCCTGGAAAGTCCCTCCTGTCCCGGACTCTTCTGTGCTCTGACAGGCACAGCCCCCACCCTCCCGGCAGCAAAAGTTTCCGTCCCACCGTCCCGGCCGGGAGCCGGCAGCTCCAGTGTCAATTTTCCGAGCCAGAGAGCATCTCCCTGCCCTGGCTCTGCCATCCCATCCCCGTGCCTGCCCTGTGTGGGCAGCGAAGCCTGAGCTCAGTTTTTGGGGCCGCTTGGGCCCAAGCTTTGTGTGCTTAGGGATTGTCCCAGTTTGATGGCAATTGTATTCGCTTTTTGTTACAGCCCAGATGATGTGAGAAGAAAACCTGGGAGAGATTGGAGAGTTTCTGCCCCCTGCCTCTTCCCTGAGGTGCTCCAATCTCTCTGGGAATGTCCCTGCTGTTCCCAAGCAGCCTTGGCTGGAGGGATCCTGGGGGTGCCGAGGCTCCAGCATCATCCTGGGGACCCCAGCACGAGGCCCCCTGACACCACCTGTGCTGCCCAAGCTGGGCTGGAGCACCCCAGCTGCTCTGCCAGCCTTAGCAGTGATGGATGTGGGAGGCAGATCTTTGGATTTAGGGATTTGGGTTTGGCCTTAGGGCTTGGCCCCTTCCTGGCACACCACCTCCAGTCCCAGCTGAGCTCTCCCCCATCTCTTCCTCACCACCTCAGGGGCAACTGGGGGCTCCTGAACCCCCAGCAAATCCAAGCCCGAGTTCAGCTTGTACTTTTTGCTGGGAAAAATAGGAACTGGCCGTTGCCCGAGTGATACATTTCTGAAATAAGCTGTTCCAGTTAAAACTCCCCCACCAAGACTTTGCTTTAGGAACAGCTTAAACCAGCAGTGGGGCGGGCAGGGGGGCACATAGGGCCGCCAGGGTGGGCAGGACCTCACCCATCTCCCTGCTCTGGTCTGGATAGAGCCACATTGAGCAGATTCCTCCTTGCTCTGCCCACCTGGAACCGGGCTGGCCAGGCGTGGCTGGAGGAAGCGCTTCCCTTCTCCAGCTGGTTTGGATTCACACAGCCCAGCCTTGCTCGCAGCTCCCTCCTTCCCAGCCCTCCCGCTGTGCCCCAGCAGCCCGGATTTATTAGTACAAATTGGAGCTAAAAGCCAGGTCTCAGCGGGGTGGGATGGAATCAGGGATGTTTTAGTGTAGCCAAGTGCTGCTTCATCTCTTGGGCACCATCTCTCTTCTCTGCTAGAAAAGCATTCAAAAATAAAACCAGGAGGGTCCGAGGCCAGGAAGGTCGGAGAAGTCCCCACAGCTGCTCCAGCCCTTCCTGTGCCGAGATGTCGGACCTGGCAGTGCTCCGTGGGGTGGCACTTTCTGGTGCTGTTGTACTGTGTGCTCTCACCGGGCGATGCCCTGGGGCTGGGCACGGCGTTCTCTTCTCTGGGGAGAGGGTAATTATTTATAATGAGTGGTTTTGGTGCCTGCTGGGAGAGTGCGTGTGCGTGTGTGCAATTAGGGCTGGGTTGGGAGAGCCTGAACGGGACTGGAGGGGTGGAACTGTCCCCACTGCCCCGTGGACAGAGGTGGGGACGGGTGGCTGCCCTGAGAGCAAGTGTGTGGTACCGGATCCCTGCCTGCTCTGCTGGCTCCGGCTGCTGGTGCCGCTGGATCCCGAGGGAGCTGCTGGCAGCCTGGGGCTGCCTGGCTGGCAGGTCCCAGCTCCAGTGTCAGCATTCAGAGCTCCATCAGCGACATGGTTCTGCACGCTCGGTGCTCCTGCTGTGGCGATGGAGATGCCAACCTTGTGTCTGAACGGCACATCTCACCTCTGGCTCTGGAGCAGGGGCTCGGGGCACCCTCGGGCTCGGGCCGGCAGGCTGCTGCGGCACGCCAGCCCATCCTGCCGCTCAGCCAGCGCCAGGATTCCCCGTCCCACAGCGGGACGGGGCGGGATCAATGACTCCGCTGTCTCTCGGCACAGACCTGCGCCCGCTGGACATCCTGTCGGAGGCGGTGCCGGCCGGGGGGCCGGCCCGGGGCATGCGGGTCTTCCAGGTGCAGGGGGTGCGCGGCTTGCAGCTCTCGGCCGCGCGGCCCCGCGCCCTGGGCTTCCCCGCCTCGCGGCTCTTCATCCACTGCGACCGCTTCCCCGAGGAGTTCTCCCTCATCGTCACGCTGCGGGCGCGGCGCCGCCCCGCCAAGGTGAGCGCGGCACGGAGCGGGCACGGAGCGGGCACGGAGCGGGCACGGAGCGGGAACGGAGCGGGCACGGAACGGGCACGGAGCGGGCACGGAACGGGCTCGGAAGGGGCACGGAACGGGCTGGGAGCGGGCTGGGAGCGGGCTGGGAGCGGGCACGGAGCGGGCACGGAGCGGGCTCGGAGCGGGCTGGGAGCGGGCACGGAGCGGGCTGGGAGCGGGCACGGAGCGGGCTGGGAGCGGGCACGGAACGGGCACGGAACGGGCACGGAGCGGGCTGGGAGCGGGCACGGAGCGGGCACGGAGCGGGCACGGAGCGGGCACGGAGCGGGCTGGGAGCGGGCTCGGAGCGGGCACGGAGCGGGCTGGGAGCGGGCACGGAGCGGGCTGGGAGCGGGCACGGAGCGGGCACGGAGCGGGCTGGGAGCGGGCACGGAGCGGGCACGGAGCAGGCTCGGAGCGGGCACGGAGCGGGCTGGGAGCGGGCACGGAACGGGCTGGGAGTGGGCTGGGAGCGGGCACGGAGCGGGCTGGGAGCGGGCTCGGAGCGGGCTGGGAGCGGGCTGGGAGCGGGCTGGGAGCGGGCACGGAGCGGGCACGGAGCGGGCACGGAGCGGGCTCGGAGCGGGAACGGAGCGGGAACGGAGCGGGCTGGGAGCGGGCACGGAGCGGGCTCGGAGCGGGCACGGAGCGGGCTGGGAGCGGGCTCGGAGCGGGCTGGGAGCGGGCACGGAGCGGGCTCGGAGCGGGCACGGAGCGGGCTGGGAGCGGGCACGGAGCGGGCACGGAGCGGGCACGGAACGGGAACGGAGCGGGCACGGAGCGGGCTCGGAGCGGGCACGGAGCGGGCACGGAGCGGGCTGGGAGCGGGAACGGAGCGGGAACGGAGCGGGAACGGAGCGGGCTGGGAGCGGGAACGGAGCGGGCTGGGAGCGGGCTCGGAGCGGGCTGGGAGCGGGCACGGAGCGGGCTGGGAGCGGGAACGGAGCGGGCACGGAACGGGCTGGGAGCGGGAACGGAGCGGGAATGGAGCGGGAATGGAGCGGGCACGGAGCGGGCGGGCACGGAGCGGGCACGGAGCGGGCACGGAGAGGGCACGGAGCGGGCTGGGAGCGGGCACGGAGCGGGCTGGGAGCGGGCACGGAGCGGGCTGGGAGCGGGCTGGGAGCGGGCACGGAGCGGGCACGGAGCGGGCACGGAGCGGGCACGGAGCGGGCTGGGAGCGGGCTGGGAGCGGGCACGGAGCGGGCACGGAGCGGGCACGGAGCGGGCACGGAGCGGGCTCGGAGCGGGCTCGGAGCGGGCACGGAGCAACCCCGCCGGTGGCAGCCCCTGCCCTCCCGCAGAGGAACGAGTACATCTTCACGCTGATGGTGGAGGAGAGCCCCAGCGTCCTGGTGGGGCTGCGCTACGCCCCCGACAAGCTGCACTTCCTCTTCTGGAGCCAGGAGCGCGCCGGCGGCTGGCAGACCCGCGTCACCTTCCCCAACGTGTCCCTCTCCGACAACCAGTGGCACACGCTCATCCTGGCTGTCTCCGGGCAGTCCTTCTCCTTGACAGTGGACTGCAGCATCCCCAAGGATGTGTAGGTTGGGGCAGCGCTGGGAGGGTGGGCAGGGTGATGTCCCTCTACAGCATCTCCTCTGGCCACTGGTAAATGCTGTGAAATTGTCCTCTTCTGTGAAAGCTCTTCTCTGCCCATCCCCAGGGTGGTGGAGACACCATTTCCAGCCTCGCTGTCGGTGAGGAGAGCCACCTTCTACCTGGGCAACCGGCAGAGGAGGAAAGGCATGTTCACGGTAGGCTCCCCGTGCTGTGGGCTGTCCAGGGGTGCCCAGCTGGGCTCAGGGGTGCTCGTGGCTGGCCATGGGATGACCCACAGCCCTCTCTCAGACCCCTACGCTGCCAGGGCTTGGGCCACACCACAGGAGGCAGAGGTGGCTGTGTGTCCTTCCCGTGTGGAGGCACTGCAAGGCCCCGTGCCAGTGCTCTCCTTACATCAGCTGTTAGATTGCCCCAGCTGAGCATCTGGGGACAGATGTGCATGAATCTCGTGGACACTTCTGCATCCCAGGAGGGAGAGCAACAAGCAGAACTCAGGCAGGAAATCCAAGGCGTGGACTACCTGCAGTTCCCATTCTGTGATCTTGTGGGACTTGGTCTCCATCCCTCTGCTCCCACTTTCCCAGGGCTTGCTGAGACAGCTTGTCCTGCTGCCAGGAGCTGATGCCACCCCCCGGATATGCCACGCCGTGAACTTCAAAGTAGCAACGCTCTCTGTCCCCAGTGTCCTCCAGGATGTCCCTGCGAGGCCAGTGAGCAACGAGGTGCTCAAATACCCCTACGGTCAGTGCCCCCACGGCACGGGCTCTGTTGGTCCCCTCCACCTCTGTCAGGAGGGGTCTTTGCATGGGGCTGGGAACGAAGCAGGAGCAGAGGGGAAGAGGGTGTTCCCAGCACTCTGTGGTTTGCAATGTGTGTGTTGGGATCCCTGGCCAAAATCTCCCTGGATAGACAGAGTGGCCCTGCCTGGGTCCTTGGGTTTGTGTCAGTGGTCTCACACAGACTGGGTTGCTTCAGTCTGTGGCTTCCCAGATTTGTGCTGGGATTCCATTTTCCCCACTGCCTGATGCCCATCACCAGGATGAGGCCAGGACATTGGCCTCTCCTGCCTCTCTGCTCTCCACTGTGTGCACTAAGAGGCTCCTGCCTGCCTCCTCTCCGTGCCCAGAGGCTGACATGAAGGTGACCCTGGGGGCTCGGCCACGCTGCTCCAAGCAGGAGAAGGCTCAGTTCTGGTTCAACGCCTCTCGGCGAGGGCTGTACCTCTGCAACGGCAGCACCTGGGTCTCCATGCTGGAAGGTACCCCTGGGGAGGTTCTGGCACTCTTGGGGAGAGAAGGAGACCCTTGCAGCAGCAGAGATTTGCCCCAGAGACCACTTTGGGATGGGAATCAGCAGCAGTGAGGGGCTGGGGTGTCCCTCTGTCTCTCCTCTGCTTGGCCAGGCTTTGCTTTGCTCTTGGTGCCCATGATGCTTCCAGAGCACCTCTGGATTCAAGTGTGTCTGTGGTCCCTCCACCTTCTCCACATGATCTGTCCCTCCTGGGAATTTTCTGAGCAGGATGAGCTCCTGTTCTGTCTGAGCAGGACAGCTCACCCCACGGAGAGCCGTGCTCAGGGTGTTGGGGCGCTGCCCCAGTGCTGAAGCATTTGTGGGATGGATAAGGGGAAAGTATAAGTAGGTAAGTAATTCAGCTGCCAGAAATACTGGGGGTAATTGGAAGCGTGGCAGACACAGGTCTCAGTGTCATCCGGGCTCTGGTGGGACACTTTGTAAGGAAAACAGTGGGAGTACCAAAGTGGGAAAGGCAGCCAGAGCCTGGGTTGGATGGGTGTTCTTCAGTAATGAGATGGATTTCATCCACTGGCACTCTCACTCACTCCAGGCTGTCTCCCAGGATCCCTGGAGAGGACATGGAGGATGGGATATGTCTCTAACTGAACTGTCCTTCCTGTCCCTCCTCTCCCAGTGTTTTTCTTGTTCTGATACCCTCAGGGTGGGTTTGGATGAGCCATTTGTTTCCCACAGCAGGTAGCAGTGACTGGACCCCCTATCCTTCCCTGCCTCTGGAAGTCATCAGGATTGGCACAGTGTCCTTGTTTCCCCAAGGAGAGCTCATGCTGGGGTCTTACTGACCTGTGCCCCTTGGTGCCACCAACACTGCTCCTTCTGCCATTTGTCCCTTCTAGTGCCCATCCATCTGCCATCGGGACTGCTCTGGAGGTTTCTGCTCCAATTTCTGCCATTAATTCCATCTTAGTCTTCTCTAACCTCTCCTGCTGTCACCTCCTCCTTTTTCTCTTGAGGATAAATATATCAAAGTGGTCAAAATCCGTGGCATGGGGCTCTTTCCTGCTCCCAGAAGACACAGCTCTGCTGGAAAACAGGCAGGGCTGGATGGGGCTGGATGTGCTGCAGTCAGCCTCTCACCACCCCCTTCACCCCCAGTGTCAGCAGAACCTTCATTTTCCCCACGAAGCTCTGCACAGCAGCTGGTGCCACTGAGCCAGCCCTCGTGGGGCTGCTCTCCAGCTAAAATTACCTGGTTTTAACCTCATCCCTCTTTTTTTTGTGGGCTCCCAGTCCAACACAGGCTGGACTACGTGGAGGAACACCAGAACCTGGTGACCAACTCGGAGACAATGGGCATTGAGGTGTTCAGCATCCCAAAGGTGGGACTGTTTGCAGCCATGGCCAACAGGATCACGCCCCCGGGATCGGCCATCTACAGGTGGACCGACGGGAAGTTTGTGCACTACCAGAACATCCCCACCCACCAGGCTCAGTCCTGGAAGTATTTCACCATTGGGAAGAAGGTGAGTCTGCCAGGAAGGTGCCCCTGTGTTTCAGTACATTAAACTGCAGATGCCCAACATTGGATTCTCTGAGCCCGGAGCCTTGGGTGTGGTTTAGAGAGTGTAGGTAACTGCATCTTGGAGATCTCCTGGGGTCTTCAAGAGCCATCAGGGCCTGCAGTTCCCTCTCAAGACTCACTGAGTCCAACCTGCTGCATTTTTAAACTCTCTTGCTTTTAAACTATTCCAGGACTTCAGAACTACCTCTTCTCCCCTAGGCAATCTGCCTTGGGGCTTGAGCAGAGGATTTGCCTGGTTCCTCTCCTTGGGAAGCTACTTGTCACTTTGGAGGAACCCCAGGAAAGCCATCTGCTGAGAGCCAGCTCCGTGCAGGGCTCCCAGGGAAGCTGGGATTGTTCCCCCTCTGTCATGACCCATCCTGGCTTTGTCCCCAGGGTGTTTCTCTTCCCACTGAAGCTGTTTCTGGAGATCTCTCAAAAAGGGTCCCTGGACTGGTGCTTGCAGAGAGAACAGAGCTGGGGATTCAGCTTTTGTGGGGGGACAGGGGGACAGCCCAGCACAGCCCTGTCCCTGGGGGTGGCTACACCTTGGCTGAACAAAGCCCTGGTGCTGTACAGGCCAGGAGGCAGGAGGCAGCCCCACTGACTCTTTCCTCACTGTGGGCTATGGCCCTGTGCCTCTTTGTGGCCCAAACTGGGGCATAATCTCTGCTGCTCCATCTGAAGGACACTGGAGTGGCACAGAGCCAACATGACAGAGCTTGGGTGTGCTCTCTGCCTTGCACTTGGCCATCTCTGCTGCACCACTCTTGTCTCTGCACTTTCACAGGGGTTTCTTGGTATGGGAAATGTTTTGTCTCAGGGAATCGTTATAATTATTGTCATTGTTATCATTATCACACCCGCCTTTTTTTTTGTTTGAACCACTTTTGCTTACAGGAGGGTTTTTCAGCTGAACCTCCCTCCTTCCCCAGTGCATTTCATGTCCAAGCTCCCCATTCCTGGGGCTGGAGGGAATGAGTGCTGGCATCTCTGCTCTCCCTCTCCTTGTCTAAGAGCTCCTGGCTGCCAATTGTGCCCCTGCCGTGCACAAGGACCCCCACAGGCCATCGGGTCCCTGTCCCCACTTTGTGCAGCTTGGGGACACCTCAAGGACCCCAACCAGGGCCATCTTGTCCCACACCAGCCACCTCCACCCCACTTCCCCCTGCATTTTCTTGCCCGTGCTCCTTTGAGAGGAGAAAACCAAGCCATCCTGGCTTTTCCAGATCTTCCTGGCAGTGGCGAATTTTGAGCAGAATGAGAGGGGTCAGGAGTTCTCTGTCATCTTCAAGTGGAGCCGCAGGAAGGCGAAGTTTGTGGCGCACCAGCGGATCGCCACGCACAGCGCCAGGGACTGGGAGGCCTTTGCCATCGAGGGAGAGGCTTTCCTGGCCGTGGTCAACCACAGAGAAGGTACCAGCCCCTCGTGCTCCCTGCAGGGTGGTGGCTGGGGCCATGGCAGGTGGAATGAGTGCAGGGGAGGTGAGCACACAGCTGCCAGCCTGGGCTCCCCCAGGACCCCCGAAGCCTTGCAGAGGAGAAAAAAAGCTTTTGGGGAAGTGGCTGACACATTCACCCTCTGGGTTTCTGACTGCAGGGGACAAGGACAGGAGTGGGGATGGTGTCTGTGCTGGATCTTTCTCCTTTTCATTTTTATCCCCAGTATTACATAACCTGGTAGTGCCACAGGTGGAGCCTTTTGTGAGGCCAGATCCTCAGCCTTGTGGGCATGCAGGAAACTGAGAGAGAGCCAGCTGACCTTTAGATGTGATCCAGCCTGATTCCCCTCCCCAGGCAGCTGTTCTGGGCTGGGATGTGCAGCCCTTGGTTGGGAGCACAGCCCTGGCTCTGTGGGATTCTCCCAGCTGGGTTCAGATGATGGCCAGTGGCTCCTTCCCTGCCACCAGGGCTGCCTCGGGGGCATCAGCGCCTCTGGCACCAGGCTCAGAGCTGGCAGCAGGTTCCTTGGCACCTGTGGGCTGGGCTGGAAAGTCCCTGTGTCACCTGCTGGAGTCCATCAGGGTCACTTTGGATGAGACCTTCCCTTGTGGCAGTGTGGTCCCTTTGCCAGCCGTGCACATCACACAGGGGTTGAGACCATCATGGCCAAGCCAAACTGGGGTTTCCCTCAGAGTGGACTGGAGGTTCAGTCCCTGAGGAGCTGCCACTTATCCGTGTGGCCATTCCCACTCTTCCTGCAGCCTTTCTTTGTCCAAGTCCTTGTTGCATTGAGGATTTAAAGCCTGCTGGGTCCCACACAGGCATGAGGTGGAGATGCTTGAGCAGAGCCCAGGAGCTGGATGGAGCATGTGCTTTAGGGCAGAGGGGAAGCCCCAAATATCAGGAGCTTAGGGGTGTAGGCACACAGTGTGTGGTGATTGGGATGGGCTGAGCCTCATCCCCAGTGGCACAGCTGTGAGCAGCACTGACACAATGAGCCATGGAGTGCCCAGTGCACTGAGCAACCACCAAAGGGAACAGAGGGCACACAGGGGCACTGCAGCAACGTGAGGGGATAAAAGGCTGGGCTAAAGGACTGAAAGGGCAGACACTTGAAGCCTTCTGATGTGGTGTTATTCTATATGGGTTGAAGCTTTCTGAAATTGTGTGGTGATACTCTGTGTGTTGTGGCCATCTCAACTGTGACATGTGCTGTGGCACAGGGACACAGCTGGGACTGGCCCTGGTACACAGGGCCACCCTGTGGGACAGCCAGCAGAGCTTGTCCACACTGGGATGCTGGCTGGAAGCCTCTGGAGTGCTGCTTGTGCCTGCTCCTCCTCTGCCAGGGCTGCCACAAAGCTGCTGCTGTGCACTTGGGAGAAGCTGTTGGTGTGTTCCATGGGATGGAGGCTCTAGGAATGGAGACACTCGGTGGGGATGGAGGGGGCCTTTAGTAGGGATGGAGGCTGTAGAATCTCTTTGGCTACTGCTTGGGGAGCAACAGGTCACTTGCAAACAGCCTTGTGACCTGCTGGTAAATACTCGTGTAACTGAGCCTGTTTTGGGGTCTTGTTTCCTCCACAAAGCAGGAATTGCTTTCCCTGATGGTGCACATCTGTCCCCCCCCAGGGAACAACCACAACATAGACAGCGTGATATACAGGTGGAACCCCAGGACAGGGCTGTTTGAAACCAACCAGACCATTCCCACCTCTGGAGCCTACGACTGGGAATTCTTCACCATCGGGCCATATTCCTTCCTGGCTGTAGCTAACACATTCAATGGCACGTCCACTAAGATCTACTCACACATCTACATCTGGCTCAGTGGCTCTTTCCAGCTCTTCCAGTCTATCCTGGTAAGGCTTGGCCACTGCTCCTCAGTCCCCCCTCTGTGTTTGGACAGGGCAGCCACATCCAGCTTCTCATGGCCTCCTTCCCCACAGACATTTGGTGCAGCTGACTGGGAGGTTTTTCACATTGGGGACAGAGTCTTTCTGGCTGTTGCCAACAGCCACAGCTATGACAGCGGGATGCCAGCACCCTCCAACTTCTATGCCATCAACTCCTCCATCTATGAGCTGAACATCACAGCCCAGATGTTTGTGAAATTCCAGGACCTTCTCACCTACAGGTACCTGTGCAGGGATTCAGGGTGCTCCTAGGTCTGTGTCCTTCCCCTGAGCAACCCAAAGGTCTCATAGAATCCCAGAATGGTTTGGGTGGGAAGAGACCTTAAAGCCCATCCCATTCCAACCCTTGCCATGGGCAGGGACACCTTCCACTATCCCAGGTTGCTCCAAGTCCCATCCAACCTGGCCTTGGGGACTTCCAGGGATGGGGCAGACACAACTGCTCTGGGCAACCTGTGCCAGGGCCTCTCTTCTTCCAGTTTAAAACTACACTTGCTTGTTTCCTGGAGGGTTCCTGCAGGCTTCACTCTCCTAGGGACTGAGACTGGTGGGAAGGGTGATGGGTGATGGCTCCTTGGCATCAAATCCCAGTGGGAGCTGGGAGAAGGGCCTGGATTTGGGAATGAGGGTGGATTTCTTCCAGGAGTAGCCTGGGAAGAGCAGGGTTTTCTGTGTGTCCTCAGGGTGGCAGAGATCGGGGTGGGTGGCCACACAGGGGTCGTGTCACCTGCCCTTCTGCTCCTCTCATCCCCAGTGCCCTGGACTGGGAGTTCTTCTCGGTGGGAGACGACTCTTTCCTGGTGGTGGCCAACTCCTTCGATGGCTTCACCTTCTCTGTCAACAGCATCATCTACAGGTACTGCAGAGGGCAGGCACAGGCACGGCTCGGGGGAGCCACCCTGCGTGGGCACAGCCTGGGGCACTGCCCAGGGAGCATGGGGAGGCTCCTTCCCTGCTTCCAGGAGGCTTCTTCCCTGCTTTCTGCTCCCTGTTGTCAGGAGGATTGCTCCCTGTTTTCAGGATTGCTCCCTGTTGTCAGGAGGATTGCTCCCTGTTGTCAGGAGGATTGCTCCCTGTTGTCAGGATTGCTCCCTGTTGTCAGGATTGCTCCCTGTTTTCAGGAGGATTGCTCCCTCTTTTCAGGAGGCTTGTTTCTTATTTTTGGGAGGCTTGTTCCCCCTTTTCAGGAGGCTTGCTCCCCGTTTTCAGGAGGATTGTTCCCTGTTTTCAGGATTGTTCCCTGTTTTCAGGAGGATTGTTCCCTGTTTTCAGGGGGCTTGTTCCCTGTTTCCAGGAGGCTTTTTCCCCATTTTCAGGAGGATTGCTCCCTGCTTTCAGGAAGTTTGTTCCCCATTTTCAGAAGGCTTGTTCCCTGTTTTCAGGGGGCTTGTTCCCCATTTTCAGAAGGCTTGTTCCCCGTTTTCAGGGGGCTTGCTCCCCGTTTTCAGGGGGCTTGCTCCCCGTTTTCAGGAGGCTTGCTCCCTGTTTTCAGGAGGATTGTTCCCTGTTTTCAGGAGGATTGTTCCCTGTTTTCAGGGGGCTTGTTCCCTGTTTCCAGGAGGCTTTTTCCCTGCTTTCAGGAGGATTGCTCCCTGCTTTCAGGAGGATTGCTCCCTGCTTTCAGGAAGCTTGTTCCCCATTTTCAGAAGGCTTGTTCCCTGTTTTCAGGGGGCTTGTTCCCCATTTTCAGGAGGCTTGTTCCCTGTTTTCAGGGGGCTTGTTCCCCATTTTCAGGAGGATTGCTCCCTGCTTTCAGGAGGATTGCTCCCTGCTTTCAGGAAGCTTGTTCCCCATTTTCAGAAGGCTTGTTCCCTGTTTTCAGGGGGCTTGTTCCCCATTTTCAGAAGGCTTGTTCCCTGTTTTCAGGGGGCTTGTTCCCCATTTTCAGGAGGCTTGCTCCCTGTTTTCAGGAGGCTTGCTCCCTGTTGTCAGGCAGGAGTGGGAAGCCCCAGTGAGGGCCATCCCACCCTGAAGCACAGCAGGGAGATGGGAGCTGGCAGCGCCATGGCTCAGCTCCCCTGCCTGTCCCCGGTGTCCCCAGAGCTGACTGCCTTCCCCGTGCAGGTGGCAAGGCTACGAAGGCTTCGTGGCAGCCCACCAGCTCCCCACGGTCGGCTGCAGAGACTGGGAGGCGTTTCACACCGCTGAGGGCTCCTTCCTGCTCTACTCCAGCGCCAAGGAGCCGCTTTCCAAGGTGCTCAAGCTGAAAACCACCTGAGGCAGCTGAGACACGCTCAGCTCTTCGCCAGCTCCAGGGCAAGCTGGGCTGCCGGGTGAAGATGGACCACAGAGCCCAGGAATGGCTGCAGCCTCAGCTGGGCAGTGGCTGGCTGTTCGCTCTGCAGGAAGGGAGGAGGAGGAGGGGGGAGCTCCAGGGCTCCCTGCAGCCTTGTCCAGGGGTTGTTTCTCTTGGGAAAGCTCTGCCACCATGCTCCAGAGCCATGTCCTACCTAAGGTCCTGCAGGCCAGGTGCATCCCCTGGCTTACCAGGACCATGATGCTTGGCAATTTCCAGTCCCCAGGAGGGACCCAGAGCTGCTCGTAGCTGTGGCCAAAGCTTGCACAAAGCCAGGGAAGGAAGAGGCAGAGCAGAGCATGAGCTGCTGGGATGGGTGCATGGCAGAGGGGAGTAAACACGTGAGAAATGGCAGAAAAAAATGTGTCCAGGCCTGGCTCTGTCTGCCTGGGGCTGTGACGTTCCTGAGGACCATCTGGTTTGACATTGCAGCCATTCTTCATGTCACCTTCATTGCCACTGCCACAGGTGCCTGCCCACCCTCCCGCTCTGCCATGGCTGGGTTGGGTCTCCCTCAGCAAGTGTTGTGTGTGTTGTTCAGACCTGTTGGTGTGTTCAAGGGCCAGTGCTGGTCCTTGCTGGTCCATGCACCTTTGCATGGGGTTAGGGACCCCTGAGAAAACCTGCTTTGTATTTGAACCCATCCAGCTACCACGGGAATGGGGAAAAACCCAAACCTGCTTCAGGTGAAACTGTGGCCTCTTTTCTTTTCCTCACCTTTGCTGGGGGACTCTTCTGCTTAACCAGAGCTCTAATAAACTGTGTGCACCCAGCCTTTCTTCCACATGAGTAACCCAGCTGCTCTGCCCATGGCAGAGGCATCCCTTCACCCAGCAAGTCACCCCTGAATGTCCATGGCCATAGGTAGCCCAGTGAGGATGAGGTGGTCCTGAGCACAGGAGTGTGCTGGGGTGAGGGGTTGCCCCTCTGTTCCCCCCACCCAGGACCCCCTGCCTCACCTGAGTGTCCCAGAGCACCTCTCAGCCTTCCCCAGAGCCAGGGTTCCTGCTGAGCTGGGCCACCCACCCTGGCACTGGGGAGTGCTCTGGAGGTGCCAGCCCCATCGAGAAGGGCTGGGGGTCACAGCCTGAGCCGTTCCAGGGTCCAGACCTGAAGGGTGAGCCTCTGCATCCCTCCCTCCTCTCCCTGTTCAGTGCAGCTGCAGCTGGCTTTGCCAGAAGGATCATTTCTCCCTTGTAAGAAAAGGGAGAATTTGATTTGCTTCCATCACTGAGCTGTGAGCAACAACTCTAATTCAGCCCCGAGGAAGGGCAAGATAAGGCAAGACCAGATGTATCTGGGGAGCTGGAGGTGGGAAGGGATGGCACCTAATCGGAGTCCTGCTGGTACATTGAATTTAGGTTGGTCTGCTTTGGGAGAGATTGAATTAAGATAAGCACCACCAGCACCACCACCCTCCATGGACACTCATCTCCCAGCACAGCACAAACCCTCAGGGCTTTTCCTAAGTGCAGGCCT
Organism: Lonchura striata; assembly: GCF_050655825.1. Taxonomy (NCBI): domain Eukaryota; kingdom Metazoa; phylum Chordata; class Aves; order Passeriformes; family Estrildidae; genus Lonchura; species Lonchura striata. Next base: position 5,851,444 of record NC_140711.1, read on the forward strand.
TTATTGAAGAAACAAAGGTTTTGGCGTTTCCCCTGCATTGCTGGAGGCAGGCAGAGGCTGCCAAGGTACCGAGGGCCTTGGGGAGGATGTCCTGCCCTTGGCAAGGCTGATGCCCCACTGGAGCCAAGACGGGGTGACCCCTCTGCAGTGACCCACTGCACCCACTGGTCCCACAGCCCATCTCTCCCCAGCCACAAGCATGTGAGTGGGGCTGCGTTCCCTGTGAGCCCAGCTCTGGTAGGGAAAAAGGGTCTGGCTGGGGCTGTTTGTCCCCAGGACCCCGTCACCATGGACAGGCCCGCATGGGGTGTCCCTGGCATCCCTCCCGCATGTCGTTTGCTCACACACTCAGTCCAGCATCGCCGGGGAGGGGAGATTGGTGGCACTTGGCTGCAGAAAGCACTGGAGAATCCCGCCGGGAAGCTTTGATGCCCACCGGGTGGCCAGAGGCTCCCCGGGAAGAAGGCTGAGGCTGGCAGCCATCCCTGCACTACAGGGCGGTGCTGGAGGTGCCCACAGGAGCCGGGGCACTGGGCAGCGAGCTCGGGCGGTCCCCGTGCCCACAGGAGCCCTCCCGGTTGTGCCGCACGTAGCAGAGGACGTAGCCGATGACCATGGCGAACCAGCCGAACATGGCGACGAACGCGGCCACGTCCGCGCTCCTCCGCCGCGCGCCGCACAGGTTGGCACCGGCATCCAGGACCTGCAGCAGCGGCTTGCCCACGTACTCCTGGCGCGGGGCCGTGTGGCAGGTGATGTCCCGCGCCGAGTCCAGGTCCAGCCGCGCCTCCCACAGCACCTCCTGCAAGGCGCACTCGCAGTGCCAAGGGTTGTTGGCCAGCCGGAGCCTGGCCTTGAGCGCCAGCAGGGCCTCCTTGGGAATGCTGCGGATGCGGTTGCCGGAGAGGTCGAGGCTCCGCAGCCCAGCCGCCACCCCTCGGAAAGCTGCCCCGTCGATCTTCTCGATGGCATTCCTGGAGAGGTCGATTTCCTCCAGGTGGGAGAGGTGCCTGAAGGCATTGCTGGGGATCCTGGTTATGCTGTTGGCATCCAGCTTGAGGAACACCACATCTCTGGGGATGTCCTTGGGGATCTCCTCCAGGTGCTGGGAGCTGCAGAGGACAGCCTTGGCCCCGGCCCGCTGCGTGCACTGGCAGCTGGGGGGGCAGGAGCCGGCCCAGGGGATGCAGAGCAGGAGGCAGAAGAAAGCCTGGGCCACGCTGGTGGCTGCCGTGGTGCTGAGGGTCATCTTGCAGGCAGGCAGCTCAGCATGGCTGCCGGCAGCTCCCCGGGCGTGCCAGCAGCTCCTGGGCAGCAGGACGGCCCCTCGGCGTTCTCTGCCCTGGCTGAAGGGAAGCTGTGGGTGGAGGGGATGTGACACGGTGTTATTTCCTGGAACACCGGGAATGGCTCATGTGTGATGTGCCCGGGCAAAGGGGTGAGAGGCTGGGCTCATGAGACTGGAGAATGAGGCTGGAGTGACACTGGCTATCTTTTCCAGGATAGCTTAATTCGGATTAATTAGAAATAGAAGCCCCAGCTCCCCTACCCCTGTCTCTGCAGAGACCACCCAGGTGGACAAAGGGAGCTGCAGGATGGGGTGTGGAGATGGGCCCGGAGCCTCTGCCCCATCCTGCTGCCAGTTTCCAGGGGGGATGCAGTCGTTTGCTGCTGGAGAGCAGCAGCAGTAAATTCCTATCTCACCAACCCTGAGTGTTTAAAAAAAATGATGAGTCAGACTCTAAGGATCATCAGACTGATTTAATCACCACCACGGTTTTAAGTAACAAGATGTGGAGCTCTTTTGCTTTCCCTTCCCTTCCCTTCTGGTCTGTGAGCTGGTAAAAGCCAGGTTTCCAAGAGTTTCACTAAAGAAGTGTTTGGAGGTGAGTTTGTTTTCTAAAGTAAATAAAGAGTGTGATTCCACAGCCTGACTCTGGGAGTGGGAGGTGAAGGGAGGAGCCACTGCCTAGCACAGTAAAAGGGGTGATGTAGGAGCCCAAAAGGACACCCCAATACTGAAAGGGGCAAGGCAGGAGGTGAACTAGGTGGAACGCATTTCCTCTGCCTTTGGTGCTGCTCATGTCCCTCCTCCTACCTTGGCCAGCCTGGGAGAAGAGATCCTCATGGAGGGGAGATCTAGAAGGCCAAGGGAACCTTTCTCATGGGAATTAAATGTCCCATGTGAGTCATTATGGGCACCAAGTTGTTGTCTCTCTGGTACCACAATCCTTCTGCTAATGGCATTCCCCTGGTAGCAGCAGCAGCATCCCTCAGATGTGCCCATGGTCAGGGTACCACAGAGGGATGCTCACACCCGAGGGATGCTCACACCCGAGGGATGCTCACACCCGAGGGGTGCTCACACCCGAGGGGTGCTCATACCTGAGGGATGCTCACACCCGAGGGATGCTCATACCTGAGGGATGCTCATACCTGAGGGATGCTCACACCCGAGGGATGCTCATACCCGAAGGACGCTGTCTGCACCTCTGCCCGCAGCCCTGCCCTCAGCAGTGGATTCTGCCGGGGAGATGAAGTTGGGCTTCCCGGGAATCCCTCTGGCCCTGCGAAATCTACCGGGCTCTGCCAGCTCCGTCTCTCCGGGGGAACAAGGACGCGACGCCGGTTCCCACCGCGTGGAAGGGCTCCGGGGGCCCCTGAGAGCCGCAGCCCCGCGGATCCCGGGGGTGTGCGGGGGTGATGCTCTGCCCGCCCTCCCGGGACTCCTCCGCGCCGCGCCCCCGACCCCCTCCGCCCGCGCTGCCCCGAGCCCGGGGGTCGCTTACCGGCTCGGCTTCGCTCGGGCTGTAGGTGCGGTGCCGGTGCCGGTTCGGTTCGGTCCGGCCGCGGTCCCGCTCGGCCCCACCTGTTGCTGCGGCCGCTCCCGCGGCGCCCCGGGCCGGGCGGTCCCGCCGCGGGCGGTGCGGGGGCGGAGCGGGGCCGGGACCGGGGCGGTGCGGGGCCGGGGCTGGAGGCGGTGCGGGGCCGGGGCTGGAGGCGGTGCGGGACCGGGGGCGGTGCGGGACCGGGGCTGGAGGCGGTGCGGGACCGGGGCTGGAGGCGGTGCGGGACCGGGGCGGTGCGGTGCGGGACCGGGGGCGGAGCGGGGCCGGGACCGGGGCGGTGCGGGACCGGGGCTGGAGGCGGTGCGGGACCGGGGCTGGAGGCGGTGCGGGACCGGGGCGGTGCGGGACCGGGGCTGGAGGCGGTGCGGAACCGGGGCGGTGCGGGGCCGGGGCGGTGCGGGACCGGGGCTGGAGGCGGTGCGGGACCGGGGGCGGTGCGGGGCCGGGGCTGGAGGCGGTGCGGGACCGGGGCGGTGCGGGACCGGGGCTGGAGGCGGTGCGGGACCGGGGGCGGTGCGGGGCTGGGACAGCCGGGGGCTGCGGGAGAGCGGCCGCGCGGAGCCCGGCGTGCAGAAATGGAGCGCTGCTAATGAGCTTTCCGCAATATTTTGGTGGCTGCGGTCCGGGCTGCGAGTCTAGAAGCTTCATCAGCTGCTGTAAGGCACGGTCGTCCCTCCCTGGCCGTGCCCCGGTCTGGAGGTGACCAGGAGCAGAATCAGTCGAGGAGCAATGGGAGAAGGTGCCTTGCCATCACTTCGGAGCACAGCTCCCACGTCAGCTCTAAACCGGGCCAGTCATCTCGAGCAAGGTGCTGCAAGGTGTTCCCACCCATGGCAGGGGGCTTGAAATGAGATGAGCATTGAAGTCCCTTCCAACCCAAACCCTTCTGTGACTCAGCCATCCCTGGGGGTGAGTCTGCAGGCAAAGTGAGTTTGTACAAGATTGGGGTGGGAATCAGGCTTATCCTGGAAGTGTGCCCAAGCATGGCCTCCACAAGCAGCCTGCATGGCCTCCAGGAACGGCCCCTGGTTAAGCAGCTGTAAGACACCAGCACCTGCAGTGTTTAATACATGGTTTATTGAGCTGGGTTGAATACATTGCCAGACTGAGCCCCCTCCCCTTGCCAAACCCCCGTGCAGCACTGGTGAAACTGCAGCTGTGCCATGGTGCACCAGTGTGGGATGAGCAGCCTTGGCTGGCCAGTGTCTGATCCACTGGGAGAAGGTGGGGGAAAAATCCCTTCCTGAGCAGTCCCAGATATAACATGCCACTGTGGGGCTCTTCTGGATGATCAAAAAATGTATCTACTGTGCCTTGCTCTCCCCATGGCAGGCAACAGAAAATGTGAGTGAAAAACCCCTTAACAGCTGGGATGTCTGGGATTGACACACTGATGTCCCTTCTCCTGTCCCTACCTGCCCAAGGAACCACAGAGCACGAACCACCTGTGTCCCAGCAAGCTGCCACTTCCCGTCCATGTGCACAGGGGATGGGGACAGGCAGGTGACGTTTGGCTCAGAGAGAGGAGGAAAGTTTAGCTACAAGCCAGTGCTCAGCATACACAAGCAGGATCACACACAGCTTGGGGCATGGCAGGTGGGCCTGTGCAGAGCTATGAAACCATAGGTATATAAGCCAAGAGCTGCTCACACCTTCAGAAGTGCTGCATCACAGCTCAGGACCATGTTGTTGGATCTGAGGCAACCAGAGGTAGGGGTACAGCGGCACAGGAGCGACTCCAAGCCTTCTCCAGAGCTATCCTTTGGGATCTGTGGCAGTGGAGCTGCCAGGGCTCTGAGCAGGAGCAGGGAGCAGTGATGGATATTCTGGTGGAGGGGTAGCTGGGACTGGCGAGCCCCCAGTGCCTACCCTGAAGCCAAGAGCAGGTTGGAGTGGACAGAAGGACCATCTCACAGGAAAAGCCCTGTGGCTCTGTGTGGCCCAAGCTCTGGGCTAGTGCTGTGGGCTGATGTGGAAGCACCAAGACACAAGCTGGGGCTGAACTTGGTGGCTCAGGTGACTGGGATGCACTGCCCAGGCAGCCCGTGCCCTCATGGAGGGGACACTTTTCCTCCCAGAGACCTGCAACATACATTCACGGAGGCGCCCAGAGTACCTCAACTCCAGCAGCTGCCATGTTCCCCCAGGCAAGCTGGGGTGGAGCTGCAGGTCCCAGCCAGAACCTGGTGTGGGGCAGCAGGAGCCCTGGCCTGTGCACGAGGCCTCAGTAGTAGGCACCAAGGAGGGTTGAGACCTTGTGCAGGAGCTCCTTGTGGTTGGCGTGCAGGGGGATCCTCTTGTCCAGCACCTGCCAGCGGATGCACAGCTCCGGGTCGCAGCCCTGGAGGAACTGCAAGGGCACAGATGTCACTTGTGTGCTGCCAGCTACACCCAACAGCACCTCCAGTCCCCAACCTCCTGCCCTTTCTTTTGGGGGACACGCTGAGGTGCCACCCCGTGTTCATCCCCCACTGCCTGCAGCCAGAGAATCCCAGTGCTGCGGAGATGTGGGTCTGGAGATGTGGCTGTGGTGCTCCAGGCGTGCTGTGAGCTGGGCCAGGAGCCCCTGGGGGTGGCAGCCCCTCACCGAATTCAGCCTCTTCATCTCCACGTCGTTCTGGGTGTCGAAGTGCACGCTGATGGCCACAGTCTCCACCCAGGCGTTATCTGTGTTGCGTGGGTCGTCCAGGTACCCCTTGTGCACCTGTGCATGGAGATGACACCAGGGCAGAGCCCTCATCACCTCTCTGAGGGCACCCTGGGGGCAGGTGGGGCATCACCCTGCAGGTCTGCCCCGCTGGAGACCAGAGCCCTGCTCCTGCTGCAGCTGGAGCCGTGGGGAGTCACTGCTGCAGGCACAGACTCTGCTGTGGGCAGCCCTCCCCTGGGGTCTCTGGGCTGCTCCCTGACCCCCAGACATGAATTATGGCACATCCTCACCTCCCCTGGCCCTTCCTCTCTGGTCAGAGCAGTGGCCAAGAAGTGATGCACCCTGCTTCAGTACCCTGGGCCACCATCGTGGCCCTGTAACACCCTGATGCCCACATGTCCCTGTGCCATGGTGTGTGGATATTCTCAGTTCAGTCAGAGAGAAAAAGAGAAAGATTTCTGCCAGGCTAAGCCTAGGAAAAATCTTTCTCTTTTTCTCTCTGACTGAACTGAGAATATCCACAGCAATGTCCCCATGTGCCTGTACCACCATGACAGCTACGTGCCCCCATACCCCTGAGCCCTCCTGTGACCCAACACCACAGGGACACGTGTGTGCCCCCCACCTCAGTGCCTTGTTTCAGCAGGTTCTGGAACTGGGGCCAGAACTCCCGGCGCAGGATCCACTTGAGCTTCAGTGGCAGCGTCTCACCTGGCTCCAGTGACCCCTGTGCCAAAGCAGATGTCAGCTATGGGGCTTGCCATCAGCACACTGCAGCCTCCCTCCCTGCCACCAGCTTGGCCATCAAGCAGTTGCCTGCCACCACTGCAGAAGATACCACAAGATCTGCTGGTGCCTCCCATCCTCCCTCTCCTGCCCAAAGTCCTCAGCTCTGCCTAAGTAGATGTCCAAGTTTGCCTTATCCAGTGTCTGCCAAAGGATGCTTTGCCAGTGGCTTAACAGGCTCACACAAAAGATGTGAGGATTCAAACCATGGAGGGAAGAGAGGGAGGCAGGAGACAGCATGTCAGGGTGAGTGGGTGAATGTAAGGAGACCACTGCTCCCCCAGCAGCCTGGCATGCAGGTGCTCTGCAGGAGGGGCAGAGGTACCTCCTCAGCCAGCCTGTGACACACGCCTGTGATTCCCCCTTTTCTGTGGGATCCCTTCCCTTCCCTTCCCTTCCCTTCCCTTCCCTTCCCTTCCCTTCCCTTCCCTTCCCTTCCCTTCCCTTCCCTTCCCTTCCCTTCCCTTCCCTTCCCTTCCCTTCCCTTCCCTTCCCTTCCCTTCCACCAGTCCTTACCCCGGGCAGAGCCCAGACATCTGACAGCGGGTATTGGGCCACCAGAACTTCCAGCATCTTCTTCAGGCTCTTCCTTATAATGGACCCATCCAGGTTCCTCCTCCAGCTGTGAGAGAGGCCCCGTCACGCTCAGCTGCCGTGGCTCCCCTCTGCCCAGCAGCGCTGACGCTGGCACTGTGGGCTTTGGCCAGGTCTCTGAGGGGACCCTGTGCCCCCTTTCCCACCGCACATCTCAGCCCCGTGCTGGAGCAGGACACACTCACCGGGTCACCACGGGGTGCAGGGCATGGTTGGGCCCAAAGCAGTGCAGCCTCCCTCGGCCTCGCAGCCCCGTCCTGCCCATGGGGTTCCTGCCAGGGTGACAGTGAGGGCGCCAGGGCAGCGCCACACTGCCTCTGTGCGCCCCATAACACTGCCCTGCCCCTGCATCCCACATCTTTTGGGGTGGCTGTGGGGAGGTCAGCCCTAAGCACGATGCCTGCAGTTATCCCTGCCCCACCATTAGTGGGAATGGGATGGGTGTGCCCAGGCAGGCCTGGCCTCTCCGTGTCCCCGTGCTTTTCCTCGCAGGCAGCTGCCAGCGAGCCCTGGCAGTGGCACTCACAGAGGCAGCCCGTCCTGCACGGCGTAGAGCCCGTGGAAGCTCTGCCGGTCGATTAGCCCGTCCATGGTGTTGTAGTTGATCTTCAGGAGAGACTCCAAGGAGCTGGAGGGTGGGAGGCAGCCCGGCAGGGAGGGCTGGCTGTGCCAGCCTCCCTGTGTGAGGGTTGGGGAGCCGTGGGGGGACACTCACAGGCTGAAGGGGTCCTGCACAGCCATGTCCTTGTGGTCAGCCGAGTAGGCAGGGGGGTCGTAGAGAGGGAAATCCACCTGCACAACACATGGATGTGTCAGACCCCCAGCTTGTGCCCCTGCTCTCACAGCACACAGGGACTGGGACCCCAGGGACACCTTATGGCCCAGTCTCTTCCTCTACCCACTTTGTGGCATCGCTCTCCAGCTGATGCTCCAGGCTCTGCTGGGGGCTGAGCTCAGAGTTTGGCTGGAGGGCTCACACCCCCATGGAGGCCAGTGCTGGATCCTGTCCCTGACCCTGAGCCAGCCGTGCTTCAGGAAATGCAGAGGTATGTGGTTGTACCCCCTGTGTCTGACCAAGCATCCCCAGGCATTCCTAGCACTGCAGATCCTAGCAGGAATGACACCCTTCTCTTTGGGGTCACTCAAGCAGTGACTCTGGGAAGCCAAGGGTCCCGGGGCTGGGAAGAACAGCAGCTCTCAAATGGGATGATTCTCTTCCCACCAGTGTCAGGATATGCCTCAAGCCTTCTCCTCCCAGCCCCACTGTCCAGCGTCACAGCTCCTACCTCCCAGGGCACCTTCTCATCGGGCACAGGGAAGCGGAGAGTGTGAGACCCTGGATACAGGAGGTTTCGGGCAAGCACGTGGCATGGGGGCTGGCTCTCCTCAGATCTCCCCTCCAGGTCCATCTCCTTGGTGTCCAAGGCTTTGGAGGAGCCTGTGAGGCAGACACAGGCAGCAGGGTCCCACAAAGCAGGGCACCAAGTCCAGCACCGTGGGCTGGGGCTCTGCTGAGGGGGCTGCCTGGGTCTCTCCCTGTGGATGTTGGTGTCCCCTGGGGCCGTGGGCCCTGGCTTCCCTTCTTGTAGGTCATGGATTAAACCCCAGGGAGGGTGAGAATGGACTCAGGAGAGGCTGGATGACCTCATGGAGACACCAAACCTCCCAGGACCTAGGAAACCTCTGCCTCCCTGCTTGACAGAGGGGTGTGAGGGGCAGCCCAGCCCCGGTGCGGGGCCATGGTGCTGCTGGGGAGGAGTCAGGTTCTGCTTACCCACGGGTGGCACATCCTCGCCCGGGCTGAAGCCATTGCCCCGCAGCGCCTGCATCATCCACCTCAGGGCCTGGGCGCTCTGATGCACCTGCAGGGCACAGCAGAGGGTCACCCCCAGCCCCACTGCTCCCCGAGTGCCACGGGATCCTGCCCTGGCAGGAGGCACTGCTGTGGGCAGCAGCGATCCTGGCTGAGTCCTGGTGTTTGCCTGGGAAAACCTTCTCCAGGGGAATATTTTTACTGAGTAGGTGGAAAGGGAGGTGGAAACGGGATATGCCAAAGCTGGGCTGGCTCCCTGGACACCCCACTGCTCCAGAGGGAGGGGACAGGGAGTTTCTGTCTCCAGGAGGTCTGGAGGGCCCTCTCAGGCCAAGGAGAAGAGCTGGGTCAGCTCTAACTCTTTGGGTGACTAGTGGAGTCCGTGGCCCATCCCACCACTTCTCACCTGCATCCTGTTTATTTTGGAGTCAAACAGAACTTTTCCTATAAACCTTTAACCCTCAGATGCTAATGGCAAGGAAACTCAAACTGTCTCAAAGGGTATTGGTTCAGAGAGATTCTAAGTTCTGGTTCAATTGACTCAGACCCTGGAAAAATTTCACCTTTCTTGGGTACTTGCCCTGGTTTTGGCTCACCTGGTCCTCCAGAGAGCCCAGTCTTTGCTCCACTACCCCCGTCCTCTTCACCCGGTCCAAGTCCAGCAGCTCTGCCAGTACATCAACCCTGGAGAGACAGCACAGGTTGGAACACCCTCAGCAGCCACCCCTGCACTGATCCCAACTCTTCTCTGCCCAGGACACCGAAGGACAGAAGGAACTTCCTTTCTCAGGAGCAGCCGTACCTCTGTGCAATGTCCCGGATCATCTGCTCCGTGTTCTGCTTCTCCTGGCACTGCTGGTGCTGCAGGTAGCTCTCCTTCAGGTACATCTCCCACGAGAGGAGGGCAGCTTCTTCGTTCTTCTCCAGCTTCTCCTCTGCCAAAGGACGAGGCGGGTGGTTCTGTCACAGCTCTGGGCATCCCAAACCCCAGGAGCACAGCCCGTATGCCCAGCCTTGTGCCTCGGCGCACGGTGCCGTGCCCTGGGGAGGGGGCAAAGGCAGGAGGGGGACTCTGGTCCTCACTGAGCTTGTGGTGCGTGGCCGGCCGGCGGAGCAAGCCCCGCCGAAGCAGGAGCTGCAGGTGGTTGAGCAGGATGAGGGGTGGGGGCGCGGGCGGCCGCCCGTGGTACTCCTCGATCAGGTCGTGCCGCTGGAACTTCCAGATCTGGTCCGTGTGCTCCTGGACCTGCTGGAAGGTGTAGCTGGGGCAGAGCCCAGGTGTCAGCCGTGCCGTGGGGATGCGGGGGCACATTGTGTCTGAATGGTGTCCCAGCTCTACCCAGCCCTGAGCTGCAACTACTGCCACCACATCTACAGTCCCCAAGGGAGATCCCACTACTTCCACCACATCTAGAGCCCCCCAGACTCACTTGAACATGGCAATGAGGAGGTTGAGGAGGAGGATGTTGGTGAAGAGCAGGTACAGGCACAGCAAGATGACCGTCAGCCATTCTGGGAAGATGGGTTTCTTGTTGTCCGCGTTTGTCTCTGGGCACTTGGGCTTGTAGGGGTCAGTGCCATTGGGGCTGCACTGGTCGATGTTGAAGTTGACCCCTGTGGGAGAGCACAGTGTGACCCCATGGTGGCCAAACCTCAGGTGTCTTGGGGAGCAGGTTCTGCTCTCAGAAAGCAGCCGGCATCCAGGGAGCTTAGCACCAGGCAGGGATTTAACCTCCATCTCCACCATCCCAGGTGCTCTGCTCAGTGCCAGCTCTGTGGGACTTCCATGGGCCAACACGGCATGATTTGGTACATCAGCTTTGTCACAGCCACCCTGCTCATGCCATGCGCTATCACAGCCAGTGTCCCGTACCGTCGATGTAGGAGGGAATCTGCCCGAAGATGGTCAGGTAGGAATGGTAGACCACGCCACGGAAAAGCCACTCAACACGTTCCTCATTGTGGATCAGGATAGCCTGCTTGGCCACCCCAAAGGACACCACCCACACTGCCAGCAGGAAGAGAAAGAAGAAGACATCCTTCATCTGCAAAGAGAGAGGGGAAGGATAGCTGTGTCCTGGAGTAAGCACTCTCCAGGATGGGATACCATGGGTGGCATATCCAGCTGCTGTAGCAGGACAGTCCAGCATCACCCCAGCAGGACGGAGGGGAGCTCTCACCATGCGCTTCACAATGATGATCTTGGGCCCCAGTGTTTTACTGACTGTAAAAATGTGCATCAGGCGCAGGCAGAAAATGATAAAAGCCAGGGACAGTATGATGCGCCCAGGATATAATGTTGATGGGATCAGCCTGGACATGGAAGAGAGGAAAGGAAACACCTCAGTGCCACCATAGAACCATATAGAATCATTTAGGTTGGAATTATTGAGAGGGAAGTGATGCCCTGGCACAGGCTGCCCAGAGAAGCTGTGGCTGCCCCACCCCTGGAAGTGTTCAAGGCCAGGCTGGACAGGACTTGGAGCAACCTGGGATAGTGGAAGGTGTCCCTGCCCATGGCACGGGGTGGAACTGGATGGTCTTTAAGGTCCCTTCCAACCCAAACCAGTCCGAGATTCCATAACTCTGTGAAAATACTGTTGAGTTCTGCAGCTCACCTGCAAGTCAGCCCTGCGATAAAGACTAGGATGGCGCAGATATCCAGCTTATTCCAGAAGTCCTTGATGTACAGGGAAGCCATTTTCACAATCCCGAGTCCATCTGGATCATACAACAGCTGTTGGGAAGAGAAAAGGGGCTGGGTGTAAGATACTCATGTGCCTCATAGAGAGGAGACCACACAGATCATCTCACCGGACACTCCTGCTGACCCAAGGTAACCTGAGCCTATGTGCATTTCTCTAGGGGCATGGGAGGAGCATGGGAACATCTGGGAAGGAGTGTGGGGACACCTGGGACATTGGGACTCTTTTAGATGGAGTAGAAAGGCACTGAGATGTTGAAGCAAAAGCTGGAAAATCTCAGATGTGAAGCAAAAGCTGGACATCCTGCTGGGAATTCACCCAAAGGAAGACCTCCCTCCATCTCCTGACATTCCCAAAATAGACACCAGACACCTCCTGGGAAAAGCCCACAGCATTCTCTTCTGAAAATATACAGGGCCAAGCCAGATGCTGCCAAGGAGAATCCCTGGCCTCAGAGATGAGGGATCTGGTGGTTCCCCTGCTGGGACGTCTCGGAATGGGGGGTGGCATGAGAAGCAGCACGGGATCATGAGCAGTGTGGGACCTCCCAGGAGCACCCGAGGGGTGTCTCTCCTCCTCTGCCGCCTCCCAGCCTCAGCTCTGCCTGCCCACACCTGGCGGGTCTCCTCGCACACCAGGGAGAAGAGCCAGAAGTAGATGAGGTATTCCCGCCAGGACGGCGTCGGCTGGAAGTCAACCATCAGGACGTACGCGAAGAGCAGGAGGAAGGTGAAGTAAGAGAGGATGTTCATGAGGAAGATGACGATGGGTGCTGTGAAGAAGGCTCGGAGGCGCGCCAGGCAGCCCAAGGGCTGCAGCCTCTTCTCCCTGCTGGGAGCAGGGATGGAGGTGGGCTCGGTGCCCACGGAGATGCCAGGGCAGCTTCCCCCAGCCAGCCACAGCTGAGGCCGCAGGAAGCCCCTGCCTCAGTGCGTGCGTGTCCCAGCTGCCAGAAGTACCTGAAGGTGATGAGGTTGGTGTAGAGCAGGGGGAAGAACAGCATGCACGTAATCACCTGCCACAGGCCATTGTCCACAGACAGCTTCCCCCACCAGACCTTGGTTAGAAAGGCCTGTCAAGAGGGAGAAAGAGGGTGCTGGCTACAGAGGCCGAAGGGCAGTCACACAGCTACCCACGAGGAACTCTGGATCTTGGGGACACCTGGGCACATTCCCTCCAAGGACCACTGCTGGGAGCCCACCTGGACACCCCCATGGGACACAAAATTCATGTTCTTGGCCTCCAACGCCAGCTGCAGACAGGTTGTCTTCCCCCAGGCTTCAGAGACACGGGTGAGAAGCTTCTGGGCTCTCTCTTCATCCTTGCGGTAGCAGTCTGTGAACACACCTGGAAGAGCCAGTACCAGCAAGACGAGGCTGAGCTCTGGGGCCAGGCACCCAAGAGTCACCCTTCCGAGCAGGATCAGGACATGGCAGCACACAGGAGAACTCCTGCACTCCCACCACCATGCGGGCACAGCCTTTGGAGCATAATCCCCAACTGTGAGGATGGCACCCTCATTTCTCACCCCCCAGACATCTCCTGGGTAAAGCTCACCAGCCCTGCGGGGTGTGGGGGCAGCTGTGGGGTGTGGGGGCAGCTGTGGGGTGCAGGGGCTGCTCTGGGGTGCAGGGGCAGCTCTGGGGTGCTGGTGCCCTCCTGCTCACCGATTGCCTTGTGCTCGTACTCCTCAGCCAGGGCCAGCATGTCATCGGTGGTGTCCGTGTCCTCCTCCTCCTTGGCCAGCTCCTTCAGGATTTTGCTGCAGGCCAGTGCAGCTGCCATGCAGTCCTGGCTCTGGCACAGAAGAGGAGAAGGAAAGCATGGGCACTCTGTCTGTCAAGTCCCAGAAGCCTTGACAAGCCCTCCCCAGCTCCCACAGGAAGGAAGGAGGGTGGCCCAAACAGATTGGTGGACAGCTTGCCATGACAGGGGCTGAGCCAAGCTCGCCTGTGCATAACCCACTGCCTGGGGAATATGGGAACAACCCTGTCCTTGGCTGATGGGACAGAGTGACTCCTTGGCATGTTCACTGTGCCACCAGCTACACTGCCTCTTGTCCTGGACTGCTGTTTATGAGTGGAAGCCTTCTCCACCCCAGCTGCTGTGCCCCTGTGGGCTCTCTCAGCCTGACTAGCCCACCTGCGGCCCAGCATATCCCCTTCTAGCTGTTTTGGCCAGGAAGGGAGGGATCTGGCCTCATGGTGTGGCTGGGGATGGACATAAAGTGCCCTCAGGCTGGCTAGCTGGCTCCTGTTTGGCTGGGGTCAGGCTCAGGACAGGTCTCCCGTTATCCCAAATCCCAGCAGGTTCTAGGGTTCCCCTTGGGGCTGTGAGGTTTGGCTCCATATGAGCCCCTCAGCTGTGACCAGAGCTCTGGGCTGTGATACCTGGGCCCAGATGATTTCTGCCAGCTCCTTACGGTTCTGGACCACGGCCCAGATGAGCAGGTCCCGGACGGGGTCCATGGTGAAGGTGACTCTGCCAGGAGAGCGCTTGTAGAGGGATCGAAGACTTGACCCCTGCACCTGCAAGGTGTGCGATGCTCAGCACAAAGCCACAAAGCCACAAAGCCACTCAAACACCTGGTGCTGCCCCCACCACCCATGGAAAGGACTTTGCCCAGGTAGAGGGGTGGCCAAGACTGGACTCATCCTGGGATTTTCACTTTTTCTAGGGCTGGGATCAGGTGGAGCTGTGCACCCACCCCACGGGGTTCTGCCCACCAGCATCACACATCCACGCAATGCTGCAGGCGTAGGAAGGTGGGGGTTGCACCTGGAAGGCAGGGCAGATGACTAAAAGGCACTTTTAGTACGATTTTTGAGCAGACAAGAGGGCAGAGACCCAGCTGCATCCTCCAGGACAGCTCCCTGAGGCAGTGTCCCCTCCCTGCTGCCACCCTGGCACCGGGAAAGCTGGAGATGCGTACGTTCAGCTTGATGTGCGGGACGGGGATGGAGAGCCGCGGCCGCTCCGTGTGCTTGGGCTTGGGGTAGAGCGGCTGCGTGGAGCAGCCCAGCAGCTCCCGCAGCACCTGGGAGACGTGGTGCATCTGGAGCCTCGGCATTTTGGAGCCGGCTGTGTGCTCTCTCTCCTCCAGCAGCACTTTCTGCAGCTTGCTGTGGAACAGGCAGGACGGTGCCAAGTTGTCGTAGAGGTAAACCAGGGTGTCCCAGGTGACAAAATCCTTGAGACGCACTCCCTGCTCCAGGAACAGCTTCACAAACTCTGGCTTGTTGGAAATCAGGGCAGCTGCCATCACGGGGTGGAGATCTGAGGGCTGGCAGACCAGAGGCAGAGGTGAGGGGCTCCGTGGTCTCAAAGCAGGGCCCTACCGTGCTCCTCACTTTGGGGGCTGAGCACATGAGCAGTCTGGATGTGATGGAGCATGTGGCATGCACTAAAACTTGTGGGACATTCCAGGGGGTTAGAAGAGGGCACTCTTCTCTGGCAGTGGAGCCCTCTGCCCCCTTGGCTGCTGGGCAGAGGGATGGGTAGGGTAGAGACCACCTATCCCAAGTTCATGAATATCACAGAATCACAGGACAGCTTGGGTTGGAAGCTCATCTCATTCCAATCCTCTGCCAGGGGCAGGGACATCTTGCAGGTGTCCAGGTTGCCAGCTTGACTTTCAACATAACCACGGATGGGGCATACATCCTCAAAAGTTTCACTTCTGGATTTCCAGCTCCCACCAGCCCTTCCCAGTCTTATCAAAGGTGTGTGAGCTGGGGGATCCCAACCTGTTGACTGCAATAGGAAAATCCCTTCCAAGTTCCACAGCCGCATCAGAAAGGACAGACAACCCAGCACAGCCTTGGCTTCCCAACATCAGGATGAGGCAGGGATGGCAGAGCTGGCCCCTGCCCCACTCTGTAAGAAGGTATGAGCAGGGAAACGCCAGGCTGGGTGAGATGAGTTTAGAGACAAATTGCTCTTTGAGCAGTGACCACAGGGCAGAGCTGTTAAGAGGTGTGTCTTTAGAAACACTGGTTTTGAAGAAAATATGAATTGTCTTTGTGTGTGCTTAGCTCTGCTTTGGGCGTTTGAGAGCATTTTTGAAGAACAGCCCCAGTTAATGCAGTGGGAGTTCTGGGTCTTGGAGAAATCCCTTTAAAACTCTCCCCGGGCACAGCCAAGGTGAGAAGTGCCCTCCATATCCCCAGGCCTGACAAGCTGTAAGCCTGACCAGACAAGCAGCGCAGGGATGGCCCTACCTTCCAGTCGTGGTCATCTGTGAAGATCTCGCTCCGGGCAATGTCCACCCTGTTCCAGGCCACGGCCAACTTCAGCTGGTGGTCCCAGTTCTCACGACCAAAGTGGTCCTGGTTTCGGGATGCTGCATGCAACGTGTCAGAACAGAGGATCACCCAAGTAGAAGATACCACCTGGAAGCCTTCTTGGATATGTGGCCCTTTGGATAATCATCTCTCCCCAGTAACAAGGTTTGGGGACTTCTTTGTTGACCCCATAAGTAAAGCAGCGATGGAGGTGACTTGACCCCCATCCTGTTCACCTTGCGCCATCCTCCCAGGGAGGCCCCCACCCCTCACCTTTGAAGAGGGCCTTGAGGATGGCCACATCCACGTCCTGCTGGCCATATTTGCCCTCTCTGAAGATGGTCAGGAGTTGCCGGCTCCGCACTATGTCCTGGATCTACAAGGAGAGCCGTGGGCAAGCAGTGAGCAGCAGCATCTCCTCCCTGCTGCTTCCCACAGGCCCCTGCACTGTGCAGGGCAATTCCTCAGTGCCCTCCATCACCTGCAGAGCCCCTGTGCTGTGTCCCCCTTCACGGGCTGGTCACAAACACTGCCTCTCTGCCCAAAGGAGGAGCAGAGCCTGAGCCCTTGGGGTGCCCACCAGGACAATGATGAGGGTGGCTGGGGGCAGATGCGACTTAAACTTCCCATTGGGATCCTTCCTGCCCATAGACCAGGACCCCCGGGACCTCTTTGGTCTCCCAAAGTTCATAGGAGCCTGCAAGGCGCTCACCTTCTTGGTCCACTCCACCAGTTTGCTCTCAGTGAAGAGCTCGTAGGTGTCGTGGAAGAGGACGCTCAGTTTCTTCTGGATCAAGGCAATGGTTATCTTGGCCACGGGCAGGTTGGCCACCTGCGCGATGACATCGGCCACGCGCCCGGAGCCTTCCACGATCACACAGGGCGTCCCGTTGGTGATGGCGTTGTAGATGGTCTGCAACAGAGCGGGGAGGTTGGTGCGGATCCCAGCCAGACACCTGCAGACCCTCGCTGAGCCTGGGGCCCACTGCTGCTCCCAGTGCTCCTGCCCGTGTGGCACCACCAAGAGCAGCACCCTGGGAAGGAGCTGTCCCTCTTTAGCATCCCCACCTCAGCTTGCCACAAGCAGTTCCTTACATCAAGAGTCCCAGGGCCTCCTTCCAGCACCACACACACGATGGGGATCTTGATGGCAACACCTGCAGGGAAGCAAAATCCAGGGTCACTTTCCCATAGGGTCGATCCCCCCATATGGTCTCCTCTGGGTGCAGGAGTGCGAAAGGTGAGGTGGGAGCGGTGCCCCCGACAGGTCAGGCTTCAGGAGAGGGGAGGAAAACCATGCCCAGTGATTGTCTGGCATGGCAGGTCAGACATATGGTGGGATTTTTGGGAGTGTTCTGTGCAAGGCCAGGAGTTGGATTTTAGGATCTTATGGGTCTCTTCCAGCTCAGGGGACTCTGGGATTCTGTGAACACGTGTGTGCATTTGTTACAGAGGGAGATCATTTGCACAGTGAGAAAGGAGATGATGCCTGGAAGCTCCCCTGGGACCTGGCCCTCTGGGAGAAATGACTTTCCCTGATCAGCTCACCATCACAAGGTCTGGGGACTCCTTTAGTGATCCCATAAATCAGAGAAAGGTTCTTTGATCTGTGTCGTGGAGGAACCAGGTTCCACCTTTATCATGGCAATTCTCTCAGACCCTGTGCCTGGATCCTCTGGGGAAGCCACAGCCCCTTGCTGGAGCCCAGGAAGGACAGTATTCCAGAGGGATGGCCCATCCCTGCCTCAGGCTGGGCTGTGTGTTGCCATTACCTCCTTTCACCTTGGTCTGCTCTGAAATGAACTTCTCCAGCCTGGTCCTCAGGGGGATTTCCACTCCGTACCTCCCGTGGGTCCCGTCATCCACCAGGATGAAGTGGGAATGGTTGCTGTCCAGACACGACAGGCTGCCTTGGTTCTCCTCATCCAGCACATACTCAGCAGGAAAGCCCCCCTGTAAGGTGCAGGAGAAGACACGCTGGGAGAAGCCTGGCAGAGGAGCAGCAGACAGCCAAAGTAACCAGCACGTGGGGACGGGGATGGGTCAGCCTGTGGGGACAGTCTGGCCAAACTGTCCCTGTGCCCCCACAGTGCTCACATCAGCCTTGCCCCACGCTCCACTTGCCCTCACACCCACAAGAGACCACCCAGGAGAAACACAGAGCCACTGGGTAGAGTGGAGGGATTTCTCAGCACATGCCAGCCTGGGACCATCCCTGGAAGAGTTCAAGGCCAGGTTGGATGGCTCTTGGAGCAGCCTGGGCTAGTGAAGGTTCCCTGCCCGTGGCAGAGGGTGGAACAAGGTGAGCCGGAAGGTTCCTTCCAACCCAAACCATTCCAAAGTTCTATGACCATCACTTGTGGTACAGTTGGGTTGTCCTGGGCTGCCTGGCTCACCATGGGGCAGATGAGGCTCTCCCGGTTGTACACGGTCCCCCAGGTGGCAATGCCAATGGTGACAATCTCGCCCTCCTTGTGGCTGCAGCTCAGGATGAAGTCTCGCACTGCCTCTCCCACCTGCTTCATCACACCAGCGTGGGACCCCCCTGTGATGATCCAGGCTCCTGGGGGTCACAGAGGGGCATGGGAAGGGAGAGGCACTGCCCACAGTGTCTTCCAGCCTCCCCCATATGGCTGTGGGTCCCTGGGGTGCTCCATCCCCCAGAAGATGTCTCTTCCCTGCCCTGGCAGCACAGGCAATGCCTTCTTCAGCGCCTCTTGGAGTCCAGCTCCTTTTGAACCTCTTTGCAGTGACTGAGCAGGAGCAGCCCATCCCTGCTGATCGTGGGTAGGGACCTACAGTCTCCCAAAAGCAGCTCAGCATCACCAGAACAGCCCAACTTACTGAACCTGGCACGGCCAGGTACAATCACAGGGAGACCTTCTGCATCCAGATGACCTTCAAAAGTCCTTTTCAACCCAAACTATTCTATGTTTCCATGATTTTATTATTCTGTGGTCTCTTACCTGTGGTCTGGGCCACCTTGACCAGCCCTTGCCGGAAGATGTTCTTCAGCCTTGGCTTCATGACGAAGTTTTTGGCTCCCCCAGTGACGGAGATGAGCAGGTTGGGTGGGTCGAGGCCCCAATGCTGTGTCATGAGGTGGTAGATGACCCGTGGAGGGGTATCCGAGGAGACACGCACATACTGCAGGAAAGGGGATCATGCACACATTTTGGGTATAAGCAACAGGGTCAGGGTGACAGCACACCTCCAACACAATTCCTCCCGTCCCACCCAAGAGGCTTCCCAACACCATTCCACAGCAGAGTCCTGCTGCTGGTCCAGGTCTTTGTCCATGACCCTGTTCCCGTTCGCTTTCCTGGGAGCAAACTTTCCCCAGGTAAATCTAAGGGCAAGGACAGGGAACAGCCACTCCTTGAATCACGAGTCTTGTGGTTTCAGCAAGGATTTAAGGCTGAGAGGAGGGGTCCTGTCTCAACCCCTCCACTGCTTGAGTCACTGTTGCCTTTGTGACAATTCCACCCTTTCCCAATGTCCTGTCATTCAGTAGGGAAATGCTCCCGTGCCAAATCCCATGGCAAGACCCCAACACTGGCTCCCCACACATCCACGGGTGGGACAAACAGATCACCTTCCCTGTCTTCTGTCCCAGCCCTGTGAAGCGGATATCACCGAAGGCATCCGTTGGCATTTCCTGGATGTGCCTGCTGGGGTCCCATTCCTTCCCCAGGAAGATGGGAGGTTTGGCAGCATCGTCCAGGTGCTGTTCCCTGAGATAGCCACACTCACAAATGATCCTCCTGAAAAACACACCAACAACTTCGTGGAGAACAGCTGAAACCCCAAAGGTAAAGCCTGACCTCAGCCTGGGCAGGAGGTGCTGCTCTCCTTAGGAACAACACATCTCCCACCCAGCTGCTCCTCCAGCTCAGAACTTGTGCAGAAACAAGGGCAATGTTTGGGGGGAAGTTAAGGGAAAAAAATTCAAATATTTCCACCGGTAGAGATTTAGGAGAGAAATATTTAGGATAGAAATGACTGCCTGAAAAAGCATTGGAAATGTTTTTCCTTGGGACACAGAATCTCAGCCATGTGGTGACTCACCACATGCTGAAGAACCAGTTAAAAAGAGGGTTTCGAATCCCTGTGAGAAAGATGAGATTTTTCTGTAGCTTTACCACCAACCCTTACTTCTGCTCTCCTGAAGGGGAGGGAAGGAGGAAGTGTCTCACTTACCCAGAATCTGATGTCTGGGAGCTTTCCACAAAATAGGTGCATTCCTTCTTCCGGATGTTTTCAGGAATCCAGGAGATGAGATTTTCCTGATGGAGCAAGAAAAGCAGCAAGGGGTCAAGGTTTCTGGAAAGGGCCAGAAGTTATCCCAGGAGCCAGACACCATGGAGAGGGGAGCACCTCTGAGTGCTTCTTGGGGCGTGAAGGATGAAAGCTCCATCGCTGTCTGCAAGGACAAAGCCAGATGCACTCCAGGGAGAAGGGATATGAGTTCTGGCCATGTGCCTCAGATGTTTAGAGGTTTTCTTTCTGTCCCTAGAACTAACCTGATCAGTTATCTATGCTCCTTTTAGTGAGCCACTCCTTAACAACTCTTTCCTGTGTGTGCCCAACCGTTCCCTCTTCCAGCACCGCCTGAACTTGCCTTTTCATTGCTGCCAGCGGGGAAATGCGCCTTCCTTCTGCTCCTTGAGACACTGCTGCTGCTCTGCTGCAGGTTGGGGACCACCTCGAAGTCGCTCATCTTCCTGGGGTGTGTGGCAGGGTCATCTCCTCTCTCGGGGCACACCTTGTTCAGCTCGGAGGGGAGCACCTTGGCGCACCGGCCACGCGCTGACATGGCTCCTGTGTCTTGTGCTTCTCAGCCTCCTTTCTCCTGTTCCTAGGCTGGGAGCTCCTGAACATCCCCATCCTGAGGGCAGTGGAAGAGAATCAGAGAATCCCAAAAATGGTTTGGATTGGGAGAGGCCTTGAAGTTCATCTCCTTTCACCCTGTTGCCAAGGGCAGGGACACCTTCCCCTAGAGCAGGTTTCTCCAAGCACCCTCCAACCTGGCCTTCAAAGAAAAAAAGGGATGCCCATGAACTCAGAGCACTGAGGTGCCCCATCTGTCATTGCCAGGGTGGAGGCTGGTCCTTGGGAAAGCTGCCATCTCCTCACCACAATCCTGACACAGGGTGTCACCACGTGTGTGGTGACCAGCCTCAGCATGCACCACGCTTCCCCGGGAAAGCCCATCAATGTCCACCACTTCCAGCCTGCCAGCCTGTAGCTCTCCTCACCTGCTCTCCACTGCAGGCAGCTGGGATATTTCTGGCAGCAGGGAGAGCAGAAACTAGGTCTCTTGTGTGAGCAGCCTGAGCATGGCCCTGCATGGAAAATCTGGGATTATGGACATGCTGGCTGCAGAGACCGGGTGCTCCTCTGTGGAGGAATCCTGTGTCCCCTGCAAAGGTGCCCTGAGGGCTCTAAGATGCACATGGGCTTGCTGCAAACAGGGGCTGCAAAACTGCTGAACACCCCTGAACACCCACAGTCCCCTTTGCTGAGGTGGGAGAGCTGCTGGAGCAAAGGTGGAAATACTCCTGGGGTCTCTAGAGCCCGAGGAGGGGGGTGTCCTCTCAGGAGAGCTGGGATTAGGTAATGGAGGAAGCACCGCACTCAGATGATGCTCTGGTCAAGCTGTGGGTTCTGTGTTTAAGGAGAATTTTGTCTGCTTTCTTCAAGCCAAATCCTGCATTTCACCCAAGGGTGGGGAGTCCTTGCGGGGACAAGGAGTGCTGATGCTAAATCATGGAGTAGCAAGGAAAAGCTATTTTATCAGCCTCCCTCCTGGGATCCACCACCGCCCCACTGACCTTGGGAGGCAGATTTTGGCAGACTGGATTTCTGCATCAGCACAACCCCCAGCAGATCTTATTTTTTGAGAAAGAGCAGTTGAAATAAGGTCAAATGCACTCCTAATTCTTGCTCATGGCCCCACAAGGCAGACAGGCTCGTGGGGGCTTGGGGCATGGCCACAAGCAGCTCAGAAGCCCATGCAGGAAGGGCTTCCACCGCAGGTCCTCCAACACCTGGAATACCTGTCCGTCCTCCAGCACCTGGAATTCCTGTCCTTAAGGGGAACAAGGACAGAGCCTCTCCCGGGGCACACGCCGCCTGCCTCCGGGTTGGAGGGGGTCAGGTCGCCCCGTGCACCCCGCAGGACGGAGTGCAAGGCTGAATGCTGCCCGTGACCCTGCCCACCCCGCTGCCCCTCCGCCGGCACGACCCCGGCGGGGCTGCCCTACCTTCCGTGCCGCATCCTCCGGCCGCATCACCGCCTCCTGCGCTGCGCGCCTGCCGGCGGATCCAGAGCGATCCAGCGGATCCAGAGCGATCCAGAGGGATCCAGAGGGATTCAGCCCCGCGTCCCTCTAGCGCGGCGGGTCATTCTGTCACTGGAGACGCCGGAGAGGAGCGGAGAGCAGGGCAGAGCTGCCTGCAGAGAGGAGGAGGTGGCAGTCGGCTGGCAGCTTCCCAGCAAATGAGGCTGCGGGAGCGGTGCCTGCCGCGGAGCCGCAGCGGCCGGGCGAGCCCCGGTTTGCGGGAGCGGCTGAGTCACTCCCGCAGCGCCCGCAGCCGGCCCCGCTGCCCCGGGACGGGGACACGGCCCGAACCCCGCGAGGACGCCAGGATCCGAGGGTGTTAGAAATGCCTCTGCCCGAATTAAGGCATAAACATCACTGTCACATACGCCAGTGACGATAGTATGGGTTTTATTTGATAGTAAATATGGGAGAGAGAGGGGGAAAGAAAGAAATAGGTGCAGGGTTGGGGACGGACAGAAAGAGAGTAACAGGGAGAGGATAAGGAAAATATCAGCACTCTGTGGATCCCAACCATGTTCTGTTGATCCTCTCCAGATGGTCTTCTTGGTGGTGAAGGTCCCCCTAAAAAGCATAGAATTCAATGGTTTAATATATGTTCAGGGCAGGCAGGAAAATCCAGGTACTTCCCTGGGGTGGGGAGGAGTTTGCCATTGTCTCTTAGAACAGATTTTGGGTTTGTAGCATCCCGTGCAGTTCTGTGGTGCAAGGCTTCAGGAATGACTCTGGGGGGAACTTTGGGGGGCCTTTGATGGATTAACAGATTAATTAACCTCAGCTGCCTCCCACAAGAACGTCCCATGGATGTGGCCTTCCCAGGGCTGGGGATTCCACAGCAATTTGTGGAAGGGAGGGTTCCTTGCCCCTCAGCAGAGGTTACAACACACCCAAACTTCCTCCCCCACCTCGGCTGGGGGGGAAAGCTGTGCCAACCTGCTCCCAGCAATGGGTCTGTGGGCTACAGCCTCCCCCAGCCTGAAGAAAGGCAGACATGATTCTTAGCACAGCTGCTGGGGTTGGCTCACATCCTTTTCCTTGTTTGTTCCTTTCAGGTGATTGAGGAATGGGTTCTATAGGCACACAGTGTGTGGTGATTGGGATGGGCTGAGCCTCATCCCCAGTGGCACAGCTGTGAGCAGCAGGTGAGCAGCACTGACACAATGAGCCAGGGAGTGCCCAGTGCACTGAGCAACCACCAAAGGGAACAGAGAGCTCACAGGGGCACTGCAGCAACGTGAGGGGATAAAAGGTTGGGCTAAAGAACAACAAAGAGCAGATACTTGATGCCTTCTGATGTTAACTGTGTATGGGTTGAAGCTTTCTGAAATTGTGTGGTGCTACTCTGTGCATTGTGGCTGTCTCAACTGTGACATGTGCTGTGACAGGGTTTTCCCTTTATCTAATCTCAGCAGTTTGACTTCCAGTCCAAAGTCCCAGTCAGGCATCTTCAGGGAGGTTTCTTTGGTTGTAGCTTCTTTATACAGCTTTTGTTATAATGAGAAAAAATTTATATCAATGTTTGAGGCATGAACTGTTTCATTCTCTGACAGCAGATGTGATGAGCAGGGGCTGCTGGGGGATGGATGGTGCTAGAAAGGAGCAGCAGGTGGTGCTGATGGAGGCCCAGGTGTGTGACAGCCTTGGCAAATGTGATGAAAAATCCCCTCCCTGTCAAGCTTCCTTTATAGTACAAAAGTATGTTAACTTTATGTGTACATATATACTAGATATACATATTAATTAAACACTGTGGAGTTTTACAGAAGACTTTGGTATTGTTTGTGCTGAAGTAAAACAATCAAAACAACAGCCCGGCCCTGGAGAGAAGGGCTTGGCTTTTGGGAGGCCTAGAGCAGTCCCTGAGGGATGAAGAACAGCTTTATCCCTGGGATGACGAGATACCACAGCATCCCAGGCTCTGAGACCCACCCGGCCTTGTCTGGTGTCACAGGTCGGTCACTGCAGCCAGAGGGACTCAAGGACACCTGGATCCATGGACAAGCAGCAACAGAGCAGCTTTGCCAAGTTTTCCTGTGGCTGGAGATCTGTTAGTGTGGCTGTCAATGCTCAGTCAATTTGTGCTGTACCTGAGCAGGTGATGGATGTAAGAACCTCCTAAAAAACCCCACCTGCACCTGGGTGCCTTGATTTGGCTGGGACATCTCACGCCCACAAATAAATATTTACACTTGTAATTCCAAGCTTTGCATCTCAACCTGGCACCTTGGTTGGCATGGGCCAGATGTGAATTTTTATTGAGGAACCTCATGTCCCAACACAGGCAACAAAATCCTTTTGGATGGTGCTTCCCTCCTCCCGTGATGCTCTGTGCCCTGAATGAATTGGCTTCTCCTGTGCATTTGCAGCCACTTAACTTGCATTTGCCACAACATGCAGTTAACAAAGCCAGCGTCCTTCTCCTTGGGAAATGTGCTGAGCAGCAAAGCTGGGCCAAGACAGCAGCCAAGGCAGTGTTGCTGCAGCACTGATTTGGCTGCTGGGCTCAGCAGCAGCAACACACCAGGGAGCCCAGGCAGCTGCAGCTCTGAGTGAGCTCAGGGTCCTGCTCACCCCCACGGCTCTTGCTGGAGGAGAGCTGTGTCCAGAAGGAAACAGAGATGTGAAGGGTCTGGAGCACAAGCCTTACAAGGAATGGTTAGAAAGCTGGGAGGGGGCTTGGCCTGGAGCAAAGGAGGCTCAGGAGGGACCTTCTTGCTGTCCACAACTCCCCGACAGGAGGGGGCAGCCAGCAGGAATTGGGCTCTGCTCCCAGGGAACAAGGGGCAGGACAAGGGAAAATGGCCTCATGCTGCATGAGGGGAGGTTTAAGCTGGATATTAAGGAAAAATTCTTCATTGAAAGGCTTGTCAAGCATTTGAACGGGCTGCTCAGGGCAGTGGTGGAGTCACCATCCCTGGGAGTGTTAAAAAAAAAAAGTGTGGATGTGGCACTTGAGGACATGGTTTAGTGGTGAACACAGTGCTGGGTTGATGGTTGGACTCAATGATCTTAGAGGGCTTTTCCTACCTTGATCGATGGTAAAACATTGTGGGGCAGTGCTGGGAGACAGGTGGGAAGAGAAATGCTGCTGGAGCTCAAACACAGCCGTATCCTTCAGATTTGGGGTGAAGCTCTGTGGCCCCCTCATGCTGCACTGGGTCCAGGTGCAGGGGAGAGGCACTAAACCAACAAGCAGGGTGAAAATGAAATTACAGTGGTGTGCTCACTTAGCTCACTTTCCAGCCCAAGGAGGTGAGTTCCATTGGTTTCTCTGAAGGAGAACAAACAGCTGAGGCACTTCTCTGGGAGAACAGATGCTGCTAATAAGGCAGTAAATAAATCCATGTGCAATGCTTTACAGCTGGGTTGTAATTACCTCGGCACTGCCAAAAGAGCCGCCGCCAGAGCTGCACATTAATGACACATTAATGGGAGCGCTCATCCGCTCTCGGCTGGCTGGCTCCCCTGAGACCTGGGCTTTTATTTCATTTTTAACGTGCCAAAACCACCATGGTCCGGTGGGACTCGCCTGGAGCCAGCACTGGGGTGGTTCTCACTGCTCTTCCTAAAAGCCCTGCTAAAAACCAGCAAGGCTGAGAGCAATTCCCAGCAAGTTCAGATCCATTTGCAGCAACGGGAAGACAGGAGGGGGAGCATGGAGGACTGGCTGTTCTCCAGGGGCTGTGCACGCACATCCCATGCCCCAGGTCACATTCAGCCACAGGGATGTTTGTGATCCAGGATGCTTTTTCCTGCCAAAGCACAGCAAACCTCCTGCCAGTGCTGTGGGGCTGGGATCAGCCTCTCACTCCAAGCCTCTTTCAACCCTGACCCCTCTCTGTGAGAACCCAGGACATCCCTTTGGCTGCCCTGGCTGGCAGGGGGCTTGGAGACCTTGAAACAAAGTCAAAAACACCTGTGGCTTCGATTTTAGCCCATGGAAAAAACTGCCAACTTCATATGAGGAATTGTAAGCCACAAGGGTTTGAGTAGGGTGGTAGTTAACACAGGGTGAAAAAGTAGACTTTTAGGGTTTTAAGATAAGGGGTTGAAGGGGATCAGATGGAGGGATTTGGGCATGTCTTGACCTTCTTCTTCTTGCCCTCCATGTCTTGCAGTGATGGTGACATTTTTCTATTGGTGTAAGGTAGAGACACATTGTCTAACATAAATGATATATATTGGCACATTATTGTAAACACAGTACAGGTAGTTTTTAGTATAAAATGTTAGCATCAGCCCAAGGGGGTGGGAATCTGCTGCAGACTGACCTGTTAGACAGATCCAGCTCCTGGAGAACGCATGTTATAGATAAGAGAAATTAAACAACCTTGAGAAGCCAACCCTATGCATTCCAACTTCTCCTTAGGCTGCGTGGGCTGGAAAGCAAGGACTGCTGCATTCTCGGGGTCACTTCGACCACCAGACCCCCAAGACCTCTCCATCCTCCCAGAAGACATCGTGGTGCTGCCTTGGCACTGCTGTGGGTGCCACAGGCTGTCCTGTGTTCCCAAGGAGGAACCTCGCTTCCCCTCTGCTCAGGGGTGAAGGCATTCCAAGGCCCTGGCAAGGGAGGACACGTGCCTGGTCTGCCAGGGGGAGCTGATCCCTCCTGCCTCTTTCCTCCATGCCCCAAAGACATCATTTGGATCCCTGTCCCTGAGCAGCTCCCATGAAGGATGCCTCCTTCCAAGGGATCTGTTACTGATATCCTGAGGCCTCCAACAGGAGGGTGCTGCTCAGGGGGAGGTGCTGGGAAGTATCAAAGAGGCACCTCCTGCTTGCCAGGGTTTTTCCACTAACACCTCCAGATTTTGACCTATCTCTAGGGGAGAACACACTGTGAAGCTGTGGTTGCCCTGAGAAGCCTCATCCCATGCTTGGCTGCCCTGGCTGGGGCAGACACAGCCCCCAGCACTCTTGACACCAATGTTTGAGGGCTATTCCTGGGAAACAAGGTCTGCCAAGGGAGGTGTGCGCAAAAGCTCAGTCCCAATGCCAGGAGTTCTGCAGCCACCTGGGTCATGGAAGGGCATGGAGCAGGGTGACAATGAGGACCTGGCACCTTTTGGGATGCACAGCCACCACACAGCTCCTGGTGATGCCCCAAATGAGGACGGGCTCTGGGCTTCTTCAGAGGAGACGCCCTGAATAGGTCTGTCCCAGCTGGGGCCACTTCTCCCACAGGCAGTGTCCTTCAGCTGGTGGCCGTGCCAGGGCTGCCTCCTCCAGCTGTTGTGGGGTGAGGAAAGGGGGATCTGCCCCAGTCTCCATCTCAGTCTCTGTCCTTGCCCTGGCCATCAGGAAGAGCAGACACTACTCCCTTAGCAATCTGCTGAGAGATCCAAGGGGCTCTCCCTCTTCTCTTTCTGGACTGCATTCCCCCAGGAATAAGCAAAGCAGCACAGAAGCAACCAGGAATGGCCTCTCTTCTATTTTCAACATCCACATTATTCCCTCTCCACCAGTTCTTCAGCCTTATCACACCCTCTGCCCATATTCCCACAGCCTTATCCTTCCCTATCTCACTGCTCCCACTCCCTCAATCCTGCACTAAAGAGCAAACGAGCAGAAGAAACCAGGCAAGGCCTTTCTCAGCATCCTGGTTTTCATTTCAGAGGGGCCATGGAGGATCCACATCAGATGGGATCAAGGGGAGGAGGTGCACGTGGTCCCGAGGCCGGCTCTTCTCCCCCGCTCCCTCGGTGGCCACGATGGAAGTTCCCCAGGTTGTGCAGGAGGTTGATTCCTGCCCTGGCCCGTTTCTGTCCAGCCCCTCCAACTCTCTCTGGACACGCTGGTGCAGCCCAGGGGGGCTCGGTGCCCGGTCCCCATCGGAGAATGTCGGGCCACGGCCACCTCCAGGAGCAGCCAACTCCTGCCGCTGCCGCCACCGCACCACGAAGGGATGGAGGCGGCGGGGCCGACGTGGGGCCCGCCCGGCACGGTTCTGCAGCCCCTGCAGCAGGCGGATGGCCCCAATGGGCCCCTGGCAGATGGGGCAGGCGGCAGCGGGGTCGTGGCCGGCCTGGTGCTGGATGCAGGCGTGGCAGAACACGTGCCCGCAGGGCTCCACGGCAGCAGCGGGGCTCCGCAGGAAATCCACGCAGATGCGGCAGACCCGGACGGCTCCTGGCGCTGGTGCCTCTGGCCCGACCTCCGCCATCGGTGCTCCCGGAGCTGGCTCCTCTCGGCTGCTGGCAGGAACTGAAGGCTTGACTCCCACTTGTGGCACTCGGAGGTTCCTCAGTCACTGGCAGCACTCAGAGGTTCCTGAGTCGCTGCTGTCCTTCAGAGGCTTCTCAGACAGGCGGTCCCTGCTGGGGTGGGGCTGTGCCACTCTTACACTCCCAGTGACTGGGCTGGCAGGGACTTCCAGAGGTCATCTGGTCCAAGCCCCAGCTGAAGAGTCTCTGCTATAGGCCAGCAGTGATCAAAGTCCTTTGCCTCCCTCATTGCTGAGGGACTCCATGACAGATCTCATAAAGGTCAAAGGCTGCATCCTGACTCCAGAGTTGGAAGTTGAAAGCTGGAGATTGAGCCCCACTGTTAGCAGTTTCTCTTGCTTGTTGGCTCACAGCTGTCACACAAACTCTTGTGATATTCTGAAGTCTGGCCCTGACCTCCCACACTGCAGCAATTCCCTTCAAACTGCTGTACAGCACTGTTGGGATCAGGGCCTGCGACAGTTTCCTCCGTCCCAGAGCAAGATATAGCTGCTCCCTCTTGAGATTTAAGCCAAGTTTCATTGGACAGGCTCTGCTCTTCTCAGGGTCTTTCCCTGCAGTACAAATCCATTCCAGAACCTGTGACTTCCTCAAAGTTCCCCAGGTTGTCCAGGAGGTTGGATCTCCACCCCAACCTAGTAATGAACAGGAAGCACAAAGCCCCTCCACAAGCACTGCCGAGCAGCAGGCAGCACACGCCGCCCTGCAGTCACACCAAAGACACAGCCATAAAAATAAAAGCTTTTTATTTATTTTTTATATACCATTACAGAAACATCTGAGTAACATTCTCAACAGGACGGGCAGCTCTGGGGCCCCAGGGAGGAGTGCAGGCAGCCAGCTCCAGGGTCTGCCATGCTGTGCTCCTGAGCTGCTGCTGCTCTTGGTGCACCATGTCCTTGCTCCTTGCCCTCGGCAAGGAGACCCGGCCCTCCTGGTGTCAGGGAGTCACCTTCTTGTAGGTAATGTGTAAGTGCTGAGTCATGGGCTGCGTAGTCGTTGCCATTGAGACAGTTTGTTCGAGTTTCCCATCAGAATTGAGCCTGAATTTTCTGGTAATCTAAACCAGGGGTAGGAAAAGAAATAAAGAAATCAAGCAACGAGTGTCCACAAGCTGAATCCCTTACCTGTGCTCTCTTCCCTCTGCCATCCACGTGCCTGCTGCCAATGAACCACCAAGGAAGCACATCCTCACTACAGCAGGCAAATAAACAAGGAGTTTTCTCTCCTAAAGAAAGCAGCCCCCTCGACAATACCAGCTCCAAGACCATTAGCCATGGAACAAGACAGGTTCACAGAATCACAGAATTAACTAAGTTGGAAAAGACCTTTAAAACCATGAAGGCCAGCCTATGACATAATACCATCTTATTAACTAAACCATGGCACTGAGTGCCACGTCCAGGCTCTTCTTAAACACCTCCAGGGACAGTGACTACACCACCTCCCTGGGCAGCCCATTCCAGTGCCTAATCATGTTTTCCATGAAGAACTTATTCCTAATGCCCAGCCTAAACTTCCTCTGGTGCAGCTTAAGCCTGTGTCCGCTTGTCCTGTCACTGGTTGCCTGGGAGAACAACCCTTACCTGGCTACACCCTCCTTTCAGGGAGCTGCAGAGTGATGAGGTCTCCCCTCAGCCTCCTTTTCTCCAGGCTAAACACCCCCAGCTCCCTCAGCCACCCCTCACAGGGTTTGTGTTCCAGACTCTTCACCAGCTTTGTTGCCCTTCTCTGGATGTGTTTGAACATCTCAATGTCTTTCCCAAACTGAGGGGCCCAAAACTAGACACAGCACTTGAGGTGTGGCCTCGCCAGTGCCAAGTACAGGGGCAGAATCACTGCTCTGCTCCTGCTGGCCACACCATTCCTGACACAGGCCAGGAGCCACTGGCCTTCTTGGCTACCTGGGCACACTGCTGGCTCGTGTTCAGCTGCTGCTGACCAGTGCCCCCAGGTCCCTTTCTGCCTGGGCACTGTCCAATCACTCTGTCCCCAGCCTGTAGTGCTGCAGGGGGTTGTTGTGCCCAAAGTGCAGGACCAGGCACTTGGACTTGTTAGATCTCATGCTGTTGGACTCAGCCCATCTATCCAGCCTGTCCAGGTCCCTCTGCAGAGCTCTCCTACTCTCCAAGGAGTAGTGACTGACATTCACTCCCAGCTTGTGTCATCTGCAAATTTGTTGATGGTGCACTCACTCCCCTTGTCCAGATCATCAATGAAGATATTAAACAGGACTGGCCCCAGCACAGAGCCCTGGGTGACACCTCTGGTGCCTGGCTGCCAGCTGGATGCAGCACCATCCCACCACACTCTGGGCCAGCCATCCAGCCAGTTCTGAACCCAGCAAAGAGTGCTCCTGTCCCAGCTGTGCACTGCAGCTTTTCCAGGAGTGTCCTGTGGGACACGGTGTCACAGGATTTGCTGTCCAGGCAGACAACAGCCATCCACCAGGTGGGTCACCTGGTGGTAAAAGGAGATCATGCTGGTCAGGCAGGACCTGCCCCTCCTAAACCCATGCTGGCTGGGTCTATCAGCCCCTGGCTATCCCTTGGGTGCTGTGTGATGGCACTCAGGATGATCTGTTCCATAACCTTGCTGGGCACCGAGGTCAGGCTGACAGGCCTGGAGTTGCCCAGAGCCTCTTTATGGCCCTTCTGGTGGACAGGGTCACACCAGCACCCCCAGTCCTCTGGGACCTCCCTGGTGAGCCAGGACTGATGGTAAATGGTGGAGAGCAGCTTGGGGAGCTCATCCACCAGCTCCCTCATCCCCCTAGGATGGATCCCATCTGCTCCCATACACCTGTGAGCATCTGAGTGTCTCAGCAGGTCACCAGCTGCTTCCTCCTGGATTACAGGGGGACTGTTTTGTTCCCTGTCCCTATCTATCCACTCTGGAGGCCAGCTATCCTGAGGATGACCTGTCTTACTGTAGAAAACTGAGGCAAAGAAGGTGTTAAGTACCTCTGCATTTTCCTCATTTTCAGTTACTATATTCCCCCTGCATCCAGTAAAGAATGGAGGTTGCCCTTGCCCTTCCTCATCCATGAGTAGCAACAGAGGCAACCTTGCCATTAAATTTTGTTAAGCTGTGCTTTCACAAATTTGTATTACATCTGCATTGGTAACACCTTTAAAGGTGATTCTTCAAGCAACCTAAACCACTCATGATACAGCCTGGTGCAGGAAATGGGCCTTCCTCCCTCAGTGACAGCTCAGCCAAGCCACAGCCACCATGAAATCACTTTTCACCAGGAATGCAAGAATATGGTGAAGTTTTCTCAAAATGAGCAACTACAGCAGCAGCACACATGTCCTTCTCACAAACCTGTAGCCTCTGTTTCCACAGGCAATTTAAGTTGTTCTTGGTGAAGAAGAAAAGGCTCTGGGAGGTGGTTTTTTGACAACCCCTCTCATTCCACACCCTCCTTCACCAGCAAGGGCCTCCCAGATACTCACTAGGACCAGTCCCTGGGCCTGAGCTTCCCACAGGTGCCAGATGAGCATGGACCTCCAGCCTGAGAGCTTCCTTCTTGCAGCCAAGGCCAGCCTTGGAGCTCTCAGCTAGGAAGATATCAGCTGGCTTTCTGTGCTTTGCCCTCCCCTCCTGCCAGTCTATCTGCCCTCAGTTCAGGCAGTGACCCAAAGGGGACAGTCCCTTTCATTTAATGTCTGCCATGCAGAGCTCTGCCTCCCTGCTGACACCCACAGTATCTAATGGCTTTACTTCTGCTACAGGAAGGAGGCAATACAGCTGTTCCTGGCAAACAGGAAACCCAGCAACTGAAAACATGCATCCAAAGGCAGGGGAGCAGGGACTTCCCAAAGTTAGGACATTATCTGATTAGGCAAATCAAATTTTTGTCTACATCTGCACAAACTTGTGTTCTCTGCTGTCTAAGAGCCAGTTTTATAGCACACAAAAATCAGGTTGTGAGAGCTTGTTCAGCCTTGCTGTCAGCTGCTGCTCAGCTACAACAGCTTCAGATGTGACAGTGACACTTCCAGAGGTGACCTCGGGATGCCACACTGACTCCAGCAGTGCCACTTCACTCACAGCTGGCTGTACCACTACCAGCTGTACCAACAAACCCCCACTACACACTCAAAAAAGTCAAACCCCCAAAGGCAGCCAACCAAAGTTGGAGCTGACAGCAAGTGCCAGCCCTACCCTGCAGCCAGAGATGGGAAAAGAACCCAGAGCAAGGTCTGAATGCTCTGAAAAGCAAGAGAGCAAGATCTGCAGGTGTTCCTGAAATATCCTCATGAGGCCCAATACTGACCATACCTTGAATGTGCATCCTCATACTGCAATCAATCCAGAAAACCAGCATTAATAACTTATCCCACTGCCATAAAGGAGTATTTAGCCAAGACTTTCCTATTTTCTTCTCTAAGAACCTGCTACTGGCCACTCTGGAGACAGGATTCTAGGTTAGCTGGTCTGATCCAGCCTGTCAGTTTTATCATAATGATTCCTCTGGGTCTCATAATGTATAAAATCTCTTCTGAAGGCTCTTGCAGAAAGAATAAGCCAGGATGCCATGCAGTACTTCCAAGAACTCCTGATGGCATTCTGTAATTAAAGCATGCTAATAACATATCCTCTCAACTAGACTCCTTCTGGGGCAAGCAGTGCATGGAAATGGCTCACTCTGTGTGCACTCACCTGCTCTACATGGGGCTTCTTGGCAAAGGAGATCCTGGCTATGGAGTGAGAAGCTATAGATAGCTCTTGTCCATTCACCTCCCCTTCCTCCACCTCCACCAGACCTAGGGAAAAGCAAGGGCATACATATTATTAGGCTACAAAGGTTATTTAACCATGTCACAATTATTATTTTGACCTTTCGGTACTTAAAAGGAGGCTTATAAAAAAGAGGAAGAGGGACTTTTTACACATTCAGATAAGAACAGGACAAAGAAAAAGTTTTTAATCTGTAAGAGGAGAAATTTAGATTAGATATTAGGAAGAAATTCTTCCCTGTGTGGGTGTGGAGGCCCTGGCATAGGCTGCCCAGAGAAGCTGTGGCTGCCCCGTCCCTGGAAAGTGTTCAAAGTCTGGTTAGAAAGGGCTTGGAATAACCTGGTCTGGTGGAAGGTTTCCCTGACCATGGCAGGGAGGTGGAATGAGATTTAAGGTTTAAGGTTCCTTCCAATCCAAACCATTCCATGATCTATTAGGCTGCTTAACAGACCAGCACTCCCTGTGGAGAATGGTTTTATTTGTCCTATTTTTTTTTTTAATTGAAAACTGCAGATCCACACAGCCTCAGACATGGAATGATGCTCACAAAAATCCAGCTGGACTTATTCACATGAGTGTCACAGCACAACTGGCACTCCTCCCTTCAGCACCATCATTTTAGAAGCATCAACTGGGGTTTAAAACTTGCACTTATAATAACTGAGATGTGGCTCTCTGTCATTCAGACCCCATAAGGCAGGAAGTAACAAGGTGCTACACCAACACAGGGAGGCTCTCCTAATTTAGGAACCACTGTGGGTCCAGCACCAAAGATCAGCGATTCCAACAGGGAAAATTAATTAAATGAAACTGTGAGAGGTGCAAGAACTTTCTGAAAACGTGCTGAAATGGCCCAACAGAGTAAGGACCTCTTCTTTTCCCCAGTGTGTACCTGTGTTCTGGGCACTGATGAAGGCCACCTTGTTAGTGTCAGGTTTGAGGCGGATGAATCCACATTCCCGGTGCATGGGCTTCCTGGTATCCGGGTGGAAGGCGTTGAACCTGAGGGGAAAGCAGAGCACAAATGCTGATGTGTTTTGCACTCAAAAGACATTTTTTTAGCCTGGTTTCCTCTTATTTAATCACATGAGTGTCTGCAGTACTCTTTCAAGAGTAGAAGACTGACAACACTTCACAGTTGAGAGATGTAAACCTGGAAAAATATGGTTACTTTAGAGAGGCAGAGCTATTTCTTAGAGCTGGAGTTAAGACTTTAAGTTCAAACTTTACACTTTCCACAGTCCCTGGGTCTTTCTAAGAACTAGCTCAGAAACCCCTCAGAAACTCAGATGTTTCACAGATGCTGAACTACATGTCTCAAAACCTTCATTTTCTCAAATATCTGGAATCACTGTATCAGCTTTATTTAGCTTTTACACTTGGAAAAGTTTTTTCTGTATATTCTTTGCTGTAGGAAACAACAGAGCAGACAATCAACCCCTTCAAAAAGATAAGTTCATCTCAGACTCTTATTTATTCTTCAGGAGGCCTTAGAAACTGTAGGTTTGGTCACCCATAACATGGGTGATTATACTTATCAAAGGAGAAACAACCTGAAATCAGGCAACTTTCAGTGCTTGGAGCATTTAAGGGATACAGGGACTGTCTTTTAAGAGCCACTGCTCCAGGAGACAGGAAAGCACAGGGTGTCTGTCCTCCAGGACTGCTGCCTATTTTCCTGGTGATTCCTCGACCTCGACAGCCCAAAGCTGAGTAACTCTTTCACACAAAGAAAAGAAGGGGGGCAAAAAGAGGGTGACTCAAAAAAAGCAGTTGTTCACAAGCTGGGGAGGGAGGTACAGCCAGAGCAAGTCTGACAGAGCTTTGTTTCTTTTGGAAATTGGACTAAAGCAGTCATAGGCTGAGCTGGCAGCTCCACCACACTCCAGGAACACAGGGCATCTCTCACACAGCACTTCCATCTTGTAATTATTTTCTTCTTGGTTTTCAAAGCAACACACTTTCCAACTCACCCCTCCTGAAGGAACATTGGAGCACTACTGAGCAGTAGCCAACTTGTCACTTCCTTCTTTCTGTATTTCTTTTGATTTCTCTTAGAACACCCACTTGAAGCCAAAGCAAGTAGTTAAGCTACCTGCCTCCTATCCCACATTGTTTGATAAGCAGTGATTTTTCTCTGATTTTCACAGTGGTGAAGACAGAGGACCACAGCTTCAAATGGAGAAACTTGGTAGCCATGCCATAGCTCCTTCATTTGCTCTAAGTGGGAATTTCACAAAGAATGCCAATTAATCACAAGTTTTTGTTGGATTATGCCCTCTTCTGACTCAGAGATAGGGCAACTGAGAGGCGTTTTAAAAACTTTTATTCCATTTTCAGTTTCACATGAAGGGTGAGACAATAGAGACGTTATAATTCAGGTTATCACAATCAGAAGCTATTTCTTAATTACAATATATTATAAGCATTTCTTGGCCTATGAGCTTTTGCCACACTATTGCAAATGCCTTAAAGCTAAACATCTAAAATTACCCATTGTGAGCCACTGTAATTGGAATTTGTAATGCAAATTAATCACAAGTTTTCAAGAAAAATCAAAGCTAGACAATGCAGTCACATACCACAACATCATCTCGTTTGGTAGGTGAAAATCTATATACTTTGCCATTGGAAAAGAAACCTAACTAACAAATCACCCTGGAGCCATGCCTGCTCCCATCCAGCAGCTGCTGCCAACACAGGCAGATCCCTTGACTTACGAGAAGTTGAGCATGGGCTGTCCCACGTGAGAGATGTGCACTTCCTCCAGGTACTGGAAGGGCTTCATGGTAGGGAAGGTGCCGTCTCCTGGTGGGTCTGAGAGCCA
Source organism: Lonchura striata (assembly GCF_050655825.1). Lineage (NCBI taxonomy): Eukaryota > Metazoa > Chordata > Aves > Passeriformes > Estrildidae > Lonchura > Lonchura striata. The sequence goes on from NC_140711.1 coordinate 5,887,268, forward strand.
GGTGCCCAGCATCCAGGACAGGGGTTCCATCACAGGGTTCAGCTGGGGAGTCTCTGTGCAGGAAAAGAAAGAAGGAAGAATGAAAACTCAGGCATCTGTGCTCTGCAGGTTGCTGTGAGCTGCCTCCAGCTGGCTGGAGGTGAACACAAAACACCTCAGAAATGGTTCAACATCACAACAATGCTTTTCTTTAGAGCACTGCCAGCTCCAAGGTGGGAGATGGGGAACAACGAACAGTTATGGAATGTGGGTCTGTTTCCAAACCAGCTCTTAGCCATACATACACTCTTGCAGGTGGTTCATTTCTGACTCTCCTCTCTGTAGCTTGATCTGAAAGAAAAGTCCCCTCCCGTCTATGTGCAGGGAAGAAGATGACTGAAACCTCAGCATAAAGAATAATCATTAAAGGATAATGAAACCTCTAATGCTCTGGGCTAATCTCTCTCAAGCACTGAGTACATACCATTCCTGTTTGTTTCAGAGGCTGAGGAAATGAGTCCTCATTTCAAAAGAAAACCAGGCTGTGTACATAGTCAAGATCAAAGTTTGGCTATAATATTTTTTAAGAGGTTAACAATGGTCTGAACTTGTACAAAGAGACAAGCAAGGATCATTCAGAAGCTGTTCTACTAAAGCTCTGGACTAAGGCAAACATTTTAAAAATACTTGGGTGCCTTTGAGGCAAAGAGTAAACGGAAGAGAAAGACACTTCCCTTTGTCACTGCAGTTATGAAAAAGCAACCAAGGTCTGTTTCACAAAGTTAAAACTTCTTTAACAAATCATTTTACAAAACCACAGAATAAGCTGATCTGGAAGGAACCCACAAGGATCACCAAGTCCAACCCCTGGCCCTGCACAGGACCATCCCAAAGAGTCACACCATGTGTCTGAGAGCATTGTCCAAATGCTTCCAAATGCTTCTTGAATTCTGTCAGACTTGGTGCTGTAGGAGAGTTTTGATAAACAGTTTTGCATTTTACTTTCAGAGGCTGTGACCTGAAAAAAATACATCAGGAAAATGGAGACAGACAAATTAAACCCACATGAAGAGCAGAGCAAATCCATTACTAACGTGTAAGTAGGGAAAGCAAAACATCACCCACAGGATGTTGGGAAAGATGGATTCCCACACAAACAGGGTGCCTGCTACTCTCAGTAGCCTGTTATGCAAAGAAATATGACTGAAGTAAGCTTAAAACATGTCCTCTTCCCCCTCACGAGATTAGTATTTCATACAGGCAAGGTGGGCGCTGCAGGGGGGTGTTTTCCACACCTAGTGAGAGCAAGAATACAAGAACAAGCTGCTTGTCTGGCTGATCTAAAAGGCACAGACTCAACTGAAGGGAGAAATCACAACCTAAAAGAGTAAGGCTGTGGCCAAAATTTGTTTAACCAGTCTGAGTTCCACTGTACTCTTTATGAAATGTCAGGCTAAAAGACTGAGCAAGGAGGAAGGACAGTCCACACTTGAAATGCTGAAGGAGAACAGCAGCTTTCCTGGGTAAAAGAAGCCACTTGTGGCATTCATTCTCCCACAGACAGCAGAATTGAAAAGCCAGCCCATGTCATCAAAGTGCTACTACTTGCTTTGCTTTATCATGAAGCATTTTGCAAGGGAAGCAACATGAAGAAACATGAGAGCTAACTAGGAAATCAGTGATAAAGGTCTGCAGCATCAGAGCCAGGATCTGTAGAACACCTGTCAGACTGTGCAGTCCCCAGCAGCTTGCCCAGGACTTGGAAAGGGGTTCCCACAATCTGTACAGCAGTGTCAGTGTACTGGACAGTATTTCCTTGTACTCACCTTTCCAATTCTATGAGGGGAGCACACAGTTCTGTGGATAAGGAGCATATATATTGCTCCCCCCCTCCAGCTGAGGCTTGCCTTTCACTCTCAGCTGCATTTCCTTCCAAGCTTTTTGCATGCTCATCTCCCATGAGAGAAGAGAAAAGCAAAGCTTTGAAAAACCTACAGGAGCCTGCAGCCTGAGCTGCTGCTGCCCTCTCCTGGGTCAGCACCCCAGGAGCAGGACAGTTTCTGTCACCACAGTGCTTTCATAGAGCACTTCCTTTTCTCCTGCTTGCACTTCAGAAAAAGCATTGAAACAAGATGTATGGCTGTAGCCATTCCCACCCTTTAGACTTGATTATAAACCAAGAAAAGCCAAGTGATCATTTCCAGCACCCCAGCTTGACCCCACTGCCTTGCTGTAGAGCATCCAGCCTGGCTGGAGGTGCCTGACCTGGTGAGCTGGTCTCAATTCCAAAGAGCTGGAATTCCACTCAGCTGCAAAGTGAAGATGTAACTGTACATCCTGAAGTCTCTGGCACTTGGGCAAACAACATGGCCAAGGGATCACTTTTCTAAACTACCTCAATGGCAGCAAAGCTGAAGAGTTCTTTAGTTCTCATGTGGCTTGGAAAAGTCGAGAGCAGCAGAAGTGAATAAGGACCACGGGCTCAGTGAAGTGCAGGTAAGTGCAGACATCCTGATCTCATCCCATGCTCTTCTCACCTTCAGTGTTGGTCTCTGACTGGTGGACTAAGAATTTTTTCCTTCCTGGCTGGAAGGCTGAGCTGGGAGAGTGGAAAAGCAAGAGGGGAGACAGCAGACAGGACAGTGTCTGAATCCATCAGAAAAAAAAATAATAAAAAGCAGCCATTTGAAATGCAATTTGCTTTTTTATGTCACGGTTGGGGCAGGTAAATGCAAGACTACTGTAGCAGCAAGAAGTTCTATGCTGAGCTGGTTTGTTTCAAATTCAGTGTCAAGACACTGATGAAGAAGCCTGAATATCCCTTTTTAAAGGTCTAAACACCTAGCACATCTTTTTTACAAAAACCCCAGAAGAGTAGCCTAAAAGGTAAGTGTATGATAGTGTCATGAATACAAATGACACTGAGAATTTGCAGCACAAGAGACCCTGGTCACCCTTCTCCACAATTAAAGCTTCACACTCAGAGGGGGTCCTCTTAAATGCCATTCTCATGCATTCAGATGCACAGTTCCTCTTTTACCTACTGACAGGGAAGCTTTCTCTGCATCCTCTTCCTTAACAAGGACATTCCTGGAGTCACTTTCTCTACATTTTCTGGAAGCCATTAGGGACCCAGCATCTCCAAGACCCCATTCCTCTACAACCTGGTGAAGTGGAAGGTGTCCCTGCCCGTGGCAGGGGCTTTGAACATTATAAGCTTTAAGATCCCTTCAACCCAAACCATCCTGTGGTTCTACAAGATCTCACATGACACTCATGAGTTGTAACAGTCTGGGCAACAGAACCACACACCCATAAGCAATTTGATCACCTTGATCCCTTTCCTTCAGGAAGCCACTCAGGCCACAACCCCCCTGCCCACGCCCTGAGCACACAGGTCAGTTCCACTTCACCACCAGACCCCGCTACACCTTTCCAAACTCACAGGCAGACTGTTCCCACATCTTTTCCATTGCCAGAGAGTTTACAAGCCAAATCCCACCCTGCACTGGAGCACAGTCAGCCTGGAACTGGCTGTCCAGGCTTTGCACCAGGAGATAGAGTTCTCCCTGTGACACAAACCAGACAGAGCAGCTGGACAGCCCCCTCAGGCCACGTCTACACAGCCAGTGTGGCTTTCAAGTGGGATCCCTGGCACAGAAAGCTAAGCTGGCACAAATTCCTCCACAGCTTTATCTGTAAAGCCACAGAGAGTGGCCAGCTGGTTGATAACAAGGCACCTAACCCATTTCCTTGAGCTGGGGAACACTTCTTGCAGAAAACTTGAGGGGGAAAAAATGATACAAACAACACCCCCGCAAAAAAAACCAAAACAAAACAAAACAAAAAAAGCCAAAAAAACCCACAAAACAACCACAAAACAAAACAAAATCCCAAGTCTTCAAAGTGTGGGGTCTGCAGCATCAACTGGGCAGTTCCCTGAAATTCTTCCTCCAGCACAGTTGCTCACTGCATTTAAATCATCACCATCATCAAGGTTCTGATAATTAAAGAGCAGCCTCATTTGGCATATTCTATCCATATTTACGTACAGAAGGTGGCTTTATACTCTGCTGCTCTGCCCTGAGAATTGCACCCCTTCAGGCACTTTGCTGATGCTCTCTCCAGCAAACCAGTAAAACATTCTGGCATTGATGTGCTCTATCTCCAACACAGAATATCCTTGAGTTGGAAGGGACCTGCCAGGATCAGGTTCAACTCCTGCCCTGCACTAGACACCCCAAGAATGACACCATGTGCTGGAGAGCATCATCTGAACACTTCTTGAACTCAGGCAGGCTTGGTGCTGTGACCACTTCCTTGGGGAGCTGTTCCAATGCCCAACCATGCTCTGGGTGAAAAACCTCTGAACTAAACCTCTCCAACTCAGCTACATGCCATTTCCTCAAGTCCTGTCATTGATCATGAGAAGATATAAGAAGAAGAGATCAGTACTTGCCCCTCCACTCCCTGGGTGAGGAGGTGAGGATGTTAACAGCACAGTGAGGTCTGACCTCAGTCTCCTCCTCTCCAGCTTGAACACACCAAGTGCCCTCAGCCACTCCTCACAAGGCCTCTCCAGACCCCTCCCCATGCTCGTGGCCTCCTCTGGACCCTCTCCAATACCTTAATGTCTTTTTTATACTCTGGTGCCCCAACCTGTTCCCAGGCCTCGAGATGAGGCTGCCCCAGCACAGAGCAGAGCAGGACAATCCCCTCCCTGGCCCATCTGGCAATGCTGGGCCTGATGCCCCCCAGGACCAGGGATGTCCCTCCTGGCTGCCAGGACACTGCTGATTCATATTGAACTTGCCATGGACCTGGGTGTCCATGGCAACTTGTCCTTGTTAAAGCCCACACAGCTGGAGATGGTCTATCTCTGATTTGTGGAGGTCTCTCCCTTGCTGTCACGCTCTTGAGGGGAGTGACAGCTCCTCCCAGCTTGGTGATGGCTGTGAACTCAGTAGTCCTTCAAGTCCTGTGTCCAAGTTGTTAATGAGGATCTGTTGAAGAGAACAGGGCTGAGGATGGAGACCTGTGGAACCCCACCAGTGACCAGTGCCAGCCTGGTGTCACCCCAGTCACTGTCACCTGCTGTGCCTGACCCATGAGCCAGCTCCTCACCCACTGTGTAACACACTTACCCAGCTGTGGGCTGGGCATTTTGTCCAGAAGGATCCTGTAAGAAACAGTACCAAAAGCTTTGCTGATGTCTAAAAAGATTCCACCTCCCAAGTTTCCTGGATCAAGCAGGCAGGTTACCCCATCATAGAAAGAAATCAGATTTGACAAGCAGGACTTTCCCCTAAGGCTGTGCTGGCTGTGACTGATGCCTCCATTGTTCTCTAGGTGTTTTTCAGTACTTCTCAGAATAATCTTTTCCATTATTTTAACAGGCACTGAATTGGGACTGACAGGTCTGTTATCTCTGGAGTTCTCATTTTTAAAAATTGGGACAACACTTGCCAGCTTCCAGTCAGCCTCTGAAAATTCCCAAGAGTGCTCAAAAATCAATCATCAAGAGAGGCATTGCAATGACATCAGCAGCTCCTTGAGAATTCCTGGATTAATCCCATCAGGCTCCACAGATTTGTAAGGATCCAGATCCTGCACACCTTCTAGGTCAACTGGGAGTTGATTGTTCTCACAGTCATGGTTCTCCAGCTTGTGGCACGAGATCCATCATGCACGTTGAAGAGAGAGGCAAAGAAAGCATTAAACACCTCTGCCTTGTCCCTGTTTGTGAGGTGACCATCCTCATCCTAGAACAGGCCAATGTTATTTCTAAACTGCCTTTTGCCATTTATATATTTGAAAAAAAAAAATTATTGCTCTCTGCAGTTCTGGCAGCTTTAACTCCAATGGAGCTTTGCCTGTATGAATTTTCTCCCAACAGTGGGAAGCAGCATCTCTGTGTTCTTTCCACATCACCCAACCTTGCTTCCACTGGGCACACACTTTCCTTTTCCATCTTATTTCCAAGAGAAATCCCTGGTCAGCCAAGACAGCCTTCTGCCCCACTTGCTTGACTTCTGACATTTAGGAATTGCTGTTCCTGTGCCCTTAGGAGATGATGTTTAGAAGTGACAAGTACTGACAGACCTCAGAACCTGAAAAAACATTTCCCAGGGGACCTTACTCACTAATTCCCGGAGCAGCCTGAGGTCTGCTCTCCTCATGGCCAGAGCTGAGGTTTTTCAGGCACTTTTCCTCCTGTCACCAGAGATCTTAAACTCAATGGCTCCATGGTTGCTGTGGCCAAGTTGGCCCCAATGTTCACTTTGCTCATGAGATCCTCTCTGATGACAAGCAGGAGATCAAGATCATCCTCCTAAGCCAGCTCCCTTAGGACCTGTTCCATAAAGTTGTCATGCAGGTGTTTCAGGAGCCTTCTGGTCCGGGCTGTACCAGCTGTGAGATGCTCCCACTTAATTTCTGGCAGGTTGAAGTCCCCTGGGGCAGTTGACATGGAATCATCCCTTAGCTCCTCAAGGAATAATTTGTTAGTGTCATTGTCCTGGCTGGCAGGTCCAGAGTAGACTCCCACAGTGAAATGGCATTATTTGTTTGCCCCTTGATTCTTATCCAAAGGCTCTCAACTGTGCCACTGCCAATTGTGAGCTCCAGACACTCCAACCCTTCTGTTACACAGAGTGCCACCCCTCTGCCTCTCCTGCCCTGCCTATCCCTCCTGAAGAGCCTGGAGCTGTCCATCAGGGCACTCCAGTCACAGGGAAAACTCCCACCAGGTTTCATTTATCCCAGTGATGTCAGATCTCTGGGACTGGGCCAAAGCTTCCAGCTCCTCACTGGTCCCTCCTGCTGGGTGTATGAATGCAGAGACATTTCTGGTGTGGTACACTGTAACCAGCACCTGGTGAAGCAGATTGAGGGATCCCATTAGTGCTCCTTTCCTCAACTTTAGGCACTCCAGCCCACTGCTCTTCCCTGGTGACCCTGGCTTTGTCCCTTTCCCCTTTCCAAGCTAGTTTAAGGCCCTATCAACAAGCCCTACCAGCTGTGCCTGCTAGAACTTTCTCCCCCAAGACAGATGCATCCCACCAGGATCAGCATATCAGCTGTCGAACAGATCATCCCATCTCTGCTCCAAAAGCTGGAAATGGGGTTATATTCACAAATGTTCATGCTATAGACTCAGTAGTTCATTTCATAGCCAAGTGTCAAGGTGGTAATGCTCCAGTGCCTGTAGTGTCATTGCCAGAGTTCTGCTTTACAAAACATGGAGAAAATGTATTTTAAATTATACTCTATTATGAGAAACCAAACACCATACCTGAGCTCAGCCTGACTTACTCTCAAGTTTTCCTTAGTTTGCTGTTTCATTGCTTCCTAGCTGCAAGCTGGGTTTTTGTTGCAAGTCGTTGCCAACTCGTTGCAAAATTAAATGCTTAATGCACAAACTCTATAGACTATTAGGCAAAAAAAAAAAAAAAAAAAAAAAAAAAAACACCAAACAAACTTGGAAAGAACAAGACCATCCCACTGAAAAAAACCAAAAAAACAACAGCAGTGCAAAAAGTCTTGTTTCCTCCCTTCCAACTGCCTTTCCCTCCAAGGGGAAGGTCAAAGAGCCACCTCCCTCAACCAAGTCCCAAAGCTGGCATGCATGCACGCTGCTTGCTCCCACTAAAAACCAACCCAAATGTTCAGGCCATGGTGAAATCTCTCAAGACACCTTCTGCCATGGATTCAGCCTCTATGCACACATATTCCTACTCCTTATCTCACTCTCAGCTTACTTTATAGCTCTCTTGTTCCTTGAAATGCCCACCCTACAGACCAGTTTTCTGCCTTGGCCATTCCCATCCCAGACAGGGCACAAAAAAAAAAAAAAAAAAATCACAAGCACCACCTGCTGTCTCAGAATAAAATCAGATTTCTTCCAAAATCTAGCTCCAAGTTAACATGCAACTGCCAGACTAGCAGTGCCTGCCCTGGTGGAGGCAATTTTCCTGACAGCTCACCTCTGTGACCTGTTAGACACATTTCACTTTCAAGCTGAAGACCAGCCCCTTGCTGGTCCAGTCCTTCTCAGACAGGTGAAAGAACAGCACCTCCAAACATGCACAACCCCACTTCTCACTGCCAGTCAGCAACAGGATTTTGCTTTTCCTTTTCTGCAACATGAATGGAATCTGTTGCCACCACGATGGGCAACACCACGTCAGGCCCCTCAGACCAGGTCTCAGAACTTCAACTCAGCACAAAACCACGCATTAAGCGCTCAGTCCTTCTGCCTGCCCCAGAGTTCCAAGTTCGACAACTATGCCGCATTTGCATGCAATAAATACTGTGATGACCCCATTTCTACACTGGCTTTGCACAGATATTCAAAGACAAATCCAAGCCAGATTTCCCACGGATTCCTAGCAGAGTTCTAACCATTTTTCACATGAAGTCATTTTACAAACTCTCCTGCCTTTAATATGACCTTCACGAAAACAGACATGCAGCATGGAAGAGGCTCCTCATACCCCCATTCTAAGAGCTTTACCTCTGATGGACACAGGAACTCAAATCCCATGGAATCCTACCTGTGTTTGCTCCATGCCCAGCCATGTTTGCAGATATTTTGCTATTTGCTCTACCTGCAGCCCCCCCGCCCCAGAAAGCGCTCTGCGCAGGGTGGTAAGATGGCTATGAGGGAAGTGAGCTCATGTTTGGGTAAGACACTGGTCCTGCTGCCTGCTGGGAGATGTAGTTTTACAACCAGACCAAACTGGGCCACAGCAAGGGGAGGTGGTATTGTGGACAGAGCTGCTGGGATCTCCTGTCTGAGTGAGCACAGCTGATACAGCAGAGCTGTGAGACCTGCATGCACAACAAGACAGATGGTGCTTGGGTAGCAGAGGCCAATGCTGTTAGGACAGCCATGACTTCTCCAGGATGCATCCCTGGTTGCTTGCTGGCTCTCCCTCATTTTTCCCAATGCATCCTGTCATTCTCCAGAAGCCACATCTAAGCCTGTCCTGCCTGGCACACCATGCCTAACCACGCTTGTCCACCAGCAGCAGTCCTCAGCTTTGGGACCTTTGAGGCAGAAAGAAATATTTTCCTACCAAGCAAATGCCTAAATTCAAAGTTTAGACAGAAAAGGCCTCCATGGCAGCTGTGCTGTGCTGAAAACAGCCTGGGGCTTCTCCCAAACCAGTTGATGGCCCTGGTAGGACAGGTTGGGAAACACCACTCAAGCACATCGTGACAGCTGGAGTTGGGAGCCACTTGCCCAGAGCGTGGCTGGCAGGCAGTGCTGTGCAGCAGTCCTGCAGAAACCTGCTCTTCCCAGCCCGCTGCAGCTTGGGTACAGCCAGCAGAAATTCATTTGTCTCACTAGAGGAAAGTATGTGAGAACTAGCACCAAAATGAAATCCTGCCGAATGAGTGTGGGCCTAAAGTTGGTGTTTTGTGCTCAGGATTTTGTGGAAGCAGCTGAACGTGAGGGATGCAGACAGGTAACAACCTGCACGGTCAGTCCAGTCAGGTACTTATACTCAAGGAAATGCCTTTAGCAGGAAATAATATGCAGGCTCAGGTTCACAGCTAAAACCATCACCTCAACCACACATCAGATGAGCTGGGACAACTGAGACAGGGCTGCTAACAAAGACTATTATTAACCTAATGTGTTACCTGACTATATTTTTTATGAATATGAAAAGCCTTTCTTAACTCAGCTTTGTATTACAGTAAAATTCAGTGTCTGAGCATGAACCAGACTCTGCCTGGCAGCAGCTGGCTGCACTTCATCAGCTATTTTCACTGCCATAAACTAGTGCTGTGAGCATACAGAAAAGAGTCTAAAACAGAAAAGCACCAAGATGAAGCTAAAAAAAAAAAAAAGCCAGTAAGCCTGTCAGTCACCAACCAACCTTTTAAAAAAGTTTCAAGCCAAAGGGTTCCATATAAACGTCCCATCATGCCAAGCTACGATTGCCAAAATTGTTCATTTTCACACACTGATCTCCAGTTTTGTTGATAAAAGACGGCAGAATGGGTAATGAATTTGTCAATTCACTAAGAAAAATTACGTTTTCCCTTATAAAATACAGCATGTAACTCATATATTAATAATATATTTTACAAGAACATAAAATATTCACTTCTCAAAGATATATGTATAAAAACACTGATCTTGGGAAAAAGGAGAAAAATCATAGTGCTTACCAGAATAATAATAAAAAAAAAATCCTTAAAGATACTCTTTCTGCAATTAGTATCTCGTGAAGGTATTCCAACACAGGCAGACAACTTTTAAAATCTATATATAAATAAATATTTCATATACATACATATATATATATGAATGACAACTACGGAACCCTAAAATTGTATTTAGTTATTTTGTTTAGTTTGACACCTAAACAATACAAAACCTCAGACCAGAAGGTACAAACAAGACTATGCTGATTTCCCAGGGGAAAACTTTTCCCTCCTCTACCCAAATAAAATTGTGAGTTTTCCCATACTTTGAAAAATTAGATACACATGGGAAAAGTAGTGCTGGATGTTGACCTTCATGAATTTTAGAGTCTACTTTCCTCTTCCAGTGAGGAAGTTGCCATGCTGCAACAGCCTGGAGAAGGTGCCTGTCTATGCCAGCATCACCTTTGTGACTGCCCAACAGCTCCAGAAGAAGCCATGAAGTTTTTCTCCTTAAGGGAAAGGTGAGAATTAGCCATCAGGAGACACCCAAACCTCCACAGGTGACTTCTCCAAGCAAGCCCCACATCACAAAACCTTTATAACCAGTGTTTTTTCAGCAGCCACACACACACACACCACCATTAGATGGTCCTAAACTCCTGCCCTGAAATGCACTTTGCAACCAGTCATTGTGTACACATTGTACATTAAAAGACACCTTTTTTTTTTTACAAGAAGAGTTATGGCTCAATTTAACTTCTAGGCAACAAACTTTCTACATGACCTGCATCACGACACTGTCATATTTGATACCTCCCACCTCACTTATATTTCCTGTATCCTCAGAACTGAGTGCAGTATATGAAATCCAGTATCAAAACTACTTCCTATGCCACTGAAGGCAATAACAGCTTTCCCAGATACCTGCTGCTAGGACAGCTCATTAACACACCAGAAAAAAATCACAGACATGTACCAAAGGAAGAAGGAAAATCCTAACAGGAGCCACTGCATCACAAACAAGTTAAAATAATCCAGAAATAAAAGAAAATAGATTCATCAAGAGAGTCACCTACAACACCACAACCTAAATTCCCATTCCACATCTTGGAAAGGTTAGGGATGTAAAAATTAACTTGTGTGCTCACTGAGTGAATTCTTTAACCTGCATCCACTGGTCTTACACAAGCTGCTACTTCTCCTTCCCAGAGTGTGCCTTTCTCATACTTTTTCCCCATCACACCTTCACAGCCTCCAGCTTAAACAGCCCCTAAGAAAAGAGGGAATTCCACCTCAGTGCAGCACTGCTGGGAATACTGACCACAGTCCTGGGATATCAGGCTGTTCAAGTAAGGGAAACTGTTCCGCTTCATCTCGTTCAGCTTCTCCTTCAGCTTCCTGACTTGGCTGTCAGAGCGGCTGATCCTCTGCCTCAGGAGCTTCAGCTCTCCGTTCTTCTTCTCCACCTGCTCCCGCAAGCAGCACACCTGGCTCTTGCTCTGCCGGGAGGAGAAGCAGTACGAGTGCAAGGAGTCGATGAGCTTGCAGGCCCCCGAGGCCGACATGATCACCTCGTTGATGGACATGGGGTTGGCGTCCGTGTCCCCCTTCCGCCCCAGCACGGCCTCGGTGGCGGGCCGAGGGGTCAGGTCTGCCGGAGACGCCGACAGACCCTGGGAGGGTTTCTGGGGGGTGGCAGTGAGAGATGACGTCGGGGAGACTTCCACGACCGCCTTGTCCTGACCCAAGAGGTGGCTGCTGCAGCTCGGTTCCACGTCTCTCTTTGGCCTTTTCCTTTCTAGCTGCTCTTTGGGGAGAGACGGCCTCTCCCTGGCGTGCTTGGAGGAAAAGCTGTACGAGTGGAGGGAGCCGATGAACTTGCAAGCACCAGAGGCAGGAGGGGTGAAGTCGTCCACCGACACGCCGCTCCTGTCGGCCACCCAGCTCCCTGCCCAGCTGCCCCTGGCACAGTCCTTCGCGGGAGACCTCTCAGGCTTTACCTGCGCCCCAGGCTTCGCACCCAAATGATCCCCTAACGTCCTTCTCCGCGGGCCGTCCAGCTGGCTGTGGAGGGCCTGGTCCTCCTTGGACATCGATCCTATTTCCTCTTTCAGACCAGCCTCCTCCATCTCTTTCGTCCCTTGCATCAGCATGAAGTCCTGGCCAGAAGATGGGGCCCTGTGTGCTACCTCACCGCCTCCTTCCTGCGGGGCCTCCCCATCCTGCACCAGCACCTGCCTGGCTATTTTCCTTCGGCTCCTGACATAATCCAGCTTGTCGTGCTTCTTCTCCACGAGCTGGAAGATGGTGGGGACAGCAGTGGGCTTCAGCAACCGGTGATGGTCTTCCAGCCGCTTGAAAAAACTGTCTTTGGTGAAGTGCTCGCTGCAAAGAAAGGAATACTTGGTGGGAGTCCAGTTGTCTCTCTGAACAGCTTTCAGCCACTGAATCAAGCGCTTCGAATCCTTTAGAGGGAATCTAAAAAAGGAAGAGAGAAAACCCACAAAAAAAAAGCTACATTTTGGAAACCAGAAGGGTTGTTACTTTAAGAATTACAGAACCACGGAATCATAGAGCTGTTGAGGTTGGAAAGGACCTTTAAGGTGACCAAGTCTAAGGCAGCGGCTAGGTTTACGAGATTTTGGGGAAAGTTGTGTTTTGGTAAGTTACACTCATTTACGAATTAAATGACACTCATTTAAGAATAATTTCACTTTGGGCTGAAATATTTTATATTCATTCACTGCATCAACAGCTCCACTTCACAACAAGCATAGGACTAAAAGGTGTTTCCATTTCCATCAGCAATCGATCCATTATTCCGCTCACCACCCCCACGAGGAACAGCCTGTCCACAGGGAAGGGGGACGTGCCCACCACCAAAACACTCAGCTCAGCCAGCACGCCGAGCCGGCTGCTGCTCACCCCGGGTGTGTTCAGTAACATTTAATTAGGTGTAGAAATGCCTGCAGCGGAAGGAAGCCCCTGAGCAGGGCAGCCAGGCTCTGTTTCCACCGGGACGCCCGAGCAGGGCTGTTCCCGGGGACTCCCGGCCGCAGCATCCCCGGCGAGGGCTGAGGCGGAGCGGGGGCGCAGCCCGGGGAGGGTCGGGGTGACAGACCGGGCGGGCCGGGCCCCGTGGCGAGGGGCGCTCCGGCTGCCGGCCGGGCTGGAGGATCCGGGAGCCCCGAGCCCGTCTCCCCTGAGGGAAACAAAGGCAGTGGCTGCCGTGGGGGCCCGGGGAGGGGAGCGGGACCGGGTCGCGGGCGGCCCGGCCGCGGCACTTGCGGCGGGCCGCCCTTACCTGTGGAAGGAGACGGCGCCGTGGCGCGCCTTGCCCTGCCGGTTAGAGCAGTTGGCGGCGGCGCAGCAGATCACCATCTCCGACCGCCGCCGCCGCCCTCGGCCGGCCGGGCCCGCCCCGGCCCCCGCCCCGGCCCCGGCCCCGGCCCCGCCGCGCCGCCGTACGGCAAGATGGCGGAGCCGGGTCACCCCGGCGCCCCTCGCCGGTGGGGAAGGGGTTTCTGTACGGCACAACATGGCGGCCGCCACATGGCCGCCGCCATTTTGGTCGGGGTGCAGCTGTACGGCGCGGGGAAGGTGGGGAAGGGAGAGCTCGCTCCCTGCGCCTCTCGCTTGCCTCGTCGGCGCAGCTGGGCGTCCGCCTCCCGACGAGCCTCTCGGTCCGTGGCAGCCGAGCCCTGAAAGGCGTCTCCGAGTGGGGCGGGCATGGTAGAGGAGGTTACTCTCACGGGGAACAGAGGGGCGGGGCTGGGCCGTCTCCGTACAGCACGATGGCGGTGCCCATTTAACACACCATTCCTAGGTACACGTGTCACCGGACGTGCCTGTCGGCGCTCTGGGCAAGGAGCGGAGCCTTCACACTCTGCGCCGCCCTCCAGCCCCAGCTCCGGCCCCACCGCCGGCCCGCTGCCGCCCTGCGCTCCGCTTTGCCTCTCCGTACGGCAACATGGCAGCTCCCTGTCCGCAGACCGCGGTGCGTGGCGCTGAGCTGTGACGAAACCAGCGGCAGCCAATGGGCGCGGGGGCCGTCTGCGAGCGGCGCTCGCATTGGCCGGGAGCGGCGCGTCGCGCCAGCAGTCGCGCGGGGCCGCGCCGGGCGTGCGAGTCGGCGGCGGCCGCAGCCTCGGCGGGGCCGCCATGGACGCAGGTGGGTCCGGGCGGGCCCTGCCCGCGGCGCGGCGGCCGCGCTTCCCCTCGGGGCTCCCCGGCCCGGCCCGGCCCGGCCCGGCCCGGCCCGGCGGCCGCTCGAGGCCCGCGGCTCCCCGGCGCGGCCGCCCCGACGGGCGGCGGAGATAGGCGCCGCTTTCCGCCCTGGGCACGGCCCTGGGAGCCGCGGCCCTCCGGGGCCCGGCCGCCCCCGCGGTGGGGCGAGGAAAAGGCGGTGGCTGCGCGGCCGCCGGGGTGGGATGGTGCAGGCCGGAGTCGGGCGGCGACTCCCTCCTCCCCTCGCCAGCCCCGCTGCTGCCGGGGTTCCCGGAAAGCTCGGGGCTCTGCCGCCGGGCCGGGTGTGCCCGGGGGGAGCCTGAGCGGGCTGGGGTCGCTGTGCCCCGCGCCCCATGAGCGCTCCAGGGGCGAGAAGGCAGCCTGGGGGTAAGAGCGTGGCTTTGGAGCGTTGAGAAGGCGTCGTCGGGGGGTAAGAAGGCGCCTCAGCCACTCATCACCCTCACAGAGAGCTCTAGCAAAGCTGCTTGTGGTAGAGATACAGGTTTCGTGCGGGGTAAAGTAAAAATAAGCGTTTGGCACTTGTGTTGGGACCCGCTTCCCTCCAGCCTTGGCGTAGTAGCGGCTTCCACCCCCTCGGCAGAGATAAGAGTTGTTCCACAGTAACAAACGCTCCCTGTGCGCCTGGGCTCCTCCTCCGCATGGCCGAGCTCGGTGTGCCGCGATCCCTCTCTCCTGGGGCTGTCCTGGCTGGTTTCTGCCTTCGTGCCGCTGTTGGTGGCGGCGTGGGCCGGCTGGGAGCATCCCCGGATCCAGTGTCACACTGAGCGAACTTGCACCCCTGATCCGGGAGATGTGTTTGCTTTCCCTTGGCGTGAGGGGAAAGGAAAACTTTGCTGTGCTGGATGGTGGGGCTGGATCTTCTCTGTGAGAGGAGGAGAATCTCTGGGCTCAAGCCCCTTGGTGTCCAGCCCTGTTCCAGAGATGGTTGGGGAGCTGACAGCATAACTTTGAACTGGTTGCTCCAGGCCTTCAAGAAAGCACCACCCTTCAGTAGCCTGACTTTCCTTGCTGTCTGTCTCTTAACTCCTCGTTGGTGCTCGGATAATCAGGATTTGTCTTGTTTGAAAGAGCTTGGAGGAAAGAAAAGATTTAATCTTTCTTCTGCAAAGGCCGGAAGTAAGGGTTTGAACTGTTTGGTGTTTTGCAGCAATGCGTTTTATAAAGTGGTAAATTTACCTTCTCTTTTTGACTGTATCTGAAACGTTCCACATCCAGTTGTGATCCTCCTGTGCCTTGGGTGAGGTACCTATATCAGCTAAAGGAGAGATCACCCCCCTCATTTCTGATCCTTTTGTGGTGGCCTTAGTTGCAGTCTAAAGGATTTGGCAAGGCATGAGATCCAGGCCTTTTCAGATAATGGAGAAACCTCAGGACCAGTTTGGGAAGGGAGGTGTGGCAAAGCCTGGCTTTCCTTCAGTGCCACACTCCAAGGCTCAGCTTCTGTGTTTTGTGTGAGAAGTTCTTCAGCACAACTGAAGGTGCTGGGAAAATCACCTGCCATGTTTGTGTTTGAGTCACCCAAGCCTTCACTTGTTGTTACTTGTTTCCCAGAGTTGGTGGGGAAACAAATTACTTTGGCTGTGCTGTGGGAGATGAAGTTAGCATCCCTCACTGGCTGGCCTGGCCTGCAGCAGGTTTGCAAACTGACAGCAGCACACAGGGGCTGCTCCCAGCGCCCAGCTGTGCCTCTGGGTGTGTTTGCTGCAGGTTGGGACAATGTTTATATCCCCAGTGTTTCATTGTGCTGATTAAGACTATGAAAAAGGAGAGAAGATTTCACCTTCTACCCTAATTCTGTGTGTTTAGAGAGTTGTTCTTATATTGAGGTGATGGAGCACATCTCCTGTGAGGAAAGGCTGGGAAAGCTGGAGGTGGTCACCTGGAGAAGAGAAGGCTCTGGGGACACCTCAGAGCCCCTGCCAGTGACTAAAGGGGCTCCAGGAGAGGTGGAGAAGGACTGGGGACAAGGGATGGAGGGACAGCACAAGGGGGAATGGCTTCCCCTGCCAGAGGGCAGGGATTGATGGGATATTGGGAAGGAATTGTTCCCTGTGAGGGTGCTGAGGCCCTGGCACAGTTGCCCAGAGAAGCTGTGGCTGCCCCATCCCTGGAATTGTTCCAGGCCAGGTTGGATGGGGCTTGGAGTACCCTGGTCTATTGGAAGGTGTCTCTGCCCATGGCAGGGGGTGGAATGAGATGAGCCTTAAGGTTCCTTCCAGGCCAAACCATTCTGGAATTCTGTTGTGGCATTTACAGAGCTCTGCATTCCTGCTGAGGCTTTCTGGGATGAAGTGTTCTGCAGATCCCATGGAAGGTGTCCCCATGGGGCAGCAATCCAGCCAGCCTCCCCTCGTTCCCCGTGTGCTCAGGGCTCCTGGAAAGCAAGGCTGCCTTTCTCAGGGTGAGCTGTGCAGGCTGACACTCTGCATTTTCACTAAAAAACCGTGTGAAGTGGAACTGTTGTGTTTGATGTGCAGAGACTGCAACATCCTCCTCTGCAGGAACTGCTGCTCCACTGTCCTGGATGCTCAGAGGTCGGTAATTAAAATAGACCGAGGGCTTTCTGAAGGTGAACTTTTGGAGCACTGCCTGAGAAATGTGCTGATCTCACCCAGCTTCTGCAGCTCTGAGAGGAGCAGCTTCAAACAGGATTTCTGCTTGGTGAATTTCCAGATGTATTTCTTGTCTTCATCTCTGGCTATAAGAAGGAGAGAAAGGCTCCTGTGCAGGCTGTGATGTTCTTTGTGCCCTGCCTGAATTTCTTGGGTCCCACTGTCTGGTATTTAGCCCATCTGGGCAATAGCACAATAGATAGATGGACTTCAGAAAAGTGCTGGAATATATGAAGGTGGAGGCTTGTAAAGGAAACACTCGGTGACCTCCAGCCTTGTGGGGAGTTTACTGCTCCCATTATAATGTCCTTGATACTAACTGGGAGCAACCTCTTCAATTTCTTCCCTGTGAAAGGGAAACCTGAACTCCTGCATTTGGTAGTCGTGCCTTTTCAACTATTTTCTCCCCCTAATCCAAACATGAATGTCTGACCACCTCTTTGAGATGCACAGCTGGACACACAGGGCCTCGTGCAGAGCCAGATGTTTGGCATCCAGCTGAAGGGCTGCAAGCCTGGGACTCTCCTCCCCAGTGTGCTGTGTCATGACATGTGTGCTGCATTCCCTGAACACCTGGCTGGTCCAGCTGGAGATCCCCCTCTATCTGCTGAGCCCTTCCTCTCTGAGCTTTGGTGGAAGGGGAAGGATTCCAGCAGCTCCTTTCCAGCTGCTGCTCCTTGCTCTGAAGTGTCTAATTGCAAATCCTGTCTTTGCTAAAGACCTGGGGCCCTGCAAGCTGTGCAGGTGCAGAGCTTGTGATATTTGAGCAGGTCAGGGAATGTTGCTGGGAAGGAGAAGGAGGGATTGTGGATAGCTTGATGTTCCTCAGTAGCATCCTTGTTCCACTCATTTTCTTTAAGCTATTTGAGACTCCTGACAGAGTTGGATACATGGCAGGCTTAGGAACTGACAAAGTAAACCACAGAATGTCCCTTGGAGCTTTAAAATCTTTTTGAGAACTCCAGTATTTTTGTGAAGATCATGTCAGTTACCTTTTCAAATCTGGACATTTCCAAGTTTGGGTAGGAGATGGGAAAGAAATCCTTCATTTCCCTGCTGAAGTTTGTTAGAGGAGAAGACTGCAGCAGTAATTTGTTGGGATATTTCTGTGCAAGCAGAATTGTTTTGTTTAGCTTGCTGAGGAGTCACATAATGGGGTGGCAATGGGAATATGTGCTCTGTGCAATCCTAAAGGTGCTTGGAACAGTCTTAAAGACTAATTCACACAAAGAACGCGCTTTAAGTCTTGTGGGCTGGAATTAAGGCAGAGTCTGATGCAAAATTTGATTTGGGAGCCTGTTGTCATTTCTGTTGCCGGGGTTCCTGCTTATTTGCCTTAGTGATGGTATCTGCTTGAATGTTTTCTTGGACATTTGGAATTGGAATTCCAGGTCAGGGAGCCTGCATTGGAAGGCTGAGCTGCTTCAGGAGGCCAGAGTGTCTCATGTAGCAGCAGGCTCCTCTGCAGAAGCCAAAAGCAAGGTGTGTCCCATGGAGAGGGGTGGTTTTTGCAGAGAACTGGGCTGACAGGAACTTGTGGCCATGTACTCCTTTGTCCTGCTTTAAATTCACGTCACATTACCACAGATTTTATTGCATTTGCTGTGAGAGATGTTTTCAGTCACTACTTTAACTGTTACAGATCAGTCTGCCTTAGCTCTGCTTTAAATTGTAGAGGTGGTTTGTTACAGAATTGGCACCTGTAAAATCATGTGAATCTTTTCCAGAATTCCCAGGTTACTTTAATGTCTGTGTTTCCAAACACAGATGCAGTGGAGCACAGCTCATCCAGCTCCTCTGGTTTTTCCTCCCTGTTGTTTGTACCCTGTGCACAACAGCTGAAGCTGTCCTGATCCAAGGGCAACCTGGGTTGCTGGGTTGTTCTGTCCAGGTCCTGGAAGGGGATGGATTTTTAGGCACTGATGGATGCCATGCTGTGAAGGGAGCCAGTAAATGAGACAAAAGTTCTGCCTGTCACCTTTGCATGAGCACATCTTCACAGCTGTGTTCCTTCACTTTGTGGGGTGACACCTGTAAAGGCTGCCGCTGGGTTTGGTGCCTCTTGAGGAGGGACTGAGCAAGGTTTAGTTTCCACCTTAAGGTGATCTGTGTTTTGCATGTTCTTCCCTCAAAATTTGTGTTTCCTGCAAGAGGATTTTAACCACTTTGCTCGATGGAAAGTGGCCCTCAACATCAATGCTGTAGCTGATGGCATGCATGATAGTGCCTGTTTTGGTAAACGGTGTAGCTGCCAGGTGGAGCTTTAGATGTTTTCTGCCCCAGGCAGAACCTGGAGCTGGCTTAACCTGGAAATCTTGCTCCTTCTCTGCCTGTGGAGCAGCCAGGAGCGAGCCAGGGCTGGGACACCTCTGTGCCTCCCACAGCTGATGGGTACAGGGCACTGGAACATTTCCTGCCAGCCCAGGGGCTTTGGGGGTGGGTGGGACTCACTGGACCACAGCAGCTCTGATTCTGTAGCTTTGTCTGGTTTTAAAAACAAAAGGAAAAGCTAGCAAAGGTTTGTGATTTCTCCTTTCTCTTTTTAGCTACTCTTACCTACGACACCCTCAGGTTTGAGTATGAAGACTTCCCTGAGACCAAAGAACCTGTTTGGATCCTTGGCCGGAAATACAGTGTTTTTACAGGTATTCTGTGTGCACAGTGCAATGTTTTAAGGCTCCAGAGGACTTTGTTAGCATTGCACTTGGGTTTTAGCTGCTATGCTTCTGTCTGGCCATTTCTGTGGACTCAGGAATATTTTTGTGTAGAAAGTTACCATATGGGAGTTGTGGGGACATGTCGTGAGGGCTGAATGGTGGAGGCAGGGGGCAGAAGGATGGTTTGCTGCTTCATAATTTGCCTGTGGCCATAGTGCCTTTGAGTTGATGGCAGCTGTTTTGAGGGGGAAAAGAAGTACTTTGTGCAAAGCAGTACTGCTGTGTTCCTCAGCCAGACTGTGCCTCTCTGGGCCTGCAGACTGTGAGGAGCAGAGTTCCTTGGGAGGGTGAGTGGGAGGTGGGTTTAGCAGTCTTGGTGCCCCTCTCATGTGTGTGCCTTTCCATGTTGAACACTTTCCAGAGAAGGAAGAGATCCTGTTGGATGTGACCTCTCGGCTTTGGTTCACCTACAGAAAGAACTTCCCTGCTATTGGTATGTACTCTGGAGGAGTCTAAAGACATCCTGGAAATTATTATAGTCCAGTTATCCCTAATGAAGCAGTCCCCACAAACATGGCATCATTCCATTCATAAGAGTGTGAAATATGCTTCATCCAATTGATTAGACAGACTCTTTGTTTACCTGATAATGAGAATTCTTCATCCCCTTGGGTAGGAGGGATAGAAATGGTTCTTAAAGGAACACAAGAAGGAGTTTGGGAAGTCTGCTCTTTTTTAGGCAACATGGGAGGATTTTTGTACTTCACATCCTACATCAGTCTAGTGTGAATTATTACTGAATGATGGTCTTGGGCTTGAAGTGGATTAAAATTATAAAACCTAGAGAGTGATACAGAAATTGCTGCCTTTGTGCATCTGCTCCAGGCTCTGTGTGGGGGTTTTGTTTGTCTAGGGGGGAGTTAAGTGTTTGAAGTGTCTGTTACACACAGGAGCTGTAGTGATAGGAAAATGTTTCCCAGTGAGCTTGAAGGAGGGTGTCTGGGTTCCTTAAGATACTCTGCATGGCTTCTTCTGGAGTTTGTGTTTGTGTGCTCGGTGCAAGGTGTATCTGAGGAGATCCAAGAGCAGGTAAATGGGACTCCAAGGCCTACCCATGTCCCCCTTCTGTCACTGTCACACCCAGCAGTCAGTGGGAAAGAAGCACGGCTCAGCTTTGGAAAAGAAACTTCTTCATAACTGGTCCTTCTGGCTTGTGCTGTTCTTTCCCTGCTGGGAAGCCCTCTGCCTCACAAGCTCTGAGACATCTTTGATGCAGTTTAATCCCTTTAAATTTATGTTTGTGCACCATAATTAAACATATGTTTGAGAACAAAGGGTTAGCACATGTTTAACTGGCTCACAGACACAATTTTGGTTTCCTTGTGAGTCATTAGAGGCTGTGGGGTGAAGACAGACCCCATTTTCAGAGTAATTTCCCATCTACACCATAAATATGATCTGCGTGTCATACACAGTAAACATTTTTCAGTATTTTTTCTCCCAGTCACCCCTGTTATTGTTCATCCCTTCCTTCTGTGCTAGCCCACTTAATTAGTGTAAGGGTTAGGGAACTGTCTGATGCTAATTTTGTAAAGCATTATCACTTTTGGAATTTCTATATGTTATGAATTACTGGTGAAATTATAGAAGACAACTAGTGACCATTGAGAAGCTGATTAAATAGTCCTCCAGGTGATTTTTCTCCCATTTAGGACCAAAAGAAGAAAGCAGCATTACAAAGGCTAGCAAAAGCTGTGCCCAGGCACAGATTACCTACTGCGATCCCACTGAACATTTGATCTCTGTTGTGTGTAGTAACAGCCAGAGCTGGAGTGGAGGAGCAGGAGTTTCATTTGGAAGATCTGTCAGGGAAATGCTTTCAGCCTTGTGTCCTTTGTCTTAGGCTGTCCAGCATGAGCTGATAGCCAGCTTTATCCAACAATATGTAGGTTGTGTCTTTTTTTCACTGCTTGGGTAGGTTTTTTTGGCTGAAGACTTTGTTTTCTTGGTCTGACTACATTGTTCACTTTGAAATGTTATTTGTGGCCACTTCTGATGTGGGAATTCCCTGGGTCTGGCTTGTTCTGCAGGATGAGTTGCCTTCTCAAGATGAGGATTACAAGAGTCATCTTTAACAAGCACCTTCGTGTCGGAATGTGTCTGAATTGGGCTGAGAGTCTGCAGCCAGGCTCAATGCCTTTTGTTCTCCTGAGAAATACAGCTCTTTCTTGAGCTGTTTGGATTTCCCTCAGATTTTTTTCCCCTTTCAGTTAGTGTTAGAGGAATTTATTTATTTGTTTTTAAGGGATGCGACTAAGTTACTCATTGAAAACCACATTTTTGGTTCTCAGCCTCAGGTGTGTGAACTAAGTTAGTCCTCTTTCCCTGCCTTGTCTCCTGGTGAACCTGCTGCCCATTCATTCTCCTCCCTTTTGGCACTGTCTCACCATTCATTGCCTGTTTATTTTCTGTCCTTGTTTCCAGGAGGAACTGGTCCCACCTCTGACACGGGCTGGGGCTGCATGCTGCGCTGTGGCCAGATGATCTTTGCTCAGGCCTTGGTCTGCAGGCATTTGGGAAGAGGTAAACCAGTGCACAGCCCTCACTGATTTCCAGGGCCATGTGCTCCCAGGGAAGAACAGAGATAACAAGGACGCAGCTGGGAATTGCTGAGGGTTCTGTAACTTTTTCTTCACTCTTCTCAAGTTCGGGGCTTGGAAATCTCCAGGGATCTTTGGATTTTCTGATTTTTTGCTTGTTTATTTGCTATTCTATGGGTGATGGTATCTTATCCCAGCTGTAAGAATGTTTTCTGTTATTTTAAAATTATCCCTTTACTGTTGGGAATGCCTCTGATGCTTAGTAATAATATGACAATGTGATAATTGAGTTGGTCAATACACAGCAAGAGAATTGCAGCTTGCAGCCTCTGGTTGCTAATAAGTACCATGTTTATTTCATATATCCCTTGTCTGTCCTAGACTGGAGGTGGATAAAAGGGAAGAGGCAGATGGATAATTACTTCAATGTTCTTAATGCCTTCATTGACAAAAAAGACAGCTACTACTCCATTCACCAGATAGGTAAGAGGAAAGAAATGCTCAGATGTAGCAAATGGGCTAAGAAAGGCTCTCACCTTGATAAAAACTTCCCTGAAAAATCAGAGAAGCAGCTTGTTCCAGTGTTTCCTGTGGGGTGAACAGAACTCAGGTCACAGGGGTGGTGTAGTCATCAAACACTGGGTAAAGATTCTTCTGAGGCAACACTGCCCTTTGAACTTCTGTGCTGCTGCATTTTAGAGAAAGGATTTGCTCTGCAGTCCTTCAGGATGTCCTTCTCACCCCCATGAAACAGAAAATACTGCTGATTCAATAAAGTTTCCAAGTGAGAATTCTTCCCTATTAAATACAAACCTGATTAGGAAGTGGGTGAAGTTATTGACTACATTGTTCTGTTTTTTTGTTGTGATGCAGCCCAGATGGGAGTCGGGGAGGGAAAATCCATAGGCCAGTGGTACGGACCAAACACGGTGGCACAGGTGCTCAAGTAAGTGCTGCCCTTTCCTTTTCTCTGTTGAATCAGGCAGTGGGGCTGTTGGTGTGTGGTACTTCTGAGCTGGAAGGGTTCTGCCTTTAGTAACACCCTCCCTCCTCTCACATTCTCCCCTCACGTCAGTAGATGAGCAGGCAGCTCCCCTGGGATTGCCTAACAGCAGCTTTCCCAGGTCAAAGCACATTGCACAGCATAACTGATAACACCAGTCTCACTTAATCCATTTCCTCCTCTGATAAACCACCGTCTCTGCCTTCTAGTTGTATTCATCTTTCATTACTTACTTGTTTTTAATTTTCCTCTAGAAAACTTGCAACCTTTGATGCGTGGAGTTCCCTGGCAGTACACATAGCAATGGACAACACAGTGGTGATGGAAGAAATCCGTAAGTGTCATGTGGAGCTAGAATGTGATATATCCTGGGCAGCAAGAGCCCAGAAAAAAGCTGGAGAGCACAACCAACATGAAGTACATGTTCTTCTTTGATAAATTGTTCCCTGTGAGAGTGGTGAGGCCCTGGTACAGGGTGCCCAGAGAAGCTGTGGCTGCCCCATCCTTGATAGTGTCCGAGGCCAGGTTGGACAGGGCTTGGAGCAACCTGGGATAGTGGAAGGTGTCCCTGCCCATAGCAGGGAGTAGAACAGGATGAGCTTAAGTCCCTTCCAGCACTCATGATCTGTGAAAGCTGTGTCCAGATGTGCTAAAACAAGGTGAGAATTGCTGCTCTAGGGCAAGAAAGGGCCTTGTTTGACTTTGATTTCATCTGGTGATGCCTCTGGATCTGGAAAGAAGGTTTGCTGACCTTCAGACAACATATGAAAGCTGCTTGGTAGGCAGTGTCAGACTTGTTTATGGCCACAAGGAGCAAGCAGTAAATGGCTGTCACATAATTGGTAGGGAGGGTTCTGCTATTGGACAGAGTAAGAAAGCCAGAACAGATCTGAAGAGGAAAAGGGCCAAAATTGGCAGGGGGAGAGGATAAGAAGGGAATCCACCACTCTCATAATTTCAAGGAATATTCACTGGTGGTTTCTTCTTTTTTTCTTGTTTGTTTTTTGGGGCATCCTGCCCCCAGGCCGGCTCTGGAGGCTGAGCAGGTCTTCTTACCCATCCTGAGCCTGCCTGCTCTGGCTGCAGCACTGCAGTAACCAAAGCTACAAAGCTGAGTGTTGGGGAAGATGAACTAGGAAAGCCTTTATAAATATGATTGCCTGGCAAAAGATTTAGAAAATACAGAGATTGAGATGGTAACAAGTTTTGAGATACCAAACCTTAGTTACTGAACAAATAGAAAACAGTAGTACAGCTAGGATGAAGACAATCCCCCCCCCTTCTGGTTGAAAAATGCAGCTGAGCACCTGCACTAATGGTTGCTGCAGCCCTGCATGGTCCTGGCCTCAGCAGCCTTCTCATGGCTTCTGAGGCAATGAGCCCACCCAGCACAAACCTTGCAATGTTTCTGCCAGGGCAGTGCTCTCAAACAGCTGGTGTAGGGTTACAGGTGAGATGGTGGCAGGCACCATTTAGGCTGGCTTGGCTACCACAGGGCAGTTTTTGCCTGGAGTGCAGGACAGTCACTTTGTAAAGTCACATCTCTTGCCAGGCAGGCTCAGTTGGGCCTGACAGAGAAGTGTGTGCCTAACCTTAGCTGAAGGCATGTGCTGATGCCCTTGGCTTAAACAAAGGCCAGTTTTAAAACAGAAATTGGATTATCTTTCATCTTCAGCCTGCAAATATCACTTCTAGAGCTGAAGCATGCTGGCTACAAGGCTCAGGTGTGCTGCAGGCTCTGTCTGTGTGGCACTGGCTGTTCAGCACTGGTGCTGCTTCAAGTGACGTGTCCATACAACTTGTCATGGGCTGGGGTGTTTGTGCTTGTTTTGCTCAAATGTGGATCATAATGTACCTGTTCAGGGACTGAAAGTCACTGTGTGACTGGGTCTGATGTGTTACATGTCTGTAGGTTTGTGTTTGATACCTTGTGCCCCAAACTTTGTGGATAAAAGTAATGTTGTTTCATACATCTGTTAATTCTGTCACTGATAGGGTTCAGCCAAAGGTTCACAGAAAATGCCTTTTGTTACAGCAATGAAGAAACATACATCTTTATCCCTTTTGTGTCAGTGTTCCATGAGAAAGGGCATCTGAGCTAGACCTGAGATGGAGGAGAATCACAAAGGTAGTGAAAATCCAAGACAGTTAAAGCCAGTACCTGCCAGCAGCAGCTGCAGCAGGAGAGGTGTCGTGTCAGATCTGTTGGAATATGTTTGCAGTAAGTGGTTGGGATCCAGCTGGGAAGCTTTAGGCAGGTTCTGCTCTGCTGTGGCACCGCAGAACTGCAAAGCCTGCCAGATATTAAGGTGAATTTAGTTTGTGCCAAGCTCTCTGCTGCTTAAACTGCAGGTAAATATGTTCATACACAGGACAGGATGAGGAACCCTGCAGTGATACCCCATTCAGCAACAGCCCTGGCTTGGCAGCTGATTTCAGATCATCTGGACAGGCAGGTTACTGCAACAAAAAGCCTGCTTTGACAGGAGAAATGGCTACAAATAATGACTTTGAGTTTCCTCAGAACCTCTGGTAATTATGTCTGTGCATCAGATGCACACATACACCTTCTCCCTTCTTGAGGAACAGTACAGGAAGGAACTGCAAACATTGCAGTGCAGGTTGTCTCTCCTCCTGAGACTTTAGATCAAAGTCCTATTTCTTCTAAATTTGGGTGCAATATTGTCCTCATTCAGCTGGGTTTGAAGCTGTCAGTAGTGAAGAAATACCCAGCTGAAATGGCAAATGGCTGGTGATTAAGGTGTTTGTTTACATCATGTCCTACCTACTAGAGTGTCCTGGCATTCAGTCTAAGGTGGGAATAAATTAAATGAGCCTCTGGCATTCTGTCCAACTGCCTTGGCTTCATGATTCTTTAATCATGCTGTGGGTTTGTTTGGGGTTTGGGTTGGGTTTTGGTTTTTGTTTTTTTTTTTTTTTTCCACACACCCAGCAAGTAATTAAATTGGCCAGTGAAACAAGTAGGCTTGGAGTTGTTTCTGGACCAGGATTTACATAACCTGGGTGCATTACAGCCTGGCTGTGTATTTGTTAAGCCTTTAGGATGAGTATGCAGAGTGCTTATGTCGTGTATACCTGAGGAGTTCTGCTGCCCCATATCTTAGAGGCAGAGCTCATGCTGAAATTGCAGAGTTTAATGACCATACTGCTTTAGGTCTGTAAAGTAGCTTCTGAATGATCTCCAAGAAAATTTAAGAAGCTTTTTGTGACCTCTAAGAAAGTTTTAACTGCTCTAGACAGATACCATGTTTCTTGCTGCAGCACTTAATTACAGGTGAATATTTCCTATGTTAACTCATAGTGCTGTCCTCAGTTCATTCATTAACTCCTCTGGAGTTGGACACTCCAGAATTTTCCTCTTTCTGCTTACAAACTCTGTGAATTCAGGACAGTTGTCTGACCTGCTAATCAACCCCTCCAGCTTTGTTGGCACAGGTGGTTGCTCACCTTTCTGGAAGATTTTGCATTTTTGCTGTGGTACAAGCTGCTGTGGCTTGGTGTGAGCTCAGCTGAAGCCCTGCACACACATCACACAGCCCCAGCACTCTTCAAGCTCTTCTTGGGTTTAAGTGCTGTAGGCTTCTGGTAAAGAGCAGTTGTTGATCAGAGGAATGACTGAAGGTGTGGGGACAGAGTCCTGATGCTTTGTGCTCCTGTTCCCTTTCCACAGGGAGGCTGTGCCAGTCCAATGTGCCATGTGCTGGAGCTGCAGCATGCCCTGCCCTGGAGTCAGATGTGCTCTACAATGGGTGCCCAGAGGACGTGGGGCTCAGAGAGAGGCTCGCCCTGTGGAAACCACTGGTGCTGCTGATACCCCTCCGCCTCGGGCTCACAGAGATCAATGAAGCCTATATTGAAACACTAAAGGTAGGGAATCTGGAGCTGAATTCCTCCTGGGGTGATGCTTAAGGATCCTGCTGTGAATTAAATAATTACTCAGAAGTCATTGCAAAAGAAAAATGTGTTCAGAGACAGTCCATATTAGAGGTCAGGATATAGGTTCTTGAAAGCTGTAATCAGGAAAATGGGGGGGCTTGAGGGGATGGGCCTTTTCTGGTTGGGTTGTTTTTTTCTTTCCTTTTGGGGATCTTACTTCACAGCTTAGATCTCAGCTTCTCTTTATGTGCAGATGGTATCAACCTGTTGAAGCCTTTGTTCAGCACAGCTCTACCCTCCTTGGTGGTAGCCTGAGTGTTAATCAATACAGTGTTGCACACCCGTGGCTCGGATGCTGAAGTTTGTGCTGCAGACTGAGGCTAAGAGCTGTCAGGTGGCTGCAGGTTGGAGTATTGAGAAGCTGCAGAATTTAGGGTGTACACAAGACAGGGAGCACAATGTTAGCAAGCTCTGAGCTTGGGTAAGAGACCTCCAGATTCAGATTTGTGGGAGGTTACTTCCCTTAACTCAGTAGATCATGCTTGGCTGCTCCAGGTGGATAAGGAACTTAAACTGTTTCCTGAATGATTGTTCCCTCCTGAGAGCACTGTTGCAACCTGATGACAGCTCCAGGGATCTTGCCACTGATTGCAGCAGAGCCAGGACTTGCCCATACCAAGTCCTGGAGTAGCATAGCTTCTTTCATTTGGTCCACCTGTCTACTCCTATCTGCAGTTACAAGTGTTTTTGAGCTGCTTTCATGTTCCTAGAAAGCCCTGTGTTGCAGCCTGATGGAGATTTTCTCCAGAAATGGCTGGTTTTGCTGCTAGAGTTGCTGATTTTCCATGTCCCTGTCCATCTTTCCCACTGCATTTTTGGATGTTTGCCTGTGTTGCCACCTGCTGTTTCACTGTCTGCCAGCTGTGTGTTTTCTGTGTTGCTTTTCCAGCACTGCTTCATGATGCCCCAGTCCCTGGGAGTGATCGGAGGGAAGCCAAACAGTGCTCACTACTTCATTGGCTATGTAGGTGAGTGCCCAGAGGACTGCAAAGACTGTCCAAAGAATCTCCCCCCTGGCTAAAAAAAATCCTTGTGGGGTGTCACAGCTCTCCTGCTTAGCCTGTGGTGCATGCTGCAGGGTTTTCCTTTCCTGCTGGAAGCGTGGAAGGCTGCTGTGGGCTGAACCTCTCACCTGAGTAACGTAGATTTGAACAGCGGCCATAAACTTCCACTGCATAACACAAAATCTGGTCTGTGGAGTGCACAGAGCCTGCTTCCTGCATTCAGAGCTGACCTCCCTCTGCAGCTTGGCTGGATTTAACTGTTCTTTAGGTGTTCCTCAAACCCTACAAACTGCTATTACTCTCCTCCTTCCCTGTGGTTTCCTCTCTGCCAGAGACCTCAGGTTATTTGTGCTTTAGATTTCTGGGGTCTATTTGAGCTCACCCAGGAAAGGATGAGCAGGAACAAAACCCAAATAGTGCCTGTGCCTCAATCCCAGGGTGTCACAGTGGAGTGGCCGTTGTGCTGGGAGCTGTGCCTGGCTAAGAAACATTTTCGGGAAGTGGCTGAAAGCAAGATGTCCCTGGAATGTGGATTCCTCTGTGTGGTTACGAGAGCTGGCTTTGCCATTGCTCTTCCTCCTCCTTCTATCTCAGCACTCCTCATCTTGTGGCATGGTTCTTGCTGTTGATGTGTCCTTGCTGTGTGCCCAGGTGAGGAGCTGATTTACCTGGACCCCCACACCACGCAGCCGGCGGTGGAGCCCGGTGACAGCGGCTGCCTCCCCGACGAGAGCTTCCACTGCCAGCACCCTCCGTGCAGGATGAGCATCGCCGAGCTCGACCCCTCCATTGCCGTGGTGTGTCCTGTTCCTCCTGCTCCCCAGCACCCCAGGGGCACTGCTGGGCTGCCCTTGCTCCACAGGGAGAGCAGTGGTGTTGGGCTGGGTGCTCTGTGCTGCTGTGCCCTGGGTTTTGGTGACACTGGTAAACAGCTCCTCACAGAGAGTGGCTTGTCTCGGGGAAGTCCCCCTTGCGTGGTAGTTAAAGGCCATTCCTCATGGAGCAGTGTCTTTCTCTGGGGTTTAGTTTGGGCTTTGATTTAGATTGAGGGGCAGATCTGAATCCATTCCTGAATCCATATGATGATGCACCATGGCTTGTTTTCTTTTGAACCTGAGATGCCTGCTCTTTGATTCCTTTGTTCCTCCTTGTTTTCCTTCTGCAGTAAAGAAAATGTTGATGATTCCAGCACTTGCATAGCCTGGTGACATCAAGCCTTTGTGGAGTGTTCAGTTTAACAGGGCAGTTTGAGGCACATTTTTAAACCAAGGTAGTCAGGAGTAGTAACTGCTCCCAGTCCTGATCATGGTACTCAGTGTTAGCACAGGGCCTTAAGTCTGAAATGATCAATCTAAAATATAGAAAGATAAAGTATTTTTCTTCTTTTTTATTTTTTTCAGGGCTTTTTCTGCAACACAGAGGCAGACTTTAATGACTGGTGCCAGCAAATCAAAAAGGTTTGTGTTTATAGATCTGGTCAGACATTGGAACAGGCTGCCCCAGGGAAGTGGTGGAGTCCCCATCCTGGGAAGTGTTCAAAAGGCATGTGGATGTGCACCTGGGGACATGGTTTAGTGGTGATATTGGCAGTGCTGGGGGAATGGTTAGACTCGAAGATCTTGGTGTTACTGTCCGATTTTCCTCTCTCTCTTTCTGATTCTCTGTCCCTTGGAAAGGAATATTAGGTATTGTTTTGTTTCCAAACCACTGCGCAGAGACCATGTAGCAGCAGGATGACCCCATTTTAAGAGTATTAAAATAGTTCATTAAACTACCTAAAGGAGCATAGCTCTGCAATCCCGTTGATGATGTGATTCAGCAGCTTTGAAAAACATTTTCCCAGCTACAGTGAAGTCCCAGCAGATCATTATTACCCCTGCAGTGCACCAGCAGTGCAGAGCTGTTGGTTCTCATGGCTCTACTCTGTCTCCACAGCTGTCCCTGGTCAGAGGAGCACTGCCCATGTTCGAGCTGGTGGAACGCCAGCCCTCACACTTCTCCAACCCTGACGTCCTGAATCTCACACCAGGTGAGGCCACACAGGGAAGGAGAGCTGAGGGTAAGCCTGTCCCTTTGGTTTCCTGGAAACCATGAGGAATTACATGATGGCTGGAGTTCTTGGGTCAATTGATGTAGTTCTTTAGCTTTCAGATAGTGGTTTGCAGATCCCACAGTGTCTCAGGATGATTTTTAGAATAATCTGTGAGTGGTGATGGTGACTGAGCAGAACAAACAAGCTCACAGGCTGTCATGGCAGTGTGACTCTGTGGTTTCTGAAGGGATCCTTGGAGGAATCAAAAGCGTTCAGGGAAAAGGCTGAGAACCAAGTTTGTAGGTAATGAAAATGTTCCAAGACAGGGCTGCTCTCACTTAGTTCAGCATAAGGCACTCCTTCTTGGCATGTACCATTACCAGTGGAAAAAAGGACAACTGCTGGGCCTAACCTTGCCTGTCAGGCTTATCACATTAAAGACATGAGCAAACATTGCAGGAGATAAAGCCATTGGCTGCTTGTGCCAAGAATAGTGACTGTGTATGGGCAAGCCTATCCTGTCACCAGGCATGGGGAGGCCTCCTGGCAATCTGTACCCTGCACTTCTGGTCTCTCTCTCTCTCCCTGCTGCCCTTCCTTAAAAACTTCCATTATCACACTGTCCTTTGCTGTTAAGCATGCTCAAGTCCCTTGAACTGTCAATTGATCCTTGCCTGTCTTAAATTGTCCCTAATGTAGTCTTTCCTACTCTTAAAAATGTTTTTGTAATGGACTACTTTTCCTTCTCCCTCTTCCCTGGCTTGTACAGCTTCTCCCAGCTGCCAAGGCCATTCATTTCTGTTAGTCCTGTTTCTCACTAGAAGGAGTAATTGAACTTTGAGCCCCTTTCAGGGCCTAAAGGAGTTCCAAGAAAGCTGGAGAGGGCACAGTGACAGGACAAGTGGGAATGACTTCCCAGTGCCAGAGGGCAGGCTTAGATGGGATATTGGGAAGGATTCTTCCCTGTGAGGGAGGTGAGGCCCTGGCACAGGTTGCTCAGAGAAGCTGTGTCAGCCCCATCCCTAGAAGTGTCCCAAGGTCAGGTTGAACAGGGCTTGGAGCAACCTGGGATAGTGGAAGTTGTCCTGGCAGGGGGCAGGACTGGATGATCTTTAAGGTCCTCTCCAGCCCAAACCATTCTGGGATTCTGTAACTGTCCAGCCTGAACTAATAAATGTTCCTTCTTCCCCCTTCCTTGCTTCCTTCCCCTTTAAGCGTGAGCTCCCTCTTCACCATATCGTTGGAAGGATGGAGAGGCGAGATCAACTAACATTAGTTTTCCTCACAAAGTGAACTGTACCAATTGCTTTTAGGAGAGTGCATGTTGTAATTACATTTCCTGACATTTGTACCAAAACCAACTATAGCAGAAACTATTCTCTAACACATAGGGATAAATGTATCTCTTAACTGGGAGAGAAATCTTCACTGGTATTGGTCCAGACTTGGGCAAGTTCTGTTGTGAGCCTCTTGAGGCAGAACAGTGTCCTGCTAATGCAGAACTGGGGCCCAGGAAGGTTTCACAAAACAGAAATGTGTTTGGATCTGTACAAGATGATGTGCTTCTGTGCTCCATGTAATTCTCTCCAAGGCATTTTCCACACCACTGACATGTTCTTATCCTCCTCAGAGCCCTCACTCAGGTTTGTCACTGAGTTTTAGAACTTGTAGGCACTTGGCACTCAAATTGTGACACCCTCCAGCTGCTGGTCTCAGTCACAGCATCCCACTGAGGCTTTCTTCTTCTCTTCCAGACTCCTCTGATGCCGACAGATTGGAAAGGTTCTTTGACTCGGAAGATGAAGACTTTGAAATCCTGTCCCTTTGAAAACAAATAGGAAACTGACTCTGCAAATTTGTGTATGTGTGGGGAGAAGGGGGAGGGAAGCTCCTTCGAGAGCCTGGGGCTACCGGTTTTCATAGGCGCTTGCTGCCATCCCTGCCTCCCGTCCATCCTGGCATTCCGTGCAGCCTCGGAGCGGAGCGCGCAGTGTCTGCAGTGGGATGAAGAACCCAGAGGGTGTTACAGCCTTACTGGCTGCAGTTGGAATTGCTCAGCAGCAAACAGTTGCTGGAAGTGGATGCAGTGGTGCTTAGGAGTTCAAAGCCTATCTGTTACATCAGCAGGTCAGCTGGGCCTTCCGGGGGAGGCACGGAAATCGTTAGAGCGCTGAATCTTTCCATGGGGACTCCCCTCTGAAGCTTAAGTAGAGCCCACCCGTCATTTACCAGGAGAAAGGTCCAGTTAATGCCTTTAGCAGCTTCCCTTCTCACTGGCCAACCTGGACTGCAGCTCACAAAGCCAGGGAGCAGCAGCCACGTCCCACAGACAGCTGTGAAGCCTCCGGAGTGCAGGTCCTTACGGTACAACTCCTGTTCATGCTCTGCAGGACACTCAGCACTACCTCTCCTCTCCACAACCTATAGAAAGGGAGTTGAGGGAGTTTCTAAGTGACTGGGAATTCAATAAGTGTGGAGCAGTGGTGTGCTGCTGGGGAGCATCTCAGTCTCAGTTTAAGTAACAGAAGGAATGGAAGAATAGAAAATGCATGTGTTGCTCAGCGAGTTAATCCATGTGCATCTACAATGGAATAGTCTACTGCAAGTACCTTCATGAAAGCTGCTTTGAACAGAAAACTGAATTCCACAGCCCTGGAAAAAAAAAAAATAGTCCAGAGCTGAGAGAGCTGAAACGAGGCAGCAGAGATCTGCCAAGCATGTTCCAGGCTTGTGCCTGTCCACCAGTATGCTGGCATGGTGACTAGGGATTGATGTGCTGCCAAAAACCCAAGCTGTAAAACCTCTTGAGGTGCCCTGGATGGGTTGGTCAGTGCTTCCTCCAGCTCCTCCTGTCAGACATTCCCTTTCCAAAGCAGAAGAGGTGCCTGAAGGCCAAGTAGGTTTCTGAGCTGTTTTGGTACCTTGCTTCTGCCAGCTCCGCTCCCTGTGGAGTGAGCCCAGAGGTGCTGTAGGAGTTAACCTGGAGAAACCCCTGTCAGGTGACCATCCCAAGAAGGGCAGAGTGCCTTGAGAAGGTCCAACTATACTGGAAATTTTAGCTACTTCAAGCTGGTAGCTCTGCCTGGGGCTTGTCTCCAAAGAGAAAGGTAAACCTTGGAGGAGAGCTGTCTCCACACACACTGCTAGGGAAGTGCTGCCGTGGTTTCCTTGGTGTGTGCTGCACACTTCAACCTTGTTTACAAGGCCTTGGTTTGTGCATTCAGGTTTGGAACCTGTCAGATGATGGTGGTGTGCCCAAGGGTGGTGCCACCAGGCTAGCAATGACCTGTTTCCCCCGTGACTGACCTACTGATGCTCTGTCCCTGTGATACCCAAAAGCAGAGGCTTGAACTGGGAACCACAATGCTTCTGTCACTAAATTATTATTTGCTGCTTTTTGCCTGCTTCTCCTCTTCCCTGTTGTAGTCAGGGGAAGAGGCAGCAGAGGAAGTGGGGCTGTGCTCCATTCATCTGCTTTCAATTTCTATCTGAATAAACAGATCTAAAATCTTTGCCTGTCCTGATGTCCTTGCACATGTTTACGGCAGTGGTGGGTATTATGCAGTACACCAGGAGAGTCCAGCGTGTAGAGGGGCTCCAGGACAGCTGGAGAAGGACTTTGGACAAGGGCCTGGAGGGACTGGATGAGGATGAATGGCTTCCCACTGCCAGAGGGCAGGGTTAGATGGGATACTGGGAAGAAATTCTCAGAGCAGGAGACGACCTTGGCACATGTTGCCCAGAGCAGCTGTGGCTGCCCCATCCCTGAAGTGTCCCCCAAGGCCAGCTTGGACAGGGCATGAAGCACCCTGACCATGGAAAATGATCTTTAAGATCCCTTTCCAACCCAAATCAGTCTGTGATTCTATTATTTATTTCACGTTCATGGTTTTATGTTTAAGGACAGCTCTGCCAGACAAGATTTTACCTGAGTGTTAACACAACCCCAATAACAGAGCTAAGCTCAGCTGTCTTAGATCTCTAACAGGCATTTCTGGCTTTTCAGTGTGTTGCCTTGTCCCAGTGCTGCTGTCAGGGCCTGATGCAGCATTGCAGGGCTCACCTCCTTCTCCAGGAGCAGCTGGCTGCCAAGTGCTGGGCAGCTGTGGAGGGAAGCTTTAGCCATTGTAGCTGATACTTGTATTAGCAATGTTGTTTTAAATATTTAGCTTCCTCTCTCTGCTTCTGAATCAGTTCAACCTGCCTCTCTCTGAGTTAGAGAGGATTTAGTGGAGATCAGAGCATTCTACCCTATTGGAAAGTGAGTCAAACATGCAGCAAAGAAACCTGAACTCCCCTGGCCATGCCCATCTCTCAGTGTCCTTTGCAAATGATTTACATTCCAGATTGTTCTGGTGATTAGGTGATTCAGAGCTGGTCTGGTTTTAAACTGCACTGAGTGTGTGCAGGAGCCACAAGTGACTATTCCTCTCATCTTGGCCAGTCTAAAGTAATTTATGTGCCACTTGTCCTCCAAACTGGCCTTGCTATGAGCTCATCCATCTATTTCAGGTTCTTACCTGCTCACAGCTGGGGAGAAGGCTTGAATTCACCTCTCCCTTTTCTTCCACAGCTCTAGCAAACAGTTTTCCTTGGATTTAGTGCCTGAACTGCAGCACTTCCACCTCCAATATATCCTTCTAGAAGATAAATTATCATACTGAAAAAAAAAATGCCCTGTGCCAGATGTTTCAAAGAGCAGTTTATTAGCAAATCCTCTACAAACTAGTTTGAGCATGGGGGAGTGGGAGGGGATGCATTTTCTAGAGAGGAAGAATGATCAGAAACGTGGCAGTTCCCTAAAAATGGGAACTCTGTGTCCAGGGATGGCACTGGGTTCCACACTCACATCTGCACTCCAGGACTGGAGCTGGAACAGGAGCTTGGGAGAGGGAGGTTTTGACAAGGAATTTGATACACACTCTTGACATACTCATTTAAAAAATGCAGAAGGGACTCTGCAGGCTGGAAGGGAGGAATAGACAATGAAAAGGACATCAGCAGCATGTTGGACCCAAAAGAATACACAGGATCTAAGCTGTAGCTGCTGGGATGTCACAGTCATCCAAGTGCAGAAGATCCAAGAAGTGACCTTTCCTTTTTTTTTTTTTTTTTTTTTTTTGACCTGTATGAAGTTTCATTTCCAGAGTTCTCCCAAAGGTTTATTCTGAACCTCCTCCATAGTTTCCTTTGCAATGGACTTGATTTCTCTGTGCAAGTCTTCAATGCTCTTTGAAGCATCCACTGTCTGTTTCCAAGACAACAAAAATACAGGACAGATAACAGAATACAGAAATGAAAAAAACCTTGTTGTTAACATCTATTTACCCCCCATTACTCAATATGTTATTCTTCCTGAGTACTGAAATGAGCTAATTACACCTCTCTGCAGTTTCTGGAGTGGATCTGGGAGAAATCAAAATATGTAGGAATAGACATTTAAGAAGTAGATGTGAGAGTGGGTGAAGGTAAACAGAAGAAACTGCTGCTGCATGTTGTTTGCTGACAGACTCTGGGGTGTGTGAGAGGCAGGTAAGCTAGGGATTCATCCCAGGTGCACAGAGCTGACCAGGGTGTTCTGGAACAGGGAAGTGTCCTCTGCCACCTCTCACAGTGCCCTTGGCTGGTCCCCAACGTGTCCCACTGAGTAGAAGTGGGAAGGGGCAGCACAGGGAAGTGACGGGCAAAATTTGGGAGCTCTCACTAGAGCCCACCCCAGTCCCTGACAAGTCCATTGGAGTTAATTCCTCACCTTCCAGTTTAGGCTCTTGTCCTCCATTAGGCAATAGAAGGACTGAAGAACTTTCTCTTGGAAGGAGCTGTTCTCATAACGTTCGTGTCCAAAGTCACCTCGTTCTGCTGCTGCTTCTGGGTTTAACTGGAGGAACAGGATCAGGTCTGGCTTTGGGAGTCCAACATCAGGCTGTTTGCACCACTCCAGGCCGAAGTTCTGCCCCAAGCAAACACAGGAAAGTTTGAGGTGACACAAAAAGACAGGAAGGCAGCAGGTTGGCTGGAGAGCGAGGTGGGACAGGAACAGCCAAGGATGGCAGGAATTGAAAACTCAGCACAGGCTACAAACTGAACAGGTGATAGCCCAGCTTACCATGTGGGAATTCAGTCCTGCTCACTTGGGGGTGAGCAGGTTTTGTCAGGTGTTCAGCACCACCTGTGCTTATTTAAGTTGGAGAGAGTGCAAGCTTTTCATGCCTCTTCTGCAGATCCCATCTGAGCTCTACCAAGGCACATTCTGAGCCTCCACACTGCCATTACCACTCCAATGCTTGCTCAGTCCAAAAGAAAGCTGTTCCCAAACACAAACACCACACAGCTGCAATGGACATCTCCCTGAGCCTACGCAGGCTCCTTTCCAATACTCACCTACCTAGGAATTTCAGCCCAGACACAACAGATGCAGTGTTCCAGCTTTTGGATTTTGCTGACAGGTCTGAAGACTTTCACCAGGCCACGTGAATCCATGATGCTGGTTGAGACTAAAGTCCACTTACTGCTCATCCACATCTTAAATCCCTCTAAGAGGAGCTGGCACATCTGCCCTCCAGTTTCTCCCCAGATGTTCTGTATCTTGGTAATCTGGGTACTTTTGGGATGTATGTGCAGCGGGTTTTTCAATCCCATGAGGGGGTAAGAGAAGCTGGAAGTGCCACAACATCTTGGGTGTGAGCTCTGGCAGTCAGCAGACTTTTGTGTTAGGTATGGGCATCAACATCTCCCTTCTTCTGGGAATGCTTCTTGAGTGAAAAACATGCCAAACTCCATTCTTTTTAAGAAGCAGAGGAGGTCCCTTCCAGCAGAAGAGGATGCCATCCCTGCTTCCCAAGGGTGGCATCCACATGGGCTGAGCCCTGCAGGTCACCAGCTACATTCAAAGAAATGTGGACACTTTAAGAGACCCTTCTTCCCCCACCCGAAAGTAGCAGAACATTCCTTGCTGTGCCCATGTGGGTTTGGGATCATTGTTTTGGGGTGACTCTGCTTGTGTTACACATCCTGGCTCTTAATTTGGGGCTTTTGCAGACACCTGATTAGCACCTAAATGTTTCAATGCATCTGTCTCAAGCTACACAATGTCCAGGAAAGCAGGAGGGTGGGAGAAGATGCAGGTGAGGATGCAGGGCTTGGGGGCCCAGGATCTCCTCAGTCCTTCCAGGAAGCAGGGAAAGGCTTGGGCAGGAATGAATGCAGGTCACAGCTGGTGCTGCAGCATGGCTGGAGCTTCTGTGACCACTCTTAGAGGACTGATGGCTGCTCAGCAGGAACAGGACACTTCTGATGGAGTGGGACAGGAGTGTCTGTGCAGAATGGCTCCAGGGGAGGCTGACAGAACTGACTTGCTCTGAAAGCAGGGAAAGACCAAAAGGCACAAGTGGGAATGCCAGAAATTCAGGCTAAATGAAGAGAATCACTTTTACTCTGAAGGTGAGCAGAGAAAAACCCAGAAAGGAATGGATATACATCCCTGAAGATACTCTAACCTTGGCTGGATGTAAGCAAGTCTGCCTATGTCAGGAGGCTGAATTCCACAGGTCTCTTCTAATGTATGTGGTTCTGTTCCACAAATTGATGGGCCAGCAGCCTGAGCAAGTACAGAGAGTCTTTAATAAACTCCCAGAATCATTCTGCAGAGTCAGGTCAGCTTCCAGTCCAGCAGTCTGCCCAGATTTACAAAAAGTCACCAAATAAGTTTCTCTGCTTGTTTCTGGGAAGGGTAGACCCATGTTAATATCTGAGCTGAAACTTCCATCCCTCGTGTCCCAGAAGAATGGCCCCTGGGCCATTCACACCAACAGCCTGGAGCTGCATCCCCAAACAGAGAGAGGGGCAGGGGCTGCTGCAGGTCTCACTCACCCCTTTGGCACTTGTGAAGGCCACTCCAGAGAAGGCGTATCTGTCAACCACCACCGTGATCCCTTGGTGTAACTTCTCTTTCATCATGGGTCTGAAACCATGGGGGAGATAAAACAACAAAGCTGCACTCCTTTATGGTGACAGAAATGAAAGGAGCTCATCTAAAACTCCAAGTATGTCATCCTTAAGGGAGGTCAGCTGTGATGCAGATGGCAGGTGAAGAGCTGTTTGTATTCTCCAGCAGGTACTGACCAAATACCCTTTCATGACACCCAAACTCAGGGTGCCAGCATTGGGCACTGCTCTAGGCAGCTCCAGGGCTTCCAGGCAAGATCACAAATGAACTGTATTAACGTGGACAGCTTAGTCCTCTTCCCTTTTTAGGTGGTAGAGCAGATTTTGTGATATGCTCTGCCACCTTTATTCGTGACACTACATCTTAGAGCTCACTTCTGTGCCTTCTGTTCTCCCAGCTTAACTGGCACTGCCACTACAGCAGAACCAGCAAAGCTTTTCTGTAAAATGAGAACATTTTGGAATCTGTATTTCCAGGGAAAAACAACAGCCAACACTGATTTCCCCACGTCCACACACAGACTCTGTGACTAAAGCAAGGACAGGCAGTTACGGCTGAACATAGACTTTGGCTGCAGGGGAAATTTGGGCACAATTCCTTGAGCATTGTCACTCAGAGGGACTGCCTGGCAAAGCAAGGTATCTTCAGGAAAGAGAGTAAATTCACAGTCTAACTGGTTCAGTCCCAGCTGCCCAATTTTTTAATCCAGTACAGCACAGGAGCACATGGCATTAATGATTTCAAAAAAACCCTAAACTGTGGGATCCGATCTAAGATTACAAGGACAGAGTTAGATGGGATACCGGGAAGAAATTCTTCCCTGTGAGGGTGGGGAGGCCCTGGCACAGGCTGCCCAAAGAAGCTGTGGCTGTCCCTGGATCCCTGGAAGTGTCCAAGGCCAGGCTGGACAGGGCTTGGAGCACCCTGGGATAGTGGAAGGTGTCCCTGCCCTTGGCAGGGGGTGGCACTGGCTGGGCTTTATGGTCCCTCCCAACCCAAACCATTCCAGGATTCTGTGATTAAATCCAAAGCTGTAAGAGTCCTTATGACACCATTTCCAGCCTGTTCTCCTGTCTAAACAGGATCACATTCTTGTACTTTGTGTACCCATTGCAAACTCAAACCCCGTGGGATCCTACACCACCCGTTTTTCTCTCACGACTGAACAAACATCATCTTTACACGTGCTCCCAGCGGTTGGCAGAGAAGAGCAGGTGAATGGTGTGGTCCTCCAGGTTCTTCTCCCTGCCCAGGTAGGAGTTGATCAGCTGCCCAATCTCTGTGGTTCTGTCTGCAGGAAAGACAGGAGATGCACAGGCTGCTTCAGTCTGCTCTTCCCAGATGGGTGTCCATCACTCTGGGGTCTGTCTGTCATTGAAGGGACCAGGTCAGTCCATCCAGGCTGGGAGTCTGTCTGTCTGTCCGTCAGGGGTGGCAGGAGCTCTGTCCAGGGTGAGGGGGGATATTTATTTATATATATAGGATATATAGGAGGTCAGTCCATACTGGGCTGGATTTCCCTGCCTGTGACAGGCCGCGGGAAGGAGCTGTCTCCATGCAGGATGCGCGTCTGTCTGTCTGTCCGTCCGGGAGGGAGGAATCTATCCGCCCACCGCGCCTGAGGGGCGGCCGCTCTGTCCGGGCGTGGGGGGGTCCATCTGTGCGGTGGGAGGCGGTCGGTCCGGCCAGGGTGGGAGAGGTCTGTCGGTCAGGACTGGGGCGGTCCGGCCAGGGCGGGAGAGGTCCGTCGGTCAGGGCTGGGGCGGTCCCTCCGTTCAAACGCGGGGCCCGCCCAGAGCTGCGAGTGCTCCCCGCCCCCTCCCTCCGCCGGCCCTCGGCGGGCTGAGCCCGGTGCGGCGTACCCGGGAAGCGGAGGAGGTCGGCGCGGTGCCCGGCGTCCCTGAGGGCCTGCACGAGCCGCCGGCCCTGGGTACTCTTGCCGGCCCGGTCCACGCCCTCCAGCGCGATCAGCGCCCCGCGCCGCGCCGCCATGCCCGCGCGCGCCGTGCGGCCCCGCCCCTTCCGCCGCGCCCGCCAATCGCCGCCCGCCCCGCCCCTCATGAATATGCAGCGGGAGCGGCGGCGGCGGGCCAATGGGCGGCGCGCGGGCCGTGCATACGGGATGAGGCCGCGGGCCTTGTCATGCGGGCCCGGCGGGCGGCGGGGAGCGGCGCGCGGGCCGCAAGATGGCGACGGCCATGTACCTGGAGCACTACCTGGACAGTGAGCGCGGGGCGGCGGCGGCCGAGGGGCCGGGGCGGGGAACGGGGCGGGAGCGGTATGATTGGGGCGGGGGCGGCGGTGGCGGCAGCGCGGGAATTAAAACTGCGCCACGGGGAGAGCAGAGGGGTGGGGGGAGCGGCACGGTGCCTACGTCATCAGCCGGCGCCGGGCACGTCAGCGGTGCGCGCTGGGGAGCGGGAGCGTGAGGCCATGGCGGCGGCGGGGGCTGGCGGGGTGGGGGTCCTGCTGCCCCTCGGGCCCCGCCGCCCCTCGGCCGGGCCGCTGGTGCCGGCCCAGTGCCCAGCCCCAAAACCAGCTCGGGGCCGGCTGAGCCGAACGGGCGGCTGGCGGTACGTGGCTCGCAGGCTGGCTTTGGTTGGGAAGGACCTTAAAACTCATCTCGTTCCTGCCCCTGCCATGGGCACGGACACCCTCCAATGATAAGGTTGCTCAGAGAATTTAGTGGCGTTTTCATTGTAGGTATTGAGAATCTGCCGTGCGAGCTGCAGAGGAACTTCCAGCTGATGCGGGAGCTGGATCAGAGAACAGAAGGTGGGTGCAGGTGTTTGGGCAAGCAAAGGCCGGGAGAGCCCAGTTGAGGCTGGGATCCAGAGGACGTGACTGTTCTCTCTCAGGCTGAGCGCTCTGCAGTGGGTGTCTCTTTCCTGTGAGGACACAGCTCACATGGCAGGGCTTGGTTTTGTTTCCAGTTTAAATTCGTAGCTCTGTGATCACTTTACTCAGTGGCCATTTGGATGGCTTTCCTTCCATGTGTTTCCATATTTAATAAATTCTAAATTTCTGTGTGCCTTGCAGGACGATTTTTTCTTCCTTTTTGAAGTTTTTGTTGGTATCTGGCTGTGCATTAATTATTCTAATTTTGAGCCATCAGAGCTGTAAGTGATGGCCCAACAAGTAAAATGCTCTGTATGTGGGAAGAGAGGCTGAAACTTGTGAACCCATGGGTTCTGTTTCTGATCTTATCTATGAATTAACTATGCATTAACTTCTGAGTTAGTTGTAGGACATTTGAGAAAAAAAGACTCACACCACAAGTGTCAAAGAGTAAACACCTTTAACTTACTGGTGTTGTTTTTAAAAAGGAAAATGCATTAAGGAATTGAGGGCAGCATAACAGCTGTCAGGAAGGGTGTCCTAAGTGGAAACAGAAAACCAAAAATACCTGCTTTTTGGGTTTTTTTTCTTTTTTCCAGACAAGAAAGCAGAGATTGACAGCCTGGCAGCAGCCTACATCGAGTCTGTGAAGAACATGTTGCCTGAGGAGAGAGTGGAGCACCTGAGAAAGATCCAGAGTGCCTACAGCAAGTGTAAGGAGTACAGTGATGACAAAGTGCAGCTGGCCATGCAGACCTATGAGATGGTGAGCCATGGAAAAATGGGCATCTTCTGCAGTGGTGCATGTGGGGATGCTTCACAGTGTCAGCTTTCCCTCACTTCTTTTTCTTTCTGACTTAAATTTCTCACCAAAACAAATTATTAGTTCTCAATCTTATATTTCTCTCTGTTGCCATCCCCAAAAAGCTCTCTCCTTTGGCACCAGGTTTCTCTTTTGCTGAAGAATTAGTGAGTTTACCCCCCCTTGGAGGCGGCTTTATCAGCAGTAATTGTCTGCCATGTGATAATGCCAGCAAATTTACCCCACTCCCTCCTCCCCAGCAGCTCTATGTCACTGATAATTTATTTGGGGCACACTTAGTTGAAAACAATTTGTTTTTTCTAAGCCAGCTGTTGTAGTGTGTTGTGGAGAAACAGCAGGAATTCTGCTCATTTGCCTTGGTTTATTGGACATCAAAATTTCCTCAATGGACCTTGAGAGAAAACCTCATTTCTTAAGATGCAGCTTTCCACTATTTTTTTTCCTTCTGTCCCTTGAGTTATTCTTATCTGCACGTGTTTTACCCCCTGGATGAAAGTTGAGTGAGGGGAATTCTTTTGACTGTACTAAGTGTTTGTTGTCCGGCTTGCAGAGATGCTTGGGGTTTTGCTACAGCTGCAGTAGGTGTTTGGTTGCCATCAAATACTTCAAAAAAGGAAATTATGTCCCAGGAATATCAATGCCCTAGATAACTAGTGAACTCATTTAATGACAAACTATTGCAGCAGCACAGTTTGGGGGTGGTGGCTTGAAATCCTTGTTCTGAAAGTCACTTTATTGCAGCCAGGGTAGTACAAGATAATTTATATTGATGATAGTCAGCCTGTGCCTGTATTTATTGTTAAACTTGGATCCACATGACAGTGGAGTACCAGGGCAAACCCCTAACTGCTCTGCTCAACACATTTCAAGGATTGTCTCTGGATTCTGAAAAT
The DNA here is from genome assembly GCF_050655825.1 of Lonchura striata. Lineage (NCBI taxonomy): Eukaryota > Metazoa > Chordata > Aves > Passeriformes > Estrildidae > Lonchura > Lonchura striata. The sequence goes on from NC_140711.1 coordinate 5,930,023, forward strand.
CACACGCACAAACCCAGTATTTTTAGTACCTCTCATCTTGTGTTGTTCTGAAAATCATTAGTGTGAGTTGCTCTGACTCTCTGTTGCCTCTCTTTTCCTTCCTTTCTGCTTGCTTGTGGAGGGACGGGGTCCTTGTGCCTTTGCCTCCCTCATTCCCTCTCCCTGTGCCATTTCCCTTTTCCCAGCCTGTACCCCTTCCGTGCCTCACTCTGCACCACCACGCTCTGTTCCTGCTGATAACAGCCAAGTTTTAGCCCTTCCTGTTTTCGTCTGGGGCTCTTTTTTTCGGGTGTTTCTTTGTAGTTCAGTTTGTGGTTTCCTCTTGGTGCAGGTGGATAAGCACATCCGCCGGCTGGACGCGGACTTGGCGCGGTTTGAAGCTGATCTCAAAGATAAACTGGAAGGCAGCGACTTTGAAACCCCTGGATCCCGAAGCCTGAAAAGTGGGTGAATTGTACACAACTGGGAGCCTTTTCCAGCACTTAGAGTATCAAAGCAGGAGGGCTGAGATGTAAAATAGGCTGTTCCTTCTGGAGGAAGGAAAGTGTGTTGTTCTCTGCTTGTTTTTAATGCTCTTCAAAATGCTTACAGTAGGCAAGAGAGGAAGATAAATGTTACTGTCACTGTCTCATCCTGAGGTTGTTGCTGGTTTTAAGGAGGGTGCTGTGCCAAAACTGCACTGGCATAACAGTCTTAGTTTCAGGATAAATTAGGAATTAAAAGAAGGTGCTATTTTCTGTCATGTATACTGAAACATTGTGTGATTACAGTGACATTTGAATGTGGATACAGCAACACAGCACAGCTTTATGACTTTGAACAATGAAATAAGGGGTAGGAGCAAGGAGGCGGAGAAAAAAGTTATGTTAGTTATTGAGTAATCTATTAACTGTGTTTAAAAGTACACTGAGGTGAAAAAAGAAATACTGCATGTCTAATCAAGTGTGATGCTGTTTATGAACTCTCCTGTCATACTGCAGTGCTTTATTGTCAAAACTACAAACACGGGTTTGGTGCTCAGTTGTTATTTAATTTGCTGTATTTGTGGCTTAAAAATGCATTTCAGTCAGCGTATTCAACTATATATATTTTAAGGATTACTCAATTACCTATGGAATAGGAATTTCAAGACAGTAACTGCATCAAAAGAACACCAGCTGGGGATGTTTCTGCAGCTCAGGCTGAAATGATGGGGTTGTTTTTCCTTTCTAGAGGGACGAAGCCAGAAAGACAAAAGAAGTTCTCGTGGTCGAGGCAGGAGAACATCTGAAGAAGATACACCAAAGAAAAAGAAGCTCAAAGGAGGGTAAGGCAGAGCCAGGCACAACTCCAGGGCCTTGGGCTTGACACTTCATGAATTTTCCACAGGCTCATATTACCCTATTTATGACTCATGTCCAGATGGTGAGCAGTGTTAAGAGTGTTCTGGTCTTACTCCATTTCATTAATGTCCTGCTTGGGACAGGCCAGCATTGTTAATTAACTCCTTGGTTGGCATGTGGAAGCTCAGCATGCTTGGAACACTATGACTGGAAGGACAAGATCAGCCTCCCTGTTGCTGTTGGCAAGCTGGAGAAGATTGCTTTGATTTTTGTCACAGGGCTATTTTTAACAGTTGCTTGTGGTCTTGATGGTAAAAGAAATTCACTTGGCCATCAGGACAGAAACTGATGTTTTGCTGCTGTTCTAAGAATCTTGGAGAATTCTGGGGAGTTGTTTTCAAAGGATTGTGTCTTAAGTAGCCTTGAGTAGTCTGATTTGGTTTTGAGAGGCAAGGAGGACAGCATGTCCCCTCTCTGAGATGGCATTTATATTAAAGGGGCTCAGTTCATTCTGATATTTTCAGGTGGCTAAATGGAGGGCAGGAAACTAAAAATAGTTTCTGTGGACTGCTACTGGCATATCAGCACATCCCTGTCAGGGTAAGAGGGTTCACTCATGCCTGACAGTGAGAAAAAAATCTATATTGAATCAGACTGGGGAAAAACCCAAACAGGTTATTCTACCCACAACCAGGAGTGATCTGTATGATAATTCTGTTACTTTACTCATGACAGCTCCAAATCCCTCTCTTAATTCTTTCTAGTCATATCGTGTTTGATGCAGCCTACCATATTATTTTAATTACTGGATTGTGGTAATGTAATATAGGCTCTAAAACAGCCTTGGTGTGGTTTAGGGAAGATAATGTAAAACACTAATTTTCCAAAGTAGGATTTGGATCTTGGAAACACCAAATCCCAGAATAGCTTGAGTTTGGAGGGGCCTTAAAGACCATCGCATTCCAGCCCCTGCAGTGGGCAGGGACACCATCCACTAGCCTGGGTTGTTCCATATCTGGCCATGAGCACTTCAGGAATGGGGGAGGCACAGCTTTTCCAGGCAACCTGTTCCAGGGCTTCCCTGCCCTCACAGAGCAGAATTTCTTCCCAGTATCCCATCTAGCCCTGCCCTGTGGCAGTGGGAAGCCATTCCCTTGTAACACAGTGCTGTCTGCAGTTGAGAAGTGTTTTGTCCTGACTCTGTCCTTGCCCACAGGTCTGAGTTTGCTGATACCATCCTGTCAGTGCATCCCTCGGATGTCCTGGACATGCCAGTGGATCCCAACGAGCCCACCTACTGCCTGTGTCACCAGGTGTCCTATGGAGAGATGATTGGCTGTGACAACCCAGATGTAAGCATTTGAGGTGTTTGTTTGTTGCCTCCCAACCCTTGTACAGTCCAAGGAGGGGATCCTTGCTCAGTTAGCTCATTCCAAATTATGGGAATATTTGTGAGCCACTAAGAATCTCCTCTGTGGGTTTTCCCTTTCTCTTTTGCAGTGCCCAATCGAGTGGTTCCACTTTGCATGTGTGGACCTGACCACCAAACCAAAAGGGAAATGGTGAGTGTGACAGCATTCAGTTTGGGATTTTTATCAGGCTGCAGTTTGCCTTAGCAAGGATTAAAAACCCTGTTGTGACCCTGACAGAGGAGCTTGGCTCTTCTCATCAGAGGGTTTGCATCCTCTGTGATTGGGGATTATTATGAGGGTAGAAGAGAGGAGACAAACCTTCTTGTTAAAGTCCATTTCCACAGAAGTCTTAGGTACTGATGGGAGCAAGACTGCCTGATAAACAGAGGAGGCTTTGACCTGAGGCTTGTGTAAACATGAACATTCTACATCTGAGGTTTGCTCTATTGTCAGTTGTGACTGTGCTTAGAACAGACACAGGTAACTCTTCCTTTCACTCTGGAGGCAAATTTTGAAGACTTCCCAGGGTTTTACTACGTGCTTGTTATCTTTATTTAATGGGCTGTTTTAATCAAATTAACAAATTGCTTGCCAGAAACCGGCTTAATTATGCACAAATGTTAAAAACAGCTTTCGGGCTCTGTGCTGTTAATTCCAGGAGCTAATTACTGCCTCTTGCTTTTCTACAGGTTTTGTCCTCGTTGTGTTCAGGAAAGAAAGAAAAAGAAGTAAGGACTAGAGGGGGATACACCGTCGAGGCAAGAAGAATTTAATATATTCCTTCATTCATGTTGCAATATTACCTTTGAATATTTTTGTTAATCTATCCTCCATCTTTTTCCGGTATGATATTTAATTATCCAGTGGCCAGTTGAAATTCCTGTTTTTTCCTAAAACAATGACTTTGGGAGGGAGTCCCAAATCCCTTTGCCACGGAGATTTTATTTATGTTAGTCTTGCACAATAATACTGAGGGAGGTTGTTGCCTTTTCTGGCTGTTTCCATTTCCCTGAAGATTCTCTAAGTACATCACTGTGAAGATGAAACCTACAGTATTCTTGGAGAGAGAGAAAGTCGGATTTATTCACCAAATAAGATGAAGGCCTGAATTGTTAGCTGTGATTGCCTGTGTGGCACATGGGTAAATCAGGTTTTAGGGAAAGGCTCCATGAGGATATTGTTTGTTCCCATGATGGCGTGGCTCTGCTGTTGAAGAAGGCCATCAGGAATGTTGTAACAGAGCTTCTTGTCTTTTTTTAATGGGCCACATTTGCATGTTCTTGACTTCTCTAGCTGTCTTTCAGATGATGAATGTGAATCCTTGCATTAGCACAGTGTCAGTGGTTGCAGCAGAAGAGAGAGAGGAAATCAGGAGCTGGAAAGCAAGTCTCTGGTTTTTCCTTCCTCTGAGATACAGAAGTTGAGGGAAGAGCAGAGAGAACTCTTGTCTTCATATGTCTCCTGCATCATGAGGCTTACCTGCCTTCAGTAAAAACATAGTGGGGAAATGTGTTCCAGGTTCCCTTCCTGTTGGTGGAAGGAAGAAAACAAAGCCCCAACTCATGAACTTTGCTGGCTCTGGTCCCTGGTGGGTGTTGGTGGCAGCTCTGTGCAGGGCTGTGTGCTGCTTTCCATACCAGTGTGCAGGAGCTCTTGGTACAGACTGCTGGAAAGGAGTCTGGAGTTTATGGAGTTTCCATAAAGAAACTCCCAGATAGATAAACTTTTCTTCTGCTGAAAAAAACAGCACAGAAGGTTAAAAATACTTCTGCTCAGATTCTGGCACCTGTTTTCAAAGGAAAGAAGGCTTTTCCTGTTACACTGAGCCTCTTACTCGTGGTTTGCAATGAAGTAGAACACAGCTCCTGCCACCTCTCCTGCCTCTGTCAGGCTTTGTGCCTGCTGCTGATGTAGAAGAAACCTTTCAATTGTGAGGCAGCTTTTCCATGAACATTGATTTGTGGCAGGGAAAAAAGGATGGATTTTAGGGAAAAAAATCCCTGTCTTCAGGGTCCTGTCATTTCCAGTGTGATGTTGCAGGTGTCTTTACTACATTGCATCACGGAGAGATGAAGTTCCCACAGTTCTGTGCATGAAAATGATGCACATTTGTCCTTGCTGCCTCAGAGTGGCACAGGGAAAGCAGGCAGGGAAATCAAAGCCAGAGTGCTGGATGGAAGGAGGAGGAACAGCACAGTCACTGAAACCTGGAGTTCAACGAGACCTCTTCTTCCTGCCTCTTCATGAGAGCAAATGTGATACCTGCTGAGCCAGCTTGTGATCCAGTCCCCAGAGGGTGAGAGCTGCTCCTCCTTCACCCCCTGCACTGGGCTGAGTTGGAGCATTGCTGTGTCCTGAAAAACCATGCTGATGCTGTCCCAGGTTTTGTTTTCCCCTTCCCACCCAATGGTATTGTAGGCAACTTCTTTTCCTGTTTTTCCTAAGCTATGTTAGTACTGGTATTGCTGTGGATTAAGCATTTGATTTGAAACAATCTCAAAATTCCACTCTGGAGATCTTGCTGGAAACATGCCATGAGGGAAGAGAGCTGCTCTGGGTGAGCCAGTGTGGAGCCGACTTCCCTCAGCTCTAAAATTCTGGTCAGGTAGGATAACAAAACACATTTTTTAGAAGTACTACTGGGGCTTCAAAGAGCATTTTCCACTTGAAACCAGCAAAGCAAAAAGGAAACCAAGCTCTGGAAGGTAGAGCCCTCAAAAGGAAGGATAATTTGCTAGGAATGATAAATAGTTTGAGGTACAACATTCTCCTGTTCTTTACAATGCCTGTGATGTGTAAAGCATCTGAGATCTGATACCAGCAATAAACTCTCCCACTGGGAACATGCCAGTTCAGGGCTTGGATGGGCTCAGGAGCATCTCCTGCCCTCTTTACACCTGGTCGTAGAGAATTTTTACGACTCCTTGTAAACAGAAATACCAGCAGCCTTCACTTTTGCTTACTAAAAGATTTAACCCTTCTGACTTTTGAATGTACAGTGTTAAATATTTCCCGGAGAAGGGTGATCCCCCTAAAGAAATGCCCCAATAAACATCGCCCGAAAACCCCGCCAGAGGGGGGCTCGGCTTTACCGCAGCTCATCCAAACTGGACGAGACCCAATTACTGAGACGACAGAAAAAAAAAAAATGTGAGGAATGTAAAGTTTAAAACAAACAAAAAAAAAGTATATCTGTATTTTTTGGAGATGTTGGATTATATTATAAATAAAAGTATTTTTGGGAAATAAATGTGTGAGGGGGGTGCTGTTGCAACCGCCGGCCGCCAGGGGGCGATGCCGCCCGCCCGCGCTGAGCGCGTTCGCGCTCAGCGCGGGCGGGCGGCAGCGCCCCCTGGCGGCTCGGAGTGAGGCGCGCGGCGCTCCCAGCGCACACGCAGCAGCGTCCTTGGAATCTCCGCTCTTCCCGGGATAATCCCGAATTTCCCCCGCTGCGCTCCCCCCTCAGGGCCCAATGAGGCTGTTCGCCATGGCGCTGTGGCGGCGCGGGGCCGCCTGGCTGAGGCGCTGCCGAGGGAAGGAGGGGAGAGGTCCGGGCGTGCTGCGGGGCTGTGCCGGCTGCCGGGAGGTGGTGCGGACCTGCGAGAGGTACGCGGTGAGGCGGCTGCCCTTCGCCCGGCCGGAGGAGCGCGATGTGGCTTTCTTCGAGCGCCTCATGCCCGGCAGGGTGCTGGCCGGCGAGGAGGAGGCGGAGGCGTTTAACGTGGACTGGCTCAGGTCGGTGCGAGGTGAGCGAAGCTGCGCCGCGAAAGATCCCTCGTGTCTCTGCTAGGCGCCGGAGCAACGTTTGCCAAAGGGGATCTTGGTTTATGGCGGATCGCATCTGGACGGCTCGCAGTTCCTCCCAGCGAGGGAGCCATGAGGGTTAGCGAGTCCAACTCCTGACCCTCAACACAGCCCCAGCCTGTGCATCCCTGAGAGCCTTATCCAAATGCTGCTGCAGCAGCTCGGGCAGCTCCCGTTCCCTGGGCAGTGCCCGACCGCCCTCTGGAGGAAGAATCATTTCGTGATACCCGCCCTAACCCTTTCCTGGCACAGCTCCAGGTCACCTCGGGTCCTGTCACTGCTCACCAGAGACCACCTGAGTGCCTCCCCTCCAAAATGAGTTTTACTCATAAAATTACTCCTTTAAAAATCACCTGATACCTTGTAAACTTATAGGCTTTCATTTAAAAATAAATCTAAACCCTCCAACTTAATAATTATTTTTTTTCCTGAGACTAGTTGATTCAGCTGACAGTTTTGATTGAACCTCAGAAAAGAATATGAAAGCTTTTGGGAGAGTTGACTGCAGCCTTCCAGTACCTTAAGGGGGCTTATAAAAAGGAGGGAGACTCTTCATATGGGTCTGGAGTGGCAGGACAAAGGGGAATGACTTCCCACTGCCAGAGGACAGGGTTAAGTGGGATATTGGGAAGAAATTCTGCCCTGTAAGGGAGGTGAGGCCCTGGCACAGAGAAGCTGTGTCTGCCCCATCCCTAGAAGTATCCAAGGCTAGGTTGGACAGTGCTTGGAGCAACCTGGGACAGTGGAAGGTGTCCCTGCCCATGGAATGAGATGAACTTTTAGGTCCTTCCCAACCCAAACCGTTCTATGACTCTGTGATTCTAAACCAAGCATTGTGAATTATTTGTTGGTTCTGTCAAAGATTGCATGAGAATTTAAACTCTGTCCCATTACCCCCAGTGGCAGTCAAGTCTACCTGTACATACAAAGTTTTCTGCAGGGCTCAAAGGGCAAGGCTGCTGTTGAAATGTTTGTTGTCCAAGTGGTTGAAATGCCTAACGGTGGAGGGAGCATTGTTATTTCCCACCTTATGTTTTCCCACCTGTTTCTTTCTGACCTCTGCAGAGCCACAGCTTGCCTTGAGAGTCCCTTGCTTTCATTGCAGGCTGCAGTCAGCTGGTGTTGAAGCCCCAGACAACGGCAGAGGTGTCTCAGATTCTCAGGTAACACACACCTTTTCTGCTGGGCTTGGTGCTGAGGAGACTTGGGTTGAGTCAGGGATGATCTGGTGCATGAAGGGAGCTTGTAGGTAGGTGTTCAGACACCCATTGCTTAAGCACTGGAGTTGCTGAGGCAGTTTTCTTAATGATTTTTCTGTTCTGATAAATGGCTGAAATTAGGTATTGTACAGGTGCTCAGAAAAGAGAAGTTTTGTGAAAGATTCAGGAGGGTCTGTTTGAAAAGGTAAAGAAGGTTAGGGCAGAACCAGGCAGTTGGAGGGTCTGTTTTATCCACACTGGTGTGAGCACAGCTCTGGTTGGGCAGTGCTGTGCCAGATCAGTGTTTGGCTGAGGAGCTGAAAGCTGCAGGAGCGTGCTCTTGGCTCTGTTAAAACAGGGATGCAGAGCACAGGAAGGGCGGGCAAGGCTTCTGAAGGAGCTCTGGTGCTGTGGGGTCTGTGCCATCCCTTGTGCAGGAGCTGCTGTGAGCTCAGAGGGGATGTGGTGGGTGGTGCTTGGCAGGGATAGGGCAGGTGGAGCAGCTGAGGCACAGGTGCACATATGGCTGCCTACAGGGCATTAATTTCTTGGGAGGAGGAGGGCAGTCGTGTCTGAAACCACTGCCAGAGGCTGGCTGTCAGAGCCCACTGGGGAGCCCAAGCTGTTAAAACAGCCTGCTGCAGAAGCAGCTTCTGCAGAAACATAAGCAGGGCTTTCCAGGCAGTTGTTGTGTGCCAGATGTGGAGATACACAGGGGGCTAACCTCAGGTGTTGGTTCTTTGCTCAGCACTGCGATTGTGTTCAGACAGGAGCTGCACTTTCTCACTTTGTCATTGAAACTCTCCTTCCATCTATTTAATCTTTTGATGAAATGCTGCTTAATTTCAAGGAGCACTGTCACAACAGTCGACATTCATGTAGAGGTGAAACTTCTCTGACAGACTGATTATGGCTTTTAAATGCATAAAAATTCAGAAACCTTCTTCCTTCCAGGTACTGCTATGAGAGGAACCTGGCAGTGAACCCTCAGGGGGGAAACACGGGCCTTGTTGGTGGCAGCGTTCCTGTCTTTGATGAGATCATTCTCTCCACTGCTCTCATGAACCAGATCATCAGCTTTGACAAGGTGTCTGGTAAATATTCTAGGGATGTGAAGCACAGAAATGAGCCCCAGGCTGCAAAACAGACATTTTCCTGGGAACAGATAGCAGCAGGATCAGCAGGGTTCAGCCCAGCAGCATCATAAGGAGGTTTGTTTGGATTTTGGGGGGGTTAGGGGTCAGGCTGGTGTGAGTATCTCTGTTCAGAGAGGGAGAACAACGAGCAGAGACACACTTCATGTTGCTGTGTTTTACCAGTCCAGAGTTGTGGATGACGAGATACTGAGGCAATAGCAAAGCTCCCCGAAGCATGGGGAGGGCAGTTCCCTGGAGCATGCACAGATTTGTACATTTAAGTTGAATCCCAGGAAGTTTTGAAGGAAGTGGTGATTGCATCTGCTCATACTGCTCCTGCTTCTTGAGGAGGCACCTTCTCCTCACCCATCAGCTTGTAGCATGGCATTTGTGTTCCAGGAATCCTTGTGTGCCAAGCAGGCTGTGTGTTGGAGAGGCTCAGTGAGTATGTGGAGGAGCAGGGGTTTATCATGCCACTGGACCTGGGAGCCAAAGGCAGCTGTCACATCGGGGGGAACGTGGCCACCAATGCCGGAGGCTTGCGGCTCTTGCGATACGGCTCTCTGCGAGGGACCGTGCTGGGCCTGGAAGTGGTAAGGCGAGTACCTGGCAGTTCCCTTCTCTGTTTAATCCTCTGCTGCTTACTGCTTCCTGCTCTTCTCACTGTCCAGCACACAGTCAAGTTCCTCTCCAGCCTTCCGCTCTTATCTTTTCCTTGTTGGACTCTTTTGAGAAGGGTCAGCACGTCTTCATGTGTGTAGCATGTTATTGCTGCTGCAGTTTCCAGCTTCCTGACTTCCAGTGCTTGATGACAGAGGTAGTGTTAGGTGGTTTTCTAATCCAGACAAGTGAAAAGAAGGTAGGGAGAAGTTTGGACATCCCAGGTTATATGGAATTAGTTCCTCTGAGCATTGGGTCTCTGGAGCACTCTGCTAAATCCATCCTGCATCACTCTCTTCTAGTGGCTGCTCACTTGAATTTTAATAGAATCATAGGATCACAAACTGGTTTGTGTTGGACGGGGTTTTGAAGATTATCTTAAGGTTTAAAGCCCACCCTATAACAGAGCTGTCTGCTTCTGATTCGTTTGGCTACTGGCTGTGTCCTAGAGTCTCTGCTGTTCCTCAGCTGCTCCTGTCCTACAGGTCTTGGGATGTAAAGGCTGGATTAGGAGTTCTAAAAGTTTTCACGTCTGGGGGCAAAATTTGGGCAGGGAACAGAAGCTTGGCTTTGTTTTACTGTATAGGCTTAGAAAGGAGAGCATTTGTCTGAGGTCAGTTTGGCTCTAACGTCAAAATAGCTTTTAATAACCTGTCTTGGAGATACTCAGCCTTAATTTAAGGCTCAAGTGGCTGAGGGTTCACTTCAGTCTGCTTAACTGTTCACTGTTTCAAGTAGCTTTCCTTGCTTCTGCTGGATAGTGGGAGCTAGGGCTGCAGAGAATGGCTGAATTCTCCACCATTAGTAAGAAAAGCAGAGCATTCCGGATATTCTGTTATTATTTGTCCTGATGGAAGGAGAAATATCTACTCTATACCACTTGGGTAGGATTTAGAGCGGGGGGAAGAGCTGGGAATGGAGGAGCAGTGTGGGAATGGGCTGCAGATGTGTCAGGTGCTCAAGGGGAGTGACACTTCCCATCAGCTTGCTGATAGGCAAGTTCATGCCAGCAGAGTCCTACCCAGGTGCTCTGACTGGGCCCCTGTGTTCCCACAGGTGCTGGCTGATGGCTCAGCTCTGGACTGCCTGACCTCTCTGCGCAAAGACAACACGGGCTACGACCTGAAGCAGCTCTTCATCGGATCCGAGGGGACCCTGGGAGTTATCACTGCTGTCTCCATACTCTGTCCTCAGAAGCCTAAGGCTGTGAATGTGGCATTCCTAGGTAGAAGCTGATATTAATGATTTCACACCTGAATTCCAAGGCTGGGAATAGAGATAGAGAGGAGAAAGCATTGTTCAGCCTCCTGAGCTGGACTGCCAGCATCAACTGGTTTCTGGGAAATAGTGTGGGGCTCTGTGCTAAAATACCTGTGCAGATATTTGATATCTATTGAAATAGCTGCAAGGACAGTTTGTTCTGTAAGGAAGGTGGAGCCAGGAGCTTAGCAGGGTGAGGAGGCAGGCAGGACAGTCCCCTCACTGGTGAGGGAGGGCCTGGTCTGACAGGTTCAAGAGATGAGCAGGGCAAGAGGCAGCCACCATCCAGGAGTCAGGTGAGTGACAAAGTGATGAGGCAAAGCTGAGAAATCATGTCTGCAGGTCAGGCTCTTGATCAGCAGAGTATGTGGCCAGGCTGCTTAAAAGCTCCTTCTGAGTGTCCCTCAGCAGGTCCAGAGTGGTTTGTGGGGAGCCTTCACTGTCATTTTTTTACTTCTCAGAGACCTTAGAGAGTTTGGGAACATGTCTGTTTTTTGGTCCTGATTTCTCTCTGTTCTGCCCGAAGGGTGTCAGAGTTTTGCCAAGGTTCTGGAAACATTCACAACCTGCAGAGCCATGCTGGGCGAGATCCTGTCTGCCTATGAGTTCATGGATGAGAAGTGCATGGAATTGGTTGAGAGATATCTCAAGCTGTCCAGCCCAGTGGCAGGTACCAGTGATACTCTCAGTGTAGAAAGGGGCACTGTACTGCTTGGGGATTTTTAGACTACTTTTAAACACTTTTAAAAAGTGACTCATTTTAAAATGTTGACTCACTGACTTTTAAAAGGTTGGTGATTGTGTGGGCCTCCCTCATATCTAGTATATCCATTCCAAACACTTTTTATCTTTAAAGATGAGACTTCTTACTTGTATTTGTCCTCACAGATCTGCTGGCTTTCTGGAAAGTGGTTGCTTAATAAAAGATCTAGCATGTCAGTGAAGTGTCCTCTCTGGCACCAGAGAGTCTGGGCACATAACATGTGGGGAAAGCTCCAAAACCTGCCCTGAATTCCTCTGTTTTGCCTCAGGGCATCTACTTACTTTGTTTGCCCTCATTCTCAGACAGCCCTTTTTATGTTTTAATTGAAACTTCGGGCTCCAACACAACTCACGATGAAGAAAAATTGAACAACTTCCTAGAACGGGCCATGGCTTCTGGTTTGGTCACTGATGGAACTGTGGCAACGGACAATAAGAAAATAAAGGCAAGTCCGTGTTTCCTCTCCCACAAATCTCTTTGACATGGATTTGTGTTTTATATAGGGAAATGTTCAGACTTGGGTTTGGTGTATGCATGGAACCCAAGAGCTACTTGGCTTATATGGATTTCTGTGGTCCTCGATTCCTCAGGTGCTGTGGAGCCTGCGGGAGAGGATCACCGAGGCCCTCACTCACGAGGGTTATGTGTACAAGTACGACATCTCTCTGCCCGTGGAAAAGCTCTATGACCTCGTGACTGATATGAGGGCTCGGCTGGGCCAGAGCGCCAAAAACGTGGTGGGCTATGGCCACTTGGGTAAGTGGAGGTGCTGGGAAAGGAGGTGATGGCCCTTCTGTGCTGCAGGTGAGAGGCTTGAATTGAGGGCTGTGGAAAAGGAGGGTGCATTAGGATTTTTGTGCTTGAATTTCACTGCTTTTAGACTGTTTTCCATATACTGATGGCAGGCTGCTGGCCAATGAGCCAGGGAACTGGTCATCTGTATCTTCTTGCTGTGTACTTCCTATTTAAATATGTAATTTGTTCAGTTGGACCATCAATTTGGTTAATGTACTTAGACACATTTGGCAGATAAACACTTTCTTGTCTAAAGTGATTAATCCTACTGGAAATCAGTTTTTTGTGAGCCATTAACCCTCTAACAGAAAGTGATAATGGTAAATGCGCAGAAAGGCTGATAGGTTTGTCAGCAAGCTGGGAAAGTAACCTGATCTCACAAGCAGATAAACTGATCTTTTAGCAGAGCTGCTCTGTTACAAAGGAGCACTCTTAAGCACATTTGATTAGGGATCATCTGAAAGACACGTTGCATAACAAAGACTTCCTGTTGGTAGCTCTTTAAGGACTAAGCTGTGTTCTGTGAGGGTTCTGTGCTACGATGCAGGAGGAGGATGAGTAAGTTTTATTTATTTTTGTGTGTTTTGTCTTTCGGAGTACCCAGCAACTCTGTGCCTAAACAAATACTGTCACACACAGTGGCAAAAAAGAGAAATTGTTCTGCTTTCTTTTTTTCTATTGATACAGTGCCAAAGTGCATTTAGAGCATTGCACAAACATAATAGGGAGAGAAAAAGTGATGAAGGACCATGTTAGAACCTAATGATCATTATGAAATGCCATTGGGGAAGTCTTTGACATTGCATCACAGTGGTGGCACAAGCATTAATGCAGCACAGTGGGAATTTTAAAATCACAAAAGTCGGAGTTTGAAAGTGGCTTAACTCAGAACACTTCCTCAAATATTGCACTAGGAGCATGGAAAAGAAAAGATACTATTTGAACTATTTGTGCACAGTGAGGCTGACATTTGTAGGACAGTGAGCAGCTTGCCCTTTTTGCACAGTTTGCAGTCTAACAAAGACCCTATTGTTTGAGAACATGAAGGAGCCAGGAATGAGTATCCATTGCAGGGCCACCAGGTTTTTCTCCCAGACCCACTTGTGCAATATTTTCTTCCAGGAGATGGGAACTTGCACTTGAACATCACAGCGGAGTCCTACAGCCATTCCCTGCTGGATGCCATCGAGCCCTTTGTGTACGAGTGGACTGCGAGATGCAGCGGGAGCATCAGCGCAGAGCACGGGCTGGGCTTCAAGAAGAGGCAGTTCATTGAGTACAGCAAGCCACGCAAGGCAGTGCTGCTCATGCAGCAGTTCAAAGCCATGCTGGACCCCAAAGGCATCCTCAACCCCTACAAGACACTGCCCTCGGCTCCCGAGAGGAGCACGGGCTGAGGAGCCAGGAGAGCAGGGCAGCTCCAGCTCCGTGCCTGCACTTGAGCCACGAGCACACTGGATCAGCAAGCACATGGAGTGCTCCGTGCTTGGTTTTGTTAGTGGGATGGAACAAGTAAAGGAATGTGGTTGATTGTTTTGGGGAGTGCCTGCTCTTGCTGAAGAACACACTGCTGGGTTTCCTGCTGAATCTGAACATTGAAACTAAACACAAAGATACTGTGTGTGTTTGTATATTCCAACTCTCTCTCCCCTTGAGTTTGCTCTGATTTATGAGTGACAGCAGCCAAAGGAGGCATTTTCTCACTTTGGCTGTGCAAGTGAGAAGCTCACTTAGGCTCTGAAGCATCAGAGATACAGGAGAACCTGTGGATGCAAGTCTTCCAAATGAAAGCGTTGCTCTTCCTGTCCTGGTTTGAAAAGACAGGTGTCTGCTAATGAAGGCAGGAGCCTCCTGTGAAATGGAAAATGTAAATCCCCTCCCTTTGAATTATTATTATTTTGAAAAAACTAAGAGGCTCTCAGGCAAAGATATGCGAATAGGAATAACAGTTCTTTACTAGGAAAATTAAAATACAAATGCAATAGTACAAAAAACAACAACAAAACAAGCTAACGAACAAAAACCAACCAAACAAAAAACCTGCCAGAGTCAAAACAGGACCTGACACCTTGTGGGTCAGGGTGGTGGCAGCAGTCCCTTTCCATGGTGGCTGCAGCCTTCCTGCAGTGCCAGCTGTGCTTCTGCTGGAGCAGGGATCCTGCACAAGGGGGGAGTTTTCCTCTGGAGCTTCAGTGGTGGTGATCTACACCACCTTCAGAGGAAAACTGGTCTTCCTCTGGGAATGCAGTGGGGAAGGAAGCTGCTCCTCTGGGAATGCAGGGAGAAGGAAGCTGCTCCTCTGGGAATGCAGGGGGAAGGAAGCTGCTCCTCTGGGAATGCAGGGGGAAGGAAGCTGCTCCTCTGGGAATGCAGGGGGAAGAAAGCTGCTCCTCTGGGAATGCAGTGGGCAAAGGCTGCTGTGCTGTTCCCAGGTCAGATTGGATCCAGGTAGGAATGTTGGCTCCTCCCCTGGGCGGAACATCTCCCCATGGATGATGGCATTTTCTCAGCCATGCAGGGACACTCAGTGGCCCATTAACAGAGGATATCTCCTGGAGGGAGGATTGGTTGTAGAAGAGATAAACAAAAACTGCCCAATGAACAGAAGAGAACTGCTCTACCTTTAACAGATGGTAATTTAATACACACCCAGCTAAACCTGAGACACTTCCTCACTTGTTTTATTTAATACACTTATCCCAAAGCCCACAGCAGCATCTGGCTATGCCCTCTTTAGTAATGCCACCTCCAGGCTTTCCCAAATAAGCATCAGTGTTGTCCCATGTACAGGTCTGCAGTGCTGGAAAGACTGGCCAGAGAAGAGAGGATGCTGGAGGCCCAGTTCTGGATTTTATTAACTGGAGGAGAAATAGCAGCAGCCAGGATGAGGGAGGGGATCCCAGCCCTCCTGCTTGATCAGGGGCAGGCTCTAGGCATGCCAGTATTTTCCTGCTTTCTTGATTTCTAGTCTGTTCTTCCCAGCAAATCATGATTTGGTCTCACAGGGAGGTGTCAAATGATCCCTCCCAACCAGGCTGGATAATATCTGGGATAACCTGGAGTAATAATCCAAAAGGATGAGGCTTGGAGCAACCTGGTCTAGAGGAAGGTGTCCCTGCCCATAGCAGAGAAGTAGAATGAGATGGGGTTTCAGGTCTCTTCCAACCCAAACCACTCTGAGACTGTGCTGGGAGTGCTGTGGGCTCTCTGGAGGGACAAGAGGCCTTGCAGAGGGATCTGCACAGATGCACCATGTGGCAGTGCCAGTGGCACAGAATTACTGAGCCCAAGTGCTGGGTTCTGCACCCAGGGTGGAGCAAGGCTGAGCATGAGCGTAAGCTGGGAGAGGAGTGGCTGGGGAGCTGCCCTCTGGAAGGGTCTGGGGCTGCTGGTTGGCAGCAGCTCAGCAGGAACCATGGCCAGGAGGGCAGGTGGCATCCTGGGGACACCTGACACAGCGTGGGCAGTGGGCCAGGAGAGGGGATGGCCTGGCTGTGCTCAGCACTGGGGCGGCCTCACCCAGAGCACTCCAGCGTTAGAGATGGTGGGAACGTGCTTGAGTGTCTCCAGAAGAGGAGAACCACGCTGGGGGTGGAAGATGTGACCTGGGAGGAGGCTGAGGGCTCTGGGTTTGTGTGGCTTGGAGAGAAGGAAGCTGAGGGACAACCTCATCCCCCTCTGCAGCTTCCTGAGGAGGGGGCATGGAGAGGGAAGTGATGATCTCATGGGAATGCTGATCTCAAAGCAGGGCCAGAGGAGGCTCAGGCTGGACATTAGGAAGTGTTTCTTTATAGAGCATATAATGAAACACTGCACCAGACTTCCTGGAGAGATGTCAGTGACTGTCAGACTGTCAGTGTTTGAGAGGCACTTGAGCAGTGGTGTAACTTTAGGGCAGCCCTGGTCAGAACTGGTCAAAGCAGTTGGACCAGATGATTGTCCTGGGTTCCTTCCAGCTGAACTGTTCTATTGTAACATGAAGGGTTTTGTTGGTTTTGGGGTTCCATTTTATGTGCTAAGTTTGTTTTGTAATTTATGGCTTGTTGTAGAAAACCACACTGTCACCCTTCTGCTACAGGGGGAAGTGAGTCATTAATCTTCTGGCTTCCTTGGTGTTAATCATATCCGTATTTACTGATACGTGTCTCATAACCTAGGCCCTCTTATATCCAAATGAAGCAGGTGGTGATCAGAAAAGAGTCAGGATTTTCTAAAGGTAAATAGCGTTGCTAAGCTAATGACCTTTTACAGCAAAAGTATGTTTTCTGTCAACATGGGCAGAGCAGTGGATGTCAGCAAAACCTGTTATGCTCTTTCCCACAGTTTTTGTCAGGCTGGACAGGGATTTGACTGGTCTGGCCCAATGGAAGGTTGTCCCCTGCCCATGGCAGGGAGGTTGGAATAAAGTAAGCTTCCAACCTAAACCATTCTGTGTTTCTCCTGGACTGCCTGGATGGGCTGTGGGACAGGTAATAAGCTGGCTCTGGCTGTGCTCAGAGGGAGCCAATTGATGGATTTTACTCAGGTGTGCTTTTTTGGAAAGCCTTACTGGATGCCATGAGAGTAGGGAAGGGGGCGTCTTATGCAATAACCATCTTCTCCACAACCTACTTTTCAGTGATGTTGGTTCTTCCACAGAGCAGTGAAATAAATGTTCCATCCAGAACCTTGTTCTTGGAAGAAAAACCATCCTAAAGAGTGTTTTCTTCTGTTTTAAGGCAGAACACAATCACTACAAGGCTGCATGCTGTCAGATTGCACTAAGGATGCTGGCTTGTACTCAGCAATGTGTTGCAATGCCCTTCTCAATCCAGTTCTAAGTTCACACCTCTCTCAGCTTGGCCACGTGGATGCTTTTGTCAGAAATGCCTCCATACCTTCCATGGCCTGTCAGTATCTAGTCCTGCTCTCCACTCTTGTCCGTTCAACCCTTTCTCTCCACTATGGCACACTCCCCACCTCTCCCTTCATCCTTCAGGACGAGTCAGAGAGGAGCTGATTGTCCTCTTCTGAGGTGAAGCAAAGTGAACAACGCCATCATGTGCAAAGAGGAAGAATTTTGTCATGGAAAGCGTGGTCAGGCATTGCAGGGACTGCCCAGGGAGGTTTGGAGTCCCCATCCCTGGAGGTGTTCAAGGAACACCTGGATGTGGCACTCAGTTCTCTGGGCTGGTTACAAGGTTGGGATTGGTCACAGGCTGAACTCAATGGTCTTGGAGGTCTCTCCCAACCCAAATAGTTCTGGAATTCTGTGGCTTTGTGAAAAGAGAAGATAGCCTGTGCAACACAGTCAGCCTGTAATGCTTGGGTGTGGGGTGATGAAAAACTATGGGAAGACCGTGATGCAGTTGGAAAAGAAATATGCAGGATTTGCCTTCTGCCAGGATAGGCTGATGCAGCTAGTTCTTTCTGGATCAGGCTCTATATTTTCTGCCTTTTTCCTACACCATTCTTTCTTTTTTTTCCCCCTAAACTACTGACCATCACTGTGTAAAATACAGACTTTCCACATGAAAGGCTCTTTTTAGGAAGTGGAACTTTCCATAGTTATCTTTTTCAGCTGTGTATGCAGAGGGTGCTTGGGAGGGAGGCACATAAACCTGTGCTGTGGCCAGGGAAGTTCTGGCATAGCTCCATTTAACCATCTTCTTACACTTGAAGATCCTAAAGCTCCATGTAAGTTTTACTGTTTCATTAAAAAATAAAGCAGTTCCCTGAGGGAATACAAGGAAGGAGTTAGTATAGGGTTATTTTCTCTTTCCTAGACCTTACTTCTGTGTTCTCAGTGATGCTTTTATGTAGTGGTGCACTGTTGTTTATAAGAGGGAGAGACAGGGTGGCTTCATGTATGTGTATTTTTAGAAAGAATCATTGTGACAGGAATTTCTAGTCCAAATTTTAATTTTTTTGATACGGCCTTAAATACTAGAATGCTGTGAATGCTCCACACTTAGAACCAGTGGTCTTCTGGCACAGTAAGGACATGGCTCTCTCTACTGGTTTTGCCTCTCTCTGTACAGGATTATGGCTGGGATAGAGTTAATTTTCTTGACAGTGGCTGGTATGGATCTGTGTTTGGGTCAGCGAAGCACAGGAATGTTGTAGCTGTTCTTGAGTGGTGCTTAAACAACATCAAGGTCTGTTCTGCTCCTTGCCCTGCCCTACCAGCGCTTCCACATTCTGATTCTCCCCATGCTGCTGCAAGGTGCCAACTCCCTCTGTGCCTCACCTCCAGCAGGATGGAGTGGTGAATCTCATTGCAACTCACTAATTCTGTGCCACCTGGCTGCCCCTTCCCTCTGAGCAGCCCACCTCCACATGAGGACAAGTATTTGTGCCTGGCACCATTTGTTTGGTTTTTTTTTTTGGCATAACTAAAGCTGATGATTCGTGTACAACACCCCAGGAGAGAGCAATGAATCAATTGTAAAAGTGTAAAAAATGGGCTTTGGTGATCCGTGGGCTCTACCAGCTCCTGAGTGAGAAATGGCACAGCTGATGTGTGTAATGTAACAGGAGAAAGAGGTCGCTGAAACGTGCCCCCCCTGCCAGCAGCAGCTGGTGCTATGCCAAGAGTAACCCTAGAAATTCTCCATAAAAGAGCACTTTGACTCAGGTTCTACTAAGAAACCCAAGGAAAGCAATCCTACACCTTGCTAATCTCTGCATCTTGGTAAGTGCTGGAGTTGGGGCTGGTCTGGGGAAGCTGTGATTTAAGAAAGAAATGCTGTGTATTTGGCTGCTCTGGAAATGTAGCAACGTAGGTGAAGGATCCTGGAGTGCTGAGGATTTGGCTGCTGGTGGGGGGCCAGCTGCATACAAGGGTTAGAAGGGTGGCACTGTGTGTGGGGAGGGAAAGGGGACCACCAGGAGGTGCATGGATCAGGGCATGGCTATAAGAGACCAAAGTAGTAACTCAATCCCCCCTAATCCGGGCTGGGAGATGTGGGTACACTTTTAGTTGCCCAAATGAGGAGAGCATTGGCTTCACCCCAGTATGGGGAGCAGGGAGATGACCCCACCTCCAGACTTGTGGGACAGATTCTGCTCCCCCTGGGCAAACTGCAACCATCAAATCCAGTTTGTTAAGTCCTAGTGTACAGCAGCCTCAGTGGAATCTAAAGTTCTTGCATAATGCAAATTGTATCAGTTGTTAATGACACCAGAGATAAAGCACAAAATAATGCCCCTTTAGGGGCAAGATTTCTCCCTGGCAAGGCCTGGATACAGACAAGTCTGTTAAGCTCTTAACCTCCAGCTACAATAATTGCATTTAACCTTACCCTTAACCTCCACAATAACTGCATTCTTATCAAAAAGTTTGAAGTCTAAATGTTTTAAGAGGCGAACACCATTCCTGCTTTGCTGTTGTCCCTAATTTGCTCTTGCCAAATGTGTCCGGCAGGGAATTCCTATCCTTACCAACCAAGCAAGAAGCAGATAAAAGGGACAGCAGGCGCTGACCATGGCCCCTGGCGATGTGATGTTGTGCAGGGTGACAAAGGTCCTCCACCAGCCCCCTGCCCGGGGGGCTGAGCCTCCCTCCTGCAGCCAGGAGAGAAAGGGATCCCCTCTAAGGAATCCCGGTTCAACCTTTTCTTCCCAGCAAAACTGCTGCAAACGCCGTGTCCCGAGGCAGCTCTTTATACCTGTGGTGATGTCCTGGCGTACCGGTGCTTTTCATGGCTTATTTATTAACTCCCACCCACTTCTGGAAACACCTAGCCACTCCCTTCATCCTCACCTACCCCAGGCGTTTAAAGCATTGAACGCATGCTAGAAATAGAGACTTGGCCACAGAGCGCCAGAGGAGACAAACAGGCACTGGAGTCGATTTACAAAAGGAAATATTTCCCAGCTCGCAGCAGCATGAAAAGCCCTGGGTGCGCTCCAAGGTAAGGGCAGAGGGAGCTGAATGCTTGGGGTGCTGAACAAAAACTTGTTTTGCAGGAAGCTCTGGTTCAGGTCATCCCTGGAAGTAGTTAATAACCTATAGTTAGTTACAATTTGCTGCAGGGAAGGGATTAATTTTGCCATTAGTGTTTCTTGCCTGTGTTCCAGGTCTTTCAATTTAAAAGAACCTTGTTCGTTTGTTGCAGATGTCTGTTATTTTCAGTAAGCCAAAGGAACGAGAAGGGGGTCCCGAGCCTTAAAGCATCTATAACTGCACCTCTAAGAGAGGTTGATTTCCATGTTTTCTTCCCAGAGGGGAGATAGCACAGCAAAGGTGGAAAGGCAAGTGGCACCTCTGGCACCAGCCCTGCCAAGTGCTCCGTGGGTTTTTTGGCTTCTTAGAATTTTGTGTCTTAGCAGTCAGTTCCCATGTACTGCTCAAAGGTCTTCCAGGCTCCTTCAGGTAACTTCAGTACAGCATTCAAATCTGGATTTTCTCTCTTGAACTTTGCTTCACCAAATCTTAGAGATATTTTGCAACCTAAATAATTCCATGATGCTGTGCAGGTCAGAGACTTGCCGTGTTGTGACAAAGTGGAGTGTGTGACACTAAGGGAACACAGCTTAAAGCTCTCACAGAGATTTGCCAGGGTGGTGGGGGCCAAGCAGAGGTGAGACCCCAATGCAGGCTTGCAGACACAAAATCAAAATATTCTGAGCTGGAAGGGATCCATAGGGATCATCGAGTGCAACTCCTTGTCCTGCAAAGGACAGCCTCAAATGCCACACCAAGTGCATGAGAGCATTTTCCAAATGCTTCTTGATATTCTCATAATTTCCATTACATGTATTTGAAGCATAGAGTGCCTGAAATGTAATCATTCTCTGCAGAATTTCAAACAGTTGCCATGTCTTACTCATTCTGGAATGAATGCTGGAAGCAAGGTCTGTAGCAAATCCCGCACTGGCCCTGTGCTGTTTTCTGGGAGAGCAGTCACACTGTGTTCAAAGTACTATGTATGCTCCAGGTAAAGATCCTACATGATTTCTGTCAGTAAAAACCTTGAAATATTTCAAGAGCTCATTTGCTTCCAAGCACAAGATGTGCAGAAATGATGGAGGCTTGTTGGAAGAGGAGGGAAAGGTGCCATCAGTTTCCTCTGTGACAGATTTGTTTATTCAGCCACCTTATTCCCACAGTGCATGTGGGGATGTCACGCTGGAGCCAGTGACAGCCCTGTGAGTGCAGCTGTGGGTGGCCAAGCCCAGGGGGTGATGGGGACAGGACTCCATGAGTGCACTGGCCTGCACCCTGTGTACCTGCAACCCTCCTCTCATCCCCAGGGTCTCCATTTTCCCACACTCCTCCCTGGGGATCCCCTTGATTCCTGCCCTTTGCTCTTCCTCTGGACCTTCCTCGCTTGGCTGGGCTGAGGTGCAGCAGAGTTCCCTCCATGTCACCACTCTCTGCTTGTTCCCTGGGCTGGAAGGCAGATACCTTTCCATCCATCCATCCATCCATCCATCCATCCATCCATCCATCCATCCATCATCTTTCCATCCATCCCAGGCACAGGAACCAGCACCAGGACCTGATAATTCATTGTTTGTCACCCCTGCTATTTCTGCGTGGGGACTGGCACGTGCACAGACCGTGTCCTGCAGAGATCAGTCACTCTTGCTCCTAAAAACTGACCATTCCAGGAAGAAATATTTTTTGGCCTAGATAATTCAAACCTTCATTCCTCCCTGTGTCTCCAGGGACAAAATCTAGCTGTTGTTTGGTTTGGGGCATGTCCAGACAAAATGGGTTTCTGGGAGCATTCAGTTAGGCTGGATATGGGCTCGGTGTGCTGAATGTGTCTGAATATTTGGAGGCAGGATGGCCCCATGTAATCCTTTATTTAAGTAAACAACTATTAAAATATTGTGGGCTGCCTTGAGGTGATAAAGTGCAGAGGTCTACAGAGCCTGTCTTCTTGTAGCAGAATGGATTGATAGTTCTTCTAGAGCATTTTGTGATCTGGATCTGCCTTCAGGATGATTTGGGGTAGATGGGATTTGTTTGCCCCATAAAATATCATCAGAGTTGGCATTTTGGGGGCACTACCTAAATTAATAAATGGACTGTTACTGCACCCATTAAACTCGACAGAAAATGTGCAGCAGGAGGATGTCAGCTTAGGCAGAACCTCCAGGCAGGCAGGGTGATGTGCTTTGGAAAAGCATCAGATAAAAGACAGCTTCAGTTTAAATGAAAGGCCAAGATTGGTGCAGGGGCTGCGTGTAGCCTGCTCGCTGCCCATGTGCTCCTCTGATTTCTCCTCCCATCTCATCTCTAAGGACAGGGGATTGTCCCACTCCCCTCCCCCTAACAGGCCTGAGGCCAAAAATTTAGGAAATCCTGATAAAATCTTGCCTGCAGATCTGTCTTGAAACTCTTTGAGCAGAAGTTGTGCTGCAAATTCCTGTCAGAGCTTGGTACCAGCTATGGATGGGGGTCTTCCCTGGCTTTGGGAAGGGCTCTTGGAGGAAGGCTTGAAGGCTTCCTTGCTCCCTTTGGAGAGTGGAAACCACAAGTGTGACCATACCATGCTGTAAATTTGGATTATATTTTCTCAAAACAGTATAAAGGCTGAGCCAGATCTGCTACATTTTGCCCATGTCTGCAAATACGAGATTCACACAGAGCTAAAAAAGCTTCTAGGGTGAGAGAAGTCAGATCAAACTTGTTGGTGAAAAATTCCTTTTAGGTAGGCTTCAAACCTTCAAAAGATCCCTTCTGAGTCCCAGCTGGAGTACACTGGTTATCATGGTATCATAGGATTGTTTGAATTGGAAGAGACATTAATGATCATGCCACTCCAACCCCCTGCAATGTGCAGGGAACCTTTGATACATCATGGTTGCTTAATTAGCGCTGGAAAATACTCCACCCTCATCATTATCCACCCTCCCCCTTTTCAAAGTGAGGTGTAATAAAACCATTACAGGTTCTGTTGGGTTATTTGATTTTCTGCCTTGAGAAATCATATTTATATTGCAAAAGAACCTCAGTTTAGTGGATTTTTTTCCTTAGTTTAGTGGGTTTTTTTGCAATCCCCATCTTCTGGAGTGATGTGATTACAGGAGCTGCTCAGGTTTCTTGCCAGGGAAGTCTTTATATCCCTACAAAGGGCTCGTTTTCTGGTGAATAATCTAGGAGTTTGAATAGTGAATAAGCTCTAAAGCCCCAGAAAACCAAAAGAAAAGCAAAACAAAAGGCAGCCAAGCAGAGCAGGAGGCTGTGGGAAGAGCTTAGGCTCTGCCTGAAGCACATTGTGTCTTGCCAAAGGCTGAATTAGGAGAGTAAAAGTGAAAGTGCAATTTCTCACTGTCTTGCCTCTAACACAGCTTGGGGTCCAAAGGTGGCTGCCAAAACTGAGATTTAAAACTGTGCTCACATTGATTAAAGTTCCCAAGGGCAAGATGTGAAATGCGGTGGTTTGGAGGACTATTGGATAAAAATCCACTGAAACTTATTTTTTTTTCCCAGGCATGCCAGGTGTCTCATCATTTTCAGTTTCTGCCTGGGACTTTCCTGCCTCTCAGGATTCCTCCATATGAAGAATAAGAATTACAGGTGAGTCAGAAGCAAGGCTGCACAGTTTCCTGTACCTGGAGCAGCTGGGACTGATCTCTGACACCTGATTTATTTCTCATGAGGCCTTGGGTTGATGTTCAAAGGGTGGTGGCTCAAAACTAGGTCTTAGATCCGTGTTTGGGGAAGGAATTGATTTAGCCAAAGTGCAGCCTCTTAGGGACCAAACCAGCTGTGCAGGGAAAGGGGATTAAGCTAAAGTCTTTGGTAAATGAGAATCTGGAGAGGGGGAAAACTGGAGGAGGAAAACCTCTACACTAGAGGGTTGGGGCTGACTCAGATAAAGCCTTGGACCATCTGCAGGTGTGGTGTCAGAGGAGCACCTGGGTGTGGCTTTGCCAGGTCTCAGAGATGGGGTGCAGCACCAGAGAGTCTCTTTGCCCCATGTGTCACCTTCCTGCAGCATCTCGAAGAGCCACGAGGAGCTGCTGATCCCTCCCACGCTGTGCCATGCCAAGACGAACGTCATGTTCCTCAAAACCCACAAGACTGCCAGCAGCACTGTGCTCAACATCATGTTCAGGTTCGCAGAGAGGTACAACCTCACTGTCGCCCTCCCTGCTGACCAGCTCGTCCACCTGGGATACCCAAGGACTTTTGTGGCCCACTTTGTGGAGGGCTTTGAAACCATAGGCCAAAATTACAACATCATGTGCAATCACCTGCGGTTTAACCCCTTGGAGGTAAGAAAGAGCCATGACACCTGAGGAGAAACTTGGTTGGGACAGGACTAACCTCTTCTTCCTTCCACAAATAGGTAAAAAAGGTGATGGCAGCCAACACTTTCTACTTCTCCATCCTGAGGAACCCCATTCTTCTGCTGGAGTCTTCCTACATCTACTACAAGGACTCTGTGCCTGCCTTCCGGAGTTCCAAGAATGTGAACGAATTCCTGGAATCACCCACAAAATATTACCACCCAGCAGATTACAGGAAAAACATGTACGCCAGGAATATCATGTGGTTTGACTTTGGCTACGATAACAACGCGAAGGATGACAAGAACTACACCCAGGCTGTCCTGGAAGAGATCGAGCAGAACTTCCACCTCATCTTGATAGCAGACTACTTTGATGAGTCCATGATCCTCTTGAAGCACACTTTGTGCTGGGACCTGGATGATGTGATTTACTTCAAGCTCAATTCCAGAAGCCAGGACACTGTCCAGACGTTGACTGCGGAAAGCGAGGAGCAGATAAAAGTGTGGTGCTCGCTGGACTGGAAGCTCTACTTGCACTTCAACCAGAGCTTCTGGAGGAGAATTGAGCAGACCATAGGGCTCAGGGTGCTGGGAGAGGAGGTGGATCACCTGCGGACCAGACAGAAGGAGCTCATGGAGACTTGTCTCTCAGAGCAGGAGGCAGTGAGGAAGGATCACATCAGGAATAAAGCTCTTCTGCCTTTCCAGTCAGGGGCTGCAAATATCCTGGGTTACAACCTCAAACAAGACTTGGACAACAAGACTCTGAGAACCTGCCAGAAAATGGTCATACCAGAGCTCCAGTACACGTCCTACCTTTATGCTGTCCAACACCCGCACAAGAAGAGGAAGGATGTGGGGCTGCCATTGCTGTGGACCAGTCTCCAGGAGAAGATGCAGCTCCCACAGTCCAACTAGGACATGTGGCAACACACTGTGGCTTCCCACCGCTTTGCATCACCCCTTGTCTGACATGTAACTGACCCACAGGACTCTTGTGCATGAGAGGAAGGCAGTGGGGGCTTTGTTCAGGGACACCAAGTTGGTGGCTGGTCTCTTTTTGGGGACCTTGAGCCAAAGGCTTTGCATCATCCAGATCCTGGGTGATCCCACCTGCCTGCTTCTGGCTGGAGGGAGCCAGGCTGGCTGCAGCTGGTCAAGACATTCCAGCCTCTTAATCATTAATCGGGAGCGTGATCATTTGCCTTCATTTCATTTTATTTGATATCCATCAGTCTGGTCACAGCTCACTGGAGCAAGTACTGACTTTGGAGGGTTTAGGGGACGGGGAGGGCGGTGTGAGAAGGGGACACAGTGCTGGAAGAAGCAGGAGTCCACGCTCATGAGGACTAACCACCACACGCTGCTGGAGCTGCCTTTGGTGTGGGGGTCTCAGGCATCCTGCCCAAAGCCAGGCAGGCTGGGCTGCCTTGCCCAGTGGCATGTAAGCTGTGCCTCTCACAAGTGTCACCAGGTGAATGGGACACTGTCCCACATAGGAGAGCTCGGTGCTCCCGTGGGAGGGGGTTTCGTGGTTTTGACCTTTGCTCTCAGGCAAGGGTGCCCGGGCATGGATGTTCCATTGGGTGCAGCATCCCCAAAGCCCTTTATCAGCAGACACGTTTTTGGGGCTCCCATTGCTGTGTTGGCCAAACTCTCCAGCAGGGATTAGGAGGGGATGGAGTGAGGGACAGCTTTGGGCACACTGGTACATCCAGATCCCTACTGCTGCCCTGACCAGCACAAGCAGGAGGAGATGCTGGCCCAGCTTTAAAACACTGGGGTTTTGTCAGCGTAAGTTGGCACTGACAGAAGTGTTGGGAGCAGGTGACAAGCAGTGACACCAAATCCATTGGGCTTGGTGCTGCCATCCTCACAAACCTTCCTGGCACTGCCGCAGCAGCAGGGCCCTGGATGGCAGGATGGGGAGGATGGATCTGGGGTCCAGATGTTGCCTTGGGGGTGAAGATGTGGGGCAGCAGCTCCAGCTAGGAAGCAGGAATGATGCTGTCAGGGGGAGAGGGGTGAGAAGCAGAGCCAGGATTTTCCTCAGTTGTGTTTAGCAGCTGAGGCAGGGGTTAACCAGCCCAGGTGTCCAGCAGGAACAATCCAGATTAAAAGCACTTTCCCTCACTAAAATTAACCCGAGGCTTTTGTGGCAATCAGGCGGAGCTGCTGGAGCCACACGTGGTCACCCTGGGCCATCCCAGGGGCCCTTCCCTGGCAATTCTCCAGCCTCCACCTCAATTTTCCCCTTGGAGCTTCTGATCCGTGATTTGCCCTATGGATTTTGTCAAGCCCTTTTAGCTAAACTGATCATACAGATGGAATATTGGAATATTAGAGTATAGGTATAAAAATGGTTTCTTAGTAGCTGATCTATGTGTATGTGGGGCTCCTGGGAAGTCTGGGGATCCTGGGAGGGCTGAGATTCCTGGGAAGTTTGTGCATTCTCAGGTGCTGGGGGTGCCAATAGGGCTGGGTGCCGCGCTCCCGCCCCGGTTCCCTTTATCTCAGCCCCGGCTAGCTCGTCCTGGGGCGAGAGTGGGCGATTGAGGCACCCTCCGCCGCTCCCAGCTGGGGTTTGGAGAGTGCCTTTGTGGGTTCCGGGCAGCGCTAGCAAGCCTCGCGGTGGTAAATGAAGAGCGGATCCTGCTGGGGGCTAAGTCCGAGTTTATTGTAGCCCAACGGGGCTAAATATCCTAGAACGGTGCCAGCCAACAAGAACAAGCACAAGGTGCTTGCACTGGCTTATAAACTGTAAGGGAGGGGTATCCAACGACCAATGGGGATAGGGATAGGGGGTGGCTCCGGGATGGGGGGATATGGTGGGGTCCAATGGGGGAAGGATATGGGGGGAGTCCCAGGTCCTCGCCCAATCACCCGGTGCCCTGAGTAGAAGCTTCTGGATGGATGGGAAGGGGCACTGAGTGATAGACAAGGCACCCGGGGTGGGTAAAATGCCTCTTTCAGGGTGATGGATAGATACTGGGAAGGCGGGAAGGGCGGACAAGGCGGGAAAACTGGGGATAAACCAAGTTGCACACGGGGGTACAAAGGAATAAACCAATACATAATACAGGGATAATAAAACATATACATAACGCAACTCCACAGCTGGGGATCCTGGAAAGGCTGGGAGGGCTGGAGGTCCATGGAGGACTGGGGGTCCCGGGACCCTCTGGACCACAGCTCCCAGGCTGGGGAGCTCACGGCGGGGTGGGCTGTGGTGAGCACGGGCTGGAGCCCCTGGGCAGGGAAGTGTAGCCTCTCCCAGCCTGCAGGAGGAGGGAAACTGGGGCAGGAGATGCGATTCCCGCCCCATGGACCCCCTTGCTTCCCCTGGCGGGGTTCCGGGCGAGGTGTCTCGGGGCTCTCCCGGGCCACGGGGGCGCCTTCGTGCCGCCGCTGGCTCGGCGTCGCTGCGGGGCCGCGCCGGGGCAGCCCGTGACCGGCGGGGGTCCCTGCCGGGGACGCGGCAGCTCTGCGGACAGCCAGCCTGCCTCCTGCTGCGGCCGGGGACACGGCACACTCCGCTGAGCAGGACCCGGTGAGTGCCTTCCCTTTCTCCGGGGGGTGTCGGCTCAGCAAAAGCTCCCGATGAACGCACAGCCGAGAGCGGCTCCTGACTGCTCCGCCCGAGCTCCTCCTGGAAAATGTAGGGACATGGAAGCTGGCGACAGCTGACCTGTCCCTGAAGGAAGGGCTTTGGGAACAGCTCTCACCCACTGCCGCAGGGACAGCCCGGCTGGGGACCCCCCTGTCCGTGCTGCGCACCTCGGGATCCCCCCAGGGAGCGGGGGAAACGAGGGATCCGCTGGGTGCGCTGCGCTGGAGGCGGCAGAGGAGCAGGAGCAGCCCCGACCCTGTCCCGATGAGCCTGGGCTGCTCTGGAGGTCCCTGCCCTCCCCGTGCTGCTGCAGGAGGAGAGCATGGAGCTGCAGGTCTCACCCTGCTCTTCGCTCACTGGCCTTCATTTCCCGGACAAGCATCTTAAAGATCGTTATAAATGAATCAGTCGATTTAATAACTAAAGGAATCCGTTAAATTGAATCAAAGTAAAATCTGGAAAAGCTACAATCAAGTCAGCACCGAGCCAGGCGATCGGTGCTGGGTGAACAGGGTCTGGACTAATGCAGCACTATACCCTAGTAGTTCACAGGGTACTGATTTTACAGGCTTTGTTTTATACTGTTTCTAGACTTAGTGGGATTCTGGGGGGGGCGGTGGGGGGGAGGTGTCTTCCTGTTTCTTTTTGTCCTTTTTTCACATATTCATGCGTGTACTTTTCTTGTGGTGTTTCTAAATGGAGGTTTTCCTGGAATACTCTGATTGCTAAAATCCTGTTAAATGGTAATATCTTCAAATATTTTGTTCCGGCAATGAATATTTATCTTATCATTCAAGGCATATTTTCTAGACAGAATAATCCTTCAGAATAACCATATTTTGAGACAGGAATTCACCCTGTGTATATTGCTCTTTCCCATCACTTGGTTCTATTAAAAAGACTACTGTATTTTTTAGTCCCGAGCACGAATTTATTCTAAATTATATATTACAAAGATCAAATTCACTTCATTTTATTTTGGGGTCCCCAGGTCAGCCTCCTTGCTGATACACTATGCCCTGACCCATCTCTGAGCTGTGGTGACTTGCCAGTGCACGCTCTCTCCACCCCAGCCCTGTCTGTCAGCCCCTGCTCCCGGGGGGTTACCCAGACCCAAGCCCACCAAGTAAAACCCCAAACCCTTCCAAGAACAGCCCCGTGCCCCTGGCCATGCCCAGCAGCCGGCCTCCCCTCCTTCATCGGCCCACCACATCCTTCTGCTGCAGCCGCCATGGGCTCCCGGCACTTCCCGGCCCGGACCGTGCTCTTCGAGAAGGAGTCCAGCGGTGTCACGTACCGCGTGCCCGCCCTGCTCTACCTGCCCTGCGTGGCCAAGCTGCTGGCGTTCGCCGAGGAGCGGCTCAGCGCCGACGATGCCCACGCCAACCTGCTGGTGCTGCGCCGCGGCACCATCTACGGCAGCTACGTGGAGGTGGGACGGGGCTGCACCGGCGTGGGGACACGCTGGGGCTGTCCTCATCGCTTGGTGGGGCACGGCCAGGCTCCTGGAGACAGCCGCGTGGGAGAGGGGCTGGCGTGGGTGGAGTGAATCCCAGGGTCACGGGTTGGTTTTGCTTGGAAGGGACCTCAAAGGCCATTTCATTCCGTGCCCTGCCGTGAGCAGGGACACCTTCCGCTATCCCTGGTTGCTCCAAGCCCTGTCCAGCCCAGCCAGGAGCACTTCAGGGATGAGCAAAAAGTTGGGCATGGTCCTCACCCCTCTCTGTCCTCTCCTTCTCCTCCTCCTCCTCCTCCCTGGGCAGTGGGAAGACATGCGAGTGCTGGAGACGGCAACGCTGCAGCACCACCGGTCAATGAACCCCTGCCCCCTCTACGATGAGTTCACAGGCACGCTCTTCCTCTTCTTCATCACGGTGCTGGGCAGGACACCTGAAGCCTACCAGATTGTCACTGGCCAAAATGTCACCCGCCTCTGCTGTGTCACCAGCACTGACCAGGGCCTGAGCTGGAGCACAGCCACAGACCTGACACAGCAGGTCATTGGGGCGACCATCAAAGGTACCCAGCTGCAGGGGGTGAGGAGAGGGGAGAGCAGCCAGCACGGGGGGGTGTCCTGGGTTTTGGTCTCCTGGAACCACCAGTGACGTTGCTGGGGTGATTTTGACGCAGGAATCCCACAAGCTTCCAAAAAGGTGGAAGAGGACCTCAAGCAGAGGGGAAAAAGATGGAGGGAGTATGCATATCAGTTACTGAGAGTGGGGAGAAGATGGAGAGGCCCCACAGCCACGGGGAGCATGTGTGAGGACAACTAGGCAGCGCTGGGCTCTGTTGCCCTCCCACCCCACTGCTTGGCTTGACTGGGAGGAATCCCTGGGCACCTTTCCACACGGGGCCTGGCAGGGCGCTGTGGGGGTCACTCTTTACCCCATCCCACCTTCACCCCATCCCATCTTCCGCTCCCCAGACTGGGCGACGTTCGCGCTGGGCCCCGGGCACGGGATCCAGCTGCGTTCCGGCCGGCTGCTGGTGCCAGCCTACAGTTACCACATCGACTGCAAGGAGTGCTTCGGGCAGCTCTGCAAGACCACCCCGCACTCCTTCGCCTTCTACAGCGACGACCACGGCCGCGGCTGGCGCTTCGGGGAGTTCATCCCCAACCTGCAGACGGGCGAGTGCCAGCTGGTCTCTGTGGACGAGGAGGACGGATCCAACGTCCTCTACTGCAACGCCCGCAGCCCCTTGGGCTTCAGGGTCCAGGCGCTCAGCACGGATGACGGGGCCGTGTTCCACGGGGGGCAGCTGGTGCAGCGGCTGGTGGAGCCGCCCCACGGCTGTCACGGCAGCGTCATCGGCTTCCCCGCGCCGCTCGTGTACGTCCGCGCCGCCTCCCGGGACGCCGTGCTGCCCCGCCGGGGCTCGGTTTGCCGGGCGCTCCGGGCCTTTGGGCGCCTGCCCACCCGCCAGGCGGGCGGTGCTGAGCTGCCCACTGGCAACCACCGTGAGCCAGATGAGCCCGATGGGGACCGTCCATGCCCAGGGCATCACGGTGATGCCCACAGCGTCACCTCGGCCCAGGGGGACTCTGCAGCAACCCCCAGCCCCACTCCCTTCTTCCAAGCACCAACGTGGATCCTCTACTCCCATCCCACCAGCTCCATGTCGCGGGTGAACATGGGGGTTCACCTGAGCACCTTCCCCAGGGACGCAGAGAGCTGGACAGAGCCCTGGGTCATCTACGAGGGCCCGAGCGCTTACTCGGACCTGGCGTACATGGAGCTGCCCCACAGGGACGCGCCGCTGGCCGGCGGCACGGCCATCGCCTTCGCCTGCCTCTATGAGAACGGGACGAGGTCTCCCTACGAGCAGATCTCCTTCAGCATGTTCACGCTGCACGACGTGCTCCAGAACATCCCCCTGGCAGCCGCTGCTCCCCGCCGGGGCCGCGGGAGGAAGAGGAGGAGGAGGAGGAGCTGCTTCATCTCCTAGAGCCCTCCCAGGGCAGCTCCCCACACCGCCCCAGTGCTGGATCCTGGAGCACCAACCCATAGGCTGGGTCCTGCCACCGTCCAGCACAGAGGCGTGTGACTGTCCCCACACTAGGGTCTATCTCATTTTTATTGCTATATTTTAAATTCTATTTTGGGTGGGGAGGCTTTTGCCCCCAGCCCAGCCCCAGGCTCCTCTCCAAGAAAGAGCCTCCTCTGGAAACAGATATTTGGGGGGCAACAGCAGCAGTGGCAGCCAGGGGTACCCTGTGCCATCCCTGTGTGCTGGCTCAGGAGATGTGGTACCACCACCCTGCCCGAGGGCTGTCCTCTCTTGTTAGAAATAGTTACGCCATATAAATATGGTATATCATGTTAAATTCTTTCTTTTTCATGAAAAGGCTTTTTCTCAGTGGTGTCTCTGAAGTCACTATGAGGGTTTGGGCTGGGGTAGAATTCTGTTCCTTGATTGTGGCTGGGATGGGGCTGGGTTTTATATTTGGGCTGATGATGAAGAAATGTTCGTATTGCATTACTTGTCTGTCTGGGCTTTTAGTTCTCTCTCTTCGTTTTTTCATTACAATTTTTTATTATTCATTATTATTTCATTACATTTTCCTTTTCATTACAATTTATTTTTATTATTTCAATTATTAAAGTATTTTATGTCAACCCAGGAGATGTCTCACTTTTACCCCTCTGATTCTCTCCCCCTCCCACAGCATGGGGGTGAGTGGCTGGGTGGTGCTTGTGTGCCAGCTGGGGTTCAGCCACCCCAATGGCCCAGTTGCTGTTTTGTCTGGTCTGGGATTTGTTTTTTTAATCTGCCATGGCCATCACTGCTCTCCTCTGACCCTTGTCAGTCTGGGGACAAGCCCCTCCCAGCTCGGGCAGGCCCAGGCCCAGGCTGGGTCCTGCAAAGGTTATGGGGAGGGGGTTGAGCACAGGAGTGGGGTCCTGCTCTTGGGAATGAGCAGCAGCTTCTCCTGACACTTGTGTGTGGGTGAATTTTGGGGTTACACCTCAATTCCAGCTCTGCCTCCCCCAACACGACTCCATCCAAGGACCCCAGCTCGGCTCCTCAGGGCTCCTTCACCTGTCCTGGCCTGTGCTGGTGACAAACACCAGCTCCAGTGCCCTAAATATGAACTGATTAACAAAACTGATTAACAGGAGTGTCCATCTCTTCAGTCTGTGACACCACCACGTCTCATTTTCCACCGGGGTGGGTGGAGGCTGACAAGTGACAGACAACATGTAAAACAGAAATTTTCAGTTCCCTTGAAGTTGCAAAATAGGACTTAAAGACTAACTAGCAAGTGAGATAAAAGAGTGTAAAAGTAGGCACACGGGATGCTAAACACAGCTGGAGCCAGTGGAGAAGCAGGTAATGAGGAACACAGTGACTTCTGTGGCAAAGTTATGGAACAAGGAACAGCAGCTCCTGCCCTGAGAGACATTCAAGGCAAGGTCACAGTGTTGGGGCACTCAGTGAGCACAACCACCAGACAACCCTCTAGGATCAAAAGAGGACTTCCAGGAAAGGAGGGAGGCATGTAAACTGGTTCTAGGAAAAGTGATATTTATGTGTTCTCTAGGAAGCCCTCTTGTAATAGATCTGTCTGATCATGATGGAACAAACCTCCTGTCATGAAGCTTCACAACACACACTGGGTTAGAGGAGGTATCTATCCTGCATGATTCCAGCTTGTGGTAAGGGATGCCTGCTTCCTAATGCTCCAAACTGTGTCAGAAAATTGATTAAACTGGTTCTCTGCCTCCTTTCAGTAGCACAGGAGTGGCTGAGGCAGCTGCTGGGTTCATACTGGGATGCTGGAAGCCAGGTCCTCACCTCCATCCCTCACCGGGCCAGCTCCCAACCCCAAATGGCCACCAGCCCCAAGGGAAGGGACATGGCCTGGGCCAGGGCATCTGCACAGGAGCAGCCCTTGGCACATCAGCCCCACGAGCTGCCCCAACACCCAGGGTGTCATCCCCCACGGGGGCTCTTCAGTCTCACACGGGGCTCTTGCACTGGGCTGGTGTCACAGCCCCTGCTGTGCCCTCTCTGCGGCACGTGCCAAGTGACACCCGAGGCGACACCTCCTCCTGGCACTGCCACCGGGCCCTACTTGGCATCACAGAAGCCACAGAGGCAGCCGAGGCAGCCGTTGAGGATCTGGAGCAAGGCCAGCACCATCTCGGCCGCGCTGATGAGCAGCAGCAGGGAGAACAGCACGACGTGCCAGGTGACGATGCCCTCGGGCTCCAGGCAGATGCTCCAGGCTCTCCGGTTGTACAGGTAATTCTCAGCCCTGTGCGACAGGAAGGGGAGAAGGTGCAGGATGCTGCCTGCAGCAGGTCCACAATCCCATCGCTTTCTTGTCCCCCAGACACCCCATCCTGCACTCAGAGGATTCAGGGAAGAATAAAAGCTTCGAGGCAAAAAAGAAAGGAGCAGGCAAGAAAAAGAATGGTTAGAAGAATCACATTTACGCACGTGTCTGAGTCTAAAAAGAGAACAGAATTATTTTGTAGCACATATAGTGACAGGAGGGAAAGAAACCTATGCAATAACAAAGTCTGCCATCTCTCTGAGAATTGACCCAACCACTGGAAGCAAAAAAATGGAAGCTAATGTCAAGATGTTCCAGTGCAAAAACAGTGGAATGAAACATTAACCCTGGGTTCAGATACGATGAAATGTTGGTAAGAATCGGAAGTAAAGAAATGGGAGCAGTGGGGTTTGAACAGTGTACACAAAGGGATTATTACACTTCATAATAAATGAGCAAACAGTGCTGCAACTTCTTATTTGGGGTCTATTCTGTTCGTTGATACTGCAATTACTTCGGCTGGGAGGGTGATGAAGATGGAAAGCACCATGTAGAAATCCATGGAAGGTGAGGATTCCTTGAGCTACCGGGGTTCTGCATCAACCACCACGCACGCATCCATCCCACCCCCCTTCATTAACCCACTTAATTAGCAACCCATTGATTCAGGCCTCACCTGGCATCAGGCCCCTGGTCAAAGGCATCCAGGAAGGGGTAGCCCCAGCGGGCTGCGTGCCCCAGGCCGGGCTCGGAGGAGTTGTAGAGGCAGAGGGGCCCGTTGGTCAGCCCCACCCCGCAGAGGACGAAGCAGGCGGCAGCGCCCAGGAGCGCCAGCTTGGAGAGCACCACGGACAGGAACGCCTGCAGGGAGCACCGGGGGGACACGCCAAGTCAGCGAGGGTCAAAACGCAGCTGCAGCTCGTCAGCGGAGCTTGGGAGGGGGCAAAACTGCCCTGGCCAGCTGCGGCTGAGGGTGGAGGCAGCACTGGGGCGGCAGGAGTGGGCAGCGAGCTGCGGAGGTGGCACCGTGCCGCACTGGAGAGCAGCACCCAGCCCCCGCTGTGGGACGGGGGGCGTTCAGCGCATCCCGGCGTGGGGCAGTGAGAAAGGGCTCTGTGCCCCACGCAGCAGCGGGGGGACCCGGCACACCCCCCGCGGGCAGAGGGGATCCCTGCGGTGGGACAGGGCACGGGCGCATCCCGCCCCTGCCCAGCCCAGCCCGCTCCCGGCTTACGCTGTGGCGGCCGGAGCGCTGCCAGCCCAGCGCCGTGACGTGGGTCGCTGCCAGCAGCACCTGCAGGGACAAACACAGCGCTGGGGGACAAAGGGGAGCGGCTGCCCCGCTCCGTCCCCCTGGCCCGCTCCAGAGCCGGCGGAAGGCGGCCGCGCCCCGCGGTACTCACGGCGATGCCGCCGCCCCAGAGTCCCGGCACGGCCCGGGCGTGGCCGCTGATGTGCCCCTCCAGCAGGTACGTGGCTGCTCCGCCGGGGAAGAGCAGGAGGATGCTGGCTGCCGTGGAGAGCGTGCCCAGCACCAGCAGGCAGGGACCCACGATCCGGCTGCACTTCCCCACGCACATGGCTGTCCTGCATGGGCAGGAGGAGAGGGAAGGGCTGCGTTTGGCCCCGCAGCGCCCCGAGGTTTCCCCATCCCGAGCCCATCTCACAGCTGTGGGTGGGAGGGAGTCGCTGGGTTGTGCTTTTGGGTGCAAGCCCACCCTGCTGGAACTGCCCCTACTTGAAGGCAGTTTCCAGTGGAAATTGTAATACTTCTTTGCCAAATAGGCGCTGGTGTTCCCACACCAAACCCCAAGACTTGTGTGGCTCTTCCAAAACGTGTCCCAGCTCCTGGCAGGGGAAGATGGTCTTTAAGGTCCCTTCCAACCAAAACCAGTCTGAGGTTCTATGAAAATGTTACTGCAGGAAGCCAACCACCCACCGCAGCTCAGTTTGGCTTTCAGCATTTACAATGAGCAGCAGGAAGCCAAGAAAGAGTCAAAATCTTTGTACAAAGGCTTGTGAAAGCACATCAGTCTCCAATTCACTCTGACAGTAATTCTATCCCTGTCCCTACCATAGGTCTGAGTAGGCTGAAAGCAATTCAATTTAATTAAGAAATTAAATTTCTACTCTCCAGTGCTACTGGCATCTTACTAAGTTATGAGTTTATCTAGAAAGCACCTGCCCATCTCCAGGTGCTACCTTATCCAGAATTGCATCTCTTCTGCACCTACAAGACCCTTTTTGTACAGCATGTCCTTTGGTCACTCTGGGACTGCTGAAAATAACAGGACTGCTGTTGTCCTTGCTCCCAGCCGTTTGCTACCCTGAGTTCTTCTGGCTTGAAGTTTGGCTTATGCATTTTCCCCTTTCCTGCTAGGCTGCAGCCCATTTGCACAGGTGCCCCAGTGAAGCTGTTTCTTGCTCTGGCTGGTTTTGTTCTCGCTCTGGCTTTGCAAAGCAGAAGCGGCTGCGGCACCGCAGGGTTGGATCTGTGGGAAGAGCTGCTCAGCCCCTCCTGCAGGACCTCAGTGCCAGGGAGGAGTGGCCAGGGCAGCACATCCAGCCCTGGCACGGCCGAGGGGCTGGGGGACACCAGTCCCAGCAGGGCACTGGGGAGCTGAGCATGGAAGAACAGGGCTCTGAGACACCTCGGGGAGACCATCAGCTCCACACGTCCTAGAATCCCACCTCTCTTGATTTCCATCCTCCCTGCCTTGGTTACAGGGAATTAAGGGCCTCTTGGCCCCAGTGAGGCCCTGCCTGCAGTCCAGGGATTGTGTGGCACAGCCATGAGTGCCCTCTGCTGAGTCCCACCTCCCCACCACCTTCTGGAAGAGCTGCAGCTCCTCTGAGCTCACAGCCTGGGCTCTCACAGCAGAGCCTGTCTGCTCACCTCCCCTCCTCCTCTCCAAGCACTCCCCCTCCACCACTGCCCTCCCCCTGGGCATGGCAGCAGGTCTTTCCCCTGGGAAGCTCCCAGGCCACGCTGTCCCTTCCAAGCAAATCCCCCTGAGCAAGCAGCTCCTGGGCCAGCACAGACAAACCTGTGCAGGGCAGGCAAACCAAAGTGCAGGTGGTCCTGTGTCCATCCTGTGTCCGAAGCAGGACCCCCTTCTGCCAGCACACCTCCATGACCAAAAGCACAGAGATTCCAGCAAAGCCCAGGGAACTCCTCCCCACTCCCCAGCTTACCTGGAGCGGTGCCACGCAGAGCAGCAGCAGCACCCAGCCCTGGCTGAGCCCTGTCCCAGAGGATCACCCATGGGTGACTATTTATGACACCTCAGCCTGTGCTCCCCTCCCATCCTGTCCCCCACGGGCCGCCCACCAGACCATGACCCTCTGTCCCTGTCCCCATCCCAGGGAAGGATGAGTGGCTGGATGAGCCACTCTGCCTTGCCCTTCCCCATTTCAGAATTTACACTGGCCGAGTTCACCAAATCAGGCATAACCTCAGATTTTAAGGCTTCTACCACATCTGCACTAAATGCCTCAACCAGTGCCCGAGTAGTGAACACTGCTGCTCCTGGAACAACCTGTTGGGAAAATGTTTCCTCTCTAATACTTCAATAAAAGCTTCAGAATAAACATTCCCATGTGTCCACTGGCTCCTACCTCCCACCCTTTGCTTCCTCGCAGGCGTGTCACCTTTTCCTCAGGTGCTGAATGTATCCCCACCATGTGTGTGTCTCATGCCTTGGTAATAAGATTGAGAGAGGAAGGTTATTTCTAGGTATCTTCATTATTATAAATCATCAGATATCAGCATTTGGTAGCACAAAAAAAAATGGCAAAAATGGGACAGTTTTGTTGGCAGAAGAGTTGCAGGTGGCACCAGCAAAGAGAAGAATGGCTTGTGGGCTGTGCAGGCACAAAGAAGAACCTTCTCAAAGAAGAGTTTTGGGAGCCCTCCAAGAGCCACGTGGGAAAAGATGAATGGGTGAGGCCAAGTTACAGCAGGCAATTCCATTCCTCTTGCAAAAACAAGCTGAGGAGCAGATTATCAGACAGTCCCTCTGAAAGGAAAATCAGAGCTGGCATCAGGAGAGGAATTCCCATTTTAGAATCTCAGAACAGTCTGAGGGGGAAGGGACCCAGCAGGATCATGGAGTCCAGCTCTGGAGTGAGTGCAGGGATTGAACCTGAGACCTCAGCATCCTTAGCACTGGGCTCCAGCACCTGAGTTAACCTCAGGGTATTTCATCCTTAAATGGGACAAATCAGTCTCCAAAATGAAGACAGACAATGCATGCAGGATAAGCAGAGTCCAAGTTCTCCTTCCTTTTTCCTTTCCTTTTTCACTTAGAAAGAGGGGAACCTTTTTTTCACTCTGCTGCAAGAAAAAGTTTTGCAACCTCATCTTGTGCCTTTCCTACGTCACAGCAATCTGAGGTTCCCACCACACACATGATCTGCTCCATCATCTCCCACAGAAAACCCCATGCCAGGAAGTGTGAAGCATCAGGGTGACACTCTTCCCTGGACTGCTGATCTTTTCCTTATAAGAATAACCCTAATAGAAGGCTAATTTTGGCCGTGCACGTGAGGAGCTGTGTGCTTGCCTTTCCCACACCAGAGTTCAACTGTGAAAGTGCCAGCACAGCAATTATGGGCACGGAATTTGCTGCCAAGTCACCCAGTCCTGGTGCAGCCAAACGTGGTCCCACCTAACGCAATTCCAGCTTGGCAAGGTCCCCCTTGGCTGAAGAGGTGCCTTCACCTCCCTGCTCCACCAGGAGATTCCCTTGGGGCTGAGGAACCTGCACAGCAGGCTGGGTTCCAAGAGTGGTTTGGCTTCAAGGAGAACCAAGAGACTGAGGTGGGTCTGAACTGGTGAGGAGGAAACGTTCTGTGCCAAAGCAGCCTCCACCTTGGTCCTGGATGGAAGATGTTCAGCACCCATCTGGTCTCTCCCACTCCCCTTCTTAGCATCTGCAAATCTGTTTGTGCCACTACTCAGCCAAGACTTCTCCAAAATCCCCTTAGACAAGCCCTGCAGGGTGTTTGTGGCTGGAACTGACTGAGGAAACACTAACACCATGCTGGACAACATCCCCTTTAGGGCTTACAAATGTCACCTGAATTTACAGTTCAGATAAACCCCATGAAAAGCTGGAAGTTTACAGATAGGAAAAATAAGTAAATGAAACCCAAGAGGTATTTTGAGTTTGAGGTATCCCAGTAGTTCCCTGAGCTGCAGACTGATGTAAAAAGATTCCTGACTCAGTTGGAACTGGGAATATTTTCCTAGGCTGCGTGAAGAGTTCAGGGTTTTCCAGCTTCAAGACTGTGGCAGGGGCTGAGCTCCGCAGTGGAGACTTACCTACAGTCAGGAACACGGGATTGACCCAAAATTGATTTCTTAATTTCACTTTCTCCACTGCATGTGCCAAGTCCTGGTCCAGAAGGGCCCTTGCTCCTTTGCATTTCATGCCAGGCCACGACAGGAACATCCCAACTGCACAAGTCAGAGGCTCTGCCTTGCCAGCACCTTACCAGGAGGACACTGACAGACCAGAACAGAAAGCCCCATTTCCTCTGCTCTTTTGTTGAGAAGGATGGGAAATCCTAGCCCTGCCTCTTTTTATTAGTTTTCATACAGGTATTTTTCCTGTCAAGGTCCTGTAAGTTTGTCTCACTTCAAGATTTTCTATCCTCTACAACAGCCTGAAGTTTTCTTGGGAAATGCTGTCATCTACAGCTCCTTATCCTTCTAGCCCAGTATCCTGAAGGAAAAACTCAGGAACTCCACAAATAACACAGGGACAGACTTCCATTAGAACTAAAGCAACAAATAAACCCCAACCCCAAAAAACCAAAAGTTGAAGAAAGCTACTGAAAACAGTTGGTTTTATTTCCAGGATCAAATATTACAATAGGACATTTACATATATTTATAAAAAATGCAGCAGTTGTGTATATAGATCAGAGGTTTCCTTGAGTTTGGTCCCTCCCAGCACAGTGAGCTGAAAAATTCCAAATTAATCTTCTCCCTCCTTCCATGTGAAGTTGCCATGACTGAATAAACTGACCACTGTGAAAAGCTGTTCCTTAGAAACTGGATGTTCCCCAGTTCCAGGAAACAGCATAATTTTTAAAAAATCATCTGTCCTAGAGTCTGGTGTCTCTGAGTTGAGTTTTACCCAGATGTTCTTCATATAAATCTGGTCTATAAAAATAGCACCTCATCCCCTGCTCCACACAGTTTCAGTTCTACACCTTCAATCTGGGCACCATTTCACAAGCAGTTGCAAAGTGACTTTTCTCTGCACTGCAGATACTCCCAGTGATCTGTCAGTGACCAAATCCTCAATTTCTGTGCTCACTCCCAAGGTGCCCTTGGAACACAGTGGATAACCCGAGGCAGGTCGAGGCACTGCCAGGTGCAGCAGTCTCTGCCTGAAGCCCTGTGTGTGTAAATACATATGGCTCTGTTTGTTGGGACTGCACAAACACCAAGCATCCCAAGGACAAAAGGAGACAGGGAAAAAAGTCAGCACAGAAAGGGCATCCATTAACCTCACCCACTCCAAATCCCCACAGGCCTCTGGGTACTTCCAGCAGCACAGCCAGCACAGGGCTCAGCATCAGTTTGTTCTGTCTTTGAAACAGGAGCTGTTCCACTTACAGAAAATCACTTGTGAAAATAAATAAATAGAAAGGGTGAGGGAGAGCAGAGGCTGGATTTGAGCCTGTGGGAACAGCCAGACGAGGCACAGCCAGTCCTTGAGAGCGACTTTGCCCCTCACCCACCTAAAGCACATCTCTGCCACCCCTTCTCCTCTTGGAACACCAGACTGCCTGTCTTACCAACTTCACTAAACAGGGATTAAACCAGAATAAAATGGTGACATTTAGTACAAACTAAAAATGAATAACAATGAAGTGATGAGGCCCCGAAATGATACAGATGTTCCCACTCACACAGACATTCCTATAACACATCCCTATGGTCGTATTTCATTTTTACGTGGTTTACCAAAAAACCACCATGTTTCAAGCAACTCTGCAGTGTTTTCTACCTGACAAACAGCTCAAAATGCTGCCCTGCCCCCAGAAGAAAACTAGTTTTAATTTAGCCCTTGTTGCTCGAGTCCCAGTGAAGAAGCTCAGAGCTCTGACAGGAACAGGAATTTAAGACCCTTCAGCAGAGAGGCTGAGTTAGTAAAACCTGCACCAAACCCAGTTCCTGCCAGGGCAAGCTGAGTGTACAAATCAGCTCTGGAGGACACAGACCCTGTGAAACACAAGCTGGACAAAGAAGAGGTGTCACTTTCCCCTAACAGTGAGGAAAAGGTCAGGGAGCTCTGGGAAGAGCTGATGGAAAATTCCTGTTTAGATCTACTTGGGACTAAGGGTACATCTGGATGCTTTTTACAGACAACTGTATTTTACAAGGCTACCTGTAAATCCTGGACACTCCTCTAAGATCAACAGTGTTAACTGACCTGATTTACCAGGAAAAGCAATGCACTGCAGTCCATGAATGTCAGAAACCATAAACATCACCTTTCAACCTTGGTTCCAAGCCTAAAGACAATAACACAAGTATGGCCAGAAATGTTTGGCCCAGCTCTACCTGTCCTTTTTACATCAATGGAGAATGAGTGAGTCTGTAAGCTTAAGAGCGTGCAGCATCAGAAAGATATAAAATCCTTCTGTACTCCTGTGAAGTGGTAAGTAAATTTGTCAGCTGCATTTGGCAGGGAAAGCCAGAACTTGTTTTGCCTTCTGTTGCAGGATCCTGGATGTGACTGGCACTACTGGACATTACATCCCAAAACAAAGCTGTGTTAGATGAAGAGCACAGGCCAAGGGAACATCTCCAGCAGCAGCAAGGAGCTCCAGCTTCAAACACGACAGCCCTGACAGCTCTCCAGTCAGAAAAACCTGCATTGCCTACATGCACTGCTGCTCCTGCAGCACCACATGCAAATCCTGACCCAGCGATACCCCCAGGAAGCCACAAACCACAGCTTTTGAAGGATTGGTTTCCTTCGTCCTTCACAGCTCAACATTGTATTTCCCAACCAAATTCAACACATTTTTTCCAGCAAACGCAATGTAAGCTTCAGATTTCACATCTAGGCTTAAAGGCTCTTTAAACATTGCCCAGCCCATCACCTTCACTGCCAGGAGCTGTCCTGTCCCAGGCAGGATTCGATTTGCGTTTTCAACCACACCCCTCAGGCCAGCAAAGCACATTCCTCCAAAGGGATGGAGAGCTGAAGAGGCTGCATCCTGGCTGCTGCAGTTCCTCATCAGCTTTCAGCCCCAAAGCACAGCTGATTTGTGGCACTGGGTTTGTTTGGGTTGGGAAGGAAAGGAGGAATGAACAAAGAGAAGAGCCACATGCAGGGATATGTATTCCTTAATTTTTTTTTTCTCTGTTTCTTGCTCTTGAAGCAAAGCAAAAGAAAGGCGATAGAAAAAAACACACTGTGAGACAGATACAAAGAATCCAACCCAGGATCACAGTTTCCTGGAACAGAACAAACTCCTAGAAACCACAAGAAAATGCCATTTTCAGTATAAATGTTCAATTTCCCTATCTCCTTTCCCCTGTCTGAGCAATTCCTGGTCTCACCACAGAGTTCAGCCCAGCTCCATAGACAGGAGCAGGCCCTGGAGGGCCAGGGGAGAGAAGGTGCCAATAAACCACACCTAATAAACCACATTCCAACCAGACAGCTGGAGCTGCTTCAGGAAGCTTTAGGTCTACATGGAAATGTGAGTTAGAGATCTGGATATCCAGGAACTAAAGGATCCTTCAGTCTAGAAGTGGCACTGCTCCTTCACAGGCCAAACACAAGACCCCCCCACTCACCTCCCCAAGCTGGGAGCAGCCTCCACACTTGGGGGTCTTTACAAACCAAAGATGACATCTGGTGTCCCATCAACCACTGATCAGGAAACTGAGATGAGACTCTGCTTTCCTGACACTACATCCTGCAGCAGAAAGGGAAATCAACTTCTACAACTGCATGATTCCATGTCAAACTTCAATTAGGAGCAGGAGACAGCTGTGAGCTGAAGTTTTCATGGGGAATGCCAGACATTTTCTGTGATTTCTTGCATTAAAAGGTTCCAAAGTATAGATGCCAGTATGAAATCAAAGGCAAAATATCTTGAAAAAAATGAAATATGTAAATTTCTGACTACTAAAGTCTTTAACAAAGACAATCATCTGAGAGAGGCAGAAAAAGTCAGCAGTTA
Organism: Lonchura striata; assembly: GCF_050655825.1. Classification (NCBI taxonomy): domain Eukaryota; kingdom Metazoa; phylum Chordata; class Aves; order Passeriformes; family Estrildidae; genus Lonchura; species Lonchura striata. The sequence continues at coordinate 5,973,218 of NC_140711.1, forward strand.
TGCCAGGTCCCACATGCCTTTCTCCTCAGTGATTGAAGACCATGATAAACTGAATTTTTAGTTGTAAATACACAAATCCACCACATCATGCTGTGCCAGTTAACTCCTGTCCCACTGGAACATCTGCTGAAACACCAACTGACCAAGAGCTCCATGTCCAGAGAAGACACTGGAGGAAAATCAGGGCACTGACCTGTGGTGCCAGCTTCCAGAGCTGAAAGCAAAGCCTGCACCAAGGAGCAGTTTTCCATGCAGCCCTCCAAATTTAGAGGTAAGTGACAACAGATGAACACAGAAACAGAACACAAATCACCCCAGGGAATTCAAGTCACCTGGCTGGGAAGTGTTTTATGAAGCATTAATTGATGCTCAATGCTGTCAGTGCTGTAAAACCCCTGTAAAGCCATTCAATCCTAGAAAAACCAACCACTGTGCCAAGGGAAAAAGCCAACTGACTATCAGGTGTCTGTGGCAGGTGTTTTCAGGGAATCCAAAACCTTTACAGTACCTTTGTTATTTGCAAAATCCTGAGAGCAAGTAAGGAAACACTTTGAGGATGCTGGGAAGGGAACATGGATAACCCACCCACCCCCACCAAGGAGCTGGTTCTGCTCCAGCACTGAACTCACAGCTTTCCCTCTGGGCCAAGCAGTCAATCCCATATGGAGCACAGTTGGATTTCTGGGGGGTTGCCTGGCTTTTTTACTATGTCCACTGGCAATTTAAAGCAGGAGGAAAACAGGCAGGCAATCCAGAAGCTTTTGAATTAGGTGGAGCAGAGCATTTTACCACGGCTCAACCCAACTCCTTTCCAAAACCAGAGTGTTGGATAAGAGAAGGCTGGAAGGTTAATGGAGACCTTTTGTGTAGGGAATCCAAACAAAAGAAAGACTGTCCTGAAGGTTATGCCCTCTCCTTACAGAGAGGTGCCTCCGTGCCTCATCACACACTCTTCAAAAATAAATTAAACAAAACAGATTTAAGAATAGCAGCGAGAAGGGTTTGTGTATTATGGCCACTCCAAGCTCCAGCATGCTGGATACACAGATCACTGTTTTACTTTATTCCAGGAAAGCAGAGGAAAGATGTTCTTCCCAATGCTCTCTGCAGCTGAGGAAGAAAATAAAACTCTGAGCACTCTCATTTGGTCACTAGAGAGGGAGAAGGGAGGGAGAGAGAGGAGGAGGGAGAAGGAAGGGCCAGTCAGCTGCCTGATTCCAGCACTGCAATCCCACGACCCTTAACTGCATATTTAACGACTCCTGTCCCGGGCAAAGAGGAGAGGGAGGAAGGCTGGGAGAGCTCAGGCCACAGTGCTAATTCCTTTCCTGCACAAAGACAGTCTCTTGAGGACACAGGCCTGCCTCCTGTAACGTGATCTCATAGTCCAGGTGGGAGAGTTTCCTCCGAGGGAAGTTGGTGAGCAGTTCAAAGCGCTCGTTGGGGTATCCTTTGGACTGGACGTGTTTCACAAGAGCCTGGGGAGAAAGGAAGGCAAACCAGTGTCACAGAAGTCAGAATGGGGAAAAAAATCCTGTTTTCCTTTAAAAAGTGTTGCCTTTTAAAGTTTTTTCTTCTTTTTTTTTGCTTGAAGGGAAGAAAGAGCATCACCTTGGAAATAATGTGTGTAAGGAAGCCAGTGCTTTGTCAATAACAGCACAATGATTAAAAAGAAAACATTTTAAAAACCAGTATTGGGGAGTGTCATCAATTGAAACTCCTGAAGTGCAGCTGTCTCCTTAAGCAATTTCTTTTGCTAGTTCTGGACAGCTTTAAAATGCAAGCAACTAAAGGCTGAAAAAAAACAGCATGGAAATGATGCTCACAAAGAAGCACCTGAGACTCAATCTGGATCTGACTGAAAGGCTCCAGAAGATCACATGAGATGAGCACAAAGGCTGCTTGTTCAGCTCTGCAACCAAAAGATGTCTTTACCCACAAACCTTGACTCAGCTAAATTTCTCTGCTGACAGTAGAGCAGAAGAGAAATCATATGCTGAGATAATTTTCCTTTTACTCTCACAGTCCATAAAAGGTGCCAAACCAAAAGTCAGGATTTATTTCAATATTGCAGTTTTGTACTGCCTACATGAATTGTTTAAGTATTCAAAAGTGCTACATATTTAATAATACATGCAAATTTACTTAACAAGCTGCATTCAAAAGGCAGTCAAGCTCTTTTTTCCTTTTATTTTCAAGCAGGAAAGTCAAGGATGAGAACATGAGCTGAGGATACTGTACATTCCTAGAGTTGCTGGCTAGGCAATAGCCCCAGTCTTTGTAAGAGATAGGACAATTTCTCCCAAATCTACACAAAATCCTTCTGATGAGGTGTGCTGTTGCCTTCCCTATGACTTCAGCTGTTAGATTGATTACATTTAAATGAGCTTAACTGGCCACTGTTTCCTGAAAACTCATGGCAAACAGGACCACAGCAACTTTTTACACTCTGCTCCCAGGTAAGCACCTGGAGAATTTTGATGGAAATGCCATTCACATGGACTTCTCCAAGGTAAGGAGCCCAAAGCACAGTTGAGACACACACCTGAGGCACAGTAATTGACCAAAATTCTACCTCCCATGCAAAACCACCACACTCTGTAACACATCTGTTTTGGGAGAACTTCCTCCAGTCTGCTCTAACACCCATGTCCAGAATGAAGGGTGGAAGTTTGATGGGAGAGATGGAGAATGAGGAGTTTTGCCTTTGATTTTACCATGGGAACCAACTACTTTTAGAAACAAAGCCCCAGAAATGAGAAAGCTGAGAGCATTTAATGGTAATTAACGATTAATGCAAAAGCCATTTAGAGTAATTTTATAATGGAAATGAGCAGTGTGGGGATTGAGAAAGACACTGGAGTGTACAGAAAACCCAAGCTGCAGTGGAGACACACAGAGCCAACAGTTACCAGAGGAATGACATGGAACACAGTGCAAGCACCCCCTGGATACACCTCTCCCACTAGATCAGATTTCAACGGTGTCCCCCAGGCACGTTGAAATTCTCCAGTTTTATCTTTCTTCTACTCAGACAAGGATTCCCATCAAGTCCACTCACCAGAAGTTTAGCTTGTTCAGGCAGTGAAACTTGTTCCCTCTTTCCATCTGGATACCTCAGCATCAGCTGTGCCTTTGGTCCTACACAAATAAAATTATCACAAGTTAGTACCAGGGCAGCTGAGTTGAGGCCTGTGGTAGATTTTAGGTGGGACAGCACAGCAGGGTGAGGGACTGGAGACAAACACAAGGTTCCAGCCTGTGGAGATAAATTTCTACCATAATGCTGAAAATACAAACATCAGGCTCAAGACTCTTCCAAAGCAGCAGTGACTGACCCCAGGCAGTGTGGCCAGAGCACACTGCACCTGTGTTACACCAGAGTGGACTTTACTCCTGGGCAAGACCCGAGTAAGGGAACCCAGAGGACTCTGCAGGCTGGGGCACTGCTGGTGAATCACTCACACGTCTGCTGGCAAGGAGGGAGGAAATCAGAAGGCATTTTTAAAAGAAGGGATGAAACCAGGCTTGGCAGCCTATGAACAGCTTCAGGCAAAAAAGCCACAACAAAAGCAATAAAAACTGGGCACTTACCATTCACGTCCAGGCCCCGGAAGGTACTTTCAGGCTTGTCAGGTGACTCCTCCAGTGCCCCCGCATCGATGCAGGGCAGGACTCTGTGGTTTGATGTTGTTCCAGGCTCAGTCCTTGCAGAGGGCTCAGGCTGAGGCCTCCGGCTCTCCTCTTTTTTATACCCCAAGTCTTTGTGTGGAGACTTCCTCAGCTTGGCTGGAATCTCCGACTCCTCCTCCTCCTCAGATCCACAAACAGAAATAAACTCTTCACTTCCAGAAAAAAGCTCCGACTCCGACTCCTCATCTGACCGGCTCTCCTGCTTGGCCTGTGAGGAATCAAAATGTGTCTCCTGGAGCGAGGCTCTGATGGCAGCTTCCAGCTGGCTGTCCTCACTGGCATCGATGAGACTCTCCTGTGGGATGCAGACAACACGTACATCACAACTGCCTTCAAACATCTCCTGAAAACAAAAAGGACATCAGTCTTCCAGAAGGGAAGCCTGTCAGGAATGCACAGCAGGGAAAGCTAGGCATGCTGTGATTACTTAATAGCTTCTCCTTGGAGTTCTGCATGGAGTAATCAATATTCCTTTCACACTCTGGCTGCTAAATCCAAACCAAGCGCCAAAAGCACAAACAATGACCCTGGGAGAAGGCATTCCCTGGCACACTGTGTTTCTGCATGCCCCAGCACTAACTCCTGGAGTCTGTCTGGGAAATCAGGAGAGCTTGACAAGCACAGGTCAGAGTGCTGCACCTCAGCTCCTGCAGGCTGTCTCCCAAGGAGCCTCACACTTACTGAGCGGGAGCATTTCTGGGGAGGGCTGCTGGAGTGGCCGTCCAGCTGGCCGTGCTCGCTCAGGAACCCCGTCACTTGGTCCAAGAAAGAAGTCACATCTAACTGGTGCCACTCCACGAGCTTCTGGCCTAGGGAACAAAAGGTGGCATCAAACAAAATTTCAGCAAAACGCTGCAGTTTAGTGGTCAAACACACCAACTCACTGCTGCAGGAGTCCCTGTTTGAGGAACTGCAGCTTCCCACAGGCTACCACCTGATAATTATGGAGCTTCCTCCTTCCACCCCCTTGAAAAGGGACAGACATGGATACAGACAGTTTATTTCCATTCTTTTAATCTATAGGAATGCAAGCACAGAATGGTGAATCTGGCATTGAAACCAAACCACTGAGTTATGAAGAAGCATTTCTCCATTCTTGCCAAATTGATTCTAACCCTTGGCAAACAGCATTTGTTCCCAGAAGGAAAGTGCTAAGAAGAGTATTCTAGCTTCAGCTGCAATATTAAAAAATGAATGTATTTTTAGGTGGTTGAAGTCAGCCACACAGAGGTCTCAGCTCTGATCAGAGGCACTGTCACTTCAGTCCCTAAAAACAGGAGATCAGACCAACATTATATAACCAGGCAGCTGCATTATATGATGATAAAATAAGCTGCTGGATACAAAAGAAAAAGCAACAACTTCGAAAGAGCTGGAGCTCTGGAGAGGGAGAAGTTTGATTGCTCAGGTAAAAAACAAGCAAAACAAAACAAAAACTCAAAGCCAAAATGGCATTTCAAAATTAAGAAGCAATTTAAAGTCATTGCTGAGCCTCACAAAACTCTGTGGGAGGAGCAGAAAGCAGATTCATGTAGCAATTACAAATATTGTAGTTATTCATCAAATGATTTCAAGAAGCTTTTGAAAGACTTAAAAAAAAGAATTCAGAGTTTTTCCACCAGATGGAACTATTTTCACTTTCTAAGCAGAATACTCTCTAAGCTTCAAATACACAAAATTTCTGCAAGTTTTGAGTGTTTCATTCTCTTAGTTCCTCTGGGAACACACTGAGTCAGTCCTTCAGGTCCTGAAGAGATTCTTCAGCCACATGTAACACAAACTGCAGTGGAAGGTATTCCAGACTACAACTGTCAGTGCTTGCCATGGAATAACTCCAGGCAAACCAGCTGCCACTTGTCTTACCTGTCCTGGGATCCAGGATGGAGACATAAGGAAAGTCTGCTAATTTATAAAACTGTATGTACCGCTGTCCTTCCTCGCTGTCATGGTACACCTACAAAATTGGGCAGATTAGTGGCTGGAGAGGGAACACAAACAAACTGTACCTTGAAAATGCATGGAGTTTTTCTCTCTTCTACAGTATAAACTGCAATTGCAACTGTATATACACAGTTATCAGTAACTCTGAAAAGCTGGAATTAAGCCTCTAGCTCTCCATGTATTAGAAACTACGTGAGGTAACATCTTGATTGCACAAGTGAAAGGCAGTTTATGCCTTCAAATGCATATCCATGAATTCCATCCCCATCCATAAGCTACATACACTCCATGAAACACACTTTTTCTGCAGGTTCACCAGGAGAATCCCATCTTTTCCAAATAATTCCAATTTTTTCCCACTGTCCCATTTACCAAGACACCAAGTTAGCCACACATCCCTCTCCAGGCAATTTCTCACCTGCCAAAAAATGAAGTGGTCCCGGATGATGTTCTTCACAGCCTCGTTGCTCCACACATCACGGTTGAGGCACTGGCAGGCAAAATCTTGCACGTTCTGAATGTTTATCATGAGCCACTTGTTCTGCATCTGACCACACTCCTTGGCCTGGAAGCAGAAGGAAAAGCTTGGTTAGATCAGGCTGAAGGGCCAGACAGCACCGATGCCAGCAATGATCAGAGATGGCTTCTACCACGGCCAGGCCTTCCACCAAACCCCTTCACAGTGAGGAGGATGGACAGAGCTAGTGAAAAGGCACCCACAAAACAGAAGGCAGGGCTGAAGGATCTGCTTTAAATGAGCCTGGTTGAATTACAGAATCACATCGATGAACAGAGCTGCTGGATTTCAACAAGCCAAGCACAGGGTGGGAAAAGCAACTCAGAGGGGGGACACACATGGCAATGCTGAATTAAGTATTTATTCAGGGAAAAGTGTAGTCAGTCCCACTGATCTGACAACAAAGACCTGCTCAGTCTAAAGATAAACCCGTGGACCATCTAGTTAAGTAGGTTGCATAATTGACAGAGGACTTGCATTGATTCAACAGGACCCCTTCTCTGTGTGTTTTCTTTTTCTCTCCGAGTTTTGAGTTACTCTGTGACTGTCCAACTGCCCAATTAGGCATCCTTTTTTAATGCTGCTTATCCAGACTGCAAGTGGAGAGGGAGACAGGAAGGCGCAGGAAAAAATCTTACTGGTTTGAGTCACAAAGCTGGCACTGTCTGATTGCCTGGTTGCAAGTTAATGGTAGGAGTTTGATCAAGAATGTAATTCTGATCGCTGAACTGTCATACCTGTTGAAAAAAAGAGGGCTAGATCAACAGCAGGAATGCTCTTACCACCTGGAAAGACTGGAACTGGTATAGGAACTCTCTTTGCTTTAAAAAAAAATTTAAAAGTTATGCTCACCATCCTGCTGGTAATCTACTGTTAAGGAATTCAAAGGATAAAAAAATTCTGGGGAATCAGGATGTTATGCAAGATTTTGCTGTTTGGGCACTACTTTGTTCCCCAGACTGAAGTTTTTACTTTTGAAATCAATTTTAGCCAGTGTAGTTTGGAACAGTCTGCCTGTCCTGTCACTGTGTGACAGACAGACATGTGAACCCCACACACTCAGCTTCACCAAGGCAAGAATCTCAGCCTACAAAATCAGTCTGTGTGGCCAAGTGCCCTGCAGAGGCAGCTTCTGTATTACTCAAAGGAAAAAAAAAAAAGAAGGTAGAAGCATGGAATAGTCCTATTCCCACCAGGTGAAAAAAATGGGGAAGGTGACTCCCAGGTAATAGACAAGGGTCTTAAATATAATTGTCATGCTTTTATTTAAAGGACTTGTTTTGAACTAACTGCATTTTGAGAAGTAGTTCTAAGAAACTAGTATGAGATGAGACCTAGAGGCAGTGCCCAAGTTTAAAGGGAACAAAAATTTTTATGTTATTTAAGTCAATTGGATTGCCTTAGTCCTATGTTCTCAGGCAGTCTGATAAAAGAACACTCAAAAAAACCCCTGTAATTAGAAAGCTGGAAAGTGCATCTCATTCTTCTACCCTCACTCTGTGTATCTTGTAATGTTAATGAAAACCTCTGGTTCTACCTTTCCTCTGTCCAGCTGAGAGCCTTGGAAGGATGCAAGCAGGAAATTCCACAAAGAAAATCTACAAAACTAAGCTTTCACCTGCAGAACAGGCAGAGCTTTTGAAACTACTTTTAACTTCTTTCTAAAAACAAGGTTTGGATTTAACACTTAAAAAGACACAGTTAAACTGCTGCTTTTTCCTACACAGCTCAAGGGATTCTTCTGAGGGCGTGGAAGGACAACAGTGTAAGAAAAAGAAACACTGCAGATTTGGAGATTATATTAGGGTCATTTTGGTAAGTGACAAGGCAACAACGGAAGGCTCAAGAGCTGGCTTGTGTATCCCAAAAGCTGGGATCTGATGGATTTAGGTCCTCTGTTTCCAACACCAAGTGCCTCCCCATTCCCCTCCTCCTTTGAGGTATAAAGGCCAGTGGCAGGCACTCACAGAGCCCACAGACAGGGCAGTACAGGGCAGCCACTCTTTGAGAGCAGAGCCAGTGAAGCTCAGATGCAAAAACCAACCCAAACCAATCCCATCTGCCCTAAGTGTGCCTTTACCCTTTCTGCCCAGTCACATATTTCACCATTACAATTTAGGGCAGCAAACCAGCAGCCTGGTGAGACAATCTGTGAGACAAGTCTTGGTTTATGCTCAGTGCTGGATCTCCCTGTGTAACTCTGGATCTTGCACTACTAAAAATAAATTTTCCTCTCATTTGACTTCTCTGAACATGTATGGTTTAGAAATGTTGGGGTGGTTCCTGCTGGCTCAGTTTTGTTGAAAAGCAATCCTTTCAAGGCAGCAGAGAGAAGAAGGAAGTGGACCAGGACCTTGTGATTCTCTGGACATTTGTGTGACTCAGTGGGGAAGATAACAGCTGACAGAGAGTCAGAGCAGGACATTATCAAACAAGAAATCTCCTATTTGGGCCATACTTCTCCTTCCTACCTGGGGCAGGGAATAGATCCTCTCAGCACCCAGCCATTCCTGAGCCACAACTGTACTGCAGCTGTGCTCACCCAAACCAGGCCAGAGGCACCTTCTGCACAGGTAATTGCTCCATTTGAATACAGTGACCAGGTCAGCTTCCAAATGATTGCTGCTTTTTAAGTAGAAACAAAAACCCCCTCAGTCTCAGCTGTAAAGTAGGGAGCAGCTAAAAAAGGTTATTGTTAAATAGGAAAAAGAAATCATATAGACAGACTTGAAACTCAGCAATGTGACACTCAGTCACTTCACTGGAACCCTGCTGAGTGTTAAGCACAGAACTGCACACACCAGAACCATCTCTGCCCACAAGAAGTGCAAGCTAAGTCAATTTGGTGTGTCCCCCTCAAGTTCAATCATCTCTCACATCACAGGCATATAGAGAGAGAACACCCTACAATTCTTGAAAGCAGCCTGAGATGAGAGCAAAACCACACGCCTCTCTAACAGACATGTTTGGTGTGCAATTTATTTATTTTACTTGAGTGATTCATTCCTAATAGATTCCACATTAATGGGAGAACTCTAGTTTAGTCAGTCACACACTGAACTTTACAAGTACAGTGATCATAAGCTGTTCTGCATGTGGAGCACAATGCTTTTTCATATACAGCAGGTAAAAAAAAACCAAACAATGTCATTCAACACTCGAAAATTTTTCTGCCATGACGTTATCCACACCTATTCCTAAAGCTGGTGGTAACAAAGCTTCCTGGTTACTCAAGAAAAGTGAGGTTTCTAGGGGAAAACTGAAGATAAATACATGTACTTACTATCAAATCCAACCTTAAAGTACCCAAAGAGCAGCAACAGCTGATGAGCAACGAAGATCCATAATGCCAGATGTCACCACTCCTGCCAACAAAGCCCTAAATCCTAAATGGCTCTCTGATAAATGTGCATGGCTCAACCCTGGCAGAGTGTTCCTGCACACCCTCCAGAGGCTGAACACACCACACACCAACCCTGGAAAGAAAACCCCACTTAGATCAAAGCTTAACTACAAGAGCATCACAATGACAGGATTTAATCTTTGATACTCTGGAATGTGATGAGCAGCTCTGGTTTATCATATGATTTATATCCATTTATCTCAGCATACAGAGAAGGGAGAAGCCAAGAGCAGCTTGCTAGAGATGAATTTTGGGAGACTGTAGTCACTGAGGCCCTACACTGTCCCAGGCTGAAGCAGTAGAACAGTTTGCAGTCAGAAAAGGTAAAATGCAAAGGGAAATGGTCAACACTGTGAGAAGGTGTGGAGAGTTATATTGCAATGAAGTTGAGGAGGATCGGTCTGAAATGAAGGTATCCCACGGCACAAGGAACTGTACAAGAACAAAGCAAGGTGAGTGCCAACACCAGAAAGTATACAGGTCTTTGAGTGCAGGTACTGCACAGAACAGGGCAATGTGAGTATATACAAACCCCTTCCCCAACCCCAGCCCACCCCTTTTTAAAATGACCTTTCAAGACTGAATAAGAATGCAGAAACTTTAGGACAAACAAATCCATCAGTTATTTCACTCTCTGACACTTCTGACTGTGACAGATCAGCACTGCTGAAGCCTTCACATGTTTCCAGCAAGACCCAAGGCGAGACAAGCCCCCACCTCAAACTCCACAGCAGAGCTCAGAAGGCACTTGCTGACTGCTCCTGCAGCAGCACTGGTTGTTGCCATGTGAATTCCCCTTACTGGTGCCTTTAACCACACATTTGCTGGTTTCACCAACAGCTCTGGACCCCAGGCCCAGCAAACATCATCAGCTGGAACACCTGACACATGTCTTTTGAAGTAAACCCTGCTTCAGGCTGCTCCTCTGCTCCCACTGCAACTCCTTCCCAAGGTGGACACTGCTGCTCTCTGCCAGCATCCTCTCACAGCTGCAATGCTGTTAAGGAGATTGTGGAGGGCACCCTCAGAACACAGGAATTAGTGACAAGGCAACTGATCCCGGGTGATTTGGGAAGCATAAAAGAGAGATGAGGGTAATGGGATGAGAGCTGGAGACTCCATAAAGGCACAGTGTTCCACCAAAAGTTCTCCAGCAGTGCTCTTGTATTTGTGCAGTCAAGGCACTTGTGAAAACAAGGTATAGTTTTGTTAAGTGCAGGCCTGTGCAGTGGGTTCTTCAACATCTGTACTGAACCATTTAATCATTACTTTGCATTCTCATGCAGTAAAAATAATGATCATCTCCATCATCCATCTCATCAAAGATGACCAAGAGAAAGTTCAGTAGTAACTGGAATTTCTGAAAAATATCTGAAAATTAAGGACTCAAAAATTAAAAATATATACCAATCTGCATGTTCTCTAATCATTAGTTAAGTTATTGATCCACATCATAACAACTTAGGAATAGATCCACACATGCTTACACAGTCAGGAAAGGTGACACCTGAGACTGTTTAAAGCTGACAGTGTCCTGTATCTCTGGGATACTTTCCCTAGCACCACCAGAAGTAAAAGAGAACCACTGTGATTTTATAGAACAACAGCTACACTGACAATGAAGTTGTGGCTTGATGGCAAAATTGCATTCAAATACTTCTACTCACTCAGGTGTCAAAAGCCACTCAGCCATGTTAGCTCCACTTGAGCTTCTCAGCAGGGCTGTGCTGCAAACCACACTGCCCCTTGCAAAGTCCTCCCTCACCTACGCAAAGCAATCTTACTCCAGCTTTTTCTGTATCTTCTATGGAGACAGTTCAAGGGATGCAATTTTCCCATTCTGACCAGCCTTCCTTGCTCACTGAAATCTTTCACCACATGAGATTTGCCACACTGGTATTGAAACATAAAACAATGTGGTCTGCATGGTGAGGAGTTGGACTCAATTATCCTTATGGGCCCATTCCAAGTGACACCATCATCAGTGAAGTCCTTCCATATATCACCAACATTCCTATACGCAGTCCATCAAATATTTATCACTGCCCAGTCTTTTCCAACCCCCTGATTGTCCAGCCATGGATCCATCCTGACACCCTCCCCTCTGCAAGAATCTGCACCCAAATGTGAGCCCTCACCGTTTCAAAGCTGCCTTTGTGCATCAGGTCAATGGGAGGTCTGAAGAGATCTGCCAGCGTCGTCAGCTTCTTGTCCACGGCCCCTCCGTTCCGGAGCTCCTGCTCCTGCCGGACTGCACAGCCCCACGAGGAAAGGGAGTGGAATTAGACCACACATTCTCACAATGGGCATTTATTACTGCCTAAATGCTCAAACACACAGCTTCTGGGGTGAAATTCTCTCGAGCTCCCAGGAGGTTTGGGGAGAACAGGGCTAGGGCAGCTAGTGAGTGCAAATCCCAGGATACCCCTTACAGAGAGCCCCAGGGTTAGACCCCACTGAACAAGATTAGCTGGTGTGTAAGGGCAGAACCTCCCTGCCTCAGCTTTCTTGTGTGCTTTCACTTTTAAACAACACCTTAATAAACCTGAGGGGTCACACACTAATATTTGAAAACAAAGGAGCACAAAAAAAGCCATTACTTGTCCCCAGTGATGCTTTTAAATGGGAAACTGAACTAGATTGTCTCAGTGATCTGGTGGTTTTTTTGACTTCATGCCAAGGTCGCCGAGCCCACTGCCAGGATCTTGAGACAGCCAGGGCAGCCAGAGGGATGTCCTGGGTTCCCACAAGATTGTAGCAATACAACTTTTAAAAGTAGTATTTCTATTGTAGTGTTTCCATTAGTTTGCTGTGGGGCAATCCCACAGAAAAGAAAGAAACAGTTTTTGTTTACGTGGAAAAATCTCTTTGGATGTTTCTTTTAAAGAGTATCAATTCCATCTGAAATAATACGGAACATATTTCTTACTCAGACAGGACCCTGGACAATAAAGGTAAATCACAGCAGATACATGATGTGTTTTATGGAACCAGGTCAGCTGAAATGGGCAATAACTATCCCATGGCCAGAAATTTTCCAGTGTGGAAGGAGCTGTCAATGGGCCAAAGCATAAAAACTATGCTTCAGCAGACACACAGGGAATAAAGCATCCCTGTGGAGCAGCCCTAGGATCCAGGAGATAATCTGGAATTTCATGGCCAGGGCTGCTTTTCCAGAGGCAGCCAGACAGTGACGCCCACCTGTCAAGTTCTGCCAAAAAGCACGATAAAGTTTCACCACAAATCCTTCTGAGTGTATCTCTAACATGTTGGGCATCTCTAAATGTCTTAAGAGTGGAATCACAGGGTGGTTTGGTTTAGAAGAGAGCCTAAAGATCAGCCAGTTGCACCCCCTCCTGCTATGGGCTGGAACACCCTCTGCTAGTCCAGGCCTGGAAGATGGTGAGAAAAAATTTAAGGGTATTGATTCTGTACATGGAGCATTTTCACTTCTAAAGCTGCCAGTGATTCCAATACTTGTTGTGTTCATTATTACTGGAAAAGGGGAAAGAAAGTAACTATCAACACCTATTTTCAGTTTGGCAGCCAACCCCACACTGTGTGAGAACATGGTCGATGGACCCCAGAAATCAGTGACAGGATGAGGAAACAGCCTCAGGGGAGGCTGAGATTGGATATTAGTGACAATTTCTTCATGGAAAGGGCTGTCCAGCCCTGGCACAGCTTCCCAAGGTAGCAGTGGAGTCACCAACCCTGCAGGGATTTAACAGACATGTGGATGTGGCACCTGGGGACATGGGGCAGTGGTGACCCTGGCAGCGCTGGGAAAACAGTTGGACTCAGTCTCAGAAGACTTTTCCAACTTTACTGATTCTGTGGTTACACCTCAGGAACACTCCAGCAACATCAGCACGACAGCCATAACGCAGATGTGAAACACCTGGTGTGCTGTCACAGAATCACATTCTTTGACACTGCCTGGATGAAACAACAGCCAGTGCTTTGGCATCTGGAGATTCTGTGCATGAACAGCCAAGGGCAAACAGCAATTAAAGCCACAAGAACCTCGTGCCCAAGGAAGAAGCCTCAGGGCTACTCCAATGTAATTCAAGTGCCAGAATGCCCACTGCCTAAGCAAGAAAAATATCCAGTGGATAAATTTAATTTCAACTTGGGTGTTAGGATTCTTCCCCCTTTTCAGCTCCCTCTGGAGCAGAAAAGGTGTTTTTTTGAGAGTTAGCAACACCAAAGCAGACAGAATATACTGTGATAATCATCATTCTATGATTCTATACTTTTAATAACGTACCCTGCTACACAATTGGCAATTTAAAAATGTTTCAGCAACTAAAAGCTGTCCTACCCTACAACAGGAAAGATTTCTCCATCTTATTTGCATTAAAAGTAATAAAATAAAATATCAGGCTTACTGATCTGTAGACACTTACTGGTTTCTGTCTGAAAATCCCGAAAGCCATCGAATATTGAGCGAGCAGGTCTGCGTCTTTTAGGAGCTTAAAAAAAAAATCAAAGAATTACTTGAAAAGTATATTATCAAAATAAATGCATTTTAGTACTTTCCACCACATGTGTAACAAAATGGAATAGGAACCCCAAGCAGGGACTATGTGGGAGTAGAGGTCATTGGGAAGAGCTGGAGATGGATGGAAATAGACAGAAGGCAATTTGGAAATTCCATCTCCTAACATGTCCTCCCTCCATACAAAACATGTATTAACAATACAGAGAGGTTTAAAGCCCCTTCTGATGGGCTCACCAAGACCCTTCACATGAAGTGGCAGTGCTGTCACAGCATCACCTTGTCACAATTCCAGTCAAGATTTTATCCACGGCCTTCAAGGGGATGAAAAACTTCAAAAGATTAAATTCCATGAGCATTTGTTTTAAATTAAGAAGCACATTTGTTTTTTCTACAAGGCGTTTCTACTCTTTTCTAAACACTTATTCTGGTCCTGTCCCAGCTTCTTGGCTGGACTGAACAGCCACACTCTTCCAGTAGATCCAGCATTACTGTTTGCAAGGAAACCTTCAGAACTGATTATGTGCAGCTGGACACAGAGCCCAGGAAGGTGTCAGAAATAGCACCCTCAAGTCCCACTGAAGTCCTAAGGTACAGCACAAGCACTGCACTTGGAAGGAAAACAGAACTGCCTGCCAAGATTATTCCAGTTACTTATCTCCTTTCCTATCAACTGAAAGATAGAACTGTCAAAGTCCAATTGCTACAAGACATAATAAATAATATACAAATTAAAGTCAGATAAATACAACCTATACCCAGTGGAAATGTAATGACACAACCTATCATGGAGAAAGAAAGCAAGCTTGAACAAGGGATGTGCTGGGGAATAACACCTCTCAACTCCAGGGAGTAAGATCTTCTTCACCCTGAGTGCTTAGGCACAAGCCAAGCTCAGAACAACTTAAACTCAGTTGGAACAGCAACTGAAGGACCACTTCAGCAAAAGCAGCATGTCCCTGCCAGGCTCAGCTGGAGCCAGGCAGCACAGGTGAAGAGGCTCGCAGCAATCCAGAAGGATCCTTTATATTGAATGATGGGCTCCATGTATCCAGCAGGGCACAAATACACAGGGTTACCTCTTCAGCTGGAAAACAACCACCTCAGCATGACCCTTGCAAACAGAAACTGCCACCTCTCCTGCTGTACGTGTAGAGGTGAGACCAATTATCTCTTCAGGTTCAGCTGCTTTGTCAGGCTGCTCTGTGCCAGAAGCACAAGTGACACTGGTGGATCAGTGCCAGGAGGGATGGCCAGTGTCAGGTCAGGGATGGTCAGTGACAGTGTGACTGAGATCAGTGTGTAACAGGTAGGCATCAGAACACCATTAGGATCAGAAGATCTGAATCCTAATAACCCACAGGAGTCAACAGATATTGGTAAGAAACACTGCTGGGCCACAGGAAAAAGTGCAGCGAGCTCCTTTACCTTCAGAGAGGCATCAGCAGGGCATCCTCCTCTGGATGCACATTTCCTGCTGCAGAACTGCCCTCCTCTGCTACTAAACTCCCCACTTCCAAAATCCAGGTAGGATGGGAAGTGCAAGGATTAGATAAACACAGTGTGTCCTTGCTTTCATGTCACTGCATGTTATGGTTTAGACCTTCAAAGTCCAGCTTTACTGTTGCTGACAAGGTGGCCTTTCAGCAGCAAGGGGAATGGCATGAAATTTTATCAATGAAGCTCACAGAAGTGCAAAAACACATCAATGAAAGCAAATACTTTGCATGTCATTCCCTTTTTGCCCAAATGCAAATTAAGTGTGTATTTCAAATTGCTGGTACTTTATGCATCTCACATCAGTATGTAGAAGTTAAGTTAGTCCATTTCAGTGATTCAAAGTCTGTCTAAGTTTTTTGATGGGACTGGGGGATGAAGCATATTAAAGGAGTCAAAATTTTCCAGCTCCCAAAACAGACAGGAAAAAAAAAAAAAACCTGCTAGAAGGACTAAAACTAGAAAAACTAACATTGCTATCAGTACAAGTACAGCAAAAAGGGAAGTGGTATGCACCTGTATTGCCTGGCACTGTGTGCTCCCCCTGAACCACCCTCAGCCTGTGCATCCCACTTAAACACCTCTCTGATGCTGAATAACAGAGTCAAGAAAAAATCAGTTCCAGAGTAAACCTGGAACTTCTCCTTCTCCTTTCTAACACAGGAACTAAATGATAGGAAAACATTTCCCATGGGTGGGAAATGCAGCCATTGCAGTGACAAGCACTTGCACAGCCTTCCTTGGTGATAAGGGCAAAGCTCTCAATCCATCTGACATGGCAAAGGCCAGCCCAGAAATGACCTAGTCCACATGAGAAGGACAGAGACAAGAAAGGTAGCTGCTCAGCACAGCTTAAAGAGCAAATTAAATTCCTGCACGAGAAATGGAGAAGGGTATGAGCAATCACAGATTTCAGCCCTTCTTTCTGATCTGTCATCTCGAGACACAGGCATTTGTCCTCTTCATTTTCACTTGTCAGCCAAGGCTCCATCTTCCACCCCAGCACATCAAACATTTCCACAGCAGTATCCCACAGTTCTGGGCCCCCAGATGCATACTTAATTAAGTTAATTGGCTGCCACCTCACAACATCTCATGAAACAAGATTTGGCAAATTAGCACCCCTGGGAATAAAGCATCCCTTGTGTGTGAGGTTTTCAATACCAATGGTGTTTATTTCTTCATATTCAACAAGTTTTGATTTTCTTTTGTCACTTAGCTCACCTTAAGGTAAGGAAAACAGTAACAAAATAAGAACACAAGCCTACCTCCAAACAAAGGCTCAGGCTCTACTAAGATTTCTTGTTTTTGAGGAATTGGAGCTCGTACTTCATCTCTATCAAAGGAGAAAAAACAAAAAGGAAAATATCAGAGAGATGATAATATTCCAAGTACTGTACAAACCACATCTCATTATGCTCCAAGGCTCCTGTAACTTAAACCAGTTAAAGATGCTGCTGTACCATTGCACAGAGTGAAGAGGTTTGGATTAAGTGGGCTCTCAAGGGAGCATCTGTTCCCACTCATGGCACTGCTGCTGGACCTGGTACCCTGTGCACTGAGAGCTGGCATGGATGACCTTTGATAAAACATTGCACAAACCCCTGAGTGACTCGATCCCAGGCTTTGTCAATGTATATTTAAACAATTTTTGTTCTTGAATAACTTTGTTAGAAACTTGGAAGTTTTTAAAACCTTACCAAAAGATGTTAAATAATCCATTTGCCATCCTACTTTCCTTGCTAGCTACACAGAAAAACATTTTCTTCCTTATTACCAACTTTTGTCTGTCAGAAGATGTTTTGCTTCCACCTGAAAGTCACACCCCTCTCTTTTCCAGAGGAAGGAAAACAAGGTCAAGATGGCCATTTCCCCCCATTTCTGAAGCAGTTCTTGGCTTACATAACTGGGCTCCCTCACATGTCAATAGCTCAGTCAGTTATACTTGCAGACACTTACAGACACTATCCAAAACTACAATTAGGAGAAGAGAGGAAACCACAAGCATCTCTGAGACAACAATGTGGTCACCTGGCCCACGGATCTATGTGCAGAAGGATTCATCCATTGCTACATCCTGTCTGTGAACTCCCTCTTCCCCCAGACTTCCAAGGTGTGAAGCATGCACTTTGCAGCTGTTGACCATGCAGGATTCAAAAGGTAACTCAGGATGTCAGCAGGATGCACTGACCTTGCTCTTACCCTCCACATCTTTGATTGCTCTGTGCAGCTAGTCACTCTCCATTTGCACATTTACTGTTCTCTCTCCTAGGAGAAACACTGAGCTGATCAGCAACTGGAGGGTGTTGAGTATAAAAAAGAAAGTATTCCAAGAAAAATCTGAAGTCACTGATGTGCCAGAAGTTGTTTATAAATAAGAACACTAACCTATGTACCTACTTTAACTTTGTTAAAGGTTCAAGTAGGAAGGCATCTCACATCAGCTATAAAGGTTAGCATTAAAAGAATTACTTAAATTTATACATGTGCTTCAGAAGTATGAGAGGCAAGGATTTTCCTCTGTAAGTCAGCTGTCTTTTTCCTGGAGTGGAAGATTTTCATAAGGACAAAAACCTGGCTTACGTTTAATTTACCATATTTAATGAATGTGATTTATACCACTCAAGATATTCCCTTTATCTCAAGCAGTCACATTAATAGGCAGCACTGCCTATGCAGAGACTCTGCCATGTGGAAATTATCTTCCCTTTGCAGGCATCTGATGTGTAAGAGACTGATGAAGGTGCTGAAGTTGCTGATTCCTCTGCATACAGGTGTACAGGCCTGGTCTTTCCAGTGCCAAACTGGTTAAACCACCACAATAAAACCCTCACAAGTCAGACTCTTCTCCCAGGTAAGGAGAGGTAGGATGAGACTCAAGTTATGCTAGGGGAGGTTTATGTCAGATATTATGGCAAATTTCTTTACAGAAAAGGTTGTAAAGCACTGGCACAGACTGCCCAGGCAGTGGTGGAGTCACAATTCCTGGAGGTGTTCAATAAACATATGGATGTAGCACTTGGGGATGTGGGTTAATGGTGAACGTGGTGGTGGTGTTGGGTTGATGCTGGACTTGATGATCTTAGAGGTCCTTTCTAACCTAAAATTCTATGAATTTATGAAATGGGAGTAAGGTGGCTTCATTTATAAGAACCAAACCATGAGAATTCTCTAACTGCCAAATTAGAGTAAAGCAAGACTGCTGAAGCATTTAAAAATAAGACTCTCTTATTACTGGATCCCTACTTTAATGACTTGAGCTTTGTTTGAAAAAACCAGTAGGCAGTAAACTTCTGAAGTGCAAGAGACTCCCAAAGCAGAACACCCAGAAGAACGCTGCAGCAATCAACTGAGCAGTGTGTAAGGCTGTGGTGAGAAGTGGCAGCTGCCCGGTGTCACTGCTGTGCTTTGCACAGTGCCACCGGTGGCACAGCCGTGCCCAGGGTACGTACTCGGGGTGCGGGCGGGCGGCAGACACGGCTGCCGAGCTGGTGCTGGGCTCCTCTGCTATCCCTCCTCCGTCCAGGAACATGGTGACAGCCATCTCCAGGTTGTTGTTGCAGGCTTCCAGCATGTGCTTCCCCACGCTTTCACTGGCACCTGCAATGCCAAAGGGAAATCTCAGCGTTTTGGCTGGAAGCGCCCAGAACAGCTTTCTCTCTCAAAGCATTAATAATTAGGAGGAACAGTTCATCAGCTGCCATTTATCCCTGAAGCACAACTGTGAGAGGAGACAAACTACTCAGCTCAGGGGGAAGGGAATGCTTGCAGTCAGGACTGCCGGGTTTCTTCCTGCCAGTAACTGAAAACCTAGAGGAAACCATCTGAGGGGTTTTAGCATGATCTGGATTTTCTTCTAGAGGTCAGACATTTTCCTGGTACATGGACCTGTTGGAATGAGTCCAGAGGAGACCACAAAGGTGCTGCTGCGAGGGCTGGAGCCAGGCTGGGAGAGCTGGAGGTGATCACCTGGAGAAGAGGAGGCTCCAGGGAGAGCTCAGAGCCCCTTCCAGTGCCTAAAGGGGCTCCAGGAGAGCTGGAGAGGGATTTGGGACAAGGGATGGAGGGACAGACAAGGGGGAATGGCTGGACACTGATAGAGGGCAGGGTTAGATGGGATACTCAGGAGAAATCCTTCCCTGTGAGGGTGGCAAGGCCCTGGCACAGGGAGCTGTGGCCACCCTGTCCCTGGAAGTGTCCAAGGACAGACTTGGAGCACCCTGGGACAGTGGAAGATGTCCCTGACCATCACAGCTGATAGAACAAGATGAGTTTTTAAGGTCCCTTCCAAGACAAACCATTCCATGACTCTATGGATTTTTCAACACCAGCAGGCATACACAAAAGAAATGAAAACCTGACTTAACATTTTAACAGGAAGAAAATTAAATCAGCTGCTAATTTTTTTTATCCACTTGTAACAGACATTTAGAGGAAAGAAAAGACACTCTGATTTACTGATTCTGCTGAAAGGCAAAATGAAACCAGCAGAAGCTCAGTTTATATAAGAGGGAAAAAAAGAGGGAGAAAGTAGTACTTTTCTACTGAGTTCTTTGTATAATGACTAACATTTATTCAAATCACAGACTCATGGAGCAGTTTGGGTTGGAAGTGAGCTTAAAGCTCATCCAGTTCTACACCCTGCCATGGGCAGGGACACCTCCCACTACCCCAGGTTGCTTCAGGCCCTCTCCAGACAGGCTTTGAATACCTAAAGTGCAACTAATCCCAGTTTTGATGTTGTTGCTCACAATGAAGCAACAGTTCCTAACATCACCTTTAAGTCTTTCCTCAGAGGATGAGCCTCTATGTCCCAGCTTTTCCTCAAAAAGCATCCCATCAGCAGAAGCTCCCTCAGGAGAAGAAGCTCTCCTGAAACCAAATTCTTTATAGCACCTTCTCCATAAGTGGTGGAGTGCCAAAGAGCTTATTTTCCTTTAGAAAGGCTAGTAGAGAGGAAGAGTGGTAAAATGCAGCTGAACCAGTCTGGGAGCAGCTTTGGGATCTCTAGTAATTCTTACTAACTCCACAGCAAGTCACCAAAATGACAAAAACACTTTGTCCAAAACCAGGCTCACAGAAAATATCAGTCTGGGCAAAACATATTCAGATGTTTCTCAGATTTTGTGGGAAAGACTCAAGAAGCTATGGTTTGAACACAGAATATACTTTGAAACTGTGGAGATCAATCAGTTCTAAATAACCTGCACATCAAACCACAGAGAAAGCCAAACTGACTGAGGGAACTGGTTTCCCAAAACACCCAACCTGCCACAACAAGCATGCTGGGATGACAGGCAGCTGTATTTTTAAGACCTTAACTGAGAGGAAGAAAGTGCAAAATAAAAACTAGTGACATCCCAAAAAATCAATGAGAAGTTCAGGTTCTTCACTCAAACTATTTTTTGGCATTTTCAGCACTTTTCAATGCTAACTGTAGCAATGAAACCACACCTGTGAGCCTGGAAAACACACACACCCCACTGTACACCTCACTGCAGAGTCATGCAAAGTCACTCATCTGCAAGAGCTGGAAGAAAAATGATAATTCAACTCTCTGCTATTATTTAAAGAGATACTGACACAGCAATGCTTTCACTGATTCCTCATCATTCCTGAGAAAAGTGCCAGCAAATCAAAGTTTTCAATCCTCGTGTTGGAAAACAGAAAATTCTAAATATTTGTTAAGTTTCAAAGCAAATTTCACAGATATCCCATCATTTCCTTGGGGAAAACTGATGCCTTGAGAGGCTGCCTAGAACAGAGGCTAGACAGAGTTAAGGAATAAAGTAGGTATTTATTAAAAGGCCTTCAATGGATACACCTTGGGCAGTGCAAGAGCCTGGCCGAGGCTACACCCAAGATGGACCCTGGGTCACGAATTTTCACACTTTTATAAGTTTTGGTCTATTTTCATATTGGGGTCAATTGTCCAATTACAGCTGCATGTTATGAAGTCCCATCCTCTCAGTCTGCTCTCAATTCACTGCTGGTTCATACTTTTTGGGCCTGAAGCTGCAATGGTGACCTTTGCTCTAGGGCTGGAAAAGGGTTGTTTTGTGTGGCTGAGCTGTGAGGAGAACTTGCTAACACTTTATATGAAGTTCAGAGTTATACACTAATGCAGCACAGAATCTGGAAAACACAAAAACTAAAACTTAAGGCAGCAAGACACACAGGAGTTACATTTTTTTAGCAGTACTTTCCTGGATGAGAGCACCAAAGAAACACAATTCTGACACCAGGAGCGAAGAAAAGCACCAAGGACTAATTCTCCTCATCCCTCATGCTGCAGAGTCTCTCAGCCTTTTCCCCACAGACAGGAGTGACTGCATACACTTACAACTCTGAGTTGAAAAAGCTACTAATACAAAGCACTGAGGTGTGAGCACCTGTCACACCACAGCAGCATTGGTCAGACAAGCTCCACACACTCCTAGATGCAACCTTAAATTCTGATAAAGGTCAAAACAGAACTTCAAAACTCCACTTAACAGTGGATGGCTGAAGCCCAGCAGGCTATTTCTTTTTTGGTTTTGAAAGCATAGAGGGGTTCTCTTATGTTGAGCATAAAACGTGTCTAAACATAAAAGGTGTCAGGAGGAGGAAACCTTTAGCACAGCTCTGCCTGCTCTGATCCAGGTTTTAGCAAACATCTCACACACAGGCACATACTACTGAAAATAAAATTGCTGTAAGTTCTTTTTGTCCAAAAGGTTTACTCTATAAAGATTATTTAGGAATAGCTGAGAGATCAATAATCTCCCTGCTTACATCCTGTCGAGGATTTGAGTGTGTGCAAGAACAGGGACACAATCTGAAACGGAGCTGGTCTGGATAACCGAATTAGAGCAGTTTCACTTCCCTTTGGCTGTTTCGTTGACATATCTTATTAACCACTCCTGCAGCATCTGACATGCAAAGCCATCAACCAGGGGTAACTGCGGCGAAGCAGATTAAACACGAAGTGGGTCAAGAGCTCCAAGCACACAACCCGAAGCAGGAGCTATCGCCTGACGCGAACTTCCACGCAAAAGCGACCAGCTCTCCCCGTCTGCGAGTCAAGTGGCCCGCGCTGCAGGGTATTTCTGCTTTTTCAAAGGCGGACTCGGGGCTCAGCGCCCGGATCCCTCCCGGCCGTCAGAGCCAGCCGCGGGAGCGGGAAGCGGCTCCCGGGGCGGAGCGCGGGCGGCAGGCAGGGAGCGGGACACGGACCCGCGCCACCGGGACAACCGAGAGGAACCTCCGCGCCGCCGCTCAAAGGGAAGCGAGCTCTCCGCCGCGCAGGGAGCGGGGCCGAGCCGAGGCAGCCCCGCCGCGTTGGGCCCTGGCACCGCCGGCGCCCCGCGGGAGGCGCTCCGGGGGCAGGGGCAGCGCGCCCGGAACCGCTCCGCCTCGGCCCGCGCCTCCCGCCCCCGGCCCGCCGGCGGGGGGGGGCCGGGCGGGACCCACCCGCGTCAGCCCCGCGGCCTCGGCGCGCCCCGCGCCCCGAACGCACCGGTGATGGCGGTGAACTGCTGGACCAGCGCCCTCAGCGCCGCGGCGCCCGCCGAGCCCCCGGGCGCCGCCATCTTGCCGCCGCCGCACCACAACACACGCGCCGCCGGCCGGCGTGCGCTGCGCATGCGCGGGGCCCGCCAGCGCGCGCGCCCCTGCCGCCGCCCGCCACCGCGAGGGGCGGGGCTCGGTTGCCGGGGTAACAGGCCCCGCCCCTCCGGCCGCGCGGGAGGCGGGAGTTGCCGTGGCAACGCTCTCCTTTCCCCCCCCCGCCGCCTCAGCGGCTCTCCCTGGGAACGCCCCCGGAATTCCCGACCCGCCGCTTCCGAGGGACGCGGGCCTTGGATGCGGACCGGCACTCTCAGGTCACGCACCCGGGGCTCCCACGCGGATTTACCCCATTAAAAAGGCCCGCGGCGCAGCGGGCCGAGTGCAGGGGAGACACCGGGAATAGCCCGGATCACCGGCACAGGCCGGGCGTGACCTGCTGGAGAGCAGCGCTGCTGGGAAGGACCTGGGCGTTCTGGCAGGCAACCAGCTGTTCCCGAGCCGGCAGTGTGTCCTGGGGGCCAGAAGAACCAGTGGGACCCTGAGGGACACTGCGAAGAGCACTGACAGCAGGTCAGGGAGTGATGCTGTGCCTCTGCCAGCCCTGCGAGTGCTGTGCCCAGCTCTGGGCCCCTCAAGAGAGGAGATAGTGGAGCTGCTGGAGCGGGTCTAGGGGAAGCTGTGGAGATGCTGAAGGGCCTGGGGCATCTCCCTGATGAGGAAAGGTTGAGGGAGCTGGGGCTGCTCAGCCTGGAGAGGAGCCCAGCTCAGAGGGGCCTCAGCCCTGCCTGTCCCAGTGTGTCCCTGTCTGTCCCTGTGTGTCCCTGCCTGTCCCTGTGTGTCCCTGCCTGTCCCTGTGTGTCCCTGTGTGTCCCTGTCTATCCCTGCCTGTCCCTGCCTGTCCCTGGATGCAGGCAGGGCCAGAGCAGGGCCCAGGCTCTGCTCCGGGGGCCCAGCAATGGCACCAGAGCCACGGGCAGGGACTGAGCCCAGCAAGTTCCACCTGGACATGAGGAAGAACTTTCCTGGGCAGTGATGGAGCCCTGAACAGACCCAGAGAGGGTGTGGAGCCTCCCTCACTGCAGATATCCCAGATCTGTCTGGACACAATGTGTGCCATGGGCTCTGGGATGGCCCTGCTGCAGCAGATGGACCCACTGAGGTCCCTTCCAGCCTGACCCATTCTGGGATTCTGTAGGACAGGACCTGAGGTGGTCAAGGAATAGCTCACCTGCACTGGTCCAGGGAGCCCTGACAGGGCAGCCCTGCCATCACTGTCACAAAGCCAGAAGAGGAAACCCTTGGATTTGTCCCCACTTGCCATACCAGGTGTTTCTGATCCCCAGGCCACCTGAAGAAATATCAGGAAAGGAATGTTTTACTCCTTTCAGTTTCCTGAGACAGCAGGAATGTGGCTGCCTTGCTGCTGAACACCCTGCCAGTAACACTTGTCAGCTCTGAGTACCACAGAAAGCTGAGATTTCCCTAGAATTCTAATAATTCATTACCTCACTGCCATGGAAACAGGTACATCTGTTCCCTCTCTTACCGCCTCTCATTCCCACACCAGCTCTGGTGCCCAGAGAAGCAACCAAATCTGTAAAGTATCTGTGGTTTTGGCACTTGTTTTTCCTGGAAGTTGGATGAGCTGAACTTGTTCACAAACAAGACAAATTAATCATCAGGGCTGAAGGCAGGTGAGCAGCAGTGAATGGTTACACCAGCCCAGACCTCTCAAATAGACTCCTGCTTCACCAACAGCAGTAAAACAAAGCTGATTTCACCTGCCTCAAAGCTCCCAGACTATAGGGTCAGAAACAAGCTGCTGGTACAACCAAAATCCATTCAGCAGTGGCCAAATTCCACCCTCTAACAATGAAGACCTAAAAGAATAAGCCAAAGTATGCCTAGTGAAGATTATTGTGCCATGGATGTGGTGAGGAATGGGATAATTTGGGGACTTGCAGCATCCCACCTTGGATAAGGCTGCTGCTATACGTGACAGGTATTGTAGATTTTGCAGTTAAGTTTTTTGTTATCTATCAATCAGTTTTCAGTCCTGGTTTTTTGGGGGGTTTTTTTGTTGGTGTTTTTTTTTTTTTTTTTGCATTCTGCTTTGAAAATTATTGTTGTTTTTTTTTTATAGGCTTACCCTGACTGGAAAGGCTGAGGGTCACCAGCATGGAAAGTCAGTAGCTCTGCCTTAAAAAAAACTTTTTAATTTTTTTTTTAACATCAGAAAAGAATCCCAACTGTGTTAAGGATTATGCAAAAACAGACCCATATTGAAGGAAAGCTTCCAGAACAATGGCTGAGGCAGCAGGAGAAAAAGCTAAGGATTTGCCACTAGTCACCTGTTGTAACTTCCTCAAAAAACATCTCTGAACAGAACATTTATTTATGAGAAGCCTACCAATGATAAAGAGGTGCAGGCTTTGGGGGGGAAAAAAACCCAACAATTCATATTTTTGGCTCAGTGTGCTGGTCATGCTTTCCACAAAATTTCTTTTTTTAAAACTTTAACAATCAAAAGATGCTGCTGAAGAAACTAGTCTGTTAGGAATGCCCTATAACAGAATTAAAGTGCTCAATGGGGTTCAAATAAAGGACAAAATTCAAACATTTTCTGACTTTGATGACTAGCACACACCCTTCAGCACTGCAGCTGGCACTCGGCTCCATTTCAAACACAGACAGTGCAAAAGTAGCTCCAAAGAAGCAAAGAAAAGCTAAAATATGGCTTCAGAAAACAGATTAAACAATTAGCAAGAGAACTTCCTCTGGTTGCCTCTTCCTCAGCCTCAACTTCCTACAGGCCTCAGCACCTCCACATCTAAATTACAGTTTGAGTTATTTTAGTTTTAAACCCAACAGGAACAGTATTTAGTAGTGCCTCTAAAAATGGAGGAAAACAGTTATAGCCAGGCAGGTCACTTATATGAATCTCTAATTACTGTCATGTTATGTCATTACTGACAACTCCAGTCTTCAGTTGCTTCTTTCCCTTTCACCTTTCTCCATCATAACTGGCTTCTGGACTGTTGTTTTAATCACACTCAAACCAGTTTGAGTATGAAAATTAAACAGCATTATGTATAGTAACACCATTGTACATTAACATGTACAATTAACAGGATATTAACAAGAAAACAGAAGTATCTTGTTCTCAACAACAGGGAAAATGGGATCTGCAGGAGGGATCTCTGTGAACAGAGGTGAATGGGAGCCCACAGCCTTGGCATCCATGAAGATCCTTGGCTTTGGCAGTGGAGAATGACCTGTTTCTTTCCTCTTTGTCCAAGGGAGGGGTTACCATATGAGAGGGAAAGAGTGACTGTCTGCTTACACTCGTGTTAATGGGTGTGCCAACAATGCAATTCCAGCAACAGCCTAAATTCCAGCAACGTGCTTTGATTTACAGAACAGTGGTTGTGCTGATGGAAGCTTCAACCTTGCAGCTGACAGCCAGCTGAGAATACAGGCTCGTTTTTCATTTGTTTCCTCCATGGAATGTGCATCTTTTCCATTAAAGGCTTCAAATTCTCATTTTTAGATCAGACCATCAGTTATCCTTGTTTTCCAACACTACCAGTATTCACACTCCAAACCATGTAAATGCAAGTTAGAAAATAAGAAATGCTCTGATTCCTGCAAGAAGTGCTGCAAGTGCTAGAAAATAATAATCAAGAAAAGAACAATTTTAAAATGTTACATTCTGGGGGTATATGTTACTAGAACATCTCAGAACTCACAGCACTGTTGCCCAGAGTGGTTCCCCTCCAAAGCAACCACTCAAAACTGCTTAGGGAAGCTTTGCCTAGCACAGAAGAACATCACCACAGTTCCCATTCCTATTCCACCACATGTCCATGGCTCTGATCTACTCTGCAACAGGGCTTTTAAACATCTGCAGGATTGTCTTTTGCTTGTTCTTAGGCAGTGAACAAATATCATTTGTGTCACTGGTATTAACCACACAATTCAAAACCTTTCCTTCCTTGATGCTGGGGGATTTCACCCGGACCCTGGCAGGGGACTGCCAGTTTTCATTGCAGGAACCTTTCCGAGACTTGTAGTGATTGGTTTCAGCCTGTGTTTTTGATCCCTTTGAGTCTTTTGCCTTGGAGCTTCCCTTCCTGGCAGAAGAGTCTTTCCCAGAGCGGGGTGGTTTGGTGCGGAGCAGATACTCGTCTGGAGAGCCCTTCTGTCGGTTCAGTGTCCTTTCCTCCTTGTCCAGCTCCTTTTGCAGCTGCAGAGCCAAGAGCCTGTCCTGCTCCTCCTGCCTGCGCCTTTCATAGAACTCCTGCTCAAAGGCTCTTTGTGTCTGCAAGTTAAAATCATTCATCTGCTCTCCTTGCTCTTCTACACTTTCTGAAAAGGTTCTTCTCCTCTTATCAAGCATGTCCAAGTCAATCATGGCATCAGCTGGGGTCTCCACTAGCTTCCTTTTGGGAGTCTCCTTAGAGTTCTGTGGCCTCTCTGGTGTCTCTTCATTTGAGTGTCCAGCCCCCTTCCCCAGACCACCTAACGTGGTCTGGCTGTCAGACATCACACAATTTATACCAGAGGCAGAAGTTTCATCAGACTTTTCAAGGTTTACCCTTTGGACATGTGTCAAATTGCCACTGTCTGACTCAATTCCATCATCATCTCCTTTGGATCTACGAAGAACTGTCCTAGACCCTTCCCCTTCTGTGGTTCCATGAAGTGCATTGGGAACTCCATCTTCTAAACCATTTGGTCCTGGTATTTTTTCCTGCTTGACAGTAGTGACAGTTTCACCTGAAGCTGAGGCACTGAAATAGTTCAGGCATGATTCCAAAAATGAATCCTTAGCTCCAGAATCTTTGTTTACACTGGTCAGCTGTGGAGACAGGGTTGGCATTTCCTCTTGCTCATCCTGCACTGCAGAACTGCTGCCTTCATTGCTGTTGATCTCCTGAAGAAAAGGAAGACACCACTAATGAAGTAAATTTATCAAAAGCCCATGGGTGTGAATAAATACCAAACTCGCTTCTCATGGCTGCATTGCCATTGAGTGATCTTCTCTTTTTGAAAAATACCTGGTTAATAATAATGAAAATATTTAAAATAACTGCAGAAGCCCAGCTAAAGGACTGAAGCCACAACTGCAGCATTTTCCTCTTATCAGTGATTCAGACTAAATGCTCATCTTCTTTGAAGGCTTTACAGGAATGATCAGACAGGCAACCATGGAATGCTGTAAATCAGGGTGCACCCTCTTCCAGTAGGCTTCAGTACTGCAAACCATGAATACCAAAGGTAGCTCAAAAAGGGCAATATAACCTGCCCAGTGCCAATATGCAAGGGGAATAGAAGACTAGAACCGTACAGGCAAGGGGAAAATATCCCATAATTACTAACTGTGAGATTTATAACAAACTGATTCCTCTTACCCCAGAGATAGAGTTGCTCCTGGCTCTTCCTGTGGCACTGGAGAACAATGCTGATCCCAACATACCATAATTTTTTGGAGACAGATACCTTTAAAAGAAAAGAAGGATACCTCTTTAAATATTTTTGTCCTTAAATTGTCAGTCCTTTGCATTATTCAAGATCTTCAGGTTCATTCTGACACACAAAAAACAACAAGAAGGCAAGTGTATGGCTTCTCCTCCTATGAGGAAATGTTTTAAACTTCAACACTTCACGTTTGTCCCCAGTTATCTCGGGAAGCTGGCCTACAGCATTACAAAGAAGCAAATGGGGCTGAGGGACCCTGAACAGGTCAATAATTAAAGAAACACTTGGCTAAATCCCTTACTTCTGAATGTCTCCAGAGTTGCTTGGTTTGTTCTTTGCCTTGCTCAGGATAAGTGGGGATGTCTGACTGGAGAGGCTGTGTGCTGGTGACGGGCTGCCGGGCACGTGTCCCTCGGGATCCTCATTCTTCCAGACAATGAAAAACAACATTAGGTAAAACAAAACACAATAAAAACTGCAGAAACCTCAGAGAACTGCTTGGGTTTTGCTGCAGAATTAGTTATTGTTGTCCAAAGGATTCCAGAACTGTGAGTAACGGATGGTTAAGAGAAAGAAACATTAGATCTAACACTGAGTGACAGGAGGCTTTGCTCAAATAAGTACACAGGTTTCATCACTGGGTAGCAAAAATTCAACTAAGCAAAACAAATTAATAAAATGAAAAAAAACACCTCCAAAGGGTCAGGTACATTTTCACTGTATGTTCCTTCCTTCAGTACAGATTACACATATTCATTTCTTCCAGAGAAGGATTTTTAAAAACATGAGGAAAAGGAAGCATACAGCAGAAAATCAATGTTTTAAAATGTTTCACAATGAAAACATGCAGCACACATGCTGGGTGCTGGATTTCAATTGTGGTTTGCACAGGCTTCAACATCCGCCTGGCTTTTCAAAAATTAATGGTCAATCAAGGCTTTAAAGTACTGGGGAATGACAACAGCTTTCACCTGCAACTAAAATAAATTTTAACTACTCCAAATTTTAACATTTGCTCTGAGAAGTCCAAGCTGCTTGCACTACATTGATATTTGCTGCTGTCCCACTCGATCCTAACTCACCAGACTGTTACTGAGCTGCCAGGCCAGCTCTTCATCTTGCTTCAGCTGCTTCTCCATCTCCTTCCGTCTCTCTTCTGCCAGCCTGTGCTCCTCCTCCTCCTCTGCCAGCAGCCACTGGATGTATTCCTCACTCGCTTTGTTCTCCTCCTGCTCGTGCGCTCGCCTTTCTGCCTCCACCTAAACCAGATGTTGGAAAAAATCCACCTGGTTACTGCTGCAGGGCCACACTTTACACCAGAACCTCTCAGCTGACACTGCTTAAACATGAACCATTCACTGTTCACAAAACACAGCAGCATTTCATCGCACGAGTCTCAAAGATGTAAGAATCATACGGATGCTGTGTGTAGAGCCTTGGGTTTTACCACAGTGACAAACCTTCGGGTTTCTCTAAGATACCAATAACCTGCAAGGTTAAACTCCATTCTTCACCTTCTCGAAGTGTTGGTAACAAAACTAAGGTCTCCAAATACATGGATCTACAGAGAAAGTAAGATTAGAATTCTGTCTAAGACTGAATGCCAGCTATCCCACAGCATTTGCTCAACCTGCTTTTATCATGATACATCCCAAAGACAGAATGTCTCTGTTCTAGAAGAGTGCTGCTCTCCTGAAACACGCAAGTCAGCAGTCAGGAATTTTACACCTGCCTTTCTTACAGCAGACATGCTGAGAGATCAGTTACCAGCAACTCCATGAGGAAGTACTGCAAAGTACTTCAAGAATAAAGCTTTGTTTGGAAATTCCCCCCAGTCCTCTGCTTCATGTGCTCCTGTAATCACCAGCAAGGGACTCTCAGAGAAAAGTGCATTCCCATACATTCCAACTCTAAATCTTAATACTACTGGTCCGAATTGGAAGAAGGATCCTTAAGTAAGCCAAAACTGAGAATTCTTTAGATTTTTTACTGATTTTCAAATGAGCACAGGTAACAGTGAGCAAAGAAGAAATACTGCTGTATGTTCATTACTGAAGGTTATCTAATTGAGGTCTCTTACTTGGAGGGAAATCAAGAAGACAAATATAAAACCAAAGCCCAAACAGTTCCAAATTTCTATATTTGCTACTTTTATGTACATTGACTGAGAGATGAGGTAGGAGGTATAGATCAAGAATGTCACCTCATGTCAAATACAAAGAAATCTCTTTCACCAATTTAATTCATGATCCAGAAGTGACCAGTATGTATGTTCTTGCAGATGCAGTGCCCATTAAAATATCTTTGTTATTAAATAAAATTACAGCTGTTTGTAGGAACAATTCAAATAAGTGGATATGAAACATTTATGCTTTTTAAATGTATTTTTAGACTTACCTTACTAATCTCTGCCTCATATTCCTGCCTCAGTTCCCCAGGCTTGCTCAGCTGGTGCTGCGGCTTGGGGACACAGACTAATCAAGAGGAAGGAGAAGAAAAACCAAAGTCAACAAATTCATTACAGTTATCAACAAAGGATTTCAACAACAACAAAGGATTTTAACTCCATACCCTGTCATGGAAATGATTTGACATAAATCAAGTGCTGTGATTGAAAAAAGGAAGGAGTAAAGCAAAAAATATAAAGGAATAAAGTTTACACTATAGAAAAGTGTGGTGTTATGGAGTGGCAGGAACAGGCAGTGTTTCCCAAGCACTGCATACAAAGTAAGTACAACGGAACAAGTTTCCCAGAGAAGCTGTTGCTGTCCTATCCCTGGAAGCGTCCAAGGCCAGGCTGGATGGAGCTTGGAGCACCCTGGTCTAGTGGAAGGTGTCCTGCCCATGGCAGGGAGGTGGAATGGGAAGATCTTTAAGGTTTCACCCATCCGAAACCATTCCCTCATTCGTTCTCTGTTGGTACGCTGACCATAATTTATGTCTTTCACTCTTTTTTCATTAAAAAGACCTCAGAACAGTGCAAGCGAACAAGTAGCCCAATGGCCAGCCTATCAAAATGTCCCCCAAGTGCACTTGTAACATCATAAACCCCAAAATCATTCTTCAAAAAGTTAATCAGATTTCACTTCCTTCTCTCTGACACCACAATTTTCAGCTCGGATTCTTGCATTGACCGAACCCCTGGAATTTCAACCAAACTAATTAACACCTAAAAATCTTCTAACCACTTCACTAACTTGACAGTGATAAAGAAACACACCCACAGACTCAAACACTCTGCCTGTAGATGCTACAGCTGCAAATGAGCAATGAACAAGGTCAGGCAGCCACACACCAAATACCCCGCACCAAAGGCATGATCAAATACCTGAAATCACCAGACAATGTAATTTTCATCCTCTGTGCTACAAATGAAGAAGGCATTGCTCACCTGTCCCCTGCCCCTTTTGCAGGAGAGCTCTGTCTCTGCCAGCAGTAACACACCTGCCTACCCACAGCTCTGTATTCCCCAACATCTGAAGTCCACCCACAGGAATTCCTGTGGCAAAGCAGAGACATCCCAGGACAAGAGACATTTCACTTACTTTCCTCATCCAAATCCTGTCCGTTCATCCTGCGCTCACACTCCTCTGGGTAATTCTTCTGAATCTTCTCCCAGAGCTCCCAGTTGATAAGAGTATTTCTGCGAGTATTGTACCGTGCCCAGGAAGAGACTCGACGCCTACAAAAGGGGCAAGAAAGGCTGGCCTTTTCCACTGTCATCTGGAAGCAGGAATTACAGAGGGTATGGCTGCACGGCAGCGTGACAGGCTCCACAAAGATCTCCATGCAAATCTGGCAGAGGCAGTCGGACAGGGAAAGCGGGGCCGTGGATTTCTTCGACATACTGACGTGAGGTAGAGGAACAGCACTAGGACAACATCAGGGCCTGAAAGCCAAAAGAAACATTTAGGTTCCTTATGGGAAGTAAAATAAAGGAAAATACAAAATGTCTTACAGCTACTTTGTCACTATAGGACACGAGAAAGCACGACGTGAGCTGTTGTTATTGTGAAGGTAAAAAAGAGAAAGTTTATTTTCTGACTCTAGCATTTATCGTTTCCCAAAGGTGACAGTGGATTGGAGGGTGAAATTGTTACCTCTCCAATGACACTGGATAAACTACTAGTCTACTAAAATTCTCTGCCTCTATAAAAGAACATAAAACAGTAAGTTATTTACAGAAAGTATGTGAAAAAGTTTGTTACAAGAATGTAAACTCAGAAGGCTTTAGAAAATCTTAAAAAATTAAAACAACACTACTGCAAGAAAATGTTAATGGATTTAGAAATAGTTGCTGTTTAAGTGATTGCTTTTCTCAGGGCCTGAGAGATTCCTGAGGAAGAAGCAGAGCTTTACAGAAGTCATAGAAAAACTGTACCAGGTTTTCCTACTGCAGTTTCATATGAGCTGTAACAGATGCTTTGGAGATAGCAAGGAGGTGGTGAGGAGGGAAAAGGTGAGAGCTTTTCCAGCCACCTTCTGTTACTCCCATCTTCTCCCATCACTCCCTATCAATGATAAGATATGCTGGATATGTTACTCCAGTTACCTTAACCTTCCATTCACTCATTTTTTCAGAATGTGAACATCCTTTGACAGCTGCTTTTGGCACAAGCTTGCTTCCAGCATGTTCTGAAGGTGAAATACACCAGAGCAGAGCAGCTTCTTTCTCATTCGCTTGCTTAAGCTAGGACTATAAAGTTAAAATTCGTCTTTTTGTTAAGATAGATAAAGAATGAAAACTTCAGCACCTTTTTGTATGACTTGAAACTGTGGGGGTCATCTGTCTCCTCACACGATTTTTCCACTTGGACCAGCAATACTGTGGGAGAGAAAACAAGACATGTACAGCAAAAGAAGAAACCCACTGATATTTAAGTAACAAGCTTCTTAAACAGGCAGCTTCAGAGACAGGAGGCCCTTGAAAGAAAGGCTGCCATTCCTCACAGAGAACTCTCCATGGAGACAAATACACGTTAAGGCAGGTTTTATTATTTCCGCTATTTTTATTGACAAAAAATAACCCCCAGGACGTCGGCGCCCAGCGAAAAGGGGGCCCCTCGTCCCCCTCCGTGCCCGTCACCCCAGCCCTGAGGGTCCCAGCGCGGCCCCGGCACCCACCGCTCCCGAGGCCGGCAAAGGCCGCGGCTCCGCAATGGCGGCTCCGCCCCGCCCCTCACTCAGGGGCAGTTCCCGCCGCCCGGCCGAGGGCTCCGCCTCCTTCTTCTCCTTCTCTCCTTCCTTCTTCTCCTCCTCTTCTTCTGCCTCCTCCTTCTCCTTTTCCACCTGCTCCGCCGAGCCTGCTGGGAGACAGAGGCCGCGGCCCCTCAGGGGGAAGGCGGGCTAGGCTGCGGTGGCGGGCGGGCGGGAACGGCTCCCTCAGCCAGGGAGCTGCGCTGGGTGGGATGTGAGGAGTAAATCCTTCCCTGTGAGGCTGCTGAGGAGCCGGGGCAGCCGCGGCCCCGTTCCGGCAGTGCGGGGCTCTGCTGCCTGGTGTGGTCCTGGCTGGGCTCACCTGTCCGCAGGTGCCCACGGCACATCCCGCCGCAGGTCCTCCTCCATCGCCTCCGCCTGCAGCTCAAACGCGTGCGCCAGGCTCCGCAGGCTGCAGTCCAGCTCTGCGAAGCGAGCCTCCAGGGACAGCAGCCTGCCTTCTACTCTGCGCGGTGGAAAACGAGAGTAAGGGAATTTCGGAAGCATTCGGGGCTTTCTGTCACGACATTGCATTGTGCACAGCTTCAGACCCCCTTCTAGGGGCCCTCCCAAGGTTTCTGGGAACACCACTAAAAGTCAAGGTTTGTTGTCACATCTTTTTGGCCGTTTCCTGGTGCAGAGATCTTAACATCTCCAAATACATCTGCAAAATTAGTAGGTAGATATATCTGTGGCTCTCAACCATATGCATTATCAGTGGCATAGGTTTTTCTCTTAACACATTTTGAGGTGATTTATGCTTTTATTTGTCATGTCATGGTCTTTTGAACCATTTTAACATTGAGGAGAACTTCTCATTACTCCTCTGGTTAAAAACTATACAAACAATAAACAAGCCACCCGCAGTGTTTTTTTAATAGGACTGTCCTTCCATGGAACAACTGTGATAAAAACTACTTCATAGCTTGTATTTATTAACTGCTTTTTCATTATTGGATGTCTGTTGTGTTTCTCCCTATTTAAAATTGAAAATTATAAAGATGAGGTTTTGAGTTTTAAGCCACTCCACTTTTGCTGAAGAAAACTGCCTGGTTTAAAAGAACTTGCTATGTTGAGACAAGGTAATGTATTTATTTTTGTACCCATTTCTCTCTTTCCTGGAGATACAGGGTGTGCTGGGTTCCTGTCACTGTGGGTGGTTTTTATACAGAGTTTGTCCACATTTTCCTCAGGTACCTGATTGACATTGAGGTGTGTTTTTGAGAATCCTGAGGATCTGAGAGCTAATGTAAATAATTCAAAGTTCCTTCTTAAATACTGAAAAACTATCTCAGTACCATGTAGACTATAGTGATTTGCTAGCAGAGCATCACCTACTCCTTACAGAATTTTTTGTGATTTTTCTTTTTATTTTACTGGAAAAACTTCAGGCTGTATCACCTAACAATAACTACACTATTAGCAAATATTACCTACATATTTTTCTTTATCTTACCTTTTTTTCATACCTAGTTTGCTCCACTGCTTCTGTGACCTACCTGTGTTAAACACTCTATTACATGTATTTGAATGAACTTTTTGTAAGGACAAAATACACAGCAGCTGGTGATGACATTAAAAAATAAAAAGGAAAACAAAACCCTTCAAACATTTTTCCATTATTTGGTATGTATCCCATGGCATTTTAATGCCTGTTGTTATAAGAGACCCAAAATGCCATTTTTTCCTATCAGCAGCTCCTCCCTATCCCTGCATGCCTCTACTCCTGCCTCCTCCTTCTTCAAACTAAACCCTATTTTTGATTCTGTCTGCAGCTGACCTGAATGAAGAGAAAATAAAAAGACCTCAACAGTGGCATATTTTACTAAGTATCCCCGACCTTAATTCATTGTCTGGCAGATCCTTGTCTAACGATTTGCTGTTGTTTCTTGAGGCTAGAGGCTTCCTCTGCAGCCTGGTGGAGCTCATCTTACTGTGGCAGGACTCCTCTTGCTTCAGCAAGAATTTTGGGATGAAAATTGAACTTTTAATTGGAAACTAAGCTGGTGTCATGTAGAAATGTAGGGAGTTCAGAAAAACCCGAAGGATTGATGTGTCATAATTGGATCGAATCTGTCAGCACTGAGAGAGGAAGTGCAGAAACTGAGGTGAGGTGAGTTGGGCTTTGCTGTGAATGACTTCCAGAGCTGGGTTGTCAGATAATGAGTGTTCTTGCCGGTGAATTGTTGGTTTGCAACTTTTTGTCATGGTAAATAAGCTTCCACACGGCCCATTCTCCAATTCCTCCTCTACAAGTCGGAGTAAGTTATCTAAGATCTCATCACTAATGCTACTCTCAGTGCAGCAGTGGTTTCTCAGCAGGCTTCAGTCCAATGCTTTACTATTTGACCAGTTTTATCTCTCAAACATTTTTTACTGCCTTTCTGTAAATTAATCTTCTGTGTTTTTAAGCACCTGCAATAAAAACATTTAAGCATTTGCCAATTTTGGATCTAAAAATGTCTGTTCAGTTATACCACGGTAGATATCTCCCACAGCTGTAACTGAATTCTGATAGACTGAGTGCTGCTGCTTCTTGATCTAAGTTTGGAATGAAAAGAGGAAGAATGGATTAAACCTCCCATTTTCATTTCCATCATGACCTCTGAACACTTTTTCCTTTAGTGTAAGTGAAGTTACCACTAAGTCAGCGACCTCTAACTGACTAGTGTACAGACAAACCACATCCCCATTCTTTACCAGAAAGCTTTTAAAATTCCTCTCTTGTTAGCACACAGAACATATTTGGAAGCCATACAGTAGAAGCTCCAGCATTCCCACTTCTCTGGAAGTGTGGTTCTTTGTGAGACCTTATTTCTGCTATTCAGGCATTTACAGAAAATGATATTTTAGAGCTGTCACATGGTTTGATTTTCCAGGCCAGTGCAGCATCCCACACTTCTCCAAGCCTTCCCCATTCACTCACTCCATGGTACATTAGACACACACTTCTTCCCACAGAATTAATTTTCACTTTTTTCTTTTATGAGTTGTTTCACTGTTTCTCCTTCTGGTCAGGTCTCCAATAGCTACTTTTGTGTTCACCATCATGTGAATCAGAGTTATAAAGGCTGTGGATGAACTAACAGTTAGGAGCAGTACCTCGACAAGAAAAGTTTCTTTCCTAGTCTGTCAGCTGTCTGTCTGTCAACACATAATCACTCATTTCCTAAGCAGAAGTACTGCATCCCATCAGCTGTGATACTCTCAACAGGGATCCTTTTCACTGCAGGTAAACCACAGGTGTATGTATGACACCTGATTTGACTTTTAAAAGTCTCAACACTGCATAGTTTGCCTTTAAATGTAAAATATCCTAGAATCCCAGAATGGTTGAGTGGAAGGACCTTAAAGCCCAACTCATTCCACCCCCTGCCATGGGCAGGGACACCTTCCACTATCCCAGGTTGCTCCAAACCCCATCCAACCTGGCCTTGGGCATTTCCAGGGATCCAGGGAAGCTACAGCTGCTCTGGGCAGCCTGTGCCAGGGCCTCACCTCCCTTCCAGGAACGTGAAAATCCAGAGTGTGGGGACAGTATCCTTCCTACCTCTAACTGCTGAGAATTTCTGACCCTTTTTTGACTGTTTTTCCTGAAGATCCATGCTCGTATCTTTGTATCTGCCCTGAGCCACCACCACTGGTGCCTGCTGCTGCACAGCCGAGCAGGAACCAGTGCCAGCAGGGGCAGCTGAGGCTGGATTATTTTTCAGGAAGTCTATGAACCTGTTGGTCACATTCCTCTGCCAAGTGCAGGCTTTGGAAATGGAGGGTGAATCAGCATCACCTATGACCTGATTCCCCAGTGATGGTGATTTGCTTTCCTAAAACTTTTAAGAAAGGTCCATTCTTGGGGTTCTTTTTTGCTCATGATAACCACTCTCCAGACTCTGAGGCATGATCTGAAAATCAGAAGTTCACCTGAAATCTCTAATTAGAACAGCAAGCCTGAATTTCACAGAACCACAGAATATCCTGAGTTGGATTCACAAGGATCCAACTCCTGGCCCTGCACTCCTGTACCCCCCAGCAATCCCACCCTGTGAGAGCATTGTCTGAATGCTTCTTAAGCTCTGGGAGCTTTGGTGCTGTGACATTCCCTGAGAAGCCTCTTCAGTGCCTGACCACCCTCTGGGAGAAGAATGTTTTTCTAATATCCAACAAAAACCTCCCCTTATGCAACTTAAGGCCATTCCCTCAGGTCCTGTCACTGGGCACCACAGAGATCAGTGTCTGTCCCTCCTTCCCCCTCATGAAGAAGTTGTAAACCTCAACGAGGTCTCCCCTCAGTGTCCTCCATGCTGAACAGACCAAGTACCCTCATTGCCTGGTGACAATTCATGCAGCTGCAGGCCACGGATGATGGAGCAACTGCCCAAATCCTGCAGCAAACTGCCAGGATGGCAGGCAGGGAATAACACCACCGTGGAGCTGGTGGCTCGGTCCCTCTTTCCTCCCGCTGTCCGTTCACAGCCAGTTGCCCACAGCAGTTTCCAGAGAAGCACAGGTTAGCCTGGTGTCCCGTGTTAGCTGTCCCATGCCCCAGCCCTCCGTGCCCTCCCTGTCCCTCCCCAGCCCTGCAGGACCTGTTCAGCGTCTCGTTCAGGGAGCGCAGGGAGATGCTGGCTTTCGCCATCTTCCTGGAGAACACCAAGAGAAGAAATAAAAGCTGGAGCGGGCTCGCTCCTCTCTCCTGTAGCCGGCAGCAACAGCAGGGACAGGGGATCTGAGTCCTGCAGGAGGTTGTTTGTTCCAAGGCTTTTTATAGCCTGTATATCCAAATATAGGTCATGGATGCACCAACACACGTTCATGGACGTGTCACACACTGAACCACACAGCCCGACCCGACCCCTTCCTCTGCCCCACTGATCCCGTGTCTTCACACATGAACTCATGCACAGGTAACACAAAAAGGAACAAGTACAATTTTATGCCTTTTTTTTTTTTATTGCTGTGTTTTGGCTTTGATTTGCTGTTGCGCCCACCAGATCATGTCTTGGGCCAAAGTCTCCTGCTGGGAAAGGCTGTACAAGCAGATTGCCTTTGTTTTTTGTTTTAATTAAAAAGGTACAAAGGTAAAATCTGATTTGGATGAGAATGAGTTGTGTTTGGTTGCAGGGAGCTGCTTTGAGCAAAACCAAGACAGTTGGAATCTCTTCCATAAAGGGTGAACAGAGGCAGCACAACCAGATAATGATTTTCCAGAGTTTTGTATGTAAAAAAATAGAACTGGAAATTTTTCCAATATAGTATGAGTCTGGTAACAGCCCAGTTGGTAAACACAGCAGCACAAACCCAAACCTACCACCAGTGCAGCATGTCCTCAGCCAGTACTAGGAATTCAGTTCTGTGACAGGATAAGGACAGCCCAGGAAAAAAAACCCTTTTTAAAGAGTTATTTGCTCACTTCATGGGAAATTGAGCATGAACTGAACATGTCTGGAGATGTAACATTTCCACTTAGGTTTTCCTACCTTCAATTTGCAAATGAAGCTTCTAGCAAGCCAAGTTCTACTCATTGTGTTTCAAAGCTTTAGGAAGACAGGAACTATTTGGGTAAGGAGAAGCTGTGCCTCTGGCCCTTCATATTCACCCTGCTATCGGGGTAAATAAACTTTTTGACACGATTTTGTGTGAGTCTGGCACTATTAGAGTGATTCTAAGGACAAGGGAACAGTGAGAGAGAAAGCATTTATTAAGCCAAGTGTAATAGTTCTTTTCCCTGGGATACACAACTAACTGACAGCTGACCCAGCAAACAGGTGTAACAGTTCCCCTGCTCCTTCTTTTGCTGCAGTGAAAAAACTCAGTTGGCAACCACAGGGAAACTCATTTGATTACTCATTAATTGATGCATCTAGTCTATGCAGCTGCTGACAGAGTGATGAAAACCAGATCCCACCATGACCAGTTCAAGCCAACTGGGACACAGCTTCATGGGAGAAGTCGCACAGAGCACTGCAACAGCCCAAACCACATAGGGCTGAGCCAATGACAGCCCTGCTACTGTTCAGCAGCATCACTTAGCATTGTGGGTGTCTCCTGAGCACTAATTTTCTCCTCCAGCCTTAATTACGTCAGCTTAGCCATGAACTAATGTTACCCCTAAATATAGAGACCCGTTTCACTTAAATCCAAGCAGCAAAATTCCAACCCTGCAAGAGAGAGTAGCTGTGAACATAACAGCCACAAGGAACCAGCACGAGGCCAGGGACATCATGAGTGCACAGCAAATCCCTTTCCCTTCCCAAGGACCCAGAGGGGTTCACTGTCCAGTTCACTGTCAGTGGAAGTAACTGGCTCTGAGAAGTGGTTTTATCCCCCAGACTTCTGTAAGCCCCTGGCTGCCTTAAGGTTCTGGCAATGGATAGGCTGATACTGAGCTGGTCTGGTCAGCAACCAACACTCTCCTGGAGCCCTTGATCTCTGCAAACAAGAGCCAGTTCACCTTCTCTCCGTGTTCAATGCTGAGCTTTGGCACAACTCCAGGGTGTTCATTTGAGGCTGCTTTGTTGAGCTTCCCATCTTTCCTGCTGGAAGCAGCTGCTTGGGCCTTCCTCCTGTGCAGAGATTTTGCTGGACTTTTTTGCTGCTTCCCAATATTACTGCTGACATCCCAGAGCAAGACTTTCCCATCGTTTCCTCCAGACAACAACTGGTATGCCTCAGGCATAAAGAGCACCTGTGAGACTCCCAAGCTGTGAGCCTGGAACTCCAGCTCCCGTTCAAACCTGGCACCTGTGACTCGGAATATTCGGACTTTACCGTCCTGAGCTCCACAGCTGAAGACGTTGCCGCAAGAGGCGACGGACAGGGAATGCGCGAGCGGCGGGTTGAAGAACTGCCCGGCTGACTGCAGGCTCTCCTCCTCCATGTCACACTCCTGCAGGTTTGTGGTCCACAAGGGACGAACTTTCTGCAGGTTCCACAGCATCACCTGGAAAAAATACCAATAGGATAAAGAAATTATTTGTGTGTTTTATTTCAAATCGGATCTTTAACGGTAAAATAAGCAACCACACTTCTCCTAGCAGAGCAAAGGCTGTGCGTGACTCCAAGAAGTGTAAGGCGTGTGGTTAAACTTGCCCTAATAAATGTAGCAAATCTTTCTGGCCTGCTTTCCAAAGCCCCACCACCACACTCTGCAGTCAATGACTCACACCTTTAGACCATGGAAGAGATGCTAACACTGCTCTAAAAGCTTTTGCATTTATTCCAGCAGTAGCAATCATGATGTACTGCACATCAATTATTGAGAAGGAGGGACACAGAAACCCTACCAGTGAATAGAGATCATTATCATTCTGGATTTCTGTCTCTGCTACTTGGCCTGTAATAGTCACTGCCATGAATGTGTCTTAAAAATGGGACAGCAAAAGGCAAAAACAGCAGTTAAGACTGTGGTCTTTAAACAGGCATATTTGTATTTATTTTTATATCCAGTGAGTAGATCTGGTTTGTGCTATGGAGTAGGGCATGCTTAACCTACTGAGATGGGGCAGGTTGTGCTTTTAGACTTCCTTTTCCAATGCCACCCCACCTCCAAGCCCCCAGTGAAGAATCCCACGTCTCTTGTACAGCAGTTCAAGCACTACATATTTATACTGAGCCAATTAAAAATAATGCTCTCAAGACTTTTGTAGGATCTGAATTGACAATGAGAATTCTCAAGGCCAACAGATTGAAAAGCCCAAGTCATTCTAATGCAGCACTGGTGTACTGTTTGCTTCATAAAGCTAAGCTTCAATTTGTTATTAATAAAAATATTCCTTTAGTAGTAATCACCAATAAGAAGTACCAGAGCCTTTAAATTTAGTTCACAAAAAAGCCTGGCTCTGCATTTCCGGAATCCAAATCACACTAAAACATCTGAAATATATTTCCTGTCACTTTCCTGTTTCAGTTACTGCTGTTGCTGCTGCACTAAAACTATTTCCACAACTGTGATTTGCTCTAAATCAGAGGAGCTGGGTGATGCTTACAGAAAATACTCCTGTTTTCATCACAAACAGCACGGCAACAACCTGATGAATCCATCAACTGCTGAAGAGTTTTCTGCAAACTAAGTATTTTCTGTCCTCATGGCACTTTCTCTGCTTTATTGGAACTCCTGAAAGAACTCCAGCAACCTCAATTTCAATTTTCATCAGACATGACTTCCCCGAGGGTTTGACAAGCCCAGAATATGTTTTGTAGTGCTCATAACTTGTCCAAAGACATGGTGCAGCACAGGACTTCAGAGTTCTGCAGCTAAGCTCCCCTTTGGGAAATGACGTATCTTAAATGCAGAATGCAGAATGATGGTCTTTTCACTGTACAAAAGCACACTAATTAAATCCTGTTTTGGAATACTGACTTTCACCTAAAAAAAACAACTTGCTGAGCTACAATCAATGAACCTAATACTAAAAAGTCACAAAAAATAATCAGCTCCCTTGTACCTCCTTGTACATAAACGTTTACAATTCTGATAAAAAGTTTCCAGCCACAAGCTTGTGTATCTGCATTTTAGGGACCAGAATTAAGCCAGCTGAGGGACTGAGAGTTTACTCCTCTGAAACAGGATCGATCATCATGGCTTTAACACAGAAAAATAGTTTATACTAAATATCAGCATGTACTTGCTCTAATGGGTTGTGAGATGTACTTTGGTTTCAAGAACACAGGCTGAAACTGCTCAAACCTGTCACACAGACTTCACCCTGACACCGCTGGAACCACAGAAACCTTTGAGAAGTGACAGTTTTCATACTGGGCTAAACCAGGAATGTGGTCAGACCTCAACTACTGGAAAGAAATTACTGAAAAATATCTGTTCTGGGCTTAACTCCCAGCATGGGTCTCAGAATGCAAGGGGCAAAGTTTCCTCTTGATGAGGATAGAAAAGTTTAAAAGGCAAAGAACATTTCATGCTCCCAAGATGCTAACAGAACAACGGATAAATTATACAAATCACTTGTTCTCACAGTGATATGTTCCACTTGGAAAGATGCTGCTCTACCTGCCTGCCTCAAACACTGTGCCTTTTCCTCACCATCATTTGCATCATATCTGCAGCCACAACTGATCCCTAAGGGCAGCTACTGGTTTTGCTCAGTCCAACAAAGAGCAAATACAGCACAAGTGAGCTTTGCAGTGTATTCTGATTTCCCCTCACCCCACTCACTTTTGAATTATAAATGTTAAAGAAGATAAAAACAGGGCCAGAAGCTGCTGAGTGGAACATAGCACAAGCAGTCCCAACACTTAAGTTTTGGGCCAAAATACTTCAGAATAGCGAGGGAGCTTTCCAGTGACTGCAGGCTGAACACCTTCGTGCTCAGTGAAAGTCTGCGGCTGCTTCACTACATAGGTGGGTAATTACTGTTTCACTTCATTAATAGCCGTACACATGTATGCAAATCACCTGCATGTCCAGTCCACAGGAAACCAGGCTTTGAGGCCGCTGAGGTCGGAAGGCAACAGACGAGCAGATGTTGGAGTGCCTCAAGGACCGGCTGACTTTCTTGCTTTCCAAGTCCACAACCTTTATGGCCCCCGAGTCATCCGCCGCAGCCAGGAAGCTGTCGGCGTCGTTCACCGAGAGGCAGTTGATCTCCTCCTCGTTCACCTGGAAGCGCTGCAGGGGCTCCTGCAGGGAGCGGACATCCAGCACGCTGATGGTTTCTCCGTGGGACGTGTACAGCGTGCTGGGCCGGCGGGCGGAGAACACCAGCGAGGTCACGTCCTCCGCCTGCGGGAGCCGCAGCTGAGCCACCGGCGAGCCTCCCCCGTCCCAGAGCGCCAGCTCGCCCCGCTCCGCGCCGGAGGCCACCAGCCCTTCCGCGCTCACGTTCAGGCACAGCACAGAGGAGGAGTGCCCACCGTCCCACTTCACTGCCATGCTTCAGGGACACCCCTGAAACACACAAAAACAAGCCCCGAACTGAGGCGGTTGTTGAGCTCATGACAGCAGAAATTATAAGCAGGAAGATCATCCTGAAACTTCAGCGTGCAGTTAAAACGGGCACCTCGGCAGCTCAGGACAGCTCAGTACCCAAGTGGAGCTTTCGCACAAATAGCAACAGCACCAGGCACAGCGGGAGCGCTGACCGGTCTTTTCCAACCTAGATAACACAATGAGACTTTTTAAAAGCAGTATTACTCCTTTAAAACAGGTTGCAACATATTTAATTGCGTCTCAGTACACAGCCATGTGCTCACCAACCTTAACCCTCCCTTGGTGTGACTCCCCGCAGCAGCCTGTGTCACAGCACTGCTTAGGGAAACGCATCGGCAAAAAAATTAAATGAAGAGCGAAAAAGGGCAGCACGAAAGTGTTGGAGGGACTGGGACGCTGCGGAGAAAAGGAGAGAGGCACACGGGGTTTGTGTGACAGCCCAGCAGCCGCCTCGCTGCCCTAAGGTCCGTGCGTTTATTTAACCACGTTATGTTCTCCGTGTGGTTTTTGCTGACCCAGATCTAAAGAGCAGCCAGAGCCCATTCATTCCACCAGAGGAACTTCGGTCTTGGCGATCAAATAACACTACGGAGAGGGCCGA
The DNA here is from genome assembly GCF_050655825.1 of Lonchura striata. Classification (NCBI taxonomy): domain Eukaryota; kingdom Metazoa; phylum Chordata; class Aves; order Passeriformes; family Estrildidae; genus Lonchura; species Lonchura striata. Next base: position 6,017,539 of record NC_140711.1, read on the forward strand.
TACCTTCCCCGCAGCTCGCACCGGGGCAGACTCGCGGCCGCCGGTCCCCGGTGGCCCCAGGTGAGTCGTACCCCGCCAACCCCGAGCCCTGCGGCAGCTCGGTCCGACCGCCCCCCGCCGCGGCAGGCCCGGCTCGCGGGGCGCGGCGCTGCCGGGGCCGCGCCGGGGGGCTCGGGACCTTCCGCCCTCACCTCCGCTCCGCTCCGCTCCGCCGCGCTCCGCTCGCCGCCCCCCGGCTCCGCTCGGCGCCGCCGCCGCCGCCCCGCGCCGGCCCCCCGCGCCCGCCGCGCACGCGCGGGGCGGTGCCCGCGGCCGAGATGGCGGCGCCGCGCGCCCCCGCGCCGTGAGGCCTCGGGCGGCCCCGGCGACACCGGGCGGGCGAGGGCAGCGCGGGGGGCGATGGCGGCGGGGCCCGGCCCCGGGCCCGGCCCCGGGGCGGCCGCGGCGTCGTGGGGAGGGCCGGGCTGGCGGCTGCCGGGGCGGGTGCTGGAGCTGGTGTTCTCGTACCTGGAGCTGCGGGAGCTGCGGAGCTGCGCGCTGGTCTGCAAGCTGTGGCACCGCGTCCTGCACGGCGACGAGAACAGCGAGGTGTGGCGCAGCCTGGCCGCCCGCTGCCTGGCCGAGGAGGCCCTGCGCACCGACATCCTCTGCAACGTGCCCACCTACAAGGGCAAGGTGAGGCCGGGACCCCCACCCCGCCGGGACACCCCTCCACCGCCGCCCCCGCAGCCCTCCGGCCCACCCGCCATCGGAAACGAAGGGGGCGGGAGGCCGGGGACCATGGCAGGGTTTTATCTCCTAGAGCCACAATGGTTTGGGTTGGAAGGGACACCTCCCACTAGACCAGGCTGCTTCCAAGCCCCGTCCATCTCCCCCACCCGCCTTCTCTCGCCCAGGTCCGTGCCTTCCACCACGCCTTCAGCACCAACGACTGCTCGAGGAACGTGTACATCAAGAAGAACGGCTTCACGCTGCACCGCAACCCCATCGCGCAGAGCACGGACGGGGCGCGCACCAAGATCGGCTTCAGCGAGGGCCGGCACGCCTGGGAGGTGTGGTGGGAGGGCCCGCTGGGCACCGTGGCCGTCATCGGCATCGCCACCAAGCGCGCGGCCATGCAGTGCCAGGGCTACGTGGCCCTGCTGGGCAGCGACGACCAGAGTTGGGGCTGGAACCTGGTGGACAATAACTTGCTGCATAACGGGGAGGTGAACGGCAGCTTCCCCCAGTGCAATAACGCGCCCAAGTACCAGGTGAGGGGGCTTGGCGTGGGCTCTGGGGGGTGCTGGCCATCCCTCGCTGTCCCGGCTGGCTGCTGGATTGCTCCGAAGTGACTCTCGGAGGTCTTTTTGCCTTCCCTGCAAAAGGCAAATGATTCTACCTCGTGAGCCTTTTCCCCTCCTGTCTGGTGTTCAGTGCACCTGACCCTGGGTTGTTCCCACACTATAATCTCACACATTGAGTGTGAAACCTGTGGGTGTCTGCTTAGGCATCGTGGTGCTTTTTTGAATAAAACCTGAAAAGGCTGTTGTAGCTTTCTGAAGTAGCGACTTGCCCCACAGCAAGGTGACTGTCTGAGGGCTTGTACCCCTTTGTTGTCTGGCACGGTGAGCTGAAGTTAGTGCATAGGTGAGAGTCTTCCTGCAAAAACCTGCAGCAGTGCTGATTGCTGCTGCTTTGCTCACTGGCCACCTTCCCGTGGGTGACATTTATCTGGAATCTGATGTTCAGATAACTTCAGGGTATTAAAGAGCAGAGGCCAGCCTACCTTTTTGTCCTTAAAGAAGCCTGTCTTGTCATTCTGCCTGCTCACACAGCTGTCTTTTCACTGCTGGATTTGCTCGTGTTACAACTTAAACTGGATCATTGTAATTTCTGTCTCATATTCAGAGAATGGGTTAGAAGTGACTTTAAAAATAATCCAGTCTGACATCCAGTGCTGTGGCTTTGTACTGGCTTACATTCCACTTGTGGGTGAAGATCTGTGTAGTACCTTGCATCTGATGTTCCTAAATTTGTGTGAAAGTTCAAATCAGCGATCCTTTGGTGTATTTTGTGTTTATTAAGACATGTGCAGTGATCTGCTCATAGAAAACATGCTTACAGGAAACACATGTGTGTGTTAGTGTTGACTAGAAGAAATTCCCAGTGCTGCGGCTGGCTGGAGAAGAGTCAAGAGTTTGTGTGGTGCCTGCTGTGCTTGTGGCTGTTTTCTGGGACTTCCATTGATATAACATGTGCTATATAAATGCAGGGAGCTCTGGGCCTGCCTGGATCCGAGGCTCCTGCTGTGGTCAATGCTGGTTTCACTTATGTGTTTGTATGTATATCCTTTCAGGATTTTTGTTTTACATTTTGTACTGAAATTTTCTTTTATTAAGACACGTGCAGTGGTCTGCTCATAGAAAACGTGCTTGGTGAGGGAACACCTCTGTCAGTGACAAAACCTGTATATTAATCTATTCTGGGATTTTTTTGTAGGTGGCACTTGCCTTTCTTAAACCCATTGTCTTTAAAAATGCTCCTCACAGAGCAGTTGCTGCTCAGTGATATCAGCAGCTGAACACAGAGCTCAGGTAACTTGGAGCCCATTGCAAAGATTCCAAAGCTCTGCAGTACTTCCAAAGCACACAGCACATAGTGCCTGCTCTCAGTGCTCTCACAGGTTCATATGGGAAGGGTCATGTTTATTATCATAAACAGGTGGTGGATGCAGGCTGTCCTGCTTCAGATCATGGTGAAATTGAGAAATTCCTGTCACAAGAGCAATCAGTCATGAGACACAGGACAGCCCTGCTTTATAATTCTCTGCTGTGTTACATTTTGCATTATTTTTGTTTCCATCTGAACATGCTGACACTCTCTGTGTGTTATTTTTACTCTCCCTCCTGTCTCTGTTTCCAGATAGGTGAAAGGATTCGAGTTATCCTGGACATGGAAGACAAAACATTAGCGTTTGAGAGGGGCTATGAGTTCTTGGGAGTTGCCTTCAGAGGACTGCCAAAAGTTTGCCTGTATCCAGCAGTGTCTGCTGTGTATGGTAACACAGAAGTGACTTTGGTCTACCTGGGAAAGCCTCTGGATGGATGACATGGATTGTTCCGTTGGGACGTCGAGATGTGGATGTTTGGGAGGAGGAATCTGCATGTTGGTTAGAGGGAAACGTGTATTAGAGGAAAAAAAGAACAAAAAAAGTGTGGGTGTGTGTCCGAGAGCCATCGAGGGAGCCACATGGAGTTTGGAAACGGAGGACCAGCCGTCCTTCAGAAATTGTGTTACATTTCCTCTTTCTACCAGGCCAGAAAAATCCTCAGGGCTGCAGTTGGTTGAGTGGGAAGCTGACACATGCATGTTGCAACAGATTTTATTGCTAAAATGGCAGTGTGACCTCAAACATTTAAGAAAGGACTTGATACAAAAATGCTTGAGGAAATTACCCTGGGATTTGTAAGTGGCGTGTTTTGTGAGAGACTCCCATTTCCAAACTGCTTGTTCCTTCCTTCCTTCCCTCCTTGGAGCCAGCATGGGGGCTGGAGCAGAGTGGGGCTGCTGGGAGTATTTACAGTTTTTATTGTCCTGAGAGGCATGGTCTGTGCAACTGCCCTTCTCTGGTATAACCATACAACATGTGTGCAGCTATTTTTAAGTGTATTTTAAGGATTGTATATAAAGAAAACGTTGAAAAGAACAGTTAAAAGAAAGGGTTTGCTTTATTCTAACTGGGACAGAATTTCATAAAGGGAAAAAAAAATCACCCCCCTCCCTGGCACCAGAGGACACACCTGGGACAGGTGTACAGCCTTCATGTCATTGCAGTTCTTTTGTAATGTGTTTTGGGATGCTCTTGTGGAGTGTGGTGGTACTTGGGGTTGTTTCCTGTGAAAGTTTCCATGGCTTCAGTGACAGGTTTGTTCTCTGTAGGAAACAAAAACGTTTTTCCCGTGGGTTTCCTTTCACCAGAACTCACACTCCCCTTGGGGAAGGAAGGCTGAGCACAGCATTGAGCCTGCCTTCCTCTCTACGTCAAAAATGCCACCTTTTCAAAGCATTCTCTCACTTGCTAGTCACTCCTGTGAGATGTCTCAACATAATGTGGAAGGAGCATTGGGCTTCTGCAACCAGACCTTACTTTCAGCTTCAGTGGCTTTATAAAGCTTTAAGGCATGCCTGAACCTTTCTTAACTGAATCAAATCCCCCAGTACCCCAACATTCACCTGCCCAGGACTAGTAAAACTCTCACCAGCCCTTTGATGGGGATTCTGGATCACATTCAATGTGTGTGCTCTTCACTGATTTTCTCAAAGCCTTGTCCAGACCTCCCCCCCTCCCCCCCCCCAGGTGTGTCCCTGTGCTGGCTTGTGCAGGTTGGGAAGCTGCCAGGTGTAGTGAGGAGGGAATTCCTGGTGAAACCTCTTTCCTGTGAGGCTGGAAGGTCTGTAGGGAGCCCTGGATGGGTCCTTTAACAGGACAGGAAGGCTGTGAGACCCATGGCTGGCTCATGACTCTGGTTTTGTGCTGGTTGGCATCTCCCAGGGCTGTCAGGGCTGTTTCAGAGTTGCTTTTTGGAGAGGGAGAAGGAAATGTTTATGCAACCTCTTTTGCTTGTTTTTTGTTTGTTTGTTTTTGTTTTTGGTTTTTTTTTTTCTATTTTGTGCTAGAGAATGTGAGTTGCTTGGTATCTGACACTGGCAATTCTCTGAGCATGGAAGAAAGAGGAATTCCTCTTGAGCTGTTGCTCATCCCCCTCCCTGATCCTCAAGGAAGTGAGTGAGGCTTTGCCTTAGAGTGCTTTTGGCCTGGTAGGTGACCAGGTTCTGCCCTGGAACTGTGTAAGTTGTTACCATTTAAAAGATTTAAAAGTATTTATTTGTTTTGTGTGTTCATTGCTGAAAGGCAAATCAAGGTCTGTTCCTCTTGCTGCACCAGACAGAATGTGCTGTGAGCAGTGGAGGTGTTTTAGGTGGTGCTGAGAGCAGCCAAATAAAGGCTGTGGAATGGGCATCCAAGTACCCGGACAAATCTGTTACAGGCATTGATTGTACTGGACTGTAAGGTGTCTGCAGAGCAGAACCGTGGGGCACAGAGTTGGGGATAAAGGAAACAAAACCCTGCCCAGTTCAGGAAAAGAAATAGTCCCCAGGATGAATGTATTCTTAGTGCAGTCCTGAAAGATGAAACCTCTGCAGTTGTCCATGATCCAGTTAGAGGCAAGGAAACCCTGAGAATTCTTAGGAGTTTTAATCAAAATTTCAGATTAATTCCCATTCTTCAGACTGCATCTTGCCCTCTAAATAATTTCCCTCTAAATCAGAAATGCTGAAAGTTGAACATTCCTTAAGGGTGGGTTTGGGTGGACTCACTTATGTAAGATTATAATTTATTCCTGGAGACCAATGCTGGCTGTACAAAATATTAAAATAAACTCTGCTATCATTCAGAAGGATCTATTGGTGTGGATTCTTGGAATGGCATCTGCAGAATCCCACAGATGGGAAGAAGGGGGCTGCAGTTTGGTGCCCCAGGAGTATTGTAAATACAGGTGCACTCAATAGGAGGACTGATGATGTTTCACTCAGTTCAGAAGGTTGAATGATTTCTTTATTATAACTATGTTATAATATATTAATATACTATATAAAGGAAGAAGTTAAAACTATATGCTACTTTCTCTAACTACTATATCTAACTTACCTACAACTCATAACCCTGTTCTCTAAAGTTTAAACACAAGTAAATCTAATTAGTTATCAGACTTTAACAATTTTCACTAAAATTTAATCAAATAATCACCCTACGTAAACAATTCTCTTAAGTACATTTTACATTAAAAAAAAAAAAATTCTCTCTATGCACTTCTGTAAAAAAATCTTTAAAAAATATACTATCCCACAGGAGGACAGAGGCACTGGGGCTGTGTGATCTGCTGTGTGACTGCTGGAAAAGAGAGAGTCTGAGTGGCTAGGGAGGGCTTGGAAACTTAGGAATCTGATAGCTGTGCTTGGGAAATTGCCTCCTCTGAAACAGGGATGCTCACTCATGACTTTGGGAAAGACATTCCTGCCTGCTGGAGGCCTCTGGGTTGGAGTTGGGGTGGTGTGGTCACTGCCCCCACTGCTGCACCGAGTATCCTTCCCCCTCAGCTTCCTGCTGCTTCCTTAGCTCTCCCTGTAGAAATTCAGTATTTCACAGTGCTTTTAGGAAGAAGTTTTGTGGGTTTGAGCTCTGAGGCACTTTGCTTTTAAGCAGTAAATCCTGGCTGATGCCTCCTTCAGGAGCAGAGAGGTTTGGTGCTGGTTTGCCAAGAAGGCAGAGTTGTTTTTTTTAGCCTGAGGTACCTCAGGGTCAGCTGAGCAGTTGTTTGGGGTATTTTTCCTGCCCTGACAAGGGATTTAAGGGCTTTGGTCAGGGGGAACATCAAGTGTTCACAGCCCCAATAATAGAAATCTGTCAGATTAACAGGTCTTGGCTTTAGAATCTTACAGGATTTTGGGATAAGTGAGCATTTTGTCTGTCATTTTAATAAAATTCAGAATTCCTTGTGGTTTGAGTGTGCTGTGAAATCTGTTGGGAGCTGAACAGTCAGTCCTCTGTCCCTGTCACCTCTCTGAGGAGCTCGGTGTGGTCGCTGGTTTGGGGGCAGAGCTGTTCTTGGCCTTGCTGGTGCCTCGTGCTGGGCTGGGAAACTCCAGCTGGGAAAATGCTTTTACCCCAGCTGAAAGGCTGCAGTAAATGTACGTTTTTGGGAGCCCTGTGTGCACTTCCCCTGGCAAAGGCCCCTTAGTCCTGTCCCTCCTGGCCACGTTTCAGGTGACAAACCCAGGCAGGAGCAGATGGCCCCGGTGCTGTGGCTGTGCTCTTCCCTGCCTGCCTCCGAATGTGACAGAGAGAAATCCAACTTTTCTCTCCCCTTATCTCTGATCTACATTTCTAAATTCCCTGAGCACACTGGGTGTGTTTCCAGATGGCTGCCTCTATTTTTTTTCCCTCTTCCATTTTTGCTGGGTTGATGACAGCAGCAATGAGTTAAAATAACACCGGGCCTGATCATAGTCTGATCATGCAAAACTGCTTTTTTCAAAGTATTTAAGAGGTGAGCAGCCTTCAGTCATTCCTTAAGCTATGTAATTCCATGTGAATATTTCAGTCTTTATGTGTTATAAATAGCTCCTAGATGTGTAAGTGAATTTTTTTCACTTGCTTGCAGTGAAATCTGCAGACAGAAAACAACATTATTGAAATTGCACTAAGATCCTTTGTACACTTAAAGAGCAGGTTTTCAGGGGGTTGGCAGTGGCTATGCTTGACTCTGTGACAGTAGCCCACCTTATGCTAAAGTATGATTGAAAGGAAAAAAAAAGAATGAAGCAGTGAATGAACACAGAAAGCTTTTCCTGCAGTGCTGCTGGACCTGCTAATTCATCCCCTAAGCAGTTTTTTTCCTACTGCTGGACGAGGCTGTGTGACTACCAAAGGAACTCTCCCATCTGCCCACGAGAGGGCAAAGCTGTGGGAGCCTTGACTTCTGCTCAAACAAGTGCTGAGAACAATAAATGTTTTTAGTGTGGAACCTTCTCCCTTAACAATTACTTCCTGTTCTTTTCAAAAACCAAACCAAACTAAAAACCCTCAGCAGAAGTGGATGATGGACACAGAATTTTTTTAAGTTCATTCCTTCATTTGAACCCTGTGTCCTGAAATAGGCTGAGCAAATATTTGCATTTCAGAAAATGATTTTTAGTGACACCAAACTGAGCCAAAGCTCCAAGACCGCCTTAAAGGATTGAAAGGAATTTGTGAGGCTCAAACACTTTTTCCAAGACTTGCTTTTCTTCCCCTCAGGCATTTATGATGAGGAAATAGTGATATCAGCAAAAGATTCTTTTTTTAAAAAATCCATTGCAATTGATTGCAAAGTAATTGAAAGGGAATTTTGAAATGAAACTCAGTGTATGTTACAAGTGTTGTTCATTCTTCTGCAATTTTATCAAGTCAGGAATTGAAAGGATTTTCCCTTCATGCCTGCACTGGCAGGCGTGGTGTGAGCTACCTGCAGTGGTTTCATGTCTGCTTGATTTATTTTGCCTTTTTTAATCTGGAGCTTCCCTTGCTTAGGAGAACTCAGCCATACCCCATCACTTCTAAATAGCAATCTAAGAGAGTAAACTCTGCTAGCTCTAATATGTGGCTTTATAAAGTGCTGGACAAACCTTCTAGTAAGGAAATGGATGTTGGGCAAAATGCTTTTTTATTGTATTCAGAGGTTAACATTTTTCGTGGAATCCAGATTGGTTTGGAAAGGACTCATCCAGTTCCAGCCCCTGTCAGGGGCAGGATACCTTCCACTAGACCAGGCTGTACAGCCTTTGCCAGTTCCAGATCACCTTTTGGGTTTCTTTGATGGCTTTTTGTTTGTTTTTCTGTGCTCAGGTGACACAGGCCACTTTCCTCACACCGGGTCCCATCTGACATTGGGAACCTGACCCCTTCTGCAGGGTCTTGTGCAAAAGCAGAGCTGGAGGGTGGGATCTTGCTTTGGAAGCAGCCAAAAGATGTCATCTCAGCTTCAGCATAAGGTTTGATCTATTCCTGGGTAAATAATTGACACGAGCAGAAGTGGATCAGAGTTGGAACATTAGTGGGACTAAGGGAGTGTGCAGAATGGAAATCAGGAGGTTTTTCATGCCCACCTCACCCCACAGTGCTGTGCAGCTCTGGGATGTGACTCTACTGGCAGTGTGAGCTGCTCTTCCCGGCAGGAGCGTGGAGAGCAGGAGGGAGATCTGATATTGATCCGTGTGTCTGGCTGAACCTCCCCCTCCTGCACTCCTGTGATTCAGGCCCCAGACTGAGAGATGGAACTGCTTTCAGTCCCTCCCAGGGATGGCATTTTGGATACAGCACTGATGTCACCTGTGCTACAGTGGTGTCACGTGCTAGAGTTTGTTTTAAAACCCCACAGAAATATCCTGGCAGTTTTCCTGTTTTCTTACCCAAGATCAAGGGATGTGTCCTAAGTGCTAGAGCATGCTCCAACTCCAAACCCAAAAGCCACAGACAGGCTTTGTCCCTTGTCCCTCAGGGAATGTGCTAGAAATGCAGGGATGCTGTGCCCCGTGGCTGAAAACCTGGGAAAAGAGGACTTTGAAAGGGTGCATTTGCTTCCAGAAGATCTGCCTGCCAGAGCAGGCTGTGGCACAGGGATGTTGGTCCTTCTGGCCAGAGAGGAAGATGGGTGGGACATGCTGAGCTCTGCAAGGCGCTGAGAGAGTTTCACTTCCCTTTGCGTTCATGACTGAATTACTCACTTCTCTTAAGCAGAACAGCAGCAGGGAGGGAGTTCCTGGGGCTGAAGATGGGAGTAATTTTTTTTTTGTTACAATTTGCATTCCTGAATGATGTCACACCAGTGACTTGTTCAAACCTTCTCCTTCTGGTGACTTACAGCCTCCAGCCTTGAGAGTTTTAGGCTAAAAACCAACAGAGAGGAGGTTTAGATTTGATATTAGGAAGAAATTCTTCCCTACAGGCACAGGTTTCCCAGAGAAGCTGTGCCTGCCCCATCCCTGGAAATGTTCCAGGCAAGGTTGGATGGGGCTTGGAGCAGCCTGGGAGAGTGGAAGGTGTCCCTGCCATGGCAGGGATGGAACAAGATGGCCTTTAATGTCCCTTCCCACCCAAACCATTCCATGATTCTATGATAAAAAGCTTTAGTTAATGTGCTGGAGTAGTGGGGTCAGGAGGGTTTATTGCTTTCAATGCTTTCTTTTATTGTACAGTACAAAAATGGTCAATTTATCCACGTTTGGCAATCTTATGGGAAAAGCTTGGGCAGCTCCTTCAGCTCTAACTGCAATCAAAGTCCAAACTAGACAAAAGCAACCTGGTTGTGGGGCTTTCCAGTCCCTGAGGAGATCAAGGAAGAATCACAGGATGGTTTGGGTTGGAGGGGACATTAAAGCCCATCCAGTCCCACCCCTGCCATGAGCAGGGACACCTTCCACTGTCCCAGGCTGCTCCAAGTCCTGTCCAACCTGGCCTGGAACACTTCCAGGGATGGGGCAGCCACAACCACTCTTGGCAAAAGATCAGAAGTCTTTTCTGGCTTTGGGCACTGAACTCCTCCAGATGCCATTCTCCAGGGCATCTGGACTGTCTTGGATCGCCAGGGAGTGGATGCACTTGGCTTCCAGCTGCTCCGAAATATGAGGTTCTGCTGCTTCAGCATCCAGCACATCCTGCTGCAGGCTGTGTTCTGGAGACCAAGTGATCCAGATGTTCTCCTGCCCTCCCAGGAGAAGTTCACCTCGGCCTCGTGGTGGTGGATCCCGAGGAGCCCCCAAAGCCCGGCCTGGGGACGGCGGCAGGGCAGGGCAGGGGGAAATGAGATCCCTCCTGCAGCTTTCCCTCTCCAGCTGCTTCCTCCTCATTCACAGGCCAAGCAGGAGGAGCGGTGACCACGGATGGAGCTGCCTGAGGGAACTGGGCAGAGCCTCAGCCCCAGCATGGGGTCTGGGAGGGGGCTGTGGCCGAGCCACTGTCCCAGCCACCTCAGGACAGAGTCCTCTTTTGCTGAATTCAGGGCTGCTTGTGGGAATCAGGGTGAAGCAGAGGACAGAGCACCTTGCTCGCTGGAAGAGGGACGTGTTCAATTAAACACTCTAACACAGGCCAGAGCTGTTAACAGAGGATTTTAAAACCTGCTCTCACGTGTGAATATCTGGATGTCCTTGCCATGGCTTTACATGTGCAACAAATGCTCCTGGCAAGGAGAGCGGCTGTTGAGGAAATGAAAAGCATCACCTTTATTTGAGAAACCAAACTGTTAATAGACACGTAAAAAAGAAAACAACATGAAGATGATGGTGCTAACTGCAAAGGCTGGGTGAGTTCTGGTGCCTTCCACACCCCTCTGAGGCCTCAGCAGGTTGAAGTCCACTCCCTTTGGAGGCAGCTCTCAGAAGCATCCATGCCAGTGTTCAGTCAAAAATCCCTCTTCCCTTCCCACCCTGTGCTCTCAGGAACTTGGGTTTGCTTCCCACTCAATCCTGTTCCTGCCTTTCTTCTGAGTCCCACAGAGGAAATCGGCACCTTTTGGGGACTGAGGGGTCAAAGGTGGGATCTTCTATGAAGTTCTTGCTGTGGGGCTTCTGACTGGTGTTTAGCTCCTTGATCAAATGTCCTCCAAGCCCAAAGAAATAATTTTCCCAGTTGTTTTTGTGGCAGTTCACCTGGATCCCTGTAGGCTTGTTGCATGTTGTCATTCTGGGGGATTTTTGCCTCTCCCTCCTCCCTGATCTCCCACAGCTTCAACTTCTCTGGTGCTGGCAGCCAGCACGATGCTGCAAGGGTGGGTGAGCAAGCCCAGGGCTCTGCTCAGAACAGCCCAGAACTAATCCTGGCTTCAAAGAAGTCTTCTTTGAACCCTGCTTTCCGTCAGAAAACCTGGCAAGGGCTAGGAGATTGCTGAGAGCTGGAAATACATTGAAGGAATTCCTGGCTGTAAGGGAGGTGAGGCCCTGGCACAGGCTGCCCAAGAAGCTGTGGCTGCCCCTGGATCCCTGGAATGTCCAAGACCAGGTTGGAGGGAGCTTGGAGCAGCCTGGGACAGTGGAAGGTGTCTCTGCCCATGGCAGGGGGTGGAATGGAGTCCTCCCAGAGGAGGGTGCTGGGCTCCAGAGACTGCCAGACACACGAGTTGCTGCAAAAGCAGAGCCTGGAGCTTTACTGACAGATGCAAGAGCTGGCACGTGCCTGTCCTTGGACCCAGGTAAAGCAGCAGAGAGGTGGTTCAGGCACAGCTTGGGGGAAAAGATGGTTTTGAGGCTGATTATAAATGCTTGGTTTTTGTCCCTTGGTTTCCCCTGCAGGAGCTGCCCCGAGGGGAGCTGTGCTTCCTGCAGAGCTCCAGCCCTGCTGCAGCGCTGGGGCTCTCTGAGCCCACACTCCTGTGCAGCAATGCACCACCCTGGGATGGGACACATCCCTAGCTATCCCTGGGGTTAAATTCCCTTTGGGAAGTTCAGCAGAGTTCAAGTTTAAACTTCAGGCACTGAGCTGTCCATTTCAGCTTTTCCCTTTTGCCCATGGAACAAATTCTGTTTTTGTGTTCATAGGTCCTCTTAAATTAAAGGCAACTAATGTGGCTGGCAGCTCCTGAGATACAGGAGACCTCAGGCTTCCCTTGTTTTATCCTGAGCAAGTGATTAAATAAAATAAATTAAATTAACAATGCTTTGCACCATCATCCCTTGCAGAACCATTTTTTAAATTCTTGCCAGTTCTTCATCCCAGTGGGAGTCAAAGAAGCCCATGGAGAAATATTTCTGTTTCCCTTTTCCCCCACTCAACAGGTCCTGCTGCTGTGTGAACCATGAGTGACCCTTCTGGTGCTTCCACTTGGGAATAAATCGCATTTCCTGCTGGAAAACACATCCTCAGGACGGGGTTGCTGTTTGCTGGGT